>NW_017619749.1:2130000-3389718 GCF_001879475.1 Ipomoea nil
GCGCGCCGCCGGCGAGCACTGTCTCCACGGCTTGGACGCACACGTGCCAGTTCCCGGTTGACAGTAGCCCAACCGCGCCGCTCACTGGATTCACCGTCCGCCCACATGCTTCATACAGCAACGACTTAAACAAAGCTGTTTTTTTTTGGGCCATCAAACCAAAACAGTAAATCAAACAAAAAAAAAAAAAAAACAGTGAACGGAAAGACAAACGGAGAAAAGAGTGGTCATCGGAGATGTACCGGGTCGTCTGGTGTTGGGAACGGAGGAGATGAAGGACATGAGGTCGCTCCGGCCAAAAAATTTGGAGACGAAAAGAGTGGCATTGGCCTGAGCTTGAGCGTTATCAATCTCCTCCAAACACGACCTAAGGATGCAGTTCACACCGCACCCTCTTCGCAGCACCCTACAACCATTGCAGCTCATTTTTGATTTTTGCCTTTCTTCCCCTCTCCCCCTCTTCCACACTTGTGAAAGAGAGACCTCTCCCCTCTCAAATTTATTAATAGAAAAAAGTAACCATAGTCAAGTGAGTGTTTGGTTGGCACCCCTCTATACAACCCAAAAAAACATTTAAAAATTGTCACATTCATTTAGGACGTCACGTTAAAGAAATTTAAATTAATTTTTTTTTTTAAACCGGAGTGAATTAAATATGTATCTGAGTTAAAAAAGTTATAATAAAAATTAAATTCTGTGGGCGTGACATAAATTTTTTAAATCAGAATGAATTTAATTTGTATCGAGTTAAGCTTTTTTTCTAGTAAGAATCAAACTCTGTGGGCGTGACATAATTTTTTATTGGTGGGTAGTGGGGTTGGTGAAGGTCATAATCAAAGCATAGCTTTTGCTTCCAAATTCTGGGTGCGAGCTGTTCCGAGTTTCCGCAACTTTAGTTTCCCAATGGGTACCGTTGGATATGGATTTTTCTTGGACGATGACTCATTTTGTCCTTTGTTTTGTACTTTTGATATTAGCTTTTTTTGACACGAGGGGGGTCTTATGCATATGGCCGGGGACACAGTGATGACGACTGACTGAGGTGCCTATCAGCCGTAGGTTTTTATCGGCACCAGATCACAACAAGACATTTTTTTGAGAATCCATACAATTATCTTCTTCACTTCACGTCATTTTTATTATTCCATTTTATCGTGGATAATTTTTTTTTATATTTTAAAAATCCAATCTTTTTCTTTTTAAATTATTTTTCGCACATCTCCATTATTCCTTTCCTCCTAAGTCCTAATCACTTATGCTGCGTGTCTGATTATTAACGTTTAAGAAATGCAGTTGGGCCTTAAAAATTATTGGGCTGGATTCTTATAGTAATGGACGCCTCTAGCTTTATGGCCCAAAATAATAAAAAAAAAAGCCCACACTCCTGTACAAGAGTTGTGGACCAGGGCCCACCTTGTTGTTTTAAATGACGTATATGATATGATGGGGTGTGGACGCAGTGAGCTTAAGGCCTGAGAAGAGAATAAGAGATGGGCCAAGAAATCGGGCCTACGGAGGTAGGTCTCGAAAGAAGAACGAAAAGAATCTACATCATGGGGTCGATTTCAAGGAGGCGGCGCAGGTAGATGGTCGGCATAGACAGAGGCTGACCCAACAGGTGACCGTTGTCATTAAATGACCGCCTTTAATGCATGGCCAAATCGGCCGTTGGGGAGGCCTAGTAACGGCCACCCAACGGCCAATAGCCTTAATAAGTCCCATTATGTCACTTTAATATCCCCATTTAAACCAACAGGGTGGCTACCTATAAATAGGACCCCCAAGAGAATGTAAAGGCAAGCTTTTTGGCCAACAGAGAGTCGCCAGAAAGTACAAGTGCAATGCAAAGATATTGATAGCCATTTCTTTTGAGTAGTTTTATTCTATTGGTGAATCCACCAATTACGGTTGTGTTGGACCTCCTTGGGCCCAAAAGTTCTAAAACCAACAATATATATTTTGTATTTTTAATAGAGTAGTTCTACATGTACTCCCAATTCATACTCTCATTTCGTACTCCCTATGATTTGGCATGCTTTGATTGCTAAATTTTATAGGGGGGCATGATGTTTGTTCATTTCTTTGTTTCATCCTCCAATTAAATTTAGACACAAATGGGAGTAAAAGTTGAGAGTATATCAAGTATTTTCCTTTTTAATATTGAAATTATGAACTTTTAGAATATAAATTGTGTTTCTAAGTCAAAACACATAACAAATATAGAAGGGAATTTGTGAATAGAATATAGGGTCATCAAATCCTAATATGTCACTTCGTAATATTGTGTGACTACAGTATTTGAAAGAAACTTGTGAATACAAAACAAAGTAATCAATTACATATATTTTCAAAAAAAAAAAAATCAATTACATATATGTTAACATTGTGTGTTGGTAGAATACAAATTGTGAATTTTTAAAAGTTAAATTGTAAACATTTGGATTCGCAAGGTGGACCCGGGTCCACAGAATTATTAATTCCCCCCGCATAACGCAAATTATTGCGTGGACAATGGTCTACACAGTGTTATTTAGACCATAAAAAAAATACATTTTTAATATACTAAAAGTATATTATTTGTGAACTGAATGTAAATTATACAAAGTAATGTACTTTTATTATTCAAATAATGTACTTTTCCTGAATGCAATGTACATTTTTAATATACTAAAATTACATTATTTGTGTACTAAATGTACATTATTTGATAGTATACAAAATAATGTACTTTATGTACACAAATAATATACTTTTTATTTATGCTCACACAATAATAATTACCCCCACAACAAGGTACAGAATATCAACGTGTTTTTACTGGCCGGGTTTCTGAATTGATTCGATCTTGGTCTGAGCTAAATCTCTGTATACCTGTAACGTTGGTGCTGCGTTCATGAAACATGCATGCATATCCATGATGCTGTCATTTTAAACAATTAACCGTCCTCAGGTAAGCCCTTGAAGGATATTAATTAGTTAATTAACCGTCTAAACAGACATGCATATATGCATCTTGATTTCATACTAAAGTCGCATGTAGTTTGATTAAGTCGATCATATATAAACCTACAAAATGGAAACTTTATGATATTTTGATGTATTATTGAGTGGTCGTAATTTATCCCTCTATTATTATTATGTTGAGTTGGGGTGTTGGGTGCTGCAAGGAAACTTCGTCAGGCAAGAATGGGTAAACTGGAAGTGATAAATTAAACTAATCAGTCGTGCAAAGCCGGCCATTCCAAGAGAACAAAATCTGATTTCTTGAAGAGTTGCCCAAATCTCTTATTCCATTTTCCAAAATTAAAAATTTTCCTTTTCTAAAGTACACTATTATTTCCATTTTCTTTTCAATTTTTCAAGAATTTAAGATCGTGCCATGGGCGGTGTAAAATCATTCAATTTCTAAAATTTCAAATGTACCAGAAACCAACAACGCCAATCCATTTTGTTTAATGAATTATTATATTTTTGTGTACTTGTGGTTACGTTGTACACTTATACTATATAGTTTTTTTTTTTTTTTTTTATTGAAATACTAGCTCATGATTATTTACAAGGTACATAATATCTGTTGTATACTTTCTCAAACATTTTCATCCCAACCAATCTAAATTTGAACTTATGATGACCACACATTTTGAATGGTACGTAATTCGGATCTTATCACACTACATGGTAGTTGCATACTATATGGTTAGTTTCCTTTGGTGCTAAAATGCTGATTCAGCCGGGAGCTTCGGCGGAATCAAAGGAATGAATGAGCACATTAGTGACTAAATTCAGCTTATCTGAATCTCTAAGTAATGCTTTCTAGCTAGGGTTCATTCATATATGGATCGGATGACATTTTTAAAAGAAAATAATTATTTATTAAATGTAATAAAATTACTGATATCACAGCTGCCTTTTGGTTCTGTCACTACGTATGGACTTTTCCTGCTTCCCAAGAACACATACGATGATTATATTAGGTAGTTTGTTTATTGGATTGCTGTCTGGCCTGCATTCACCAGTCATCAGCATGACAGGTCGGATTAATGCAGTTTTTGGGATCTTCATAAGGGATTGTTATTATGATCAAGCGCTTATTATTATTTCAAAAATTATATATAGCTCACAACGAATTAAGTCTCATGACATTACTCTGATACGACTTATTAAGATCAAACTTAACGCTTACACTTTTTTGGTTGTTGGGAAGAGTTAGAATGAGTTGCAGGCATTTTTAGGGCCGGGTTAGTTAGGTAGCTGATACTTATGATGACAATTAGTTTGTAGTTTTAACAAGTTCTGTGGTTGGAAGTTGACGGTTGTTAGGTATTGAGGCAATGGTGTTGCTATGTCGGGATGAAATCGTCATGCATACTCATCTCCACGATCATGCCCGTCCTTCTCTCACTCGTTTTTCTTGTCTTAGTAATTAGTATTCAAGATTAACATAACATACATACCACGTTTTCTCTATTCCATTACTTAAAAATAATGGTAGGTCCACAAAGGATTAAAAAAAAAACAAAAAAACTTAGAACTAATGGGGATAAGAGTTTTTGTAATTGAATGAGATAATCGATGATGAGGTAGCTAGATGTTAGGGTCCACACAAAAATTGGAAAAAAATTTCAACTATTGAATTCTCGGTTGGGACGTATCGGGTGAGAACCACATGCTCAAGAGAGAATTGCTCGATAATCATCGCGATCATCTACGTGTCCAGATCTAACAAATCAGAATAGAACAAAATTATTGATTTTCTTGTTACTAGCTAGAAGCATTCAGCTCGGAAAATATTGCAAATTGAGAGGATATTGGAGTAGCTTCAATAGATTCTTACGGACAATGTTATTGGAGTTCCTTACCCAAGGAAGGTAAAATCTTGAGGAATTGAACATTATAAATTTGATACAACTTTTAACATAACTCGTATTTTTACCCGTGCGATGCACGGAATGGAATTATTGTAATATATTAAGAATATTTAAATCGATATATTTATTTAAGAGTTAATTTCAGGTGCAATTCATTATATAATTATTTAAGAGTTAATTTCATGTGCAACTCATTCCATACAATCCCGACTATCTTGATGAATCAATATTGTGGACGCAAAGCAAGGAGACAGGTGATGGGTATAAAGCAATCAGAATGGTTAACAACATTCGCCTCAATATGGATGCATTCCATGGTGATCCAGATCATGGGGGTGTCCATGATGGGACTACAATTGTTCTATGGGAATGGGCAAAAGGACACAACCAACAATGGAAGATGGGGAAACCAATTAAATTGGTTAAAATCGGAAAAATAACAAAAGAAAAATATGAAGAAACAAAAATGCTCTTATTGAAAATAGAAAAAATCATGAAAAGGATTAAAAGTGTCCAAAAAACAATAGTCTAAGGTGTAATATAACAAAAACGATAGTCTGAGACTAAATTTGAAATTGCCACAAAAGACAAGGGACCTCCGGTGGAATTAACTCTATAAAATGTGATAAAGTAAGTAATTATAATTATATTCCTAATAATAAAATTATTCAAAAAAAATTCCTAATAATTAAACTAAACTTGGTTGTCGGCCATGGACTAGTCATGCTAAACATGACGATCCAATCATTAGATTGAGACAGTTAACCAACAGTCTTAACGTACATAATGCATATTAAACCAAGTTAATTAACTGTTTAAGCCATTTAATGGACTATATATTTTATGTTTTTTTTTTAATAAGAAAAACCCGCAATTATTATATTATGGTGTATACGAGATACATTTTACTTTTATGTAATGGTCTGCATACAATACAAAAAATGTAAATCGTATTAGAACAATCCGTTCGACGGGCTTAACCATGTTAATAAGAATCAAATTTATAAAATTCAAATAGGTGAATTATGTTCTATCCACTTAAACCATCTTTTCGGGCTATTCGAAAATACCTCTCGCATTGCCGGAGACACTGCATAAGTGCATAACGTTTGGAATAGTATTACTAATTTATAAAAGAATAAATTATAGAATTATTCAGTTTAGTCAAAAACTCATTTAATTAATATTATAAAATTTATTTTCATATATTTTATTACATCATTGCCTGAACTTGCCCCCTATGAGTTGTACTTTGCCTGGTTTTTTTGCCCCACAGTGGACTCCTGCAATTAATTATAAAAATTTAGGACCCTTTCACTCATAAAATAATCATTTGGAGTTTATAAAATTAATTATTATACAAATCAAGTCAAATGCTCACTTAATTGTATTAATTAACAATAATCTCCCAATTCTTCCCAGACACTTCTGGAATTCTGGCCTTCTGGTTCTGGGTATAAATATGTCTCCACTTTCCCGTTTTCCTCAGAACCAAAAAAAAAAAAAACATATTTTGTCACTCAAAAAAGAAAAAGAAAACATTATAATGGAGCTTGAAGGAGCTGCTTTCTTTGATGAAGAATGGGATTCTTTGACCAAGATGTTCTCTACCGAAAACGTTGATTTTCTGGTTCAGCTCCAAGATGATAACTTTTTCTTGAATGATCATGAAAATGAAGCTCCATTGTCGTTCTGGCAAGCTGTTGAAGCTAACAAGCTGATCAATGTAACAGAGGGTTTTTTCTCTGCTAACTGTTCTGATGCTCCTATGATCATCAACACCAATAATTTGCAGTATTTTTCTCAAGAAAGTGGCAATGGTGATGATCCCAATTCTGAGAACAATACTGTTTCTGAACCTGGAGAAGTTATCAGCTTGAAGAGGAAGCTGGAGAGAGTAGAAGAACAGCAAACATTCAAGAATGATTCAGCTCAAAATCCCAGGAAAAAGCCTCAGGCTTCAAGAGAGGTAAGTACTTCAATTCAGATTTCAGACATTCTGCAACAATAATTTTCTGTCAGGTTTCTTAAGGGTCATATTTTCTGGTTGCAGACACATAAGAACAAGAGAAAGGCAGTGTCGAAATCGAAGAAAAACCAGAAGATTAGTCACAACAGCAATGAAGGAGAGGAAATCAATGGTGGACAGAATACACAGAGCTCAAGCTGTAGCAGCATTGATGATGAATCTAACGGTGGGATGGAGAGTTCAGAGTCCAAAGGAAAATCAAGGGCCAGCAGAGGGGCTGCTACAGATCCTCAAAGCTTATATGCAAGGGTATATATACATATATATATAAATACAGAATAACATCATATTTCAGACAGTAATTCTATGAATGTGTGATTCATAAGCTTACAAATGTTTTTGATATGTTGCAGAGAAGAAGGGAAAAAATAAATGAAAGATTGAGAATATTGCAGAACCTCGTACCCAATGGAACAAAGGTTGACATTAGTACTATGCTTGAGGAGGCTGTTCATTATGTCAAGTTCCTACAGCTTCAAATTAAGGTAACAGATTGAATAAATAAAAGATTGAGGTTTTTTTTTTTTTTTTGTTTTTTGATTTGGTATATAAATTAACTGAAAAAAGTTATGGTTTTGGTGTTGCAGTTACTAAGCTCAGATGATATGTGGATGTATGCTCCAATTGCCTACAATGGAATGGACATTGGCCACTACCAGAAGATGCAGCAGCCCACCTTGTGACCCTGCAAATTATGTTCAGATGTTGAAATTTTGTATTATTTCATTTATTAACATTATGTAACAACCCATACCAAGATTTTTATTATTATTATTATTAAATATTATTGATACATTATTATTACATATATAGTGACATTCTAAAAGAGTTCTTCTCCCATTGACACTGGAGACTCCACTTATCCATTAATCAAGTTAATAGTTTGTCTAATTTATAGTCCACAATACAATTTGCCCAATTTGGACAATCAATTCAAAATTATGTTTTTGCAGTTAACATATTATGCGTCTTCAATTAATACATTATATGCTTATAAATAAATTAAAGATACATAATCTTTTAACTACATATACATAATATGTTAATTGCAGACACATACAAAATAAACTGCATATAATGTGTCGGCAAAGTAATAGCATTTAGTTAACATATTATGTGTCTCAAATTTATTTACAAACATATTATCTGTTGACTATATACACAATATATTAACTGCAAATATATAATTTAAATGTCATTTTGAAAAATGGTCGATAATTAAATGTGCACCTTTGTTTATGATATAATTAGGCCAATTCTGGCAATAGTTATGTTGTGCAACCGAATGCACCATGCATGGCGCATACGATGCAAAACGACGTCGTTTTGACTAAAAACTTGCGTCCCACTTAAAAAAAAAAAAAAAAAAAAAAAAAACGAATGCACCATGCATGGCGCATACGATGCAAAACGACGTCATTTTGACTAAAAACTCGCGTCCCACTTAAAAAAAAAAAATTGGGTTCGATTCTCGACAATAGCATTATTGTGGATATATAGTTATGAATTTTTGGATATATAGTTATGAATTTCTGGATATTTAGTTCATTCATTGTGGATATTTCGTTCATTCATTGTAGATATTTACTTCATTTATTCACTGTGAATATATAGTTATGAATTTCTGGATATATAGTTATGAATTTATGGATATTTAGTTCATTCATTGTGGATATTTAGTTCATTCATTGTGGATTTTTACTTCATTTATTCACTGTGGACATACAGATATGAATTTATGGATATATAATTATGAATTTATGGATATATAAAAATGCTATTGCCGGGAATCGAAACTGATTTCTTTTTTAAGTAGAACGCGCGTTTTTTAATCAAAACGATGTCGTTTTTGCATCTGGTGCATACGGATGCACAGCATAATTTGCGCAATTCTGGGCAGTGGGCTCATTTTATCACTCGGGCTCAATTGTCGGAATGGAGAATTCAATGGTTCGAAAGTCTGGACCACTTGAAGAATTTCTTACTGTTAGTCCGTGTTGACTAACTGGGCCCTTGGGCCGTGGGCTCATTTTACTCAATTCGATCCGAAATGAGGAAATTTTTTTTTATTATTTTTTAAATCCGAAATGAGGAAGTTGAAGATTTGGGTTTGAGTTTTTTGGGCAGTGGTTGGTCTTTAGCCTGATTCTCGGCAAATTATGCTATGGACCCGCAGTTCACTTTTGTTTGTCTAATACAAGTAAGAAACCTTCTTTCGTGTGCTCCAGGCTCGAGAGCGAAATGAGTTTTGAATGCCAAAGCGTTAACATCAATTGTCATTTATACATTTATTCCGTTCTGTTTCCGTCATAACACGAACTTCACGCCGTGATTTTGACAATCGAGAAAGGCAAATAGTAAATTACCAAAATGGTCACTTAACTATAGAGAAAGTACCAAATTGGTTTTCGACTTATTTTTTTGACCGATCAAGTTATCAACTATTCAATTCATGGCCGATATGGTCCTTCGTCTGTTTGGGGGTTAAGTCACTGTCTACTGTGAGGGGAAAATAGTCTTTTCAATCACCGGTGGCAATGGTGGAAGCTGTGGGGATTGAAATGACTATTTTGCCCTCACAGTAGACGGTGGACTTAACCCCCAAACAGACAGAGGACCATATCGGTCATAAATTGAATAGTTGATGACTTGATCGGTCAAAAAAATAAATCGAGGATCAATTTAGTACTTTCGCTATAGTCGAAGGACCATTTTGGTAATTTACTCAATGACAAACATGACGCGAATTAGAGCGGGAAATGACAGATTTGTTGTGTTCATACATTGTTTCCAAAAGGTTGAATTTCTAATCTCAAGGGTCTCTGCGCCCCGATATAAGGAATAAGGTTCAAATTGGCCACTGAACGTAACCTGAAAATGCAATTAGGCCACTGAACAAAAAAAAATGCAATTAGGCCACTGAACACTCCAAAAATGTGCAATTTCACCTGATAGTAGGTTACCTTCAATTTTAGTAGGTTATCTGCTTACGTGGCAGCTGAGTTGACATTTTTAATAAATTTTAAATCATTTTTAATAAATTTTAATAATAAAATTTTATTTATAAAATTTTTAAAAAATAAAAACGACTTTATTTTATTTTTTATTTATTTATTTTTCAATTTTTTATAAAATTTATTATTAAAATTAATTATTAAAAATTATTTAAAAATTATTAAAAATGTCAACTCAGCTGCCACGTAAGCAGGTAACCTGCTAAAATTGATGGTAACCTGCTATACGGTGAAATTGCATACGTTTGGAGAGTTCAGTGGCCTAATTGCCCCTTTTTGGATGTTCAGTGGCCTAATTGCACTTTTTGTTCGTTCAGTGGCCTAATTGCATTTTCAGGTTACGTTCAGTGGCCAATTTGAACCTTATTCCCCGATATAATATAGCATTTGAGATAATGTAATTTATGGTGGTAACTCAGAACATAGAAGTTATACATTTGTTTACTGCGTACAAGGAGTTCATTGCTTTTAAACTTCACATGTGATAAACTAAACTGCCCATGCAGACTATTGCCTTCGTACATTGGCTGGGGCGAGAGAGAGAGAGATGCAAAAAAACACAGAAAATTTAAAATATTGAAAGAGGCACATCACAGGGCAATGCACATGTGATGTGTGAAAATCATGCTCCCTGCCAACGATGTTCGCTGCAGACGGCGAGTTTTGTCTGTTGAGGAGAACGATACGAATCTGCATCCGATATGTTTTTTGTGTGTGTACTGTGTACTGTAGATCTGAGGAGGAACACATTATTATTGTAACATTCTTTTTCCTGAAATATATATAGATTCAGGATTAGAGCAGCCTTGTTTAAGGTTGTTACGCTCCTAAAATGTTACTCCGTATTTTATTACTAGTTTTTAGAATAATGACCAATAATTATTTTTAAATAAATATTTCAAAGTGTATCAATGCAATATTATATAGCAGATGTTCATGCATAGGTAAATAAATGTTAAATTTGTTTATTTAAATCGATAATTTAAAGTATATAAATGCAAGATAATATATGAAAGATTGATTATAATTGTCACTAAAATAAATATTTACAACTTTGTAATAACGCTAGTCTATATACTTAATTCTTCATTAAATTTTTCATTTTCAATGCGGCACATCGTCTCTATTTTCCCAACATGACCTTGATAAAGTCATGATTTTATTTTATAAATGAATTATTGAGACTAAACAATATTATAATTAAAAAATAAACATTAAAAACTACTAAAATACTCATGTACTAAGTAAAATTTTAATAGAGTTTAATAGTTTTGTTGCTACAGGGTTAAAACTGTAACATTTTTAAAGAATTAGGGGTATATATTGCAACGGTAAAAAGTTAGAGACTAAAATCGTTAGCAAAAAATAATTGAGTAACTAAAGTTACATATTTTTTTTTCCTTTAAAAAATTTGGATCTCGCAAGATTAATGATGTTAAATTTACAACAATTTACGAAGAGCCTTGTAGTCCAATAGTACCATGTTACTCCCCAATGTGGGAGGTGATAGATTTGAGCCTTAATGGAGCCATTTATTTAGGGATATATAGGGGGGGGGGGGGGGGGGGGCGGTTACCTAGCTAGCGTTAGAAATTTGCGTTAGCATACACATTAGAGCCATTATTTGCACTCAGACCGTCACACAGTTGTCTTGATGGTTGGTGAAATTCCATCCAATCGCAGCGTCTTCTTGGAGCTTCTCTTGCTAGCCAGTTTGCCGCCTCATTATCATCCCGGGGGATGTAATCCACCGTGATTACCCATTAATGAAGCCATTTGATGTAATAGAGTATCCCCATTTCTATAAATATATATAAAAAAAAATTACAACGATTTACAATACACTTTGATTTTTTTTTTAATGATGTGAAAACTGAAAAAGTATGTCACCTTGCTCACATCGTCAGATGGTGTGCGTACAATCTTACATAGTTCGCAGTAATTTCATGATAGTTTTTTATTTTAATTAAAAAGAGGAAATATGAAAAATTGAAAAAAGAAAAGATATTTAATGTTACAAAAATATCTCCTTTTTTTTTGGAAAATTATTGTAATAATATGTAATATGCAGTATTTAAAAAAAAAAAAAAAAAAAAAAAGAAGTAATACTGTACTGTATAGCGATAAGAATCCCAAGGCTAAAATCCACCGAAACCATCCCTTTATTGTTTGAATAGAGATATCACATCTGCAATGTGTTCCGTAGGCTCAACGGTGACTGTTTACAAGTGGAGCAAGATTTGCCAAACAATTTCTCCTAGATAACAATCTAACATGATGTCACTTGTGTGGAACGTCGCTCTCCCTGTCGTGCCAAAGGGTTTCCTCTTTATTTTTACTTTTCAGTGCACAAACAGTAATATGATTTTAATTATCTTAATTTATGATAAGTTTGTTGTCACTATCACAATATATATTTTATATAAAGTCTGTTTTATAATATTAATCAATAAAAATCACAACTCACAAGTAAGTAAATCATTAAAATTACTTTTAATTGATTAGTTCAAAATTCAATTCAAGATAGTCAAAAATTCAATTGAATTTATAATTTAATAATTATTTAATAAACAACTTTTCAGTAAACAATATTTGGGTGAGGATTATGATTTCATTTCCGTAATGGTGAATATAACACATACGGAGCGTTACACAATACATTTACTTTTTGTACGTTTCTTCCGAAAAGAAAAAACGGAATCATAATTACGTTAAAAAGGAAAAAAAATGTATCCACACATTGACACGCACCGAATAACAAACCCAAAATCGCAAGAAAACCAAATTTGAAGGCAAAGCGAAAATTTACAAGCAAAAGATGAGTTACAAGTTACAGGCATGGGAAGTATTTACAGTTTAGTTTTTGTTTTTTTTCTCTATCTTGATGTTCTCTCTCTTTCTTTTCTACTGCTTTCTTCAACTGTTTGATTGCAATGGCGGCGTGTGGGGGCGCCGCCGTCTCAGACTGAATGATCAGAGGTTCCGCGAGCAACGGCGCTGGCTGTTCTCGGCTGCCGTAGAAGTTGAATCAGTGCTTCCGCCTGTCCACAGATCAAGCCACCAAAAACGACAGAAACGCACGAGTCATTTACATACATCACAATAATCAATTGCTAATGTTAATTTAAGGCATTGTTTATTTAAATAATTGGGGATTTGTTTAAGTGAATGCCGGTGCCACTTAACTTACCGACCAATCAAGGAATCAAATGATAAACTGATCTGGCTTTTTTTCATTTTCGTTCATCAGATCAAACTAAATGAATCGATTTGGCATAGCAATAAAAAATGATTTCTGCAGTCGATGATTAATTTTTTTTTTTACCTTTTGTTTGGCGCGACTTGTGCCGGATTGCGACAAAGCGACCAAAGGAGGAATCGCACCTTCGCGGGCCACCAAGGTACGATATGGCACGCTGTCCTCACATAGTTGCAACAGTATCGCCACCGCAATCTCCTTCTGTCGCTGCGACCCCACCTCCACGATCTCCACCAGAACCGGAATTCCGCCTTCCTCAACCAGCGCCGCCCTCGCCTCCGCCGCCGACACCAGGACGCTCACAACGAACGCTGACTTATCCACCATGTTTGAACTAAAATCAGCCATTAATTCCACTAGAGGCTTCATTATTCCGGCTTGCACAGCCCTGACTTTGTTTTCTTTGACTGAACAAATCGAGTATAGAGCCGTTGATGCGTCCTTTTTGCCGCGTAAATTTCCGTTTTCTAGAAGGCTTACTAGCGGCGGAATCGCGCCGGACCGTCCAATTGCTACTTTGCTCTCTTCAATTTGCGAGAGGCGGAGAAGAGCGCAAGCGGCGTTCTCTTTGGCGACGGAGGTGCCTACTTTAAGAGCCCGAACGAGCGGCTTGATTGCTCCAGAAGCCGCGATGAGCTGCTTGTTCTCGTCGCAGAGCGAGAGGTTGAGAATTGCGGTAACGCCATATTCTAGAAGCTGAGGATCGGTGGACGAAATTAGTGAAATAAGCGGTTTGATTGCTCCGGCTCTGGCGATTTTGATTCTGTTCTCCGGCTTGTTCTTCGCAAGGAGCCGGAGTTCCATTGCTGCCTGCTTTATCGCATCGATTGAGCTCGAATCGAGATCGGAGACAAGTTGAGGAATCAATTCGTCGGAGTTATCGGTGGCGCAAGCCAGCAATAGCCGACGACTCTGCGAAGAAGCCGTCGGGAACTCGCCGGATCTATCACTGTTGCAGTCGCTGAAAGCCGAAGAATCATCGTTGATGCTGAGATCGCTGAAGCTTCGTCCCATGTAAGTGTAATTCGATTGAACCTCCGTTTCCATTCCGCGGAAGTTGCTCAACTTCATCAACCAACGGTACCGGTGGTTTTTTGATTCCGGCGAATAAAATCTCCCGGAAAGTAAAAGCTGAAAAACGATCTCTGCCTAGTAGCTAATAGGGGAAGGAGAAGCCTCCGTGGAAAACCGATTGGAGATCGAACAGAAAAGTAAAAATATTGTAAGGGGAGAAAGAGGGATAGAGAGAACACCTGGATTAGAGCATTGGGAGAAGTTTGGACACGTGCACGACCGTACTCGAATCCCAGTCCGGCTAGCACGTGAGAACTGGAAGCCTTCTCTTTAAACGCGTGCGTGGACGGTTCACTATTCGATGGATTTTCCCTGCCTCGCTTTCAATTTTTTTTTTTTTCCCTTTTTCCTTTTTCAAAAAATTCTAGGTAAGATATTATATACGGAGTATATTATATTGAAAAAATTTGATAAATTTTGTCCTCGAAACTATTTTTTAAAAAATCATTTTAGTAAATATAGACACGATTATTTTCCTTTAATTATTTTCGAAGTTAACTCTCTCTCTTTTTCTTTTATTCTCTAAATTTTGCTAGAGCATCTTCATTGATGAAAAAATAGATTTTTTTTGTTAAGTTTGCATATATAGATTGAAGATAAGAGAGATAGAGTAGTTTTAAATTAATTTTTTTTGGGGGAGGGTGGGGGCAACTATAGTAAAGAAAATAAAAAAGATAAAGAAGAAAAAAAACAAGTAACGCTCGGAGCATGACTTGTGCTCCCAGCAAGCGAGTGCCTTTCACATGTTTGTTAGGCGCGTTGAAAAAGAAAACATTTTTTCCCTTTCTTCTTGTTGGCCTGACAAAAATTTCCTTTTAAGTTTTTGTCATTGTTGTTGCTCTTATAGTATGTTTAAAAAAAAAAATTCACATCTCCGTCCCTGGGAATTTGGTCGCTGGAGATGGTCACGCCTTCTCTAACAATGCCCTGAAAATTTTAGTGACCTGGTATTATATGTCACTAACAAGTAATTGGGCCTTCATAAACTAATTGACACACACACACACACACACACACACACACACACATATATATATATATATACCTAATTATAATTTTAAAAAGTTTAAAGATCTAATTAATTTTTCAAGTAAAATTTGCCTATTTAATCATTTCCCCTATTTAAAATTATCATGCAGTATTCACTTGCATTGTATACGTGGAATTAAATAATAATAAATAATATTGGTATAATAATAAACAATAATGATGATGAGATATGACACCAAAAGATATGTTGTACCTAACCTATTATTGTCAAGTAATTAAATACGGAGTATCTTTTATTAATTATTATTATTACTCAATAATAAAAGACAAATAATGCTACAAGTGACTATTAGTCTAATACTAACTTTTTTTTTTTTTTTTGGTGAGGATTAGTCTAATACTAACTAATCGCACCAATTGAAAGACATTAAATAATATCTATTATCACAAAACTTGGCGTAGTTTAAAATTATACGGTATATGTTAGAGGCTGCTGATTTATAATTCGTAGATATAAAATTACTAAATTTAATTAACATTTTCTAAGGAGGATTTTTTTATATGATTAATTAATATTGATGGGTTGGGTATCAGCATATACAGTGTCTGCAACTCGAACTCACAACCTTTTATGTGGGAGAACAACTTGGTGCCACTAGATCATAAGGTCTTTTGCAATCCAATATTCGATCTATTAGTCCAAACAACTAAAATCATTATTGTGTGGACCATAATCCAAAAAATACAAAAATACATTATTCTAAGTCCTAACTCATAGAATACACTATTCTAACACATAAAGTACATTATTCTATCTCATATCTTACCTTATAAATTTATTGTTCTAACATATAAAGTACATTATACATTATTGTAACTTATAAAATACGTTATTCTAACTCATAAAATATATTATCTTACCCCATAAATTTCATTATTATAACACATATAAAATACATTACTCGAACTCATAACGTACACTATCTTACCCTAGAATGTTCATTATTATAACACACGCGTGGAGCAATGATTTTTTAAAACATCAAAACAACGTCGTTTAAGACCGTGGAACGGTGTGAATCGTAATTTGCCAAATAGTTAGACTTGGGCTATGTGGTCAGAACATACATAATCATTATATCATAGATCAAGGTCCCGAATCATATTTATGTACATTCAATAAATAGATTATGCATATGTTGCAATTAACATATTATATACATATAGTTTATTTACACGTAAATAATCGGTTAACTTATAATATATAGTATGTTAATTGCATATACATAATCTGAACCAGAATCACAATAGGCATAGTGGACCTAAACCCACCATATAATTTGAGGTCATAACAAGCTTGCTACTGCCTGAAACTTGAAGGTAAATTAGGATATCTTAGACAAATTTTAGGAGATTATTTTCTTTATAATTTAGGAGATTGCTTTTTTTTTTTTTTTTTTTTTTTTTACATTTTAGAATATCAACTTGCGATTAGTACATTTGATTCGTGGGATTTACGTTTTATAAGCATATTTTTCTTATTTAGTTTGAGTACCTTAATTGATATTTGAACGGTATAAATATACTGAAAATGACTTGTAAAGGATTCACAATATATATTTTCCACTTCAAGCAATAATACTATATTATTTCTTTGATAATGATCTTGTGGTCTAGTGGCATGGAATAAACAGATATAAATAGATAGATTATTGTAACTGAGTCAATAGTACTATATATATATATATATATATATATATATATATATATATATATATATATATATATATATACTATTTCTTCTCATTTCTATAGCATTACACTTTTTTTTTTACCAGTTGTGTTGATCATCGGTCAATTACTTTCAACGTAAAATAGATTATAGTTATTATTTTATTATTAATAGTTGTTAGTTGTAATTATGAAATATTAACTGTCTATTAAGTAGTACTAAAAAAACTGTGTATTAATTAATTAAAAGGCTAAAAACAATTAAAGTCTAGTCAACGAGCACTATGGATGGCAGTTAGTAACTCTCTTTCTGGATGAGTTTAGGGCAGCTTTTTTGATATGGACCAGACAGACTTAAGGCTAATTAAGCGCTAGGTGACACTTGTATGCGTTCAGAAACTTTTTCTTCCGTTTATGTTCACATTGAAATGAGGACAAATAATAACATAATATTTGTTTAAAGAAAAAAAGAGAGGAAAAGAGAGAGTTTCTTATTAAAAAAGTTCAGGCCATAAGTAGAAAAGGTTAATTAATCCTTTAAATTTGGCCCTTTTTGGTCGGTTGCCATGACCATTTCATAAAAGAAGCGACGTTAGGCCCCAAAAAATGGAAAAAATAACTCAATTGTAATCATAACTTATCAATTCAATCAGAGGAAATTTTTAAAATAGTTCTCTAACTATAGTCTTTTCTCATATTGATCTTATGACTTTTAATTGAACCCAAACTAGTCATCCAACTATTAGATTTTAAGTCAAATTGATCTTCTATTAGTTAGGCGTGAACTTAACCGTCAAATAAGAGGGCAAAACAGAAAATTTACATTGAATAATGTTTAGACACCAAAATCTTTGATTTTTCTCCCAAATTAGCGAATGAATTGTACAATTTACTAAGGGCAAAATAAAATTTAGAGAAAATTCACAATTTACAATTTACTGAGAATTCGTCAAGTTTCGACAATTCATTCACTAATTTGGTAGAAAAATCAAAAGGCGCTGGTAGTCTAAACATTATACACTGTAAATTTCTTGTTTTGCCCTATAATTTGACGGCCAAGTTCACACCTAACTAACGAAGGATCAATTTGACTTAAAATTTAATAATTGGAGAACCCATTTGAATTCAATTAAAAGTCATCTGACCAATTTGAGAAAAGACTTGCCATAAGCGGAGGACGATTTTGAAAATTTGCTCATTCAATCAAGTCAATAAGACCCATATTTAAAAGACAAAGTGGTTGAGTTAATACGTACTGGAATATATAAAGGCACAAGGGTGCAACTAATTAACACATATAGCCTTAACCCAATTCATTCTTCTATTACCGTATGAATATAATGTACACATTTATACGTAATCTAAAGTTAATTTTGAAGTCGGCAGCATTATATTGGATCTGGTGTGGCCATGTACAACTACAACATCAAATTTGTTTGGGCAAAGACTAAAGGGTATCGAACCAAATCTGGTGTTGTACGAGGAGTAAGATATGTTAATATGTTATATCCATTTCAGTTGTAGGGAGTAGGGACACAACATTATTAATTAATGCAACACCACCACGAGCATCAAAAATCAAAATGTACAGATCGAGCATGCAATTCCTGCATACCTTTAATTTTATGGCTAAGTAAATCTTGTGTCAAAACATCTTACATAATTAAAATGTAATGTTTTTTTTTTATTTTTTTATTTTATTTTATGAATTTATAAAAAAAAATATTACGTTTTAAGTTAACAAAATATATTACATGTTTTATGTAAGAGATTTTATACTTAGATTTGTTTTTTATTTTTTTCTGCAAAACATTCATGAATTTTTCAAATTAATGATATATCGAAAGGCTCCTACGAGGGGACCAAAACAATAAAATGGAGATAAGGTTATTGTAGCGGGCTGTAGCCCTGCAGGATCAATAGTGCATACATGCATGCATGAGAGGTGACCATTTAAAAAAAATAAATAAATAACCCTACCCTACTGCAGTTGTGCATTTTCTATATTGCTACAATGCACAACATTTATTATTATTATTATTATTATTATTATTATTATTAAAGGTTGATTTTGTGTGAAAACATCAATATTAGTAATCATTCCAATTCCACCCTACTATCAAATATACAAAGGGTGTGAAAGTGATTGTTATTGTTTGGTTGACTTGTTTTTAAAACACTGCTATGAATTTGGAATACCCCATTTATGAAAAAATTTAGGGGTCGTTTACTAAATTGGAAAAATGGAGAATTTTCTGAAAAAACAGAGAATTAGGGAGGTAGAAGAATGGAAAATGGAAAACTCGTTTACTAAAATCATCTTTCTAATTGCCTAACTCCCCTCCATTTTCCAATCTTATGTACATTTTTGGAGAAAGGAAATTTGGACTTCTCCAAATGGAGGAGTGGAAATTACACGCGTAAACAGTAATGATTAAGAGAGGTGTCCTGTTTGAATCTGGCTGTGCACATCTGAGGACTCATTTTCCCTTTTCTTCTCCTTCACGTTTTTATTGTTCTTATCATTATTATTAGTATTAGTATATTAGTATTATTATTATTTTCTTTTTTTCCTCCTCCCCACTGATTTTTTGTTTTTATTTATTTATTTATTATTATTATTATTATTATTATTATTATTATTATTATTATTATTATTATTATTATTATTATTATTATTATTATTATTATCATCTTTGTTGTAGAAATATACAAATTATATATGGAATGATTATTATTATTATTATTATTATTATTATTATTATTATTATTTTCTTTTTTTCTTTTTTTTTTTCCTCCTCCCCACAGATTTTTTGTTATTATTATTATTATTATTATTATTATTATTATTATAGAAATGTACAAATTATATATGAGATGATTATATTTAATGAAATTAGGAAATTAGAGAAATGAAAAACGAAAGGAATAGGGAATGCAAATTAGAAAACTGGAGAAATGGAAAACTGGAGAAATAGAGAAGGAAAACTGGAGAAATGGAGAAATGGAAAACTGGAAATGGAAAAACAGAGAAATGAAGTAAACGATCCCTTATTCCCTTGTTTTATAAGGATTCCATCCCATTATTCATCCTTAGCCTAATTATTCACATTCCACCCTACTACCAAACATGCAAAATACTTTCACCAAAACCCATTACCATTATCAAATATTTTATACCTATTCCGATTCAGATCTCCATGTTCGAACCAAACATACACAAAATATTTTCACTAAAATTCATTATATTACTATTACTTAGATATTTGTTTCCTATTTCAATTCTAATTCTAATTCCCATGTGTCAACCAAAGACCCCCTTAATTTACCTTAAAAGCTGCTGTTTCTATTTGAAGGTAAGTGTGTGAAATTTGAATTTAAAAGCTTGGTGATGACTTTGAGGGTGAAGAATGGACATGTGTAAAGAATTGAATGAAGAGTGATTAAAGGTAATTTGTAATGGTCCTACAAATTAAAGAATTTATGCATCAACTATATTAACGGCATAACAGCTGCTAGAGAAATGATTAAATTTGGAATTCCTTTTCGGCAGTCACAATTTTCAAATTTTTTGTTCTCGGGGAGAGAAAAAACCAGGCCTGATTTTTCTGTTCTTTATAATAACCTTAGACTTTGAGCTACTTAGATTCATATCTTCTCTAAATTCATTGGGGTGTGTTTGGTTTATGAATTTACACCTAAAGAATAAGAATTAAAATCATAATTACAGGGCGTTTGGTTGGAGAGGAAAAATTACGTAGGAAATGAATTGTAATTCCATGTGAGAAGAATTACTAGGAATAAAGTATGAATTTAAATTCTATTGTTTGGTTTACAGGAATAGAATTACTGGAAATTTTAATTCCAATGTTTGATATACATGGAAATTGAAAGGGAATAAGTAGTATAAAATAAAAAATGTCCATTATTGTTGTTAGGCATTAATTTTAAGTTAAAAAAGGAATGGATAATTTTGACTCATCACTTATCTTTTTTTTCTTTCTAAATCTCAGGAATTAAAATTTGAGGGGGACATGAAATTTTAATTCTATGAAATTGCAATTCCTTTCAACCAAACAAGGAAATTTTGTAACCTTTGAAATTAGGTGGAAAGAAAATTTAAATTCCCTTCAATCAAACGCACTATTAAGAGATTTCGTTTCCTATGTCGTCTGTTGTCCTTGTCCGACGGAAAACGTTGCATATATGTACATCATTTTCCCAATTGACGTAGAAGAAGGGAGGAATTTAGGCAGGGTTTACGTAGCAAAGTCGTGTATGACGGCTGTAGGCTTTTATATATTCAACACAAATTGCATATGCAGGTGAAACATAATTCTTATTACAGAAGATCACGAATTTGATTCTTGTTAACACTCTTTCCATCGAGTCGATTATATATCTTTTCTATGGTTTGCAGATTATTATATAATAACAAAATTTGATTCAATTCACACTTTTAAATAGTGAGTGCGTGGTGATTAAGACAAACAGATTGCATCATTGTAAGACAAAGGCCGTGTTTGGTAAAATATTAGTTTATCAGTCAATTTTTGCTTATTTGACCACTAATAATTGTTTAATTTGGTTATAAAATCAAGGGGAAATGGTCAAATAGGTCCCAAAACTTTAGCCAAAAGGACAATTAGGTCCCTGAACTTAAAAAAAAAAAAGTAATTAAACACTTAAACTTATCAAATAAGTCAGATTTACCATAACATCACGTTGACCACCTTTGACCACCATTAAAACCAACTTCCAGTGGAAAAGCGACCAATCCGGTCGCCTTGTGGAGAAAGCGACCATATATGGTCGTCTTCTCCAGCGAAAGGCGGCCAGTTGGTCGCCGCCTTCCCCAGCAGAAGGCGGCCAGTTGGTTGCCTTCCGCCGTAGATGGCGACCGGTGACAACTTGATTTTTTTAACTGGAATTAAAATGACCTGTTATAACAGGTCATTTACTGGTTCATGGGCTTTATCGATTCATTTTGATAAGTTTAAGTGTTTAATTGCTCATTTTTAAAGTTCAGGGGTTTAATTGTCCTTTTTAGCTAAAGTTTAGGAGTTTATTTGACCCTTTTCCCTAAAATCAACTCTAAAATGCTAAAATTCAAAAATGTGATCAAAGTAACTTTTTCAATTAGTTTTTTGAGAAAAAATAAACTATACCAAACAACTAATTTACCAAATATTTTTCTACAATCAGCCAATGTTATCAGCCAGTTATATCCTCTAATTAATCCAATCAACTAACAACTAACAACTATCAGCTAATAATCATTTATCAAACAGGGCAAACTCAAACATAGTAAGCGTCGATAGTTTACGCAGATAATCTGATCCATTTCTCCATCAGACAACGGGTAAATTATGCTGTGCATCCGTGCATACGGATGCCAAAACGACGTCGTTTTAATAAAACGCGCGTCTCCCCTTAAAAAAAAAAAATCAGGTTCGATTCCCAGCAACAACATATGAACTAAAATTCCATAATCGATGAACTATAATTCCATAATCTAATCTATGAACTAAAAATTCCAGAATGAATGAACTAAAATTCCATAATCTATAAACTAAAATTTCAGAATCGGTGAACTACAATTCCATAATCGATGAACTATAATTCCATAATCAATGAACTATAATTTCATAATCTATGAACTAAAATTCCAGAATGAATGAACAATATAATGTTGTTGCTGGGAATCGAACATGATTTTTTTTTTTAAAAGGAGAGACGCGTATTTTTTAATAAAACGACGTCGTTTTGGCATCCGTATGCACCATGCGGATGCACAGCATAACGATTGCAGACAGCGTACCGTAGTTGGACAAAGCCCAATTTAGGTCGCTTATTGGATTGGGCTGACTACACACATTTATTCAGCACA
Source organism: Ipomoea nil (assembly GCF_001879475.1). NCBI lineage: Eukaryota > Viridiplantae > Streptophyta > Magnoliopsida > Solanales > Convolvulaceae > Ipomoea > Ipomoea nil. Next base: position 2,152,856 of record NW_017619749.1, read on the forward strand.
ACTCTATAGAGCGGGCCAGAGAGAAAGTAAAGCCCATTCAAGAGCGATACAGCATTTTGCCATTTGGGTCATCAAAAGAGCAAAAAGACCAACACATCATACATTACACGATTAAATAAATAATTAATAAAAAAATGTAAACTTATAAAATATCATAATCCGAACGAATTTGTAAGTGTATATGCCCTACAATTGATTACAAGGACATAGTACAATTTTATCTATCATTAACTTGTATATAATTTTAGATTTAGGGTGTTTGGTATATAATTGTTAGCTGATTGGGTTAGTGAGTTTCACTAGTTGATAGCATTAGCTGATTGCAGAAAGATGTTTGGTAAGTTAGCTATTAACTGATAGTTGATTACATACAAAATGACTTTCTCAAAAAGCTAATTGAAAAAGATGTTTTATGCATTTTAGTGTTTTGGAGCACTAAGTTATTTAAAAAAACTAATTAATCAAACATTCATATTACTTGTTTAACCAAGTTAAACAACTAATAGTGATCAAACAGATCAAAATTAGCTGGTAGTCCAACTATTTTACCAAAAATCCCATTATCTTGAGAGTAGAAAATGATTGATTAGCTCCTCGCTTTCATGTCATAATAACAAATATAGTTTACAACTCCAAATATAAGAATATGCCAATTTCTATTACAATCAGCTTAGCCTATTTGTGATGGTGATCTAAGGAGAAGTCAACTATGTTACGATATTATTAGAGTAAATATCTAAAATGGTCCCTCGACTATAGCTAAATTCACAAATTGGTCTTCGATTTTCAATTTTATCCAATTAAGTCCTTAACTTTGTAATTTTGACACGATTTGGTCCTCCATTTATTTGACCGTTTGTTGACCGTGATCGACGATCTCTAGAAGAACCTTCAGCTCTTGTCGGAGCACGTGGAGACCTCCAGGATGACGTTGCACTGGTTCGGAAACACGTCGTCTTCTTTGTTCTGGTACGAACTCAACTACATTGGATCCAAAGAGAGGATAAAGAAAGGCAACCGGATTTGGTAGATTGCTTTCGGCAGTGGATTCAAATGTAACAGTGTGGTCTGGAAATGCAACCAGAACCTTAAAAAATTGACGATGGACCATGAAATTACATATATATCTTCAAAAATCGCAGTCAACAAACGGTCAAATAGATCGATGACCAAATTATGTTAAAATTACAAAATTAAAGACTTAATTGGTTGAAATTGAAAGTTGCGGACTAATTTGTGAATTTAGCTATAGTCGAGGGACCATTTTGGGTATTTATTCATATTATTATTAGAATTATTGTTTTTTTTTTCTTTTGGCGCAAACGTTGATAGGGAAAATCGCCCACTTGCACTATTTTGGGTTTGTATTTCTTACCACAAATCGCCCACTTGCACTATTTTGGATTTGTATTTCTAAAATGCCACATGGAAGTTCGGGGGAAGGGGTGCTTGAGTATTTTGATTTCATTCCCCATTTCGTTTCCTCCTCTGTTAGTGTAGACTTCTCTGGTTTGCATGATTAATATATGAGCTTTCTGGTTTTCAAAAATGCCACATGGAAGTCAAAAACACTGCTTGGTAAGTTTGTAGCATTTTTTCCACACACAATAAACAAATGACTGGATTTCAGAAATAAAGAAGAATCATTTTACGTGAAACAAATATCAAATATGTAATACTTTTTAGTAATAATATATTCCATCATTTCTATTTCATGTGTCAGATTAGATTAATGAGACCTGACTAACATTATTTTGAATTCAATTTTTCATAATATTGACTTTAGTATTAATATATAAAATTTATATATTTAAAAAGTACATTAAAAGTAATATAAAATACAAAAATAAATGAAATTTAAAAATACTTATTAGATAGTAAATAAAATAAGTAAAATAAAAAAAATAGTTTAACCAATAAATAGTAAACAGGTAAAACAGGACAGATGGAATGATATTTTTTAATGAGTTAATAAGTATTATATTGTCTTTGAGAGTATTACTTGTTTCTTGACAAGTATAAAGTATTACTTAAAATATAGTAATTTTTTAATGAAATATAATGCTTTAGATCTAGATATTACATTTTTTTAATTAAAAAGTATTATTTTATGTAACATCAACGATATATCAAATGTTATCTAGTTTGATTTCTTTTCACTTATAATTTTAGTCCAAGTCGATGGATGTCCTCGCTTTTGACCACAAACTTCCATTTTGAAAAGTCAGTGGCAACTTTGTGGTTTGGGAATAAAAGTTGTCATTTTTTAAATATATTTTTATCATTACTTCTATCCAACAAAAATATGCGTTGGCCATACAAAACAAATAAATAATTATTTTTAGTACTTTTTTCGAGTACGTTTCACATGATTATGAATTTTTTTTGAGACAATAAAACAAATAAATAATAGAAATTGATTGATAACTAAGATACATCCAAATTTGACCTTTGATTGCAATTCTTGAAACGCTATTCGGATCAGAGTTTAAGAATGATTTATACAAGACTGGAGTTTCGCCTACAGCATTGGCAGACCGCTGTTCCCTTTTTCTTTGTATTTATTTGCATTTGTTTGTCCTGTTTGGTAACATAGTTAGTTTATCAGCTAATTTTGATTTATTTGACCCTATTAGCAGTTTGACTTCCTTAAACAACCAATATAAGTATTTCATTAATTAATTTTTTGTAACAGCTTATTGCTCTAAAACGTTAAAATTTAAAAAACTGCTCACACCAAACAATTTGTTAATATAACTGCAAAAAAATTAACACTTTATGTATGTGTGGAGGGAGCTAACCCTGTAGACGAATTTGGATTTACTGTAAGCAAAACTGCAAATTAATTAAAAGAGCTAAACAAAGGAATATAGGTCAGGAACAAAGGAAAACCACTTGAATCCACAGCTCCATTTGAGCGGCAAGGAGGGACATTTGGGGAGCCAATGCCACGTCTTCCTCGAAACCTTAAAGTACAAGATCTCCGGCCATGTGTAGCAGCAAACGCAGACCAATCCTTGATGCCAGAAACAATAAACATGTTCATAGTTATGGTAACACACCGACAAAAACTTCTTGCACATCATTTCCGGCACGTCTTCCACATCCATCCACCTCTCCTCATCTTCGTTCCACTCCCACACTTTCATGCTCCTCGAAATCCCATTCCTCCCGATCCCGCCGATCAGGAATAGCTTCCCGTCCCCGTCGCTCACTAGCCGCGCGAACGACAGGTCGGCGGGGAGATCAATGGCGGCCCTCCGCCACTTCCCGGTCTGGAAATCGAAGCAGAGAACGTGGAAAGGCTCGGGGGTGATGAAATATAAGGAGCCCTGATGGGGAACGCCTTCTTGGTGGTGAATGTAATTGCTGAAGATGAGGTCGAAATCCTCGGACTTTTCCCAGGAATGAAACGAGGAGTCGTAGACGAAGGTTGTCTTTGAGGATCCCATGGAGGATTTGATGACGAGGATCTTGTAATTACCGCTGGGCATGGAGACGAGCGTGATTGAGTCGAAGGAGAAGGGCAAAGCCGGGAACTTGACGAGCCTGGAAGAGCGCGATAACAGATTGGATATAACGAAGGAGTTTGAGGTTGGGTGAGAGAAACAGAGGAGGCCATTGGAGGAGGAGAGCAGAGCGGAGGAGGAGCCGCACGGCGGCTGCGCGGCGGAGAGGGAGACCGACAGGTTGCGCCAGTTGTTGTGGACGGTGTCGAACAGAGGGTATTTCCGGGAAAACTGCGGGTGGGAAAGCAAGAAAAACGAGGAAAAGCCAGAGGAAGAAGGTGAAGAAGATGGAGAGTATTTGGAGATGAAGGGAGGGGAGAAGACGAGGGAGTTGAAGTGTCTGCAAGTTGATCTCAAGCTCAAGAAGGTCTTCAATGGAAGAAATGAAAGCACACGTTCCAGTAGATCTTCAGGCATACGGCTCCATATCTTTGGATCCATTTGTTGCGATGGGTACCACAACATCTTGCTCTCCATTTCACACTAAGGAAGAAGAAGAAGAAGAAGACTAAGCACAAAAGTAACAGCGTTTGGATCTATAACAGTTCACAATTTGGTTGGTTGTTGGCTTACTGGTTTTTCTTTTATATATGTGTGTGAATCTAAATCTAATTGATAATAGCCCATAGGCACGGTTGAACCGACCAATTTTCGTTTAGGGCGGCATAATAATTACAAAATAGCAATAGAATCTCAAGTCAAGTTGGTTCAACAATTAGTTTTTAATTTGAAGAGAACAGTTTAACTATGGATAATGATAATCTAAATCGGTTTAATTTAGATTGATTTATGTCTTTGTAATTTTTTGGGTTATGAGACAGACCAAATCTAAATTAGTTTTAAGTGGTGATTATAGATCTCTATTGATGATTTTGTTGGGTCCACTCTTAATCTACCATGTCCTAACTCCTAGGCCCCCATCACATGTAAAACACAAAAGCATATTATTAATTTTTATATAATTCTTAAATTAGATTTGAAAAAACTAACATCTAAAAATCTATATAGATTTTTTTTTCTTTGCTTTTTTGGTCCCTACTTTGAGGCCAATTGATAATGACGATGGAAAAAAGACTGGACGGCTCAAAGTCTTAAGATATAGAGTTGACTCAATCAATAATTTACTTTTTTGACATATCTATATATAGTGATGGACGGAGTTCATTGATGGATGATGGATGGATTAGGTGGAGATATTGATGCCCAAAATAATTGATCGGAAATCGCAGATCGACATTAATTGCATGTTTCAAATTATCTTTAGCGGTGTATAATCTCGTACTTTATAGTAAATGACAAACTATGACGGATTCATAGGCCGTCCCGCCGGACATAATTATTACTATGACGGATTCATAGACGTCTTCAAATGCGAGATGAGGATACGATAATTATTACTATAAATATAAATAAATGGGTAGGGTACTAGATTTCCACCTGTGATGGCTTCTAGAATCTGCGATGTTGAAGTGTTGAAATATTACATGATTTAAAGGATCTACTTCGCAGCGATATGGCAATAGAAAAATTGGAGGTCAGATTATGGTTTTTGCAGATTTCCAGCGAGATAGTGTTGAGCGGAGAGAGATTTCTGGACCTATGAACATGGTTTCCGTTTACTTTGACTGTCGACAAACTCTGGGCTTCTACCTCAAACTTAACAAAAACACAACCCCAAACACTACCTAGTCACTTCGTAGTCGCAAATTATTGTGTGAACCGTGGTCCACACAACTGGTAACTTCATATACATAATCTCAATTAGAATTCATAATGCTTATAGTTAAGCATGACCATGCTTATAGTTAAGCATGACCACGGAACTATTGAATCGGAACCAGAATTGAACCGTCTGCATGGTTCTGGTTCCAAATCAAAAAAAAAAAAAAAAAAAAAAAATTAAAGTTGAAATTTGAAAACTAGGCCAGCCGGCCACGGGCGCCAATAGCATGGCCATTGGCCAAAAATATTATTATTATTATTATTATTTTAATAAATCCAATTAGAACCGCCGGTTCTAACCCGAACCGAAACTTTACTATAAGGTTCCGATTCTGATTTGGCCATTTGCAGAACCAGAACCGAAACCGTGGTCACTCCTACTTATAGTGAACCCTTGTCTACTATATAATTTGCCAATTAATTGGTGTTTGTCCTAGATTATCCTATGATGTTTTCAAGGAAAGCCCAAATCCATAAAGTCCATTATGCCTAGTCCAACTACCATGATGCTTGTCTTAGATTATCTTATGATGACATCAAGGAAAGCCCAAAATCCTAAATCCATAAAATCCATTATGACTAACCCAATTACCATGATGTACTCTTATATGCAACACAAACTATAGTGCGGACAATACGCATTGTGAACTTTGATCCAGATTATATCCATGCAATTAACATATTATTATGTATCTTTAGTTAAGAGATTATGTACCTGTAAATAAATTGCAAGTACAAAATACATTACCGTACATAATCTCAGTTAACTAAAGGTACATAGTGAACTGGATTCACAATGCATAGCGCATGATGGACCTCGTCCATGATTTAACAATTATAAATGCAAAGGATGGAAGGAATGCTTGCATCATTCTATCCGAGTAAGAGATGAGTTCATGACAGAGCTACCACACACACATCTGCAACTTCAATAAAATTGCTTTTCAATTGGGACTTACTGTCAAAGACTACGTGGTTCATCATCCATGAGGGCTGCAGAGGATGAAAAGAGAAGAAATAATGAACAAAGAATAATGGAGTCATTCTCCAAGACCAGATTTTGGCAGTTGCACAAAGAAGGTAGAGAATATACCCATAATATATACCATTTCAACAAAGGATTCATCATCCATAGTTGGCTTATAACTTTTGATGTCAATTTATGTATAGATACAAAGAATGCATAGTGTAAGGATTGATTCGAAAAGGCTTTGAGCATATAATATGCAACTCAAACAGCACTACCTTCATTATACATACTTGCAGTGTATAGCATGAGTCAGCCTTCGAGATCTTCACCCCATCTGCCACTGCAATTTGAAGACAACACTATCAAACCCGAGCAATGATCAAGGGTTGAGAACAAGAAAATTAAAAATGGACAAAATGCAACAAAGTGACGTGGTAATCTCCCATAGAACCACGGAATACCAGTGAAGAATAATAACAAGAACGAAAGAGTACCTTGAGGTCAAGAAAAGGAAGAAGAAAGTAGAAATGTACAATGAAAATGATTTAACTCAAAAAAGAAAAACAGCACAACAAAGCCAAATGGCAAGCTGACATAGAATCAAGGAAGAATAACAAAGTTAACGAGTACCTTGAGAGCAGGTTCTCCTTTGTTAGGATTTGCAGACTGTTTGGCCATTGCTTCCATCTGGGCACGTGCAGCTCTTCCAGCAGCAGATTGTTCAAACTGCTCTTGTCTGCAAGGAAGGGCATAATATAAGAAGTCAATCAATAACTTCCGGTCAATACGACTTTCCTCTGATGTAACATTAGGGCACAGTACAATTAATGTTCATTATAGCCTTTTCATCATAAATTCATATGCCTACACAGCTACACATCTGAACAGAAGAATTCTCGACCTTTTGAAATGTGATCCCATAAACCAATCGACACATTTCATTAAACCTAATATCAGTAGTATGCAAAGAGTTGCAGGGCAGTTAAATATGCAATTCCAAAGAGCTTCATAACAGGAGTTTAGGTTTGAAATGGTGCCACCAATGTTGCAAAGTTTCAGTTTTTAAATTTTCTAATGTATCAAATTGAGGTAGGTAAGGGCCTCACCGGTTAAATCCTCAACCTCTCAGCTGTACAAAAGACATATATCCAGTCGAGATTTCAAGGGTTTATATACACAGTCAATAATTTATATAAGCTATAGTTTCAAACAGAAAAAAAAAATCAAAATCAAATACACAAATGAAGCACCATTGATTATTGCAGACATTTATAGAGATTGTTTTCTGATTCATATAGCAGTCATAAAATCAGATTGGAAAGATGAGATTTTTCAAGCGAGGGTTGATAGATCCAATAATTTCCGCAATTCAAAGGCAGGAGATTTACCTTTTCTGGGCAGCTTCGGCGGCTCTGGCACGAGCTTCCTCTGAAGCTAATCGTTCCGCTTCTTTCCTTTGCTCCCTCTTTGCTCCTCCATCGAAGCAATCGAAGCAACCCATCTTTCTCTTCCTTCCTCGCCCTTCGCCCGCTTTCTTAACCGCTAATCTATCACGTTACTATAACCAACTTCTAGCCTTGAATCCTAAACTACAAGGAAGGAAAGGACCTCCTCCTTGGCCCTTGCAGAGAAGTCAATAAATGCCCCTTTTGTTGCCTTTTTGTAAAGTAACACAGAGTGGATTACCTAGGAATACACTTGTTGGAAGTATAGTTATGTGTTAGTGGCAATCCAGCCCAATTTTATGATTTCTTTTTTTTTTTGATACTCCGTAATATTTTATGAGCTTGATAATCACAACAATTTTAATTTGACTTTCTATAAGATATATTTATTAAAGGTCTTGATTTGAAACATTCAATTATAATATTTTTTAAATACTCATATTCTTTATTACACATAAGTATTTGTTCTAATATTGAAAAAATCGTTAGGCGCCCAGAGCCGTCTAGGAGGCCGGGAGCGTAGCGTCTAGGCGCCGATTTTTGCAACAGTGATTTGTTCTATATTTTATCAAACATTTTCAGCCTACACTATTGGGGTTTGAACTTATGACCACCAATTTGAAATGGTAACTAACATAACATCAAATTATATGATAAATATAAAAAATTTAAGCAGCTTATTTTAATGCAGAATTTCTTTTAAATAAAATATATTGTAGTTTGTTTAACATTTTAAAAGTTATATTTAATCTTTTCAAAAATATATTGGGGTTGTTTACATGTAAAATGACATTTAAGGGTATGAGTTTATTATGTTATTTTAAGTTTTAAATATATTAAGAGGTATGAATTCTTAATATTAATTTTAAAATTTGAGTCATTAATTATTATTTTTTTTTTTGGAATAAGGGTCAAATTGGCCATCGAACTACACTAGAAAATGCACTAAGACCATTGAACTCGAAAAACATGCAATTAGGTCCCTGAACAACGCAAAATAATGCAATTGAACCCAAAATGACCTGATTACTTGAAGTAGAGGTTATGTAATTAAAATAATAATTTCTTATTTATTAACTATTTAAAAAAAAAAAAAAAAAAAAAACAACGTCTTCGTCGTCTCTAGGTCGCCGGACGAAGAATGGATCTTCGTCTCCGGCAGCCTGGAGACGAAGAAACCTCTTCGTCTCCAGGCTGCCGGAGGTGAAGGGACCCCTTCGTCTCCGGCCTGGAGACGAAGGAACACCTTCGTCTCCGGCCTGGAGGCGAAGGAACCCCTTCGTCTCCGGCCTGGAGACGATGGAATCCCTTCGTCCCTTTTTCTCCGGCAAGGAGTCGAAGGTTTTTTTTTTTTTTTTTTTTTTTTTTTTTTTTTTTAAATAATTTTGTTATTTATAATTATTAATAAAATAAAAAAATTATTATTTTAATAAATAACCTTCACTTCAGGTAAGCAAGTCACTTTTGGATCCAATTGTAACATTTTGCGTTGTTCAGGGACCCAATTGCATGTTTTTTGAGTTCAGTGGCCTAATTGCATTTTTGTGTATAGTTCGGTGGCTTATTTGACCCTTATTCCTTTTTTTTTTTTTTTTTTTTTTTTTTTTTTTTTTTTTTTTTTTTAAGAATATAACTATATAAGTATATTATTATTTTTTATTTAACCATTATTAAATTATTTGTAATTTTAACTATTTAAAATACAAAACGATTTTGTAATAATAATAATAATAATAATAATAATAATAATAATACATTGCTGAACGCGAAGAAGGTGAGACGCTTAATCAGTTAATCTGCTTGATTCTGTGTATAATAATGTTCAAACCTGATCCGATGTGGATTATTCAATCTGAATTGTAATTGTGATGATAACTCGAAAAGACACGCGGTTTGAATGTAGAATGAAGCGATTGAATTAAGATGGAGCCGGAAAGTGACCTCGCCGTGCCGGCGCCGGCTTACGTCAAAAACTAGGAAGTTAAAAGATTTGAACATAATTAAATTATAGTCTTATTATTTTCAAGTAACTAAATTAGTCACTATATTTCTGGGAAAATACTAATTTTACTAAAAAAAAATCAAATAATATGTGTTGGTTTTAGGACCCAAGCATTGTGGTTGAGGCTGACTAACACTATCGATATAAAATAAAGAATTTGTTAAGGAGATCAAAAGAAATCACACTGACTTGTTTCATGATATTTAAAAATTCAACGAATTGAATAAGGTATTCAACCTAAGTTATGAAAGTAAATGTCACTAATCATGTATTATTAATTATAAATTAATTGTCTAAAACAAAAAGAAATATAACCCTTTAGATTCCAAAAAAAATTTAAAAAAAAACAATCTAACTATTTCTTCTAAACATAGATAGACGCGTCCCACAATACAAGACTGGCCGAATTGTGTTTAGTCGATTATTTAATGTGAGCTGAGACTGAACTGGAAACCATCCATAACTAATCCATCAATATGTATTATATGGTGTTGTGGAAAATGATTTGTTTTTTCCTTTTTGACAAAATCAAAGATAATGTAAGTACTATATCAGACATCATTGACAACGAGACCATGCCAATGTAATTTGTTTATACATTTTATTCGATGAGCACTTGCATACACATTTGTGTCTGTATGCACTGATCTATAGATATAGATGAGAATATGAGATGTAGCCTTCGTAATGATTTCTTGAAAATGCAGTACTAAATTTCCAAAAGTTAAATTATTCTCTCATTTCTAGAAACTAATCCTATTTAAATGCCTAACACCTCAGAAGTGGATAAGGGTTGAAATTAAATACACAAGTGTAATAATTGTCTAACTCAAAATATAATAATAATAACAACAACAACAACAATTTATAATAAATGATATACTAGCTACATTAACATAGTTTCTCTAATATTTGTTGCAATTTTTTTGAATACTACTGTACTACTGACTTTATAATAATATAAATTTATAATAAATAATTTTTGCTGCAAATATTTTAATCTCACTAAACTGCAAACCTTTTAATTGCCCATTATGCAATACAAGTTAAATTTGGTGAATGAAATTAATTTGATTTTGAGTGGATAAAAATATACTCCCTCCGTCCCATTTTATGTGTCTGGTTTGGTTAATGAGGTTTGACTGAAGTTATTTTTAATCCAATTTTTCATAATCTTAAGTTTAGTATTAGTATGCAAAATTTATATATTTAGAAACTACACTAAAATTACTATTAAACACAAAAAATCAAATTTAAAAATAAGTAAAAAATATTAAAAAAAATAAACAAAGAACAAAGAATTGATTTGATCAACGAATAATAAGTATGGCGGATAAAATGAGACAAATTGAGTATTAAAAATGGAATACATTGTGCACATTATTTTGAGAGTGGATCTCTATAGCCATTTATTGTATATACTCTTTGGTTGAGTTGGTAAAATGGTTATAAGTGGCCATTGTGAAGGTTATGCAGAGAACGAACAAGTATGTTGGGACTCATTTGAACATCATCCAAACTATTAGAGAGCTATTCCAAAGTTGGTATTGCACGATGAGTCTATGTTCATAAGGACAAACTACTATGTTGATTGGATGGTTTAGCTTTGAGGATTAGAGACTTGCGGGCCTTTGGGATTATATTACAAATGTATGAGGATAATCGCTCATCATTTATGTACCAAACTAGTTTTATCATACCTTTACAACTTATCAAACATTGGTGTTTACCAATCTTTTACTGGCTTATTGTACCCAACTCTCCTCAACCGCGCACTCATAGCAAATCCATCCTTAATTACTTAGTTGATCGAAGTGAGGGTAGATCACTTTTTATTGCTAATTGTGTGGAAGTAATTTAACCATGATTTATATAGTTTTGTTTCTTTAATTGGATAAACAAAAGTTTTGGCAAAATAAAAATAATAAAGTTAAATTTAGCATTGAACAAGTCAATTGTACGTACATTTCTAGGTTGTTGCATTGTGAACCAGAAGAAAATTAAATGTCATTTACAAAGAGCATAGAATATACGGACGTACTATACACATGACAAGTTGCAATGTGGATGCACTATATATCATCAATCTAAATATTGAATTATTAAAAGTGTTTGGTAATAACTATAATTATGTATAAATAAAATAATCTAATATGGCGTGCTAGCTAACATACATATAACATATTGTGAACAACTAAAAAGTTAAGGACCATTATTAAATTGGAACCATAAATAATTAGTGCAAACATATTTTAGGTGATGAAGACGATAATAAGATATATTAGTATATGTTACACATAATTGACCAGTTCAAATGAAGTCCAAACTTTATAATTATGAAGTTAATCGTCATAACCAATTCAGCTGAATTTTTCCAAAAATCATATTTCCTGAAAACAGCACAATTCTTGAGTCCATTGAACTTACCATAGTTGAACCAGCACTAATACATCATATTGTAGTAATTTACATTAAATTAAAAGGAAAAACATATATTAGACTGAATTCCCAGTCTATCTCAACATGTACAAATGAGCAAAACTAAGAATCTACATTCATTTAAGGAAAAAAAAATGAAAACCTTAAACGTGATTATGATAAGAATGACAACGAAGTAAGAGCACGAGGTGCATACTCTTGATCACCATCTCTCGAATTCAATCTTCATTTGGATCAAGTTCGGATGAAATTGTCATTCTTAGATCGTGACGGATTCGCGATGAGCTGAGGATTTGATGCTAATATTCAAAAGCTTTTCCTATGAGCATGATGTCCAGTTAACACACTCTTTGGAGAAGTTGAACCATCTCTCTTTGGGGTACTAATATTTTTCTCACTGAATCTTCTTGTATATTCCTTCTTTCTTTGTGGCTTATTTCTGGAATTGAAACTCGAACTCGAACTCGAGTTTTTACCTTTAATGGTCGGGATTACGTACCACCCAATAGAGGTGCACAAAATCGCAAACGTCCTTCCATAAATAGCCAAGAAAACAAGAATCAATACTATCGTCAATGGCATGTAAAATCTGGGCTTCTTCAAATCCTCCCACTTCATATCCACTTTCCAAGAAACGCTCTTAGAAAGCTTCTTCTCCTCTTTCTGATCATTCGACGATGACTGCATTACACGCTTCTCAACTTCCACCTTCTCCGGCGAGCCCCCAGTTTTCGCGGCATGATTTTCATCTCTCCCCGCGCTTTCTTTCTTCCCCTTAAACTTGACGACGATCGGCTTAACGTCGTCGGAGTTGGCCGGAAAGACGAAGCGGACGATGGAGATATCCTCGGCCCCAACCTGCGTGTAGATTTTCTGTTTCTTGCCTTCGAGATCAGCCAGGAGAGCAGAAAACTTGTCGAGGCCGCGATTAGCGTACGGGTTCTTGTTGTTGTTGCTGTCTCTCCCGGATTTCTTCGATCTCCTGGGAGTCGAGCATGGGCTCAGAACATCCATGTCGTCTTCGTCAACATGGAGATGAGAGCTGCCGCAAATAAACGGATTGAACATGTGTATATATATAACCAACGAACTGACAAAAGCCAAAAGGGTATTCCGCAAAACACAAAATTAAGAATGTTGAGGTTGTCTGAATTGAAACTAGTTTTGGATTGACCTGATTCTGATTGGAATAGAGAGAGATGGAGGAGGAAGACAAAGCTATTTATATTACGATGAAGAATGGAGTGTTGGGGAGGGATTATTATTGAAGACTAGACTGGATCCAAGCCAGAATAGTCAAATCTGCATAGGGGGGCTTGAAAACATGGGAATATTAAAAAATGGCAATAAATCCAATAATTAATGCATCAGAAGCTTCTTATATGTTTCGATCTTTCTTTGACTTGGTACCCCTCTGTATATGATTTGAATATACTCTATAGCTTATAAGAAATGGCTTGGGGAAGGGGTTTGAATGATTGAATTGGTCCACATCTTATGACATTTATATATATGCTCATAATATGGAAGGAAAATATTAGATGTAATCTTATTTTTACTCTCACATACAAAATTTTAATGTAGATACTTGTATTTGGATCCACATAAAAAAATAGCATATCAGTGCCTGCCACATGAAGGAGTAAAATTTAGGGAGTATGATTTGGGAGTCTATGTATGTAGTGTGAGTATATGGGTCTAATTTTTTTTTTTTAATTGTATTTGAATAGTCACGAATTTGATTCAACTAACATTCATTTACTTAATGAACACTCTTAGATAAAAACTGTGATTTTTTGATATGTCCCATGTGAAAAAGTGCGGAACAAATTCATACATCCATTCAGGTTGCTCTAAGGGATAAAAGTTAATAAAAGAAATAAACATTTATGGAATTACAATAATGCATGTGAAAACTCTATAATAGTGCATGGGTGTGCAATATTAGTTATGGAGTAAATTCCAATTATAGTCCCACGAGTATTAGAAAACGATACTTTTGGTCCACGTGTTTAATTTTTAAAAAAACTCATCTTACAACTATTGTTTTACTACCAAAGTTCATCACTCCGGTCACCGAAGCGGTTAGGACACACCGGATTCTTAAAATAATAAGGATATTTTTGTCACTTTGTAATTAAAATTAAACTATTTTCTAAATTACCATTAAACCTAATATTGGGCAATGCCTTGTAATTAAACCTGATCTGCCAATGCAAAAGAAACCTAATCAAATTATTCCGACCAGCGAAATATATTAATTGCGATCCCATTCTCCGTTAATTGTCTATGAACAGAGACAACAAGTGTTCAAAATAGGGAGCATGCAGTATTCCTCCTAACACTGCTTTTTTGAGTAAGCTAAATTAGATGATTTTACAAGATGCATTGATGAATCACCTTCCTTGGACACCAACACGCTAACAGGTTGTACACAAAACCAAATGAATAATGATGATAAGATCAATGGCAAATTTAATGGTCTGTTTGTCCTGTTTGAGCAATTGGTATAGATTTTTGCTTACAAGAAAATACACAAATATGCCACCAGGAAGCAGAACAAAATTCTAACATGAAAGAACAAAATTCACATAATAAACATGAAGACTAGAACAAATTTCACATAATAAACACCACTATAAATTTAACAAAATTCACTCTAGATATGATATTGGCCAATATTAAGTTTAATGACAATTTAAAAAATAGTTTGATTTTAATTACAAAGTGATAAAAATACCCTTATTATATTAAGAATATGGCGTGTCCTAATTTCTCCGGTGATCGGAGTGACGAATTTTGGTAGTAAAACAATAGTTGTGGGATGAGTTTTGGTATAAATTAAAACATGTGGACCAAAATTGTTATTTTGTTAATATTCGTGGGACTAAAATTGGTATTTACTCATTAGTTATGTGTAAATTCACTATCAAATGCTTTATAATGCATCATTGTAATTACAAAAATATCACAATATTTTTATTTAATTTTTAAGTTTTGATTAACTAAGATGGATGTATGAAATTAATTTTGCACTTTTTATATGAACATGTGTTCTTACTTGGATATGGAAAAACTGATATACCGGTGATTAATTTTATTCAGAATCGTGTCATTGATTACCTAATGTTATGACATACGTTCAACAAATAAAGAAATATGTGACCAAAAAAAAGTACAAATAACTTTTTTTTTCTCTAAATATTGGCTACTTTATTGTTGGTTAGATAGAGTCGGAAATTATATATACGGAGTAATTAATTTGTCACCCGAAATAGGTTAGTTAATTAATTAGAGCCATACAAGCTTAAATAGTTAATTAGGTTGAATATTAACAAATAAGGGAAATTAGGCGGAGCTAAATATCCAATTCAGGATTATCCATGATAAATAAACAACACATGCATACCAGAAAATTAGGGGAGATTTAATGAGAAAAACCTGACAGATGTTAATTGCACATGATGTCCATCCTACTTTTTATATGTAAAATGTAAAAGTTGTGTTGTTACGTTAGTCAACATTTTCACATAACTTTGAAGGTTGATAAATTTAATATTTGAAAAAAAAAAGTAAATTACATGAAAAATATACGTTCAATTGAGAAAAAAAATATTAACAGCCATTATCCTAAATAATAATACTCGAAGCTTATTTTAATTTAAATTCAATCCAATAAATTAATTTACAACTTAAGATATTTAGTAAAATATCAATATATATAATAATGAAAACATCAAAAAGTTAATTATACAAAAAAAATAAATTATATACTACCAAGATTACAAAGACAGACATGATATAAGAATTATATACCATATAAATTGATTTTATATACCAAATGGGGACGTCATGAGTTTGAGTTTGGGGACATTATTAACTCTTTGTACTTCAATAGGTTGAGAAAGTAGATATAAGCATATACTACATTGTAACAAAGTGAGTAATATTCAAAAAATATATATAATTTTAATTATATTATTTTGTAATATATGATTACAAGAAAGTCCACAACTTCTACTTGAAGAGTAAGGTGAACCTCGCCCTGACCGACCAAACCAATAAGGTTAATAGACAACTCCCCTAGGGAACTGAATGAACTCGGAACCTTGTAGTTATCAAGATAACTGTTTGACCAACTCGGTTGTGGTTGCAAGTTCAATTATTGTTCCTTGACCGGCCTATTGGGACCTGCAGCGAGCCCTAGGCGATTGAGAGTGTTAACACTCTCTTATTTGAATTTATTGCATAGCGTTTTCTTAATTAGTTTATTTTTTTTTTGTGTGGTTTGTGAAATATTATAGAATTGATCTACAAGGAGCATGTGCAATCCTGGTTATACTTTGAAATGAAAATTCAAAAATTTGCTTATTTTAATATATTGTGATTATTTGTGTTGCTGCAAATAAAGGGAATTCTAATATTCTATAAGTCAATAGTTAAAATAAAAATAAATAAATTAAATAAGCAATATATGAGCATTCAAAAAAAAAAAAAAAAAGCAATATATGAATGTGGAGGCGTTGAAAATGAAATTAAAAATGATTGCACTTCCTTCCAAATAAGACTACACTGCTTGGGAGGCACGACAACTGAAAATTAATACCATTTGCGCTGCAACGGTCATACAAAGCAAATTCGCCATAGGTGACAGTTACCTTATATGATTGTTTAAAAGAAAGATTGATTTAGGAGGTGTTTGGTAAATAGCTGTTAGCTGATTGTGTTAGTAGTTTTGACTAATTGATATTATTAGCTTATTCTAGAGAAACGTTTGATAACTTAGCTGTTAGCTGATAGCTGATTACATTCAAAAAGACTTTTTCAAAAAGTTGATCGATAAAAAAAATTATTTTAAGTAACTTTTTGAATTTTAACGTTTTAGAACAATGAGCTGTTACAAAAAGTTAATTAATCAAACACTTATATTGTCTGTTTAACCAAGTCAAACAGTTAATAATGATTAAATAAGTCAAAAAATAATTGATAAGCTAATTATGTTACCAAACAGGACCAATGCAACTGTGACGTGTGGGAGTTCGGTTAAATAATCTATGGCTTGAAAGAAATTATAATATAAAAATAATAATTTAAGCCTTCCACTTCTTTTCCCCCTAAATTTATAGAAAATAATTTTTTTAAATCCCACCTCAGCTCAGTTACACCCAACCAATATTCTTCAAGTTTTTCATCAACCCAATACCTCATCATCAACAACATTTAATTAATTGATAATATATAAACGATATATTTCATGTGTTTAAAACATTGATATGGAATTTTATTATTTCAAGATTTTGTAATGCACGGAGTCTTTTATAACAAAGACTTACCAAACACCAACTGCCCATTATGAATTTGTTTGTCAGCTTGTTAAATGATAAGTTCATGAAATTCAAAAAAAGTGAGCTATACTGCTCAGATATGCTATGAATATATACATGCACAATTATATTAGAATAAAATAAAATAATTAAAAATTAACAAAAATATTCAAATTAAACTTCCTCCGCCCAGGACAATTTTGCACATGAAAGGATCATCATCATTCACACCGTGTAGGTTAGCTGGAGATAGATAATTGGTGGACCGGACACGACAAACCAAAACATAAAATAAGAAAAAAACAATTGTTAATAAAACATAAACACGTGATTTTGAATTATAGTGCCATGCATTCTGAAAGTTTTAAAAATTTATCCAATAATTCATACAATTATCAAATTAAAGAAGAAAACAGATAGAGATCGAGGGTTGAAATTTCCCTTATGCATATCTGCACTGACAGATCGCGTGTGATTAAGTCAGACGGCTAACGGCTTGACCATTAATCACAGTAGTTCAAACTTGCCATAAATTAATGTTTCAAAAAAAAAATAAAAAAATTGCCACTAATTAAGGTAGTTTAATTAAGCACCCATCTCATTATGGTAATTATTAAACCTTATCAACGAAAGTAAAATCCTCGCTCCAAAATCCCTCAATCCTGATAGGAAATATATCCTGATCTACGATCTTTTTATACCAAGAACCTGGTCGGATACAAATCACCTCACATGGCGTTTGGTTGGAGGGATTTTAAATTCCCTTCCCACTTAATTCCCACCTAATTCCAAAGGCCATTAAATTCCGTAGTTTGGTTGGAGGGAATTGCAATTCCATGAAATTGCAATTCCCCCATTTTCATGGAATTAAAATCCCATGTCCCCCCCTGGTATTTTAATTCCTGGGGAAAAAAATAGTGATTAGTCAAAATTACCCCTTCCTTTTTTAACCTAAAATTAATGTCTAATTAACAACAATAATGGACATTTTTGACTTTATACTACTTATTCTCGTTCAATTCCCATGTATACCAAACATTGGAATTGAAATTCTCAGTAATTCTATTCCTGTCAACCAAACACTGGAATTTAAATTCCCACTTTATTCCCAGTAATTTAACTCCCATGGAATTACAATTCCTTTCCCACATAATTCCCCCCTCCAACCAAACGCCCTGTCAAGGCGAGGGTTATTTCTCAACCTGAACCAACCAACTGGCCGACCCGACATGGAGGATTTCCATGTGGCTTGATAAGCCTGCCTTAACCTTTATGTGCTCGGTTCTGACCTACTTGTTCGTCCGAGACTCCGAGCGCGTATACTTAGCACTCAAACTGATCCCGTGAGCGATTGGCTAGTTAGATATATTCTTACACGTGCACGTTTCTCCTCGTCCGGCAAGATTACCGAGTGCATGGAGGGCACGTGGCACACATGCCGGCCCCTCGGCTTATGTCCCATTGAATTCCCTATAAATACCCACAAGACGCTTGTAGAAAGAACTTTTGGCTCTTATTCTCTGAAGCCACCACAAGCTCGGGAACCTCCGACCCTCAGATTTCAATCGCGAGCCACTCTTCTCAAATACCTTAACATAACAACATACAAATATTTATATTATATCCGGTAGAATTTACCACATCATATCGTACCTAGTGCCCAGAAGAAGTTACCCTCAAAGGAGGGTGAAACCTTCAATTCACATTGCGGTTGCAAGGTTCGATTTGACGTTTTAACATACAATTTACCACCCATAAATCAACTGAGCTACCTGTGCGAAATTTGGTAATTAAACCTAATACGACAGTCGACTGTCGTCCAGTGGTCCAGACTATCTTAACATTCTCGTTAATCCTTAATCTGGTTCCATCATCAATTAATGAGCTCAGATCGATCTCGTGAATGGTGGGTCAGAGGGAAAATGACATGCACTGTCATTTTTGCTCTGATCTACATCCACTGCTCAAGCTAAGCCATCTAGAAGCAGTCATCTCCCGGCCATTTAGCTGCTATATATCTCGACATTCTAGAAGATGCCGTGTTTATCGGGTAATATCGGAAAACTTATTAATACAGAATAGTTTAGTTTATTATGTTCTTTTTTTTTTTTTTTTTTTGAAAACTACTGGTTCTATTACATTGTAGTATCTGTTCATATACTTTCTCAACCTACTGAAACATAAAGAACCAATAACGCCTCCACTAAGGCTTGAACTCATAATCTTCCAATTGGAAGTCCAACTCGGATACCATTAGACCACATAGTCCTAGTAGTTTATTATGTTCTTAATTGATCCCTTCATTAATTTCTTAATCTCTCTGCTTGTTAGCATTGAGATGGAAGTCATGGCATGTTTGCTAGCTGGAAGTAAACGGCCATTCTTAAATTATTTCTTCCGCAAGTAGTGCAGTGTAGTCTCTGCTTCTGGAAGTCCGATGACTTTTAACGTTAGTTTTGACGGCTACTTACCATACTGACGCCGTTCTCCGACTTCTGATGTCTGAACATATATATAATATTTTCTTAACCCAATTTCAAGTTTCACACATCCGGTCACGAGCATATAATAAAAAGGTCTACATTACTTTACTGGTAATATAATATAATGGTACGTTCAAATTTATAAGCATATATGTGTGGAAAATATAATATATCTAAAATATAATTTTGGAGGAGAAAAAGATTGAATTAATATATCTCGTAATACATGCTATTTATTTATAGTATGTAGAAAGAAAAATTAGAATTGTGAATTTCTAAATATACATATAGACCCACACATTAACCACTACTTTGCTAACAACCACCTCAGTCAGTGCACCTACTTCAAATACCACTACTCCACTAACAATCACCTTACAACATTATTATTATTATTATTATTATTATTATTATTATTATTATTATTATTATTATTATTATTATTATTATTATTATTATAACAATAATTTAATAAGTATGTATTACATTATAACGCTACATGCATACGAATTCAAAAATAATAATAAACCAACCATTACAAATGACAAAGTGATAAATAATGATCAATATTTTTACAATACAAAGATGCATATTACACTTTCCATAAAATTAGTCAATTTTCAGAATATTCTAATAACCGGATTTTCTGCATTAATTGTGTTGTTTACTAATAACACTTTTTTTTTTGAAAGAGTGAATTCCATTTTTGGTCCTACTGTTATAGGGGCGTTTCCAATTTCAGTCCACTTTAATTTTTTTTGCCACTTTACAACCACTATTATTGAATGTGTTCCACTTTTAGTCCACTGTTAATATTTCCGTCAAGAGGCCGTATAATCAAAGGGTATTTTGGTCTTTTTATGTTTGTCTCTTCTCTTTTAATCCAGGTGCTTCGTCCTCCTCCTCCGATATTCGAAGATGGCTCTTCGAACAACGAGAATGGGAAGTCAAAGCTCACTACAAGAAAAATGCACATAGACAACACTAGAAAGACAACAGTTTTTAAGAAAAGTGTTGTCTTTTGTATAAAAGACAACAGTTTGGTCCAAAACCGTTGTCTTTGATTCAACACTTTTGTCAAAGACAACAGTTTTTACTTAACCGTTGTTATAAGTGTGTTGTCTTTGTGCATTTTGTGAAAAGACAACACCACAACGACAATGGTTTTTAAAAACCGTTGTCTATGTGCGTTTTTTTTAAAATAAGACAACGGTTTTTTTAACTGTTGTCGTTGGTGTGTTGTCTTTAAGCGCACTGGAATACACAACACTAGAAAGACAACGGTTGTTTAAAACCGTTGTCTTTGTGCGCTCTTTTTTTTTTTTAAAAAGACAACGGTTTTATTTAACCGTTGTCGTTGGTGTGTTGTCATTAAACGTAATCGAATACACAACACTAAAACGACAACGGTTTTATAAAACCGTTGTCTTTGCATGTTCTTTATTTGTTTAAGACAACAGTTTTATTTAACCGTTGTCTTTGGTATGTTGTCTTTAAGTGTATTTGAATACACAACACTATAAAGACAACGGTTTTAAACAACCGTTGTCGTTGCGCAACATTATTTAACAGGTATATAAAATAAAAACACAAACATTAACTAGAAGAGTTGAACCTATGACCTCATGCTTAATAAGTACACGATTTTACCAACTACGCAACACAACCTCTTGTGTCTAAAGGTGCAACATCTGGTATATAACTGGGTTGCTTCTGTGTTGTTTGTGAAAACCAAGACAACAATTTTAGAAAATAGTTAAAAAGTTCCCCCCAGGAAAAATAGAACCTAAGACCTCTAACATAATAAACTAAGCTAAACCCACCAAGCCACAACAACACTTATGTACTCAAGCGCAACATCTAGTATATTACCAAAATAGTTCTATTTTCGTTCATATTTAAATATAAAATTATTCACCAAAAATTAAAAGTAATTAAATTCATTAAAGTTTTATTTTCAATTATATTACAATAAAGACCAATCTATGAATTCAAAATAATAATAATAATATATTATCAAGTATAAAAAACAATATGGAGTGGTGTTCATAATTGTGCGGTATGATGTGTAGGGGTTTAGGGCGGTATATATATGATAGGGGCCGGGGTTGGTAATCGACTATTCCGGCTAGCGCATGACTAACAAGGTTAGCTATATGTTGGTAATTGACCCTTACGGCTAGCGCATGACTAACAAGCTAAGGTTAGCTATATGTTGGTAATCGACCGTTTCGGCTAGCGCATGACTAACAAGGTTGAAACTGTTGGTAATCGACCCCCCCCCCCCCCCCCCGGCATGCCTGAGACACGTTGAGAATGGATATGAAAGAGTAGTTGATTGATGCCGTACAGTTTGCTATATCCCATTTCTTTTGCCGCCGCGATCTTAATTAGCTCTATGTCATAATTACCAAACTATATATTCATAATTTTTGAATTGAAATGCATATTCATAATGATTGAATAACTCTGATCTATATTCACAATTACAGAACGCTGTGTTTATAATTTGCGATGTTTATATTTCCAAGTGTTTATAAATATACATTTTAGAAATTGTGAATCAACAATACAGAAATTATGAATCTGTAGTATAGAAATTATGAATTTACTGTATATAAATTATTAATCTATACAACTGTATTTAAATTAGAAATTATGAATCTACATTATAGAAATCTATGAATCTCGTGTTCTGTACCTATATACCCGATTCAATTTTAATTGACCGAATGTAGCGACTCGAGTAATTAAATTAATATTTTATTACGAAATTTCCCTTTAAGCTAATACAAATTAAAATTTCCCTCTAAGACAAAATTGGGAAATTTTTGTCTTCCCTCTAAGACAAAATAGCGCAAAAATAGGGCTAGTTCAAAATTTCCTCATTCACTCTCCGCTAACCTCCTTCACTCTTCGCCAGTCTCCGGTAACTGCTCCGCAGTGGGTGCTCTCCGCCGACCGCGTACTGCCCTCGCCGCCGCCATCTTGTGTCGCCGACCGCCGACCGTCCAAGCTTCGACGCCGTCGCCAAAGCCCAACCTCTTCCGCCATCGCCGCCGCCATCCTGTGTCGCCGTCGGTCCAGCTGCCGCCGCCATGAGGTTTAGCTTTTAAGGTTAGCTTTTCTATTTTAATGTAATAATCTGTCAAATTTATCCAAGCTAGGTCTGATTGTATCAATGTGTGCAAAATTTTGGATATTTTGGAATGCCGTACAGTATTTGTTTTGTTGTGCAAAATTTTGGAATGCCATTTGGACCTTGGTTGACCAAAAGTAGTCTGTCCAAACGAAGGTGTAGTTGGCTGGAATAATGGTGATGATTGAGTATTGAAACTTAAGCTAGAACCAAATGTTGGGTTTGTTGTTTGAGCTAGAAAATGGATTGGCAGATGACTGACCAAATGGGGAAGTTGATGAGGCCACAAATGCAGAAGTAGTCATTTTAACCTTTCTAGGTAAAATAGTAACTTTGTCTCCTGCCTGGTAATCCTCAAACCTAAGTTCCTCATGACTTTTGTCTTTATATACTGGCATTGCTGAAATTGACTCTAGTTTCCCAGCAGTCTGTGTACCACTATCTGCCTCAGGTGTCGGCTGGTAAGGAGCCACTCTAGATCCCCGGGGTTGACCTGAAAAAGAAGAGGTTCCAAAAGCTGGAGTAAATGTTATTATGTATGTAAATGTTAATAAGAGTATATGGGGACAACCAATTCAGGGAGCTTTAGCTTTGAGAAAATAAAATCTTAATCTGTCATGCACATAGAAAATAAGTTAAAAATCTCACCAAATGCAGAACTTTGAGTGCCAAAGGGTGATGGTGTTGTGTTGAAAGGAGTGATGGTATATTATTTTACTATAATAATACGGAGTATAAGATAGAGAATGGATCATCATGCACCACATTAAGTGATTGTTGATGAAATAGAGGCCTTTATGAAGCAGATTTTGTAATTTGTAATGGATCTTTTTAAGCTTACATCTCTGTAGGGGTAACATCTGTTAAGGCCAATCTTGCAGTCTTGAACTTTTTCCTGAGGAAAAATGAAGCTTGTCTTTTGAATTCATGCAAAAGAGGACCATCCATGGTTGTCTGTTTTCTTTGTATTCTTTTTTTTGTTTGTATGATTCTCTATGTTTCTTTTTCTTTCAGCCCTGATGATATGATTGGCTATGGATTTGTATCCAATCAAGCTTTCTTTTTGTCATAGTTACACTGATAGGGAATCATATTCATAGCACCATTTGTCCTGTTTCTTTTTCTTTCAGCCCAAAAACGTGATCCAATTCCACTTTTGGTCCTATGCTCTGTGTTCAAACTTTGATAGAAACCATGCTGTTTTTCATGTTTTTGTAAGCAAGTCAGCTTCTTGTTCAGGTTCTAAGATATCCCGATCTGGACAATTGTTTTACTCAAAACTTGCAATATGAAATCCAGTATCACTCGCCTGAATCTGAATATTTGACCTGATGTTTCAAGCCCTTTGTTACTAGTACACTCTTCATAGACATGTAATATCTGTTAGTTCATTGATTGGATTGGACATGGTTGATATAAAAGATGGGAATAGAGTAGGAGGAAAACAAGTTGCAGTTTGAGAAAGCAAACCTTAAATCTGTTGATCACAACCTTAAATCTGTTGAGATATAGCCACATAAAAGCAGTGGGAGTGCAGAACAAAGTCCTTATCTGCAGAGCACCTCTTCCTTCTCATGTAATTAATTTTTATTTGTTTTTAATTTTTTGCTTCATGGTAGTCATTGGATATGGTAGATTTTCTTGCCAGGACTTGTCAACTTCAACACTCATCCTTGTACATAATTGAGGAAGCTTGTAGTATTTGATCCTTCTGTTGACTGTTTGAGTAATAGAAATTGATGTAATTAGTTTTTAACATTCTGCAGATGGTTGAACTAGGAAGACTGAGGAGGAGGATAATAAAGTGAGAGCTGCTGTGGAAGTTTTTGGTGAGAGTAATTGGCAGGTTGTTGCTGCTTCCCTTGAAGGACGGACAGTTACCCAGTGCTCCAATAGGTCAGTTATCTTTTTTAATGGTTAGAGTTTGTCATGGCATGTTTATTATTGAGGTTGAGGTGATCAAACTATTCTATGTGATATTGGCACTAGGAAATCTTAGTTTTTTACAAAATTATATTGCTTAATTTGTTCTGAGGTAACTGCCACATTAAGGTTATGATTGATACTTTTTAACAAGTCAATCTCTACCTTAACTCTAAGCATATCTTGGCCTTGTGAAATTCAGAGTCCCATAATCTGAGTTAAGGAACTTTCCAATTGGCATACATACTTGTCTCAAAGTCTCAATATTCAAAAGATTAGCACTCAACATGGAAAGTCTTACCCAAACTAGGGCAAATTGGTATACATACTTATTTGTGTTGTTACTTGATTATTTTTAAGCGATATGAATTTATTTTTCTTGTCACTTGACTGTTTTGTAGCATTGGTGTATAAATAAACAATGGACAAAGAATGGATGTCAAAAGATAGATTATGTTATGAATATGAGGTTGGAGTAGAATCTTTTTTACAATTTGCTAAAAAAAATGCCGTTGATCCTAATTCAATATCATGCCCATGTGCAATATGTGGCAACCTAAGGAAGCAACCTCTTGATACTATAAGGGCACACTTGTACCGTAATGGAATGGATGGAACGTATGTGTCATGGATATGGCACGGGGAGAAGGCTACGTTAAACAACTCAATAGATGATGGCGGTCTAATTAGGGGAGAAGAGCATAAGCTTGTTGATGAAAACCCTATAGATATGGTAAATGCTGCTTATGAGGCATATTCAATTAGAATATATATATAAAGTTGAGAAGTTTATACTTTGTGGTAAAATACTATAATTGTAATTTGAATATATTTGTATATTTTATTTTATCAAAATTAATAAAACCGATCAGTAGTGCCCTCAATTTTAAGTAACAAATATGCCCTTTTATAGAGTGTACATAATTCCTGTAAACATTCACTTGAAAGTCTCTTTTGATTAGGTAAATTAAAGAATTTAATTCAATTCAGAGTTGATCATGTTTGGTAAAATAGGTAGCTTTTTAATTTATTTTGACTTATTTGATTTGGTTAAATAACTAATATAAGTGTTTGATTAATTAGCTTTTTTGTAACAACTTATTGTTTCAAAATACGTATTAAAACAGGTAGGATTCTTCTTAGTCTAGCATTTATGTATTCAGGTTGTTCCCAACCGTATAACAATTAAGATTTAGTGTAATATTACCAATTAATGAGTTCAGTTAAGAAATCAAAAAAGATGAAGTGTTCCCCCTTTTCCTCATTTCTGTTTTTATCATGTCTGTTTTCACCTTTCAAGCATGAAGCATCATCTTTGTCTTAGAAATATAATGTATGGTGCTATGGCAGAAATATAATGTCAAGTTTTGATCATGTTTGTCTTAGAAACTAAGCGAGCAGCAAAAGGTACGAAGAAAGCAAAACCTTTATCCACATAGGCTTGCTCGTAAAGGATATGCGCGTCTTGCTAGTGAAATTGTAAGTATTTATCTCTATTCACTTTCACTAATAACTTAAACTCTTTTTAACCCTTAGTTTGACATTGATAAATCTTCTTGGCTGTAGTCAACAGAATTGTGTGATGATGACGAAGTGAATAGAGCTATACTTTGGAAGAAAGGGAGAACTAGTAAGCAAGGAGAAATAGAAGGAGATGTTTTGAAGAAAAAATTTACAAAGATTGTAAGCAAAACCTTTAATTTACTGGTACTATCCTCTTTATGTATTTCGAAAGATTGTGGTTATCATGGTCATTTGTCATGAATTACAGGATGAATATATTCAGCAAAAGCAAGATGGTTTGTTGCAACTTCAAGGACCAAATGAGGACATCCTGACACAGGCTCTTGAATCTAAGGAGAATGGAGGTCGGGTGAGGGCTATAGGTGGACATGTCAATCCCTCAACATATTTCAGATTGGGTAAAGGGATGCTTCCTAACCATGAGAAAAATGTCCTTCTAAGACGACAAGCAACAGTAGAAGACAGAGTTGCAAAGTTAGAAAATTTGGTCCTTCAAAATGTTGCCTTTAAATCATCTCCGATTGAAGAAAAAGGGAGTTGTACTGCAAAGGATGCAAAGGGTGCGATGAAGCTGAGTGAAGAAGAAATTGGTTTTATGAAACAAAAATTGGATTTCGAAGATGATGATGATGAGCTGCAGTTTATTGACAAAGAAGATGTCTTGGAGGTAAATATTCACTCTTTACTGAAGTTTACATTTTACTTAGTTTCTTAGGCAAAAATTACTGTCTACGTATTGGTGCCTCTGTCAAATGTTTTGCAGATTTGCTTCATCCTCTCAATTTTCAAATGTTTTGCATTTTTCATATAAACTGTAGGAGATGTTAATTTGTGTATGCATAAAATTCACATGCCTTTGTTAGTATATTTATTTATTTAGCTAATATGTGTATATTTTGCAAATTAGAAACAATGTAAGAAGAAACCGAGCAAGGAAGTCAAAAAGCTTGAGTTGAACTCCTCAAGTATGCCTAAGTCATAATGGCTACTATACTGTTATTACAAGCGTGCACTTGGGAATGGAGAGAGTTTAAAAATAGTGCTAGATGAAAATGTCTTCGGGGAAGAATGTACTCTATATGTGCACGACGAAGATGTAACTCCGTTTTGTCAATTGATGCCAATATCGTACACATGTATTGCTGTGTACATATGGTATGATTTAATATATATTTCGAGTCAATTATATATACTTATCACTTCTATGCTTTGTTATTCTAATTCAGTTTCCATTCCAATGTTAGGTATTTGTATAAAAAGATGATGGAAGAGAACAAGCTTGAAAAATTCAGATTTATGCAGCCATGTCATGTAGGTCATGTGCCAACGACAAGAACAGAAAAAATTTCCTAGACAAACAGTTGGAAAGTAGGGCACGAGCTTTAGCAGACAGACTGATTGACAATCCAAGTAGTGCATCACTTTTGGTGCCATGTAATGTAGGGTAAGAATGGTTACAATTATAATTTCCATTGCATATTATTTTCTATTGATGTAATATAATTTTGTGTTTCTGTATAGTTTCCATTGGATTCTGACAGTTATCAACGTCAGTAAGGATATTGTTTATTTGTGGGACCCTCTTAGTCATCGCATTCGCGATGATGATTGGAAACATGTTGTAGAAATGTAAGTTTTTTTTTTGTTATTTCTTTCGATTTATATCAGTATGATTATTACATAATATGAATAATCAACAATATATTTGAAGGGCTATTAAAATGGTTCATGCGGCCTCTGGGAATGGAAAGAAAGGACGAAGTAAAACTGCTTGGGAAATTGTCAAGGTAATTTAATATTTGTAACTAATTACATATAAGTGTTTGTATATGTTAAATTGTAATGCACATGCAAATCTTATTTAACATTTGTAGGCTCCTCGTCAGCCGGATAGTAACCAATGCGGTTTCTATGTCATGGCTTACCTGAAGACTTTAATTGAGAACATGTCGGACATTGATGATAAAGATTCTGTTCAAGCACTGGTAATAATTCCATTTCTAATTCGTGTTTAAAATTATTTTGATTTCAATGTTTCAAAGTGGAAATATGATGCATTTGAGATTCTTGTTGCCAGTATAATTTTGAGTACTCCATTTATTGTTGATGTTTATTGAATGAATGCTTTTTAGTTTTTAATTTGATCCTTTTATTCACAAAGTTTAAAGTGGAGAGATTAGAGAAAATACAAAAGCTCTTGCCTTTAGAACTGCTAAAACTCTATTACCATATAGTGGTTCTTGAAAATTACTCCTAACTTATTTCGAATTTCATTGCAATTACTAATTTATTTACTCACTTTTTACATGTAGTTCCAACAAGTTGAATATGACAAAGCGGTTATTGATCTGGTGCGTTCTGAATGGGCCGATATTGTATAAGTTATATACAGTAGGTATGATTTGATCATTAGAACGTTGTGATCTTTTAGACTTCGTGGAATTGTTTGTTGTAGTACGACTTCGTCGAATTGTTTTTTGTATTATTATGACTTGGATGATATTTGATTCGATGAGAATTGGTCATGGAAGTATTTACACTTGTTATGTTGAACCTTAGCTTGTGCAAAATTATGTAACTACACTTGGCCATGGTGAATGGATAAATTGTTTTTTGGTATATGATTAAAATTTAAGCAGGTTAAAAACCGTTGAGACAACGGTTAAAAATCGTTGTCTATTTTACAATAGAGAACAGTTTGAAACTGTTGTCTTTTCTACGAAAGACAACAGTTTATGGGCGTGACTTTTAACAACAGCAATTTCAACAACACACAATAGACAACAGTTAAAAAACCGTTGTCTATGTGCATCACTTTTAACAACACTGGTTTCAACAACATTGAATAGACAACGGGTCAAAAACCGTTGTCGTTGATAGAAAAGACAACGGTTTATAACCGTTGTCTATGTGTGTGACTTTTAACAACACCGGTTTCAACAACACTTAATAGACAACGGTTCGAAAACCGTTGTCGTTTCAAGAAAAGACAACGGTTTTTAACCGTTGTCTATGTGCGTGACTTTTAACAACACCGGTTTCAACAACACTTAATAGACAACGGTTCGAAAACCGTTGTCGTTTCAAGAAAAGACAACGGTTTTTAACCGTTGTCTATGTGCGTGACTTTTAACAACACCGGTTTCAACAACACTTAATAAACAACGGTTCGAAAACCGTTGTCGTTTCAGGAAAAGACAACGGTTTTTAACCGTTGTCTATGTGCGTGACTTTTAACAACACCGGTTTCAACAACACTTAATAGACAACGGTTAGAAAACCGTTGTCGTTTCTTGAAAAGACAACGGTTTAAAACCGTTGTCTATGTGCGTGACTTTTAACAACACCGGTTTCAACAACACTTAATAGACAACGGTTGAAAAACCGTTGTCGTTTCTAGAAAAGACAACGGTTAAAAACCGTTGTCTATGCGCGTGACCTACAACAACACCGGCTTCAACAACAGAAGTTTTACCCCTACGACAACGGTTTTTAACCGTTGTCTATGTGCATTTTTCTTGTAGTGGCTACATCGTTTCGTTCGTTCCAACATGGGCCGGCGAGGTTTCTTAGGTTTTAGGTTTAATGTTCTCATTTCTTTAGTCAAACATAGTCTTGGATGAGAAGAAATGTCAAAATACCCCTAGATTACACGGCCTCTTGATGGAAATACTAACGGTGGGACTAAAAGTGGAACACATTCAATAATAGTGGTTATAAAGTGGCAAAAAAAATTAAGGTGGACTAAAATTGGAAATGCCCCTATAACAGTAAGACAAAAAATGGAATTCACTCTTTTTGAAATATTCATAATTCTTTATAAGATAGTATCTCACCTATAATGTCCTACCACTGAAATTTGATCTTATAACCACCCATTTAAAATAACAACACAGAAGTATCATGACACTTCATGATAGTTGACTAGTTAATCACACTTTATTCTCACTGGATTTTCCAAATACTCCCCCCAACAATTTTATAAGTTCAGTGTTGGGGAAAGGCAGCGAGCCCAAATTCATCAATGCATAACAAAACAAAGCAGCCCAATAAACCTAAGTCACACGAGAAAGGAGGCAAATTTGACTAAAGACTTTATTAGTCAATTCATGTATTAAATAATGATGCCCGCATGGGTAGCTCAACTGGTCATAGAGGTGAAACTTTGGAAGAATGACCAGAGATTGAGTCTCACCAGCGGATGTGAGCACCGGTCTAGCCTCTCTATGGTTCATGTTCAGTTGAATCACCATGATTTACATCCAATAATATGTGATTATATTGTGTATAGTTTGTAATAGAATTAATTCCAGCAATGGTCCCCCGACTATTACGATTTTTCAAAATTGATCCTTGACTTTTAATTTGAACGAAAAAGACACTCAATTTTCTAATTTGTTCCACTAATGGTCCTTCCGTTATCCATCCATCTCTTAACCGTTAGTTTTAGGGGCAAATTAGTCTTTTCTTTAACTTGCTTTCTTCTTCCCCATTTTCCTCCTATCCTAGCTTATTTGACGCAGAGAAATTCCTCATTTTCCTCATAGCCTAGCTTATTTGACACAGAGAAAACAATTGGCCAGCCAGCACTTGTGAGACTCTTGCTTGCATATAATTTCAGTGTGTAATATGCAACAAAGCTGTTGTCTTATGAAAGCTTTCTTCTATGCGAGACTCTGCTTATTACAGGGGAATTCCATTTCTGGTGGTGCTATCAAAAAATTGGTAACCAAAATCATAATCTTCGCACTCAAAGCTGAACATGACCTAGAAATACAACTAAGCAACTTCCTTCTAGCCAAACACACCTCCAAAGAAGAATCTAATTCCTAGAAGATCCATCAAACCTTGCAAAAAGTAGCCAAAATTGCGGCTGAGTTTTTCCAGATTATCAACAGAGAAAAAGAACATGAGAAAGTGAGGGAGGGAGGTGACTTGTGATGCTTTAACTTCACTCAGGAAAACAATTGATTAGATGGAGTACATAATATCAGTGGAGTCTCTTCATGATAAAGATAAAGACGAAGCGGGAATCAAATCTAATTTATTGGAAAAGCTTTCTTTTTTGCAACTATCTCTGCACAAGGAATCCAATGGTGGAGGTGCTGCAATGACAGATTTGAAACAACAATTGATACAGAGTATGAAGAACAAATTTCACATGAACTCCATCTGACCATGCAAGAAGTAGCAGAAAGCGCAGCAAAGTTGTTGAACATAATCAACAGTAGAAGTTGATGATGATGAGGCAAATGAAATTCAACCATCAAATACTTGGTTCCTCACAAACTGCGAACTCTGAGCCACGAGTGTGGGCAGTGGCTCAGCTCCTAGATCGCATCCCCACCACCACCAACTCTCGCCAGCCGGCCCACAAATGTTCCACCCGCAGCGGCCACCATCGGCGTGCCTCCATCAATCTCAACCGAAGGCTGTCAATGTGCATCCTGGCCGGAGAAGTAATCGGCTGACAACAAGTCCCACAGACCATCCCCCTTCGTCATTTGTAAGGCCGCTACGACGACTCCCCTCACCATCCCGAACAACGTCAGACTCCGCAACCTGCCGGAATTCCCTCGGCGACCCCTCGGACCCCAGAATTTCAGGAGGTTGGCGATCGTCAAATTGATTGGGGGGAAAGGATCGCGATGCACTCCCCTCTCCGTTGCCCCCCTCCGATTGGCCATGCACAGCCTCCATCGCCGGAAAAGACTCCACATGCGACGGACGACTCGGAACCCCCTACTTCGCAGAGCCTCCACGACGTCTCTGAGAGGTTGAGAGAGGCCATCGCCAGCCTGGACGGCCGCCGGAACTGCCATAGACGAGGCTGGATCGGGATCGCGATTGTTCTCCAAGTGGAGTTCTTCGTGCTTCGTTGCGTCAAATAAGCCAGGCAACGCCAAGTGTACTGATATACTAGGAAGAAGAAAGCAATATACTCAAAATACAGAATTACCCCCTACACTGACGTCCAACAAACGTTTATTAGACGGAAGGACCTTTAATGGAACGGTTTAGAAAGTCAAATGTCTTTTTTGTCCAAATTAAAAGTCAAGGATTAATTCTGAAAAATCGTTATAGTCGGAGGACTATTGTAGGAATTAACTCGTTTGTAATATTATTAATTTAAGTGTTCAATTGACCTCCAAATATAATTATTCACAGCTAAAATAGTAAACTAAAAATACGAACTGAAAGAGTCTAAATCCGAGTATAATGTGAAAACTTATTATTTATATCCATTTAGTCTTAAAATGCGAGGAGTTATTAGAGTAATCATGATGCCTTGCCTAAGGTGTTGCAATGGCAGCTCTATGCGTGGTGTGATTAATAACATTTAATATTTTTAGCATGCTTATGCCATCATATATAAATTATCAGATTTGGACTGTGAAAAATGTGTATTTAGGGACAACAATTTTAATTTGACCTATAGATATCCAACAAGTCCATCTCGCACGTATTGAAATTTTTTTAGGTAATAATAGGTGAATTAAAAAAATAAACTAGCAATAGGTCGAGTTGGATGTGAACTTTAAATACACCACCCCCCTCCCCCAACACACACATATATAATGCGCGCACACACATATATATAATGTGTGTAATTTATAGTAAAATAAAAACTAATAATTATTTATAAAAATCTACAACTATAACTCATGTTAAAATTTTACCTTTTTAGTTCTAATATATAAGTTTATTTGAAAAAAAATTAGTTGTTATATTTGAATATTTTTATTATTTTATATTTTAATATGCCTTGTGAAATAAATTAAATATTATTATTTTTTAAAAAAATAATAAGATAAAAAAAAGTAGTGAGTATCTATATTCGGTGAAGTTGAATGAGTTTGAAAACCATTCACTAACGACGGGCTGAGGGTAAGAGTAGGGTGAAGAAAGTATAGAACGGATTGGATGGTAGATGAGTTAGGCTCTTATTATATGACTAGTTTTTTACGCGCATTGCGCGATTGAGATAATGTCCAATGTTTTTTTTTTTTTTTTTAAATAAGTACTTTAAGGTATATCAAGACAAGATTATATTCAAATTGTTCATGCATAGATAATTGAATGTTAAATTTGTGTATTTAAATAGGCAATTCTAAGTTTACAAATGCAAGATAATATAGTCAATATTGATTATAATTGTCAATAAAATAATTGTATAGATATGGTTGAAATCAAATACGGGACATAAGGGAGAGCAAATAAAAATTAGGATATAAAATATTAAATATATACTAATATTGAAGAGCTAACTGCTGATTGTCAAACAAGGACACTTCAATTTGTTGTGTAATTTGAATACTCTTTTTGTCAATAAATCGCCCAAATAGTTAATATGATTGGCTTAATTATATTTTTTTAATTTTTTCAAATATCTTTTTATCAACCGTTGATATAATTCGCTAGTCAAATCCGCTAATATAGACCTTGTTTGGTTAATAGCGAATCCACCATTTTGACGTTTTGACTTCAGTCAAAACGCCAAAAACCATGTTTGGTTACTCAACGATTTGGAGCAGCGGTTTGCTCCAAACCGCTGAAATCCTAAACGCGGAGCAACATTTGGGGTTGGAGTTTTGGGAAAGGAAAGTTCTTCCCAAAAAACACCCTCCATTTTTATTTCTATTTTATAAAAAAAAATTTAAAAAAAATAATTACACTAATCCGTACTTTAAATAAAGAAGCCTCAGACTTCTCTTCTCTTGCCCATCCGATGTGGGATGGACAAGAGAAACTAATTGGCGTTGAGCTCCCTTTTATAAGGGAGCTCAATGCCTTTTATTTTCTAAAACTTTCGATGTGGGATTTTTATCCTACATCATTTTTGTTTTTTTTTTTTTTCTTATTATTATTATTATTTCAAAAATTATTATTATTATTATTATTATTATTATTATTATTATTATTATTATTATTATTATTATTATTATTATTATACTCTTTTGGTCATTTTACATGTTAACCGCTAATCTAAACAGCTAATTTTACCTAACATCTTTTTACAAACCGCTGATACAATCTACTGGTCAAACCTGCTAATATAATCCGCTATTTGCTAACCGCTAATTGCTAAACAAGGCCATAATCTGCTAACGCTAATCGCTAATTGCTGATTGTCAAACCAGGACAATGCGAGGTAATTCTCACTTCAATTTGTTGTGTGATTTGAATACTCTTTTTGTCAACAAATTCCTCAAGTAGTTAATATGATTGGCTTTATTAATTATTATTTTTAAAATTTTTTCATGGTATTAATAAAATACTTGGTAAATAAATATATAGCATTATTTTGTATTTTAACTTTGATATTTAATTAAAAAATAATGCACAAAAAAGAGAATAGACAATGTAGTGAATATAATCAATTGATGAATTTGAATGTAAAGAATTTTTACATTGGAAAAATATAAAGACAATATAACTAATAAAATTATTTTTCTTAATTAATTCATTGATAATGAATACTTTTTTTAATAAAGACATTGTAGGGACAATATAGCAATATAATCAATTGAAGAATTTGAATGTAAAGAATTTTGATATTTGAGAAAAATAAAGACAATATAACTAATGCAATTATTTCTCTTATTTAATTTATTGATAATTAATTTTTTTTTAATAAAGACATTGTAGACACATAATTCTAAATTAAAGAAATGCATATGTATTTTTTTTTTTTTGTAGCTACTAAATTATTATTTTAAATTAATAAGAGTAAAATAGAGTACTAATTATGCCAACTTTGATTTGGATGAGGTTCGAACCTAAGACCTTTCTTATTGAAATCAATGAGTAAGTTAACGGTGAACTAACAGAAGTTAATGGAAAAAATAATATTTAACGGAAAAGTTAACGGATAATCATATTCATTAAGGATAAATTAGGAAATCTTAAGGAAAAATTAAAATCTGAGCCATTCATTTGATTAAAAAATTTGACCGCCATTTTTTCTACCCATTATAGGCCTAACTCTCTTGAGCTCTTATTAGTATATACTAGTTTTTTACGCGCATTGCGCGATGGATAATGCCCAATGCTTTTTTTTTTTAAAATAAGTACTTTAAAGTATATTAAGACAGGATTATATTGAAATTGTTCATGCATAGATAATTGAATGTTGAATTTGCGTATTTAAATAAGTAATTCTTCTCCCAAAGGTTGAGTCCCCAACCCCAAGGGCCCCACACTCCGACCCGACAGAGCATTGTGGGAAGTTGTAAATCATGGTGACTCAATGATTCAGCAGACAGGGCCAAATGCTGATACGCACAAGGAATCTGCCCACTTGTGACATAATTCCCGCACTGCCGCCGCCGAGGTTCAAACCTTCGTCTCTTCTCCTAAATACTACCCACTAAACCATTGAGCTAAGCCCGTGCGGGTTAAATAGGTAATTCTAAGTTTACAAATGCAAGATAATATAGTCAAGATTGATTATAATTGTCAATAAAATAATTGTATAGGTATGGTTGAAACCAAATACGGAACATAAGGGAGAACAAATAAAAATTAGGACATAAAATATTAAATATATACTAATATTGTTTGAGGAGATTCCGACATTAGGATTTGTGGTTAAGTTCTATTAAGACTTTAATATTAGAATTAGATTAATGGTGTAGTTATAATTCTATATTAGACTTTAATATTAGAATTAGACTAACGGTGAATTATCGGAAAAGTTAAATAGATAATCATATAATTAAGGATAAATTAGAAAATCTTAAAAGAAAAAATTAAAACCTGAACAATATGAACCATTCATTTGATTTAATAATTTGGCCGTCATTTTTTCTACCCAATGTTAATAATTAAATAAATTCGTTGGTCAAATCCGCTAGTATAATCCGCTAACGTTAACCGCTAACTGCTGATTGTCAAACAAGAACATTGCGAGGTAGTTCTCACTTCAATTTGTTGTGTGATTTGAATACTCTCGTTGTCAAAAAATCTCTCAAGTAGTTAATATGGTTGACTTTATTAATTATATTTTTTTAATTTTTTCATGGTATTAATAAAATACTTGGTAAATAAATATATATAGCATTATTTTGTATTATAACTTTGATATTTAATTAGAAAAATAGTGCACAAAAAAAGATAATAGATAATGTAGTGAATATAATCAATTGATGAATTTGAATGTAAAAATTTTTACATTTGAGAAAAATAAAGACAATATAACTAATAAAAATATTTCTTTTAATTAATTTATTGATAATTAATAAAAAAAAATTCACTGAATAAAGACATTATAAGGATAATGTAGCGAATATAATCAATTAATAAATTTGAATATAAAGAATTTTTATATTGAAGAAAAATAAAGACAATATAACTAATAAAATTATATGTCTTATTTAATTGATTGATAATGAATAATTTTTTTTTTTTGAATAAAGGCATTGTGGACACATAATTCTAAATTAAAGAAATGCATATGTATTATTTTTTGTTGTAACTACTAAATTATTATTTATATAATTTAAGAAGAGTAAAATAGAGTACTAATTATGCCAACTTTGATTGGGATGAGGTTCGAACCTAAGATTTTTTTTTTTTTTTTTATTGAAATCAATGAGTAAGTTAACGGTGAACTAACGGCAATTCTTAAAATTTTAACGGAATTAGTAACGGTGTGTGGGTATTTTAGGAAATTTTAGTGTAAAATTTAAATCTGATCAATCTTTTAATTAATCTGAGTCATTCATTTGATTAAAATCTGTGACCGCCATTTTTTTTACCCATTATAGACCTAACTCTCTTGGGCTCTTATTAGTGTATATATATATATATATATATATATATATATATATAGTAGATAGTAGATGTATTC
The DNA here is from genome assembly GCF_001879475.1 of Ipomoea nil. Taxonomy (NCBI): domain Eukaryota; kingdom Viridiplantae; phylum Streptophyta; class Magnoliopsida; order Solanales; family Convolvulaceae; genus Ipomoea; species Ipomoea nil. The sequence continues at coordinate 2,190,188 of NW_017619749.1, forward strand.
CATCAAGGAGACAACACTTTAAGTGAAGTGATAGCAATTATAAATGCATTAAACCTCAACCATCACATAATTACTCAACCTATTAAAGCACAAATGAATTAATCTCCGCACTAGACCACATCGTGGCCCATCACATAATTACTAGAAAATGGCGACCAACAAATGAAAGGGAAGTTGTAAAATTAAAATCAATCAATGCACAATTGGACTATAAAAGGAACTTCACACCCTCTCTCAACTAGTAGACGACAACCAAGAGCTACACAATCCCAAAACAACCCCCAGCTAAGATAGCCAAACAGTTAACTTATAATCACAAGGTTTCAAGTTTGACTCGCCCATTAATCTATTTGGTTTAAGCATATTAACTATAGACAACTTATGCTAATTACCTTCTTATGATCTTTTGTCGACTAAGATCGCAAAGACAAGTTTAACTTAAAACAGATATTCAACAGTAATTACAGATTTTTCCGTAAATCAATAACTACACAACTCCTTTTCAATGCAAGCACTCTGATCTCTCTCCCTCTGCAACATTTTCTCTGGACAGTGAACAAAGCACAAAAATTCTCTCATTCCCACACTAATCAAACTACCTACTTTATGTTATTACACTTTTCTCCTTCGATTGTGGGTACTAATATTAATTATAGTGGTCCAAGATAGATTGCCAGCTAACTATTTGATGGTTGAATCATTAAGGGCTCTCAACAACTCTCTAAAAGAACAAAGATTTTTAAATTTTCTTTTTCATAATTTCTTATTCTCAATTTGATTAGTAGTTTAGTACCCAGACAGGAACAATAAAAACTCATTTAAACAGAGATCCATGTTTCATCACTGCTATAGTGAGATTGTGACTTGCCCTAGTAATCCAGTCAATAATGGTGATAAAGAATTATTTATTTTATCCAAAATAAGTCAAGTTTAATAATTTTGTTTTCAAACAAATTGACACATATAACACGACAAATTATTAAATTTGTGACTGATAAGTTGAATATTGATGGTCCAGCACTCGCCCTCGCCCAAGTGGCTGGCCTAGTCTATTTTGATTCGAGACTCGAGATCCTTGTTCGATTTTAGAAAATTGTTTCCCTTATAATTTTGAAGATCAACTTGTAAGTAATATCCTTGATTTAGATATTTACTTTTCAAATTTAGTCCGATCACTTTACTTGGTAGTTTAAGTTGTATAAATATCCAAAAAGAAGGTTTGTAATTTTTTTCAACCTAAGCAATATCATATTTTTCCAATTTTCCTTAGCTATATCTTCGTTGTTTCGTACGAATTGGCTAGCCGTTAACTGCCTATATCATAAAACCCGATATTCAAATTATTTTGAAATCTAATTTTCGAGTTTATGATTATTTTCTGACCATCATTGTGTGCAGTTTTGCATGTTCCCTTATGCCCCACTTCTTTTGAATTTGATTCACTGGCATTTAGATCTGCAAACCATATACAGCAGCAGCACATTACTGTAAATGGTCCTCCACTTTATATTCCATGTTTTTTAAAAAACATTTTTAATGAAGAAAAACACTGTTAATTAGTTGTCCCTCAAACATCCCAGGAATATCGATCTAAGATGCCTAGCTATATTTCTACTTTTTTTTTTACAATTCCATTGTGATGATGACACAGAACTCTATCAGTAGGGTATCAATTCAATTTGTGAAAAGAAAGTAACAACGCATGTGCACTTTTGGTGAGTTTGCAAGGAACAATTATGAGTCTTTCTTCTTACAGGTGTTCTTGATTCCCCCCTTACATACCAAAGTTTCTTACTTTTAAAGTTTTCTTTCCAAGTTGGGGAAATATATTTTATTCCCAGAAAATGGAATAAATGGTTTTTTTTTTTTTTTTTTTTTTTTTAATAATTATATATCAATAATTATTTAAAATAAATGAAAATAATGCAGGCAGATATATGAAAAGAAAAGGTCTAAGATGGGTAGGGTGGTGCTTTCAAGCTGGGGATAATAATTGTGAATGTGTCCATTTCATTCTTTCGATTAGTTATATTTCTGCATTTGGTTTCTCTCCCTCCTTCCCTTATCTCCCCACTCTCTTTATCTTCCATACCTCATTTCTGGAGCAGAAACCAGAAGAGAAGAGAAGAAGAGAGAGAGATATATATATAGTTACAGACAACCATAATTATATATCTATTTTTCTTGAGAGATTCAAAGTCGATCATGGCGTCGTTCGCAGGAACCACACAGAAGTGCATGGCCTGTGACAAGACTGTGTATCTGGTGGACAAGTTAACTGCAGATAATAGAGTCTACCACAAAGCCTGTTTCAGATGCCACCACTGCAAAGGCACTCTCAAGGTTCACTCTTTAATTTCAACTTTTGGTTTAAAATTTTGATTCAGTTCTTTAGTTTTCTTGTTGTTGGATCTTCATGTTCCATGGGTTTTTACTGTTTATGTGTTTGTTTAATTTGCAGCTTGGGAATTACAACTCCTTTGAGGGAGTTCTGTATTGCAGGCCTCACTTTGATCAGCTCTTCAAGAGAACTGGGAGTCTGGACAAAAGCTTTGAAGGTAGAGGAATATATATCTAGAGCTTTAAAAAAAATTTACCTTGATAAATATCTGGAGTTAAAAAAATTTATCTGGACAAATATCTTCAGGGACACCAAAGATTGTGAAGCCAGAGAAACCAGACCTGAGTGAGGTAAGACATTGATTGAATCATGGGTGTGAAAAGACATTATTCATAGGTTAATGTTCCATTTGAAACAGAAACCACTGGCGGCTAAAGCATCAAGTATGTTTGGTGGGACAAGGGAGAAATGTGTGGGCTGCAAGAACACGGTGTACCCAACCGAAAAGGTAAAGCCAAATCGAATGCCTGAGTGAGTTTTCGACATCAAATGCCCAAATCATGATTGGTTGGAATGGTAACTTGATAGGTTTCTGTGAATGGGAGTGCCTACCATAAGAGCTGCTTCAAGTGCACCCATGGAGGCTGCGTTATTAGCCCGTCCAACTATATTGCACACGAGGGCCGCCTCTACTGCAAACACCACCATCTTCAACTCATCAAGGAGAAGGGAAACTTGAGCCAGCTTGAGGGAGGAGACAATGAGAAGAATTCAGCTCCTATGGTCACAGAGGTTGCTGCAGAATCCTAATTCGAATCCTGTTTCGATCTGCATCTCCTGAAAAATGGAGTCATGCTTTATTATTTAAAATTGTGGAGTTTTTGCAGTGTGCATTTCCTTCAATGTACCTGTCCATCATCATAATCTACATATGCATATTGGTTGTTTACTTTGCCTTGCCTTTCTTGTTTTGTATCAAGGGATTATATTGAGATGTTCAAAGTGTGATGATTCAAGTTCAATTCTCATGTGTTATGGATTATGGGTTATGGGTCAAGACAAAACAACACAAATCTCCTTAAAGATCAAATCTTTTTCACCTCAAATCACTAAATACAAAGTTCATCTTGTACATTATTTCATACCATAAAACAACCACAAAGTGGATAAAGATTCTGGCTTTTTGACCAATTGCATGCACTATGGTGGTTGTCTAATAGTACTACCCTGATATGAGATTTGGGTCATCAGAATTCTTGATTCTCATAAGATTGCTCAACAGAAAATGATGATTTCTTTCCTTCAAAGCGCTCTCTAGATTCTCGTCGCCTTGATCTGCCACCTGCCATCTGATTGTCATCCTCAAAGATCTGTTCCAGCAGTCTTTGTAAAGACTCAGGAGACATGTAGGCCTTCACCTGTAGAAGATATGAGAAACTGTTCAAAAAGTCTGAATATGCAGGCACAACAAGGTTCACAGTGGCCTCTCTGATTTGCTCTCTCAAATCTGAATCTGGGATTCTGTAAGAGCTCTTATGTCTCTGTGAAATATCCTCAAATTTTTTCATGAAAGCTTCCATCCTTCCTCTTGTCATTGCTCCTATCCCCTCCTTGTTAACTCTCTTCAGCTCTTCGGTTTCCAGAAGTTTGATTAGACTCCCCCATGCTTGCTTCTGATACTGATAAGCTGACTCTTCTGCAACAACTTTGTACCTCTTTCTCATATACTGCTCCCCTAATAAAACCCCAAGTTCACAGTTTCTAGTCCTCATGTAAATGTACCAGTAAGTGTTCATGGCAAATATGTGGGGAAGCACTTTATCCTTGTAACTCGATTTCTTAGTTTCAACGTTCCTCTGAATCGCTTCCATGACATTGGAAACTGCATCTCTCAGTAGATTTTCATCTGTTTCTGGTTTCGAGAGTGCCCCGGATTTCCACATCTGTTCAGTTCTGAGTACTTTAGCCATTGTTGCACTGTATGCTTCAGTTGCAAGGTATTTGAGGTAGTTAATCGCGTAACGAACAAGTTTTGGCACCGAGCCATCTTGAGGAGGCAAAACATCATGGCTTCCTTCAATCTGAAGGCCAAGTTCCCAGAAAACTTTGGTAGAAGAGTGGACTACAAGCTTTTCTAGCTCTCTGAATCTAAAAAAGATGCCTGCTCCAGGTTCACCTTCGAAAATCTCTGAGAGTTGTGGTTTCAGATTCTCTAGTGATTCAAACATGTCTAACAGCTTGAAAAGCTTCTGGGGTTCTTTCCTGCTTCTTGCTACTCCTTCTCCAAACCTGAAAAAGACTGCCATTATCTTGTCTGCAATCTTCACAAAGCATTCTCCCCATATTGCTCCATCCACAATGGTTCCAAGAACTTGGCTGCACAGTCTCTTTTCTGATACAAACACATTTTTGACAGCAAGTTCAAAGTGTTGGGTCCAAAGGCCTATTGCCATCTCCAGGCTCTCCCACTCCATCTCATCAATGTCTTCAGGAATATAAGTTTTCAGGTAATCAGGGTTTAATCTCATCAGTGTCTTGGCTGCTCTTTTATATCTTACCTGTTAAAAAGAAAAAAAAAATGTTAATCAAAAGCAAGTTTAAGAATGTTCTCCTGATAATTTGCAATTAATATAAGGGAAATTTTGCATTTTTGAAACTTCAATTATACCCGTGGCACAGTTATATGCATCAACTCCTATTTGGGAGAGCTACAGTTATGATGTTAACCACGGGTATAACTGATGACCAAAAATATAATTTTTCCTTAATATCAGTTCTCATGCGAACAGGACTTCATGTGTCACCGTGCAGTAGCTCACCATTAGGTATGTGAAAATGCACCACAAAGTGTTTGGAAATACACCATTATGTGTGGTGCATTTTTTTTGGGTGTGTGGTGCATTTTGTGCTGCATTTATCTGGTGCATTTCTGAACGTGGTGCATTTATGTCAATCTGCACTAGCTGCACCAGGCCACGAGATGTCCTGAGCAGACCCTAACTATAAGAGGTACCTTTGTCCTGAGCAGACCCTAACTATAAGAGGCATCTTTAAGCCTGTTCAGACTAATTCAAGTTCACACCGAACTGACCCAATTAAGGGACAAAGTGCTGACCAGATTGATTTCCAGTTCGCACAGGAAGCCATGTCCGCATTTTAACATGTATCTAATTACTCTTACCTTTACAAAAATATCAATGCATATATCCAAGCAATCATTGGCAGCCAGGGTCTCAGAAATTCTTCTGAGAACTTGAATTTCCAGTTCACTTCCCAAGTCAACTTCCTCCCCATAATCATCCTGTTGCATCACTCCTGTGATGTTCTGGTGCTTCAGCTTGTGCAGCAAGCTCTCATACTCATCCTGCAGATTGATCAACGCTTCATCAACCAATCCATCGAACTTCATGGCATCCACCTCCGTCTCGCAGAGAGCTTTCAGGGTAACCAAAGTCTCCCTCAGCCGGAGCGTCCTGTACTGATCAGTAGCTTTAGTCCTGCTCAGAAACTCCACCACTTCCTGCAACTTCTGGATCGCCGGCTCGCACTCTTGGCTAATGGACCGGATCGCCTCGTTTAGGTCGTCCACGCACTCCATGTACTTGATCAGCTTCCTCAGCCTCCTTTTGCCCGATTTCTCGCCGGAGATCTTCGCCGCCAAATCAAGAAGCCGGCGCTGCAGAGACTCGGAGAGCTTGAAGCCGTCGAGGAGCGCCAGGGATGGAGAGATGGCGCGGTTTATTCTCGCGTCCAAGGCTTTGTTAGCAATGGAGAGAGACTGTAGAGGCGCCACTCTCTTCGACGCCATGATTAGATTTTCACGCATGGCGTCGAACTTCTTGTCCATCTCTCCTAAACTGGCGTTCATGTTAGCCGAAGCTTTCAGCAGATTCTTGAGATCCGAACAGGCCTGTTGGAGCTTGGCAAGTGTTTGATCATCGTCATCACCATTGCCGCCGCCGTCTTCAACCTTAACATCATCCGTTGACGACGTTGTCGGATGGTCGCTGAGGCAGTCCTCTTTAGGCATGTTCAATTCTCGATCAACTTTTAATTTGGAGATGGAGCTAGCTGTGAATGGCGTTGTGTTGGGGAAGTAAGGGGAGCTTAAGAGGTTTAGAGGTATGGACAAGAATGTGGCCAAGGTAGAGACAAGACACAGAGAAGTGTTCGAGAAGGACTAAGTCTCGACGTTAACTATGCGTATGGGAATACAAATGGCAGGTTCTATGGCAACAAAACGGGCACGGAAAATCCCAAGGTTTGTTGTCTGTTCTTTTCGAACCTTCCAGCATCCAAACCGGCTGGCACACAAAGTGTTTGGTCAGTGCAGTTGTATAACCTGGACCTGGAGGGTGTGGTTGAGTGAAATGACTCATCTATCCTTAACTAAAGATTAAGGGTTCAATTCTTGATTTTGAAAATGAAGCAGCCTTAAATCTCTAGGTCAGCTGTCCCACCTAAAATAGGTGTTTGGGATTAGTCATTGTGTCGGACTGCAGTTGCCAAATTAGAGAATAAGTGGAGCATAATTCTTGTATTAAAATATCAAGAGTCCAGTGCTTGTTAACACCTTTTGAATTGAATTGGTTACACATGATCTTTCTAATATAATTTATTAGTATATAATAATAATAATATTAATAATAAAAGTAGTGCAGCTGTATTAAATTCATTGTGCAATCAACAATGATTGTTGCAATCAACAATGATTCCTTGGTGACAATTTAGATTCATTTGGTACTTAGTATTAATATGTCACTAAATAAACCAACAATGATTCCTTAGTGACAATTTAGATTCATTTGGTACTTAGTATTAATGTCACTAAATAAACCAACAATGATTCCTTAGTGACAATTTAGATTCATTTGGTAGTTAGTATCAATATGTCACTAATCATTCGAACAAGAAGCCAGAACATTTTTTTTCTCTGAATTTTCACACCTCTTCAATTGTTTTATAGTTGCTCGATATTATCTAATTTAACAAAAGAAACGAGGAAAATAATAGAATTATATTTGAAGATACAATTTTTTTTTTAAAGAATGATAGCTTTAATGAGATTTAACATTAAAAAGTTATTCGTAATAATTAAGAGTGAACTAGATGATTGTAGTGCTGATAATGTTTAATACAAATTTGGAGTGTTAAGTGTACCCCTTACTTCTTATATTAGCAGGGTACATATACTAGATTAGTAATTGCTTGAATTAACTTGCGAGTATAACGGTTCTTATATTAAGTGTAAGGGTTCCTGCATTAAATGCTTGGATTACTTCAAACTCCAGACGGTTACTACTGTAACTGCTTTGACTTTGACCATTCCAATAATACTTCCAGTTGGACCTGAAATTCGTGTTTCTTAACTCACTGTAACTGATCAATTGTTAAATTTTTAGTTATTAAAGTAATAAATGGGTTGTAATGTGTCAAAGTAACCAAAAAAAAAAATTGTCAAAACAGGCTTTGCTCACTATTTCAATAAGTAATATTTGATTTGAAATATGTTGAGACGGATTTTTAAGATATAAGAAAAAATTAAAAATAAAAGAGGTAGGAGGTGAAAGACTCACCACAAATTATATCATGGACCAAAGTTTACTATCGCATTGCGAAGCCTAGTCCACAATATAACATTTGAAAATTCACCAATCATTATGGACCATGATCTACATTGTAAGGTAAATCACTGACATAAAGATACATTTTTATTATACTAAGGGTGTGTTTGGAAACTTGGAAAATGAGTTCTGGAAATCATTTTCCAAGTTTCCAGTGTTTGGATGTGCCTGGAAAATCAAGTCAACGGAAGTCATTTTTCGTTGACTTTGGAAAATAGGCTTGTTTTGGAGGAAAATGACTTCCCCTTTTTTTGGGGGAAGTCATTTTCCAACTTTTACACCAACTTCACACCACCACCAACATCATCAACACCATACCACCATCACCACCACTATTGCCGCCGCCACCACCACTATACCCCCGCCACCATCTCGCCACCACCACTACCACCACCAACACCGCAACCACTACCACCACCACCATCATCGCTGCCACCAACACCACCACCATACCGCCACCACCACCATACCGCCACCGCCACCACCACCACCATACCACCACAACCACCGTCGCCGCCACCACCATACCACCGCCACCACCATCGCCGCCACCACTACCACCATACCACCGCCACCGCCATCACCACCATACCACCGCCACCACCATCACACCACTGCCATCACACCGCCACCGCCGCCACCACCACCACCATACCACCGCAACCACCGTCGACGCCACCACCACCACCACCACCGCAACCACACGACCACTGCCACCACCGTCATACTACCACCACCATCACACCAACACCACTACCGCCGACGCCGCCACCACCACCATACTACCGCAACCACCGTCGACGCTGCCACCACCATACCACCGCAACCACCGCCGTCGCCGCTACCACCACGACCATACCACCGCAACCACCACCGTCATACCACCACCAATTATTATTATTATTATTATTATTATTATTATTATTATTATTATTATTATTATTATTATATAACGAATAACACAACTACCCCTACACCACCACCACCACCATAATAATTTTGATATATTATTAATTTTTTTTTTTGAAAAACTTAGCTATTTTTTATTATATTTAAAATTAATATTATATTATTATATATTATTATACATGTTGTAATATTCTAAATAAAATAATTAAAATGTTTAATTATACAATTTTACTCATTTTCCAGAAAATGAACCAAACACAGAAAAACAGTTTTCCATAATGCAACCAAACACTGGAAAGGAAAATTTTTTCCAGAAAATGACTCATTTTCCACAAGTCATTTTCCTGCTTTCCAAACGGACCCTAAAGGTACATTTTTTGAATGTCCATTATTTGAGTACTTAATGTATATCTTTTGATATATTACTAAATAATATACTTTCAGTACACAAATAATGTATATTCAGTATATTGAATGTATATTTATTCATAGTTCAAGTTGCAATGTAGATCATGATGATCCATAATATAATTTTCAAAGATTCACGGATAGTTATGTCATGATCTGGATCCACATTGCAAGGTGAATCCGGATTATATTCACAATTTTTAAACTCTATATTCACAATTTTTGAACTACATATTCACAAACAATGATTAAAAAAAAATTTAAAAACAACTCAGCGAGTAAATATTCAGTTCTGTAATTGTGGTTATAGAGTTATGAAATTGTGAAAATAGAGTTCTGTAATTGTAAATATAAAGTTCTAAAATTGTGAATATAGAATTACCCAATTGTGAATATTGAGTTCTGTAATTTTGTGTATTGAGATCTAAAATTATGAATATTCGATTCTAATATTATGAATATAGAGTTCAAAAATTATGAATATAACACGGATCCACCTTGCAAAGTAAACACGGGTCCACAACATAATTTGCCAAGATTCACTACGTGAGACGTTTTAGGCCCAAATTTTTAATGATTTTCTGAAAATTCATGTTTATCAAAATACAATTTGTTTGGCCCATTTATCGTTCTAACCGTCAACTCCGTATATTTGGGATTGGGTAACGCGTGGGCCCAATATGAAACAAAAGAACGAGCTCGAAAGCTCTGTTGCTTTATTCTCCACCCGTATATAAACAACTGTCCAATTTTCCCGCTCAGATCAACATTACAGAAGAACCGAGAAAACTGAAGACATTCAAAATTCGGATAGAGCATAGCGATGGCGATTCCGGCATGATCTTGGGAATACCCTAGGAACACCGCCGCCGCAGAGTACGCTCTCTCACCATTCATTGATTTGGTCGATTCAATTTTATCCCTGGTTTTGAAGTTTATATTAGATTTGGTACATTTATGGGAGGACAACCCATATTGAAGTTTATATGTTTGTAGAAATGTATAGCTTAGAAAATGAGATGATTAAAAAGCCGGAGGGTCAGCAAAACTTTTTAAATTGTAAATCGTTTTGGTTAAAATTGTATACAGTATTTAGATATTGATTTAAATTGTATATGATTAGGTCAATATGATTTTTTAGAGGTAACTAAAGAGGATCTTCCTACATATAGATAATAATAGGATCAGATTTTGATTTATATAATTAGATTAAGTTTGAACTCTTTGTGTGCATGAACATACAGTTGAGTGTAGATCTAAATATTAAATACTGTTTATCTTTTTTGGACGTATAAATGGTTCATGTGTCTAGAACCACACAACTAAGGATGATCTTCCTACATTTAGATGATGATAGGATCATATATTCATATTTTGATTTATATAGCTAGACTAGGTTTGGACTTCTTATATTCGAAAATGGTGTGGGTGTCAACGCTAGGAAGACTTAGTTTAACTTTTCATGGCCTTAGAGGTCTGTTCACGAGGTTAAGTATATACTGAGAAAGTTGGGAAATCTAATTCGTAAAAAAATAAATAAATAAAAGAAAAGATCAGTCGCTATACTTAGCTGTTCATCTAGTACTCTAGACCCTACTTTGAATTTTGGTTTGCATGGACGGATGGACCCTTTATTTGTGAAGCTTTATGGCTGAATATTGACATGTCACATTTATGTATGCATGGAAGTATGGAACCAAGCAAACATTATTAAAATGCATAGCTGGCTGTTCACTTCTATAAACATGTCGGCCCTGTTTGATAAAAAATTAGCCTATAGGCCAATTTTGGCTTATTTGACCACTATTAATTGTTTGATTTAGTTAAAATATTAATATAAATGTTTGGTTAATTAGCTTTTTGCAACTCTAAAAGGTTAAAATTAAAAAAGCTACTCCTAGCAACTTTTTCAATTAGCTTTTTGAGAAAAGAAATTATACCAAACACCTATCAGCTAACAGCTAATTTACCAAACACTTTTCTACAATTAGCTACTAATGTTATCAAGTATTTATACTCTCTAATTAACACAATCAGCTAACAGCAAACAGCTATCTGCTAACAGCCATTTTACCAAACAGGCCGTCATATTTAAGCATTGGAAACTACTCTCTATCTTCTACCTTCTGTACCAAGTTGGACCAGTTGTCTTCATATTTTTTAGCTTGCAACTTTTTTCTAGTTTATGAACACTTCAGGTTATAATCTATTCACCTGCTACAGCAACTCAACAGGGTTCTGGAAAAGTTGGGAAGTGGAAAAGTAAATTTTCTGTCTTCACAAAAGTATGTGATTTCACAGATTTGGTTTACTCTTAGCTTTCTGGTAATTGGACTTTTGAAATTCATGGTTCTGGTTCAACTCAAATAAACCCTTACTTTTTTCACAATTTTCAGGCACTACCAAACTGTTTGGACCCCAAATATCCTTTTGATTTTTCATTCTTGATATAATTAGTTTTTTTGGTAACCATATAAGTCTGCATATTTGTAGAGAAGATGTCAAATCCAATTTCTAGAAAAGGGAAATTCCGTTGATATTTCCTTCCTAGTCTTGTCAATTTGTGATTGGTTTTATGCATTCTAAAGTAAATCAACCCAGTCACATGATTTGCTATGGGCTTTACTAGCACGGCATCGTTGACGAATGACAGTAGCCCCACCCACCATATGCATTTTTCTTCGCTAACATTTTATTGGGGCTTTGTTTGCAGCCGTAAATCATATGCAGACAGATAACTTAGAATGGAGGGGGCCTGCAGAGTCCTAGGAATTTTAACGTCGTCCAGCTGCTAGCTGCTTTAATTGCCCACGTACTGAGATGTTGCACTTGCACGTCAGAGAGTAAGCACAGTAAATGCATTGTATCATGTCTTCATCATATTATTGCAACCAATATCTCCCCTTAACATCAACTTGTTGTAGATAGTAAACAAGAATGGTATGGTAGGTCAATCTTTGGACTAATGGCTGTGATGGTAACTACAAGTTCATCAGATATTGGTTACGAGTTTCTTTCGTTATTCAAAAGAATGGTTTTTTTTTTGGTGAAAAATAAAATGTTGAAGAAAAACTGAAATGGAAGAGAAACAGTAGTTACATGCAAAATTTTAATTCCATTACTATTTACTAATTACAGAGCGCAGGTCTACTGCTTGAAAGTTCAACCGGGGCTCCCTAATTTTGCAAGGACTGTATTTAAAAAACTACTGCTACAGCCTTTCTACTACTATTTTATGTACATCTTAGTATTGTGCAGAAAAGGTTGAGATGTACTTTGGATCAAGATACTTAGCATTTAAACTTGGGTACTTTTGATGTTGGAGGCAGATTCTGATGAGTGTTCTTTGGTGTGGAACCTCCATTGGAACAGGTAGTCCTTGGACTGGCAAGCCAACTTCACAGCATCACAGAGAGCCCTTACTGAATTCTTCTTGTCATTGCTTCTCCATTCTATCCTCACCCAGCATGTGAATCTATCTGATGATAGTGGCACATCACAGGAATCCAAGAACTGAAGAATAACCTCCCCGGAGATCCTCTTGCATGCACTGCCGCCGCCCTTTCCGTCGCCATACGCCGTGTAATCAAGCCAGCGACATTCCGGCTGGCCCACCATTTCTTTATAAGCAGAATTGGCCAGCCGGACTTTGTTGTTGGAGTCGGAAACAACGGCTGGCAACTCCTCTGTCTCGACTTCATTCTCCACTTCCTCTGGTTTTTTGGGCAGTTTTTCCCCGGGTTGGCGATCATCGTTGGTGATACAGCCTATATAAATGTTGGAACCGACTGGACGAACAGGCCGTGGGGTAATAACAGCGGGTGCTCGGAATTGTGAGATGAAATCAATTTCTTCAGGAACTTCGGCGGCCATGTTCAAATCTATGCCCCTCTCAGCTCTAGAGTTTTCTGCACGGTTACGTGGAGATGTTGGTTCCAGAGGTTTGGCCGGGATGGAGGGTGGTGAGGTACGGGAAAGAAAAGGAACGGTGATGGAGTTTGGAATTGTAGAAACCGGATTATCTAACCCACATTTCAGGGGCGCGAGATTTGGGAGTATAGGAATCTGGGGCAACCCATTTGGATTATGAACGAAGCCTCGTAAAGACCAGGATTTGGCAGGGGAGGCCATTACATTATAAGGAGGAGAAAGCCCCTGCAAACAAGCCCTGGGTCTCTTCAGAGGTGGTGGCGCAAGTGCAGACCTCCCTCTCTTCCTAGTCCTCGTAGGCCTTGCCTGCAAGTGAGGCCATATATTTCTAAGGAAAGGAGATTTGCTAATGCTCTGCGGCAAAGCATTAGAATTCTCCGGCGAGGAGGGACTCCCAGACGCCTCAGGCTTGGGGGCTATAGGCCTATACCTAGCCATGATTTCAGCTGTTTTTGCAGTGGTGGAATACGGCTTCAGTGTTTGCATCATTTTGGCTGAAATGGTTTTTTCCAAATCTCTTTTCTTTCTTCTTTATCACTCTCTTTCTCTCTCGAAGCTCCCCACCAGCGCAGAACAGAGAAGCCGAGGAAGAAGAGAGAAAAAAAGGTAATTGAATTGTAGGATCTGGTTGGAGGTAGTCTGAATGAGTTTGTGGGGGCTGGGCGTGGTATAAGAGGAGATGGTGAACCAATGAGAAAGAGGCAACATGAGACCAAGAATTGACACTTGGAAATCTACTCTGGCAGGTACGTGTTTGAGAACCTTAAAGAAACGGGACATGTGGGTTTATACATGCATGCTTACACTTATCACACCCCTCCTGTTCGGTGATACCATCTACAAATCAACAATACCATCCCCTCAGCTCCCCATTGTTTAATTCTATTATTACAAGTTACAACCAACCTATACACAAAACTCAATCAAAATCTAATTTAATTTTCGATATGATAATTACGGATAGGCTGTTCCAATCAAATTATTACAAAAAACTTAAGAAAAATTTTAAAGGGTCAATCATACAACGTGTGCCTGATATAATTGTATAGACAAAAATTAATAGTTCCTTGTATAATTTCAAAAATATACATGATTGAATTCAGTACAAGAAACATGGGTGATAAGCATTATAGAGTTCTGCAAAAATTTAAACATGTATCATATGCTCCGTATTTACAATATTTTTTTTTTTTTAAAGTTGATAGTATTAAAATAATTATATATTAATTTTTTTGTTATATTGTGTACTGTCTGCACTTATATTGATCGTATTAGTGTCATTTGTACCAAGTAATGATGGTTTAAATTTAGGTAAATCTATCATAATTTTGTTTTGTGGAAATGAGGGTAGAAATGGGAATGATGCAAAAGCTGGGTAGGGGGGTAGGCTACCAATCAAGCGGTGGGCGCTCATCTCATCGCACCGAAGAAAGGGACCCTTTTCCACCGTAACGCGTGTGAACTTGGACTCCATGCATGCCAACACCTATGCATGCCTTGTTTGGATAATATTCCAATTTACACTACTGCCCCTCTCTTCCATCTGCAGTGACTTTTTATTTTAATTTTAAAATTTCTTGGTTTGCTTGGAGTGAGCAGTAAGTTTCTGGGACCGATTGAAGGGAGTGGTGTTGGTGATTCCCTGCTATGGCGACGCGTGGCATGTGACCGAACCCCATCACCATCTCTACCAACCAATCAATTTAATATTTCTTTAATTATTACGTACTACGTTATTTCCATTTTCTTTAACTTTCTCCATCTGGCGTGCAGTATCCAAACCAACATAGTCTAGGAGCGGAGTACTTGGTCTGAACAGTTCGCCAGGCTTTAAATTTTCAGTCTCAAACTTCTAGTAATTTATTTACTTGAGAATATTGTTACTAACTTGGACGCTCTATTTCTTCTGTCTAAGTCTCAGTTTCACCATACAGGAAGAGTGAAAGTTTTCGAGATTAAAGTGTAATTTTAAATTTTGGTCATTTGTATATTTATAAACTAACTAATAGCGTGTTTTGCTCTGTAGGCGTTTCTAAGAAAATCAGATTGAGGTGAAAGATACGTGGCAGTTTAATTAGCTTTAATTTGTACAAGCTAGGCCGGGGCTCTGGACCTCTGGTATTATATTTTCTTTTGTACAGTATTCTTTTACGTAACATAGCCCAGGACAGGACTGCAGCCGCCTTATTTTAATGTTTGTGGCATGGTACGTACGTTGAGTTCAGGTGTAGCCCCCCAGATCCACCGGCTGGCTGGCTGAGTGGCTGGTCCGCGATACCAAACCCTTTCGCCATGAAATCCCCGCCCATATAATATATTCACAAGTAAGTCTTAATATATTGTTTGTATCATATATAGCCATAGGGCCACCTTTAGTATGTCTGTCCATAGACCTTTAAAAATTCAGGACACGTACTATGCAATCACTTATCTTACACATGCTTAAACATGACCTTAATATTTGTCTTGAAGTCGATCTTAGTTTGTCTTTCTCATTATCAATGTTTCATATGAAAGATATATGCTTGGTAAATAGCTATTAACTGATTGGATTGGTGAGTTTGACTAATTGATAATATTAACTTACTTATAGTTGATTACATACAAAATGAATTTCTTAAAAAGCTGATTGAAAAAGTTAATTTAAATAACTTTTTGAATTTTAGCATTTTGGAGCAATAAGTTGTTATAAGAAACACTCATATTGATTGTTTAACCAAGTTAATCAACGGGCATCCTCAATAGTGAGGATCTTGGTGTAGTTTTTGAGAAGTTTGTGGAGGTGTGATTAGGAAAGAGAAATGAGTGAAAATGAAAAAAAAAAATAAAATAAAAAACTGACAAAATTCCCAAAACTTCCAAAATCCCTGACAAAATTCACAATTAGCAGGACTATCTCAACCCTCTCTCTCCTCTTTCCTTCACATACTTATTTTTTTCTTGTGTAAAACTCTCTTATTAGGGATGTCCTAATAGTTGTTAAATAAGTCAAAGTTAGTTGATAAGCTAACTATGTTACATGGTGTTTGTATCTTTGTTTTGGATAAAATTTTGTTAGCACAAGCATATTCATATTTGTTTTAATTATTACTGTGAGCAATAATGGAAGCATTGGGAAATGCTCTAGGGTACACCGAACACGGGAACATTTATATTTGTAAAACGTCTACAATACTAATCATGTCCTAGTATACAGCCTTATTCGGCTGCTACATACATTATTAAGTAATGCTGGTATATAATCTAATTGATATGTTACTCCGTGACAAGATGAAGGCTTTTATTTATTCTTCTCATGGGATAAAGATCATCCTCCACCGCAAGGAGAACAGTCCTTTAGATTTATGGAGAATGAGCTTAAATGATACGGTCATGCATGGGACAATAGTGTAGGATAATGGGGTATATGGCAAATAGTTGTTAGTAGTTAGTGGGTTTGACTAGTTGATAACATTAGCTGATTGTAAAAAAAATGTTTAATAAATTAGTTGTTAGTTGATAACTGATTACATACATGCAAAATGAGTTTCTCAAAAAGCTGCTCGAAAAAAATCAAATTGTCCCAAAATATTAAAATTTGTGATTTTTTATTTTCAAATTTTAAAGATTTAAGTATAATCTTCATAAAATATAAATTTTTAATATTTTTCACCAATAAGCCAAAAGAAAATTTGTACCATATAAGAAACTGTTTTTATGAATTCTGAAATAAAAAATTTTAAAACATGTTTGTTTGATAGCTAGTTTGTGGGTCATTAAAAAGACATGGCTCGAAAGCCCATAATGTAAAGTTGGGTTGAGAATTAAAGAAATCAAACAAAAAATTAAAGGGAAAACTAAATTTAATTAATTAATTTTAGTCAAGTTGCATGTAAATTGAAAAACGAGTAAGTGTAGAAATCTTTCATGTATTCTTTCTACAAATTTTTTCTCTTAAATGTCATAATGTGATTGGTAGTTAAATTTATTTATTAGTTAGTGGTGAGTTAACCATTTTATTGGCATTCAATGAATGAAAGATAAATCAAGAAAAAAATCTTGGAAGTAAAAATTATGAGGGAAAAAAAAACATTTTCTTTACAAAAAGTATATAGGTAACTTTATAAAGGAGTATTAGTGTATAACTACACTTAATTCCCCCCTTCCCTCCCTCCCTTTTTTTTTTCTACTTTAACCTTTACCCTTGCATTAATTTACTTAAACTCCGGCCAATAAATTAATCATTACACCATGTTACGTACATCCACATTTGTAACTCATAGACAGTGACTCCTTAATGTGACAATTGCATGCTTGGGTAGGGACAATAATGCTAATCACCATTATAATTGGGAATATGCTATTTGAACTTTTATTTTTTATTTCTAAGTTTTACCCTCACACACAAAATTGTGATTTTAACACTTGTATTAGGACCTATCATGAAAAAAAAAAAAAAAAAAAAAAAAAAAAAAAAAAAAAAAAGCTTATCAGAGTCCGTTACATCAAGAAGTAAAATTGAGAGAATATGATTTGGGAGTACATGTAGTAAAACTCTTATAATTGTTACTCACAAACAACTAGTGATGTAGTAAGTGTCACATCACAAACATGCAATAATTACCCGCATATGCAATTGTCAGTTTGTCACATATTTGTAGATGTAAGGGTATTTAGTTATTACATATTTGTAATCAAGGAGTGATAGCCATAATCATAAAGGTGATTAACATTTTCAATTATAATCTATACAAATAAAAAATGTTTAAACATTTATATAATTACAAAAAAAAAAAAAATGTGCATGTGCACACAGAAAATAATAGAGCCTGGGACCAGATGACTTATCAACTTTACTGTGAACTTCATCATATATCCATAATTCTCTTTGCCAGACAACATTTTTGGCACTGCATTTCTCTCCTGGGTTGAAATTTGGTGTTTCTTTGAGCCCAACATGGAGATAAAATCTTCATTGTTGAAGAAATTTTAAGTTGCAACACTCTTTTTGTTGAAGTCCCATAACTGATGTTATCCTTTTATTTTGTTTGTAACCTTTTGTTAGCTTAGGTAAGATAATGACATTCTTGTAGTATAATTAAATCATAATCTTATATATATTTTTGGAAGACACATGGTATCTTAGCTTTTCTTTGTAGTGTAACACTGGCTATATATTTGACACTTAATCGAATTTGTAATTTAAGTCTCGAGAATAATTTGTAAATGTTGTTGGGTAATACCAGTAATATTTCAACTGTACATACATGGTTTGCAGTTGAGAGCTCCCAAGTCAATATCTAGAGGATTCATTGAGCAATTTGCATTAAACCATGCTTTTACATTTCCATGTTTGCTGCTACTAATATGGTACTCAATTCTTAGTTTCATACAAGAACCAGAAGATAGGACAACAATTTGTTGACTCGTTTCTCACAAGTTGTTGTACTATGATGTCCCAGTATCCGTAATGGATGGGGGCAGGTTGCAGTTGCACAAATTTTCAGAACTATCTCATGAAACATGCATTTATGGCTGGTGGAGTGCATGTATACATGAAATGTCATTTTATTTTCCTTGTCAAATAGACGTAATTGTAAAGGAAAAAAATGGACATACCAAAGTTTCTATTTATTAGTACGTGGCCTTTTTAGATTTTCTAGTGAGATTAGAGCAATTAAAATGGAAATAATGTGACTGAATGGGATATGTGAACAGTTTTGACCATTCAATCTCCCAAATGCATCCTTTGTAAAGTACCGTATATTCAGCCTAGAGATTGTGGACAACTTGTGACCCTTGATTAAAATATATTGTAAATGTTAAATATTAATGACAATTTTATCAATGATCTTTAAGGTTGGGTCGGGTTGATGATAAGGGTTTGATTCCTCAAACAATACTTGATTTAATTTTTTGACTAGCGTACGTAATATGCAGTGAGAAAAATTTTATAAGACCAACTATAAGATAGTTTATCAAACACTTGTAATGTAACACATCATCTAATCTGCACATGGCATATTAGAGCATCCTCAATAGTTGTAGATTTTTGCAGGTATGACTAGGAAAGAAAAGATGGAAGGGAAAGGAAAAAAAAATTTTGAAGTTTAACGCCCCCCACTGAGCGTGCTGTGCAGCTTACGGTACAGTGAAGCAACTACTTTTTATTTTAATGGGACCCACAATTCTGAAAAAAAAAACTAAAGTTCTCTTGTAACGCCCAACCTATTCTCTCTCTTTCGTATCTCTCCTCACATATGCACTCAGATTTGCAAAAATTATGTAAAATTTCCATGAAAATACCCTAACAAAATCAATCATTTTTTTAGAATGGTCCATAGAGCCTCCAGAAGATATGCCTATTTTAAATTAGTAGATGTATAATATAACACTACAATACTTAAGGGTATTTGAGAAATTAATTTAAAAAAAAAAAAAAAAAAAAAAAAAAAAAAAAAAGACCAAAACTCTCCTTCTCCACCATGGCCAAGCCAACTGGCAATTTTTGATTCTTCACAAAAGAGATATAAAAACTAAAGCCAAAGGATAAAGCAAAGGACAAAACCAGTCTAGGATTCGAATGTGCTACTTTTGGTTTTATACACCCCTCTCTCCCTCTTATAAATACACAATTCTCCTCTTCATCTCATCTCACTTCAATTCAATCCTCTCATCTTCTTCTGCTTAATTCTTTCACTACCTCAACCAGAAGAAAGAAGAATGAACATATCAGGCTCTCAATACAGCAGCGGCTGCGAATCCGGGTGGACAATGTATTTGGACCAACACACCAACAGCTCTGCAGATCAATACAACAGTAATCCCACCGCCGGCGCCGGAGTTTACGCCGGGAAGGTGGCGTTTTCCGGTGAAGATGAGGACTTGTCTATGGTCTCTGATGCATCCTCAGGGCCGCCGCATTTCCACGACGTTGATGAATGCTATGTTCAGTCTGATTATGTGTGTTATTCTTCAGCTTTTGAGCCCAGAAAGGGAAAGCAGAAGAAAAAGAAAAGTGAGGAGCAAAGAGGCAGTAAAAATCAGAGTTATTATCTTGATGATACTGCTAGCTCCCCTACCACCACCTTCCCCGTGGTAAGTTCGTTCAATCAAATATCAATCTTGGTAAAATCATCTATCAGTTTCTTGATTTCCAGTTGGCCGGATAGTTTACATTTGATGTTTTTGTTTTTTGTTTTCTCAGGAAAATGCAAGTTTATATAATGACAGACCTTCAAAGGAACATGTTCCTGGCATCTCTGAGACACATTTTAAGGTTCTTGATCTTACCATCTTCCCTGTTTTTCCATATATCTTGTCTAAGTACTCTGTAAGTAATTAGCTAGCTTTACTGTTTCAGGGCAAATCTGTTCTTGGGAAGCATTTTGGTTTCTTGAAATCTTCTGGCAAAGCTGCTTCTAAGAAATGTGGTGAGTTATATATAACCTGGCATTTTGTTCCAAATACTGCTTCAATTCACAGTAATTCTTTTAAAGCCTAATTGAAAAAACCCAAAAAACAAATTTTGTTTTTGACTTATGCCTGCGTTTCTTGGCAGATGGTGTGAAGGGAAGAAACTGGCAATGAAATATGGTATTTCAGTCAGTATATGTTCATTCTCTGTTGCTGCAGTGGAAAAGAGAAAGCCAGAAAGGAGATGATTGGTGGGTTGGGGCCGGGAGGGGGTGGGGTAGGGGGGGGTGAGATTGTAAATGCTAAAAACATTAGATTTGTGAAGATTATGTTTCATCTTTTTCTTAATCTTCTTCATTAGTCTTCTTTTGTTAAATTCCTGCCTATAAGGTTGGGAACAACCTGAATACATAAATGCCAAACTAAGAAGTAAGAATCCTACCAAAAGGCTTTATCCTATCCATGTCATAAGTTCGAGACTCAACACAAGAGATCTCATATTAATCTGTATTATTTCTTAATGAACCACAAAAATTATATATATTTCCCTACCCATCACCCAATATTTTTGACTTTTTACATATTTTCTAACTCCAAAAAAAAAAAAAAAGGAAAGAAAGTAACTCATAGCAGTGTGCAATGATTGACAAATTGGATTATTGATGGTTGGGACAATCCTAACTGAGTTGGTGGAGCAGTTCATTCGATAACTATAAAGTTACAAATTTAACCTCCTCATATGTTGTTTATAAACCGGTTTGAGATTGTGGGCTTCATCCAAACTGCACATTTGAACAGCAATTGCGGACTTTTTCGTAAATGAAAGAATGGATTATTGAGAAATGAGGAAGAGGGGTTGCATGCTTTGAAAGGATTTAATGATAGATGATGATTAACTAACTTTCCATTCTGAAAAATGATTGAAGAATATATGCATGCAACAGGTCTGATCTGCATGTGGGGCTTAACATCAAACTAACAAAACAAGTTACATGATTAGGGTAAGGCAAAAATCAAAGTGGTTATCCAATTTTTGTTCAAATTTTAGCAAAGAATAATATCATAAACATATAAATAAATCTTATTTTAATATTAATAAATTGATCTACTACTTCCAAATATAGACCTAATGCTGTCGTATTCTATCAACAAAAACCAAAACCAAGAACCCCACACTCTTGACAGCTGCCCATGCAAAAAAATAAAATAAAAATAATAATAAAAATGAAAGAACCATATATTAATAATAAGAGAATTCCACAATGTGGTGTGCTTTGTCATGGTTATATAGAGGGAAAGACAGAGTATAATTTTGGGGGTAACAATCCCCACTCAATACATTTGATCTATTTTAATACTAATTATTAAGATTAAACTCTTTTCATTACGTCAAAAATTAGAGCTAGCTAGTAACAAAAAGTCAAGAACGTAACATTATTTTTATATACTTGCATAACAGTCAGCAACACTTATCGAGTTATCGATAGCAAAATATTGAGTTTGATTCTCTAAGCCTCGGGTCCAGAATAATAAATAACAACAATATCAATAATGTTATTATTGAAGTTTTGTTTGAATGGGGATTTCTTTGGAGTTTTCAAGTGGAAGGTCGGTTTCATGAATTATTATTATCATACTGGAAATCCCACCCATAATAAACTTGAGGAATGAACTGGGATTTAAGAAGAGGACAATTCCTCCAGCTGTGACAATAATAATTTGTGCCCAAAAAATTTAAGTCATAGAGTGTATGGTATATAATGATTAACTCATAATGCATGAATCATAGAAATTATATATGCACTCTATATATGAACACCAAAAAAAAATGATTAATTTATAATAAAATCCGAAACGATATGATTATACGTATCGAACAGTTAATACGAAACGACTTAACATCAACCCGACAAATTGTATGAAAAAGTTAGGGCAAGGGTCATTTTCCCAAAATCCTTATTTACCAAAGTGAAGCACTGAGTTGATCTGATTTTATTTCTTCCATTAAAAGTCAAACCCTAGCCCAATGCTGACACAAACCCTTGTCGATCTCTATTATTGCTATAACAAACATCCACATACATATATATATATATATATATATTGATTAATCCAATGGCGTCAATAATTGATTGCACACACGCACACGTGTGTGTGCACACGTAGAAGCAAAACACTCAACACGTACGTACTGCGGCAGAAGACTAAGTGTACCATGTTAATTAATCTGCTGCAATTAATTAAGGATGTTTTGTTAAGAACAATGATAGATATGATGGTGATTATCTGATTTATTGGTGAGAAAACAGATGGAAGCTAGCAAGAATGTAAGAGTTGAAGTACAGTGCGTATAAACAAGTAGCAAGCTGTCTGGAAAAGGCAATAATATAATGCAGTGAGAATAAAGAATAACCACCTCACTTTACAGACTAACTTTGCTACTCTCAAACAAAAATTTAAGGAAAACTTTTGCCTCCTGTTTGCATAATCTATGGAAAGAATCTTTGGTCGTACGAGGCCGGCTAATTAGGTCTGGCTGCACCATCTATCTATCCCGGCCCCCAAAAGGGCATGCATTATATCATTATATCTATCTATTCAAGTTGATCAAATTAAGTTCAATGCACAGTAATATATAAGCCCAGATCATTCAGATCACCTGGAAATATATATCTAATGGGTTTTGACAGGTTTAATATAAGTTGAATTATAATGGAATTAACACGGGTCAAGGTCAATCACTTTGGGTCTGTTAATGTTAGTTGTTGCAGGCAATTAAGTTGCACGTTGAGGTGCAGAGTGTATATGACAGATGAGGTTCAAGTCAAGAGTATGCTTGGTAGTAAAGATGCTATTGAAAGTGACAAATGGACCCGTTTTCATGTGCCGTTACGTTCGTTACGTTGATTGCAAACAGTACGTTATTCAGACCTCATAATATAGCCTCATGCTATGAACATAGTCTTCACTCATTGAAGCATCTCTCTCAGCTCAATGTATTGTACTACTACCAAATTAAATACTACTGTCTCTATTATATCTCACACCTCCCGAGTTTTCAGGCCGTTGATCAACTTGGTAATCACAATATTACTTCCGGCAGTAATGGCTTATGGGTCGAACCTTCTTAGTTTGAGCCGATCAGCTATAGGTAACATAAGCTAGTTAATTTACTTCTTTGTGGTGCCCGCTAGGGTCACAAGGCGGATCCTTTACCAGCTATGATCGCAATGCGGGCCTGGATTTATCCACTGCACACTCTCAAATAGTAGCTGTGAGTTTTCTTCGTCACTCAACAAAAAAATTAATGACCCTGTTTGGTAAAATAGTTAGCCTATAGGTCAATTTTGACTTATTTGACCACTATTAGCTCTTTGCCTTGGTTAAAAATTCAATATAAGTGTTTGATTAATTAGCTTTTTATAACTCCAAAATGTTAAAATTCAAAAATTTACTCAAAACAACTTTTTCAATTAGTTTTTTGAGAAAAGAAATTATATCAAACAACTATCAGCTAACAGCTAATTTACCAAATACTTTTCTACAATCAGCTAATGTTATCAACTAGTTATATCCTCTAATTAACTCAATCAGCTAACAGAAACAGCTATCAGCTAACAGCCATTTAACAAACAAGAATATGTTTCTAGTCTCAATCCCAATAATACACCAAGGACTGCAACACTTAAGCTTCAATAATATTTTTCCTGTTTTCAAATCGAGAAAATGTACAAGTAATCACATTTTCGATCTGCAGCTAGCTACAAAATTGTGTAAAAGCTAAGTTGGTAAATATATCCAATTTGGTTCATGTGACACCGATAGTGATTGAAAAGAAACAAAAATATATACTGTGCATCTATGGAGTTTGTAAACTCTATTCCAATTTAATAATTGAACCTAGTATAGCTAGTAACACTTTAGAGTGTGATGAAAGTAGATATATAAAATGTGTGGTATATATGAGTTTTACATTATGTTATATGGTCTGTATTGAAAAGAATAATTTTAAAATATAATAATGCAGGCATGTGTTACATATGTATGTGTAATAGCAATATAATGTTAGTCACAAGTACAAAATTTTTGTGTAGTAGTTGTATTAATATATAGCAGGAAAGACTCATTATTGTAATCATCTTTATGCATGTGGGAGTTGTTTTTCTACATGTATTCTTCCATTTGTCATCTAAAAATGTTATTTTAACTATTTTTGCACTAGTTTTTTTTTTTTTCAAAAAAATTCGCAACTACTATCCGAATATGCGCTCTGAGTAAGGTCGGTGATCTTGTAAACCTAACCAAAAAAAAATGTCACAGTGAGGTAAACCATAATCCATACCCTAGATTGTTCATAACTGACCGATTTAAACTAAGAATGTTAATAAGTAGAAATAATATGTAATATGCTATCAGTGCTATAATTTTTCATATTATTAACTACAGCTACAAATTACTAATACTATCCTGAATTAATTAAACAAAATTACATCAAATATTTTTACTGTTTTTTTTTTTAAATTATAAGAGGATGGGTAACCCAAACTACAAACTTAATTCACCAACTTCGACACACGCCTTAGCCTCAAAAGCCCCGGCCTATCTTCCATCAAAATATTAAAAGGTACGAGGAATGTTTAGCCACCACCTTAAACTCTTAAAGCAAATACGAAGTAATTTTTTCTTTTTCTTGTGATAAGTTATTTTACACTTTAATATAATACTCCGTAACTTCTATAATGGTTTAAAGTCACATTGTAAATATAACTTTGTCCCTAAACTTGAATCGATGTTTCAAAGTAGCACAAAATTTATAATGTATGTTTTCTAATTTTGTAAAAATACGGAGTACTTAATTGATATCACTTGAGTTAAAAGTGGACATCCAACAAAGACGTGAGAAAAGGGACCAATAGTGGTGAGCAAATGATATTGACAAGACAGTCAAATCAGCCTCTCCCACATAAGACTGCAACTCTGCAACTGCAAGGAGCCAAGGACCAATTACAATTGTCATTCTACAAGTCATTATATAGTGGACCAATGTTCACCATACACATTATGAATCATGCTTCATGATGCAATTAATTGACCTGTGATATGCGTGGATCAACTTAATTCGCATCAAATATAAAGATAAAATGGTAAAGGATTTTAATGATAGTGGATGAATTAATGTAAGAAGATTACAAGAAATATTCTATAATAATAAAACATAGAATGTCTTGTCTTGAGATTGAACATGATGGAATAGAAGCTCAACTAATCTAGCTAAAAATGTGAAGAGCCGCAAGAATGGGTCAAAGCCCACGGACTGGGCCCATAACTTGGTCGAAAATGCCTCAGTCCGGACCACAATGGGCCGTCTAGCCACGCCTAGTCTGAGTCACCCTCATCGGACTCGGGTTGACTCTTTGGTTTGGATAACATTGGTCAGGTTCGAGGAAGTCGATCCAAACCACCTTGGTCTGGATCGGCTTCCTTAGCCTGAACTACCTTGGTCCGGTCAACTCCTTGAGTCTCGGGTCATAATATCTCTTGAGAGTAATCCTATTACTCTCGACATACCTTTGATCCTCTTAGTAAAATCAGTTGAATTCTCGAATTACTATAGCCTTCTTTTGTCTTTATTCAACCAATCAATCTCACAATATAATATGACAAGCATATATATATATACCATTACTATGGCGGACTTTTGTCTCTATACGAACAATCAATCTCACTATCTAAGAAGTGTATACCATTACGCTCGGTTACGATAAAAACCTCAATGAAATCATTTGATATTGACATGTGAACAATTTATACTATTTCGAACAACTTGCACAGTTTACTGCTAGAGGCCTCAACGAAATCTAATGTAGATGTTGAGATGCCCACTCGAATCATCATTCAAGCTACTAGGTTTAATAATTGAACTTTGGCTGGATTCTAATGTCAATATCATCATACCATAATGCAGAAATTCTATCTTTTAACTTTAGACCCCATAGCTTTTGAAGGTACATTATACCTTAGCCAATGGCATGAATTCGTGGATCATACAAACCAGCAAACAAGCATCATGCCAATCAATGATGTTCTAATGATTATAGAACATTATTGAGTCACAGCCTAAGCAGAAGAAGACCTAACCTACAGCAAAATCAATGTGTATATATTGAACAGATAAAATCTAAATAATTTGCAGAGCAGATAACCTGCAAATCAAAAGAATTATATTGAACTCAAAAATTTGATTTCAGATGTTAACAAAGGAATACATTACACAACATGGCTTTGTAAAAGAAACGAAAAATGCCCCCTTCACCCAACACCCCCGACAGACAACAAGGAATAAGAGCTGAGAGTAAAGGTACTTTGATTTTCCTCATTAGAGCAAGCTTTTCCCTACTACTGTGATGTGTTAATAGAACCACCGCCTGTATTGATGTAACTACGTGCCAAAAATATGTCTGTGAACAGGCGGTGCGTCTAATGTTTTAACCACGTCAATCCATCGTTTGTCTATGACCAAGACTGAACTTTTTGATAGATGTCCGAGAAATAAAACAGGATCTCGGAATTCACCAAATATAAAATTATTCCTACCGTAATGTTGATGACTCATCTCTAACTCCGTTCCTTTCAACTTCCGCTTCAATTTTCCGTTCAGAGGGGTGCCCTGTATCTTCCGTAACAGCAACTCCTGACTGTTTGCCAGGTCATTATCGTCTACTTCAACCGGCACCCCAAAGTCAATCGCACACATTGCCCTACAAAACAATACACAAACCCTTTTTTTTAGGGCAGGGAAATACGCAAAACTTTTTCAATAAACAGAAATTAAGTTCAACAAAAAACGTGAAACTTAGACAAGTTCCAGCTGAGTCTGAATCTGAAAATGCGAACGTGGTGCTCAAGAAGATGGTAAATGAAAGAACACTATGAAGGTAAAGCAGGCAGATAAAATATTTGCCGACAAACATAAACAGTGACATCAATACCTTGGACTGTAGACAATAACGGTGGAGGATTTGGCTGATGGTGGAAAAGACAGGCCAATCACCTCACCAGGAAACTCCTGATAACTTTTTGGAAGAGAAAATGTATGCCGCATGGACCATTCTCCCAGCTGTTTGGCTTCCACATCAAATGCATAAACCTGATTTGAAGATGTTGATAATATAAGGACATTGCTATTTCGGGGCGTAAACCCACCAGCCGTGACTGATGATCCATCCAGCCTTGATATGAACCAGTGTTGCCTGTTGCACATAAAATAATCCTACTCATTAACCCCATAGTTATTTACAACCACCGTGCTCACCTGTGGTTCAATGGAGGATATAACGTAAAGCAAAGAAATTTACTAAAAGAAGTAAAATTTTGAAATTTACAAACATTTTTACTTATTCGCCAAGTTAATTTGATTAATAGATCACGTGGTGAGGCATACACACAAGTCTCAGGAACACATGACCACAGGCCGACTGATAGTATATCAGATCTTATTTACCCAAAGAGCTATTCAAAACGGGGGTAAAGGAAAAAGATGTAAAAATTGAATGCATATCACGTTGCACACCTCTGTATTTCTAGATTGAATATATACACATCTCCAAAGCAATTGATAGCAGCCAGCCACTGCCCATCACTACTGGTGAACATTCTGGTTATCGGAGGCTCAGTAGGTGGCAACTCTTCATCATAATCTTTCCTGCAAGGTGTGAATACATGAACAATTTCCAAATTTCCCACATCAACAACCTGCAGGCATTTAGAGTGAAGACTTCAAAAAAACATGTTCAGATATGACCAAACACTAATAAGCTGTCTAAGCAAAACATCAGGTGAATCTAAGACAAAAATGGTGATAAGAGCACCTCAAATCCAAATTCAATACAACAGTCCAACTTAATAAGTTCCATATTTCACTGCTGATTGCTGAACATGAAGCATCTCAGAGTTCAAAATTTAATCTCAAATTCCTGGTATTTTATTTATTTTTTAAGCATTTTAGTTAAGGTCTAACAACAAACCATCACTTCGATATAAAAGTAAAACACACAACATACAATCAAGCAAATGAGAATCCTATTTCTCCCAAAAATATTTGAGAAATCAAACAGCTTTATTCTTTTCCAAGTCCTGTTTTGATAAAGATTTGGCAAGGGCGGGTAATGTCAGGTTGTTTAAGCTTTGATTACATGGGGGAAAAAAATCTGAAATACTTAAAAACGAATTAAATGAGTCCACCAAGCTCCATAGGACAGGCAAAAAAGAGTTATTTTTTTATCTAATTTAAACAAGAAAAATGTAAAGCAAGGACTCACATATATCCTTCTGTCACACCCTGCAATCATCAGTTGTGAAGAATCAGAACTGAATACCATGGAATGAGCAAATGGTAATTCCAAAGGAAGCTTTCGTTTATTCACTTGCCATGTATGTGTCCCAGTGCCAGTTCGGTTAAGTTGGAGAAGTTTGGGATTAACATGGTCAGAGTAAGACAAGAATGCGCCTGAAGGAGAAATAGAGCTACATGTGATCTTCCGAGAAGCCTGGCACTTAATCCGAACAACTACATCTGTTTTTGCAGCCCCACCAGAAGGGTTAGATCCACTATTGGAGACAACACCATCTCTTACACCAACGCTAAAAATATCTATCCGATATGAATCCTGAATCAAGAGCAATGAAGCACGGTTGAAAATAGTGTTGGTTACAAGCTGTATAGATGGCCTCTGTGGTGCCGGACAAATATCATGTGGAGAAAACTTGGTAAACTCCTTTGCCGAATATGCAAAAAGCTTAGTGTCATCACTGCCTGAGATAAGCATTGGCACACCTATATGCGCCCACTTATGGTAACTAAAATCAAGAGGCTTCGCCTTACCACGACGCCTCTTCACCTTTTCTTCAGGCAATGTGTCTGTTAAAAGTAAGAATACATAAACTAATATAAATAAACCTTGACGAGTACCAGAAAAAAAAAAAGATTCAGAAAAAGCAGAGCAATATAAATGAACCTTCACGACTAATGGGAACAGCAATTGTCAAGGCCCTCACGTCATGTGTATGAGCTCTAACATAACCAACATAAGCCCACTTCTTGGTCACTACAGGGGAAATATTTACTTCATCAGTCTCATTTCCATCAATAGAGAGCTTGTAGAGGATAACCTACAAGTGAAATCAACTTAACTGTCAGCAGCAATTATACCTAAATGTGTGATAGCTTTTACAAAATTAACCTCACTGGAGAACAATGCAAGTTAGCACTATGTAAGAGAAATGCAACATGTGACATGTAGCAGCAACTAGGTGTATGGCTGTAGTAAGAAGAAATAAAGAATAACTGGGTATATCATGAAGGGAAAATATTGCTGGTGCTATGAAATTTGACGTCAACATTCAAAGAGAAGATGAGTGAAGGTGAAGAAAACTTGTGACTTCAGAAGAAAAATTATCTCTAAAATTTTGCAAACTTGAGTTTTGACTAAAAACATAGTGTGAGGGTCTCACATTCTTGCAGTATTCAGTTCAACACTCGAAGAAGTGTGTAGCACTTATCTTGACCTTCTAACACTAAAATAGGCAAATTCATTTTCCCAATGCAATACTGTGTTCAATTTAGAAGTCAAACAGGTGAAGTGCAACTCAAAAGCACTAAATGGTATACTTGTATACCAAACCATTGTATGGAATACTACTTAAAAGTTTAGGACCTGGCTACATCAACACAAACACAAACACACTCAAGTATTAGGGTGGTGTGTGATCCATATACCTGACCATCTGAGCCAGCAGAAAATACCCTGTTGTGGCTGGGAGAGGTTGCCAAAGCATTCACATCCCCCTTATGATAAGAATGTGCCTGCAGAAGTGTTCCATGCTGGGTGTCCCAGAACTGAACACTGCCAGTACTATCAGCACTTACAAGGGTTCCACACCTGAATATGTGAGGGTAACATCAGAAGCCACACAGAAAAAGAAATCCATATCCAAAAACAGTGTTCTTTCATGCATCCTTTATTATCCATTTTATGCACAAGAAAGGAGGGAGAATTAAGGACAAAGAATTGGGCAGGCTAGCTATCCAGTATTACCTCAGAGCAAGTAAGGACCATATGCAAAGTTCAGTTCCACTACCCAAACCTCCAAGACCAACTGTAATCCTATAGATTTCATGACCTAACTTTGCATCCCAGCACCTTATCAACCTGCAAAATATCAACTCAATTCTCATAAACCTGAAAAGTAGACATCTTGAACAGAACCATGCTTTTAAAAATGCTCATGTTTAATAGTAAAAAAACATACCCATCACTACTCCCAGAAAATATCCTATTTCCTTCAGGACTCCAAGTGACACTTAATGTTCTCCCTGCAAAAGTAAGTAAAGTTTTTTTCATAAACCCTAAGAAAAAAAGAAAAAAAAAAGCTTCTTGACAGTGTATGCAGGCAGCTGTCTCACCGCTTATCCTTGGCAATGATTTCTTGTGTGTTAATTCCTCTAAGCTAGAAGCACTATAAATTCGGACACATCCATCATCACATGCAAAAGCTATGTGACTTTCTTCATTAACATGATCTTCTTCTTCAGAAAGCTCAACAGAGTTGTCATCGTCCTCACTGTCCTCACTGTCCTCACTCTCACTGGCATTGCCATTTTCATACTGTATTGAATCTGGCTTATCTTGCCGACTAGTGCAGGGTTGTGAAGCCATCTGCCATATAGATACGCCTATAGAATCAAGAACAACCTGCAGAAAGTCATACAAAACAATATTAGATACAACAAACAAGTGGAGAAATATCAAGTCCATGATTTAAATAATTCAAATACTTCAAAATGCCAATCTTTAAAAAATCTAGACTTCATAGTGTTTTCTTAGGCAAGCTTTTATGTGTGCTACAAAACAATTCAGTTAATCTTGGAGATGAAAGCTATAGACATAAAAATGCCATGCAAGTCAACAGATTATAAATATAAATAATTGGTGAAAAAATAAATGCTGGGCTAAAAAATACAGAGTAATATAGGCTAATAAACAATGACCTATAGAAATCACTAATTACGTTTGTAACTTGGAATAAAATGTCAAACTAAACTAACTGTAAAAAAATTATTAAATGAAGGTTATATAAATACACAAGCAAAATTGGATCTTTATATTTTGTTAACATTTGCATATCTGATATAAAATATTCATTCAGAAAGGGCTACAATCTAAATGGCAACGAAGGTCACCTTCTGTCTCAAATCAAATAAATCCCACTCCGAAACTGATCCATCAATACTCGACGAGAACAACCTTCCTGACGGCGAGCCTCTTGACCCCAGCCGGCACCAAACCAACGAAGAAATCCTTGAATTAGGATTCCCATGTATTCTCTATGCAAATAACAGATGAATACATCAAATCCAGAGCAAAACTACGTTTTTTTTTTTAGAAAATTGAAAATAAATAAAAGAGAAGTATCAGTACAAGTTGACAGTGCCAGCCAACGGAGCCGGGAGAGACCAGCCATATTTCAAGAGAGCCGTCCTCGCGAGCGGCGGCGACCTGGAAGTTGTCGGCGCTGGTGGCTAGGGCTACCACCGGCGATGGTCGCCATTCATATTCCACGTGGCCCCGATACAGCTCGGGGAATAGCATCTCGTCTGAGGGGAAGGAGGAAACAGCTCGCAGTCTGAAAGAAGTCTTGAGGAAACGGTGGAATAGAGAAAGAGAAAGTAGGGTTTAAGAGATGTATTTGAACCAGATTCTCCACGGGTTTTTTGGTTAAAAACGGGTATAAATAATTGCATACTAATCCTTACTATTTATAATAATAACACATTGAAACATTAGATAAAATAGGAATAAGGGTCGAATAGGCCACTGAACTGCACACGAGATTGCAATTAGGCCATTGAACTTAAAAAATCTACAATTGGTCCCTAAATTAACCAATTTTATTCAATTTGTTCATTTTTCAAGTTTCTCAAGTTGCTAACAAGTTACCTCTCCACCTAGGATGCATATGTGTCATTTTTTTTAAATAATTTATTTTTAAATTAGTTTTTTTAATATTTAATAAATAAAAACTAAAATAATTTATTTTTAAATTAGTTTTTTTTAATATTTAATAAATAAAAACAAAAAAAATTGAAAATAAAATAATTTGTTAAGACGTCGTACATGGCTTGGATTTTATTTTCAAAAAAAAAAATTATTTTAGTTTTTATTTATTAAATATTAAAAAATTTTAATTTAAAAATAAATTATTTTAATTTTTATTTATTAAACATTAAAAAAACTAATTTAAAGTTTTCAAAAAAAAAATTAAATAATTTTTTTTTAAATGCCACACATGCATCCAAGGTGGAGGGGTAACTTGTTAGTAACTTGAGAAACCTAAAAAATGGACAAATTGAATGAAATTGGTTAGTTTAAGGACCTAATTATAGGTTTTTAAAGTTCAGTAGCCTAATTGCATTCTTGTGTGCAGTTCAGTGGCCTATTTGACCCTTATTCTGATAAAATATAGTAATATACTCCCCTTAATCCTTAATATAAAAAGAAAAAAAAAAGTCAAATAAGCCTCCTATATTGAGTTCCAGTTGTTATACCATGGATGATGGTCCACATTTTATAATTGTGTATTTTTTGTATTTGAATTGTGAATATTTTCAATATAAATTGTATTTCTAAGTTTTGAGAATTTGTAAATACAATACATGATCATCACAAATTGTAATTTTTTAAAATTAAATTATAAACATTTAGTATGTAAATTGTGTACTTTGGACTTGGATCTATCTTGAAAGGTGGACCCAGGTCCACATAATAATTTGTCATTGAGTTCCTAATGGGCCTAAAATTAAGTTTATGGGTTTAAAATATAGTACGGCGAAATAGGATAAACATTAATTATAACAAAATCCATTATATTTTCTTAAATTTTTTTAAAAAAAATGTCAAATAGGCCATCAAATTACACATAATAATGTAATTAGGCCACTGAACCTAAAAGAATTACAAGTGGATCCTTTAAACATTCTCATGCAATTCCAATTGATAATTTTTCCAGATTTTTAGCAAAATCACCTTTAATTTAAAATATTTTTTTTAAAAAAATTAACATTTAAAATAATTATTTAAAAGTATTTTTAAAAAATTAAAAAAAAAATTTAAGAAAAAAAAAAACAAATCGTCTCCGGCCATGGAGACGTCTTCGTCTCTCGCCGAAGAGAAAAAGAAGGTTTCTTCGTCTCCGGCCATGGAGACGTCTCCATGGCCGGAGACAATTTTTTTTTTTTTTAATTTTAAATAATAATTTTTAAAAAATATTTTAATTTAGAGGTGACCTGCTAGAAACCTGAAAAATCTATAAATTGAATTAATTGTATGAAAATGGTTATTTTAGGGATCCAATTGTAGGTTTTTAAGTTCAGTGATCTAATTACATTTTTGTGTGCAGTTCGATGGTCTATTTCACCCTTTATTTCAAAAATAATAAATAAAAAAAATCATCAAGTCCAATTGCTATTATAGCATATTATTTTTTGAATGCTACTGATTGTATTACATTGTATTGTAGTATATGTTCAAACATACTTTCTCAACCTAATGAAGCACGAAGAGTCAACAACCCCCCCCCCCCCCCCCCCCACTGAAACTCGATCTCATGACCTATCACATGGGAGAGGTCACTGCATGCAATTTCTCTAGTTTTTATGATTTTTAAAAGGAAAAATTGTAATTTATGCCCCTCCGTAATATGTAAATTATCAATGTTACCCATGAATTATTAGTGGTGTAAATGTTACCCCTAAATTTTTAAAATAGTACATATATTGCCCCTCCTGTACCGTACGACAGGGGCAATATATGTACCATTTTGAAAATGATGAGCAACATTTACACTGTGAGAGAGCACTATATGTACCGTTTTAAAATTTGAGGGGCAACATTTACACCACTAATAATTCAGAAGTGACATTGATAATTGACATATTATGGAGGACATAAATTACAATTTTTCCATTTTAAAACAACAAACAATATAAATTGTCCCTTTTGTCCTTCATTTTAACACTCACTTAACATCAAAGCTAACGGAAGATGATCATTTTGATTTAAAATTCAATAGTCGAAGGACCACATTGGGTACAATTAAAAATCAAGAAAACCAAATTAAAAAATATCATACACAGAAGGACCATTTTGAAAATTTACTCATATATAAAATATTAGTAGATGTAATTCTCAAACCTTTCCGACATGCAATGCTTCTTGGACGTTTGGATTATTTGCCCAATAATTTGAGAGTTTAAGAAAAATAAGTTATAGTGTAACTTGTATGTGTGTGTGTCTCTCTCTCTCTCTCTCTCTCTCTCTCTCTATATATATATATATATATATATATATATATATATATATATATATATATATATATATATATAAAAGGAAAAAACGAGACAACTTATACGACACCATAAGTCATTGTTGAAAGACATAGGGGTCGTTTATTTCATTTATCTGTTTCTCCATTTTCAGTTTTTCATTTTTCGAATTCTCCAATTTTCCTTTTCCATTCTTTCAGTTTTTCATTTCTCAAATTTTCTTTATCCATTTCTCCAGTTTTCCATTTCTTCAATTTTCTAATTTGTATTTTCAATTCTCTAATTTTCTTATTTCTCTCTTTCTATAATAATGATAATAACAGTGTTGCAAAAATCGCGCTAGGCGCTAGGCAGCCCCCGGCCGCCGCGAGGAAGGCCGGAATTGGCCTCCTCCGCGGCCTGCCGGTTTGGCTGATTTTTTATTTTTTATTTTTATTTTTTTTAGGTTTAGTGTTTAAAACTTTGTTGAGGCATAACTTTTGACTCGATTGTCCGTTTTGGACAAAAAAAAAAAATTAAATCGCGTATTCTTTCTAGATCTATCCACCTCAAACAGCCAAAGGCAGTTTGACCACTAATTTCTCAAAAAAAAAAATTCTTTAGCTCTTAATTTTAGTTAGTTTTTTTTTTTTTTAATGTATTTAGATGGTTTAAACATTCTTTTGTACAATTTTACAACCACTTACGTAAATAGTTTGTATGAAATAATTATGGAAACCTGATGTTTTATTAGTGAATTTTGATAAATTTTCATTTTAA
The DNA here is from genome assembly GCF_001879475.1 of Ipomoea nil. Classification (NCBI taxonomy): domain Eukaryota; kingdom Viridiplantae; phylum Streptophyta; class Magnoliopsida; order Solanales; family Convolvulaceae; genus Ipomoea; species Ipomoea nil. Next base: position 2,225,934 of record NW_017619749.1, read on the forward strand.
TTTTTTTTTAATTAAAAAAAATCGATGCCTAAAGAGCGCCTAACGTGTTTTGTTTGGATAATATAATAATAATAACAACAACAACAACAATAATAATAACAATTAATAATCAAAAATTGAAGAAGAAGCGTTTCCACTATAAAAACAATAACAATTTGAAAAAGAGGTGCCAAAGAAGCAAGGCAAGCAACTTAAGAAAAGTGAAGAAGCAAAAATAATTATGCATCAATATAGAGTTGAAGTGCCAACCTCCCACAATGTACATTATTCACCCATATCCATTATCCACTCCTCCATTTAGAAATATCCAAATAGGAGTTCTCCAAAATTGTAGATGAAATTGAAAAAAGAAGAGGAGATAAGCAATTGGAGAAATGATTTTAGTAAACAATTTCTCTCATTTTTATTTTTTTCACTTCTCAATTTCTTTAATTTTTTAAAAAATCTTTTATTTTTTAAAGTTGTAAACGAACTCATAAATTTATCTTCAACTGACCTTTACGTGAAAAGTTGTCGCATGGGTTCAGCAATGCACTTTCTGATCCACAAGAGGGCTCTAGAATATGCTGATCATTAATCCCATCAATCATCTATGAACCAAACGACATGAATTTGTATTATCTTTTACTCCGTAATTTATTTTATTATTTTACATATATATATAAAGTTAACAAATATGGGGAAAATTTAAAGAAATATAATTACTTTTTTTTTTGAATTAGTAAGGAGGGGTACACCCAGCAAATCATAAGCGTCTGGGAAACGTCGCTCCCAGCCCGTCGTACCTAATTACTTCTCTTAGTTCTGGGGGTGCTTCCGGGGAGCACGAAAACCAACGGCGAGCGCCGTCATAGCCAAACAATCCGCTGCCTTGTTTCCCTCTCTTAAGACATGTACGAATTCCATCTCTTGAACAGCCTCTCGCCGGCATCTCCACATGATATTACTGTCTATATCTTGTTCAGTTGTTGCCATGTGGAGGTTGTTGATAAGCCTCTTTGAGTCACATTCCACTACAAGTTTTGTTGCGCCGTAATCCATTGCGCGTAGCCCATGAAAAATCCCCCATGCTTCCGCTTCAATCGATTGGCACCGTCCTATGTTAAAAATGAACCCCCCACACCAGTTGTCGTGTTCGTCCCTGAGTAAACCACCGCATCCCGCCACGCCGTTCCCCTTGCAACTTCCATCCACATTCAGCTTCAGCCATTAATTAGCAAACTTCCGTTATTTTTTTAGAATTGTACTATATAATTTTTTAGAAAAAAATACACTTACCGTTATAACTTCCGTTATTTTTTCATTATTGTTACCATGCATATCTATCCACCATATATATATATATTTTTATATTATTTAATGATAATAAAATTTGTAGCTATTATATATTGAATTAACACAATAAATAAATATATTTGATTTCATATCAATTTTAATTAGTAAAGATTTGTTAATTATTTCAACAAATTTAAATATTAGACATATATTTTTGTACATTGCGCATAAAAACGTCTAGTACTAATATATATAAACATAAATATAATGTGCAATCCAACTCTCAATTTAGGTTTTTAATTGAGATGAAACACATGCATACTTCAATTCTCCATGACCCTGGTTGATAATTTATGATTCAATCTTTTCTTACCAATTTACACGAAGTTGGCGTTAGTGGTCTTGCACTCTCCTCCATAAAAGAAGGTGGGGGTTCGAACCTCTTCTTGTATATAATAACTGTAAGTACTTTACCCCTTAATTGGGTCAGACCAGAGCAAAATAGGTATTAATCATGGACAACAAAAAAAAAAAATTATGGCTAGGGCTACCACCAGCGATGGTCGGCATTCATATTCAACGTGGCCCCGGTATAGCTCAAGGAATAGCATCTCGGCTGAGAGGAAGAAGTGAAGGGCTCGCATTATGAAAGAAGTCTTTGAAACGGTGGAATGGAGAAAAAGAAAGTATAGGGTTTAAGAGATGTATTTAAACCAGATTCTTCATGATTTTTTTTGGTTAAAAACGGGTATAAATAATTGCATATTAACACATTGAAACCTTAGATAAAAGGCAATATAGTCAAATGGGCTCATGTACTAACCACTATTTGTTTATCCGGCACTCTAAATTAAAATATGGTCTATATAGGCTATTATACCCTCAATTAGTTTTTACCTAGTATTTTTTTTTTAAATATTTTTTATAAAATGCTAGATAGAATGTGTCATTAACAGGAGATGGTAGTCTCCCTGTCAGTGGCGGAGCCAGAAAATAATGTCAGTGGGGGCGTACTTAAACTTAAGATCTCACTTCTAAGAAAAAATTGCATCTTTCACAATTTTGTTTGAAGAATTTGTTTAAACAAGAAGCTAAAACATATAAAATGCTACAAGTGAGTTTTGAACATTGGACACTCCATCTTCATATTCAAGATTCAACCCATTGATCTACTAAACACTTTAGTAATTTTTCTATGTACTTATATATTAGTAGAGAGGGTTGAGGGGGGCAGTGGCCCCCACTGCCCCCATTGTGGCTCCGCCACTGCTCCCTGTTAAAATACTTGATAAAATGTGATTGCTAAAATGCTTGATAAAATGTAAACCAAAGTCCCTAATTTCTGTAGAGTGTTGATAAAATGTGCAAGTGGTTTTTTTTTGTCTCGTGATCAAGAAATCTTTTTAGAAACATTTTTATTTGTTATTAATATTACATATATATGTTAAAATTTGTTATTAACATTTCTTATATGTTAAAATTTAAACACCCCGGCCTATACAAAAAGTTACTATCAAACTACACATAAAATTATGATCCGGCCTCAAAGTTTATTTAGCATATATTTATTTATTGGCATCATTCATCCCTATAAATTGTCTCAACCTCACGGATGAATGTATTAGATTTTATGACACAATGTATGAGATTTGACTTTACCAAATATTTTAAAAGAATTTAGTATGACCTAAAATGTTCTTCCACTATAAAAATCTCTTACAATATTTTTTTCTATAATAAAGTGATTTAATTGCTTACCTATTTAAATGATCAATGGTGTAACAATTTATTTGAATGATTTTAATGCAGTAAGAAGCATTTACATGTCATCTCCAACAAACTGAAAAAGTAATAATTATAGCTTAGCCAATAATCAAGCAAAGTCGGCAATCATCCAATAATAAGAAGAGTAGTTCTACATGTATCCCCAATTCATACTCCCATCCATTTTCTACCCCTATGATTTGGTATGTTTTGATTGCTCAATTTAGTAGGGGGGGCCTTGATGTTTATCCATTCACTAGTATTTTTTATGCGCGATGCGCAAAAAATAGGTGCCCAATATTAATACATTATATTAAAATTTTAAATTTATTTAGATTTTAGATATTTAAATTATTCTAAATAATAATAATAATAATGTAAATCATTTTTATAAATTTGATATTTATATTTATGTAATAATTAACATATAACTCAAATATTTAATGTGTATATATTATTATTAATGAAGAAGATAAGAAAATATATGGTGGATGCATGTGTATGGTAACAATAGTGGAAAAGATAACGGAAGTTATAACGGTAGGGGTATGTTTGTCCAAAATATTTTAATGTACAACCTTTATAGCATAATGTACAAAAAAACTTAACGGAAAAAACGAACATAAATCAGGGGTATAACTTTCATTCACACTTATTATGTTTTTATATTTTTTTTATTCCTCCAATCAAATTTGAACACAAGTAAGAGAAAAAGTTGAGAGTAAAGTTTTGGGAGTACATGAAGTATTTTTCTAATAAGATTGGTGCACAATCATTTTGTAATGAAATAGGGTATAAATCATCCAAAACATCCATATAAATAACATGTCAGCATTTTGTTTTTATTTTATTTTTACATGTCAGCAAATTAGATGAGTTACTTATTAGAAACGAGCTAAAAATGGTAGATGAAAAATAATAGGGATTATAATAGCTTAGATGGACCATATTTTAATTCATGGTGTTGGATGAACAAGACATGACTTATTTGACACTTTTGCCTAGATAAAATATATACAATTGTCACCCCTAATCCTTAAAATAAAAAGAAAAAATATCAAATAAGCCTCCTATATTGAGTTCAACATATTATTCTATGGATCCTGGTCCACCTTACAATATAGACCCGTATCCAAAGATACACAATTTACATATTAAATGTTTACAATTTACCTTTTAAAATTTCACAATTTGTGATGACCTTGTATTATATTCACAAATTTTCAAAATTTAGAAACACAATGTATATTCTAGATGTTTACAATTATAATATTAAAAATACACAATTTAGGACCAGGATCCACATTGCAAGGTAGACCCTAATCCATGGTATAACAACGGTGATGCAATCATTATTGTATGGACCATGGTCCACACAAGTTGTGTGGATCATATTTTGTCTACTATAAAATAATGTACATTTAGTACAAAAATAATGTACATTCAATACAAAAATAATGTACATTATATTCAGGGGATGTACATTATTTTTGTTCTGAGTGTACATTATATTTTATAATGTACATTCAGTACAAAAATAATGTACATTTAGTATATTAAAAATGTACATTTTATTATGGTCCACATAACATTGTGTGGACCATGGTCCATACAATAATTTGCTTGCTAATGGGCCTAAAACTGAATTTATGGATCTAAAATATGTAGTATGGCGAAATATAAAAAACATGGATTATAACAAAATTCATTAAATTTCCTTGAATTTTAAAAAAAAATCATCAAGTGCAAGCTAGTATGGCAAGTTATTACTTTATTTAGCACTTACTAAGTTTGCAGGTGTACTTTTTTAAATGTAGTAGCAATTTAGAATATTTTGTAATTAATATTGTAGATGAACAAATGAAAAAATAAGTAATATCATATGATTATTCGATTTTTGTAATCCTCAAAACATTGTTTCCAATTACTAATATATTCATGGACAGTTTTAAGAGGTTATATAGAAATTGTATATATATAGATTAAAGCACCATATTTCAAATTATCATCTGACTTCAAAAAATAATACTCCATTGTAAATTATATCAACTGAATTGCTCAATTGATCAATAATTTTGATTTATACTTACCAAAGTTAAAATGATATTTAAAATTCAACAATATCCCTATTCATCATTTAAACTTTTGGTAGCATACTTAAAACCTTAAGCCTCCTTTTACTATGTAAATGTTAAACAATATATCTACTGGATAATATAATAGTATGTTTTTTAGGTTGTATTGATAATATAAGATTCTTTACAAGGAATATCGTTATCATTATTTTGAGCATAATTCATTCATTGATATAATTTTAACTATTTTAAAATATTTTAAACATAAATCATTATCATTATTTTGAGCATAATTCATTCATTGATATAATTTTAACTATTTTAAACATAAATCATTGTCATTATTCTGAGTACAATTCATGCACAAAGTTAGTAATGATTAACAATTACCATTATTTTGAGCCTAAATTATTACTATAATAAGTCATTCTACAACTTGAAATTAGTTTTTTTTTTTTTTTTAACAACTTGAAATTAGTTCAATACATTAAAAGGAAACATTTTATAGTCTAGGAGTGAAAGAAGTAGTAAAATTGAGAAAGTATGGTTTAAGATCTATTTGAACCAAATTCTTTAAAAGTTTTGTTATTAAAATGAAAATGCATAAATATAAGCTAAATATTTCACATATTAAATATATATTAATTTTTTGTTTTAGTACTATTGGCCCGGTTACATATAGTATCTGTTCAAATACCTATTAAGTTATACAATAACAATAACACTAAATAAAACGTATACAATTTCCACCCAAAAACTACACTCCTTAAATGAATATCAAGAATGTGTTACATGTTTGTTAACATATACTTTGATTAATGAATTCATTGTTGAAAAAAAAAGTAATAAAAAATCATAGGGAGACATTTGATTTACAAAATATCAAATGAGAAAATATTAGATTAGTGTGAATAATATCTGGTAAGGAATATCCCGACCGACATAGCTTCACCACGACCGAGGAGTCTTTGTCTCTTTCTCCTTGTCTTTGCAGGTAACAGGCCGGGCCCCTTGAGAAAAACCCGGTCGGAAACCGACCGGGAGTTGCCCGAGCGAGGGTGTCAACCCCGAGCGGTAGTCCTGCGGCGAGAGAGCTGACTAAAGACACGTGGCGGCTCTTTACATCGACAGGCAGGGCACCCAGGAGGATGGCACGTGGTGGCTACGTGGAAGACATGCCGAGCAGCTGGGATCTTGTCTCCGGCACAGCGGCTATAAATGCCCACAGTAGCTACAGTGTGGAGGACTTTTGGACGATCGATAGGTTGTTATTAGAGACTCCCGACCGCAGTCAGTCGGTACTCAGAGCAACCAAGTAGATTGTACTTAGGAACTCTACCTTGATCAATAAAGACTTACTTGCTTTACTTGGTCTTGTGTTATTTATATTGCTTACGTAGAATTAGCAGTATCATTTTGGCGCCGTCTGTGGGGACCCGTGCAACAAGCCAACGTCTTGACGAGCACCCGATCACCACACCAGCATGTATCCGTGGACACACAACAACTTCGCCGACGACCAGGCGGATGCGGCGAGCTCCTCCGACCACTATGCTACCCAACAGCAGGGTCAGACGATGGACCTCAACCTCAACCTTTCACCACCGCATCCGTCAAATGCTTACCCGGCCGCCCAACAGCCGGTCAACTACATCCAACCGGGATACCCACCACCCGGTCTGCCATACCAGCAGCAGCCGATGATGTATCCCGCCCAGTACCCGTACCCGGTCCCACCTCCACCATACGGGTATTGGCCAGGCCAACCGATGTGCTACCCTTCCCCGGTCGGTTATCCACCATATACGCCTGCCTATACAGCTCCAGTCGCCGCCCCTCCAGTACAACCAATCGCACAGGTAGAGCCGCAGCGTCAGTCCACTTCCCGGGCTCGACGCTCGGCTCATTCGCGGTTGGGGTCGGGGGGTGCCGATGCGATGGAGGCACCAGCTCAGGCCGTTCAAGCGGAGGACCCCGAGGAGGTTGCCCGTGCGGTAGCTTTCGATCGTCTCCGACCAGAGATGCGCCAGCGTCTGGGACCCCAGGACCCGAATCCCAGGCAAGAGGACGTACAAATGCAGGAAGCTAGCCACGAGGCTTCGTCCGGGTACAGCGGGTCGAGATCACATCGACGTCGACGCGCTCGGGATACAGCCCAAGCCGCCCAGAACGCCGAGCTCAACGAAACCCGAGGATTGCTCTACAACCTCCAGGCTGAAGTTGCGCAGCTCAGGAGTGCGTATCCTACAGCACCCCCGGCCGACCGATCGACCCTACACCAGACGCCTTTCACAGCAGCGGTAATGGCTCAGCCTTACCCGCTCGACTTAAAGGTCTCGGGAGAAAAGAGTTACGACGGTCGAACAGATCCGGAGGCCCACGTCAACGATTTTTTCAGCAACATGATGCTGAAGGGCGTTTCGGACGCCGTGATGTGCAGGGCTTTTTATTCGACCCTGACCGGTCGGGCAGCGGAGTGGTTTCGAACCCTGCCACCCGGGTCGATCGACAAGTTTGAGACCCTGGCGATCAAGTTTGTACGGAAGTTTATTACTTCCAAAGTGGTGAGGAAGTCTTACATGTACCTCGAGAAGGCCAAGCAGTTGGAAGGGGAAAGCTTGACCGACTTCCTTATCAAGTGGAAAGCGGCGGTCGGAGAGGTCGAACCCATGGATGATGCGACCGCCACCCACATGCTCCATATCTCCCTTCGGGCGGGGCATCTATACCAGGATTTCATCCTCCACCCCCCGACCACGTATGAGGAGGCCCTCCGAAGGGTCACGGATTACGCCAATGCTGGTGAGGCGAATGCCGTGAAACGTTCACAAGAGGTCGGGTCTTCGTCCCGTAAACCGGCCGGCCGGGCGGAACATCGATCGGCAGACGATCATCCCCGATCCCGCACCAGGCCTGGTGAGTTTACGGCCTTAAACCGATCTGCAGCGGAGGCCATGCAATATGCCCAATCCTGCAATCTCATCAAACTGCCCCATCCCGATCGAGACGGTCCCGACAGAAGTAAGCATTGCGCTTACCATCGGTGTGCCGGGCATGACACCGAGGAGTGTACCCACTTGCGCCAGTTATTAGAAGATTTGCTCAACTTGGGGAAATTGGACAAGTGCGTGGGGAAGAGAGAGGAAAGCAAGAGGAATACCGATCGGAGGGATCACAGGCGATCTCATCACCGCTCCGATCGGTCGGGTCAGGACCGAAGAGACGATCGTCATGAAGACCGACGGGACCCTGATCTCCCGACCAGCAGTCGCCCGGTCGGCAAGCCCACCATCCATGTCATATTTGGTGGCCTAGAAGACGCTTCCCAGCCGAGGACGAATTGCCCGGTGGCGATCGTGGATTCCCGAGAGACCGGGAAAAGACAAAAAATGGAGCCCATAACCTTCACCCTAGAGGACCAACCTAGCAGCGGTGACCACGGCATGGAAGCGCTCGTGGTCACGATCGACGTCAAGGGAACGGACGTCCAGAGGGTTATGGTGGACACGGGTAGCAGTGTGAACGTCCTATACTTGGACGTGTTCGAGAAGCTTGGCCTCGATAGGAAGGAGCTGACTCCGGTCGGTGTACCACTGTCAGGATTTACCGGGGCCCTCATTTACCCCGAAGGCAAAATCACTCTCCCGGTCGAGATCGGCACCCCCCCGAAGTCGATCAAGACAGAGCTTGAATTCGTTGTGGTCAACCTCCATTGCGTCCACAACATCATCCTAGGCCGACCCGCCATCATGAAGATCGGTGGGATAATTTCCATGCCCCATCTCTGCATGAAATTCCCCACCCCCAATGGGGTCGGCGTGGTCCGTGGCGATGTCCAGTCCGCCCGGAAGTGCTACACCCGAGCGGTCAACAAACGCGATTCCGGTCCGTCTTCCCGGGTGAATACTATAGCCAAGGAAGAGGCTAAAGAACGGAAGGAGCAACCCGAACCTTCCGAGGAGATAGAAGAAGTTCCCCTGTCCGAGGACCGCCCGGATAGGAAGATTAAAATTGGCCGGGCCCTCACCCCCGAGCTCCGAGCAGAGGTTCTGAGCATACTCAGGGAGTATGCTGATATTTTTGCGTGGGGACCCGAGGACATGCCCGGGATCGATCGATCGGTCATTTGCCATAAGCTAGCCGTCGATCCCGCAGCAAAGCCGGTCGTGCAGAAGACACGACACTTATCTTCCGATCGCCGTGAGTTTGTCAGAGATGAGGTCAAGAAAATGGCGGCGATCGAGCACATCCGCCCGGTTATTTACCCCGAGTGGGTGGCAAACATTGTTCTAGTTCCGAAGCCCCCAGCTTGGAGGATGTGCATAGACTTCACGGACCTCAACAAGGCATGTCCGCTCGACCCTTATCCTCTACCAAGCATTCACCAGATGGTCGACGAGACGGCCGGGGCCGAGTTGATGAGCTTCATGGATGCCTTCAAGGGATATCACCAAATAATGATGCACCATGAAGACGAGAGCAAGACAGCCTTCGTAACCCCGGACGGGCTGTATTGCTACCGAGTGATGCCGTTCGGCCTCCGGAATGCAGGAGCGACCTATCAGAGAATGGTCAATATGCTCTTTGCCGATCTATTGGGCCGAACGATGGAGGCCTACATTGATGACATGCTGGTCAAGAGTCGTGACCGATCCGACCACACTCGGGACCTCCGGGAGTGCTTCCAGATCATGAGGAAGTACCAGTTACGGCTGAACCCGACCAAGTGCACATTCGCGGTTCAGACCGGCAAGTTCCTTGGCTACATGATGACCAAGAGAGGAATTGAGCCCAACCCGGCCAAAGTTAAAGCGATTCTGGACATGCAACCACCTTCTACCGTCCGGGAGGTCCAGCAATTGACCGGTCGGTTGGCAGCCCTTAGCCGGTTCCTCTCCAAGTTAGCCGAGCGCGCTTTACCTTTCTTCAAGGTATTGCGGAAAGTTAATGGGTTCGTCTGGGACGAAGAGTGCCAAGCAGCTTTTGACGAGTTGAAGGAGTACCTCATGTCACCTATTGTGCTCTCAAAGCCTGAGCTCGGAGAAGAGCTAGACGTGTACCTCGCCGTCTCCGATCGTGCAGTAAGCGCAGTATTGTGCCGAACCGATCCGGAAGGGGTCCAGCGACCGGTGTACTATGTAAGCCACGCGCTACATGGTCCCGAGCTCCGGTACTCCCGGTTAGAGAAGGTCGTCTATGCCTTGTATACAGCCGCGAAGAAGCTGACTCCCTATTTCCAAGGTCGAGCAATTCGCGTGTTGACCGATCAGCCGATCGGACCAGTTCTCCGCACCGCTTCTTCGTCCGGTCGCCTAGTCAAGTGGGCGTTAATGCTGACCCAGTACGCGATCGAATACCGACCGAGACCAGCAATCAAAGGTCAGGCTCTGGCAGATTTCTTGGTCGAGTGCACCGCCCGGGATACTCGACCCCCCGAGGTTGCAGATCCCGAGGCCGAGTGGTGGTCGCTGGCTACTGATGGGTCAAGTAGCAAAAAAGGAGCAGGGGGAGGAGTAGTGGTCACGAGCCCAGAAGGATTCAAAGTTTATTTTGCTCTCATGTATCAGTTCCACCCAACCAACAACGAAGCCGAGTATGAAGCATTTGTAAATGGCTTGCAATGCGCTCGGGACTTGGGGGCTGAATACATCCGAGCCCAAACAGATTCTGCGCTCGTGGTCGGGCAAGTTCTCGGAGATTATGAAGTCAATGGTGAGCGTTTGCAGTTGTACCGAGACCTTGCCATGGAAAAGCTCGCTCAGTTCCGGGGGTATACCGTCCGACATATACCCCGATTGGATAACGCCGATGCGGATATCTTGTCCAAATTGGCCCAAGACGCCCCGGAACACATGTCGAAGATAGCTCGAATCTTGGTGATCCCCAAGCACAGTATCCATCGCCTGCCGGTCAATCCGATCCAATCGGTGGAAGATAGCTGGATCACCGATCTGAAGGAATACCTCGAGCACGGTCGACTCCCAGACGACCCGCAACGTGCTCGAAAAGCCAAGCTGAGAGCCCCGAGGTTCCAAGTCGTGAACGGTCGTCTCTACCGACGATCGTATGGAGGCCCCCTTATGCGCTGCTTGACCGCATTCGAGGCCGAGTTAGTCATGAAGGAGCTGCACACGGGAATCTGCTCCTCACACCAGGGAGGCCGATCCCTGGCCCGTCGTATCATGTTGATCGGGTACTACTGGCCGTCCCTCCAACTAGACTGTGAAAAGTTAGCTCGGGAATGCGAGACGTGCCAACTGTACGCCCGGATGCCTGGACGACCGGCAGCGTTCTACCAGCCAGTCACAACCGCAGTTCCTTTCGCTAGGTGGGGGGTGGACATCTTGGGCCCTTTCCCTCAGCTTTCCGGTCGGAGAAAATTTGTGATCGTTGCGATAGACTACTTCTCCAAGTGGATAGAGGCCGAGCCTTTAGCCACGATCACCTCTCAGCAATGCGCTCGATTCCTTTGGAGAAATGTGATTTCCCGCTTTGGTGTGCCTGTGCATCTCATCAGCGACAACGGCCGCCAATTCGTAAGCCAGTACTTTAAGGATTTCTTGGCCACGATCGGGACGACTCACGTCCGGTCGTCGGTGGCTTACCCGCAGGGAAACGGTCAAGTGGAAAACGCTAACCGGACGATATTGGAAGGTCTAAAAAAGAAGTTACACTCGGCCGGTCGTAGTTGGGCCGATGAGTTGCCATATGTCTTATGGACTTATCGGACGACCCCGAGGGAAGCTACTTTGGAGACCCCTTTCGCCCTGGTTTACGGAGCTGAAGCCCGACTCCCGATCGAGGCTTGGATCCCGACCGACCGAGAGAGAACCTACAACGCGGAAGACAATGAACACGCCATGGCTGTGGATCTCGATGCGGTCGAAGAAAAAAGAGAGCTAGCCGCTCGGCGTATGGCCGAGTACCAGAAGCGCGTCAAGAGCTCGAAGGATGTTCGGGTCAACCCTCGTTATTTTCAAGTCGGAGATTATGTCTTACGACGAAGGGAGGCCAGTCAACCTTTAGAAGGGGGAAAGCTAGCTCAGAATTGGGAAGGGCCGTACATCATCAACGCTGTCATCCGGCCGGGAACGTACCGACTAGAGACAACGACGGGTCGGCTAATAGAGGGGACTTGGAATTCCGAGCACCTCGTTCTTTTTAGGCATTAGCCTATTTTTTGTATTTTTAGACGAAGTAGGGGCTGGACCTGCGAGTTAGTCCCGGTCGTCATTTCTATGTAAATTTTATGGTTGTAAAAATTAGTTCAACCGCCTGCGAGCGGGAAAGTTTAATGTATATACGATCGATGATTGCTCGACCGTCTGTATACGGCGGCACGATCGGTTATTTTCTTTCACCCTTGTCATGAGCAGATCAGTTCAACACTCAATCGATCGGGCGAAGTCTGTCGACCGGTCAAAGCGCGCTCCACATAGGCGGACACTCAAGTCACGCCACCGATCGGGGAAGCCAGGAGCTCTCAGCATTATTCCCCGATCCGTCCAACTCCTGTCCACCATCGCACCCACTCGTGCCTCGTGCGCACAATAGTGTGGGGGCTGGGATAAGGAAGTATACAAGGCCCGTCGCTCGGTTACATTCCGACCGTAGAGGCTTGAAAATTTTTTCGGCAAAATTCCGACCGTAGAGGCCTGGAGATCGGATAAACCCGATCGGTTGGCCAGTTTTGAAGTCGAAACATCTAACGCACGACCAGGCCATAAGGTCGTAAGGTCGGGTGTTGAGTGGATCGAGTATCGCGAGACCGGGCCTAAAGGCCAAGTGGTCGAGTGATTAAGATCAGTGTGTGCAAATTGAGAAGCAAGGAAATAAAAGACGAGCGGCACGAGATAGAGCAAAAATAAAATTTTATTGAGTAGCAAAAGGTGCCCGGTACAATTCGGGACCGGGCTCCCGATCGATCATCATTACAAAAAGGGGAGACAGCCTAGCCTACTTCTTCGCCTCCCGAGCTCCAGCAGCTGCTTCCTTCCCGCTCGAAGGGGCCGCCGACGATGCCCCGGGTTCGGACGCCTTGGCCTTCGGGGCGAAGGGAGAGGGACCGGGATCGGCTAGGTCTGGGGGCAAAACCGAGAGGACCAGCTGAAGGTCCTCCCCATCCAAGGCCTGCTCCAACCGGGTGCGGACTCGTTCGAGCATCTTCCGCTTCCCGGCCGTAAAACCCCAGCGGCCGAACGAGACGATCAGTTCTTCACCGATCGCTGTTCCCCGGGCTTCTGTGAGGAAGGCCGAGCCCAGGTCCTTATCTTTGAAGGCCGCTCGCGCTAGCTCGCTCGGGCTCTCGAGCTGAGCCTTCAGCTCCTTGGCCTCCCCAATCGCCCGGCTGGCGACCTTCTCGGCCAGCACCCGCTCCTCGTCACCCTTCTTCAGGGCCTTCTGCGTTTTCTCCAGCTCGGCCTGGAGTTCCTTGATCTCCTTCAGACGACGAGCGGCCGTCTTCTTGTGGTGATCAGCCTCCTCGGCCAACATAGCTTGACCCTGAAGAAGTTGGGTCGCCCGGGAGATCTGCAATACAAAGAAGGGCATTCAAAATTAGCCCGATCAAAGATACTATGGCAATAAAAAATTATAAGTTGGGACTTACCTCAGCAAGATCGGCTACGATCCGCTCAGCAACCTGGGTCGGGGTCATCTTCCCCAGGTCCGCTCGGGCTGGCGCGGCATTGCCGATCCGTGCCAGCACGGATGTAGGCTCCCTCTCCCGCCCGGCCGAAGGGGTCGGGCTGTGCTGTTCGCGGCGGCGCTTCAGGCCGCCCACCTCGGTCGCGCCCTGGTCGGCGACCTTCTCCTTGCCCCGGGCGACCTCCACCCGAGTGACTAGAACGTCCGGCTGCTCCACGATGAAGCCCTCGCCCGTCGTCACGGTCGAGGCGCTCAGAGGTCGGGCAGATGGGATCTCCTTCTCCACGGCCGCCTTGGTCTTGGCCTTCTTCTTCCCGCCGAGCGAGATCTTGGCGGGTGGGGGAAGGGCGGTGTCTTCATCACCGAACTCGGCCATAGCTGCAAAGCAGGAAAATTAGTTAGATCGAGGTAATAAGCCAGGTCGAGAGAAGTAGCTCGTGCCAAACCTTTCTTCTTTCGTTTTGACGGCTTGGCGACCGTCACGCCCATCGGAACGGGCAGATACTTCTCCGGCAGCTCGTACGTGGGGGGCGGGAGCATGGCAGCTGCGAGACTGTCAGCCGTCCGGAAGATGGTGTACTCATGAATCTCGCTCGAGATCCGAGCAACCGTTTCCTTGAGCGCCTGAGTCTCGTCTGACACCACTTGTTTCCGAAAATGTGTGCTCCAGACGCGATCGACCGGGAAGATCCAGGGCTCGTACTTGAGGGAGAAAATCCTGTTTTTCCACCCCTTGTTGTTCCCGGGCAAGCCTCTGATCGAGCACATATCCGCTCGGGATTGCAGCATCAGGAACCCACCCCCGTAGCGGCCCGGGAGAACCTTGATCTGGTAGATGAAGTTAAACAACTCCATCGTGCACTCGGCCCCGTGCCGAGCGCATATCTGTGGGAAGCAGGCCAGGATCCGATGTGCGTTCGGACAGATCTGGGCCGGGACGACCCGGTAATAGGCCAAGAAGGCGTTCAGGAGGGGGGTGAAGGGAATGGCGATCGGGGCCATCAGGGAGTCGTAGTGCATCCCGATCCACCTGCCCCGATGCCTGTCAATCACGTTTCCCAGCTGCCGGCTCGTGTCGAATTCTGCCCGACCCCGGAGTATCTCGGCAATCCGAGCCGCCTCGCCTTTGGACAGCAGACTCATTTCTTGCTCGACGCTCTCGCTGTTCAAGAATTCGAGCTCGACAGCTGGTGTGGCCGGCCCGGCCGGGTCTTCTTCGGTCTGTTCGGGGGTATTTTCTCGATCACCCCCTCGAGGAGCAGCTTCCGGGTGGTCCCCAACCACCCGGGTGGGCGTTTCCCTAACGCCCTCGGTTGGAGAACCTCGCCCGCTTGACGTGGTCCTCTCTTCCTCTTCTTCGCTGGAGCTCCCCGATCCGCTCGAACTTGAGCTTGACGATCCAGAGGAGCTTGATGCGTTGTCTCGCTCGGCGGCTTGCTCGGGGGCTGGCGTCGCTCGGGGACTGGCGTCCGGGGTGTAGGACATTATGTCCACCTCCTCGTCGCTGATGTGCTCGACCTCCTCGTCGTAATCAGCAATCGAGGCGTTTTGACTGTCTGAGTCCGTCATATCGATCTACCTAAAGGTCGGTCGGAGTTAGTAGGGACTTGAGACGTCCGGGACAGTTAGTCGACCTAGCAGTTCTACCTATAAATGAGAGCCTAAAGTAAAGAGGAGGGTTAAGAGCTTACCGGTTGGAGGAAGATTGAAGTTTGAAGCTTGAAAGTTGAAGTTTGCTTGTTCGACTGCCTTGCTAAGCTGCTCTGCTCGGGACTCTCTGAGGGTACCGACTGATGCAAAAGAGTGAGGAAAGTTCAAATGAGGGCCTCAAGGGCCTATTTATAGGAGGGCATTTAGGCGGGAAATGGGCCAACTTGCCTGACACGACCCGCGCTGAATCCGAGGCGACGGATGGGATCGCCGAGGCCGGCAGAGGCCGACACGTGGCGTAGGGGGGAATGACGGCTGGCCGGTCGGCCTAATGACTGACGGTTGGGCTTCTTCATCCCGTCCCGTTTTTTCCCGACTGATCAAAAAGGCCCGGGCTGGGGGGCTCTTGGTAGGGAATATCCCGACCGACATAGCTTCACCACGACCGAGGAGTCTTTGTCTCTTTCTCCTTGTCTTTGCAGGTAACAGGCCGGGCCCCTTGAGAAAAACCCGGTCGGAAACCGACCGGGAGTTGCCCGAGCGAGGGTGTCAACCCCGAGCGGTAGTCCTGCGGCGAGAGAGCTGACTAAAGACACGTGGCGGCTCTTTACATCGACAGGCAGGGCACCCAGGAGGATGGCACGTGGTGGCTACGTGGAAGACATGCCGAGCAGCTGGGATCTTGTCTCCGGCACAGCGGCTATAAATGCCCACAGTAGCTACAGTGTGGAGGACTTTTGGACGATCGATAGGTTGTTATTAGAGACTCCCGACCGCAGTCAGTCGGTACTCAGAGCAACCAAGTAGATTGTACTTAGGAACTCTACCTTGATCAATAAAGACTTACTTGCTTTACTTGGTCTTGTGTTATTTATATTGCTTACGTAGAATTAGCAGTATCAATATCTAATGTTTAAATATAAATAAATACCTACATTATTACATTTATTTAACAATAATAGCACTACCGAAGCAATCTTATCCAAGTTGGTTAGGGTGTTAGCTTAGTAACCACAAAATTTAAGTCAGAACTCTTAAATCATTCACATATTCAAATTCAAATATTGAAAAAATGATTGCTGACTTGTTCATATTATAAGGAACATTTAATTTCAATTCAAGACTTATACTCTATCATGATAACCATTCAATTTTCTTCAGATATTATCTATTGTAAAATTGTCAATAATATTGTATTCGTTGATCAATTGAATGTCTAAAATTAATTGTTCTTTTGTGAAGATTATATATTGAGCCCGTGAAGTCAAAGTGTAGTTGAAAATGTCTGTTAATTCAATTTATTGGAAGATAAATTATAGCAAAATATATACAAGTAAATAACTCTCATAAACACACATAAAGCACTTAGAAAGTCACATGTCATTCCATCAAGCATCCTAAGGGTTGCAATGGGCCATGATGGTTTTTTTTTTTTTTTTTTTTTATTTATTTAAAATTTAAATTTTGGATGATGGAGGGAAAATCACAGTCACAGTTGATAAGTGATCATAGATTAAACTCTATTTATATTTTATAAAGATTGGTGAGATAACCATCTTGTTAGCATGGCAACACTTTCCTCTCGCTTATATTCGAAGGCTACATGCCCTGCTCCCTGTAAGTAAACAATACAAGGGGTAAAGTTGGAAAATCCAATAAAAATTTGTACGCGTGTGTATACATAACAGAGTCTATGAAGATAACTTACTTTTAAGGTTGCAAATGTCATTTGGTTGGAGTAAGACCTTGTGTAACTTGCAATTAATTAGTAATAAAATGAAGCCAATTTAGCATTCAATTCAAAACACAAAAGAAGCAACACCAACAAATTAAGTAGTTTAAGTCAAATGATAAATACCCAGCAACTTGACTATTTACAATCCACGGTCTCCACTCGTCAATAATAACGTACTTCAAAGATTTAATCCATGCTTCCGTTGATTGGAATGGAACACACATGTCGTGATCACCACTATACCACTCATTACAAAATAGATTTAATTATTATTTTTTGAATAATCAGTTAGTAACACTAAAACAAATGATTTCTAATTACTTACCTATATATCAGTGACCTATAACCTTTACGACTGATATTTGCATGATATTGTATTGTATCCATCAAAGTGACTCTATAGGTCCATATTGAAATGCTTTGCCTACATCTCAGCCATTGTCCTATAGATCCCTGATCAAAGTTAAATAGAACAAGAAACTAAATCAAAATCATATCATGCAAAATGATTTGGTACTACATTGGTATGGACCCATTGAGTAGGAACATAACTTTGTAGAAAATGCCGATACAAAAGTACACTGAGTAAAATTATAATATGCAATATGCATATGATAATATGTAAATGTGTATTAAAAAAACGTTCAAACTCTAAAAGTACAATAAGCAAAATTATAATGTGCATCTATTCTTCAATTGCATACATATTCAATACGATGTTACATATCATCGAATGCACTTAGTAGTTTTGCACAATACACATTTACAATAAGCGAGCTATATTTTTATCTAATCCACCACTATAAGTATATATAAAATATTAAAATATTAGTAGATGTAATTCTCAAACCTTTCGGACGTGCAGTGCTTCTTGAACGTTTGGGTCATTTGCCCAATAATTTGAGAGTTTACGATAATCAACCTAGAAAATTTCAAATAAAATTTAAGTTCCACATCTAAAAAAAATAAGTTGTAGTGTAACTTGTATGTATGTGTGTGTATATATCAGAAAAAAAAAAAATGAGACAACTTACACGACACCATAAGTCATTGTTGGAAGACATAAATTTCTGTTCAAGTGACCTTCGTTTACCAGAAAAGTTGTCGCCTGGGTTCAGCAATGCACTTTCTGATCCACAAGAAGGCTCTAGAATGTGCTGATCATTAATCCCAGCAATCATCTATGAACCAAACGAGATGAATTTGTATTATCTCTTAATTTATTTTATTATTTTACATATATAAAGTTAACAAATATAATTAAAGAAATATAATTAATTAGCAAACCTGCTTGAACACCTGATGGTTTTGAGAGCACAATTCATTCCTCCACCCTATGTCTTGATATTCTTCTTTACAATTCTCTGTAAGCGACTATATATACAAAGAAAATTTGAGCATGCATATATGGGCTTTGATTTATATGTATACTAATTATTAATTGATTAAGAAAATTAGATTAATTAAGTGAATGATTTATCAGTATAATTAATGTATATTAATGAAGATGCTAACCGTGTAGAGTTCAGTGGAAATGAGCCCCATTCCATGTGCAAATGGAATTGAGTAATTAACTTCGCCAGGAAATGTTTTGGGATTGCCCAGTATATATCCCTAAAAAGATGTACTTACCTCATTAATAATACTTTAATCACGTTTAATTAATTTTACTCTGGACTTTTTTGATAATTTCTGATTCAATTATCTTTTGTTACCAATTTTGTCTCATTACTGTGGAAATTTATTTGTCTTCCTAGAGTAGTAAAGAAAACTATTCAAACCTTAAGATTCATCATTGGCTTGTTGCCAGCTTCATTTCCTGCAAGTTTGTAAGAGAGGACCCTTCAATTGAATGCTTTTTAAAACTAGAATGCTCTATATATAATTATATATTTGTATTCATACCAGTAACTATCAATTGAACTATGATCGGAACAGTAATTCCAGAATAAGAATCTCCAGCAATATATAGAGGATTTGATATGAAGTCTGGATTATTATAAAACCACTGCAAAACAAATTAACTTAAAACAATTAATATATTAGGGAATAGGGAGTAAACATTTTTAAATCATTTTGGTATATTAGGATATTGCATCAAATACCTTTTGCAAAAATTCATAAACGTGGTCGAACGCTTGTAAATCGGTATACGTGGTTGCATCCGGAGTCGTTGCATACGAAAATCCAGTATTTGCGGGTTGGTCCAAAAATATTATGTTGGCAACCTAAAATTTCCAAAATTAATTACTCTATTCTGAATAATTAGCTCAAAATATTAACCTCAAACTAACCAAAGTAATGCCATACACAATATGTATATCTTAATGCATGAGTGAAGGTGTTGATTCCAGGCAGTCACCTTGGTCATCGAGTACGTGTGGAGTCAATAACAACGTTGGCAGGCTCCCGTTATATTGTTTTGCCTCAAATTCTAACGGCCCTATACATACATAAACTAATTAGATACAAAATTTAACACCGAAAACCTCAACCCAATTGATCAGATACTTCACTATTGATTTGAGTCGGTCAATTATGAATAACTTAAACTGATTTATTAGCATATTCTTGTAACGGACTTTCTAACAAATCAAAAAATTATATTAAACAGTATATGCATACCTAACTCGTATAAAAGTCCACTTAAAGATGAACATCCCGGTCCACCAGTGAGCCAAAGAATAAGAGGATCCTTGTTAGGATTCGATTCGGACTTAACAAAGTAATAAAATAACTGGACTTCTTCATTTTTACCCACTCCGATGTACCTGTTTGCAACATCCTATCATATATTGTAACTCAATACATGAAATATTATTATTATTACACAAAAATTTATATGAAATTGTCTCACAAAAGATCAATCATATCGGTTAAAAGACTCGCATGATATCAAAAGAAGATGAGCGTACCCAGTGTGGAGTACAAAGGGAAGACGTCCATGGAAGCCGGGGAGAAACTCGACGACGGTAGAGCGATCGTCATCGGAAAGAACACCGGCAGGAAGCAGTTGCAGAATAATTATAATACAGAAACAAAGGGAATTATGGGAAGATGGTTTCTTCATGTCCTTGGACCTCAATTCAACTATAAACAGTTATATGGCAATATTGTCTGTCGTGTCTGATGGACAATATATATTTTGGTCTTGGACGAGGGACAACCTTGAGACCATCCACGTTGTCGCGCGCCAGGCCGGCCACGGTAATAATAAAAGAGTAAGTAATTTATTTTTGCCAGTTTGACAATGACTAAGGCCTATTTAATTATTATTTTTTTTTTAAAGCAAAATCGATGGTAGATTACCGATTGCATAAGAACCAAAACAGAATCAGGAAATAGTTCAGACAAAGTCTAAGTATATTAATAATAACATATATATTAATAATAACAAACGAAGAAAATAAATAAAAACATATACAAATAATTATGGAAAAATGCATGTGTAAATTAATTCTTACTTTAACTGTCGCAAATGTCATCTGATTTGAATAGGATCTTGTGTAATTACAAATGGACCAACGCATAAACTAAATAATGTAGTCAAGAATATATTAATTATAATTACATTATCACGTACTAACAAAAAGTTTTACAGTTTAAATTTAGATAACCTACCCTGCAACTTGGTCATTACTCATTAACCATCCATGGTCGCCAGTCATCAACGATAGAATAATTTAACGATCTTATCTAGGCTTGAGTCGATTGGAATGGAAGTGTAAAGTCATGGTCACCGCTGTGCTCATACCAATTCGCTGTAGTAATTGATCAGGTAATTAGTTGTTATTTATTGTAGATTAGATAGATGTATGCGATAATTATACAAGTAGTATTATCATAACTTATCATATGACATGACATACCTATATATTAGTGACTTGTAGCCTTTAGTACTAAGATTTTTGTGATATTGTATACTGTCAATATATATATGTGATTATGTAAGTGTCGTTGCTAATACTTTGTCTGCATCTTAACCATTTTTCTATAGTTCCCTGATTCAAAACCCTCAATTTAATTTTTCTAAAAATGCATACAGGTAATAATGATATTTAATTTTGTTAGTGAAAAAACAAGGGAGAATACCTTTCTAACATGAAGAGCTTCTTACACTTGGATCATTTGCCCAGTGATTGGAAAGCTTTCTATAGTCAAGCTACATGCAAGGATTTACCAAAATTAAGTAACTTTAATAAATTAAAATTGTATTTCAAAATTATAAAATCAAAGGAGAATCTCATTCGCGAAGGAGAAGGCGACTAGTTTGGTTGCCTTCTTCGCCGGAGAAATCAAAAATTTTTTAAAAAAAATAAAATAAAATTGCGTTTCTCGAGAAACACATGTGGGATTTGCGTTTCTCGAGAAACGCAACTCTCACTTGTGTTTTAAGTTTGACCGGAAATATGATAAAAACGCATTTTTCAAATGTGTTTTTCATATTTTCGTCTAACTTTATTATTATTATTATTATTATTATTATTATTATTATTATTATTATTATTATTATTATTATTTTTTCATATTTTGAGGAATTGCATGTTTCACCTTCACATTTCTGTCTTTTTCCCCGCTCAGTGTGGAGTATAAAAGGAAGACTTCCATGGAAACCGGGAAGAAACTCGACAACGGTAGAGAGATTGTGGTCGGAAATAACGTGTTGAGGAAGAAGAATTGTGATAAGGAAACAAAGGGAATGATGGGAGGATGGTTTCTTCATCAACCATAACTTCACTGCGTCCATATATTCGATCGTTGGGAGTAGCTAGCGCACGTAGGTAGTATGTACTATGTAGTATCGTCGTCGTCTGAGAATATATATATATATATATATATATATATATATATAGAATACGTTTTGGTGTTGGACGAGGGACGTTGCCGTCTTCAATTCAAATGTCCTCATCAAGTAGCTTTCATGCATGGCTTTTCCCAATGAGCTAAATCAAAAAATTAATAGTGGTCAAAAAAGTCAAAATTAACCTATAGGCCAATTTTTTACTGGCCAAAGTCTAGCTAACTATAATGAACACCACAATTTTTTACGATTAGCTTTTTTAGGTTTCAAAATTATTATTTTTAATCTAAACAAAATTTAAAATATATTTCTCGATAACAAAATTGAACAATTAAATTTCTACATATTTTTAAAAATAGTTAATTCTCTTTTTTATCCTATGCTTATAATAGCATGGATAATTTTAATCTTTTGTAAAAAAATGTTGTTAATTTATAGACACACTTATTGTGACGAGGACAATTTTAATCCTCTATTTATTATTGATTAGTTGTCCGTCTAAATAAGGGACGTTTTTGTTAATTTGGCAAAAGTCAATCCGATTCTCTTCCCCAAATAACACAATGTATTTGATACTGATAACATTCTATACATCAAGATCCGTATTTGGCATCCCATCAAAATGCAGCAGTTTGATTCTTAGATGCTGTTTAAAAAATTTTCTCCTGGAGGCTGTAAATAAATATTTATGTGTCAACCTCTCCCCAAAATGGATTTCTTATCGTAATTTTTGTTCAAATGACTTTTGACAGTGCTCTTCTGATTCGCTTGCTAAAGGAGAATGTAAAAGGATATTCTCCCAAGGAGAATGTTTTGACAGAAGAGCTTGAGTTTGTCCGCCATGCTCTTTTTACAGATTCAGATGATCAAAGTGGTTGGTTTTATCATCTATGGCTAATGGCTTCTTGAGCAGACAGTAAAGTTAACAACTTTGTTGGTTTCTTCATGGCCACCTCATGGCAACCACTATGGAGAAGTTCTTCAGTTCTACAATGATTTAATGGAATTGGATCCACCACACATTCAGTACTATAAGGATGAATACAGCTCTGTTTTACTAAGACAGGTGATTTTCTTATTTCTGTTAACCACTTAGGCATGATTTGTTGTCGAATGTTAGAGTTCACCTTGGCTGTGGAAAAAGAGAACTCCTTGTTAGTTGTTATGTGCTCGTTTGTCTAGGTTTCTGGCTTCTTCAAAAAGAGGCTCTTTTTGAGCTTCTTAAAAAAAGATTTTTTCCTCTTAATTGAACTTAAAATCCTTTTTATATTTTTACAGTTTGGCTCAGCTTTTGCTTTTTGGTATAAATAAGTTAAAAAATAAGCTGGGACCAAATAAGCATAGTACCTGATGTTTACTAGAGGGCATATTGAGTGGGGGCTAAAGTTGATGATCAGCTGCTTTTTATTGAGCAGATGTTTGTCATGGCAAATGAACTGCAATGACGACTAATTGAGTGAGATTCTGAAGAGATACAATATATAGAAATTGGTTTTTTAATTTTAGTTTTTTTTTTAAAATCTTCTAAAGAGAGTGTTGGTTTATCTTCATAATGTCCTTTTGCAGTTATTCTCCAATCAAGAGTCTTTGCTGGAACGCTGCCATCAATATCGAGAACCATCTTCTTCAATCATTTATAATTATTCATGTCTGCGGCTAAATAACCTCTCACTTTCTCGAGTTGGGTGTTTGGAAAAACTTTTGTGGGTCCAGATCCTAGATCTTAGCTGCAACCAACTTCGGTCAATTGAAGGTACAAAACTCCAGTTCTTACTTATAGAACTCGTGGCATGTTGATTTATGCCTTCTTTTTCATCAATTTATGGCGTAAGGTGTAGCAGGAAACATTGCCTGTTCTTTTTCAATGTTTAAATTGAAAATGATATCAATACCATGTTCTATGAATTTTGGTGCAGGCATGGAGGCAATGCAGCTACTCTCTTGTTTAAACCTAAGCAAGAACTTACTTTGCAGTTTCACTGCTTTGGAGCCTTTAAGGCATCTAAGATCGCTAAAAGTATTGGACATCTCATCCAATGAGATCGGTGCGCACTCAATTGACACAAGAAGGTACCTGTGTTCTTCTCCGCTGTGCCACAGTAATGGAAGTGCTTGGAACATCGAGCAATTTTCAACCGATGCTGTCAATGCGACTGATTACTGGGAAGCATTCTTAGTCTTTAAGCATATGAATTTGATACAACTAGATATTGCGGGAAATGCTGTTTCTGATGAAAAGTTAAAGTTGTTGCTGTCTGAGCTAATACCATTGCTCAAATGGCTTGATGGTCAAAAGCTCCGATAAGTTTAAAGTGCCCTTCTTATTTTCTCGTGTACTTTTATGTAACAGTGACTACAGATGAACCTTCTTTCCTTGATACAACTGAGATATGGTAAATTTTATCCCACATTTTCAATTTTTGCTTCTTTTAAAGGATTCATGGATGCTTGAAATGCTGGATGTCTCAAATCTGTTCTTGTTTTGATAAGGATACATCTTTTTAATGCTCATAATACAAAGGGTTTAATGTTTTGGCCTTGAAGATTCATTTACAGGGAAAGCAAAGCAAAAGGGGACATTCGAGTTTTCAACAAGATGAAAACTCAAGAGTACAAAGTTGAAACCGAGAGAGTGAAGACGATCCAGAATAGCCACGACATAACATAAAGCATTGGTTGCAGGGGTGCAACGTATCTGAACACGACTATTTTGGCAACGAAGAAGTTGAGAAACTTAACAGCCGAGGTAACAAAGGCATCCCAAAGTTGATTTCTCATTATTTGCTCTATCTTCCATGGATGGCCTGATATGCATAACCTCACTGTGAAATATACAAGCATTCCCAAGAATGCGTATGAGTACAGCTTTTGCATGTTGCTCTTTCATCTGTCTCTCTGGGAAATGCAATTTTGACTCCATTTTTGGCCTTTCTTGTTTCAACTCCTTTATGTTTGTGTGCTATCAGACAGCTTGGTTAGGCTATTTATAGGTACTTAGAGAAGTCAAATCACAGCTTATTCTTGCCGGACAAGGTAGACCCTTGGATCAATGAATAGATGATTAATCCTAGAATCAGGTATCTTGGAGAGTACGAGGTCAACTGTAGAGGTTGCAATTAAAATAGTTGGTAGTCAAAACCGTGGGGAGGAAGCCTTGAACCTAATCCTATTACCTCGATGCATATGGATCTCTACTTTTGCTTTAACTCTCTGTTTTCTTAGGCGGTGTATGAGGTAAATCACATGTTCCATAATAATTGATTTGATAAAAGAACACACTTGAAGTAAAAAAAAAAAAAAAAGAAAGAAAGCAAAAATAGCTTTTGATTTATGAGAAAGTTTGCAGTTGCTATTTGAAAGTGTGCATAATATGAAGTTGAGATTTTAGCCGGCAAAAGATTATATAAGGAGGTAAACTAAGTTAGAGACCAATAGACAATTACCTGTTGAACTTATCAAATCAACTGCCCTACCAACTTGCTTGCAGATAAATATTTATTCTTGCTTCCTACTTGTACAACAGTTGCCCAAGTCACCAACTTGATCAATTTGCCACACAATCCAGAGGGGCAAGCAATGAAGAAGAAGAAATTATCCATTTCTCACTCAACTTATCCTTGTTAGGACTCTTGTATTAGTAGTTGGCTAGGACTCTTTACTTATCTCCTTATATTGTTATTGTTCAGACTATTATTGGTTTTACGTTGAATATACAATCCTCATCTGGTATCAGTATCCAGGGATTCTTTTTTCCATGGCAACCTTGGGAGATAACAATGGCGGTTCTGTTCGTGATTTTTCTGAACGGACTGTGTCCGAGGTTGCCCCTACTCCCGTTTACCCGAATACTAGTTTGTCCTCCGCCCATCACTTCGTGTCTATCAAACTTACCGCCCACAATTATTTGTTTTGGCGTACTCAGATGTTGCCATTCTTGGAAGGCCAAGGGTTACTTGGATTTGTTGATGGCACACTGCCATGTCCGACGCCAGTACTGCTGTCGTCCGTCCCGGTGGAGTCGACGGCAGACAGCGCTGGCTGGCCGTCTGATTTGGCTTCGCTGCAACAGCAATGGCGCCGGCAGGACAAGGCTGTTCTTTCTCTACTGATTTCATCCTTGTCCGGCGAGATGCTACCTATGGCGATCGGGCGCTCTACGTCGCGGCTTCTATGGTTGGCGATCGAGCAGGAGCTTGGCTCGGCGACGCGTTCTCGGGCTTTGAGGCTTCTCGGCGAGCTGCAGGGACTGTCCCAGGGGGCGTCATCCGTCTCGGATTATTTGAGTCGGGCGAGAGTTCTGGTTGAGGATTTGGCGCTGGCCGGCCGGGTTATTACGCTTGACGATCAGAATCTCTACGTTTTTTGTGGATTACGACCGGAGCTCCGTCCTCTTGTTGCACCACTGAAGCGTGGCTCTCCGGTAACTTTAACTAAGCTTTCTGATTATTTAACTTCGCAGGAGTATATTTGTGCGCCTGGTGGTGGTGATGCTGCTGCCCCGACTGCTATGGCAGCCTCGCGTGGCCGAGGAGGAGGTTGCGGTGGCGGCCGGTCCTATCGTGGAGGCTCGGGCAGTAGCAGTGGCGGCTCGGGCGGTGGAGGTTCGGGCCGTGGCCAAGGTGGCCGGGGTCGTGGCCGTGGGCGGTCGGACGTCCGGTGTCAGATTTGCGAGAAGTTTGGGCACTCGGCACGGGCTTGTTTCCAGCGTTATTCTGAGACCACAGATCCTCAGGCGCATATGGTTGTTTCTGGTGGTGAGACCGGTGGTGTTGAGTCTCATCAGTGGTTTCCTGACACGGGAGCCACGAATCATGCTACTCCCGACTCCTCTATGTTGACTTCTTCGGCTCGTTATGGTGGTCCAGACACCTTACGTGTGGGTAATGGTGCAGGTATGCCTATTTTTAGTGTTGGGTCTGCTTCGATAGCTTCTTCCTCTAGATCGTTTAGTTTAACTGATGTTCTGCATGTTCCTGGGTTGTCCTTTTCGTTGCTTTCTGTTCAGCGGTTTGCTAAAGATAACTGTGTCTTTTTTGAATTTCATCCTGACTGTTTTCTTGTGAAGGATCTCTTGACCAAGAAGGTGGTTTTTAAGGGGGGTACCTCCGGTGGCTTATATTCGTGGCCTGTGTCTTCGAGTCCGTCTGCTTTTGTTGCTGCGCGTGCGTCGTCCTCTACTTGGCACAAGCGGCTTGGTCATCCACACACACGGGTGTTGCGTCAGATATTGCAGACATCCGGTGTTAGTTCGTTTAATTCTAGTGATTTGTCTCGTTTGTGTTCTTCGTGTCAGTTAGGGAAGTCTTCCCATTTTTCTTTACCTCGTGTTGAGACTAAAAGTACTCGAGTATTAGAACTTATATATACTGATATTTGGGGCCTAGCGCCTGTGTACTCTGTTAATGGTTTTCGCTATTTTGTTCTATTCGTGGATGATTTTACGCGATATGTGTGGTTTTATCCTATGCGTGCGAAAACGGATATTTATTCTATATTTGAACGGTTTCGGTCACTAGTTGAGCGGTCATATTCCCACAAAATCGTGTCTATTCAGTCTGATCCAGGGAGAGAGTACAAAAAGCTCCACTCTACTTTCGAGTCGCTCGGTATTCGTCACAGGCAGTCCTGTGCGTATACTCATGAGCAGAATGGTCGGGTAGAACGCCGCCATCGGCATATAGTTGAAACTGGGTTGGCTTTGATGGCTCAGGCGTCTATTCCCTCTCGTTTTTGTGATTATGCGTTTGAGACTGCAGTTTACTTGATTAACAAGATGCCTACTCGTGTGTTGAACGATGAGTCTCCTCATTTTCGGCTCCATCGTTCGCCACCCT
Source organism: Ipomoea nil (assembly GCF_001879475.1). Taxonomy (NCBI): domain Eukaryota; kingdom Viridiplantae; phylum Streptophyta; class Magnoliopsida; order Solanales; family Convolvulaceae; genus Ipomoea; species Ipomoea nil. Next base: position 2,253,714 of record NW_017619749.1, read on the forward strand.
CTTATTCTTTCTTGCGTGTTTTTGGCTGTCTGTGTTTTCCTTTGTTACGTCCCTATAATCATAATAAATTGGAATATCGTTCGTCTCCCTGTGTTTTCTTAGGTTATCCTGACTCTTTTCGAGGCTATCGTTGTCTGAATCCTAACACTAATAAGGTCTTTATTTGTCGCCATGTGCGATTTGATGAGTCCGTGTTTCCTTTTGCTGGCTCTATTTCTTCGCAGGTGGTTTCTCGGCCCCCGGCTGCTCCTTGGGGTGTTGCTCCAGTTGTTTCTGTGCCTCCTCCTACTACCGAGGTGGTGGATAGTGATTTTGATAAACAGGTTGTGGATTCAGATCCGGTACCGGCTGACTCTGTGTCTAGTGAGCAGACAGTTTCTGTTCGGCCGGCTCGTGGTCGTCCTCGCCGTGGGACTAAGGTGGTTGGTCATTGTTCTCATGTTATGGCCACACGGAGCCGGGGTCCACAAGAGCATGTGGCATTGGTGTCTACTGTTGATCCACCTGAGCCCACGTGTTACTCCCAGGCAGTCAAGCATCCAGAGTGGCGTGAGGCCATGGATGCTGAGTTTAATGCTTTGCTTCAAAATCAGACCTGGCGGCTTATTCCCTATACTCGGGGGATGAATGTTGTGGGCTGCAAGTGGGTATTTCGTGTCAAGAGGAATGCTGATGGGTCTGTTGAGCGGCACAAGGCCCGGTTAGTTGCCAAGGGCTTTAATCAGATTGCGGGCAAGGATTTCTTTGAGAAGTTCAATCCGGTTGTTAAGCCCACACCACGGTTCGTCTCTTGCTTTCTCTGGCCTATTCTCGTGATTGGTGTATTCGGCAGCTGGATGTGCACAACGCCTTCCTTAATGGGCGTTTGGCTGAGACAGTGTATATGCGTCAGCCTCCGGGATACGAGGACAAGTCAGCTCCTACTCATGTTTGTTATCTGCAGCACTCTTTGTATGGGCTTAAGCAAGCCCCGCGTGCATGGTTTACCCGGTTACATAACTTTCTTCTTTCCGTTGGCTTTACTCCATCGAAGACTGACGTGTCTTTGTTTATTTATTCTGATCATGGTGTGCAACTTTATTTTCTGGTTTATGTCGATGACATTCTTGTCATGGGCTCAGATTCTCGCCGAGTTACTGGGCTGGTGGATCGGCTTGCTCAGGAGTTTAAAATTCGAGATATGGGGCCCCCATTTTTTTTTTAGGGATTGAGACTGTTTCTATTTCTGATGGTATTCTTTTGTCTCAGCGCCGTTATGTTCAGGATATTCTCAAGCGTGCAGGGATGGTTGACTGTAAGCCGGTTTCTACCCCGATCTCGGTTGCTCGCTCTAAGGACGGTGATGTTGCTCCCTTTGCTGATCCTACACACTATCGTGGGCTAGCTGGTGCCTTGCAGTACTTAACGGTGACTCGTCCTGATTTATCCTTTGCAGTCAACCGGCTATGTCAACGCATGCAGGCTCCTACTACTGCTGATTGGTCTTTGATGAAGCGGGTGTTGCGTTATGTGAAAGGCACTCTTGGCATGGGGCTGTGTGTTCGGAAGTCTTTATCTACCTCGCTGCATGCGTTTTCTGATTCGGATTGGGCTGGTAGTCCGGATGATAGGAAGTCTACCAGTGGCTTTGCGATATTTTTGGGCTCTAATCTAATCTCGTGGTCGTGCCGGAAGCAACGCACTGTGGCGCGTTCTTCTACTGAGGCAGAATATAAGGCCTTAGCTGATGTGGCGGCTGAGGTGACATGTCTTGTTTCTTTGCTTAAGGAAATCGGTTTCTCTCCAGCTTCTCCGCCTAGTCTATGGTGTGACAATTTGGGTGCTACGTACCTGTGTGCCAATCCGATTTTCCATGCTCGGACTAAGCATGTGGAAATTGACTATTACTTTGTCCGAGACAAGGTCGCCAAAAAGGAAATTCAGGTTCACTTCATTTCCACGAAGGATCAGATTGCTGATATTTTTACCAAGCCACTTGCGCCAACTCGATTCTCTCTTCTTCGTGACAAGCTCAACATTTCGACTGCTCCACCTTGAGCTTGAGGGGGAGTGTTAGGACTCTTGTATTAGTAGTTGGCTAGGACTCTTTACTTATCTCCTTATATTGTTATTGTTTAGACTATTATTGATTTTACGTTGAATATACAATCGTCATCATCCTTACATTCTAACCTCAACTCTCTACTAACTACAGAAGAAAAAATTTATTAGTGAATCACTTTTTTGACACAAGTAATTAAAATCTAAACCGAAATCATTCAATTTATAAAATATAAAATCAATTGATTTTTATATAATAATAAACTAAAATCTAACTGTTTGACTCGACTCGTTTCAAATAACCCGAACTGAAATGTTCACCCTTACCTTGTACATCTATGGTGAGGAGTAGTGGAGTCTGACTCACAACTCAATATGTCCATAATTTATTTCCATGAAATAAAACATACCGCATTTCTTTATTTTATATTTTGCATCCACTAACAACCGAATCAATCACAAAACCAATAATCCTGAGATTTATTGCACAAACAATTCAAATAAAAAAAATTCGATTCGTGATTCGAATTCGAATACTTTTTTATGATTCGAATATTTTTCGAATATGAATACAAATTAGAGTGTATTCGATTCGAATAGTATTCGAATATTTTATGCTATTTAAATATAAATTTTTATTACATTTTATCTTAATTTATTGAAGAATTTTGTAAAAAATTAAATTAGGCATTTCGAATTCGAATATTCGAGTCAAATAGAATATATTCGAATAAATTGGTCGAATCGAATACGAATCAAATTTGAAATTCGAATATTAAACAAATACGAATATTCGAATATATAGTCGAATTCGAATCGAATACTGAGGGACTCGATTCGATTCGTTTACACCCCTACCCATGGCCACGCTCATGATTATGCGTTAACAACTTATGTTCGAAAAACCAGTGTTTATTGCGGACAGAATTCAATTGGTATAATTTGGGACCGTAGAATATTTCTTTTTTGACTCTATCTATCCGACACCCATATCAATAATATGGAAGAGTCCTTACATTTATTTTTGACTTCTGAGGAGCCGTAGGGCAATTTATATCGTGCATCACGATGCACATAACAATGTGTGCACATGCACAAAACGCGTGTGTTTCAATTGCTAATGTCATTCCGCCCGTCTAAACGTCCCAAATCCCATTATGTGTATTCAATTAAAAATTTCTGTGTATTGTGTTATGAGTTTCTATGTATTCAGTTAAGAGTTTCTATGTCTTTAGTTAAGAATTTCTGTGTATTCAGTTAAGAGTTTCTGTATATTATGTATCATGTTAGATGTGCATTCAGTTATGAGTTTCTGTGTACTCTGTTATGAGTTTGTGTATTCGAAACAAAGATTTTTTTTTTTTTTTTTGACAATGCACCAAAACGATATCATTTTGGGTAAGGCGGGGCGCACAATGCATTGTGCACCCTAGTGCACGATATAACGATTGCTTATGTTGAACATGAAATCAAAATCGAGAAACTATAACCTTGAAAAACACAAACAAACGTAAATAATAATGGATTTGCTGGGGTGTTCACACAAGTCTTTGGGCTAGTATAGAGCTGCGTGCACGGTGCATCTGGTTTCTGTAAAATACATAGTACAGCGAAAAACAAAATGATAGGATAAAGATGACCCAGAACAGAAACCGAGGGTCGTAGCGGCGCGTCCACATATCTGAATACCACCAACTGGGCTATGAAAAAGTTTACGAATGTTGTGGCAAAGAAGGTGACAAAGGCATCAAAGAAACATGCCATGGCTGTAACGTTTTTCCTATTGCTATTATTACTCATATATATCACAATAGCATAATCAGAGCAATCAACAATTAATGATATTTAATATGATTTTTTTTATTTAAAAAAAAAAGATGAAAAAAACACGTCCAATGCATATCCACCGTAATATAGCATCCGTGCGTGGTACAACATTAATTTAGCCCAATATTAAAAATTAAAAATATTAAAAATATATAGCAAAAAACTATAAATTGAATTAACATTGTATTTCATCTAATCTATTTGAAATATTTAATTATATATATATATATATATATATATATATATATATATATATATATATATATATATATATATATATATAATGAGTAATTAAGTTGTTAAGACACATATCAATTTTTTCTGATGCCCAAACACCATTTTTAATTAAGAAGTTAAGACATGGTTCATTTTATATTTTTTTCTAAGGCCCAAAGCACATTTTTTCTTGCCCTAATATCTTATCTCTGTCAAGACAATCGTTATGCTGTGAAACCGGATCCACCTTGCAAGGTGGACACGGTTCCAAATTGTTTATAATGACTGAACTATACGTTAAAGAACAACATAAATGTCAAGAATTCTTGACATTTATCATTTTATCATTTTATCCCATCCTATTAAATCCCGAGAATGTAAATTTGATAGCAACCAAGTTACGCTAAATATGGAAACCTTACCTGAGAGAGAATGATGTTTATCCCATCCTATTAATCCCGGGAATGTAAATTTGGTAGCAACCAAATTACGCTAAATATGGAAACCTTACCTGAGAGAGAATGATGGGACCACCCCGTGACTGAAACAGCCATTCATTCTTCATCATTTGGACAATTTTCTAGACAAACGCTTGCATTGAGAGGCAAAGCAAGTCAAAGTGAACAAGAATAGAGGTATTAATGTACATTGAGCAAGAACATCATCTTTAGGCAAGCAATAATTCATAGGTTATGAAAAGAAAATTACCTGCTCTAAGAAATTGAGCAAGAATATCAACAACTTTAGGCACATATTCTGGTGTGTCATTTTTTAAAGAGTTTTTTCCTAAAATGGTCCCTCAACTATCGCTTATTCTCAATTTTACATTTCGACTTTTAATTGCACCCAATGTGGTCCCTTGACTTTTAAAAACTCCATCAAATTGGTCCTCCGTTAAAAATTTCATCTATTGAGTGTTAAAATGAAGGGCATTTTCGTCCATTCACCTATTATATGCCTAATATACTCTGAAAAATAGTCGAGAGACCATTTAGAGAATAGTCGAGGGATCATGTTAAGAAAAACTCATTTATTTATTTCCATTTTTTAACACTATCAAATTTGAATTTCTATACAATTCTTTTTCTTACAAATATAAATAGTTAAAATCCACAATCAAATCTCAAAATTTTAAACGTTCTCTACAATTTTTTTCCTTTTGTCTAAACGTACAAATTTTTCCCCTATCCCTATCAAGTTTTACAATAAATTTCGTAACATTCATAAATACTTTTATATATTAAAACTTCAAAAGACAATCAATCACTATGTATTACATTAAATATTATTTTTATAGTTAAAATAAAATTATTATTTTTTTTACGTACTTTGGTAAACAGGATAGGATTAGAGGAAAAGTTTGTATGTTTAGACAGAAGGAACAAATTTGTATAGAAAGTTTAAAATTTTGCGGTTTGATTGTGAATTTTAACTATTTATATTTGTAAAAAAAATGTATAGAAACTCTAATTTGATAGTCTTACAAAAATGGAAATAAACAAAAATGAAATAAATGAGTTTTTCTCAAAATGATCCCTCGACTATTCCTAAAATGGTCCCTTGACTATTTTTCAGAGTATATTAGGCATATAATAGGTAAAAGAATGAAAATGTCCTCCATTTTAACACTCAATAAACGAAATTTCTAACGGAGGACCAATTTGGGAGAGTTTTTAAAAGTCAAGGGACCACATTGGGTGCAATTAAAAGTCGAAATGCAAAATTGAGAATGAGCAATAGTCGAGGGACCATTTTGGGAAAAAAACTCTTTTTTAAATTTGAAAATCATTTTTAAAACTAAAGAACACTTCAAAATCTTTTTTATACTAAAACCACACTTTAAAATCAATTTTGAACAAGAGAACACTTGAAAATCATTTTAAAAATTAAAGAACACTTGTAAATCATTAAAAAAAAAAAAAGAATACTTGAAAATCTTTGTTAAACTAGAGAACACTTAAAAATCATTTTTAAAACAAAAAGAATACTTGAAAATCATTTTTAAACAATAGCACACTTGAAAATCATTTTTAAAACTAGAGAGCACACTTGAAAATCATTTTTAAAACTAAAAAAAACGCTTGAAAATCATTTTAAAACTAAAAAGAATACTTGAAAATTATTTTTTAAAAATAAAAGAAATACTTTAAAAATCATTTTTAAAACTAAAAAAATCCTTGAAAAAATCATTTTTAAAACTAAATATAATACTTGATTTTTTTTTTTTTTAAACTTATAAGAATACTTGTTATTTTCCATAACAACCAATCGTAATTAATTGAGCAATCAAACACAGAATCTAGCCCTATAAAGTAAAAGACCCACTATTTGTTGCATTAGGAGTCTGTAAAAATAATAAATTAACAGAACCTAAACTCATTTGACTACACATATAAAGCGCAGCACAAAAAGGTGCAAAAGCTTGATTCTTACCTTATGAACCAGATGGCAAAATACATATACAACAAGCACTCAATATATGTAAAGTTTATTTCTTCATTCTTTCTCTGAAACCATTTATTTCTGAGACGAAAATCAGATATTGGAAGTTTCAATGAGAATGTTAGTATCCCGATACAAACATGAAGGTATAGCAACTAAATAGAGGGAAAATAGATATTGTTCTCCTAATTCCTAAAAGACATAAGATCTATGAGTAAAGGCCAACAATTAAAGATAGCAGTTTTGCAATCTGAAAGAATACTAATTGACCAAGGTGGCAGTTCATAGTGCCTCTGATTGAATATCACTGTGGCAGGTGAATTCAAATGGAAATTTGCGAGAAAAGACGCACAGCCACCAGACATGGAAGAAAATACATGTGCCTAAAAATGAAGACATTTTGAACATGTGAATAAACACATGTTAACTCCACATAGCAAAAACTTTATTTTTTTTGAAGTGACGAGGGAAACACGCAGCTACTACATGAGGGTAAACCAGCCTAGGTTGACTATAGCTAACTAACTCAAACCAAGAAGGTCAATACAGGTCGCTCCCGCTAAGAATTGAATTTGTAACCTTGTAGTTATCAAGAAACTTTTCTTTGATAGACAGCTGAAGCAAAAAAATAGACACTAATATTTTATCGTGTCCATCTTATCGGCCACGGGGACGGGGTGGGTGCGGATGGTGACTTGATGACAAAAAGCATATTACCATAGAGCCAACACTTTATCAGGAATCACTTGGAAATAGGAATTACCTGTTCATAGTTTCCCAACGGCGTAACAGTCGGATCTGCATTAACTAAAGCTCTCTCACTTAACTTAATCGCCTTATGAAGTTCCATCAAATGGTCATAACTTTGGCTGCCTAAGCAAACCTATTTACCAAGGAAGAAAATGTGATTAGTTAAAATGGAAATTCGAAAGTGACAAATAGAAACAAGCATTCAAAGAAATAAGCTTAGAGGAATTATCTCAGTACTCTTACTATAAAAAAAAAAAAAAACAGAAAATAAACCACATTAGTTCAGGAAAAGGTGGAAATGAAGAACTAACAACACATTGCCAGGTGAATGTTCATGGAGGTTCCAGAACACATAGGTATGAATAACATCCAAGCCTCCATCCTTAGTCTTCTGTATAAGGCCCTCCCACATCTGCTGCATTACACCCATGACCCACTGTGTTTTTAGAATCTAACCTATTACAGGTGATAGGGGAAAAGGAAAGCAAAAAAAGGAAAAAAGTTAAGAACTTGAATACCTCAGCAAATCCACTACCAATGAATGAGCTGAGCGGAGCCTAAAATCACCACCAAACACAGCAAAACCAAATCTTTAGCCGCCATTTTTCTCCTTTGCTTTGGGGATTTGGGGGGGGGGGGGGGGGGTGGGGGGGTGTGGAAGAACATAAGATGCAGATTTCCCCTACAATGGAGGGAAAATAAATAATGTGGTACACAAAATTAAAGTTCTGCAAATGGCCAAACACTAAATATGTCTTGTATCTATCAGGTCACTGACACGAGTTGGACAAAAGAACAGACACCAAAACACAAAAAGGTGATTGGGTATTTATTGAAGGAGAAGACTTTTACATATGTTAAAAACCTACCCAACCCCCCCTCGGCCCCTCCTAAACCTCAAATCTAGGTTTGGCCACCGCTCCACAACCACCTCACGGAATGATTTACATATTACAAACTGCTCTCAGCTATATGATAAGAGCCTTTTGTACAGCATCGCGCTCCACATTTTCAACTAAAGTTTAAGGAATTGAGCAAGAATGTCAACAACTTTAGGCAAGCAATAATTCATAGGTTATGAAACAGAAAAATTACCTGCTCCAAGGAATTGAGCAAGAATGCCAACAACTTTAGGCACATATTCGGGTGTATCCTTTTTTAAAATTGAGAATCATTTTTAAACAAAAGAGCAAACTATATAATCATTTTTATAAACTAAAGAACACATGAAAATCATTTTTAAAATTAAAGAACACTTGAAAATCATTTTTAAAATTAAAGAACACTTGAAAATCATTTTTAAAAAAGAATACATGAAAATATTAGCTAAACTAGAGCACACTTAAAAAAACATTTTTAAAACAAAAAAGAATACTTGAAAATCATTTTTAAAACTAAAGAACACTAGAAAATCATTTTTAAAACTAAAAAGAACACTTGAAAATCATTTTAAAACTAAAAAGAATACTTCAACTTAGCTGAGCTCTTAAGTTTTACTGGACGGTAACGTTGAGCTGTTTCAAGTTCAGGTTCCTTGGGCCTTGTCAGTGTAAGCTTAGGATTCCTCTGCACTGATTCCAGCCATACCATCCTGAAAAATGGTTAAAATTTGAGAAAAAAATGTACTAGAAAATTAATAGAACTTTTAAGCAAGTTAGTTGTATTTATATGTGACATGGAACAATTCAAGCGTGGCATTGACATCTCTCTTGTACTATATTCGAACGTCTTCATCATTTCTGCCATTGAAATAAATGGGGCTGCTGGTTCTCGAACACAAATCTGAAATAGAAATTTTCAACACGTATTCAATTAAAAAATTAATGTCCATAAATGAAATGTGCAAGACATAAAAATGCATACTAACCATTCTGTCTTCTGTACGCGTTTTAGCAGTTGAAGTGTACAAGTTGCGGGTAGATTTCCCAGGTCTTGTTTTATAGAGCAAAGTTTGGGGTTTGATGCTAAGGACATAAGCAAAAGTGAGAACAAATAGAGGAGATCAGATTAAAAATATGTGCAAAATTTTTAGTCAATAAATGACTCACCTATCTAGCTTTCCCCTCTTCAAGTTTTTGCCTCTTTATAGTTTGATTTTCATGAGCAAAATTGGAAATTTCAGATGTAATTTTCATATGTGTTCCTGTGAATCAATAATTGATAAGACACATATTACACAGATTCCAGCACAAAAGATAAAGAGATATAGAACAAAACTAGACAAATATGGAAACTAAAAGAGAGATATCGACCTTCTTGCACTAGCTGGATTAATGCATTTCACTTGTGATTCAGATTTTGACTTCAATGCAGAGGGGTTTGAGATCATACTTGCTATTGTTTTGCTGTCTGGTGCTTCTTAGCAATTAGCATCAGTTCGTTGGGCTGTTTTCTGAGAAGTTATTTTTGGTGGCTGAGGGGTATATGCTCCCGTTTAATAATCCCAGCAGTCAGTGAAACTTAATTGAGGCAAACCAAAAGTATAAACGAAATTGATATTCACAGAGTGGAGCAAACCTTGGAGTGAGGACAGCATCTCACAGGATCCCTGAGAAGTTAGCGAAATGTAATAAGAATCATAACCCCCAAAACAACAGTAGAATACTATGCAGATGGATCAAAACATACCAAATTGGCTTCCCCGTCAGGAGTTACTTCTTCCTATCAACAACATCGCTCAAAAGCTAAGGCTTATTATGCAAATTCCAAGGCATTGGTGCCCATATTATAGAATTGAGAATCAGACCAATTGTGAAATAACCATCTCTCCATTAAAAAGCTTTTTCAAATAAATCAGTTAGTCAATAGTGGCTTCACATACTGTGACAGGCTGGTTATACTATTTGTGTGAAAAGAATGACTTCCTGAAAATGCCATGGGAAACATCCATTCCAGTTATAATTCTGGGATTTGATGGAGAACATTCCACTGCAAGCAAGAAATTCATACCGCCAAGTTATAATAAATCAGGGAAATATTTTTGAGTAATAAAGTTACTGTTATTTCTTTTTCTTTTTCTTTTTTTATAGCAGCACACTGTTGAATTATATGAATGTAATACCTTGGCATTGATATTCAGTAGCCGTCGGTCAACATAGCCGCTACAAAGAAAACAGGGGACTTTAGTAGAGAAAAACTCAATAACATTTTATATACAAGCACACAGAGTGAGGGGGAAAAAAAGATCAAAATTAAACATAAGAAAGAAAAGGCACACTCTCAAATCTCAATCAGTGAATACCAGATCCATAGAGAGAAGAGACAAAACCACCACCAAGGTTGCAACTGATATTTTCAGTAGCCGTTGGTCGACATAGCCGCTACAAAGAAAACAGGAGACTTTAGTAGAGAAAAACTCCATAACATTTTATATACAAGCACAAAGTGAGGGAAAAAAAAAGAGATCAAAATTAAACATAAGAAAGAAAGAAAAGGCACACTCTCAAATCTAAATCAGTGAATACCAAATCGATAGTGAGAAGAGACGAAGCCACCACCATGGTTACAACTCCAGGCCAGAGTGGAGCTTAATTGAGGCAAACCAAATTGTATAAACGAAGTTGATATTCACAGAGTGGAGCAAACCTAAAAGTGAGGATAGCTTCTTACAGGATCCTTGAGAACTGATATTACAGCAGAAAAAGAACCGTGAACAGCTGACTGCTTATCACTAGATCCCTGAGAATTTAGCGGAAAAGTAATAAGAATCATAACCCCCAAAACAACAGTAGAATACTATGCAAATGGAGCAAAACATACCAAATTGGCTTCCCCGTCAGGAGTCACTTCTTACACATGGCTAAAAAGTTAAGGCTTATTATGCAAATTCCAGTGGATTGGTGCCCATATTACAGAATTAAGAATAAGACCAATTGTTAAATCCTATATATACAGGCATTCAAGATTTATATCAAAGCATAAAAGAACAGAGACAAATTCAAAAAGGCAAACACAGCTGAAATTAATAAATTAACCATCTCTCCATTAAAAAGCATTTCATATAAATCAGTTAGTAAATAGTGGCTTCACATACTGTGACAGGCTGGTTATACCATTTGTGTGACAAGAACGATGTTCCTGAAAATGCCATGGAAACATCCCTTCCAATTATCAATGGAGAATACTCCACCGCAAGCAAGAAATTCATATCACCAAGTTATAATAAATCAGGGAAATGAAGAAAGAGCATGAATACGAGGACAAGAGGGGGAAGAATAACACCTCACACCATGAGAAAGATAAACACGTACAAATGAGAAGGGAGTGAAGATGAGGAAAAGGGGTAGAAGAAAGCATAAAAATAACAACACGAATAAGAGATTGAAAGAGAAGGAAGGAGGAGATTAATAATAACTGTTGCAGAACACTGTTGAATTATTTGAATGGAATACCTTGGCATTGATTTTCAGTAGACGTTGGTCAACATAGCCGCTACAAAGAAAACATGAGACTTTAACAGGGAAAAACTCAATAACATAATATATACAAGCACACAGAGTGAGGGAGAAAAAGATCAAAATAAAACATAAGAAAGAAAAGGCACGCTATCAATCCGTGAAATACCAGCCAGAGTTTTCTTCCAATCGACGGCAATATCCATTACCGGGATAAGCTGAAAAGGTTCCGAGGGAGAAGGGAAAGGTTTCGAAGCTGCAATAAAGAACACTTTCAACAAAAGGGAAATTAACACATGGAGTTAACAAAAAGGACATGAATACTAAAGCAGTCTCTTAAACTAAGGCAAGATGTATAAACTCAGGATAATAATGCGGTCACTTAAAATGGAGGTACCCTCTTATTTAGAGGGCGAGCCTTAAACTTGGGAATTTTTGCCATCATTTCTTCCTCCAACTCAGCTGAGCTCTTAAGTTTTACTGGACGGTAACGTTGAACTGTTTCAAGTTCAGGATCCTTAGGCCTTGTCCGTGCAATCTTAGGCTTACTCTGCACTGATCCAGCCATACCATCCTTAAAAATAGTTCAAATTTTTAAAGAAAACGTACTAGAAAAATAATAAAACTTTTAAGCAAGTTACATGTGACATGGAAAAATTCATGCACGGCATTGACATCTCCTTTGTACTAGATTCGAACTTCTTCATCATTTCTGCCATTGAAATAAATGGGGCTGCTGGTTCACGAACATAAATCTGAAAATGAGATTTTCAGCATGTATTAGATTCAGAAAATTAATGTCCATAAATGAAATGCAAGACATAAAAATGCATACTAACCTTTCTGTCTTCTGTACGTGTTTTAGCAGTTGAAGTGTACAAGTTGCTGGTAGATTTCCTAGGTCATGTTTATAGAGCAACGTTTGGGGTTTGATGCTAAGGATCTAAGCAAAAGTGAGAACAAATTGAGGAGATCAGATTAAAAATATGTTAAAAATGATGCACTTGATAAGGTAAAAAATTGTAGTCAATAAACGACCCACCTGTCTAGCTTTCCCCTCGTTAAGTTTTTGCATCTTTAAAGCTTGATTTTCTTGAGCAAAATTTGGAGTTTCAGATGTAATTTTAATATTTGCGTTCCTGTGAATCAATAATTGATAAGAAACATATTACACAGATTCCAGCTCACCAAAATAAAGAGATATAGAACAAAACAAGACAAATATGGGAAGTAAAAGAAAGATATCTACCTTCTTGCACTAGCTGGATTAAAGCTTTTCACTTGTGATTGGGTTGCTGACTTCAATGCAGAGGGGTTCGTGATCATAATTGCTATTTTTTTTTAGCTGTCTGGTGCATCTTAGCATCAGTTTGTTGGGCTGTTTTCTGAGAAGTTATTTTTGGTGGCTGAGGGGTGCATTCTCCCGTTAAATAATCTCAGCAATCAGTGAAACTAAGTTGGCTTTGTCAGTGAAACTTAATTCAGGCAAACCAAATTATATATACGAAGTTGATATTCACAGAGAGGAGCAAACCCTGAAGTGAGGACAGCTTCTTACAGGATCCTTGAGAACTGATATTACAGCAGAAACAGAACCGTGAACAGCTGACTGCTTGTCTCCAGATCCCTGAGAAGTTAGCGAAATGTAATAAGAATCATAACCCCCAAAACAACAGTAGAATACTCTATGCAAATTGAGCAAAACATGCCAAATTGGCTTCCCCGTCAGGAGTCATTTCTTCCTATCAACAATCCTTATACATGGCTAAAAAGTTAAGGCTTATTATGCAAATTTCACCCCATATTACAGAATTAAGAATCAGACCAATTGTGAAATCCTATATATATAGGCATTCAAGATTTATATCAAAGCATAAAAGAACAGAGACAAATTCACAAAGGCAAACACAAAGTTGAAATTAATAAATTAACCATCAATCCATTAAAAAGCATTCCATATAAATCAGTTAGTAATAGTGGCTTCACATACTTTGACAGGCTGGTTATACCATTTGTGTGAAAAGAATGAATTCTCTGAAAATGCCTTGGAAATATCCCTTCCAATTATCGATGGAGAATACTCCACTGCAAGCAAGAAATTCATACCACCAAGTTATAATAAATCAGGGAAATGAAGAAAGAGCATGAATATGAGGACAACAGGGGGAAGAATAACACCTCACACCATGAGAAAGATAAACACGTACAAATGAGAACGGAGTGCAGATGAGGAAAAGGGGTTGAAAGCATAAAAATAACAACACGAATAATAGATTGAAAGAGAAGGAAGGAGGAGATCAATAATACCTGTTGCAGAACACTGTTGAATTATATGAATGGAATACCTTGGCATTGTTTTTTAGTAGACGTTGGTCAACATAGCCAATACAAAGAAAACAGGAGACTTTAGCAGGGAAAAACTCCATAACATATTATATACAAGCACGCAGAGGGAGGGAGAAAAAGATCAAAATCAAACATAAGAAAGAAAACGCACGCTGTCAATCCGTGAATACCAGCCAGAGTTTTCTTCCAATCGACGGCAACATCCATTATCGGGATAAGCTGAAAAGGTTCCGAGGGAGAAGGGAAAGGTTTCGAAGCTGCAATAAAGAACACTTTCAACAATAGGGAAATTAACACAGAGTAAATAAAGAAGCACATGAATAATAAAGCAGTCTCTTAAACTAAGGCAAGATGTATAAACTCAGGAAAATAATGCGGTCACTTAATGTGGAGGTGCCTTCTAATTTAAACGGCGAGCCTTAAACTTGGGAATTTTTGCCATCATTTCTTCTTCCAACTCACAGCTGAGCTATTAAGTTTTACTGGACAGTAACGTTGAGCTGTTTCAAGTTCAGGTTCCTTAGGCCTTGTCAGTGAAATCTTAGGCTTCCTCTGCCCTGATCCAGCCATACCATCCTGAAAAATAGTTCAAATTTTTAAAGAAAACGTACTAGAAAAATAATAAAACTTTTAAGCAAGTTACATGTGAAATGGAACAATTCATGCATGGCATTGACATCTCCCTTGTACTAGATTCGAACTTCTTCATCATTTCTGCCATTGAAATAAATGGGGCTGCTGGTTCACGAACATAAATCTGAAAATGAGATTTTCACCATGTAGTAGATTCAGAAAATTAATGTCCATAAATGAAATGCAAGACATAAAAATGCATACTAACAGTTCTGTCTTCTGTACGTGTTTTAGCAGTTGAAGTGTACAAGTTGCTAGTAGATTTCCCAGATCTTGTTTATGGAGCAAAGCTTGGGGTTTGATGGTAAGGATCTAAGCAAAAGTGAGAACAAATTGAGGAGATCAGATTAAAAATATGTGAAAAATGATGCACTTGATAAGGTAAAAATTTTTAGTCAACAAATGACCCACCTGTCTAGCTTTCCCCTCTTCAAGTTTTTGCATTTTTATAGCTTGATTTTCTTGAGCAAAATTTGGAGTTTCAGATGTAATTTTAACATTTGCGTTCCTGTGAATCAATAATTGATAAGAAACATATTACACAGATTCCAGCTCACGAAAATAAAGAGATATAGAACAAATCAAGACAACTATGGGAAGTAAAAGAAAGATATCAACCTTCTTGCACTATCTGGATTAAAGCTTCTCACTTGTAATTGCTATTGTTTTTTAGCTGTCTGGTGCTTCTTAGCATCAGTTTGTTGGGCTGTTTTCTGAGAAGTTATTTTTGGTGGCTGAGGGGTACATGCTCCCGTTAAATAATCTCAGCAGTCAGTGAAACTAAGTTGGCTTTGTCAGTGAAACTTAATTGAGGCAAACCAAATTGTATAAATGAAGTTTATATTCACAGAGTGGAGCAAACCTTGAAGTGAGGACAGCTTCTTACAGGATCCTTGAGAACTGATATTACAGCAGAAACAGAACCGTGAACAGCTGACTGCATGTCACCAGATCCCTGAGAAGTTAGCGAAATGTAATAAGAATCATAACCCCCAAAACAACAGTAGAATACTATGCAGATGGAGCAAAACATACCAAATTGGCTTCCCCGTCAGAAGTCAAGTTCTTCCTATCAACAATACTTATTATGCAAATTGCAGTGGATTGGTGCCCATAATACAGAATTAAGAATCAGACCAATTGTGAAATCCTATATATACAGGCATTCAAGAATCATTTCAAAGCATAAAAGAACAGAGACAAATTCACAAAGGTAAACACAAAGCTGAAATTAATAAATTAACCATCTCTCCATTAAAAAGCATTTCATAAAAATCAGTTAGTAAATAGTGGCTTCACATACTGTGATAGGCTGGTTATACGATTTGTGTGAAACGAATGAATTAACTGAAAATGCCATGGGAAACATTCCAATTTGTGTGAAAAGAATGAATTACCTGAAAATGCCATGGGAAACATTCCAATTATCGATGGAGAATACTCCACTGCAAACAAGAAATTCATACCACCAAGTTATAATAAATCAGTGAAATGAAGAAAGAGAATGAATATGAGGACAAGAAGGGGAAGAATAATACCTCACACGATGAGAAAGACAAATACGCACAAATGAGAAGGGAGTTTACATGAGGAAAAGGGGTAGAAAGCATAAAACTAACAACACGAATAAGAGATTGAAAGAGGAGGAGGAGATTAATAAAAAGACAGAGAACTTGGAGATGAGAAGGAAAGGACGGGATAAAGATAAAAGATATATAAATGGGGAAAAAGAAACAAAGAAAAAATAAGAATTATGAGAGTAATGACGGGAAAAAGGGAAGAAGTGCCCGATGAGAAAGAGAAGAAGAAGAACAACAACAACAACAAGATGAAAAGGAAGAAGAGAAAGAGTGGGTATAATAAGAAGAAAGAGAATGAATATGAGAACAAGAAACAGAATAAAAAAAAAGAGTAGCAGTAGACAAACAGAAAAGAGAA
The DNA here is from genome assembly GCF_001879475.1 of Ipomoea nil. NCBI lineage: Eukaryota > Viridiplantae > Streptophyta > Magnoliopsida > Solanales > Convolvulaceae > Ipomoea > Ipomoea nil. Next base: position 2,270,300 of record NW_017619749.1, read on the forward strand.
GACGAAGGAATATGGAAAATGAAGAATGAGAGTCAAAACAGAGAAAAAAATAAAAAAAATACACTTTAATGAAAAGAATAAAGAGAAGAAAAATAAGAAGGTGGATGAGGATAAGAGATAGAAACTGAAAAGAAGAGGATAAAAGGAGAAAGAAAGGGAAGAGGAAAAAAAAAAACAAAAAATAAAGACGAGAGAGTGAGAAAAGGAGTTTGGAGAATAAGAAGGAAAAGAGATGATAATATACATATACACACACACACACACACACACATATATATATACACACACGCATACATACATACATACATAGAGAGAGAGAGAGAGAGGGAGAGAGAGAGGGGGTCAACAAAGAAAAAAACGAGAAGGGATGGGAACGAGAGTGAGTAAGAAAGGATGGAAAACATGAAGGAAAAAGAAGGAATGAAATAGAGAAACGGATAAGGAAGATGGGAAAGAGAAGAAGAAAACTAAGAAGAGAGGGAGGTTAGAATAAAAAGAAAGAAAATGATGATTATTAGAACGAAAAGGAGAAGAAAAAAAGAGTAGAGTAATAGATTAAGAAATGGTAGAGAGGCAAAAAGAGGAATAATGAAAATTTTGAAGTAAAAGATAATGTAAAATGAGACGATGAAGAAAAAGAAAAAAAAAAAAAAGAAAAAAAAAAAACGAGAGAAAGAGAATCGAGGGTCAAAATGAAAAGAGAGATAAACACGCACAGTTGAGAAGGGAAGTAATATGAGAGATTAAAAGCAGAAAAATAACAGGACGGAATAAGAGATGGACGGAGAAGGGGAAGAGAAATAAAAAGACGAAGATGATGAGAGTTAAGAAAATTTGGAGAATGAGAAGGAAAAGTGGTGAACAAAATCAAAGATATATAGAATAATAGAAGGGGAAAAGGAAAAGAAGAAAAAATAGGAAGAAAATAAAAAAGAGTCAGGATATAGAATAATGTAAACGAAAAAGAGAAAAAGGAGAAGAAAAAATAGAAGTAGACAAAGAAGAATGAAATGGAAGATAGGTGGATGGAAGAAAAATAGGGGTGAAATGATGAAAAAGATGGGAAGATTAATAAAGAATGAACTAAAAGAAGATAAAGAAGGAGGATGAGAATAATAATAAAAAGAATTATAAGAGTAATGAAGGGAAAAAAAAGTATGAGAATTATTTTAAGAAAGGATTGAGAACATGAAGACAAAAGAAGAAAGAGAATGAATACGGGGACAAGATGGAGAAAAATAATACCTCACACCATGAGAAAGATAAACATGCACAACTAGAAGGGAATTTAGATGAGGACAAGAGGTAGAAAGCTGAAAAATAACAAGACAAATAAGAGATGAAAGGAGAAGGAAAGGGAAGATTAATAAAAAGACGAGGAGACTTTGGAGAATGGGAAGGAAAGGAGAGGATAAAAATTAAAGATAAAATGGGAAAAGGTGGAAAAAAAGAAGGGGAAAACAAAAAGAAGAAAAAATATAAGGAAAAGAAGGAAAAAGAAGGAAAAGATAGAGAATAATGCATAATAAAAAAGAGAAAGATGAGAAGAAGATGGCGGCGTAGATAAAGAAAAATGAAATGGGAAGATAGGTGGAAGGAAAAAATAGGGATGAAAAGGATGAATAGATAACAATTAAAGAATGAACTAAAAGAAGATAAAGAAAGGTGACGAGGATAATAATAGAAAGAGAGAATTATAAAAATTATGAGAACATGAGAGGAAGGGAAAAGAAGTATGATAATTATTTTAGGAAAGGATGGAGAACATGAAAGAAAAAGAATGGAAAAAAAAAAGAAGAAAATGAGAGGAAGATGAGAAAGAGAAGAAGAAGAAAAGGAAGAAGATAAAGAAGTAAGAAAGAAAATTAATACAAGGACAAGCAGGAGAAGAAAAAGAGAGCAGCAGTAGGTTAAAAAAACGAGGAGAAAGAGCAATAAGAAAAATAGGAAGAAAAAGACAGAAAAAAGAGAAGTTGAAGGAATATGGAAAATGAAGAATGAGTGTCAAAATGGAGAGAAAGATAGGTGAAAAAGAGAAAAAGGAGAAGAAAAAATAGTAGTAAAAATAGAAGAAGGAAATGGAAGATAGGTGGAAGGAAGAAAAATAGGGGTGAAATGATGAAAAGGATGGGAAGATTAATAAAGAATGAACACGGGGACAAGATGGAGAAAAATAATACCTCACACCATGAGAAAGATAAACATGCACAACTAGAAGGGAATTTGGATGAGGACAAGAGGTAGAAAGCTGAAAATTAACAAGGCAAATAAGAGATGAAGGAGAAGGAAAAGGAAGATTAATAAAAAGACGAAGAGACTTTGGAGAATGGGAAGGAAAGGAGAGGATAAAAATTAAAGATAAAAGGGGAAAAGGTGGAAAAATAGAAGGGTAAAACAAAAAGAAGAAAAAATATAAAGAAAAGAAGAAAAAAGAAGGAAGCCATAGAGAATAATGCCTAATAAAAAAGAGAAAGATGAGAAGAAGAAAGTGTAGATAAAGAAAAATGAAATGGGAAGATAGGTGGAAGAAAAAAATTGGGATGAAAACGATGAATAGATAACAATTAAGGAATGAACTAAAAGAAGATAAAGAAAGGTGACGAGGATAATAATAGAAAGAGAGAATTATAAAAATTATGAGAACATGAGAGGAAGGGAAAAGAAGTATGAGAACTATTTTAGGATAGGATGGAGAAGGATATATAATATATATAGACAAAGATAGAGAGAGGGAGAAGGTCAACAAAGAAAAAACGAGAAGGGATGGGAATTAGAGTGGGTGAGAGTAAGAAAGGATGGAAAACATGAAGGAAAAAAAAAGGAAAGAAAGAGAGAAACGATTAAGGAAGATGGGAAAGAGAAGAAGAAAATTAAGAACAAAAAAAGGGGGGATAGAATAAAAAGAAAGAACACGATAAATATTAGAACGAAAAGGAGAAGAAAAAGAGAGTTAGAGTAGTAGATTATGAAATGAGGAAGAATGAAAATTTTGAAGTAGAAGACAACGAATAAAACAGACAATGAAGAAAAAAGGAAAAAAAGAGAAAGATAAACACGCACATATGAGAAGGGAAGTTAGATGAGGGATAAAAAGCAGAAAAAAATAACAAGACGGTATAAGAGATGTAATAAGCTGAAAAGGTTCTGAGGGAGAAGGGAAAGGTTTCAAAGCGGCAATAAAGAACACTCTTAACGAAAGTGAAATTAACACATGGAATAAACAAAAAACACATGAATACTAAAGCAGATTCTTAAACTAAGGCAAGATATGTATACACTCAGGAAAATAGCTCAAAATGGAGGTACCTTCTTATTTAGAGGGTGAGCCTTAAACTTGGGGAATTTTGCCATCATTTCTTCTTCCAACTCAGCTGAGCTCTTAAGTTTTACTGGACGGTAACGTTGAGCTGTTTCAAGTTCAGGTTCCTTGGGCCTTGTCAGTGTAAGCTTAGGATTCCTCTACACTGATTCCAGCCATACCATCCTGAAAAATAGTTTAAATTTTTAAAGAAAATGTACTAGAAAATTAATAGAACTTTTAAGCAAGTTATTTGTATTTATATGTGACATGGAAAACCTCAAGCGGGGCATTGACATCTCCCTTGTACTAGATTCGAACGTCTTCATCATTTCTGCCATTGAAATAAATGGGGCTGCTGGTTCTCGAACACAAATCTGAAATAGAAATTTTCACCTTCAGAAACTAATGTCCATAAATGAAATGTGCAAGACATAAAAATGCATACTAACCTTTCTGTCTTCTGTACGTGTTTTAGCAGTTGAAGTGTACAAGTTGCTGGTAAATTTCCCAGGTCCTGTTTTTATGGAGAAATGTTTGGGGTTTGATGCTAAGGACATAAGCAAAAGTGAGAACAAATTGAGGAGATCAGATTAAAAATATGTGAAAAACGATACACTTAATAAGGTAAAAAATTTTAGTCAATAAATGACTCACCTGTCTAGTTTCCCCTCATCAAGTTTTTGCCTCATTATAGCTTTGATTTTCTTGAGCAAAATACTGTGACAGGCTGGTTATACCATTTGTGTGAAAAGAATTAATTCCCTGAAAAATGCCATGGCAACATCCCTTCCAATTATCGATGGAGAATACTCCACTGCAAGCAAGAAATTCATACCACCAAGTTATAATAAATAAGGGAAATGAAGAAAGAGCATGAATATGAGGACAAGAGGGGGAAGAATAACACCTCACACCATGAGAAAGATAAACACGTACAAATGAGAAGGGAGTATAGATGAGGAAAAGGGGTAGAAAGCATAAAAATAACAACACGAATAAGAGATTGAAAGAGAAGGAAGGATGAGATTAATAACACCTGTTGCAAAACACTGTTGAATTATATGAATGGAATACCTTGGCATTGATTTTCAGTAGACGTTGGTCAACAACTCAACATAGCCGCTACAAAGAAAACATGAGACTTTAGCAGGGAAAAACTCCATAACATATTATATACAAGCACGCAGAGGGAGGAAGAAAAAGATCAAAATCAAACATAAGAGAGAAAACGCACGCTGTCAATCCGTGAATACCAGCCAGAGTTTTCTTCCAATCGACAGCAACATCCATTATCGGGATTAGCTGAAAAGGTTCCAAGGGAGAAGGGAAAGGTTTCGAAGCTGCAATAAAGAACACTTTCAACAAAAGGGAAATTAACACATGGAGTTAACAAAATGGACATGAATACTAAAGCAGTCTCTTAAACTAAGGCAAGATGTATAAACTCAGGAAAATAATGCGGTCACTTAAAATGGAGGTACCTTCGTATTTAGAGGGCGAGCCTTAAACTTGGGAATTTTTGCCATCATTTCTTCTTCCAACTCAGCTGAGCTCTTAAGTTTTACTGGAGGTACCTTCTTATTTAGAGGGCGAGCCTTAAACTTGGGAATTTTTGCCATCATTTATTCTTCCAACTCAGCTGAGCTCTTAAGTTTTACTGGACGGTAACGTTGAGCTGTTTCAAGTTCAGGTTCCTTAGGCCTTGTTAGTGCAATCTTAGGCTTCCTCTGCACTGATCCAGCCATACCATCCTGAAAAATAGTTCAAATTTTTAAAGAAAACGTACTAGAAAAATAATAAAACGTTTAAGCAAGTTACATGTGACATGGAACAATTCATGCATGGTATTGACATCTCCCTTGTACTAGATTCGAACTTTTTCATCATTTCTGACATTGAAATAAATGGGGCTGCTGGTTCACGAACATAAATCTGAAAATGAGATTTTCACCATGTATTAGATTCAGAAAATTAATGTCCATAAATGAAATGCAAGACATAAAAATGCATACTAACCTTTCTGTCTTCTGTACGTGTTTTAGCAGTTGAAGTGTACAAGTTGCTGGTAGATTTCCCAGGTCTTGTTTTATGGAGCAAAGTTTGGGGTTTGATGCTAAGGACATAAGCAAAAGTGAGAACAAATTGAGGAGATCAGATTAAAAATATGTCAAAAATGATACACTTATAATAAGGTAAAAATTTTTAGTCAATAAATGACTCACCTGTTTAGCTTTCCCCTCTTCAAGTTATTGCCTCTTTATAGCTTGATTTTCTTGAGCAGAATTTGAAATTTTAGATGTAATTTTCATATGTATTCCTGTGAATCAATAATTGATAAGAAACATATTACACAGATTCCAGCACAAAAGATAAACAGATATAGAACAAAACTAGACAAATATGGAAACTAAAAGAGAGATATCGACCTTCTTGCACTAGCTGGATTAATGTTTTTCACTTGTGATTCAGATTTTGACTTCAATGCAGAGGGGTTTGAGATCATACTTGCCATTGTTTAGCTGTCTGGTGTTTCTTAGCAATTAGCATCTGTTCGTTGGGCTGTTTTCTGAGAAGTTATTTTTGGTGGCTGAGGAGTGCATGCTCCCGTTCAATAATCTCAGCAGTCAGTGAAACTACATTGGCTTTGTCAGTGAAACTTAATTGAGGCAAACCAAAAGTATAAACGAAGTTGATATTCATAGAGTGGAGCAATCCTTGGAGTGAGGACAGCTTCTTACAGGATCCCTGAGAAGTTAGCGAAATGTAATAAGAATCATAACCCCCAAAACAACAGTAGAATACTATGCAGATGGATCAAAACATACCAACTTGGCTTCCCCGTCAGGAGTCACTTCTTCCTATCAACAACATGGCTCAAAAGTTAGGGCTTATTATGCAAATTCCAGTGCATTGGTGCCCATATTATAGAATTGAGAATCAGACCAATTGTGAAATCCTATATATACAGGCATTCAAGATTTATTTCAAAGCATAAAAGAACAGAAGAGACAACACAAAGCTGAAATTAATAAAATAACCATCTCTCCATTAAAAAGCTTTTCAAATAATGAATTCCTGTGACAGGCTGGTTATACTATCTGTGTGAAAAGAATGAATTCCTGAAAATGCCATGGGAAACATCCATTCCAGTAATAATTCTGGGAATCGATAGAGAACATTCCACTGCAAGCAAGAAATTCATAACGCCAAGTTATAATAAATCAGGGAAATATTTTTGAGTAATAAAGTTAGCATTATTTCTTTTTTTTTTTTATTGCAGCACACTGTTGTATTATATGAATGTAATACCTTGGCATTGATATTCAGTAGCCGTTGATCGACATAGCCGCTACAAAGAAAACAGGAGACTTTAGTAGAGAAAAACTCCATAACATATTATATATACAAGCACAGAGTGAAGGTTTGATGCTAAGGATCTAAGCAAAAGTGAGAACAAATTGAGGAGATCAGATTAAAAATATGTGAAAAAATGATACACTTAATAAGGTAAAAATTTTTAGTGAATAAATGACCCACCTCTCTCTAGCTTTCCCCTCTTCAAGTTTTTGCCTCTTTATAGCTTGAATTTCTTGAGCAAAATTTGGAGCTTCAGATGTAATTTTAATATTTGCGTTCCTGTTAATCAATAATTGATAAGAAACATATTACACAGATTCCAGCTCACCAAAATAAAGAGATATTGAACAAAACAAGACAAATATGGGAAGTAAATGAAAGATATCTACCTTATTGCACTAGCTGGATTAATGCTTTTCACTTGTGATTGGGTTGCTGACTTCAATGCAGAGGGGTTCCTGATCATACTTGCTATTTTTTTTAGCTGTCTGGTGCTTCTTAGCATCAGTTTGTTGGGCTGTTTTCTGAGAAGTTATTTTTGGTGGCTGAGGGGTGCATTCTCCCGTTGAATAATCTCAACAGTCAGTGAAACTAAGTTGGCTTTGTCAGTGAAACTTAATTGAGGCAAACCAAATTGTATAAACGAAGTTGATATTCACAGAGTGGAGCAAACCTTGAAGTGAGGACAGCTTCTTTCAGAATCCTTGAGAACTGATATTACAGCAGAAACAGAACCATGAACAGCTGACTGCTTGTCACCAGATCCCTGAGAAGTTAGTGAAATGTAATAAGAATCATAACCCCCAAAACAACAGTAGAATACTATGCAGATGGAGCAAAACATACCAAATTGGCTTCCCCGTCGTGAGTCAGTTCTTGAGAGAGAAAGAGAGAAGGTCAACAATGAAAAAACGAGAAGGGATGGGAATTAGAGTGGGAGAGTGAGAAAGGATGGAGGAAAAAGAAGGAAAGAACGAGAGAAACGAATAAGGAAGATGGGAAAGAGAAGAAGAAAATTAAGATGAGAGAAAGGGGGGATAGAATAAAAAGAAAGAAATTGATAAATATTAGAACGAAAAGGAAAAGAAAAAGAGAGTTAGAGTAGTAGATTATGAAATCAGGAGAAAGTCGAAAAGAGGAAGAAGGAAAATTTTGAAATCTTCTTAAAGATAATTTTATTAGTCAGCTGGCAATTAGCATACTTGCGCTTTTGCTCAATTTTCTTAAAATCAACCTTATTATCATTCTTCATCGGCAACAAGTAAATATCAGAAATGGCAGCATCAGAAAAAGAACCTCAAAAAAACAAAAGATCATAGACCAACTAACCTTTTCATCATTAAAGTCAAAAATATCACCTGCATAAAATGAGATATAGATTAGCCTAGAGGGGTGGGGGTGGGGGGGTAGGTGGGGCGGGGGCATCTTCTGTAAACTTCTTCATCTTGACATTAAGTTCAGCTGTAGCCTTCATTAAACCAACAGCATTATTGACAGAAGGTGATTTACCTGTCAACCTCCCACGTAGCCTTCACTTCAACCTGATCAGTTATATAAAGAATATTATATTCAAATATAATGTCAACTGGATTGAAGAAAACACTGCGTAGAAATTAAAATAATAAAATATGATTAAATATTACCTTGCCGGGATGTTGATGGGATTGCGGCTGGATACGATATTGATGACCTTGCCATCGACATGACATTGTCGCCGACGGGCTTGACGTCGGCATCGAAGATGCCAAGGGTGGAGTCGTATTTGAGAAGGTGTGAGGCCTGCTTGACACCTCCGGTGTCATTGATGGCAATTACATCAAGGGCAGAATCCATCCTGAAAAATAGTTCAAATTTTTAAAGAAAACGTACTAGAAAAACAATAAAACTTTTAAGCAAGTTATTTGTATTTACATGTGACAAGGAACAATTCATGTGTGGAATTGACATCTGACTTGTACTAGATTCAAACTTCCTCATCATTTCTGCCATTGAAATAAATGGGGCTGCTCGTTCTCGAACATAAATCTGAAATAGAGATTTTCACCATGTATTAGATTCAGAAATTAATGTCCACAAATGAAATGCAAGACATAAAAATGCAAACTAACCTTTCTGCTTATCCTCTGATCATAGCTTCATCTCCATCCTCATCATCATCTGCCATTTCTCTATCAGACTCATCGTCATCATCATCACTTTGAAATCCATCCATCTCAACCTCATCTTTAGCTTCCTCTGCCTTTGCAGCTTCTGGACCTGGTTCATCGACAAGAAACTGTTAGTTCCCAGTCCCAAAAATGCATATCAGATTTCGAACCACATGTCTGAATAATCCGAAAGAACCCTTGAAAATGCTGTTACTTGCTGGGGCTGCAAATCTTACTTTACATTTCTTGTAGAGGGCATCATAGAAATCGCGCTCTGCTTCCGACTGTTCACACTCAATGACTTGGATGTAAGTTGGTGGCAGGATAAGAATTGGCCTAATTCAAGGTTTTGCCTCTCAAGTAAACTTTGAGTTTTCAAGAAAACTAGAAAACGAGACAATGAACTACCTCCCTTCCTTGTCCTTTGTTTCCTTTGTTCTCCTAAGCATTAATGGCCTAAGAATTGCCTTGATCAGTTTCAATGCTCTCTGATCACCATTCTCATAAGGTCTCTGTATTAACTTATTCCACCTAAAAGATAGCAAACGTTTAAATAATCTAATTCAGTTAAACTTATTAGCATGTATATATACAGTTAGTAATATATAAGACATACCATGGCTCAACATGCAAGAAACACAGAAGGCTGAAAAGATCTGGCAAATTATTCTGCAGCAATTAGTGAGTACATCATTAACATAAACCAGATTTCGAGAACAGTCTAAAAAGTATCACATTCTCAAATGAGACGGTCCTATGAAAGCCTCATCATTTTAGGAAATATGATAAATGGGGACATTGATGAGGAAACATACCTGAAGTGAGTACCAGTGAGACACCACCTGCAATGTGCAGACAATGTGAATGCAGCCCTAGCACTCATAGTTCTCCAGGATTTTATGGTGTGTGCTTCATCCAGTACAATTCGATGCCAATCAACTTCATGGAATATGCTACTCTCCACATCCTAAATGACAGTTCAAAACTGGCTAATGCGCATAGATCCAAATGAACAGAATAAATACACTTTCAAGCTAATGGGAAAAACATTGATACTGATCTGGAAAAGGCTGGATTACTTACAGTTTCCCCAGGCCCATAGCATCTGCTAATATCTGCAGAAACCACCTTTCGCAGAGAAATTAATATATACAACAACAAGAAAAACCAGGACATCAAGATATTAAATTGGAGTTAAAGAAAAAAAGAGTTAACAAATAAAATTCACTACCCCTCTTGCTGTTTCCAATGCAGAAGGAAATTCTGCAGTTGCTTCACCAGAGAAAATGTTCACATAAATTGCAGGACCCCTCCTGTTGAAAAGCTTGGTCAGCAAATTCCCAAATTAATAGAGCACTTGGGCAAATATTTTACAAATTTAGCTGGCACTCGATATATTCAGAAATTAGTTATTACAGATTACAGCTATATATCAAAAATGGCAAAACCATGAGAAATCTTACCTTTTTGCTCTGCCAGCCTTCCTCGCTAGATAACCAAAGCATGACAAACCTTATTGTTCAGAAATTAGTTATTACAGATTGCAGCTATATATCAAAATGGCAAAACCATGAGAAACCTTACCTTTTTGCTCTGCCAGCCTTCCCTTGCTGGATAACCAAAGCATCAAGTGCAAGCTTCTTAAAAGCTCTTTCAATCATCTTTTCCTCAATAGTATCTGCACATTGAATTATAATTTATGAATATTAATTTATGTCCATGCTGTGTTAAAAAATTAAAGATAAAACTGAATAAACCTCGGTGCAAAAACGGAACCCTTGAAATTCCTTCTTCTGATCAATCCTATGAGCACAATCCTGAGCTTGCAAATCAACCTGTGGATTCCTCCAATGTTGGTGAACACAATACCTCGATGGGGGTGTAATACTTGGCCAAACGAGTCTTTCCTTACCAGTTTTGAAGCACAATGAATCGAATCTGCCGATTTCAAGCCCAAACAAAACCATCAACCAATTTCCCAGAAAAATTATTCGAGAGAACACCCAAATGGCAATGCTTGAAATTACCATTTTGATAGAAACCACTGGACCCAAGAGACAAGACTGGGTTGATTCAGGCCAGCATTCAGAGAAAAAAGAGAAGCTTTTCTGTTTCCCCCGCTGTCCGGAACAGTATATTATTTTGTAGTATTTATTTTCTTTTTAAAAAAAAAAATTACGACCACCAATTTTTTTTTTTGAATGATAGAGAGAAAAACTATGTTACTACACGTGTTTTAGAAGCACTGCTCACACTTTTGCCAGCATGTTTTATCACTCCTTTGAAAGCAATCAAACTAGCCTCACGAATTCCAACATCTGAAGCATGCTGCCCATATCACCACAATATTGGATTTTGAAGGTTAAAACAAAAGAAAAGAGAAGAAAAAAAAAACATAAGATGAAGTATGTCACCTGTAAAGCAGATAAAAGATCACCAACCAAAGGATCAATCCTAATTGTGAGTGCACTTAGTTTACGAAGGGCAATAGCAGCACATGATCGAACAGTCCTGCAAACAACTTACATAACATTAGCTAGGAATATACATACATCGTAGTACCGAACATAACAGAATAAACGAGTCTCAAAAAGAACAGAAAAACCATAAGTATTAAAAGCTACCCTTGTAATATCCTGCAAACACTTAACAAATGTTGTTTGAAGTTGGGGAAGAAAAGGCTTTAGGGCCAACCCACCCATCCATATTATGATGCTAAAAGTTGAGAGAATTGAACTTTTAACTTGCCATGGGAATCTGTCCCGTATTTATACGAATCAACGGCGTACACCAAATAACAATTCATGAACAAGCAATCTAGAATGGCGTTACACTGGTGACCCAAAGGTTCAGACAAGTAGAGGACTGTTTGATAGTTGACACACTAATAAAGGGAATAGTTCACTGCATACCATAAATAGGCAACGTAATGACCACGTATAGCTTATTTTGTTGGTTGCAATCCCTTTAATAGTCTCATAGTCAAAACTAGCAATGTGTAGAACTATAGTAACAGCTCATACCCTGTGATTGGAATGACAAACTCCTTTAATGCTTGCTCACTTGTCACTTCAATTAACTCTCCAAGGCCCAAAGCGGCTTGCTTTCTTAATTCAGCAGATCCACTTGTAAGACCCTACAGATAATAAAGGAAATTCACATAACCATGCAATCAAAGCTCAACAATGTTGCATTCATAATACTTGTGGCCAATGCTTGTAATAATGTGAAACAGATTCCAAAAACGACAACAGCAATAATAAAAACAATCTTTATGTATGATTAATAGATTATACTTAGTTGCTTACATATAATAATTCTTGGAAGGATTTCTCTGCGATAATCATTAAATATTAGAAAATTTGGTATACAAATGAAGAGATTCTTTCAATGTGAACATTAAGTTCACAAACAAAAGATAAGCAGGAATACCTGGAGGAAAATAGGAAGCACAGGTTGAAGAGCTTTCCAGAGGAAAAAACCAGGTATTAGAACTGGTCCTCCGGGCATGTTTCTATACATCACGAACCAACTTTATATATGAAGGAAGAACTTCTTCAGGAACTGAACTTATCACACTAGACAATGCTTCCCAAGCAACCTGTAAAAGGGCATGGTAAGATAAACTAGTACATTGAAGTGCATTGTATAAATGTCATACAATGAATCAAAATAACCGTCACGGTAGCTGAATCTGAATCACTTAGTAAAATAATCAGGGTGGATATCACATTTGGAGCCTCAACAACAAGATATAGATCACTGGTTTTGAATAAATATCCAATAAAGTATGCAGAACTTTGTCTGACTGAATCCTGGAAGAATAAAACTTAAATAGTGTTAGCTAAAAAATGCAAAACAAAGAAGAAAAGAAAGTCACATTATCATTATTCAAAACAATAAATCATGCCTGAATATCTCCAACTCCTTTGAGAAGCCCCGACAGCAAAGACTTGATACCTTCCTCTTCAATTACAGTGACAACAGTTTCTGCTGCTTTCTTGGCGAGACTTTGAACCTCCGATATTTTCAAGGTGAAAGCATGACACATGCAAATTATGCAATGAAAAATAAAAACACAAATCAACTTAAGCAATGACTCAAATATAAATTATGTGAAAGACGAAACAAAGTAAATGGCATTATGGCATAAAAATTAGGTTCCTGCCATATCAGTATAGCCCATTGCAGTGAGTAAAGCAGGAAGGATGGTACCAATGGGGGCATCAAGACCAGGTCCAACAACCTCTGCTAAAGCTCCCAAAGCATGAGCATTGAAGGCACTGGATATAAAGCACTCTCACATGAAAGCACTCTCTATCTAAAGTTCAGAAGCAAACTGAATCATGAATAGGGGGAGGAAATGACCCAGCAATCACAATGTCTTCTTCAATCCTATGACATGAACACTCAATCCATCTTCTTTACGCGTAAAATCGAAAGAAATTCTAGAGATTCAATGTCTCAAACAGAACCAGGCATAATCCTAAATGTTCAGAAAGATCAAAGGGGAGCAAATGAAAAAGGTGCATACTTTGGAATATGGATGAAGGTTGGCCATCATGGATCATCAATCTTTAATCTAACTTCTCCAATTCATTAAACCTCTCTATGATAGCCTGCAGTTCCAGAAGAAATCAAACATCCATTTTTTTCTGCAAAATCTATGCAAAGTACATTTCACCAGAACAAGGATAAGGCGCGAGAAAAATCCTTCTTCTTGCGATTACTCTCACCTTCTTACTTGTTTCTTGGAGCTCCCCAGCGAGAACGAATTCATCTAAGATTAGATATACCTTCATAGGAAAACAATGCAGCATACACAAGGTAAATACACTAGAAGTAAAAGAAAATACAGAGATTCACAATGAGAAAGACTGACAAATCATACCTTGTGAAAGTTAAAAACCAAGAAGACTGACAAATCATACCTTGTGAAAGTTAAAAACCAAATCTAACTCGCAGACATTACTAAAGAAGTGATCCAGTATCTCCACAAACAAGTGGATGCACTTCAAATAAGCCAACTCGTTGTCCGTCATATCAACACAGAGCGAGAAAAATAGCCCAGCATACCGCTTGTAGATTATCTTGTGTGCTCGGAACTGACAAGTAAAACATCAACTACACGCCATTACAATCCCGAAAGGACCAAAGAATTCACTCTCATAGTCTGTAAAAGTGTCTTCAAAACGACACCCTCAGGGATTAACAGTATGTTTTATCTCATCTCCTTCTTCGATTAGTTAGTAGAACTGTGGAAGAGAACTAGCAGGTGAGAAACAATTAACTATTTCCTTCACATTCCGCTCTTAACAACAATCAACAGAATCAGTATTCAATCAGAGCATCTTTGGCAGTACAGTTTAAGGAATCAATGGCCTCTTAACTTTGAAAGGAATAGAACACACAGCACAGATCTTATCATTGCATGAAAAGTTTTACATGAGGCAATAGAACGATTTGTGAAAAAAAAAAAAAAAAAGTTCTAACCCTCTCAGCTCCACAAAGTTGATGAATTTGGGGTCTCTATTCACGACCAACCGCTGAACCTCCAGAACCAGATCGAATGTTAAAACTCAGCGTTAATGACACAAATGTATCGAGATATCATAGCAAGAACATGTTTTCGACTTTGTGCTTCTCGGATTCCTCAAGGGGGGTGTAATACTTGGCCAAACGAGTCTTATCCTTGCCAGTTTTTAAGCAGAATGAATCAAATCTGCCCATTTCAAGCCCAAACCAAACCATCAACCAATTCGCCAGAAAAATGAATCGAGAGAACACCCAAATGGCAATGCTTGAAATTACCATTTTGATAGAACCACTGGATCCAAGAGACAAGACTGGGTTGATTCAGTCTGGCATTTAGCGAAAAAGAGAAGCTTTTCTGTTTTGCCCGCCGTCTGGAACAGTATATTATTTTGAAGTATTTCCTTTCTTCTTTTTAAAAAAAAAAAAAAAATACAACCACCTAGTATTTTTATTTTTAATGAGAGAAACTATGTTCTAGACGTGTGCTAGAAGCACTGCTCACATTTTTGCCAGCATGTTTAATCACTCCTTTCAAAGCAGTCAAAATAGCATCACGAATTCCAACATCTGAATACTGCTGCCCATATCACCACAATATTAGATTTTGAAGGTTAAAACCAAAGAAAAGAGAAGAAAAAAAAAACATAAGATGAAGTATGCCACCTGTAAAGCAGATAAAAGATCACCAACACCAAAGGATCAATCCTAGTTGTGAGTGCACTTAGTTTACCAAGGGCAAGAGCAGCACTTGATCGAACAGTCCTGCAAACAACTTGCCTAGCATGAGCTAGGAATATACATCGTAGTACCGAACCTAACAAAATAAACGAGTCTAAAAAAGAATCGAAAAACCATAAGAATTAAAAGCTAACCTTGTATTATCCTGCAAACATTTATCAAATGTTGTTTGAAGCTGGGGAAGAAAAGGCTTTAGGGCCAACCCACCCTTCTGTATTATGATGCTCAAAGTTGAGAGAATTGCACTTTTAACTTGCCATGGGAACCTGTCCCCTATTATACGGATCAACGGCCTACACCAAATAACAATTCATGAACAAGCAATCTAGAATGGCCTTAAACTGGTGAGCCAAAAGTTCAGACAATTAGAGGACTGTTTTATAGTTGATGCACTAATAAAGGGCATAGTTCACTGCATACCATAAATAAGCAACGTAATGTCTACGCATAGCTTATTTTGTTGGTTGCAATCCTTTTAATAGTCTCTGGTCAAAACTAGCAATGTGTAGAACTATAGTAACAGCTCATACCCTGTGATTGGAATGAAAAACTCCTTTAATGCTTGCTCACTTGTCACTTCAATTAACCCTCCACGGCACAAAGCTGCTTTCTCTCTTAATTCAGCAGATCCAATTATAAGACCCTGCAGATAATAAAGGAAATTCACATAACCATGCAATCAAAGCTCAACAATCTTGCATTCTTAATACTTGTTACCAATGCTTGTAATAATGCGAAACAGATTCCAAAAACGACAACAGCAATAATAAAAACAATCTTTATGTATAATTAATAGATTATACTTAGTTGCTTACATATAATAATTCTTGGAAGAATTTCTCTGCTATAATTATTAAATATTAGAAAATTTGGTATACAAATGAAGAGATTCTTTTTAGGGCAAAAAATAAATGAAGTAAATGAAGTAAGCCTACAAAAGAATATTGACACCTATAAACTTAAATGAATCAACCACATTTCTCATAGTATTTCAAAGAGAGAGAGAGAGAGAGAGAGCGCGGTAAGCATAAAGAACAAGCTTAAAGCATGTAATTATAATACATAGCCCGTTCAACAGGAAGGAGCACATTAAGATGCCAACTCCATAGCAAACATGTAAACCTTGTATATAACAACAAAATAAAAGATTACCAGCGTTCGTGATATTAGGATAGTCATAACAACAGGAAGATCTTTGGTTCCAAGCACATCAGCCACAGAATGTAAAGCCAATGCTATCCCGCCCTTGTCTGCCGATCCAACCAGCACCAATATTGTCCTCACAAAAACCAGCATCACGGATATACAATCATTTTTAAACTAAAGAGCACACTTGAAAATTATTTTTAAACTAAAGAGCACAATTGAAAATTATTTTTAAACTAGAGCACATTTGAAAATGATTTTTAAACTAAAGAGTACACTTGAAAATCATTTTTAAACTAAAGAGCACACTTGAAACTCCTTTTTAAACTAAAGAGCACACTTGAAATCATATACCTATTAATAGTACTTGAACCAAATAAAATGACACCTGCTGTGGTTTTAGTATTTCAGCAAAGGACAAGGTCAAAACATTTTATCACACAGTATAGCAAAAACTAATTAACCCAAAAGGATGAAATAGGCAGGCATACCTTTGACAGAATCAACAAAGAAAACAAAAGGATCCACCTCATCAATGGCTGATTGCAACTCTTCATCACAAAAATCATCATCAGATGAGTCATCCTCATCATCATTGGAGCGGAAAGCACTCGCCTGAAAACCACAAAGTTACAGCATATAGAGATGGATGCTAATTTCACAAAGGAAATGAACAGAAAACAAGCAGGAACAAGATGCTTAGATGGGTATGATACAATTTGTCTCTTAATTCTGTTACCTTTGCTGCCAACTTTTGGAGCTTTAGGCTGTCAGCTTCATCTCCATCCTCGTCATCATCTGCCATTTCTCTATCAGACTCATTGTCATCATCATCACTTCAAAATCCATCCATCTCAACCTCATCTTCAGCTTCCTCTGCCTTTGCAGCTTCTGAAGATATAGAAGGTAGAAAATGATATCAAACATTAAGAGAATAATCAGAATATACCATCTAAGGTGCAAATGAAACAAATAGAAAAAACAGTATGGGAAAAACATAGAATAAAAAAAAAAAAATAAAATAAAATGGTTACTTAAGACTCATCGTCATCATCATCACTTCGAAATCCATCCATCTCAACCTCATCTTCAGCTTCCTCTGCCTTTGCAGCTTCTGAAGATATAGAAGGTAGAAAATGATATCAAACATTAAGAGAATAATCAGAATATACCATCTAAGGTGCAAATGAAACAAATAGAAAAAACAGTATGGGAAAAACATAGAATAAAAAAAATAAAATAAAATAAAATGGTTACTTACCAGCAAGTTGCTCCTTGTGCATACAAGGAGGTCAAGAATGACCTTAAAAAGATGCCCTCAAAGGCAGCTGCTGGCATTTGATCAGCAGGAAGACTCAGCAATGATGTCAAGCCCAAGCAGCAAACCTTCTTCTCATGCTCCCTGCAATACCAACATGGCAAGAATTAGAAACCATCACTTCTCTTAGCTTTGTTTTTCTTATGCCTTTTACATCTCTCCACAAGAACTACAAGACCAACATATTGCTACCTTTTAGAATTAGCCCGAGCTCCACTTTTTTTAGTTTGTTGTAGCATATGGAACCAAAGATTGAAGATCTCTGTAGCAACACCAAGCTTTTGCAGTATGCTCAGCGTAAATGAAGGGTTATAGTAAAGAGCATCAACAATCTGTCAATAAGAAACAAATTTAGAAGTAATTTCACAGGAAAAGAAGGCCACAAACACAGAGTACTTTTTTTTATTTGAATGATAGAGAGAAACTATGTAACTACAAGTGTTCTAGAAGCACTGCTCACACTTTTGGCAGCATGTTTGATCACTCCTTTCAAAGCGGTCAAAATAGCCTCACCAATTCCAATATCTGAAGCCTGCTGCGCATATCACCACAATATTAGATTTTGAAAGTTAAAACCAAAGAAAAGAAACATAAGATGACGTACGTCACCTGCAAAGCAGATAAAAGATCACCAACCAAAGGATCAATCCTAGTTGTGAGTGCACTTAGTTTACCAAGGGCAAGAGCACTAGATCGAACAGTCCTGCAAACAACTTGCATAGCATGAGATAGGATTATACATCGTAGTACCGAACCAAACATAATAAACAAGTCTCAAGATGAACCGAAAAACCATAAGTATTAGAATCTAACCTTAACCTTGTATTACTCTGCAAACACTTAACAAATGTTCACACTCGTATGACTATATTTTCAAATGCAAACCGAAAAAGAAGAATGCACAAAATTGGAGAAAAGAATCCTACATCCCAAAAGTAAAAGAACATCAACATTCTACTACTTGTTAACAGCCCTAAAATATTATATGCTATGCAATGACGTATCTATGCAGGACCACACATTTAAGACTTGCTCCCTAACTGTTAAGTAGCCACAGGAATGTTCACACTTGTAGACTATATTTTCAATAACAGACAATGGTTGTATACAGTAAACATCTAAGATTACTACCATTCTTACCATGATCACCACAAAGAAGTTCAGATTCATTAAACCAACAGCATTATTGACAGAAGGTGATTTACCTGTCAACCTCCCACATCATAGCCTTCACTTCAACCTGATCAGTTATATAAAGAATATTATATTCAAATATAATGTCAACTGGATTGAAGAAAACACTGTGTAGAAATTAAAATAATAAAATACCTTGCCGGGATGTTGATGGGATTGCAGCTGGATACGATTTTGATCGGAGAATACGCTCACAACTGCTTCTCCGATTCTGTCTCCCGCGGCGGCGATCTCGTGTGTGATCTCGTTCCGGCAGACGTCCGAGCATGACTCGCTGATCGCCGGGATGAGATCGCGGATTGTCTCGTATATGTCCATGAATTTGAAGAGCCGTCGACGGAGATGGCGTGGTCGTCGAAGATGTCAAGGGTGGAGTCGTATTTGAGAAGGTGTGAGGCCTGCTTGACACCTCCGGTGCCATTGATGGCAATGACATCAAGGGGAGAATCCTTCCTTCCATGCCAGCACTCAAGAAGTTCCTTCCAATTCTTCCGAATCCATGAATGCCCCCCTCCTCTGCTTCCCTTCTCTGGCCTCCTCTATAGCCGAGGCAGAGCAATCGGAAATAGGAAAACCAAAATAAATAGCCGAGTACGATCTTCGGCGCCGACTTAAAAATTAAATCCGTTGAAGATTTTCTTACAAATTAAATCCGTTGGAGATTTTCATACAAATTTTAATCCGTTGGGAGATTTTCTTGAAATTTTAATCCGTTGGAGATTTTTATAAAAATTTAATTCGTCGGAGATTTTGAAATTTAAAGCCGGCGAAGGGAAGGAATCGGAGGAGATTTGAGACAGTTTAGAGAGAGATGAGAACGTACAGTGTGGTCTGCCTGTCCAAAGTCCGAACAAGGGTTAGGCTTTGGATATTTATACGTGTGCCGATGAGTAATAAATTGGGCTTAGCACAAGAAATGTCCATGGGTAATTAATTAGCCCATTTTTTTATATAATTTGGGGCAGTGTATATGTTTATGACTATTAAATAAAAAATAAAAACACCTTGGGTCATTACTTCTCATCATTATTCTATAGACTATGGTCTATAAATTTTTGTAAACTATAAATAAAATATATATTTTTATTTTTAATATATTAAAAGTATATTATTTATATACATAAAGTACATTATGTATATACATAAAGTACTAGTGAAGGGGGATTATTAATGTAAAAATTTAATTTAAAATAAGACTAAAATTTTGCTAAAAATAAGCACACTAATAATTAATGGATTGAGCAGATACATACTTTCTCCTATTAGAGTTTGAACTCCATTCGAAAGAGTCATAATTATGTTGTTTGACCACAATATTTTTTATGAGTATGATTTTTTTTTGGAAAAATGGCACTTTTTCCCCCTGTGTTATATACTTATAGCACTTTTTCCCCCTATATTATTTAAGTGGCAATTTCCCCCCCTGATATATTAAATGGACATATTACCTTTAAAATAAATATTTCCTTTATTTTACTTCTCCAACAAATTATAACCACAATTTGAAAAAATAAAATACATTAATTGTTGAATTTAGAATACTTTAAAAATAAAAAAATAAAATTTTAAAATAATGTTTGAACCAACAGTTCAAATTGGATCCGAAATTGTGAAACAACGATTCAAAATAAAAATCAAATCGCGATTATATATACTTATATGTGAGAGCCAATATAAATGCGAAAAAAACATACACTATTTGCAAATATTATAATTCTAATTTTAAGCTATTGCTAGTAGTTGTTCCGATTTGAACCTCTGGTTCACGGTTCAGAATCTATTTTTTTCCACTTCACAATTTTAATAAACGGAAACCCAAATATTGGGTTATGTTATGAATCATAACCGAATTTTTTTTTTTATTTGATTGCTATAGTGTTCGGTTCAGTTGGAACCGAACCGTGGCCATCCCTACGTATAAACAATAATTTGTTGAACAAGAGAAATAAATAAAATATGTATTTTAAGGGTAAAAATGTCTATTTAATATTATCAGGGGGAAAAACCGTCACTTTTATAATAATTGAGGGGGCAAATGTGGATGCATGAATAACTCAGGGGGAAAAAGTGCTATAAGCATATAACATAGGGGGAAAAAGTGCCATTTTCTCTTTTTTGTTTTTTAAATACTCATGATTTTTTACAAGATAGTATCGAGATATTTTTTTTTAATTCATTAGTAATTCATGATAATAAATTTATAATAATTAATAGGAAGTAGTAATTTTGGAGTGTGTAACATTTACCTTTATAAATTACTAATGACTAGGTCCATCTGTTAGTGTTGGCCGTTTCTGACAAACTTAGATATAAAATATATGAAAAATAGTCAAATAGGCATCTAAACATTACACGATGAATCAAGAAAAATTATTGTGTGGACCATAACAAAAAGTACATTTTTATTATACTGAATGTACATTATTTTTGTACTGAATGTACATTATTTTACAATAGACAAAATATGGTCCACAGAACATGATTGATAAATCAATTAGGCCCATGAACTTTTAAAAAGTGCAATTATACACATCAACTCGCGATTTTAAGGCATCCAACCCCATTAGCCAGTTACATCTCCAGTAAGTTTTGATAAATGACTCGACTTGGCACATAAGCTTTGTTTTGAGTATTTGACTCTCCACATAAACATAAATAATAAAAAAAATAATAAAAGAAATTTTAAAACTCACATCTATAAAGCAATGTGATCACCTCTATTGAGACTCATCAAACTCATAACCTCTTATCTAAGAATTCAACTTTGATCAGTTGATGCCATTAGACCACAAGGTCTCGACTGTTAAGTATCTAACTACTGAAGTAGTTAAGTACTTAAGTTATAAGTTATATGAATGTAAGTTTGTAATAGCTTATGATATTTTAGTTTGTAAGTTTGTATGTTTCTTCTAAAAAAAATGTCAAATTGGTTATTTTAATTAAATAAACAAAATCGAATTATCCGACGGTTTTAACGGATATCAGTGGATTAAATCAACTGTATATCCACGGTTTTAAGTAAAAAAAAAAAATGATAAGAGCTTAAATAGTGTATCTGATATCCGCTCGGGATGACCATCTGTGAACTCGAGCCGTCCGAACCCGTCCTACGCACATCCTTATGCCCAAGTACCAATCATTAAACGTTAATACATATTTTAATTAATTTAGAAGTAAAAAAAAAAAAAAAAAAAAAAAAAAGATAAAACTCACAACCGCTACATATGTATTATGGATAGATCTCACATTGTGACTCTAACTGGGAAAATATCACATTAAAATTAATCAGCTTAGATTATTTATAGTTAACTTGCTCAAACTGAGAAGCCCAACAAAATTGTTTATAGTGAAAATAAATTTGAAATTTTATAATTATCAAGTTAAAAATCTGATTCATTCGAATGGGATACACCTATTAATTTAGAAATTAGAAGTATTCAAGACACCGCGTTTGGGCATGACTTTAGGAGCACGAGGGGGAAAGTAGAATATAAAGGCCATGTTTGGTAAATGGCTGTTATTGATAGCTGTTAGCTATTAGCTGATTGTGTTAATTAGATGTTGTTATTCAAAATGCTGTTAGAAAAGTGTTTGATAAATTAGTTGTTAGCTGATATTTGTTTGGTATAATTTCTTTTCTAAAAAAGCTAATTGAAATAGTTGTTTGAAGTAGTTTTTTGAATTTTAGCATTTTGGAGTTGCAAAAAGCTAATTAACCAAATACTTATATTGATATTTTAACTAAGGGTCCGTTTGGAAAGCAGGAAAATGACTTCTGGAAAATGATTTCCGGAAAACATTTTCCTTTTCCCGTGTTTGGTTGCATTTGGAAAACTGTTTTGGTGTGTTTGGTTCATTTTCTGGAAAATGAGTAGAATGATATAATTAAATATTTTAATTATTTTATTCTGAATTAAAAATTCATTTTAAATCTTTAAAACAAAAAAAAAAAATAATAATAATAATAATTATGGCTTCCGGCGGAACTGGGATACGACAGAAACCATAGCTATGGTTTCTGGCAGAACCCAGTTCCGCCAGGAAAAAAAAAAATTGAAAGAGAAGAGGCAGAAAACGACTTCCGCCCAAATTTGGCGGAAGTCATTTTCCGCCAAATTGGGCTCATTTTCCCCAGTCAACGGAAAATGTTTTCCGTTGACTGGATTTTTCAGGTGTAGCCAAACACCAAAAACCCGGAAAATGACTTCCAGAAGTCATTTTCCGAGTTTCCAAACACAGCCTAAAAGATTTGTTAATGTTGGAAGTTAGATAAATATATGACATTCAAAATTCATGTTAAGTCCACAACTTCCAACTGAGCTGAGCGAGCTGTAAGCTTAAATTACAAGATTCAAGTTTAACTCTGCAATTACAAGATTCAAGTTTAACTCCTTATAAGAACTGTGAACTAACCTTCTCAATTTAAGCTAGCTAGCTTAGACAAACTGGAAACTTTCCCGTAAATCAAAGAAATATTGATGGTAGGGAGATTTTTAATGCGCAAAATATAACAGTGAAATTCACAAGCTCCACTATTTTGTTTATGGAGCGATGAAAGGAAGGAGAGATGAGAGATATTATTGTAGCAATTTCCTATTTGATTAAAATTGATATTTCACCTAAAAAGTAAATAAAACTTCGAGGACTTTGTGTAAACACCCTTCATTGCTATAGAGAAAAATATATAGTTATATACACACAAAGAAGATTGCACAACTAGAAAACAAGATTCTATTCCCTGGGAGGGGTTGGATTTGAATTTACCGGATCCTTGTCCACTTCCATAGCCATAACCTCGTCCTCGGTTTTATCCTCACTTGTCCCAGCTTTTAATCTCTGTCAAATTTAAGATATTGAAAACACAAGGTGCTTTATGATTGGCCAATGAATAAAATGAGTGCTAATAAGCTCAGTTATTCAATTCTACATGGCTAGTGCATTGATGGACTTAATGCCATATTCTTGTTTTCCTTTTGCCTCCTTGTGGGAAGAATTTATTTGGGTTACTGAGAAAAAAGTGATAGATTTTGAATAAAACTGACCTTGCTAGCTGGAGAATTTTCATTCAGCATGCGCGCAAACATTGTTGTGTAGAGGTTTGCATCTCTCTTGTTGCTTTCAACTTGAAGTTGTTTCAAATTCTTCTGCATTAGTTTCACCTCCCTGAGGATTTCATTTAATCAGAAATGTTGTCTTTATTAAAGATATAAGCAAAATAGATGGTAAACAAAATGTTATGGATCAATTAATAGTCATAAAGGTCAAGTTAAAGGCTTATAGCAGAGTAAAATTCAACATTTGGTAGCATTACCTATTCTGAGGATCAATTTCCAGCGATCTCTTGATGTCCAATTCAGCCAAGTGCAGGTCATTTGTCTTCATATAAGCTTGTGCTCGCCTATACAGAGCCTTCACATTTGACGACTCAACACTAAGGACCTATTCGTCATAAGCAGAGTGTAAGACTTCCTTCAGTGCTGCAAAAGATTGCCCCTAAAGCTAAAGGTTACTAGAATAAGAAGCCAAAGATATTGCGCTTGTTTGTCTCAGCCAGAACGTCTTGGAAAATAGACATTTCTGAGAAGCCTCAAGTCCTCAACTTTGGAGGTACTGGAAAGAGAGGCTCTTTGCTTCTTATCCAACTTCATAGACAAGCTATATGGGCCAAACAAATCACATAGTACAAGCAAAAAGAGAGATATTTAAATAATATACCATTGAACATTGTTTGATTGCTTCCTCAAAATCATCCAATTTGAGACAACAAGCTGCACCATTCAACCAGCACGATACTCGCAACGATTTGATCATGTTCTGATCATCATCTCCAAAGGGACCATCTTCACTAACAAAGTCCACAGCCTAGATAAACGTTAAGCACAGGCTGATTAATAAGAGCCGAACTGACAGGAGTCACAGACTAACAGAAATTCAATGTCGAGAAAATTATTCTCCAGTACCTTATCATATTTTTTCAATGCTCTTTGATACTTGCCAATTTTGAAGAGTACATTTCCTTCTTCCTTCTTTCTACTGGCTACTTCAATTCTCTCGTGACTACTAATTTCCCAAGGTGCCTTCTCCTGTAACAAAAAATTACTTTCAAGTCAAAGCCCAAGGAGAACCATAAATATGCCATAAAGAACCAAACCTTGTTTATTGGTATAAAATTGTTTTTTTTTCTGGTCTAGAGACATGACCTTCTACCAGTAGTACTTGCACACACCCCAGTACAACTACATGCACCCTAGTAACGAATTAACGATGTTTGGAATGAAATACATTAATGTTCATATGAGAATATGTTAATGTTCAGGTAATTAACAAATTTTAAGATTATTATACGAGCATGAACACTTGTGTATTGTGATGTGAACATTGTTCATTGTTGGTAGGATGTATGTAGCCAACGGCACACAAGTATTTGCCACCCTCTAAGGGATTTGCACCACCAAGGTATAGAAGATTACCCTTTTGAAATCTAACATTTCTACTTCAAAAACAATGGTTGAACAAGGAGGAACTGTTGCAATGTCACACTTCACTTCATCGCTTCCAAATCCATAGTCAGGCTTTACTGTCACAATTGCAAGCTCGCCCTTCTTCATTGTTGTAACTGCTCGGTCTAATCCACTAACAACTTGTTCTACAATAAACAGAAAAGAATTAGAATAATAACAAATTATATCATTTACATTTGTGTCTAATAAGTAATAACTGCTAAGTTGAGGCTTTGACCTTTATAAAAAGCTCACAAAAACCTTTATACGGAGAAACTGCTAAGTGTGTTATGTCTTCTCAGGCAATCCACAGAATAAATGCATATGATACCATTACATCTATTGTGGGGGGTGGAGGAGCCAAAGCTATGTTCCGGCATCAAATTTGGCCACAACTAACACCTGGTTGAGCCAACCGACTGGTTGGCAGGTAGCAAACAGCCTGTGATAAGAAATGTTTGACGAAGATTGGAGTGCCCGGTCGTGATTGGGTTACCCGGTTGACATGTACGACGCCCCGATCGGAGAGGAGAGAAGCGAGTGAAAAAAACCAATCGGATTGATAAAAACAAAAATGGACAACTGCTATGCAAGAAAAAATATAAATCTCTCACTTCTTGAAGTCGTCGACCATTCAAGAATTGGGGGACTCATGATGGTAAATATGCATTAAGACTACTCATGGAATCACCCGGTCCGGGAGCACCCAGTCGGGTACCTCGCCTGGTCAGCCGATTTTGTGCTTGGCTTGGGGAATTGGAGGGCCTAGCTTGCACAACAAGTAAAGAAAACCCACTTGCAGCTGTAGGAAGGGCGGTTGATGATGTCCATTAATGATGGATCTATTGCCTAGGGTAATCAGCCTACGCATAGCTAGAGGGCAACTGATCGGCTAAACAAATAGGAGCACGCCACGTCAAGCCACTTGCATCTAAAGCATTAAATGTCATAGCTGACTTCCTTAGTATAAATAGAGGGGTCTTCCCCTCAACCATCATACTCACTACATTGTAACATTACTGCACTTGTAATCATCTTCTATTCCATAATACAACAAAGCCTTGGTCCTTTCAGTTGTCCACCTGGCAGACCGATCGACCAGCCCAACCGATTGACTAAGCGTCATTTTGCTTGTTCACTACCTTAATATTTGTAGCGTAGTCGCGACCCCCGGTCCAACTTACACTATCACCGTGGCATACCAATAAGTTGTTAGAAATGGGGCCAAGATAGATTAGTTCAAGCCACCAAAAGTGTGTTCACAATTTGTCTCCTCAATACTCCTCTTTTGTGGTGGCACGTGGCAACCACCCTCTTTCCCAACACTTTTGCCGCATGGGTAGCCAGACAGATCAACTTGTCGACAACTAGAAGCCCATTTTACCTCAAGAAGTGATGACGGGATCTCACCAAAAGGCTATTTCCCTAAACAATCAACTCCTGTAGATTGGTAAGTTGGCCAAATTCTAGAGGAATTCTTCTGGTAAACCCATTAGAACACAGAGAAAACTCTAGGACAATCACCCCTAATAGGTTGTTATATCCACTTCAAAGAAAGGCTATTGATATTACCAACTGATATAATCCACTTCCCAAAGCCCCCAAGGTGGTGGAAATCAGAAAGATCGCCTTACTTCCCAGAACAAAGCGGATAAAACCAATCTATAACATGAAAGCATGATCAAAAGAGAGTTAAGTCGTTGTTAGCTTAAATTACAAGCTTGTGGTCACCGAGAAGGACGGCAGCGTCGGGCATTAGCACAAGGCAATTGTATGGAATAAACCTCGGGAGAAATCCAGAGAGCTCACATCATTCAAACAATTATAAGTCTACTTTGCAACTCTTATAAATAATGGAAGATGTAAACAAATTCAATGTCTGATATTTTGTCAGATATTTTATCCTTATCGGATAAAAAAGGCAGAAAAAGCTTTTGTGTTTTTTTTTAAAGATTCAATCTTGAAAACCCAACGTTAGAAGGGAAGTTCACTACTGAGAATTCCCAATCAGAATGACAATTTTCTTAAACCTCCATGGAAAATACCAACAGGATATGAAGCAGTAGCAGTACCCATTGAAACTATCAGCCTAGCCTTCACCATTCACCATCCTCTCCGTCCTGCCATTTCACCAAATACTCAACATTCTCATGTTCTCGCCCTTGCCTCTCTTTTCCAATCTCTTCTCCACTTCAGCAAACTAAGAATGTGGAAGGTTTTCACAGGATTTGCAAAGCTTGACAGCCTCTTTCTTTTAGGTGATAAGATCCGCAGACACAGTCTCTCTTCCGATGGCTCTCAGCCCCTTCTCCCTCTTAGATCTCATAGACTTCACCATTTCTCTTGGGTTCTCATTCCGTTTGGTCATCAACTTTGCTAGGGTTTAAGAGGATAAATAGAGGATGGGGCTAGTAGCATTGTCTTGGTATTTAGTGTGATGGTGAAGACCTGAGGATGAAGCTGGGTAGATAATGGAAGGACAATTTTTCCCCTTTAAAAAACTCTGGTAACCGATATCAGCCCAATTCCAGCAAGTCATGCCAGATAATTGGTTATGACCAAATGTGGCAACAAATCAAAGTCATGCACCAAATGTGGCAATTGGGGATTAATATGGCAGGGGCATAATAGTCAAAGGACTAAAAATAGAAAAAATCCTTTTATTTCCAAGGGAGGAAGTGTGGGATATATTTTGCATGTGGCATTTTCTTCATCTGATATGCATTCTCTAAGCAAAGATAGAAGAATTCATTTTGATATTTTTTTTAAATATACAAACCTTCATCAGTTGTAAACTCCAAGGGCTTCCCTCCATCCAAACCTTTTTTCTCAAATAAAGTGCCATCCTCAAGCAAACCTGAATACCTAACTGGACATTGAACAGTAAATTGAGAAGTTTGAGAGTAAGTCAAAACACATCGCAGCAAGAAGATGCATTAAACCAAAGTTTGAAAAAGAGACTTGACAATTTGACAAATCACAACTCAATAGCTGCCTATTCATGGAATCATGGTTAGAAGGCTTTGCATTATACAGTGCAAGTCTACATTCTTATTTACTCCGTATAATATTGCCCTACTGAAAATAGAGTCCGATATTATTTTCAGCGAACTATCTCAAATTCCAATTCAAGTACTCCGTAATATTTTTGGCTCAAATATATTATACTTAGTTGAACTATGTCAAATTCCAATTCCAATACAGTGAAAGTCTACATTCTTATTTATAATATTGCCCTACTGAAAATAGAGTTCGACATTATTTTCAGTGAACTATGTCAAATTCCAATTCAAATAATATTTTTGGATCAAATTGCTGCCAAGTAGGTTTTGAGCAATTTGCATTTGTTATGAGACATGTCATTGCCATCCGAATAGAAAAGGGAAAACATGGTAGAAGTGCCAAACACTTACTACTAACAGCTGCGCCTTCATTTGCAGTGTGAGCACCTTCCCCTTCTTTCAAAATCTTCTTTAAAACTCCTAAATTACCAGTCACATCTATCACAGGTTTGAAGGATACCAACTCCAGATCAATGCTCAGAACAGAACCGGAGGGAACCAAAGGGAAGCCACTGGTAGAATCCTTATCCCTATCCCCAAAGGCATCTGAAGAAAGGTAAAATTATGGAAAAACAAACTCCTGAAATTTACAGGAAGAATCCTGTAGAATGATTCTTACATAGAAACACACATGCACATGTTTACACAGAAGATATTCATTCTGGAATTACTACAGTAAGTCTCGTACTGATAGAGTAGGCCCTCTAGACCACATGTGCATACATTTCATGTAAAATTAGAGAATGCAATTTCTATTTTCGACCATAGAACACCAATCTTTTTCTGGTACATATCATTTAAAATCAACATACTTCTGCCCGAGGCTTCTACAAGCTATATAGTTAATTGCCGCAGAACAGTTATGCATACAAACCAACAAAATATCCTCTTGTATAGTATGTTTGAAGAGTCTAGATGTATTATTACAAGCTTGATTATTATACATGCTCCAAATACCAAATAGTTTTTTAAAAAAAATGATCATTTGAATAAATATAATGAAGCTTATTAGTTCAAAAAAAAAGGCAGAAAAGCATCTCCCTGTTACTGAAATAGAATTATTAGTCAAGCAATTATCAAGTTAAGGAAAAGAAGATAGTCAGTGAGCGTACACTGAGGCTGGACAATTAAATTGACTCTCTCCCCCCTTTTCATTGTCTTGATTGCTTTAGGTAATGCTTTGCAAAAATTACCTAAAAGAAAGAGAAGTAATGGGTAATAAAAGAGCAGAACATACATCAATACAGCATACATCCTTAGATAAAGGTAGTTGAACCTTCATCCTCCAGAATAATAATTTATTAAAAAAAAAAAAAATTAAAAATCAAATGTATCAAGGTACCATCTTTGATGTAAAATTCTACTCCCTCTTCAGCTGCTTTTGAAACAATAGCACCATCAACCGTCATTGCAGTGTACCTTACTGTCTCATAAATTGAAAGACTAGTAAGAATACATATGCAAATCGCAACTAGATAAGGAGAAAATGCTTAAGGCTACAAGATATAATATTAAAAAAGTATATTTTTTTCCTACAAAAAGGAAAGGAGGTGATTGGGGTATACACATAAGTATTTGAGTACCTAAAACTTCATCTAAATCACCAGGAGGCCCAGTCATCCCAGTCAGGTCCCCCTTCTCCATAATCCTCTTGATAATACCACCATCCTTGCAAACATCTACCACTGTGATCCATGAGATGAGTTCTACTTCAAACTGAATTGCAGCATTTGGCGGAACACCATCACTGCCTGTTGCTCCATACGCCAGTTCCGGAGGCAAAGTGAACAATGCTGTTTCACCTTTTCTCATTGTAATAATCCCATGATCTAAGCCAGTAACAAGTTTACCTAACCAACCACTATTTTCATGTAAATAGACCAATAATACAGCAAGAGCAATAATCTTTCACTCAATTCTCAAAACTCAAAGTAGAAAAGTGATAAAAGTGAAATGAACAACTCAATTTGCTTCATTTCAACTTTGTTTAAGACGCATTACCACACTCTTACACAGTTATCCCATAGCTTTGAGATAGCCAAAATTTTGAATCAATGGCAGGCAGTAATCTAAACTACTCTATTACCCGAAATTCTTTTTATTTTCTGATTATTATTTCCTACAATAACTAACAGAGCATAAAATTGTTGATTTGAGTTTGTATTTAGATAGTTATCACTTAACTCTGATTCTAAGAACATTTCTGAAATACCTAAAGAGAAGATATATCAATCCAAAGCAGAAATGCAGGAAAAAAAAAAAAAAGAAACAAACAAACAAAGGCTATAGATAGAGCTAGAACTCACCTTGGCCAAGCTTGAAAGTAAAGGGCTGATCATCGCCCCTAGTTGATGCAAATTTGGTTCCATCAAGCAGACTACCCACATAGTGAACTGCAGCTCAACCGCACACAGGCCGTGAGAAGAGAGAAAGCGAGAGAGAATTTAACTAAAAATCTAGAAAGAATGAATGAATGAAGAGGTGAAGTGAGACTTTAATTTTATTTTTATTTTTTCTAGTGGGAATACCAGTGAGTTCATCGCCTAATTCCGGGCTCTCCCAACCATCGCCACACTTGAGGAGCTTCTTTTTAAGGCTAGTGCCGTTGCTGCACCTGATTTCTCTCTCCTCGCCCACCTTCAGCGGCGGAGCAGACTCGATCACTTCCCCTGGCTCTTCGTCGAACTCGTCGTTCTCGTCAATGAAGTTCGCTGCAGTAGCTAGGGAAAATTCCACCATTTTCGATTTACCAAGATGTTTGGCCTTCCAGTTCCAGATGGTAGTGAGAAGCGTGATGTACTTGTTTGCAGGATAGGATAGTGGTTGGGCATCAATACAGGAGATGGAGAACTCGGGTTATATTTCAGTGGGCTTTCTTTATCCCAGAAGCCCATGGGCCATGCTTTGCTCAAATGTTGCAGTAGAATTAGAATGCAGGCCCAACCCAAGTTTGTATTGGCTTATAATAGTCATTGCCCCATCAGTTGGATTTGAAATTGCCGGTCCACGATTCAATAACATTATGCTCCAATGTCTCATTTTACTTTTTGTGTTTACTATTCATTAATTAAACCAACGCTTCATTTTTTTTTTCTTTAATATTTTTTAATTTAATTTTTTATGTTTAATAATAATTTATGTAATTTTTAAATATATAAATTTTATATACTAACACTCAAATAAATATTACAAAAAATAAATATGAGTCAAGTCTCATTAACTTAATCCAACACATAAAATGCGACAAATAGAGTAAATATAACCTACTTTAGAGTAAAAATATCAATTCAGTTCATAATTTGGCACTCTTACAATTAAAATTCTCTTCCTACTTTAGAGTAAAAATATCAATTCAGTTCATAATTTGGCACTTTTACAATTAAAAATCTCTTCTTCTTCTTTTTTTTGTAAACTACATTGGTATCTGATATTTTTTTTTTTTTGGTGTAAACCACACATTGTGTTTCGGGTCTTTCTCTGTCCGTGTAACGGTCCAGGTCCATCCGGTTCGCTCCGAGAGGCACAGAAGCTGGCCCAAAAGGAATTGTCACTTGTGGGAATCAAACCCGAGTTATCCCAAAATTCTCCCCCACAAAGAAAGCTCAATTGCCACTTGAGCTACCCTATTGGGTTATTGATATCTGATATTAATTCAGTTAGTCTTAGTTGATCTCCAAACATTACTGAATACAGTTGTTGTTTTTTTGGGGAGAGGGAGGGGAGAGCTTAAAATTCAATATGTGCTTGGTCCAAATAAAGCCGAGTTCAATTTAATTTTAATTTCATTTTGTGTCCTAAATTTATAAATGACAGTGACTTTAAATTCTTTTTATAAGAATATTTACTTTTGATTTTATTATTACTGTAGTATGACTATTTTTTTGTCATTTATCAACAAAACGGTTTAAATTTCATTAAATACAATGACATTTTAGTATTCAATTATGGATATTTAAAAAAAAAAAACATAAAAATATAACTGTTAAACCTATTTTATATATATAAAAAATTAAAATGTGTTTGTATTTAATGACATTTCAACGATTTTATTGACGAAGGACTAAAAATAATTATGCCACAATAATACTATGAATAAATGAGAATGTTCTAATAAAAAATGACTAAATATAAACTGTCACCTATAAATCTATGACTAGAAAATGGAATTAACTCTAAAATTTACTTAGTCCCTTTGAACTTTTCTTATCAAACTATTTTATGGCCTATATTGAGTTAGTTTTAGTTATGGTCAAAATTTTGTATCATTTAAAAAAAAATTACTAATATAATTATAAATTCGCCATTAAAATATAGCATTAAAAGACAAAACGAGGCACAACTATGAATAGTAGCAAGTGGAAAACCTACCACAATATGAAAATGTCAATGGTTAGTAGCAGCAGCCTTTAACGTTACTTGGAAACTGCCTGCGGTGGGAGAAGTCTTCGACGACTTATAGAAGATTAGGGGAACTTTTGTTTTATTCGGCATAATAGTTTTGCCTTTCAATTTGTATGAAAGTATGTTACAATAGCTTTTTTGGTAAAATCCATTTTGTAGGTTGACTTTTAACTTCTAATTTAACATGTGAATTACGGAATATATTATTTATTATAGACAAATCAACTTTGTATGCTAACCTTTAGGCGCCATTTTTTTAATGCAAAAGAGAATTTTCACTCTAAAAATACATAAGAGATATCTCAAAAACGTAAAAGATTGAATCTACAATCTTAAATATAAGTACCAAAAAGTAAATTCATATAATCTCAAATACACATCATGCTTCGAAGATAACCTTAATATTTTCAGCACAGCGACACCAAAACGTACACAATGTTGACAATATTGTCTAGACAAATCAAAATGACTTACCATCTCCTTTGTTGGAAAGTAGACATCCGGGGCTTTCAATGTTTATATAATTTGTCAACCTTGAACACCAGAAAACCCATATAATCTTATCCTAAAGTCGTCACTCATTGTGCAGCGCGCATTTCATGACTAGATTGGATCGAATCTGTGCGGTGAACTTTCGTTTTCTTTATTTTCTTCTTTTGGCACCTCTTTCTTTGAACTCACTCCTGTGCCATTTCTCTTCTAGAAAATGAAAGAAATGGAAAATAATCCTCCCTTAGAATACAAGAATGTTGTTCTCTGTCACCATACAGAACCACCGCACGGTTATTATCATGATAATTATGAAGGTGCTCACACAGATAATCCAGTTAATTCCTGAGTGGTAGATTGTGAACAAAAATATAAAATTTAGTTTGGTTACACCTAATATGATAGGTTGTACTGGTCCTTACACCCAATCTGAAGGATAAACTTCTTATGAGTTATCATAAACAGTTGAGTCACTACCATTTCATTATTCTGTGGAGAGGGTCGAGTGAAATTTAATTTCCATTTGTGGGCATGCAATGATAATTATGAAGAATGGTAGAATGAAGAATATGAAATGATGTTTAATTTTGCAGAAACCATTGAATTTCATGAGTCTCGAGGTTGAAGCAATGGGTTCGTTATGCTTCAGCTATCGAGGGAATGGAGAATAAACCTGAAACGGCATTGTGGGATTGAATGGGCACAGTCATGGTAACTCCATTCATGCGCCATGTCGATCACCATCCAATGCACAGAATCATCATCATCATCATCAACCATGATAGATCGACCTGAAAGCACCTGCTCCCAAGCCAACCAAACCAATTCAAACTACAATTACAAAGCTTCAATTTCAATTCCGCTGAATATATAACAAAAAAATCAAAACCCAATGACTGTACTCCTCTTGTTGGTAACGGCGTAGCTTTTGCTTCTGGGATACTTCATCTCATCGACGCCATGATTACTATCATCCTCGCCCACGCCGCTCTCCTCCTCGATCCTCCCCATCGCCACGCTGCTGCTCCGCCGCACCCTCTGCGACGACCTCATCGCCATCGCCGCCGCCGCCGCCTGCTGCTGATGCTTCATGTACTGCTGCATCAGCCTCTCCAGCTCGATCCTACCCTCCATGCCGCGCATCGACGCCGCCTTCAGAAGCTCCCGGTAGTCCTCGCTGTCGTTGGACCCCTGCGAGCTCACACTGTAGCTCCGTTGAACCCTCGCCGCCTTCGACTGGTTCACCACCGCGTAATTGTTCATGCCGTTAATGTAACAGTCTTTCGTCCTCGCTAAACACCTCATCGGCAGCGCGAGAAATCTCAGGAATCTGTTCTGGGTTGCCTTCCCGCCTTTCATGTCGTTCGTGTAAATCAAGAATCTAGTAAAACACGATCAGATCGGATAAGCTAAGGGAATTGAGTAAAAATCTTGAATATTGAAAACTGGAATGGGAATGGGAATGGGATTGAAAGAATGATTTGGAGTGTGTTGAATCTGTGGGTTTTTATGCATTGGCTGAGTCCTATATAGCACGCCGGATTACATAAGGATAAGAACAAATTTTATTTGGGAATGCAGGAACACGTTGTAGGCCAAACTTGAAAACCATCCAAATATATCCAACTTGCTAAAGTTGACGGCGGCATTTTTTCCAAAATTTGGACCGTTCTTGAAGAATTACCATTTTTTAATTATCTTTTTGGTCTTGTTGCTGATTCAGCACCGCGTTCATATTATTGTTATCTAGAAGAAATGGTCCATGATTTGCGTGTCCTAATGAAAACTTCTATATTCCATAAACATTTTAATAATACCAAACTTTACAGGTTCGACTCATATCGAATCTGAATTTATTTGTGATGTTGGATAATTATTAGAGTTGTGATTTAAAAAAGATTTATAAAATTCAATTAAGTTAATTAGACAATTATTTTAGTAATCACAATATTCTAAATTTATTAGTTTGAGCTAATTAATCAACTATGGACAATTTGTACTTTAATATGGTCTTTAATCGATATGATCATAAAACGAGTTTTACTTAAAACATACTTTTAGAATAGTTGCAAGGTTTCTCGTAAATCAAAGATAGGGACGGAGCTACCCCTCTCGGCCTTTCTCCACCCCATATATAACTTTTGTATGTATATATGTATATATAGTACATGTTTTAGTATTAGTATAAAAAAAGTGTTGAATGTTAATAAGAAATGATGAGTTAGATTATAGTTGGTAGAGCACATGTTTGGTTGTAATAATAAGAAATCCGGCCTTACTTCTTCACCTACCTCAATAAAATTTCTGGCTCCGTCCCTGAATATATATATATATATATATATATATATATTATGATATATGGACCAATTGCCGGTGTGGCTGCGTGGAGGCAACTTCAGAATACTTGCCGGTGCATATAAAATCAATGGGAACACTCAACGGATTGTCCCCCGCCCGCGGTTTGGCAAACATTGGGTACTAACTAATTACTCTCCGCAAGTTAATAATATAATATAATTGGAAACGTGATCTTATGTACATATATTATTGTGGGAATACTATGTAAATGCACATAACCTTTGAACTGGTATACATGATATTTTGACTTGGTTTTTAGCTGATGAATTAATTAATTTGGGATGCTCGATCGAATTAATCAAACCAATAATTAAAGAATAAGCAGTAAAAACAAAATACTGAGTTAAAAAGATAATGCTTTGTATTAATGGCTTGTGTGAGATGATTACAAAAAGGATTGTGATGGTGTCATAACAAAGACAAAGGAAAAATATATATGCTAAGATTAAATCATAAACTGCCGCCAAGAAAATGGTGCAACGGGCAGTTATTAGAGCCCTTTGACCATGTTTACCCGTCTAGTCTGCGCCTGCTAGGCGCCGAGCTCGACCATGACCTCCCGAAGTCGAGTGCTGAGCTCGGCCTTGGTCGCGAGAGACCGAGCATCAAGCTTGGCCTTATAGCCGCGCGAGGCTGTGTGCAGAGCTCGACCTCGGAAGGCCGCTCGAGGCCGAGCATAGTGCTCGCTTGGGCTGTTCAATCAAGGCCGAGCTCAGGGCCTTGAGGCCAACTGCGGGGCGCCTTTGGTGCACGAGGCCACGGTCGATGGGGTCCGCCTCGAGGCCAACCTTGGAGGTTGGCTCAGATTATCTGAATCAGTCCATTCAGATCGATTTGCTCTGGATTTGTTATCAATACACCCATCAATAGCATTTAATTCAAAGAATTGGACTTGGCGTAATAAAGTGACAAAGTTCATTAAATAATTATGAATGTGGAAAATTTTAAACTCACGTGTAAGGTACGTATTTGGTACAAATATTAATTATAACAAAAAGTATATGGTTTGATCAAGAATGAGGTGCATGACTGCTCATATAGTCTTTCATTGTTCTAGAAAACGAATCTTCTTGGACAATTGAGATATTTGAAATAAAAATGCTCCATCGCCAACTATGCGTAAGCTAACATGGTGAGGATTTTTTTTTATTTTTTATTTTTAATCATATCAGATGTTTTCTAGTGAATGTATGTTATGATTTCACACATTGAGACTAAACTTGTTCATATATTACCAAGTAAGATCTCAAATAGTGATAAAAGTTCATTCATGGTTTTTAAAGTAGTTACATTTGTTGAGCATATAACCATTAATGTGCAATCCAACTATCAGCTTAGGCTTTTAGTTGAGATGGAGCACATGC
This sequence comes from Ipomoea nil, assembly GCF_001879475.1. Taxonomy (NCBI): domain Eukaryota; kingdom Viridiplantae; phylum Streptophyta; class Magnoliopsida; order Solanales; family Convolvulaceae; genus Ipomoea; species Ipomoea nil. The sequence goes on from NW_017619749.1 coordinate 2,307,210, forward strand.
TTCAAAGGTCATGGGTTCGAATCTCTACATCACCCGATAAGCGACTATGATCCACGTATTTGAGTATACCATTAATGTCTAATCCAACTATCAATTTAGGCTTGATAAGCGATAAGCGACTACGGTCCCGAGTATACCCCATTAATGTCCAATCCAACTATCAGTTTAGGCTTTAGGCTTTTAGTTGACATATCACTTCATATACAATCAATGTATAACATGGTGAGGACTGAGGAGCTATGGATAAGGAAATTAAAATAGTTTCCATGTTCGAATTGGCTTTATATACGATAAGCTTGGAAGACTTTTGAAATTTCAAAATAATTATTTTTGAACACCAATTTATAATATAAATGTTGCTTTACTAGTAGGTGCATGGTTGAAATTCTAGTGTATAAATATTTGAGCAACGACAGGCCATTAAAATGTATATCATAATTTAGTCTTTTTACTCGTCTTCAACACATATCAATCCTTAATAAGTTTATGATTAAAACTTATAATACATGCCTTTTCTATTTATTGTTGTAATGATTACAGAACTGCACAGAAACATAGGAGAGAGAGGACCAGTCAACATAGAAATTGGTGGGATTGGGCCGATTGGCTAATGAGGCATGCATGCGGAAGTATGAGTTTCGAGGGCTCCAAAACTATAATTAATGCAAATTACAATGTTACTTTGTCCTTCCCAAAATCTAAAAAAATAAATAAATAAATAAAAAATAGCCAATCTATACAATCAACAATCGTTATGATCAAGATTCACACTGCACTATAAATTTTAGTTCATTTGTTTGTGTTTGTTTAATTTATTATAATTTTTTGTGTCTAACATTATAAAATTATGTACCTTTTGAATATGAATTTTGTACATAAAACAAATTAGTAATTATATTATTTTAGAGATGCTGGATGTTGGACTTGACTTTTTAAGCCCATTAACGACTTTCACTCAACAATCTCACAATTACGGCAATTTATATCCTACACCACGGCGCGCGTTGCACTATGCGTCCAGATGCAAAACGACGTCGTTTTAATTTTTTTTTTTTAAAAATTTCCTGCCCCAGTGTATGGCAGTTAATTTTTCTTTAAAAAAAACCCATGTTCAAAAATGTACATAATGTTATACTAGAATACACATAATTGTATACATGAATGTACATAATTATATAACAGAATATGCATACTCTTTGTAGAAGATAATACACATAATCTAACATAATACATAATAAACATAAACTTTTAACATAATCACATCAACTCTTAACATAATACACACAAATTTTCTGATTCGAATGTACATAATTGTATAAAAAGAATGTACATAATTGTATAAAAAATGTACATAACTGTATGAACAAATATACATAATTGTATAAACAAATATACATAATTGTGTGAACAAATATACATAATCACAACAACTTCCTACCGCGCCTCCCAAAACGACGTCGTTTTGGCAGGCGCGCAACGCACAATGCTACGCGCGCCGTGGTGTAGGGTATAACGATTGCACAATTACCTAAATACTTGGTGTTAGACTTGGTCTTAGTCCTTTACTGACCTTCTCCATTAAATTAATTTAAGCTTACACCTGCCGAGGGAGCAGGCTTGCATTAAAAGAATTTCATCAGGCCAAATCTCAAATTCCAAGTTCTAATTTCTTAATTATGATATGGCTATATTAAAACACCCAATTGAATAAACTACTAATTACGGAGCAGCGGATAACATTAGTGCTATTTTAGTAGAATGGCAGAAGTAGTATTAAAAATAAAACGGTGTATAGTTTACGTTAATGACGAGCAATTAAGTTAGGAGGGAGAGACAGGATGGCAGAGCAGAAGAAGATGAACCCACGTTTGCCGTGGACACGTGTCGGTGTTCCCCATTCCTTAAAGCGGCAAAAAGATCCAGTCAAACCTTGTTAAAGATTAAAGAAAAGGGAAAACATCGCCGGATACAACAGTGTGTGTGTGTGTGTTTGACTAGTCAGTTTGCTTCGCTGCCACTTTCTGGAGGCCACGCTCCGTTTTCGAATACGCACCATTGGCTTTTTTTGATTTATTAGAAAACTCACGACTGTTATATTTAACGGTGCAAATTCAAATATCACATGCTTTAGTATTAGATGGAACTCATGAAAAAGAAAATTAAAGTAATTTATTTAAAATGGTGATTTTTAAATAACATTACTATGTGGACTCAAATTAATATTATAGATATTGACAAATGTATTTTATATCAATTATTACTTAAATTGACAACCGAGAATATGTATATAATATTTTATCATTAATACATAATTTAATGTGTGATGCGATCCCACAACGACTTCACAAGAAATTGTGAAGTGATACTTAAGTTGGGACAAGCTTCCACTCGTGAGCTAGTTTTTATGGTGAAGTTAGGGTCTTGGCTTGAGTACCGTATCAATATGTTATGCGTATAAAAATGTGTATATTCTCATATAAGATTACAATTTTGAATCATCTTTCCACGTCCTCATCTAGGTGCCAAGTTATCTTCCCTTATATTCAGCTCGGACTTAGGTGCCAAGTCCTCTTTCCCTTCCTTGGGCAAAAGCCTAAACCCCAAAGCCGGCAATGCTTTCATCCCGGAGTAAAACTTCAACAAAGTGATTCACACGTGTTTCTAGAGATGCAAGCCCTTGGTTGACACAATGGGTCAATCATTGAAGACCATCATCACCCATACATCTCGAGCCTTTGGCGACGATAAGTGTTAATGTTGGAACCGTTGGTAAGAAAAATAAATAATAATAAAAAATAAGATTATTATTTTCTGAAAAAATAGGGAAGGAAAGATGAAGAATTTTGGCTCGTATTTGGTGTTGGGTTTTTGCAAGAGTCAAGCAATCACTCTTTCCTTAAAATCTTATTTGCCACCTCCCAAAGATGCTAGGAGCGTTGTAGTCTAGGCTTCCCAGGATAAAACTTGCTATGATTCAGTGTTTGAGCATTCAAACAGAGAATCCGGCGAGCAAGACAAGGTTTTGAACACAGTAGGCTTAGAAAGAGAAGGAGTAGAAGCAGAAAAACTCTAAGTTTCGTGTTTCTCACTGTCTTTGATTTGCACCCCCCGCGCGAGAGAGCCTCTATGCTATACAATTCTACAAGCTTCAAAAGAGCTCTTGTATATAAGGGGGGAAATTCTCATTCCAAACCAATGTGGGACAAAAGCTCACTTTTTTCCCTAATTTTCCAACTCAATTGGGTCTACTTTGAGAATCAATATCTCATTCACCATTATCCGTTTTGAGCGTACAATATATCAATCTCTTCGTCTCACTACGAAGAACCCGAATCCACTTTGATCCGACCCAAATCGGAAGTGGACCCCACTGATAATTGTAATAGCCACTTAACATGCCATTTTAAGTTATTTTTTCTAACAGTTAACGCTCATTTAGTGTAGTATTTGTAACAATTTAAATTATCATCTTCTTAAGACATTTACAATTCTTATCCCCTATCTATTTATTTTGTGGGTTCAATTAATTCACAACATCATATAATCTCCTATCATATTTTCTCCAAAAACCTTTTCATTTTTATCTCCTTTTTTTCTTGGCTATACTTCTCCACACTCATATACATCGTCTATTATTTTATTTATTTTTTTTATAATTAATAATTTTAATTTTATAATTATAATTTCAAATAAAATAAATGAAAAAATAATTATAAAAAAATTAAATTAAAACTAATTCCAGTCACGTTAACTGAATCGTATATTATATCATATACATATTTTATATTTTTTTTGGCAAATTTTATAGAGACTCGAGTGAGGGTATAAAATACTGTGCAGTGTACATTATGCATTATTTTAGAAAAAAAGAAAAGAAAAGGGTGGTACGAAAAGATACACATAGGAGTTTGGACCACACGTGCTGTGGTCAAATTACTGCCTGCATCAGGAAATAATATTATTTCTTAATCAAATTAAATGCAGTAGTAATTATGGGAAGCCTCATTTTGTAGGGTTTCAAGCACTTGCCTGCCCCCATTGCAGCAGGGGGGAGAAGAGGGGCTCACATTTACAGATAGATAAAGCTCATAGCTTGCCTGTCTTCCTCTCAATGTACAGTTAATTTCATACATTTTGGTATGTTTTCTTAGCTTTCTCATTCTTTCTTGGGTTCTCTGATAAGAAAGATTGCAACTTTCTTCTTGTTAATTTGGTGGGTGCCTGTTGATTTTTGTTGTCTCTTACTTTTTTTTGGAATGGTATGAGTCTTTTTTTGGGGAGCTTCAAGAGGAAGATAGAGTGAATAGTGATTAGAGTAGTTGAGGTTTTGGTTTTAGGGAAGAGGGATTAGTTATCATCATCGTAGTGTTTGATGGTGATAATGATGGTGGAAATGGCACTATGAGTCTTTTGACCGGGGAAAAAGAGCTGAGATAAAGCTCAAAAAAGAAGAAAAGATGTCCCCCTCGATGTCCATTTGTGATTGCAGTACTAGTGTTTGTCAATTACAGGGAAAGTGAAAGACAGAGAAGACAAAAGAGTGAGAGACCCTCTTGCTCTCTTCCTTCTTTCTTTTCCTCTTTTTTATCCACACGCTTCGTGTCCCGCCATATGTGTGTTGAAGAAGACTGTTTCTTGTTTCTAAATTTAAAAGCTCTGCTCAAGTTTTAGTCCTAATTCCAAAAAAGGGTGTGTTTAAAAAAATGCCTATGTATGAGCCATCTATGGGGAGGAGGGAGGTGGGTGGACAGGTGTTGGATCTGGATACTGCTGTCAAAGATGGGATTTTGGGAGGGGGAGGTGGTGGTGGGGTGGTTTCTGGGGTTGGTATTTCAGAGAAGAAGATTAGTCTGAACAAAATGATTGAAGAACTTGATTCGATTGAGGTGCCCTGTGTGTTTATCTGCCCAATTTCCTTAGAGCCAATGCAAGATCCTGTGACCCTTTGCACAGGGCAGACCTATGAGAGGTCCAACATTCTCAAATGGTTGTCTTTGGGGCGCCTCATTTGCCCGACTACAATGCAGGAGCTGTGGGATGATTCGATCATCCCAAATAGTACTCTACACCACCTGATTTACAGTTGGTTTTCCCAGAAGTACTTGGCTCTGAAGAAGAGGTCAGGGGATGTGCAGGGAAGAGTCTTGGAGATTTTGGAGACTTTGAAGAAGGTTAAGGGTCAGGCTAAAGTTCAGGCTTTGAAAGAGTTGAGGCAAGTCGTCACTGCCCACGATTCAGCCAGGAGAACGGTGGTCAGTAATGGCGGAGTTACTTTGATTAGTTCCCTATTGGGCGCCTTTACTACGCATGCTGTTGCCTCGGAGGTGGTTGGGATTTTGGTGCACTTGGATCTTAGCCCAGATGCCAAGGCCAATTTGACACAGCCAACCAAGATTTCGCTAGTGGTGGATACGTTGAACGAGGGGTCAGTTGATACGAAGATCAACTGTACAAAATTGCTTGATATGTTGATGGAAGAGAAGGGCTCCGACTCCTCCGAGTCACAAATTGTGTCAAGTTTGAGTCTTTTGGTCGGGTTATTGAGATTAGTGAAGGATAAGCGACACCCAGTTGTTGTCTTGGCTGGTCTCAGGTTGCTCGTGATAATGTCCTCATACGAATCAGTGAGGGCCTCGATTGTGAGTGTTGGGGGTATCCCTCAATTGGTGGACGCCTTGCCCAACTTGAATGCTGAATGCTTGAACTTAGCCCTTCATATTCTCGAGGTTCTTTCAACACTTCAAGAAGGTGCATTGGCTCTAAAGGATTGCCCTAGGACCATCCCGAACGTTGTGAAATTGCTGATGAAAGTTCCCGAGAACTGCACTCAACTAGCGTTATCAATCTTGTGGGCAGTCTGCAAGCTCGCCCCCGAGAAATGTGCTTCACTCGCTGTTGAGGCGGGCCTAGCTGCAAAGCTCCTTCTTGTAATTCAAAGCGACTGCAATCCAGAGTTGAAGCAACGGTCCGCAGAACTATTAAAGCTCTGCAGCCTAAATTACACCGCAACTATTTTCATATCCAAGTGTAAACTTTCGAGAACAATAGAATGAAGTGAATTAATTGGTTTGTTATTCGTACACAGCTTTTCCCTTCTGCCCAGACGCCCCGGTTGCTATGGCTTCCATTCTTTCATATGCTTGAAGACATGATCTCAATCTAGACATCTAGTTCTCTCTTCATAGGCAAAACTGTTCATTGGCATTAGTCGTATATACTGAACCTTTCCAATAATCTTGGCTAACTAATGTAGCCCATGATTGCCTTTCCAATGTAACATCAAGATTCAAGGAATACAACTCCAAGGTCTAATATGATGTCTTTGTACTCTTTCTGGGCTATCCCATACCAGAATCTATCCAATTATTCTCACCGGGGGTTCCAAAATTTCATAATTGTAAAGATTGCTATCTGTAAGTTCTTCAGTTTCTTTAGATATAAAGTCAACAAGTACAATTGATTCTTTATTTCTCTACAATCTTTTGATTGCCAATTATTAGCCTTTTCCCCATCAAGCAATCCTTTCTTTTGCTTTTGCTTAATTATTATTATAAGCTTCACTACACCATATAGTTTTGGAATCATGTTTCTGAGCTTCCCAAATTTGAAATCTTTTGCTTCTTTTTGGAAAGGCACTAAGTTGAAGTCTAGCTAGCATTTCTGGCTTGTTCTGGGTCAGAACTTGTTGCAGTTTACAATCACTGAGCACATGCATTTTCTTTTCTTTTTCTTTTTCTTTTGTTCTGTGTTCAAATATGGATACAAAGAAAATCATTAAGGGTTGGGACCAAATCAAGTGTATGGTGCACACACACATAAAGGAAAAGGGAGATATTATTGCTAGGATTTACTGTGTAGAAAAGAAAACTGGATTCAACTTTCTTTGGCCTTGAACAATGCACCCCACGTACTCACCCTTGGACCAGGAAAAAGAAGTCGATAAAAATAACGGGTTGGAATGCGCCCGCAGAGTTTGACTCTTACTCGAAGAGAATTCTCATTGCACATTGTTACAGACTGTTTAGCATTTGTACTAAGATACTGGGTTTAGTCTAAGATTTTTAAACCTTTGATTAAAAGGAGAAAGGGGAACAAGAAGTTTTTGTTGGAATTGCAATTTCAAGGATCTTTGACTGAGACCAAAAAGTTAAAGTTGCGAAATTGCAGAAAAAAGGAGCATTTGGTGGTGAAGCTGTTGGAGGTGTGTTCCTACCTTGAAAGCTGGGAAGATAGAGTCAAGACTGTCCTCCATAAAGGCAAAACCATTCTCTCTTCAATTATTCCACCAATTTCATTATTTTATTGACATAAGGTTTCTTTGGTTACTGGTTCCACCTAGATCCTTGGTTTATGGTTCAACCTAGTCTTTTCATAACACTTAAGATGAGATTCAAATGTGAGACCTTCCATATGAAAAACAACAGTGAAGCAAATATCACTCGGGATTTGACCATGTCTACTGAATAAGTACAAAAAATTTATGCCTGCAAATCTTAAATACGGCTCAATTCAGAATTTCTCAACTTACTGCAGCATAAAGGGTCAATATCAGCCCACTGATATCGAACCCATAATTTCTAATTTGGAAGCGCTACTTCGTGCCACTAGATCACAAAAATTATACACAATTATTTATTGTTATTCTCCATTCATAAAACTTTTATGCCACTTTATATACTACGGAGTATTTATTAGTGTCTTGAGTTAACTAATTCTGTCAAATACTATGTTACAATTTCTCGTATCAGAAAAGCAATGGAGTGATGTCCATTAAAGCGAGGCCTAGTTGGCCATCATACTCCAGATAAGCTCAACGGCGGGGCCCATAAAGACACTGTTAACAGCGGAGCCCACTCCACGTCATTACAGCAACAAATTTTTTAAAAAAGGAATAAAAATAATAAATTTGGGCAGCGAGAGAAACAAAATCATAATCAGCTCCCACCCACTTTTCTTCATCAGATTTGAAAATCACCCAATTTAGGCACCTTTCTCTTCCCTTTCTCCTCTTCCTCGATCCGATCAAAATCGAACCGCCATGTCGTCGTGGTTAGCGCGCTCGATTGCCAATACCCTACGCCTCGACGACGATGAACAGAGCGGGGAGGAATGTGGAAACGACGTCGTTAAACGGGAATCGACCTGTCACGGTTCTTGGGAACAGCAGCCCGGGGAAGGCGATTGCGCGTACGAGGAAATCGATTTGGACGATCGACGCGAGAATGACGACGCCGAGGATTATATTGATGATGCCAATCATCCCGGCCGCGGCGGCGGTGTCAAAGAGGACTTGTCTGAATTGGGAGAAGCCCTAAGTCGGCAGCTGTGGGGCGTCGCTTCATTTCTAGCACCTCCGCCTGCTGCGACTAGTCTTCCGAGCCAGAATTCGGATCAATTGGAGTCTGATCGAGTCCATAGTAGGCTTTTTGATCGTGAGTCTGATGAGGAAGAGGATGGGGATTTCGTGGAATGTGAGAATTTCACGGAGTATGAGGTGGAGGATAACGTGGGTGATGCTGTGGGGGTTACTGAGGAGGCGTTGGCCTTTGCTCAGAATATAGCTCATCATCCCGAGACTTGGCTTGATTTTCCCTTATCAGAAGAAGATGAGGAATTTGATGGTTTGCACGATTCCTCGTATCATTCATGTTACTTTCAATGGATTTTATATCCTCAAGTGTTCGTTTTTGGGCGGTTTAGTTGATGCTATGTGCTTAAAGATGTCTAAAAATCGAATCTTTATCTTCTCATGGTTGCTAGTATTTAAGTGAACTCTTGGAAATTGAGGTCCCGGTATTGTTGACGAGTATGAACCTAATAGGGGATGGGTATGGTGTATGTGCTTGTTGCTTTCTTGTCTTACAGGCAATGCCTAATGCTTTATGCTCATTGTTAAGCCTAGTTTCTTCATCTCATATGCCATGCCTAATGCTTGCTGTCACTTCTAGAAGCATAGCATCATTGCATCTTTACTTGCCAAGAACTTTAGTGTTGCAAATTTTCTCTAATCTCTAAGAGATGATTATCTATGAACTGCACTGCCTGGTGTTAAGCCCCAGACAGTATTGCTGGGAGCTCTTTTGTGGATTCACTTCAATTCTTAATTTGTTATTCTTGGGAAATGACATTTTCAACTTTAATCATAGTGCTCTTTTTGCCCTGTTCAGATTTTGAGATCTCCAAGACTCAGGTCAATCATGTTGTTGCAATTGAATGTTTAGTTCCTCGGCTACTAGCTCTAAGAATTGAACTCTGCCCTGCCCATATGACTGATGCTTACTTCTGGATGGTGTACTTTGTTCTTCTTCACTCAAGACTTAATAAGCATGATGCCGAGCTTTTGTCTACACCGCAGGTTAGTTAATATATGTGGTACTAGTTGTCACACTGTTAAAATATGTAATTATATTTTTCAATGAACTATATCAATAGAAGTTCATTTTATCTCATTCTTTTAATTTCTTTCCTTTGCTGAATATCAACTTGGGGGTGGCACCCCGTTTGTGGAGACACTTTTTTCTCCGGTAATGCTAAAATGATATTTTCCATATCTGGCATGGCCTTGTGGTGGGAGGACCAAGTGGAGAGGAACATTCTCTTCTTAAAGTCACTGCTAAAGTGTTAATGTTAACAGAATGGTTAGACTCAGAATTTTGTGCATGAACTAATATTTAGCTGTTTGAGCTGTGAATGATTGGATGGTTTCGGCTGGTAGTGTCGCTTGCAGTGCTTTTGATAATTTTAAGTAGTTGGCATTTTGTTATGAGCACTTGACGGTTTTATATTTCAAAAGGGCACTGACTATATAGCTACAAGACATTGCATGATATTAGTTTGTGCATGAAGTATTTTAACTTCTGATATGCTCATCCCCTCCAGCTTGTGCAAGCAAGGGCAATGTGGATAAAAGAGCTGCAAAAGAAAATGAATCCTGAGTCAGATTGGGCTGGAGTAAATACTTTCCACTCAAAAGAAACCCCAGACTTACTGCATGAAGACTTTGATTCTCTATCATCTGAAGATACCCACTCAAGAAACACGTCTAACACAGCATTTGGCTATGAACATCCTTCATCTTTCAATGATACAACTGATGTTGAAACTGAGAAGCATCCCATTGAAACTACAGAGATCCAGTTCATAGACAAAGCTGTTATTGCTGAAGACTTGGCAAGCAAGACTGTAGACAAGGTGGTGGTTACTACCACATCTTATAAACAACCTATCTTGGATTATGAAGATGATGATGAGGATGACTGGCTAAAGGACAATCCCGAACTGGAAGGATATTCTGGCCCTACCCTTGTGGGAAATGAAGAAGATGTGTCATTTAGTGATCTTGAGGATGATATTGATTGTACAGTGCCCTCTAAAACAACGGCAATTCCTCCCGAACATCTTAAGCTTGGCCAACTTCCAAAAAAGATCTAATTTTCCCAAAGTGTGCTCTCACCACCTTTTTCTTTCTTGGTGATACAATCAGAAATGTACTGAGGACTCCTGTGCTTCATGCAGAAAATGTCTCAAGTCTTCTGGCATCGAACTAAGGCAACGAGGCAGAGGGGGTTAGCACTGTGTGAGTTCCGGTTTTTTCTGGTGGCATAGTTGCAAGTAGCATGGATATGAAATTTGTAAGGGTGAATACCATAGCCAATGACCCCTCATTAGATGGAAGGTGCTCCTCTTTTATTTCATTTTATTAATTTTTTTTTTTTTTTAAAAAGAGAGGTTTTGCTTGTTTAATTCTTTTCTGATGATTGTGGAGTATCTTAGTAGTGGTTGGGGGTGCTTGCTACACCTCGTGTACACAAAAAGCATGATTGTATTTGTACATAAGCAAATAATTGTTTGCTTATAAACTGGAATTTTTTCAGTCCAGAATCTCCTATAGTACTGTAGTAGGTTGCTTTATATGAGAAAGTAAAATGTACATTTCAAATATTTTTGGTTTGAAATTATACTGAATCAAGCAAAAGCTAGCCAAATAACTTGTCCACATGAATATGAAAGTGTAGATAAATTACGATAACTCAATAGTCTCTTAAATAATTGTAATTTAATCTCTTAGATAGTCGTAATTTTTACACTGCAACTATCAAGTTTTGACTCAACAAACTAGAATGCTGAATCTATACGAGTATACAGTGACCGGAGAGCCATACTTATTACAAAATCCAATCAGAAAGTTCGTCATCCAAGAACATTAAATCAAAGCATAAGATACTCAAATCAATGCCAGTAACCGTAAATATCTCAAAATCGAAGAAATTTGCAACCAATTAACTTACGCTTCTAAACATCAGAGCATGGCATAATCAAACCAATTACCCGTAACCGCGAACAAGAATCCGACAGCGAAGTGAAGAGAACCATAAAAGTTCTAAATCGAAGAATTTCGCAACTAGTTTATGCTACTAATCATTAACATCGCCGAAGCATTAGACAATAATATCAAGTAAACTGATGCCAGATTAAGGCAAATTATGATGTTTAACTACACGGTTTCAAAACTGTTCATAATTATGAATTTAAAAATTATGAACATAGAGTTGTGAACATAGAGTTCTGTAATTATGACTAAGATTCAATAATTGTGAATATGAAGTTCAAAAATTATGAATATATAGTTTTATAATTATGAAAATATAGTTCAGTAATTATGAACATAGAGTTCTGTAATTGTGAATATAGAGTTCAACAATTATAAATATGAAGTTCAAAAATTATGAATATATAACTTTATAATTATAAACATATAGTTCAATAATTATGAACATAGAATCGTGTGCACCTTGAAAGGTGGACACAATTTCACAGCATAACGACTTTTAAAACTTGTAGAATTAGTCCACAACTATGACTTTCTTAGCAAAATTGGTCCTTTCGGTGCATTCTTTCGTTCAATTTTTGCCGGAAAATTTTTTGGCATTTATGAGGAGGGTGAAACTGAAAGTGGAATTGGAATTGGGTGACTTTTACGGAGTAATTTCAATCACTGTACCACTGACTGTAATTAAACGGAGAATGGTGTGTGAATCTGTTGTTATATCGAAATGAAACTGTAATTGTGTTGAATTGAAATTACAGTGTATACAAAATGAAATTAAATAACAGAATTACTTTTTGTGAAACGGCGCGAAACAACACGAAACAGGTGTCGTTTCTTTTCATTAAACAAAACAATGTTGTTTTGAAGCTCCTGGCACGATATAATTTGCCAACACGCACGAACTACGAAACAGGTATTAACAATTTGCCTCCTGGCAGCGGATTGGCCGAACGCCGCAAAACGCCACGGATCATAGAAGAAACCAAATGCCAAAAAGATTCAGACCACCACTTTTCTTTTCATATTTCATGAAGAATTAAAAGAAGAAAAATCTTTTCCATTTCCAGCCACAATTTCCCTTTTATTCCATTTTTTTCTGGACTCAAATGAATGACCCATTCAATACAAACAAAACCCAGCAAGACAACAAGATCCATAATCCCTTCTCTTTTCGTCTGATTCTTTCTGCTCAAACGGCTCATAATCACATCAGGTTCGTCTTTCCTCCATAATCTATGCTAGTTTTTTCTCCAGAATTTTCAACTGTGTCAGCATTTCGGAAAACGAAAACCTAATTCATTGATTTGTTTCTTTTTTCCAATCGATGCATATGTTTAATCGATTTTGAGCTTTGTATTGGAACGTATATATAGATGGATTTTGAGTTTGTAAAGAAAGGTTTGATCTTGACGCCGAAGAAGAAGAAATGGTTGATTGCACTTGGGGTTATTGGGGCATCATCGTATGGTGCATATAGAGTGTATAATATACCGTCTATTGTGAGAAAGAGGAGGAGAATTATGAAGGTGTTGTGGGCTTTAGTGTCTGTAGGTGAAATGGTGTGTGAATCTGCTGAGGCTGTCACTGTTGTGTCCAAGGATTTGAAGGAGTTTTTGCAGTCTGATTCCAATGAAATTCCCAGTAGTTTTAAGCAACTGTCGAAAGTTGCTCGATCTGAGGAGTTTTCAAAGGCATTGAGTAGAGTTTCAGAGGCTGTAACATCTGGGGTATTGAAGGGGCACCATAAGTCAGCTGGAGATGTTGGAAGTTCAGATTTTTCAGATAAACTTATGGATAGGTTGACCAGTAGTGCTGGGGCCGGGTTTGCTTCAGTGGTTGTTGGTAGCTTCGCGAAGAATTTGGTTATGGGGTTTTACTCGAACAGCCAGTCTCGTGAGGACATGGATGGGAATCATTGTCCTGGGAATCATCCAAATTCATCCACTCCCCCGGGTTGGGTAGATGCAGTGTTTGGTGATCGGTCTAAAGTACTGATGGCAGATTGTATACAGACGTTTGTAGGCACTGCTATTGCTGTTTATCTTGATAAGACGATGCATATTAACTTCTACGATGAGATGTTCTCTGGAATGACTAATCCTAAACATCAAGCCGAAGTTAGGGACATTATGGTTTCCCTCTGCAATGGCGCTGTGGAAACTCTGGTCAAGACTTCTCACCGAGTCTTGACATCTAATCCTGACCCGAGTTTGAGTTTGGCATCCTCTGTTTCCATTGTTGATCACAGCGACGATGATCCAACCCAAATGAATGGCAAGGATTTCAAGAACGCATCTCCAGAGAAGAGCCAACCCATCGATCTGCAGAGTAACGGATGGCTGAGTAGTGTCTCGTCCACATTGGCAGTGCCAAGTAACCGGAAGTTTGTGCTTGATGTTACGGGCAGGGTGACATTTGAGACTGTAAGATCCATAGTGGAGTTCCTGGTATGGAAGATGTCGCAAAGCTTGAAAACAAGTGTTAATGTAGTTCAAGAAGAAGTGTCGGAGCGGGGGATGGATGTGATCAGATACATTTGTGCCAAATCTTCTGTTATTCTTACAATATGCCTTGCATTGTTGTTGCATATACTGGGCAGTACTCACAATCTGTTGCCTGCCCAAATCTGATTCATCTATACTCTACATATTATGCAGGTTTAGTTTCTTGGATATAGATCTTCCATTCCAATAAGGACCATGTATAGAATTGTTATTAGCCTCTATAATAATTGCAAAGTACACATTTCTTGTAACCAAGTCTTCTTAAGGGTATGTGTAAATGAGGAATCTTGAAAACATATTATTGTAGCAGTAATGTTAGTCCAAAGCTGTTGGTGCATAACTCAATTGGTTAATTAATTCAAAAAAAATAATGTTAATTCTACTTCATAGTTGATGGTGGTCTCGGGATTAAGGCAACAAAATACATATTTCTTAATTTACCTCATTAACAGGCAGGCAAAAGCTTTAGACTTTAGAGTCGAAAGTTCTTGGTGCATAACTCAATTGATTAATTCAAAAAAAAAAATGTTAACTCTACCTATAGTTGATGGTGGTCTCAGGATTGAGGCAACAAAATACATATTTCTTAATTTACTTCATTAATAGGCAGACGAAAGCAATGAAGAAAACTAATAAAACTAATTGTATTGTATTAACTGACCTTTCAGATGATAGAATAAGAAGTTTTAAATTGGCTCATATACATAGAGTCGTAATACAGATAATACTACATACACTCTCAAATTCTACTTATATTTTACTTTTTACTTACGAAATAAATTATGATTCATCTAAAAAAGTGACCCACAATTGTTATTAATCCTTCTCTTATATAACTAAAATTACCCAAAAATTTACTTCATAAGAGTTTTATATCATTTTCTCCTATTTTCCAAAAAAATATCATTTTCTCCTACCTTCATGGCTGGTTGTCCAAAAAAAGAAAAAAAATGAACTCTATACGATAACAGAGGCAGTTACTTTCCAGCGCATAACAGACCACTCGTACATAATTGGCTTCACAAGCCAACTAATTAACCGCGCCATTGACCCACAACAGTAATACTATGGTAACTCTCCCGTAGAGAGAGAGAGAGAGAGATAGAGTGAGGGAGAGAGAGAGCGAGAGAGAAAGCGCTATGCGTTGCCTCGTGGCATCGGCAATCAACGCTACGTCTTCAACTTTGCATATTTGCAACTTCTCTGCACTCTATCCTTGTTAACTTCGCGATTTCCAAATTAGTAAAATCAGCGTCTCGATATTCATATTGATTGAGAAACTTCAGAAGCTTTCTTCAGCAATTCCGTCTGAGAAATTCGCAACAAATCTTTATCAGGTGAAAACTAAAGAACAACATACACAATGCTACTGGGCAACGGAGGAGGCCAAACCCCTAGTCGGTGAGTTTTCCGTTTTTCACTAAGATTTTGTTCAACATTTCTGATTCGTTCTTCCGGTTAGGTTTCAAAGTCGTCTGCTTTTGAGATTCAAAGGGTTGGTGGCAGTTGAACACTTTTAGCATAAAATTGCAATTTTGGATTGAATTCGCATGATGCAGGGCTAACTGCACTTGTCAGTTTCCATATATTAACCGTAATTAGCATTGTACGTCAAAATGAGCTCTTGGTTAGCATTTGAGCCATTGGAAACTTTTTTCCTTTGCCAGGGTGGGCGGTGGTGGTGGTATTGTTTTGGAGAATGAATTAGTGAAGTGGCAATTAGAACAAATTCAAAAGGTTTCTTTGCAATCTATCCTAGCTTAATCAACCTTTGGCATTTAAATGCCGGGGTTATCTCAATTTTCTAGTATTTCAAAAACACTGCATACTTGTTGATTTATAAACAAAGGAAGAATTTTTAGGATGGTCAAAGTGATGTTCTTTGAGCTAGGAAAGGATAAGAAGGATACTAACATTTTTCTTTTATCTCCATGTGTCTATTTTCATTTGCCTTTACTAACTCAATATCTGCCATAAAGGTTTGAGTTGTTGAGTATGGTGAAGAAGCACTCAAAATTTTTAGGGAAAACCATAGTGGAGGAGGAAGATCCATCGGATGTGGAAATGGATCCACAGTTCTGGCATGAAGTATTGGATTTGTATTTCGTATGTGGAAAGGAATCCAGAGGCCGTCAGGAGGATGATCTCATATTCTTCGTCCGAAAAATGGTATAATAGTTCTGGTTTTAGAATTGTTGTATTAGGTGTGATATGCAAGATTCATAAAGCTAAACCATGGGTCATAATGTATGAGTTGTTAAATGTAGCACAATGCTTTTATTATTATTTTTTCGGAATGTGTATGCAGAGTTTGCAAGGATATGAATCCAATGGCAACAGTGAAGACAATTCTCCTTACTTTGTACGGAGGTGGTCACCTAAGGTAAAGGCATTATTAGTCTTTCCTCCAAGTATTGTTCACTTCCATGTCTAGAAATTCCTCCAAAATTCACATTAGTGCAACATAGTATTAGTACTACCGTGATTTTATCTGATGGAAGTTGTTTTGTTTGCATGGGTAAGTTCAGAGGTCAATGTTTTTAGAATTGAAGATGAGTTCTGATGGTTGAAGTTGTGGATGATATACTTTACTTAATTTCCTTGCAGTTGGATGATTTACTTGGTGAGAACTCAGTAGGTGTGGATTGGAGGCGCTCATATTACTTGAACTTGATTGCTCATACAACTTTCAGTGTGACAGTGGCAATTTGCAGGTAATGCTCTTCTCTTGATTTCACTACTACTGTGATTTGAAATTCAAGAAAAGGTGGCATCTTCTTAGCCACAGGGATATTTCTCTTCTGTTTTCGAAGATTGTATTGTAATTGATATGGATTAATTTGTATAATCTACTAATCTAGTGCTAGTGAGGAGAACTATTTGCTGAACCCCATGCATCTAATTGTTTATTTGTCATGTCTGTCAGATAGGCTTAATATTTGGTTCTTCTGTTTTACTAAAGCAGCGATGGTATTGTCTGCAAACTGTGTACCTGAGTCGCTATACCTATCTTTATCATTCAAGCTAAAACTTTAAGATGTTTGTCCCTTTCCTTGTAATAATGTCCTTCCTCACTTTCTTTTAGTCACGAGGTCCTTAAAAATTACCAAACTGGCAAAGACAAGCCATTGTCTCCTATATACAAGGTAACTGAAGAACATAATTTATATACTCTATACTTAATTTTTTCTCACTGTTTACTTGTCAACACCATCGTGATCTTTTTTTTTTTTTTTTTTGTAGGTTGTGAAGACTGTCTATGCATCTCCAAGTCGTATTAATTTTCATTTGGACTCAAGAAAGGCAAGTTTTGCTAATGTGCATCCCTCCATGTATTCTAGTGAATTTTATCTTACAACTTCACACATACGCTGCAGGAAGTAGAAACAACTCCTGCGTATCCAGATATATGTTTTGCCGTTGATGATTTTGATTCTACTTTTGATGCAGTGGTAATGCATTGATTCTCTTCTTTAGTATTTTGAAATGCTATCTTCTCCTTTTTTTCTAGCTTTGGACTGTGGTTGATTTAATAAGATAAGGAGGAATGCTTAACCATAGTTGCAGAAATGTTGGTAGAATTACTTATTACACTAGTTGCTGTTCATAGATGCATTCAAGCTTTAGCATGCTGTTCATACTCACTTTGATGAGTCTGTTTCCCCAATTGCGTATATTTATGTGTCCCATATGTTTTAATGTTTTGATGAATCATGCCTTCAGGGCTAGAAACCTCCAAATAACATCTTTTCCAGGTTTTGACAGATGTGGACCACTGCTATTGTGTAATTCTAAATGCAAATGATGGGGCTGCATTTCCCAGTGACTCTTCCCAAAGTGAGACAAGTGGTGGAAAGACTCAGAGTTCAAAGGTTTGAATATCATATTATCATCACATATTTAAGTTAATTGTAACTTTACCTTTTCTTTACTTTTGAGTATTTCAGTAGATCTTTCATCTAACTTGGAAATGAAAGAGCTGGACTCTTTTAATTTGCTTTGCATACAGTAAATGGTAGCTCATTTAAAATGTACTTCATTTTTCTCACATTGTATTGATTGCAACAACTGGCATGAAGGCAGCAGTCACCATCTTCACCCCCCCCCCCCCCCCCCATCCCACACCACCTATCTGCGCTCTTTACAGAGAGAAAAGAGAGGAGACGATCTGAAAGAGAAGAGTATTAGTATTATCCTGTTAATTAAATGTCTTCCCTGAAAAACAAGTTTCCTTACTAGTGATAGTTTAGGCTTGATGAATTTGCTTTTCTCTGTTCTAAATTTTTTCAGAAACATGTTCAGGTTTTTCAGTTTTTACATTTGACATTCCCACCTACCTGTGCCTGCTTTATAGTGTGCAAATCTCTATAATACTCATGCATTACATGATACACTTGTGCACATTCCTGACAGTTGGTAATTTGTGATTCCAGATCACTATATTCTCGGGTTTCGTTAGCTACCAGATGGTCCGAGATGCCTATGATGGTAAAACACGCTGCTTTTCTGTTTCACCAGCATGCAATGTTTTTGGTGTTCTGAATCATGTGATTTACAACTAATTTAGCATCCAGACTTCTGATTCATTATCATTACTTTGAATGCTTTGTCTGTGATCATTTAGTTCATATACAAGATGCACATAGTTGTAGGATTTGAGTTCTACCTAACCAGTAACTGCACAGAAACCTGAGTTGGTGTTATTTATGGGCTTTTGATATCAAACAGTCTCTAAAGTTGAATAGGTGATACTTAGTCCAAAGGTTGTGACACTGTGATCCATACCATCAATTTGTTTAAAATGTCACATCATGCCCAGACATTTTAATTCCTTGGGCTTATTAATGTTATCTGAAGTCAGTACTAGCTTCTGAGGAGATTCTTTATGTTGGCTGACCGCATAAGTTTTTTCATCTTCCTATACCAATTTGATATGAAAAGAGACGGTAGACACTTAAGAACTGAAAGGATGTGAATAAAAACAGCTATTGCATACTTGATTCAATTTCCTGCTGTGTGCTGTCTGAAGTTTCTAAGCCTCCACGTGTTGTTGCTTTTGATTCTTAGTTCATTTTTTCTCTAACTTCTAAATTTGTATATCCAGTTGTGAAGCAAAAGCTAATTTCTTTCTTTCTTCTTCTTCTTTTGAATAAACTCTGTGGCAGCTGGAAGAACTGGATTTGGGAGTCTTCTTTCACTTCATTCTTCAGGGAAAACGGACAGGATATACATGAAAGGTCCAGGAGGACGTGGGGAAGTTGAAGTAGCTGTTTCTGGTGTTGTAGGTAATTTGGAAATTAGTTTTACTTACTTTTGCATGTCATGATTTCAGTTTTGCACCAGACCAATTTTTTTTTTTCTTTATATATTAAACTTGTTTATCTCGTAGAGAACTAATTTCAATTTTAGACCCTGAACTATACTGGCATTTCAATTTCATTTATATTACCCGATTAAGATTTGGTGTAATGCCGTCTATTGAAAAGGGGTAATGCCACTTGCCCCAATTTTTTTGCATCAAATCTTATAGTGCAATCCTTTTCTTTCAACAAATCGTCTCTACCAATGGATTTAAGATTGACGGTTTGAACTTTGAAGTTGTAAGTGTCTCACAACTTTATTTCATAAACAGTGTTATACACCAACAATTACCTTTTATTTCAAAGAGATATTGAACTTTTCTTTTTGCATACATAGCAATCAACGATAAATAATGTTGGTCCGTTTGTCAGATCAAAGCAAGGAGGAATACGGTCATCATCCTCCTAAAAAAGGATTAAGTTTCAGTGCAGTTGTTCGAAGGGCAGCATCAGTTGCATCGGTGGCAGCTAAGCATGCTTATGCTGCTGCTTCTGCTACACGGAGCTCAGATGAAGAGATGATCCCCCTAAAGTGTTGCTTAATGTCAATATCATTGCCCTGGGAGCACATCGCTCATGATCTTCTCCTTAAGGTTATATCTCTAACCTCTGCTAATTTCTTACTCCACCACAGACAGCATGCCTTCTTCCCTTTTCCAGTTTTGATAAACTTTTCTTTTGTCTTATTGCTTAATGCAGGGAAGTCCCCCGGTGAACTTGTAGGAATGCAGATGATTGGTGATGGGCAGTATCAACTATCAAGTACTTTCTCAACTTTACCTTGTAGATGAGTATATCCAAGATTAAACTAAGAAAACATGCATAGCGAGCTTGGTTAGAAAGCATTGTGATATCATGTCTTGTACATTACAGTTCTCTTGTCTGATTTGATGCTCAATGAAGGTTGCATTAAGTTAGCCCCCAAATTTCCCAAATTCTTCTGGAACAAAACATATCACATATCTCATGCATCGTTTAAAATTTCAAACACAGAAATAGAAAGGGAGATAGGAAAGTGAAAACCAAACCAAACCAAACCAAAACAAAGGCCGCATGTTATTCTGCACTTTTGTTGTGTTACAAGATTGCAGCAAACACTAGACAAAACAAAACCATTATAGCTGCCTGCCAACCAAGGATTACCTACTTACCTGAAAATACCAGCTACTAAACCGAACTGATTGAGGAATCTTCTGACTGTCCTTTGCTAATTCTGTGATCTGATTTGTTGTTTCAAGTTTCTTAATTGGTATGATTCTTCATCATTAAGGTTAGCTACAACTTTTTCTCTGACCCCATTTACCTAATAAGCAAAGCATTCAAAGAAAGAAAGTTCTAACTTCCACAAACTTCAATATCCCCCCCTTATACCAAGGGGGCCACCTATATTTTTCTGTACTATTACTGTGACCAACTTCACCTTTATGTATAGCATTCCCAATAGTCATGATTATTCATAACCAATCATTAAGGTTGCATTTATTCAATTCTCCAAAAAAATATATATATCATTTTTCCAGTTAGTAAATGCACCCGATATGTCTAGGTAAAACATGTCATTTGCTGATGCTGCACATAAACATTGCAGCATTGCCAGCATATTCCAAGAATTATTACTTTTTCCAGTTTAGTTTATGTATTAATATACTTGAAAGTTGAAAGAGATATATGGTGGTAAATGATGTCATATACTCATATCTGATATGATTTACAGCTTATTTCTGAGTGTATAGATATCTTCATCTTTTCTTTCTTTTTGTGTATGTTTAATTATACAAAACTACACCTTTAAATTAAAAAGAATAACCAGAGGTCTCGGATTCGAGCCCAACAAAGACAGTTACCTTAAAATTGACGAAGGAATGTTTTGTCACCTGAGTTCCTACTCAGCATAAACAGAATTAGTGGGTTTTAGACTTTTAGTCAACTGGATGAAGAAACCTAAAATGAATGTTCCCTTCTAGTTGCATGGACTAGAATTCATTGCACCATTATATGATATGAAGTATGATCCTCTACATACTGAGCATGAACCTTCTTCTTCTTCTTTATATATTATATCTTTTGTGGAGGAGAGTGCACTTACTTTTAATAAAAGTTGAAATCTTGAACTGATTCCACAAGTGACGTGTCCATCCTCCAACCTCCATAAATACATGACCACTCTACTACTCTCTTCCCCCCTTTTCCTCGTTTGATTTCACGTAGAAACACACAAAAAAACACATTGACATATATAGTAGTTGAAGATGATGTTTGGAGAAGATGCGGCGGCCATGGTTGATGACTATGATTTCAGTAGCAGTGAAATCCAGCAACTTCTATCTGTTTCCTCGGACACGTCGTCACCAGACGAGAAAAAGCGGAAACGGCGGATACTAAACCGGGAATCAGCCAGGAGGTCGAGATTGAGGAAGAAAATGCAATTGGAGAAGCTGAACGAGCAAGCGAAGCTGCTCGCCGTCGAGAACCGGGAATTGAAGAGGCAGCTGTTCGTGGTTGCGCACCGGTATCAACTCGTCCGAACGGAGACAAACCGGCTTCTGTCGGAGGCCGTTATCCTGAAACGACAACTCGACATTTTGTCCCGCCGGCTCTTCCTCGCCGCCGCCCGCCCCCGCCTTCAACGCGTGCATTATAGTATGTAAGACATGAAATTAAATTATTCTTCAAACGCTCACCCTCGTTAATTACAACTAATCCGATATTAGAGTCCTAGCAATAATATTATGTTGTACTAAATAATTAAAGTTGAGGCTTATCATCATGATCATCTGATCATCAGCGTTGTATATATTCCATGATAATATATACCGAGTATATATATTATACTGCTCGTGTTTATATATCTGAAAACTTGAAATTAAGACTAATTTGATTTGTCATGGACCGAATGACTAATCATGATAATAACTCTTACCCCCCTTAAGGTTGGGGTTCAGCCTTTGGAAGAATGATAATAACTCTTACCCCAAAAGGCTGAATCCCCAACCCGACAGGGGCCAAAAATGTCAGTGCGTACAAGGAATCTGTTCATTTTGGACATAATGAACCTTGATCTCTTACCTCAAATACTGCTCACTAAACCATTGAGCTAAGCTCGTGTGGGTTCATGATAATAACTCTAATATATAGTTTGAGTGACAAGAGAAATCGTAGTCACTATACAGTGTACGAGATAAATGACATTTTTATACAATAGCTTTTAAATTACATAAAAGATGTAAATAGTATTAAGAAGATCTGTACGTGGAGGCTGTCAACGACTGTGGCTGTGAGGTTAGCGCCATTGCAGGCAACATCCTCCACGCATGCAAAAAGGAACTGGAATCCATTGGTTCTTGGCACCTGGCCCCTATTTCGAGGGACCAAAACCATCTGGCCGACAGTGTTTCTAAGCTCCACGATAGACAGCACCGAACGTCTATCTTTGATATTCCTCCTGTTGACCTTATTAGTAGACTAGATGACGACCAATTTGGTATCCCCATTTGACGCCTTGTTGTCGCTTAAACCTCTATTTGGGTCACCCCCTTCTTCTTTGATCTAAAAAAAAAAAAGAAGATCTGTACGACGGGCTAGACACTAATATATATTTTTTGTATCATACATAAAAATAATGGACGTGCGTAATTGGTTAGATATTGTCGGCCGGCCTAATTGTGCACCGTGCAAATATGATAATAAATAAATTATAGAAGCTTTCTGGTAAAAGTGAAGCTTTTTATATATGTTGGAATTAATGCATGCATGCCACCAACAGCATATGTTATTTCATAGCATAAAGAAAGTGAATTCGGATCATGTCTATCCCAAAAAAATGTATTGTATACACCCATATCTGCTGCATGAAGGACTTGTATTATTTGTCAATAGAAACTTTATTCT
Source organism: Ipomoea nil (assembly GCF_001879475.1). NCBI lineage: Eukaryota > Viridiplantae > Streptophyta > Magnoliopsida > Solanales > Convolvulaceae > Ipomoea > Ipomoea nil. The sequence goes on from NW_017619749.1 coordinate 2,330,291, forward strand.
TTTTTACTTTTTTTTTAAAAAAAAAAAAAAATCCCTTTTCCTTTCCTTTTACATTGATGTGTGCATGCATGCATTAAATTAAGAAAAATTAAATTATAAAACTTTTTCTCATGTTTGAACTTTGTAAATAGATTTTTCTCTCACATCTGACTGAAACTTGAGCTCGAAAAGAATGACAAATTATATCATGTACCAGGGTCTACCTTGCATTGTAGACCCTGGTCTAAAAATAACCGTACCTTCAGATTTTGTATCTATAGTTAATACATTTTGTACGTGCACTTGATAGTTTCTATACTTGTAGCTATCATATTATATGTCAGCAATTATCAAGTCAAATTCTGTATCTATAGTTGACACATTCTGTACCTGCATTTATAGTTTCTGTACTTGTAGCTATCAAGTTATTTGTTTATATGTATAGAAACTGTTAACTGTAGGTACATAATGAGTTAACTGAAGGTACATAAATTTTGTATCAGAGTTCACAATGCAATATAAACCTGGTCAATGGTATAACAATTGGAAAATAATGGCAATTTATATCCTGCACCACGACACGCATTGCATTGTGCGCTCTGATGCAAAACGACGTTGTTTCAGATTTTATTTTATTTTTTTTTTGAAATTTCGCTACCCTCATGTTCAAAAATGTACATAATTTTATACTAGAATACACATAATTGTATACATGAATGTACATAATTGTATAACAAAATACACATACTTTTTTTTTTAAAAGATAATACTTATAATCTAACATAATACATAATATACATAAACTTTTAACATAATAAACATCAACTCTTAACATAATACACATAGATTTCCTGTTTCGGATGTACATAATTGTATATAAAAAAAAAAAAAAAGATGTACATGATTGTATAAAAAATGTACATAATTGTATAAAAAATACACATAATTGTATAAACAAATACACATAATCACGTCAACTCCCTACATAACGTACAAAAATGACATTTTTTTGGGGGGCGCGAGGCCCCAGTGCTGTGCGCGCCGTGGTGCAGGGTATAACGATCCGAAAATAATTATATAATAATAATAAAAAATTAGAAATACAGTTGGGCTTAGTTAATGGACTTGTGTATTGGGCTTATATATGTGCGGAATTGCGGATGGCCAGATCCCGGTAAGGTAAGTTATTGGTAAGGGCATAATTGTAAAACGCAACAAATTCAAATCGCAACGCCTAGAAATACAGCCCGCTCCGATTGGAGCGCCCCACAGATTCGAAAAGATCAGCCATTTCAGACCTTCTTCATCTCTAACTTTGAGGCTGCAATCTGAGACAGACAACGGGGAGAGATGGAGAAGGTGAGCGTAGCTGTGAGAGTGAGACCGGCGAGGAGTGAAGACGGCAACAATGGAACCTTCTGGAAGGTTGAAGACAATCGCATCTCTCTTCATAAGTCTCTTGGCACCCCCATTTCTGGTGTTTCCTACGCTTTTGGTACTCTCTCTCTCTATATATATGTATAAGCACATTTATTGTGTCTATTTTACGAATTTATGTTTTAATTTGAACGTAGTATTAGAAATTTGGTCAATTTTTTGAATTGTTTTTGTGAACTGATGAATACTGGATTTTATTTTAACTGCAGATCACGTGTTCGACCAGGATTGCACCAACGCTAGCATTTATGAGCTGATCACTAAAGATATTATACATGCTGCTCTTAAAGGCTTCAATGGTATGCTCTCTTTCCGGGTTTTTTTTTTTTTTTTTTAAATTTTATTTTTAATGTGTAAGGCTTCTGTAGCTCTAGATTTAAGTTTAATAGTCTCCGTTCAACTTGAAATGATAAACACAACAGATTGTTTCAGAATTGTCGTTATTAAATGCTAAAATCTAAGCCTATGCTTCCAAACTGTTAACAGAATTTCACTTCTAAGTAAGATTTGTTGCATAACAACTTTAATTGAATGCTCAAGGGTGCCGGGTTACAGAAAAGATTTCTTCGGAGCTGCAAAACTGTTATTTTTAAATGTCTGACTTTAGAGAAGAGGTCGTGAATGCACTTGCCTTGCTGATATTTTCCTCAACTTAGAGAGTCTTATATTATTGATCTTTTTAATTCAGGAACTGTATTTGCGTATGGGCAAACAAGTAGTGGTAAGACATTTACCATGAATGGTTCTGAGAATGATGCAGGAATCACTCAACGTTCAGTGAATGATATATTTACCAAAATTCATATGGTATAAATTCCTTCTCTATGATGTTTTTCACTATTTTTATGGTTAGTATCTATTAGTCTGAGTCTAAGTAGCTTTACCTTTATGTTCTCAGACAACTGATAGGGAATTTCTGATCCGAGTCTCATACTTGGAAATTTACAATGAAGAAATTAATGATCTTTTTGCTGTTGAGAACCAGAAATTGCCCATCCACGAAAGTTTAGAGGTAAAGTTACAAAAAAAACTAGTATAAGTTCAAAGTTATTTGGGTGTGATTAACATCAATTTCTATTTCTATAGCGTGGTGTATTTGTAGCTGGACTGAGGGAGGAAATTGTGAATACAGCTGAACAAGTACTTCAGCTCATCCAACTTGGAGAAGGTTTGACCTTGAAAAGAGTATTTATAATGCTTTTCCAAATTCCAATGATTGGCTCCACAGTTTGTGTTCTAAACCCTAACTTCTTGAAATGATGGTGGTGCAGCCAATAGGCACTTTGGGGAGACTAACATGAATGTCCGAAGTAGCAGATCTCACACCATCTTTCGGATGGTAAGTTTTTTCATTTTTGTGGGAATGCTGTATTCTGAAGCTGTTATTTGATTTTTATATCTGCATATGCATTTCTTTCTTTTATATTCTGAAGCAGTTATTTCACTTTTATGCACTTCTAAAACATTTAGTTCCTTTTACTTTTTCTGTTTCCATAATTAGGTAATTGAAAGCAAGGGAAAAGATAGTTCAGATGATGCTATTCGTGTGTCTGTTTTGGTATGGTATTCCTCCTCACGACCTTGGCCTGAGATTATGAGATTTCTTAAATGTTCAAAATATAAGTCTATTTGGATTTCATTCTCCTAAGAGTTTTTCAAGATTACAACTAGTTTCCATGAAAGATTAAATCAATCTACACCCTAAATGTTTTTTTATGATGATAAAATAATGATTAAGAGATCAAGACAGACCATGGAGTTCTATCTTTGTCTTACTTTATTTCCTCATTTCATTGACTATACAATCTAAATTTTCTTTCCTTTTGCTTTGTGTTTCTGTTGGGAAACAGAACTTAGTTGACTTAGCTGGCTCTGAAAGGATTGCCAAAACTGGAGCTGGAGGAGTTCGTCTTAAGGAAGGAAAGCACATTAACAAAAGTTTAATGATTCTTGGCAATGTCATTAACAAATTAAGTGAAGGTGCTAAGCAAAGGTACTTGTTCCTTTATAATTGTTGTTTTATCTATAGATATGAGTATATGACTGTGTCCTGACTCCTCAACTAATGTACTATTTATTCAGGGGACATATTCCTTATCGTGATAGCAAGCTTACACGCATACTTCAACCTGCACTTGGTGGTAATGCCAAAACTTCTATAATTTGCACTGTAGCACCAGAAGAGGTACCCAATTTTTTGTATGCCAGTCCTGCATTTTAAATTATATGTTGATACTAATATTGAAATTTTATGCTGCTAATATCACTAGGATCATGTAGAAGAAACAAGGGGAACACTTCATTTTGCTAGCAGGGCTAAACGTATCACCAACTGTGTTCAAGTGAATGAGGTGGGGAGTCTTTGCTATTTCCTTCAGAATGAACTTGGAATCATTTACTGTGTTTCAAGAATCAAGGAGTAGTTTTTTTTCTTGACATGAGTTGTTTGCATATGATATGACTATGGGGTGTGGGTGGGTATAGCTGATTTCTTGCTTCTCATTAATTGGAGATAGAGTTGATTGTAATTCTATTTTTGTAATAGATATTGACAGATGCGGCATTATTGAAGAGACAAAAACTTGAAATAGAAGTATTACGTCAGAAACTTCAGGTGAAAATAATGTTGACCTGAACTTATAGCCAAAAATATATAGCCAGATAAATTGGAAGTAACACCTGGTTTACAGGGATCCCACTCTGGAGTGCTTGAACAGGAGATTCTGAAACTGAGAAATGATTTGTTGAAGGTAATTGCGGAGTATTTTTTTCTCTTCAGACTAATCAAGAGCATTTAGTCTTTTGTATTAAGATGATTACTCATTTTTCATTTATCAGTATGAACTAGAGCATGAGAAGCTTGCTATGGAGTTGGAGGAGGAAAGAAGATCCCAGAAGGAGCGTGAACAATGCATTATGGAGCAGCAGAGGAAAATTGATGAGCTCTACAATCTTCCCACTTTATCAGATTCTAATGGCCTTGTTGTTCAGGTAGCTGTCCTAATTGGGATAATCTAATCTTTTCTTGCATCTCTTTTCCCCTTGCTCAAGTAGATTATATGCCGTGATTTTGATATGGTGAATTGAAGGTTAATTTCAATTCCTGGACTCAGGATTTTGCTAAACAATGTCTTAAGGAGGAAAGCAAAGCTTGCAGCAGCACAGGCCAGGATGATAATTTTAGTACACCATGTTTTAAAGCGGCTCCTGCTGCCTTCGTTGCTAAGCGATCAAATTACTCACGGCAGCCTGAGTACAGTCCTCTTCCTGATGCATTTAGTGATTTTGCTGATGAAGATGCATGGGCAAAAATGAATAAAGGCTTTGTAGCTGATCTTGATGCACTCCACATGACTCCTGCCATGAAAAGCTCAGTTTCAGCTAACTGTGTACCCACAGTGAGTCTCATTTTCATATTGGTTACAGGCTTACAGCAGTCTAACATTCTTATCTAATACATTAATGAATGACATTTATACATTTATGCTGATTTTTACTTTACCAGGATCCATCCATATCAGATTACAAACAAGAGGTAGAAAATCTTAAGAGCCAATTGAAGCAAGTATTAAAGGAAAGAGATGAACTCAAGGTTACTCTCATATTAGCACACATAAGTTTGGGGTCTAGATAAGTTTACTTTACTCTATGGTTTTTGGCTTATGTTTTGCTCATTAATTTTCAGACAAATTATGTGAAACAAACATCACTCAATGAAGAGTTAATGAGAGAGATTTCTGAACTTCAGCAAGAGGCTTCTCTAGTTCGAGAAATCCCTGAAAGACTCTCTGAATCTGTTGAAAATTGCAAAGATATTTTCAAGGATGTCATGTCAATATTAAAGGTAATGTCTGTTTAACATATCACTAGCTTTATTGGGTCTTAGCGCTGGTAAAGTTTATTGACATTGTATCCACTATCTTAATGGTCTGTGGAACAGAACTATGTAGATAATGAGAAGTCGGCAACAGCCAAATTACTATCTGCCACAAGTGAGATTGGCGTCTGCCTTTTCTCAACTTTGGAATCTCATTTTTCATTGGCTATGGATGGAGATGTGTCTTCGAATAGGAAGCATTTTTCATTTGAAGAGCAGCGCAAGAAGCTTTATGAGAGGGTGAATAGTACAATATCATCACTTGTGCTGCCTGATGAGTCAATTCCCAGCCAACTTTCAGAAAATGAATCATACAGCAGCAAACATAAGGTAGCTGCCTGGTCACTACAGATAACAAGATGTCACACGTTCATTTTTATACTCTTCTCCATTCTGACCCTGGGATACTATCTCTCTTCTTTGAGGCTCATGATATTTTAAGGTACTAGTGTCTACACATGTTAATCCCTGTGATTCTTGTGAGCAACAAATGCATGGTAGAACACTAGAATCTAGACACACCGATTGTGAGTTGTTTTCTGTCAATTCAGGCATATTAGTAGTGTCACAACTCACAAGAATCACCTTAGCTTAACTGTCTGGAAAGTTGGTACTTTTATCACGTTCCTTTTAACCATCCGTTGCTTAATTTGATCCCAGGGGCCTACTCTTGGGGAAGAAATTGCTCATTGGAAGAGGAAACTCGAGGAAGAAGCTGTAACAATCAAGGACAAATGCTGCAGCCTGGAAAAAGAGCTGGAGTCAAGCAATCAACTTCTCGCGGCTTCCAGGGAAAGATATCAGAACTTAGATAAGCAGTTCTGTGCTCTGAAAGAAGAGCGAGATATGTTAATCCAGAAAGCCACGGACTCATCTCAAAAGATTGCTCGCCTTACAGACCAACGAGAAAAGTTCCTGCAGAATTACAGCGTGGAAGAGCAGAGGAGGAAAGATGTTGAAGAATACATAAAAGACTTCAGCCTTGCATTTGCACGCAGACAGAAAACACTCATGTCCCTTAACTGCGATTTCAGATCCATGATAGACAACTTGAAGGCTCAGAATCCAATTCCAGTATCCAGAACTCCTGGATTATAAGTGTTTCTGCGATTTCTCACCAAAATCCCCTAGTATTCAGAGTGGTTGTTGTTTAATCTAGTTAAGTTAAAATGGTTTATCACACTGCAGATTCTTGCATTCATGTTGTTTTAGTGTATCATACAAACAATTGCAAGAGATGATTTGGTGTAAAGTCATCTCAATTTCTGTTTATCCACTCTTTTCTTTTTTAATACATGATCTAGTTATTTAATAGTTACGTTAAGTTTTTAATTCAAAGTTAAATTTTTATTCAACTCGCAAACTTAAAAGGAAGAAGTGGGGTTATGAGGTTATCCAGGCTGAAAGAAATGCAGACATTAACTGCTCCATTGAGTGGTGTGCTGTGGGACCATTACTTGATGACATTTCTATCTGCTCAGACAATGGTTTTTAATGAATTCAATTTTTACATCAAATTAAAAACAACAATAATAATAATAAAAGGTGTCGGTAACCTCAAACTGAGAAAGATAGCATGATTGCGCAAAATGTCAAATTTATGCACTTTCCGTAAATAAATCTGAGGGCGGATAAGGTTAATGGGAGGAAGAAAAAGGGATTTTGAAGATGGGTCATCTCCTAAAAAAAAGTTTACTTTTTTTTCTCTCACAAATAACTAGTTGATTTTCATATAGAAAACTACACTCAATAAAGTAAGATTAAAATTGCCCCTCAATAACGTAAGATCAAATCTTGACAATTGTAAATTCTCTTATAAGGTAGCTTATTGTAAAAATTAAACATTGATTTTTTTACTTAAAGGTTGCTAACTCATTAAGTCACTTCGATTTAGATAGGTCTTCTCTAATCTTCTTCCAAAAGATTGAATCCCCAATTCTAAGGGGTCCTACACCTCGGTCCGACAGAACATTTGGAAGAATATAAATGACAGTGATTCAATGACTCAATAGACAAAACCAAATACTGATTTACACAAGACTTTAGGCATAACTCTCACATTGCCACTGTCAAAGTTCAAACATTGATTTCTTCTTTCAAATATTGCCTACTAAACACCCTCTTCTCTAATCTTTATACGGTGGGATGTGGGGCAAAGTAGTTTTGCGTTTTGCATCCAAAGTTCACTTTTTTTTGGGATAGATGGATTACAGCTATTGGGTTGATTAAAAGGAAACATTGGGATGTTATCAAGTGTCTTAATCTTTGATTATCCATTTTTAAAAAAAAATGGATATCCAGAAAACCTTGAGTCGATATCACAACGTACTTCCAAAAATAATAAAATGGAGGCCACACTAATCACATCATTAGCTGTAAATCTCATTTAAAATAATAATAAAAATTTTATTACTAAGATCACAAGTTAGATTCTTATTAACAATATCTCAGCTAAATTCACAATTTAATACAGAGTAATTATTAAACAGAAACGGAGTTTAACTGAAATATATGAGGTAGGTTTCCTCATCACCTAAAAGTGATATATTTATGATGAGTACAATTTATTAGTTGATATGGTAGAACGTGGTGCATTAATTAAAGGGGATAGAATGAAGGATAAGAGAAGATGAAAAGGAAGGGTGAAGGTGATGCACATGCGGCATGCATGCAAAGAACAAACATTGCCAATCAGTTTATTGATGCATGAATGCAACCTTTAACAACTTATTCAATTTTAATGCATAAAAATATGTTTTCATTTTTCTTTTGGAGATAGAGATAATTCAAATTCATGAGTCTATATATACATAGAGAAATGATTTATTAGTATTATTATTATTTAAAGTTTCCCATGCAGAACTAAGCATTCAATTTGCCTTGGTGCCAATGTATAAGGATGGCCTATCTTCTGAGCTTGCCCAATACAGACTTTTGGGACCATAAATAATCCTTTTCTTGTCTCTTTTATGTGGCTTTTTTTTCTTTAGTATTTGATTTTACCTATATACTTTCTTTATAAAAAATAAAAAATAAATAAATAAATAAACACTTTATATTACATGGAAACAGGGCCGGTTTTTAGATTTTTGTGGCCCTGTTCGAGTAAATAAATATGGCCTTACCAAAATTAAAATCTTTAAAATTAATACCGTAATTTTATTATCAAAATATATAAAACAAAAAAATTATCCGTGCATCGCACGCACACTGCACGGACAATTGGGCAATTATTTGCTCGAATTCATGCAAGGATAACATAAAAAAATATAATCGATACAACCCATTTCATTAATTGCCCAAATAATTGCCCAATTATCCGTGTAGTGTGTGTGCAATGTTATATGAATATTCTTACAAAATAGTTAACAATAATAATTATTCTTCGTAACAAAAATATTCTTACAAATTTGTTCTATCCTAATCTATTACAAAACGCCAAATAAATAACATATATCCTAATACCGGGATACTAAAGAATAAAAATACCCATTCATTCAGTGCACATATTATTTTAGGAACCATGGGCACCAAAGCCTGAGTAGCAAATAAACTACCAATATATTAAATACTACCTCCTAATCTTGCCAACTCCAAAAGGTATGTGCGAGAAGTCCAACCATAAGGACCTCCTACTATGGCAAGAGACGCAATGCTAAGTGCAAGAAGAACAAGAACGACTATATTGAATGGTTGCTTCAATATGCCGTTCTCAGCATTACCGACTCGTTTCAAAATTATTATCAGACCCAGCTGCAATGCACAAAATTATATATATATATATATATATATATATATATATATATATATATATATATATATATATATATATATATATATATATATATATAGCGAGACATTCTAAAATTAATTCAATATAAAGTAATATCAAATAATATTTAAAATAGGAAAATACCTGACAAAGTGACAAAGTCAGGCAAGATAGCATATCATTCTTCTTCTTCCAAAACGAGGGATGAAATAAAAAACAGAACTTAAAGTAAAAAAGAGTGCAAGTACCGTAATATGCCGTAAAAATAGTGGATGGCCAGAACTGAAGTAAATCTGTAAATGAGTCACTTAATCAGGTTAGGTTACAGTTTTTTTTTTTAATCAGCTTAGGTTACAGTTTAACATATCAATGATTGATATAATGAAATTATTGTTGGAGACTAGTGCATTCAAAAATTACTGTTAGATGGGTCATATAATTATACTATTGTTGATCATCAAAAAATATTTTTTAATTTACAAGAAAGTCTATAATTGTTATCGGTATGTGTACTCTAGGTGAAATTGGCATTGTCATCCGTAGCTTGCAAAGAACCACAAAGAGAGATAAACATGCATGCTCGACTCATCAATCAACTGTCTGACCAACTTGGCTGGTTGTTCCAAATTAAAAGATATATACTTTGTGAAGTAGATAAATGATGAGGGTTCTCTTAAGCCTTAACATGGAACAATTGATTGTACAAGAGATATAAAATAGCATTAGTTTAGATTATAATTTAAAAAAAAAAAAAAAAAAAATTACATTGTTTTTAGTATTTTGATTGTATGATTTGAAGGCAATACTTCTGACTTTTTGTGAGGAAAACGCATGTATGTCCAGTCACCTTTCTTGAGTGATAGTTTGTCTACCCCAATTAATGCACCCCAGAGAAGCCTTTCTTCTTGTCCTCATTCATCAACACCTCCACCATCAAGAACCCTTTCATTCTCAGCTATCTTCAATTCAAAGCTCAAATGGCTTCTCCAATATCCAAACAGCTAGGAGATTTCCTCCAAGAACAGCAAGAGCCTTTCACAATGGAGGAGTACCTTCATGACAGAGGCTACCCCAGAAGCAATAATTCTGCCCAGTTCTTCAAAGGATCAACAAGCTCTGCTACAAAAAAGAGAAGAAGATCACTACTCCCAAGCTGTTCAAAGCTTGTGGGGGCTGTGTTTACCAGGATTGTCCAATCTGAGGCCAATCGGAAATTCAAGAATTGTTGGAGTAATAGAAATAATGGCCGTGTTGGTAAGCAGGATTTAGCTGAGGATGATCATTTATCATCTGCAAGTAGCTCTACTGTGTTCAATTCTTGCTCGGAGATTGATGCAGAAGAAGATGATGAAGGCTGCAAAGTACGTGAAAAACAGGTAAAATTTTCAGTCTCAAGAACACAACAATATAATGTTGTCAAACTTGGTTAAGGAGAATTGAACCAAGTTAAGTAGTGTCTAAATATTGGGTTGTTATCAATTCAGATTGGTTGTTCATAAAGCTAACAGGTTCTTGAAGACAGAAAGCAGCTCAGCCCTGTCTCAGTACTGGAAGAAACAGAATCCTCAGATGATGATGTCTCCCCGATTCATCAAAGTAATAAAGATTTCATCTTTTCATTCCCCCCATTTTAACTTTCTTTTCTTATCCAGAAAGAGTCAAAAAAAAAACTCATACAATTCTTGATGTCTTTCCTTATACATACAGTACAAGAAACCTCAGACTCTCAAACAACATTAGTGGGAAGGAGTGTCGCTTGTCAGTACGCTAGAAACAGAAAGGCCACACAACAAACAAAACAGCTGCTGTTTGACTGTGTGAGTGAGGTGGTTGAGAGCCACAGAAGAAGAGACCAGAGGGGCCAACAGATGGGGAGAATCTTGGATCCTGAGCAACTGTGGAAGCTGATATGTGAGAATATATGGGAGTGGAGCCAAGACCCCATTGATGAAACCAATGTCAACCAACTGGTTCATTTCGAGTTCTTGGATTTTGAGGGAGAATGGAGGGGGTTTCAGCAGTCACAGGAAATTGGGGTGATTATTACTGAGATTATGTTGGAGGATATTAGAGATGAGATTGTTAGAGATATGGTTATTTCTTTTAATTATAAATAAACTGAGTAATATACAAACAACATGTCAAGTTCTAATTATCTCTATTTTCATACTTTTAATTTTCTATGTTCTACTCTGGCATGCATGATTCATTATAGTTATGTGTAGTCAACCCAAGGCATCATAGGTATAATGTCCAGAGCCAGAGGAATTTAGCCCCATAGATAAGTAGAGAAAGAAGGACAAGAAAGGAGTTGATTTTTCACTCCATTTAACTAAAGATTTGTTGTCAAACACTTTGTGCTCAGATGGCATATAATAACCTCTTCCATGTGGGGGGTCAGTGGAGGCATGTTGAGAAAATATGTTTGAATAGATACTATAATGTAATAAAGTCAGTAGCATTTAAAAAAAAAACAAAAAAAAACTAAAGATTAGTCTTTTGTTCTATATCTAAATAGAAAAAACAATTCTTTCTCACTAGTTGGAGAATAAAAGGTTTATATCCCATTTCCCATAAGCCCCTTAAGCCACCCCTTTTAACCCCGAGCAAAGGGTTAAGACTTAGGACCCTACACAAGTATGGACTCGCCAGTCACATGTTGGCTAGACCCAATGCCATTCATTTTATCAACTACCATTGTTTATAGAGCAAATATCAATTTTAGTCCCACAAATATTAACAAAATGAAAGTTTTGATCTAGACTATTATTTTAGTGGCAAAATTCATCACACCAGTCACCCCTTCGTTTAAGACATGACAAAATATAAAAATATTAAGAGTATTTTTATCATTTTCAATTAAGATCTCAATTGAAGTATGAATAAAGAGATTTAAGCATTAAGATCGATCTCAATTTGCAATTCCCCTCCTCCGACTAAAGTAGGATGAAGAGGAAAACTGCGAACTGGAATCGATCTTAAGGCTTTTACATTCAAGTTTTCCATCTAACTTTTACTCTCTTTCTCAAGTATATAAAGTTTGGTACGAGTAAAGAAAGCACTAAATCTGTTTGCATTGGCAGAATGGGGAATTGAATGAGGTGATAATGATGTTTCAACTGCCAATGGAAGATGCCAAATCCTACAAAGATACACATGCCCATCATATAAAACATGTCCCCAACTGCACGTGGTAACAGCCCAACCCTATGCCAAACTTCGCTCATACTATAACCATTTCCATTTGTACCAATAAGGTAAACAATCTACATTTTTGTGTATAGTAACAGCTCATCTTTTTCATGATGAAAATAGCATTTGCAGCGGCAATCTACACCAGTGTATAACAAAACACTACTCGGTACCGACACAGGTTACATCATAGTGTTGTTAGATGCGACTAAAAAATCATAGACAAAATCTTGCAGTAAAATAGTGTACTAGGCTATGAAGAGTTCTAGTAAGAAAGCACTAATGCACAAAACAAAAAGCACTACTGAATTTCACCATCCTCACCGAGTTCACCATCTTCCAGCTCTTCGTATCCACCACTACGACGAGATGCATCGCGTTCTTTTTTGTGTCTCTTGCGTCGACTTTCACCGTCTGATTCAGGTGAATGTGCATGCTGCAAGCAGGAAAACATAACCAAGAATCAAGACAATGCACTAATGCCACCAATAATGGGGGTTAATAAAAAGGTGTAATACTCCGTGTGTGCTCTTGAGCCCATAGGATAAAATAACATTGGGGCCTATATGAGCAACATGAGAACCCTTTTTAGAACTTCTACAGTCAAAATTGGTTTAACCTTTTATTGTATGAGTCTCTACACCAATCTCACATAGTGGTCAAGTCCTCATCTCTCACAGATCTGCAGACAACTTTGCACATTACCTGGTGGTGGGGGTATAGATTGGAATCGAAGGAAAACCATTTACATTAAAGGGAAAATTACATTTTTGGTCCTTTAGTTATACCCGTGGTACAACCTTAATCCTTGAGTTATATGTGTGACCATCAACCCCTAAGTTATGCATGAAGTGGCGGGGACTATTTCTACCACCAATTTGTCACTTAATAAAGTGGCTGATTTGGTCCTTCAAAGACTAAAATCGCTACTCAATGCATAACTTAGGGATTAAAGATGTTCACGCATATAAATCAGGGACTAAGTCTGTACCACGAGTATAACTGGACCAAAAATGCAATTTTCCATACATTAAATGGTTAACCATTTTGACCTCTTGACTTCCACTCAGGGTCCAACTTGTGTTGCATGTACAAACCTCAAAGTTAGATAACACAGCTGGGATATGTGTGGGTCTGAGGTGTTTTAAAATATTAATTAATTTATTAATTACCTTCTTTGACTTCTTCCGTTCACCACTATGTCGACGGGACTTCTTAGTTTCCTCTTTCTCATCCTTATCAGAAGTCACATCATCAGTAGAGCTATGATGCCGTTTCCGATGTTTCCTATCTTTGTCCTTATCCCTCTTTTTATCTTCTTTGTGTTCATATTCAACGAAATCTACACTCTCACTATCAGCATCATCCTTTCTCGAACGTTCTTTTCCCTTCTCCTTTTCTCTCTCACGCTGCTCTTCCTTCTCCTTGTCCTTCTCTTTTCTCTCTTTATCTTTTCTCTTTTCTTTCTCCTCTTTTTCCTTATCCTTTTTAGCCTGCAATCGTTGAAGACAAAGCAAAAAAGTAAATATATTGATAACTTATTATAACTAAAAATCAGCAACAGCTACATATATGCTCATAAAAATTGAGAAATGTGATATTTTTTTCCAACTTTCAATCTCTAGTTTGCAAGAAACCATCTTACTTTGTCAGCTCATTCTAAGCCGCAGGGCCAGAAATGGGTGTGGTATTTCAAAAGAGTGATTTGTATTTCCTCATTCTTTTCAATTGATTCCAAATTGTACCCTGATTTTTTAGACTTTTCATTCTAAAAAACTTGGCAAGTGTCAACGTGACATTGAAAAAGTTTTAAAATATAAAAAGCTTGATTACTATCAGATATAAACTATGGAGTATTACCTTTTCCTCCTCTCGTCTGCGTTCCTTTTCTTTTGCCTTCTCCTGCAAGCGAGTAACATATTCCTCAAAGATTTCCCTCAAGGTTGTCTCTTCTCCAATAGCTCTAGTTAAAAGTGCAAGCGGGAGGAAATAAGACCCAAACAATGAAAACATTAGAATAACAACCAGAGATGTTAGCATGAAATATGTAAGCAAATATAAAAAGCAATTACTTGTATTCTGAGCTATCCTCCACAAGCTCTTTGCATTCCTCCCAACTAGAAGCAGCAGTTATTTCCTAAAGGTAGAAAACGAAAATATTCAGATGTAGATAACAATTAATTTGAGGCAAAATGATGTCATTAAAAGTAGATCTTGCACACATCAGCATTGCTCAGCATCTCAACAAAATCTTTTGCAAGCCGTTGACGCTTTTTAGCTTCTTTCTCCTCCTTATCCTTGGCTCTCTCCATGAGGTCCTCAAAAATGAGCTGCAAACAGAAGGAGAAACCAAATTAAGCACAACATTGAAGAGTGAACTGGACATAAACAGCAACACTTATGAAATGTTTGTGTGTACAAGGTGCCATCATCTTATAAACAGCAACAATCAAATCTTCATTCACTATGAAATGTTTCTCATGAAGAGAGAAAATGTTAAAGACAACTTTTGTCCTTGTACCCAAAGTTCAGGATGACTATTATACAACGAAAAGGATGTAGAATTTAAAATGTCATAGAAACTCAAGCCACACAAGTTAACAAAGTAACAATGTACGTGGCGAGGGGGTGGGGGGGTGGGGGGGGGGGGGAATAAATCGAAATAATTATGTCTGTGTGTGTACAAGGTACCATCATCAAGCTTTCAACTGAGGTAAGATGAATAGGAAAACTGAGAATCTTTTGTTGCTTATAACAAGAAGATATATATGCAGCCAAGAATTCATACCTGCAAATTAACCTCAGAAATGGATGGGGTACCAATGGTTTCCAGAATAGCAGCTTTAAAGTCCTCAAATGACCATAATGGTGAGAATGTTATCTGAATGAGTACACATGCCAAATAAGGATTATGCAAACAATATATCCAAGCAAGATGGTGGAATAAAAAAGGGAACGGTACTGAAAACCATACCTTTTCTGACTTCAAGACATTTTTAACACGTGTTTTGTCTTCATGATACTATTCAAAGTACAAATTCAAAGGAAAAACGAGTTAGTACAAGCTGTGGGATTTTTCATTTTGGCAGAAATACAAACCATATCCAGTTCCTATTGGCTTGTTGGAGACTAAGCAAGACCAAAGATGAAGTTTGTTGCAAAGTAACAGTATAATAATATCATGTATGTCAGTATTTGTCAGGAAGGATTATAGCCAAATTTGTATAGAAGTCTCCAAACTATAACATTCGTTTTATATTAAAAAATAACGTGTCACATAACTCTAACATGACTTCAGCATTGAATTTTTTTATGTGACTAACTTCTCTCACCAATCCACAAGACCCTCCTCAATCTTATACATCACCTTAAAAGCATACATAAAAGCCAACCCAGAAATCATAAAGTAATCACAATAAATGAAACTAGCATGAATAACCACTTAACCGGTTGTTTACAGATCAAACATCAAGGATTTGGAACAGTGAAACATTTCTACCTGATTTTCCAACTCTTCCACAACATCTTCAAACAAATCCTTTGGTGTAGAACCTGAAGTGTTGGATGCAACAGCCTGATAAGCCACGGACTCCTTCACCTATCATTCCCAGCAACAAGAGGAAAGAAACATAAAAAGGATGAGCCAAAGCTGAAATAATATCATTCGCATATATGGTGGCCAACCCCCTTCCAAAATAACGAGAAAGGAGGAAAAAAAAAAAAAAAAAAAAAAAAAAAAAAAAAAAAAAAAAAGATGAAGAAGAGAGTGAAATAGTGCAATACCATTGGACAATAGTCACGCCATAGTGTTTTAGCAGTGACTGTGCCAGCAGCAATATGGTCTTCCATCATATTACGAAAAGCATCACGGTTCTTGCGCTCAGCACGTCTCAATTGTTCCTAAAGTTAATCCAAATGCAATTAAAATCTTCAATCATCAATCTTAATGTAATACAGTACATAGAAATCATTTTTAAAAAACACCTTTTGTGTTTTCCGTTGCTCTTCCTCTTCCTTCTCCAAGTCACGAATATATTCCTGTCATAATGGCATATCAGTATTCTATTTCTAGACACCAATGTGTTAAAATGAATAGTGTACCTGGAAAACCTCCAAGCGATCAATTTTTTCAAGGCGCGAGCATCTTTCATCATCTTCCAAGAGATCTTGAACTTTCCGCCACTGTGTGTCCACCTGAGGCCCCACCCCAAAAAATGAACTAGTCAGGAAAGTACAAAAGGGGGCAAAGGAAATCAAATCGAATTGTCATTCAACCATCCCACTCCCACCCCCACCCGAATCCAAAAACATCAGGAGTTAATAAAGATACCTTGATAAATCCACATGTTTCTAAGAATTGTCTATACTCTACTCTGTTCCTTCGGTAGTCCTCTTGAGCTTTTGCCTTTTCCTGGATACACAAGTACACAAGGACTAAGTCACATTTGGAAAATATTGTGTGATCCCTTCCAGTTGCAGGATATAGCATTATAATCTATCTGAAGTAATCATCAGCAATTTAATTCAAAGTACAGATGCAAAAGCGCACAAACAATACAAGTAGATAACCTGACATTAGGCTTTTCACTTATAGGTATTTTGCACTTATCTTACTCAAAGCATAGGCCTTCTTCATTCTGTAAAGATACCGACTGGTATTTGGCTAATGCAAAAATTACTCACTAAGAATACATAACTTTCACACTCAACATCTTCTGCTAACCTTTTTCTGAAGATCCACTAAATAGTTTCTGAAGAGATCTTCACGATCTGCCTCTCTTTCAACAGCCTTGAACCGTTCATCATCTTCAAAAATTGTTACTGCCTTGCTAGATTATCAAACAAGATACCCCATAAGAATTTTATAAGACTATTTTACAAAGGCGTATCTGAAGTCTGAACAACTAAATATATGAAGAGCAAGTACAGCAAAACATGGGTATTAAATAAAAATGTCCCTACCTCCATCTTGTTGATGATGTAAGTTCCTTGGACTCCTGAAGGGAAAATTAAAAATTAACAGTGACAAAAGAAGTCAGGAGTTGATCCATTTCATTCAAAAGATGCTAATTATTTGAACCAAGAACAGCACAACTAATCATAAAACCATTGTAACAGCATGGACACTACTAAGTGTGGCTTGGTGCAGCATACTCTAATTCAATACTGTTTACTATAGGCTGGAAACAAGGGCAATTATCATAAAGAAAATGTAGTATGTTTTACTACATTAAATAACCTATTAGAATGTAAAATATATTGAAAATGCATCCACAAGGCTACTCTAAGACTACAGCTTCAATAAACCAAGAGGCAAGAATAACTTATTGAAAACAGTAAAAAGAAATGAATTATCTAAATGTTGCTTAAAATACATGAACACTACAAAGCTTACTTCCAACATCTTCGTGAATTCCTCCTTGGCTTTTCTCTGTCTGAGGCGCCTCTCCTCAGCCTCCAGTTTCTTCCTTTGCATCAAGTACTTTTGTAAACCACAAAATATGTCAACAATCAGACACAAGTTTGAGGTATTATTATATTAATTAATTAATAATTAATGTACCATAATTATAAACTGTACCCAAGAAATCACTTAAAAAGGGCAATTAATAGATCAAAAAAACAATATTCAATCCTTCTTGGGGAGAAAGTTTACGAAAATGTTCTATACCTCATTGAATGCCTGCTTCCTCTCACCATGAATTTTCAGTGCTCCATACCGTTTGTCATTGGCTATTGCTCGCACTGTCTAGAATGGCAGAAAACGAAGAGATTATCAAGTACAGTCAGATTTAGTATGCAGGCATCTAGTTGGCTAGGAGCATATTAAAGAGAGCACATCATTTAACTAACCTGATCCCAAGTCCAGTCAGATCCCACATTGGCTGATTCTAATAGAGCTTTAAAAGCATTTTTGGCCTCCTAAAGTCAACAAAAGCAATCAGTTTATAAAGAACTCACACAATTAAATACAGAAGATTCTAAATATATACCTGCTTGGTGGCATAGACCAAAGGTTCTTCATCTGCTGCTTTCTCCTCTGAAACAGTAACATGAATGTTTGTAGCAGTACTTTTCTTCATCTGATGTAAGACACATTTTTAAAAAAAAAAATCAATAAACAATGTTATTCTACCTAAACAACAAGTTGGAGAAAAAGATGGGTGTGTCAGAGAGTACTGTTCATGCTGAAAGCAAAATAATTGGTTGAAGAAACAATGTGCTCAGGAAAACAATTTAATAAAAGAGGTGGGAAGAATGTACAGTAATAAAAAAAATAAAAAATAAAAGTGGGTGGCATAACTCATAGGGCAAGTACATGTTGGCAGATAGAATTACATCCAGCTGAAACAATCATTTTGGCACTCATGGACATATAGAGCTGAACTAGTGGCATATCAACAATGACTCGGAAAGGTTAACATACCTCAATATCCTGTATGGAAGATACACCTGAGGAAGCAACAACTTGAGGAGACGAATTCTCCACGCCATTCCTGATATACACACATCCATCAAAATAAGTTACAGGCATACACCAAGCACATTCAGATAACCTAACCAACAGAAAGCGTCCATACATAGGTGCCTGGTTGGAGCTAGCCAAATAAGCAGGATCTGCATTACTCCCCAGTGTAGCAGCAGGTGAAGAAACACTAATTGAGCTTGTTATAACAGGGTGCAAAGTAGCAGAATTTGCTGATGATCCAGAAACCACCGTAGATGGAGCATTAACAACAGAAACAGCGGGTGTAACTGGTGCAGAGCTTGAAGCTACTCCAGAAATTGTTGAAGGACTAGAGCTAACCGGGGTGACAGCAGTAAATTGTTGTTCAGTTGAGGTGCCAGCTGCACCAATTGCAACTTTAGATGTCAAGCCTGCATCACCCTGTGATCCTGGAGCAGCTGCTTTTTCAGCTTGTTCGCGGGCCAACTGATACGATTACTTCTAAAGTCAGTCCAAAAAAACAACAAACAAAACAAATAATGTTAATGCAATCAAATTTTTAAGTACCTTTAATTCCTCAGGTATTTCCCATTTTGACTCCTTCTTTTCTTTGTGATAGTAATATCTGAAAGTCACAAGCATAAATAGGGGGGCAAAATTAAAGGTCCATGTCTCAGAACCACCGGGTAAAAAAAAAGGGCGGGGGCGGGGGGGTGTGATCAATCCATAAGAAGTCTCCCACTGTAATAACTTACTTTCTGCCATTTTCAGTTGTGAATTCTTTCCAACCAGTTAATGCCTCTGCTCTCTGGAAAAGAAGCGCAGTGGATAAGTAAATACAAGACTGATCATCTAAGCAAACAATATTATAAATCCACCATATACCTCTTATATGAAAACTTAAATTATGATAGAGATACAAAAATAGTATTGCATACTTAAAAAAGTAAAATCTCATAAAAAAGAAAGTCACTACCTGAATGTTCACTAGCATTGGAACATTTATACTTGGATAAAAGTGACTTCACAAATTAAACAACGATTGAACCATCCGTACATGTATTGCTCAAGCAGGGTACAGAAAATGGTCATTATCAAGAGAAGTATATAAAATATATTACACCAAGCAATAACAGGTACCTAATCCAACTTAGCTAAGGAACCACCATTGTCAATCCCCTCCCCCCAAAAAAAAACTTTCAGCTGAGGGGATGGGACATTGGAAAAAAATTAGAATTAAGTTGTCAATTATGGCATAGAATGAAACAAATCATTGCCTGCCTTGAAGAGAAACTTCCTTCAAAGTGAGCATTGAGAGCAGTCGATATATTCCTGTGATTTTCCATGACAGCTACAAACCAGTAGAAGAACATGCAAACAAAGGGAGAACACATATAAAACCGCTTTGTGCAATTCAAATTTTGCTTACTGAATAGTCAAGATCCATAGGTAGCAATGCTAACAAAAACCCAAAGCAACCAAAAGCAATCTAGAAAAAGACTTTGTACTTAATTTCCGGAGTAGCAGAATGGAAGTTGGCTCACCTCTAGAGGTGTCATTAATTCCAAAGGCTTCTCCCAGCTAGACTGTTTTGTAATCTTGTTGTAGTAATACCTAATGTGCACAAATGTTGTGTTGGTTAGAAGAAATCCATCCACAATTTAGAATTCAAATGAACGAGTCAGATCATGCAGTTCCCTATCTTTGATAGGCTATAGAGAAACATATTTTTAGTTCCTTTGAAATAAAGAGGGTAAAACAAGTCTTAAAAACTTCATTATAAGGACTAACTAACCTTCTTCCTGAGACCTCATACTCTTGCCAATCAGATGTCGACTGCTCAGCACTATTCTGAGTATTAGCAGCCTAATCAGATCCCCAAGTGGTGGAAATTTGGAAATTGTGTTAGGGGGAAAAAACCATACAAGATATGCAAGGTGTAGGAGAAATTAAATCATTGCCAATAAAAATATTTTTTAGAGTCAGATCTAGAAATGATGATATAAATCACGGGATGAGAAAAAAGTGTGTAAGACCACAGGATCATACCGCAACTGCAGGAGCAAAGGCTGAGGGTTGCTGACTGGTATGCTGCATAGGTGCACTCTGATTTGCAGGTGGCACCCAGGGTTGTCCTCCAGCTGTGAATGCTGGTGTACTTATCTGGGATGACATGTTGATGCCACTGTTTGTCTGGCCAAAAGAAGATGCTGCAAACTGCAAGCATAAAAATGAAAAATGAGGAAGTTATAGTAGACAGGATACAATGAAGGGAAATTCAAGTGCTAAAAAATCAATAACATTGATAACAATGCTTAATCTGTAAGTCCAGTGGCACTCACACCAGGCATGTGATTATTCCCAGAAGGAATCATTTGTTGAGGCTGCATTGACGCAGATGGAATAGGCATATTTGGTTGCATCTGAATTGGCTGGGATGAAGGTATGTGACCAGGGCGTGGAGGAAAATGCTGCATTGGTTGAGAAAATTGCATTGCTTGACTTTGTCCAGGACCCATACCAATGTTTGGCATTTGTACAGGTGGAGCAAACGGCTGTCCTTGTTGTGCAGGTGCTCCAGGTTGAAACTGCAACAAAAAATTTGCTTGCTCATTAGTCTTAGAAAATAAAGCAGCAATAACATGCCAAACTCAAAAAGAAGTCAAGTAACATACTTGCATGGGAAACGAACCATAACCATGGGGCGCCATGGGTCCACCTGGATGTGGCCGAAGAGGCTATAAAAGGTTTTAACAAGAGAGAAAAAATTGAGATTCAGAATAGATGAACAGATACTATAATTCAAGAAGAGAAAAACATAACTATTGAATGTCTTTAATAATAAAAGAACCCAATGTCGAATGTGCCAATGATATAGAAATTCTTTACCTAACAACATAAATAACTAAAAACTGCAAAACTGTTCCCAAAAATCAAAGCATACAACATCTTTATACACATCATGCTCATCACCTTTAGTAAAAGGAAAATTAAGTTCACTTATAGTGCAGGCATTCACAGTGATCTAAACATAATACCTGTGCACCAGATGGCGGTGGATTAGTTGCCATGCCAGCACATACACAATACTTCAACTTCCCAACAAGGCAGCCTGAACTGTTATCAAAATCAAATATTTGCAAACAATCATATCACAGTATAATATCCATAAGTCTTTCAACATTTCTAACACGCCCAAATTATTCCACTTGGCTAAACAGTTTTTATTACAACTGATCTACAGACACCGGAGCTATAATTTACATCTTTTTCAATATAGCTTTCACCAAATTGAAGTGTGACTGAAATTAAGCGCTATCACGAAGTAAAGTAAAAAATTATCATAAGTAGAATCTGATCAAAAGTTCATGCTCAACACGAAATTAAAAATTAAAGATATCAAAACAATAATGGAATTAAAATGTATATCTATCAGACAAAAGAGAAAATTCTGCGGAAGTATCCTTGCGTGTGTCTGAGAGAGGAAGAAATGAACAAATACCTGAAGAAAGATCGCCCGCGAAGGTTTATACAGATTGGTTTCTAAAAGCGGTGTTTTCTGGGAGCAGGGGAGTTTGATAGATTTCAGAACGTGTAATGTGAAGTGTAAACCCTATCGGGCGAGTCGGGTCCGAGTCCGATACATACTATTATCTCCGACCCAATAGTCAGGCATTAGGCATTAACAAATTTGTAGTAAGCAAATCAAGTTACATGATCCCAAATTAACAATTCTTTATTTTGATTATGTTAGCAATATTCAAGTGTCTTGAGCAGTTGTCGATATTGATTTAACTGTTTATATATATATATAACAAATAACAAATCTATTTTATATATGTGTTATAAAAATGACAATAATTAATATGTGACATTGAATTTGGTTATGGTATTTTTTTTTTTGAAAACTTGTTATGATATTTAATTATAACGACTTATTATTATATTTTTGTTTACAATATAAAACAAACAAAATTTATAAACTATATTGAATATTTTTGGACTCGAAATCATAGAATAATTTGCCAAAGTCAATAACTCCTATTGGATAATTGGTTTAGACATTGGTGTCATATAACCAACTAACCACAAAGATCGGTTATTATACAGTGGATCGTGGTTGTCAAATGAAATTGTAATAGAATTAAAATGATAATTTAGTCTTGCTGAAATGAAACTAGTATTTGTGAATAATGAAATTAAAAACAGAGCGCATTCAACAACGTATATTGGCAAATGAAACTATAGTATAATTAAAATGATACTTTAATGTTGTTAAAATGAAACTAAAATCCATAACCATACATTAACATATATTGTCAAATGAATGTGGAGTGTAATTAAATTAATGCGGTAGCTATTATAATTAAACTAGTTTGTGTGGAAAATAAAATTACAAAATAGAACCCATACAATAATGTATATTGTCAAATGAAAATGCAGTAAAATTAAAATGATACTTTAATATTGCTATTATGAAACTAGTGAGTATAAAAATGAAACTGAAAAAACAAAGCAATATTATCTATCAAACGAAATTAAAGTGTAATCGGAATGATACTTACTTTATAGACTACACTATTACATGGACTATGGTCCATAGTAAAATTTGCCCCACAAAAGACCTTGGTATCAAACATTTGGGACAACTTATATTATGGGGCATGGTATGGTTCATATCATTGCAAGATGAACCATTAATGAATATTTATTTTAAATATACTATAAACATGGACGGAGCCAAAGGGGCAGCTGCCCCCTCACCTCACCCTCACCCCATATATAATAGTTGTATGTATGTATATATAGTATACGTTTTAGTATTAGTATTAAAAAAAAAAAAAGAAGATAAATGTTAATAAGAAGTGAAATAAATTAGTTGGCAGAGCATACATTTGGTTATAGTGAAAATCTAGAGTTCAAATCCTTTGTTGGCATTAACACAATTTTACAGTTTCTCTTGACTTCAACACAATCACATTGTTAATAGCTTTTTTTTTTTTAATATTTAATAAAATACACACACATATATATAACATTCCTTTATATTAAAAATGAGATGTGTAATTTATAATGTGTTATCTTTTTTTTTTTTGAAAGGTTATAATGTGTTATCTATTCAAATTATTTTATCAAATTAATTATGTTTTAATATTTTGTTACGAATATTTTTAATAAAATTTCAAGGTGTTTTATTTTTCGTCCATATCCAACAATATTTATACATATATTTCTTGGATAATTTATTATTATTTAAAAATTATCTAAAATGTTTCGCCTTCACTCGAAAAAATTGATGGATCCGTCCTTCCTTTTTCGCCCCCTCTCAACAAAATTCATGACTCCGTCTGGACTATAAATTTATTGTTAATTAATATAATATAAATTCATTTTCAAATAATATATTAATAATGAATTTGTGATACACTAAAATTAAATTTATATATCAATTATTTATTTTGTAATATGGATCATCATCATGAGTATAGTGATTAAACATTAAGCTTGGAATCATTAACAAACGGGCCTAATTGGTTGCAGACTTAGGAATTAGGGCTAGGGTTTCAAATAGCCTCGCATCCGCCACTCCCCATCTATAAAGTTCCCCATTAGGGGAGTCGTCTTGCCACACATCCTGTAAGTTTCGCTTCTCATCTAATCGACTGTTACCGTGCTTTGCTTCACTATCTGATTCCATTTTCAAGTTCTGTTCAATTCTCTATCATGTTTTGGTGCGATGATTATAAAACAATTCCTCGTTCTGAATGCTGTTGCCACGGCATGACAGACTCTTTACACCCATAGAATATGAGCACCATATCATTCATAAATTTTTAGTTGGTGAAGTTTCCATGTTCTTATTGAACCTTTAGTCATATAAGCTATGTTTGTGAATTTGATCTGACTTCCATGCTGCTTTGTTTCTGGTGTTATTTGTTTGAATTTGATTTGATAGGAGACTGGTCTCTTTTTTCTCACATGGCATTTCTTGTTGACTTGTGCCTGACCTCTCCTGAAATTCAACTAAGGTGGTGTTTAAAGCCCTAATTTGTCTTCAACAATGATTTCAAAAATTAGGGTTACGCACGCCTCCAAACTCAAGACACTACAAAAGTTAACTGAGGTTGTGAACTGTTTGATGTCTTCTTTTCAATGCTGCTTCATAGTGATTGCTGATTAACCGGTAGTGTGGCATTTCTAGAGTTTACAAGACACAAAAATGGGTTTGAGAACAAAAAGTTTTAATTTTCACTGATAATTATATCATTAACATAGAATGGGAATTTTTTAAATTCTTCTAGAAATGGATATCGGATGTACTGTATGATTTCAGCTAGTGAAGTTTTTTTCATGTTATTTTCAATCTAACTATCTGAGAGGTAAAGTTCTTTTGAGAACACGACCTATATAGCTATATATGCTTCATATGGTGTAGCAATTAGCCAAATAAGATTCTGTATTTTAGTTGTCTGTGACTGGTTAATTGATGTCCCAATGTGCTGATTTATCATCTTAAAAGAAGTTAAATTAAATTTCAGTCATTGTACTATTGGCGTGTTTTTTGTGGGTTACATATCCCTAGCCAGCCCAAGAAATGTGCAAATTCATCAGCCTATTTGCCTAACTCAATGGACCAATTGCTGGTTTATAAATTTGAAATCATGTAAAGTCTTTCATAAATCATGTAATATTTGGAAGGTTTCAAGTGAGATGAGCTCAAATGTTGGAATTTCCCAGTTGGACCAATTTGCTTTTGCTTGTGACCTGTTGATTATACAACAGGTAGGCTTGTTGATGGAAATCAGCCCCCTGCATCCAATCTAAGTGGTTTGTTCTAAGAAGCTCTGACAGTCCTAGAATTTCAAAGCAGCATTGTTTGTCCATCTACATATGTTGCATATTTTCTGATTTATTTGCTTGTTGTAGTCTGTTATGTATACAACTATTCTACTGTCAAAACAGGCAACATTAAATGGCTATGTTTATTTGTATATTCTTACAATGTTAGAGCTAGAATGTGCTTTGTTTCATAACGCTCTAAAGTATAAAGGTGTGTAGCCTCTGCAGTGTCAAAGCATTCTTGCTGCATAATTAGCATTCAACGCAATGCATGTAAACCTGTATTAGTCTTTTTGAATTCTAGTGGCTTTTAACGCAGTACTGTCGGGTGTTATTCGTTAATGGGCTGTTTGTTAGACATTAATTGTATTGTAATTCCACCACAATTCTCTGATCACCCCAATTACAGTGTTTGGTTGGAACACAATACTCTCCTTTTGTTGTATTGCAATTCAGAGGACATTTGGTTGGAAGGTGACATTATTACCCTTGGTTAGGGGAGTTGTATTGCAGCACATCCTGTAAGTTTTGCTTTCCTCTAATTGGGTGTTACCGTCCATTGCTTCAATATCTGATTCCATTTTCAAGTTCTGTTCAATTCTCTATAATGTTTTGGTGCAATGATTATAAAATAATTCCTTGTTCTGAATGCTGTTGCCACGGCATGACAGACTCTTTACACCCATAGAATATGAGCACCATAGCATTCATAAATTTTTCGTTGGTGAAGTTTCCATGTTCTTATTGAACCTTTAGTCATATAAGCTATGTTTGTGAATGTTGATCTGACTTCTATGCTGCTTTGTTTTTGGTGTTATGTGTTTGAATTTGATTTGATAGGAGAATGGTCTCTCTTTTTTCTCACATGGCATTTCTTGTTGACTTGTGCCTGACCTCTCCTGAAATTCAACTAAGGTGGTGTTTAAAGCCCTAATTTGTCTTCAACAATGATTTCAAAAATTAGGGTTACGCACGCCTCCAAACTCAAGACACTACAATTTCTTAAATTAGCGTGGCATTTCAAGAGTTTACAAGACACAAAAATGGGTTTGACGACAAAAAGTTTTAATTTCACTGATAATTATATCATTAAGACCATAGAATGGGAAATTTTAAAATTCTTTGAGAAAGGGATATTGGATGTACTGTCTATGATTAAGTTTTGTTCATGTTATTTTCAATATGACTATCTGAGAGTGATAAAGTTCTTTTGCGAAAATGACCTATCTGGCTATTCATGCTCCATATGGACATATGGTGTAGTAATTAGCCTATTAAGATTCTCCATTTTAGTTGTCTTTGAGACTGTGACTAGTTACTTGATGTACCAAAGTGCTGATTTATCATCTTAAAAGTAGTTAAATTAAATTTCAACCGTCTTACAATTGGTGTGTTTGTTGTGGGTTACATACCCCTAGCCAGCCCAAGAAATGTGCAAATCCATCAGCCTATTTGCATAGCATAACTCAATGGACTAATTGATGGTGTACAAATTTGAAGTCATGTAAAGTCTTTCATAAATCATGTAATATTTGGAAGATTTCGCATGAGATGAGCTCAAAGGTTGGAATTTGCCAGTTGTACCAATTTGCTTTTGCTTGTGGCCTGCTGATGATACAACAAGTAGGCCTATTGATTGAAATCAGCCCCTGCATCCAATCTAAGTGGTTTGTTCTAAGAAGCTCTGACAGTCCTAGGATTTCAAAGCAGCATTGTTTATCCATCTACATATGTTGCATATTTTCTGATTTATGAGTTTGTTGTAGTCTATTTTGTATGCAACTATTCTACTATCATAACAGGCAACATTAAATAGCTATGTTTATTTGTATATTCTTACGCTCTAAAGTATAAAGGTGTGTAGCCTCTGCAGTGTCAAAGCATTCTTGCTGCATAATTAGCATTCAACACAATGCATGTAAACCTGTATTAGTCTTTTTGAATTCTAGTGGCTGTTAACGCAGTACTGTCGGGTGTTATTCGTTAATGGGCTGTTTGTTAGACATGAATTGTATTGTAATTCCACCATAATTCTTTGACCACCCTAATTACAATATTTGGTTGGAAAACAATACCTCCTTTTGTTAAATTGCAATTCAGAGGGCGTTTGGTTGGAAGGTGTGAATAAAGTAGGAAATCAAATTATAATATGGAGTAGTAATTATTATACAAGTACATTTTAATATATGTACTTTTCTTCTTAAAATTACAGTAATTCTATTCTTATCTACCAAAAAATGTAATTTGAATTTTTTACTTTATATACACTTTTTTTTCCAATCAAATTACAATTTCTTTCTTCCCTAATTTTTTCTTCCGAACCAAACGCACTGTAAATTTTAGAAACAACTAAAGCTTCATGATATCTTAACCTTCTAGTTGTGGAGTTATTTCCTTGTACTACAATCCTATGATGCCTCCAAGAAATTCATGTAAACTTTAAAAAAGACATGTAAATATTCTCTAATGATGTTTCGTATTATGTATTTTCATTATTTATTGTAATTTGTAAATGGTTGCATCCTAGTTGGTTGTGGGTTTGATAACTACAAGTTTTAAGTTGACTATTAAGAGAGTTCTATATTTCTTAGTTTGAATTAGTTAGCTATAGGTTAGTCTCGTGACTATGACCTTCTTGATTTGAGGGTTGGTTAGGTTAATGATTAATCGATTATGACTCTAGGCTTCATCAAAGAAGTGTAATTTTATACTTGATTGTACTAAATTTTGTATGATTCTAAGCTTTATCAAATATATATATATAATTTTGTATTTGATTGTGTACCGAATTGATTATTCAAGGGTTTGGTTAATTACTTATTGTGTATATATATGTTATTCAAGTATCTACATCATGATTTTGTGGTTGTGTTTGATAGTAAAATTTAAGAGTAGAAAATGAGAATAGCCATATACGTATCCTTGCCTTTTATTTGATTGATTGATTGATATTTTGATTGAAAGTATCTGAGAATAGCCATGAATTTCTGTGGGTAATGTGGAGATGGTCTTCTTCCTCTTCACGAGGAAATTAAGGCCCACATTCCACACTGCAACCGATCAACCAACACGTATCCAATCGCCCAGAAAGAAAGAGACATTGTTGATTAAACCCACCAAACCACAGACAAAATCACATGATCAAACAAAACAAAAACCAAACAAGTCACTGTCAAATTAGAGCAAAAATCTAAACTTGAAGTCTGATGGATGCCATTTAGGCATTTACTCGGCTATTACACAAGCTATGTGTTCTCAAGGCTGAAAATATTACACAAGCAATCAAATTAACAAATCTTAACTGGAAAAAAGCTAGATTAATACTGATGATGATCTTCATCTTCTTGCTTCAGGGCTACAGAGCTTGCAGGGATGGGTTCATAACACTGTTATTCTCAGCTCTCGGACTGCTCCCTGCACTGCTATTCGAGTGTGAACAGAACGCCGCCTTCTGCAAAACCCCAGTCGGGGATGAAGCCATTCTTGGACTCCCATCCCATCCCTCCATGAGGTTAAGAGGGGCCGAGGCGTTTTTGCAGTCACCTGATGACTTACTGTTAGTGCTGTGAAAAACCTCGCCCAGAGGTCCACCCACAGATGATGATTCCCACGCTATGGGAATCCAGTTTCCTTGTCTTTGGTTGATAACCGCCCCCACTCCTAACCCCATTTGGGTGGTGGTTTCGTGCTCCCACGATAGTTTCAGCGGGGAAGCTGCAAGCTTCTCAGACACTGGAGACGACGTTGAAGACATGAAGTCTGAAGTGGACATTGGTATGGAGATGGAGAGGCGAGTTTGATCTGATTGGAGATCGATATCTGGCTGGTTCTTGGGCCAATCATCCATGAACTGATGAAGTGAATGGCGGGTTTTGCTCTCACGATCACTCACATCTTCATGAGTAGTACTATAGCTTGAAGAGCCGCCTTTACTCAAAGGATTTAGCAGAGGGTTGGAGCAGACTAATCCAAACCCTGATCTTGATGATGCTTCATAAGGATGATGCTGGTCTTTGATAATGGAATGTTGTTGACTCTCTTTTTCACCCTGATTCCCCTTATCCAGAAAGCTCCTAGAAACAGAAGAATAATCTTGCAACCAGTTAGCCAAAATTTGGGAAAAGAAACAGACAGTATTAAGACTAAGAGCATACAGCCATTAATGTGCAATCCAACTATCAGCTTAGACTTTTAGTTGAAATGGAGCACATGCTTCAATTTATATGATTTAAGATATATATATACCTGTAAAGGTGAGATGGTGGAGAAGGATTGGTTGAAAATGGCTGCAAATTGTTGTGATTTGAGAAGCCAATAGTGTCGGAAACACTGCCTCCGGGCACCACCACAGCTGCTGATGCTGAGGAAGTAGCCGGCGGCATCAGCTTAGTTGTTGCTGCAGCTGTTGTTCCAGCTTGACCTTCCACAGGCTTTCTTGAACGATGACGGCCTCTGTTCATATGCCGTTCGCAGTATTTTTGGTCGGCTACTGCATCTCTCGAGCACCGCCATTTCTTCCCATCTGTTCTCCTGCACCTCCCTGGCTCTGGATCAGTGGTGTTGGAGAATCCCAGATGGAAAGCACCCCATCCAACTGCCAACATATGAATACAGATTTGCAGATTTCATTTATCTAAAGAACAAGCTAGCCCTTTATTGCAGCACAAAATCAAGATAATAATGTATTTCAAAAGGGGGGAAGAGCAGAACTTACAAGAATTGGGTCTCAGGCCAGAATAAGCTGATAAGGCTGCAGAATCAAAGGCCTTTCTGATGGGGTTGAGAAGATAAGGAGGAATAGGCACATTTGCAGTTATGTACTTATAGATCAAAGCCTGGTGTTCCAGCTCCATCCACTGAGATGGAGTGAATGGCCCTCTCACTCCACTTACTAACCCATGCATGTTCCCAGAATTCAATCCTCCATACCCTGAAATGGAAACAACTAAATTACCTCAAGAAAGCCAAAAACTAAAACAGCTATCTTGATTGGTGGGTGGAAAAAGAAAAATGCCGCCTTTGGTATCAAGAATGTATGAGGAGGGGCAAGTAACATCACACTTTGAAAAAGGGATCACAAAAGTGTAGAAAATCTGGGTTTTGAGAGAGACCAATTAAGTAAAAAACAAAACCTCTGAGGAATGTGCATGAGTGACAGATGTTTTTTTCCCACTTTTCTACCTTCTTATTAGCACTGGCCAAACTGGTATCTTTGCAAACCAAGATTCTGTTGTGGAAGATGGTGTGAAAAGACATGGTTTCCAGCACATACTGGGAATTTAAAACTCAAAAACAGAAAACCCATGCAAGAAAGAAACAGTCTTTCCTAAAAAGCCACAAGCAGATCGAATGTTAACCCAATTTAAACATCAACTCAGGTTTTGGAGGCGAGTGGGCAGAGAATCATTTCCCTTCCAAAACGAGAAGCCTAGAGGTCTACTACCCAAACACATCATATGCCATTATTGCCATTTATGCACCATGGGTCACAATAAAGTTGGGAACTTTACGCGCAGAGCGTACCTGAGTTTCTGCTAAAAGCGGCATGGTAAGACGGCAATGGCAGTGTCTGCGAGTTGGCAGAAGAGAAACTGAGCATTTGCTGGCCGGATTCAGAGACTCCATTGGCATTAGATCTCAGTATAGCGGCGGTGGAAGTTTTAGCAAACTTGGTTTCTCTCCAGTCATCTTCGCCGGCCACCGCCGGCGGCGGCGGCCTTTCCTGCTTTAGAAATCCGCCAGATCCACACCACTTCAGCTTGGTCTCAACATCAGAAACAGCAGAGAAAACACTAGCAGTTGCTGGCAACACCCCAGTATCTAAACCCCCCAACACCCCCCCAAAATCCATCCTAAAAAGGGAGACCAGACCAGACCAGACCACACACCTAAAAACACAACAACAACAACAGACAGTGGAGACAATAACTACATAAACACAAACAGACGAGAGTAGTCCCTTGATTTCTTGGAGAAATGACCATTCTTATTAAAGATGATCCTTTTTTGAGGTCCCGGACACTGGGCGCGTGACTGTATAGGTGCTTATTAAGTGCTAGATAGCTAGCTACGTCTCTATAGTTATACCCAACCAGGCCTGAAAAGTGGAAGAAGACGACAGTACTAATATACTTACTGCGTTTTTCGGAACAAGTTGACGTTTCTCAAAGCTAAAAATAATTGGAAACCAAGACGGAGAAACAACCAGAGAGGAAATCGCACAAGTAACTTGCTTATATGGGAAATTCTTGCACCGCCTCATATAATTCAAATCTTTTAAGTCAATCATCAATTCTATTTGCATCACTCTAATTACTATTTACACCTTATTTAATAAGTGGGGTAAATATAATAATTTACTATTTGCACCAACTTCGTTAAAGTTAGTCGAACATTATGTTTTTATTTAAAAATATTTATTTATTATTTACTTTTATTTCAAAAAAAAAAATCATCTTCCTTCTCCGGTGAGAAAGCAGCCATCTTTTTTCTTTTTTAAATGTTTTCATTTTTAAATTTTTAATTAAAAAATTATTAATGCAATCTCGTAAATTACATTTGACTAGATTTTGTAAATAGTCATATTTATACCCTTATTTCAATTTACATAACCTATGTAATTGTTGAAATTTTCTACGTTTTTACCATTTCAAGTTATTTACACCTATTTTTCACTAGAGGGTAGTACAAATAGCAACACCTTGAGTCAATTACGGAGTATTTCTTTACCCCACTAGTACTAATTCAATCCCCAACCCCAAAGATCTGTTCATTTTGTACATAATCTCCACACTATTGCTGTCAAGGTTTGAACATTGATCGCTTTTCTCAAATACTGCCTACTGAATAGTAGCCCGTGCAAGCAATAAGGCGCATTACTAATTGCATTTTTGGGTGATGAGGGCACTATTTGTTTTTTTTTTTTTTTTTTTTTTAAATGAAGGTAAAACTGATAATGATAGTGTTTAGTAAATGACAGATAGCTGATTAAGATAATTAATAACTATTTTATATTGTAAATAAATTTTACAATGATATTTTTTAAAAAAATAATTACAAAATTTGTACTTAGAATGACAATTGTATGAGTATCTGCCAAGGTTGTTTTTTTTTTTTTTTTCTTTTTTTTTTCTTTTTTTTTTTAAGACGACGAAAGAGGTGGTAGAGTGCATGGAACAAATGCGCAAAAGCATGTGACCCTATTACATATATTCTACACTTTGATAGTTTGCTTTGTCCCGCTCTCATCTCTTTTTCCTCTCTCTTTCTATAACTATTACACAAGACTCATCCTTGACACAAACTCACAAAATAGCGTTTAAATATTCAAATCGATAATCTAACTTTGCTATAAAAGTTATTTCTAAAGTACTAAAAATTTAACTTTTAACATTAATATCAGTTCCTCGATTTGTAAGAATTTGACAACTTAATTTAAAAATAAAATATACAACCGTTAGGAAAAATTAGTATAAAGTAACACTTTAACGTTCATTTGGAAGTATTAATTTGGGTGGGGTCCACTTATGCTTTGCGTTGGGTCGAATCAGATTTGGATTCTCCTAGTTAAAATAATAAATTTGATATACTCCGTATTATATACTTGAAAATTAAAATAAATAATAGATGAACGAAAATTTGATTTAAAGTACATATAAAATTAGAGTTTGAGAAGACTTTTAAATATTATTGGTCTCACATTAAAATGTATTAGTATAAATAATACAATTTAACTTTGTAAACGAGTTTAAATTATATAACATATAAGCTCTCTTTTAAGCAAAATGTTTGTCCGAACAACTTACATATGTATACACATGATATTTGACTGGGTAATAAATAATATATATATTTTAAAAATTTAAATAAAGTACATACCGCACAATTAATCAAAGACCTACCTGTTGGAAAAGTATGCTGAGAATTGAATGCATGGATCACCAAAATTAGTAATGGTTGCATGTACTGTGCATTGTTAAATTCTTCACCAAATATTTTGTGTATTTAATTGCATGCATATGCTCTGAATTCATTCCTCCATTTGACCGGTCTGCAAATTCTCCCTATGCCTCTATCATATGCCTCACATATATGTATATACATATATATCTTGTAATTAATAATATATTAATTAGTAGTGTATAGTTTAGGTCCTATGGTTTAATATACCTTTTAATATTTTATAGTTATATCATACTTGAATTTATTTAAAGTCGGGTGATTTATACATGCATGACATGCATTCAATGAGACGTCAGTGAAAAATGATGATCACACATGCATGTGTGTATGTGTGTATGTATAAAAGACGAATGGTGAAACGCTATTATCATAATTTTTCTCTAATTTAGTAAAATAACAATGAAAATAGTCCACTAGTTGATTATAATTTCTTTAAAAAAAAAAAACAAACAAACTATAAACTCAACTTTATAAATAAAAAAATAAAAAAAAAAACAATATATAGGTGCAGGCGATATACCTTTCTCATTGTTATCATTTTATAATTTTTATTACTCTCTCAAAAAGAGTCCCTGATGAGATTTAAAATAAATTATTATTTAATTAGTTAAGGAGGATATTGGTTTGTCTTAAATTTCAATCTAGACATCTCCGGTCAATGAAGCAAGTGGGTAACGTGATAATTTTCCAATCTAGAGAGGACAATATTAAATCTTAACACCCTTTTGTCTACTCCACTTGCCTTTGTTTAAGTTACAACAACTAGGTTTATATCTATAATAAATTGCAATTAATAATATATTATTAATAAGATAATCAAAATTGAACTCCCAAAGCACATGACTTGCATACACACCATCATGAGCCCACCATTCAACTTTCCCCCTTTATTATTAATCATTAAATTTCACAAAATATTATTATAAAAAATTATAATATAATGATAGGACAAGAAAGATCAATATGTACACATAGTTACAACTTTTAGAATTATCTAGAATTTGTGACAAGGGGATTGGAAGTTATAAGATCCATAATGTCTAATGTACTCTGAGGCAAATTTATTTGCGAATTAGATATATATATGGTGACACATGTAGGGAGTGATCTTGAAATGCGAGTCCTTTGATACCTTTAATATAGTTAAACTTGTTTTGATGGCTAAATCGCGGTGGAATGGCTTGACTGATAGAAAGCTTAAAATGTAAAATATAAATTTGAATTTGTGTATATATATAGCAATGTCTTGACTTGAATAATAAGATTTGATTGAATATAAATAACTTAAAATGAAACTTTTTTCTTTAATGTTTTTATTCATTAATTTTGGTCAAAAATCAGTTTATGTCCATGCAGTGCAAGAAATTGTAAGTACGTACCAAACAATTGAATACCATTGAAGACAGTTGCGTCCTCGTTGGAGACATTGCTTAATGCCAGTTAATATGGACTTATTGGTTAGGGTAGTGATGTATTCCACTAGTCCTCCCCCTCCATAGCAGTAAATGCTGTGCTTGAAAAAGTTTCGAGATTTAGGTGGTGTTTGGTAAATGATTATTAACTGATTGAGTTAATGGGTTTGACTAATTGATATTATTAGCTTATTGTAAAAAAAATATTTGGTAAATTAGCTGTTAGAGCTAATAGTGATCAAATAAATCCAAATCAACTGATAAGCTAACTATTTTACCAGGTATATAATACTCAAAAGAAAGTATCCACAGACCATAGTCTCCTCCATATATGGTAGTATCAACTATGAAATAGTAAAACAGGTATCCACGCAGAGTGGCAGACTACCTTAAAAACCGTCCAATAAACCAAGCTAAGGATGTTGTCACAATTTGGTGGCGTTCATTAATATGTTTCCCTATTTCGATGGCAGCGCTGAACTAACATTTTTATGGGTGGGCCAAAATGAAAAGGCAGCATCATAAAATCATAGTACTACCAAATCGCAATATAGATTTCGCAAACTTTTGGTTGGACCCATCATATATTCATATCCCTCCTGTATAAATACCTAATCTATACACAACTTTATCCCGTGCTCGCATATGTTAAAAGTTAATGCTTCGGGTAATAACAACCCGTAAAAAAAAAAAGAAAAAAAAAAGACGAGCATAATTATTATATGTGGGGAATAATTTTACATATGGTGGTGTAAAAAAAAGGAGGTATTGTCCATTTCAAAAAGGGTCCCCGGGGCAAAAGAGTTTCACTGGTGACATTAATTCTCACACACATATGGACACTGCTTTCCCCAAGTGGCTACAATTGTGCTAGCCAGTAGCCACTTGTGACTATACAATACACACCCAATATAATACAACAGACATTATTGTCGCATGAATATATTCCAATGTGCATTGTACTATGCATATAAATATATATTAACGTACGATAAGCATGGAAATGTATGTATGTATATACATGCAAGAAGAGATAGGATTAGGTTTAAAGACCCAATGCATAGATATATGCATGCATGATTGTCGTGGTTGGCAGAATGGTGGATATGAAGGGGCAGTTTAATTGAGAATAAAAATGTGAAGAGATTAACAGAATTGAAACGTCTGGGAGATGATGAACACAAAATGACAAGCTAAGGGAGGGGAGGTGATGGAGATTGAGGAGACGAGAGTGGTTCGTTTCCTCTTTGCCGACAGGGGAAGTATGGGACCCAACACTTTTTTTTTTTTTTTTTTTTGCATCCAAATTATGCCAGCCTTTAAGGTCACCTATCCTTTTCTTCCCCACCACCATAGCGCCATGCTCATTCATGTAAGTCAAATGCCCCACCACCCCGCCCACCATTAATACAAATTGCAATAACATCCCACAACTTTTCTTGTCTTCAAGTTTTGGTACATAAGATAAGTCATAGGAAATAATTTACAAGTATCGTCTATGGGCGATAAGAATCAAACCATGTACCTCGGAGGAGTGGATAAACCTTATTTGAGATGTGTTTCAAGTTTCAACCGTTTACATGCAGGTACAAGATATATACCCTAGTGAAAGAGATAAAAAGCCAGATATGTTTCAACAGTCTTCACGTTTTTTCAAATATATACTCTCATTGCACTTTAATAAAAGATATAAAATATAAATTACTGGATATATCTCAATTGTTTACAAGTACCTCTCATTCATAAGAATTGAACCATGCACCTCAAAACGACTAATAAAACAAAGTTAATAATAATTAAGTCATTTATATTAATCAACAATTTTTGAACTTTGTCCTACTTTACATTGTCTGATCTTTTTTAGTACATATGAAAACTCTCAATCATTATCGGAGAATATGCATCGGATACACCTAATCTTATGACTTAATTAATTAGTCATATATAGCTGATCAATTTAAATTTGATAAACTAATATAAATTACTTATCACTAATCATTAGCTCAAATCAATATGGTCAATATGCTGCTTTTAACTTAAATGCATTGTTGGTTGGGCACTTGGCCACTTGGGTGAGATGAGGGTGAGTTTGATATTATTCTCGAGGGCCAATGTACAATCTTTATCTTCTTTCTGAGCCTTAAATATGGGAGGGAGGATTCGAAATGGGCGTTTTTCAATGAATTTACTTTTTATGTCCAAGAGCAACGTATTTCTGGATAATCATTTTAAATATTATTTCAACCAAAAGATATGCTTCTCTCTCCCTCTCTCGCACTTGCAACTTTTCCTCCCAGATATACATTAAAAAAAACAAAGAGAGAGAAAGAGTACGAATGGGTATCACTTTCGTTCTTGCTGTGAGTGTTGCATGAATGGTCATTTTCAGTATAATTGTATTTAGACGACAAACATTTTTAAAATCACGCTGTATTATATTCTCTACTACGTTAAAGTAAACAAAATTACTTGATTATTATTCGAAATAGTGATTAAATAGGTAAAACATGATTATAAAACGAGTTGTTACAACTATGATTGTGAATTGTTTATCACAACTAACTGAAAAGATCAATTGATATGAATATCTAATAAAAAATTACCATGTCAAAACCGTTAGTATAACGCACTATATACTCTCTACTAACTTTATATTCCATATAATGTACCCTAATATTTTTGTATTTAAATTTAATTACACTATCAAAGCCAAACACTTTGTGCTCAGATGGCATGTAGTGACCTCCGTGGAGATGTTATTGACTCTTTGTGATTCATTAAGTTGAGAAAGTATATTTGAACATATACTACAATATAATAGAGTCAATAGCATTTTTAAAAAATTACGCTATCAAAAGTAGAAAAGTTAAATGTAAAAACTATCAATTTAAACAATTACGTACACTATATTCTACATTATCATCATTCTCTTCTATGCCAAATGGTATCGTGATAAAGTTGACTAGGAGAGACTCTACGAACATGTATCATTGAGTACATCACGACCGTTATATATATATATATATATATATATATATATATATATATATATATATATATGCGTGTGTGTGTGTGCGTGTGTGTGTTATATCAAATGAAAACTAGTCTTTAGGAGATAAATAAGAATTAATATAAATCTTACATCTGAAAAAAATAAATCGACCAAATCAAAATTATTTAAAAAAAAAAAAAGTGGCAGCATTTTTTAATTATCACCAACTTTATTTTGCAAACTTGAACACTGAAATTTGTATTTTTCAAAAATTTTCAAGTTTGCACATTTAGTATTAACATATTGCACAATTAGAATTAACATTTTGTCACATTTAGTATTAAAAGATTGCACTTTCAAAAATGTGAAAGTGCATTGCACTTAGGGTTTTGATTTTCACGTTTTTACTGCTTAGGGTCTAGCATTACCGTTTAGATTTAAATTTTATCTTTTTCATTGATTTTATAAAATTTATCAGGTTTGCATATGTAGTTGTTAAAGATTGCATATATAAGTGTTTAAGTTTGCATAATGAAATTGATGATAATTACAAAAATATCACAATATTTTTTTTTAAATATGATCTGATATGCCAATTTTTTACAGGATGTAAAACTGTGTTTGGTTCTTATTTCTCTCATATGGTATTGTTTTCACATGATGCTTTATTTATATAAATATATATATATATATATATATATATATATATATATATATATATATATATATATATATATATATATATCTTTTGTGTGTGTGTTATATTCATGGTATGGGTTTTAAATGAAAGTAACCAATAATTGTGTGCTGGGTGTTAAGTCTCTTTCAAATTTCAAGCCATGCGCAATCACCAGCAAAAAATTATTTAAAAGTGGACTTGTCACATATCATCATTAGTTATTAAATATGAATATATGATCATCAATAATAGAAGTATATATATGCATATATTTTACGACAAAATGTTTTGCACTTTTCAATTATGCTCTAACTGTGTACAACCCAAAAAGGTACTCCGTAATAGTTAAGGTGATTGGTTTAAGTGATATTTTGAATTAATATTACAATTTTTTAAAATTTACAAACGCTAAGAATATGAATGACATGCGATTTTCAAGAAAATTATATAAAATAAATAAATAAACAAGTTTGAAAATATCACTTTTGATATGTTACATTACATCCTTTGAACCGAACATAAAAATATGGTATTACCATATTCACATTTTAAAGATTATGCGAGATCATTTAAACCAAATGATTTCTCTAAGTTAAGTTCATAAAATTAAATTTAGTAATATCAATATATTATTACATAAATAAA
This sequence comes from Ipomoea nil, assembly GCF_001879475.1. Lineage (NCBI taxonomy): Eukaryota > Viridiplantae > Streptophyta > Magnoliopsida > Solanales > Convolvulaceae > Ipomoea > Ipomoea nil. Next base: position 2,369,526 of record NW_017619749.1, read on the forward strand.
TGAAAATGACTATTTTTAATTTTTTTTCCCGAGACAAATTTGTATTCAATATCCAAGTGTGTGTTGAAATATCACATTTTTACATATTAGTCCGTAAACTACACAGGAAAAGTAAATCACACTAAAAAGACCCTTGCAATAAATTCAATTGAAAAGAGTATGATAATTATAAAATTTTAAATTTTAGATATGAAAATAACATTATATCCACTCAGTTACCTATAGTTGTAATTTGTTGGGGTTTGGCTTTATGATATAACGAAATGAATTAAATCTCCACCGTCAAATTTCTTGGTTATGCTTGTTGGATTTCATTTAAGTGGTAGATAGGGACAAAAGATAAGGTTGTAGAGCAGGAGGAAAATTAAAAGGATGTTGGGTGGGCAGCAAGCTACAATAATGGTGGTACATCAAGGAAAATAGTAATTGTACTATCTTTAAAGAGTAAAACTCTTGTGAAATATTTTTTTTATTTTATGAGAAGATAATCATTTGAATAAATATTTTTCAATTCGAGTTTTATTACATGTACCCTCAAATTTTACTACTTTATTTTTACTTCATAATATGACAAAAACTTATACGATATTATCATCATGTAGGTCCCATAAAAAAATCTACATCAAGAATTTGTAAAAGAGAATAAAGTTTAAAGTAAGAAATGAGAGTCCATGTGTCCATGTAGTATTTTCTAAAGGAAAATACTATATCTACTCCTAATTTTTTACTCACACACACAAAATCTTGATGTCACATTTGTATTGGGAGTTGGGACCCACATAATTTTTTTTTTTTTTATCAGTGACCACAATATTAGTGAGTAAAATTTAGGGGTACATATAGTATAACTATTTTCATTTTCATTCACTACTACTACGTGCAGTACCATAGATTTGATTGGACTTTAGAGAAGAAGGACAGAATCTCCAAAGTTCAACACCCTCTAGTGAAATTCTACTACAACCACTACTGTATATTAGTCCTTTTTATTAGTTATAAGAAATTAAAAACTCTCAACAATTTTTGTTTTTAAACAAATCTGATCAATAATAAACTTTAAAAAAAAAAAAAAACACACACACACACAATAATCAACAAAATAAAAAACTACCAATACATGCAGATTGAGTTTCCAAGAAAATGTATTGGAAAAATACAAAGAAAGTTTATACACAAACGGAGCCTACAACTACTATATAACCTTAAAAAACAAAAAAAAAAAACTACTATATAACCTTACCTTACACATTGGGAAATACATAAACCCAGGTGTGTGTTTGGACCGACGACCTGGAAACAAGTAATTATTGCATAATTGTTTATTACTCAAAATAATTAAACAAAAAATTATTGCATTTTTTTTTTAGAAAACCAAAAAAGAACAATAAACCCATGGAGTAATAGGGTGTCGTGGATGGCAGAGAGAAAAACAAAGAAATTATTTTTAGTAAAGTAGAAGAAGTACAGTACTATGTATGCAATGGACAAGAAAGAAGCTATAAGCATACGACTGCATGTCTAATCCCAAAGGCATGTCTCATCAACTTTTTTTTTTTAAATCTTAATTTCATGTTCACATAATAAAGAATTAGAATATGTTTTTTTTTTACTATTACACGGTAATAAAATAAGGGGAAAAAAAAAAAGAGTACAAGAAGAATAAAAATGTTGATTCTTGAAGGGTAAAAAGCTTGAAGAATATAAAAGAGTGATTGCATGCCAGCCCTTAAGCTAGTTGTAGGTTGGTGTACTTTTAGGTGTGCATCAAGTTGGGTGTCTTCTTGTTAGGCCCTGCCCTGCCTAGCTAGGGCTGTCTTTCAATGTTTTCAGACTCTACCTAACCCAACCAGCGTGAACCTTTCAACATTATTATTATAATATTTCTTTTGTTATATGGTTTTTATGGATTATTTTTAGGATGCTTATAGTATCCAAGGTAACAGTATATGGTTCAACCAATATTAAAGACTAGTCAAGTAAGTTGAGCAAGATTTTCAAATCAAAAAATTATAAATTTAATTTTTATCAATATTTCTCGGTTGAATTCGTCACATTTAAGGCTTTGTGGAGTTTATCCAATTCAAATCCTCAAGTAATAGTAGTTACAGATTTTTCTTGTATTATCAACACTAATATCAATCTCCATGTTTGGATAATTTTCATTTCTAATCCTTCAATTTTCGTGACATTTCTACTTATAATTATCAATTATCATTTTTAATTTTTTTCTTTTGACTTTGAATTTCCTACCACTTCTAATTCTTTTGGAGAGTTTTTTTTTTTTTTTTTTTTTTTTGTAATTTTAATAAACCTAACATTTCTTGAATTAACTATCACCTGAAAACATGCCAAAATACAGTTAATTCAGCTTATCTTATCTTAGAAAACACTCCAACATAGATTAAAAATGGCAAGAAATTTCATATAATGTTTTATGAAAATTCACCAAATAATTTAAAGTTGATATATTAATATTGAAGAATGATAATCTAAAATTATAAATAAAATTTCACAAAAATTAAAAAAAAAAAATTACCCCAAAAATATGCTACTCCGTATATAACAAGTGTGTCTCATGTTACTTAGTTATATTTACTTTTTATTTTTTTTACCAGACTACAAGGGGGAGGATGATGTGGACGAAGAAGCATCATCGTGGTCAAAGATCATTATTTAAATAAAGCATTATTTTATAATGTAAAAAAAAAAAAAGAAAAAAAAAAGAGAAAAATCGCATGGCTCACCAAAGAAGATCCAACCGTTCATCATGCAAATCGCAAATAAAATAAAAATAGAAATAAATATATGTGCATTGGAAATGATGACGTAGCGTGCCACATGGCACGTGACGGCGACGTAGCGGGCGATGCTTTCTAGACCAACCTTACCTGGATTGAATCAAGCCCACGGCCCAGAGGATGAGATGCATAAAAAGATTTTAAGTCCCTTTTGGATCAAATTCCAACATGCTAAATCCAGTTAGTTATACTAATTTAATTATTATATTAAATTACCGAGTAATTAATTACTAGTAGTTGGAATTTGTAATCCTGGCTCAAAGCCCTAGACCCTATACATTATTCATGTTTGGACCACAAATATATAATTTAAAGACAAAATTCCATGCAAGGTTCAAATATTTTCAATTTAATTTAACGCTTGAACTATTTAATCGTTTTTATGTCTTTTTGAATAGCATAAAACCTTAGGCTCACCATATTAGTGGTTGTTTCACAATTGTTTAGGCACCATGTTTATGTGAATGAGAGAACTTTTAACTTTTTATGTAAATAGTGGGTTTTTGTGGGACTTTGCAAGAGAGAGAAATGCAAAGGAAAAAGCGCGGTGGCTTGCATGGGGGCACATATCGCGTCGGTTGGCGCTTCAAGCCCTTTTTTATTTTTTGTCAGATATGTCTTTTTCTATTTTTTTTTCATCTTTTTCCTTTTTTTCTTTCTTCTAGTTGGCACCTCAAAAACCATTCCAAAAAATCTCACTATTGAGGATGCCCTTACAAATTGTAACATAATTTTTTTTTGAAAACCAAGAAACGAACTTATATTAATTTACCAAACAACTCCAAAATACAATAATACATCATAATTATGTGGTTTAAACTCTCCGTATTACTTTTGACTGCTAACAAAATCTCGTAGTCAATATTCTAGAGTTTGCACTAGGTAAAATCAATTCTTGTATAGTAGCTTGCAAATGATATAGGGGATGTTTAATAAATGGTTGTTAGGTGATTGTGTTAGTGGATTTGACTAGTTGATTGCATTAGATGATTGTATAAAAGTATTTGATAGATTAATTGTTAGTTGATAGCTTATTATATACAAAATGTCCTTTTCAAAAAGCTGATCGGAACTAGTTACTTTGAGCAGTTTTTTGAATTTTAGCAATTTTTTGAATTTTAACATTTTAAAGCAATAAGTTGTTACAAAAAAAAAAAAAAACTAATTAATCAAACACGCATATATTAATTGCTTAACCAAGTCAAACAGCTAATAGTGGTCAAATAAGCTAAAATTAGTTGACAGCTTAACTATTTTACCAAATAGAACCATAATATAGGTAAATTGCACTAAGAATATCTTATGCGACCAGCTTGACTAAGGGAATATTAGCAATAACAGAACTTGTGACTTTCAAGTATGAGAATCATGCACCATTTAGTCACTCATTCCATGAAAATTTAGTATTACTTTTCAAAAGGTTGATAGGTGATTTATGAGAGTGAGTCACTTATAACTATTCATAACATTGTAGTCCAATGGCACCAAGATGCTTCCTCATAAGGAAATTTGTGGGTTAGAGCTTCAGCGGAAACGATATTAATTTTTTGTGTTTCATTTGTTTGAGAAAGTAGTTATGAATAGATATTAGATTGTAATAAAGTCAATATTATTAAAAAATAAAAAAATCATAACAATGGGTGGTTCCGTGGTTACTGAAAAATTAGGTATAGTCGATTAGGAAACTTCTAATATAAATGGCAAGACAATCGTGAGCAGATTTAACAAATATTTAGATTTTAATAAAGAAAAATCCAGTTGGTATGTTTACGAAGATTAAGGCACATGGGTGTTGATTAGATTAATGATGAATAACAAAAAATTGGACGCAATTATCGAATATTCGCACGCATACGACCGGAGAATTAAAAAAGTGGAAGAAATCCTAATTCTTTGCTTTGGTCCTAAGGCCTGTCATGTGACAAGATCTCGGGATTGACTCAGCCTTGCCTGCCAACAAAATTATACTCTACAACATGATTCATATCGTAAAATAAATTATGGTAAATATTTATTTTTAGTATGTTAAATGTTCATAATTTAAATAATATATTATAAATAAATTTGTAATTGTAAATACGAAAAAATTGAATATATTAAATTCAAATACAATATTTTAGTTACAAGAAGTATCAATGCGGTGTAAGTACAAGATCTCTAGATAATTTTTTAATTATTTAATATTTCATTGAAGGCCCTCCTTAATTTAAGTTCAAGTGGCTTAATCTTCCTGGAAGGATTTATATGGCTAACGCTTTGTTGAAGGGCATCCGGACCCGAATGACTTGATCTTCAAGGTAGGGATTTCATGTTTTTTTTTTTAAACTTTTATTTTTAGGAAATTTTGTGGTGATCTTTAAATAAACTTCAAAGGATATTTTCATGATATGTTAGAGCTCCTATTTATAGTGATAAGATATGAAGACTATGTTTTGATCGGTGGACTGATTGCGACTCTCACGGTTTACTTCCACAATGACTCTAGGGACAAGGTCTTGTGGACTTAAGATTAGTCTGACGAAGCTGAGATCACCTAGGTATATAAAAAAAAAATGAAGAGTTTTAATATATTCAAACTCTTTTGATACGGAGTATTATCGGTCTAATTAAACAAATTATATAATATTAATATTATCCAAAATATATTCAAATATATGAATGTTAAAAAATAATCATATTTATTATATTTGCAGTGTCTACGGTAATATATTAAAAAGGGGCATTCAATATATTAAAAAAAAAATTATATGTTAATGGTGAATCTTGTGAATTTGTGATTCTTGTCATTTGGAGTATGGTTTAATATAATGCTGGTTTCTTGCCTGCTACAAGTTTTCCCTTCCTTCCATTCTCATACTTTACGTTTTACCATTATTTCACTTCACTATATGATTAATTAAATTAATTTAGCTTTTTCGAAAATAAATAAATTAAGCTAATTAAGCATGCATGTTGTCGAGGCATCTCGAGGTTTGGCATAACCGTCGTTGGTTAAACCAACCTATTGAACAATATTTAATATTAGATAAATTCTCGAGTTCTGTGATTCTTTTTAAAATTAATTAACGATTTATTATTTTCGTTTTCTCAAAGTAAATAAACAAATGAGTGTAGAAGATGGTCCTTCAAACCTATCAAATAAAATGTCATAGCATGCTATGTTATCGAATCAATTGGAGTAGTTGGTAAGTGGACTATTAATGTAAATATAATGTCATATACTTGATTTTATATGCATGTATTATGTTAAATAACTCCCAATAAATATATCATGGAATATGATATACAATACAAGATCAACTATTAACATATATGTTCATATTTAGTATATTGTGGCCCTGTTTGGTAAAATAGCTGTTAGCTGATAGCTGATTCTGTTAATTAGAGTGTATAAATAGTTGATAACATTAGCTGATTGTAGAAAAGTGTTTGGTAAATTAGCTGTTAGCTGATAGCTGTTTGGTGTAATTTCTTTTCTCAAAAAGCTAATTGAAAAAGTTGCTTGGAGTAGCCTTTTGAATTTTAGCCTTTTGAAGTTGCAAAAAACTAATTAACCAAACATTTATATTGATATGTTAACTAAATCAAACAATTAATAGTGATCAAATAAGCCAAAATTGGCATATAGGCTAATTTTTTACCAAACAGGGCCTGTATCTTTTTTTTTCACGGTTTTATATATATTTTTAGTAAGTTTATTATATTTCGTTACATATTCATTTCTAGTGTAGTACTTAAAAATAAATTTACAATATACTAAAAATGAATATGTATCAACGAATTCGTGTTATAATGTGGACAATGGTTCATAAAATAAAACTTAATGTATATAAATATTACATTACAAGTGCAACATGGTTGCAATGTGAGTTGAAGAGTGCGGATGACTATTAAACATGATATTTTAAAACGACGTTGTTTTGAACTATGATCTAACAAGTGAATTAGTGTTGTAATAAGGAAATGGGGAGAATAGGCCCATGTACTAGAGATAGGCAAACTTCAAATGGGCTTATGCTTTGCTATTGGATAATGATGTGTTTTGTTTGGGGTGTTTAATGGGCCAAATCCTACCCCATTCTGCTACTTGTACTCACAGCTATGTTCATAGTTCATACACAACAAGAATACATCCATCATCATGGGGATTGAGAATGCAGCAAAATCTGACAGTTCAAAGTGCAGTTCATACTCTTAGAAAAGTCAGAATTGGATATCAGAGCATTGTTGGGAAGAACGAGTCGGGGGAAGGAAGGCATGCATGGTGAAATAACTGCGGATTATTAGGTAAGGTAGGTAGGTAAGTGGTGGTGGTCAAGAATAAGTGTAACAAAACTCTCTTATAACTTTATTATAAGTTGTGAATTTGGCCCGACATTGCATTATAGAGATAAATACTCCCTATTGTAATAAGTTTTCAAAAAAAATTATTAGATATTTTTTAAAAGAAATATATGGTAGTAATTCACAATTTAGTCATTGATTTGGCAGGATCCGACCCGATTCAAATCGCAATCGATGGATGACCCATACCCGAATAAAAGGTCGGGGTCGTAATTTGGAGTCCAAATTTTCTATTTTCTTTGGTTCTGAGTGAGTTTTCCAGCAATCTGTGAATCTCATTGGTTTCTTCTCCAGACAAGACACAGTCCACAAGCCTTCCATGGCTCTCTACGCCGTAGAATTCAATTCAGAAATTGAAGTCCAGAAGTGATATAATCATCCATTGTAAAGTGGCCACAACTATAGAGCGTTCTCTTTCATCATCAGAAGAGGAGAAGAAGAGTGAACAATGAATCTGCTGCCAAGCGGAGGCGGCGGAGGGGCTTCTCTGTCCTCTTCTGACCGGTGCGCTTTGAAATTCGCCCACCCAATTCCTCCCCTCTTCTCTAACCGCCGCCCCGGGCGTTCCAATTGCAACCCGACTCAAAGCCCGCAAACTCCGCCCAAGCTCCCCAGTCTTGCTGCCGCTAACCCGGGAGCTACCCGGCCCTCTGCCGCCACCGTCACACCGCCCAGTTCAACTCTAGACACTCACGTCAATGCCGCCGGTGATGATGTAATCTCTTTGATCACCCAAGATAAGGTTCCTCCTGAAGGTGTATTCCAATTCCAGAAGCCCAATTCTTCTTTTCGCATTGACAAATGGAGGTAATTCTTGTTATTCTTCTTATGTCATGATTAAAATTCGATTTTTGATTTTGCGTGAATAAAGTTTTTATTTTTTTTTAAACTTTAAATTGGCAAGTTTAGTAAAGTGGCATTGTTAGCTGGAGGGGATGTAGTGGCTTTGCTGTTGTTCTCAGCAATTGGAAGGTTCACTCAGGGATTGCCGGTCTTCCACTCAGAGACATTGCGAACAGCTGACCCTTTTACTGCTGGTATGGGCAGTAACTAAATACTTACTGTGGATGCTTTCACTTTTTTTTTTTTTTTTTTGAAATTGGATGCTTTCACTTTATAAAGCTTAAGAATGCATGTTTGAATGAATGGGCATGTCTGAGTTGTTTATTTATGCTGTGTTAATAGGCTGGTTTTTTAGTGCATATTTTCTTGGGGGATATGCAGAGGATGGTCTAGGAATGAATGGTCTGTTCAAGGGGTTTATTGCTGCAACAAAGACTTGGTCTTTAGGTATCCCAGTAAGTTCCTTTACATAATTTTCAGTTTACTAGTTAATCTTTACGAGTGTTGATTGATTTCTCTTAGAATCTGTTTGCTCATCAGTTATGTTGCTATAGAGAGCTTGGGTGATTATGTATCCTGCAATTCAATTTTTACAAATAATTTTCTCACCAACATGTTGTGCAAGGTTATATTGACATTGCCTCTGTTGCAAGAGTTGTTTAGTATGCACTATGCAGTCAGTATCTTAGATAAATAGACAAACTGGAGAGTAACGGACACTTGCATAGTTGAAGTATACAAGCTACAAGCCTACAAATACTAGACATAGACTAAGTGAATTTTTAGGCATTTAGAAAAGTGAAAAGTGAAGCTAGAATTAGACTCTCTATATTCTGAATTGAAGAAAGAGGAATTGTATGCTGGAGTGCCATGGGAATTAAGGTGCATGTGGACCTTTTTGGAACTGAAAATGGGTAAGTGTTATAACATAACTTATTTTCTGTTTTTCTTCTCTGGCAGTTGGGTTTAATTATTAGGGCAACAACAGACGGTCACATACCGTCAGCCAACATTATCACAGCTACAATGAGGAGCACTGCTGTATTGCTTATTGGATGGAGAACACTATTGCTGAGTTCTTTACCAGATGGGAGGCGATGAAAATGATGTTAATAAGCATTGTAACCCATTGCACTTTCTGAGGTAAGGGTTTTCTCATTTAATCTGAGACAGTCTCTCTTTCTTATTTTGTCACTGTGTTCATGAACTTTAGTCGATATGCTGCCATTGCTGCTCTGATTTTGCTTTGGTCGGTAAAAAAAATTAAACTGAGCCAAGTAAAATTTGAACTTCACAAATGGGGGTATGATGCATCTTGGTTTCCATTTGATCAATCAGATGCTGCATATAAGATAAAGTTTGTTATACCGTATAACTATTGCTTGCTTAATTTCACAAAGTAACGGCTGGCATTTTCTTTGGCTTTGCAGGTTTTGACATCACTTGTGGGAGGATGATAATTGTTGCAACACAAGTGAGCTTTACTATACATACTATTAGAAGGCAATTTTCAAGATGCAAGAGAAATTGGCATTTCTTAATATCTATGCAACATTTTGATGGAATTTCCCAAATGCTTCAGCCATAATTCCTCCCGGCAATCAGTATAAGATCGATGTGCCTGATTACTCAGACGGTTTGCCTGCTAAATGTGGGAAGGAAGAATCACCAACCCACAATAACTCTTTTTGCTCTATACATATCAAAGTCTTCAGAAATAGACTTCAATAAAATGACCTTAGATTACTTGAGAACTTCTAGTCACATATATCAGAATTTCAGTGTCCAAAAACTGATATATCAGAATAATATATATATAGTTTTCTTGGGCACACTTTAACTGATGATACAAATCATTTCTTGAGCATCCTATTAGCTGAATTTTGTATCTTATGTTGTCATGGTTGGGTGAAGAGCATATCCACCTTGCCACTATAAGCAGCCATGATTTTATTCCCTTATTATATCCGCAGATTCTGGAGAAGAGACATGCTTGCCCTCAAATTTCTTCAACACCTATGTGGAAACTGGAAACATAGAGTCATTTATCCATTTTAGACAAAATCTTTAGCATTGACATTTTTCAGAAAATCTAAAGTATTGATCCAGACTACATTTGTGTTGTTTACATGTTCATTGTATCTGTTTCGAGAAAGAGACCTGTGCATTGATTTGATTCAGCAGAGAGAAAATCTACAGTGATTGTGACCAGACAATTCAGCTTAGATACAAGATTACTTACTACTATTATATTAAGCACCATTAAAGAATGGTGTAAGCAAGGAAGGAAGCAGGCATATATGGAGGGAGGGTTGGTGTTTTTCTTGGATCCGCTGGTGTCATTACTGTCTGAGATCAGTTGTCGTTATCGATCAGCTGTTAAGGTAGACAAACGTCTGACTTTTAATTCTGGGTTTGGGTTTGTGTTGGGCAATTGGGTAGTGAAGTTAATTGGCTCTTATTTGCTTTTGGATTTTCTGCTCTCTCTCTCTCTCTCTCTTTCTTCTCACGTGAACGAGTGCATTATATTGCTCTTTTCCCCCCTCATTTATTGCTTTACCAGTTTAGCTGCAGCTGGGTAGCGTGAGCACTGAGCTTTTTTCCTTGTTACGTACAATGTTTCAACTTTGAAACATAAGCTTCCAACTCCCATATTTCGAACAACAATCTGGGTTCTGGTTGAGTGGGAGAGACTGATCTATCTTTAACTAATTCGATGTTTGAGTTTGGGTATAGAGCAGTCAGTCGTTAACTTTGGTCTTTTTATTGAGGAGATCCCATAATTAACCAAAGGGAGTGGGAAAACCACATAATTTGAATGGGAGTGAATTCATGAGTTTGTGTTGGGTGGATTCACTCATCATTACTACATAATCAAAAAGCAAAGAAAATTTAAAGAATCACCACCAATCACTTCCACACGCACAATCTCTTACCTCCCATCATTAACTGTTCTTTCTTGCTTTTACAATTCCCTCCCAATTCAAATCTCACTTTCTGGATTCAAACCAAATCATTATAATTGGAAAATATGTCTCCCCTCATTTGCCACCTCCATGCACTTCTGCATGCAATTCTATCTCCCATGTTCAACAATTCTTTTCTTTTGCCATTATTATACTTAAAAGCAAAACAAGTTATAATTTGGGTTAGCTTTCTTTCTACCTATCTAGCTAGGTTTATAGTCCATATATATCCTTTATTGTTGGACCACCATTAACAACTTCATCCATTTTCTTATCTATTTATTCACCTTTAATTTTTGTTGGGTTGACAAGGTAATTATGGTTCTAGAGTTTCTTAAGTACTAAGGAATTGGTTTAATTGCTTACCACAAATTTTGAATGTATCTGTTCATTTGTCACGGTTTCACCTACTAAACTTTAAACTACATATTCATCAATTTTAACACTAATCGTTATAGTCAAGTTATGTTTCGAGAAAGATCTAACGACTTAGGTTTATATGAATGTCCCATAGGATACAATAAAAAAAATTAAATATGTCGCCAAAAGCAACATAGCCTGATGAATGATGGCCCACCCCACTGAAGAGTGCCTAGCGTGGTTAGGGAGATACCATTTATTTACGACCGTCCATTCTATTGCTACTTGAGTCTTACTGAATAAATATATATAATATTCATTATTGTTGACCGTAAAACCTATATTGTCGTTGTGTGTGGATGAAGTAATGCTACGCGTCTCGCTTGTTTGTTTAGCTAATGCGCATCTGTAGGTCATGACATGCCTTGAGATGGCCACCTCTTGTCCCCTCACTAACAATAACTGTTTTACCAGTTTGTCGGTTCTTGATTATAAGTTATAACAATTCGTATGATTTGGTTTTAAAATTAAATTTGAAATACTTTTGTGGGAGAAAAAAATAGTCATTTATTTATATTTTGACATAGAAAAATCTTTTCATTTGTCTTGGTAATTCTATAGTAAAGGCATATTCTTGTCAAGATATGAAACAATTCAAGGCTAGCTCTAGGACTGTGTTACAGTAGCCCTACGATGCAGGAAAAAGATTGGCATTTTAATCGCACTTTTTATAGCTAAGCTACGTAGATAACATTCTGCAGATCGATACCAGGCCACCCTAAAAAGGAGAATTTTCTGCTGTGGCATTACCTACCAATTTCACATCGTTACCAAATGTGCTTAATTATGCCATTAATTACCTACTTTAGCTAATAACGTTGTTCTTTAGGTTGTCAATTAAGGATGCTTTTGTTAAGGGCCCTTTGCTCATCATTCCTGGAATATATGGAGCATATTATAGACCCACGACCACCCACTCCCTGACTTTTGTCTGGCATCAGGTTTTGACTACCCTCCCTAATTCTCCCTTTTCATACACCAAACTCCTGCCCATACTTTATAATGTCCCAACATCCACAGATCCGAATATATGTTTTAGGTTAAGTTTCTCTTGTAACTTTAGTTAGCAAAGGATTACGTGACAAGAGATAAATCAACCTAAGTTTTGTATAGTTATCGGTTCAAATCAAGAATGTCAATAGACAACTCTCCAAGTCAATTGTCTGACCACACAGACCTATACATAATAGTTTCATAAGCCAATATGTGTATGTAATATTAGAATATCAAATAAACGTTCTAACCATATTAAATGGTGTAATGACTCTTGTAAGAGTACACCAAATTGGATCGAATCCGAATTAATCTAAAGCGTGTTAAAGATTGAGGACAAAACGAAAGGATAAAGAAGTAAATTCTCTATATTCTTTCATGGTACATGAGCTGATGAGAGCATGAGACAGTGAATTGAATTTTGGTTACTCCGTATTTATTAGAGTCCAAATTCAAGGAGGAGTACATATTACACAGCCTACAGCCACCTATGTAAAACCATGTTCCCATTTTCATGAAAGGGTGTGGGATATTGAAAAAAGGGAGATTGACTATATGAGGATATGGATTCAAAGTTCAAAGTAATAATTCTGCAATATTTTCACATTTTTTTAAAAAATCACATTTCATAAATTTTTATTTAACGTTATATGTTTTAATTATATACTCCGTATTAATTTTAAAAACAAATAAACAATAAGGTTATAAATTATCATTTTGTTTTCTTAAAATAAAATAAAACATATACAAAGACAATTTATTTCATGAGACACTTGTCATTTTCTTTGTACGTAAGGTCACAAGAAAATTATGGTTTTTAAAAATGAAAAAAAAAAAAGAGTGTGCAGAGTGGTGGCAGGGTGAATGAATGGTGGTGGGGTGGGGGTGGGGGTGGCAGTACGTACAGAGAAAGAAAGCTGTACGTACTGTATGAAGTGACTGCATGGGCAGATGTCCTTTTTCCTTCCCTCATTTCTGTATCTATCCTAATTACGGAGTAGTAATTATACTTTTTCTTTTCTTTTCAATTTACCCACATTTTGAAAGGAAAATAATATACATATTCTTAGGCAATAAAATTTTGAATAGGTTAATACTAGAGACTACTCTCTACTAGGTTTAGAGTCATATTTAATTTAATTTGTAAGTTTTGATTCTTACTTAAAATGGTCTGGCTCAGAACTATAAAATATGTTGTTCGAATACAAAAGCCATTTTTTAACATTACAGTTATTTTAATATTTTGCTTATCAAGTGTTATACATAAGGTGTAAAGGTGGGGTGTGCCTTTATTGGCCCCAATGCCCCATAACATTATGTTAATGGATGATAAGCTCAATGTAAGATTCGCTTTCCGTGACAAAAGATGACGTTTTGATTTCTGTTACGAGTATTGGAAGTTTGGATTTGGATTTGGATTTAAATTATATTTTTTATAAGTATAAGTAAAAATTTGATATTGAATCTCAATTCTTAAAGCTAAATTGATTTGATTATCTCTTCATAGCCTGATAATGGATTCACGGTCCAGAATATAGTTGGACGAATTTGAGAACATTGGTTATTTTGAAAAAAAAAAAAGAGTGTGGCTTTATATAGTAATGAGAGTAAGCCGGGAAAAAGGAAACTTGTCTTTGTTATTATCAGAGTCTGACCAGCCTCTCGCCCCATTGGCTCTTTCCTTCCCCACTAGATTGAAGCGATCTTCTTCAATCTTTTACTATTTACTCCGTAATACGGTACAGCCCGTCTTCCCCTTGAGGAAAACATTTAAATCCCAGAAAAAAAAGGTTTCTGCTTTATTTAGTTAATCCCCTTTTCATGGCAGACGAAGCTCAATAAGTAGTGGGTTTTGTCAGTTTTAATGTCTCATCTCAGAGCTGAGTTTTTGGAGGGTTATGGTAGTCTGGGTTTAACTAGGGTTTAAGAGTGTGATTAAGTGAGAGTATATAAACAGTCTTTGCATAAAGCACTAGTCTTTGGAAAGCTACTTCTCGTTAGGAGTGTGTATGTATAAAACACAGATCCCTATGGACTGCTTGCCTGGGGTGATGATACTCATCAGCATTGCTGCCTGAAACTCATTCTCTTTGTTTAGTTCAAAGGGTCCTTCTTTTTTTATAGATAGAGAGAGAGAGAGAGAGAGAGTCTGTGCATAGATAGAATAGAAGGGTTTTTGTTATTTTCTTGTCTTCTTTTAGATGATTGTGTTGAAGGTGAAGATGAAAATGGAGTTTCTATGTATTTTCCTGTTGGAATGATTGAGGTTTCTTGAGGCACAGGAAACACTTAGAAAGGGGAAAATGAAGTCCATGAATGATCATAACAGCTGCGGTGGTAATAATAATAATAATGCTAATAACAATCACTTGTTGGGGTTCTCCCTCTCACCCGCCATGAAAATGGATGCTTACACAGCTGCCACTTCTGCTCCTACAAGCTTCTACCATTCTCTTTCTCCCCTCCACTCTTCTGGTCTCTGTTATGCTGTTGGGGAAATCGGTGCCTTTCATTCTCCCTTGTCTGCTATGCCTCTCAAATCTGATGGCTCTCTTTGCATCATGGAAGCTTTCTCAAGATCCCAGACTCGTAGTATGCTTTCTATTATCCCCTCCAAAAAAAAATCTCTTTTTTTTTTTTCTCCCCTTATTTTGTGGTATGTTGAAAAAATAATACTGTTATTGTTTTGAATGTGGAAAGGTATGGTTCCAAATTCTAGTCCTAAGCTGGAGGACTTTCTGGGAGGTGCAACAATGGGGGATGGTGAGTATGGTAGCCATGAGAGGGAAGCTGGGATTCTTAGCTTGGACAGCATATATTATACCCAGCAGGATGTTGAAGAAGAAGCTGCAAGGCAGAGGTGTTTGGGGTTGGGGTTCCATCAAGACCCACAAAATCACCATTCTTACTACTCTAACCTGCAAATAGCTCAAATGCCAGGAAATGATGAGCTCAAAAACTGGGCTTCTGTTCAACTCTTTGGACAACAAGCACCTGAACAACAACAGATAGGCACCACCACCACTGCCCTGGTGGGTGATGGTGGTGGGGGTAATGACTTGCAGCCTTTGAGTCTTTCCATGAGTCCTGGCTCTCAGTCCAGCTGTGTTACTGCTGCTAGGCAAATTTCTCCCACTGATTTGGAATGTGTAGCCATGGACTGCAAGAAAAGGGCCTCTGGGAAACTGGCAACAACAAAACAACCCATCCACAGAAAATCCATAGACACCTTTGGTCAAAGAACCTCTCAGTATAGAGGTGTAACAAGGTCAATTCAAATCAAAATCTTGTCTTCAATTTATACTTAGGATTTATTAATGATGCCTTTAATCTCTGAAATATTATGATTCCAACAGACATAGGTGGACAGGCAGGTATGAGGCCCATCTTTGGGATAACAGTTGCAAGAAGGAAGGGCAGACTAGGAAAGGGAGGCAAGGTCAGTCTATGGGAAAACCACAGGCCTTAGAACATATTTGTTTGGATATATTTGTTTACAGCACCCAGTTTTTGGCCACATTATTGTCTTCATGGTCTGACTTTTAATATGAACTTTTGGCATGTGCATTCTTGCTGGGGATATGCTATTCTAATCAACTGCTGCTGATCTTTTTAGTGTACTTGGGTAAGCCATGTTCTATTAATTTAAATACTAAAAGATTTGGCAAACATTAATTTAATCTAATCTAATCTATATTTCAGGAGGTTATGACATGGAAGAGAAAGCTGCAAGGGCATATGACCTTGCTGCTCTCAAGTATTGGGGACCTTCAACCCACATTAACTTTCCAGTATGGTTTAGTTCAACACTGTCTAAGTTTGTTAATCTGCATATGCATGTTTAAAACATACTGATAGGGCACTGGATTTGGTTCGTGTCGTTTTGCAGCTGGAAAATTACCAGAAAGAGCTCGAAGAAATGAAGAACATGACACGCCAGGAACATGTTGCCCATCTGAGAAGGTAAATGAATGAATAAATTAAACTAATTGGAAGATAAATGTGTTGTTTTAGTAGCTAATTCACTTCCTTATGTTGCAGGAAAAGTAGTGGATTCTCTAGGGGTGCTTCGATATATCGAGGAGTGACAAGGTCCTTAACGTTTCACTTAATTAGGAAATGAAAGTTTCGAGTTTAAACTTTGAATGACGATTTTATTCGCCCCCGTTTAACAGGCACCATCAACATGGACGGTGGCAGGCGCGAATAGGCAGAGTTGCAGGAAACAAGGACCTTTATCTCGGGACCTTCAGTGAGTTTTCGCTCCCTACTTCTCTCAGTAGTTTAGTTGCCCTGCAAATTCCATGCTTGATAGAACAATAATGCTGCAACTTTGTCCTGGAATTGAGTCTTTTCTGTCTTTTTAGCTGCTATGATGCTTTTGACTGCATCATTACTAATGTTTAGTGGAACTTCTTTAAAAACTTTTCCCTCCCGAGTGCATGAAAAGACAGATTTGCCCTCACGGGAAGCTCAGTTGGTAGATTGTGGGCCCGGACGAGGGCGAGTATTTTGTGTATTTACACTATGCTTAATACATGCTTAAATGATTATTATGGTTTATGTACTTTACAGGCACCCAAGAAGAAGCTGCAGAAGCTTATGACATTGCTGCAATCAAATTCCGTGGCATTAGTGCTGTCACAAACTTTGACATTTCCAGATATGACGTGGACAAAATCTTGGCGAGCAATTCTCCGGCGGCCGGAGAATTATGCCGGCGAAACAAAGAAGCCGCCGTGGAGTATAATGACATGGTTGGTCATCAGGAAAATAACAGTAGTACTACTGGGACTGTTTCGGACTGGAAAATGGCATTGTATCAGGCGCCGCCGCAGCAGCAAGAAGAACAGAATGCATGTTTTGAATCAAATCAGCAAAAACCCATCTTCTCAATGGCGGTGCAGAATCTGATAGGGATGGATTCATCAATAATCCCCTCGGTTGAGACCGCCATTAACGAACCAAACAAGCTCAGCACCACCCATTTCTCCAACCCATCCTCCCTCGTCAGCAGCCTGAGCAACTCCAGAGAAGCCAGCCCGGAATCAATGGCGTTCGGCGGCGCAAAGCCGACACTGGAAACCAAATTCTTGATTCCCACGACAAACAACGTACGACGGTCGCCTATGGATATCCCACTGTCCATGGCTCACCTTCCACTGTTCGCCGCCTGGAATGACAACTCTTAAAACTTCCCATACTTTCTGTTAACACGTGAAAGACTGAAAGCTAGATTCTTGCATGGAAACAGGAAATCAACAGGACGACGTAGGAATTTACGTACTACAATCACGAAATGAATTACGACCTAGATTGTCTGTAACTTAGTTTTGGATTCTGGGGTATACTGCCATTTAGATTCTGCAATGAAATGAAATCAAATATTTTCTGCAAATTAAAATACAGATTCCAGCTCGATCAGATCAATGTTTCTTCATTCCAATAATGCAGAAAAAGCTAAGGAATCTTAATGCTTTGTCCAGATAATGATATGATCTGCTATCTAATCTTGAATTATGCCATTATTACCTCTCTCATTGTTCAAAAAAGGGGTGAGAGAGATGCAGATTATTCTACTGTAGTATAAGGTGACAACGTTAAGTTAGTGGGCTACATTAAGGATTTAGGATCATAATTACTTGGCCTACATACAACTTTTTCTTGGATATTTATAAAGTTAGATTCTTTGGCATTAAATTAGGTTGCTGATGATGAAATTCTATTGGATCTACGCCGGCCTCTAGTTTCCATCCTCTGTTTCTTTTGTCATCTCTCTCTACCCAGAACCAATGTCATGTCTTGATGTGCCATCCACCACTATAAACTATAAACCAAATTCAACTCAGAAAAATGCTATTTGCAGAATTGCAGCTATCCAAAATTATATACTCAGTAGGATTTTTTTTTAATTGATTCTTTGATTTTTGTGATTTTTTACTTATAGTCTTCCATAATTATTATTGTTATTATTATTTTCACTATTAGTCTCTTCTCTTTGAATTTTTATTATTGTTATTTCTGTCTGTTAGTTTTTTAGTTAAATATCACCTAAAATTAGAATTTTTTTTCAACTATATATTACTAAAAAAAATTCGTCAAAAAGATTAGAAGTGACCAAGAATTCAAAGTAGTTTGCATCAAGTTATTCAGCTCCGTCAAGCTAATCCTGAACTCTTAGAACGTACATATTTCTTAATATTTAAGAGCATCCACTATAGAGAAGAATGAGGAGTTATTTCACAACTTTTGAAGTGCAAATGCCATGTTGGAGGAGAGAGGTGAAGAGAGAGTTTTTTTTTTTTTTTTTTTTTTTCTGCAAATGCCAAGTTATTTCTCTTCCCAAGGAAGTTATTTCGCGCACAGCAACTGCCACGCCGGGCGCGCCTGACAAGGCCACTACTTTATTTTTTTTTAAATCATTTTTGGTTTTTTTTTTCCTCCCCTTCCCACATTCTCTTTTCTAATCACTCTTACATTTTTCTCCAAATTTCTCCATCTGGCTAATAAGTATTACACATTTTATGTAAGACGGTCTCAAAAATCTACTTAAATATTTTATTCATTCATTTAAAAATCTAACTTTACAGAATATTATATTATATTAACAGTCTATTTATAAATTGTCATAAATTATTGGGTAATCAACATTTCAATTTTCAAATATTGGTAAGTGCAAATGAATCTTTATGGTAACGATTGAATCTTTTTCAATAAATCAAAGATGTGTGTGAATGAACACAAGATTAATTATTGACTATACATGCATAATCTAAGGAGAAGTAATATGGTCATTGGATTGTATCAAAGCAAGCGGTTTTGCATGGACATTTGTACGGTCCAGATTAATTAATATTAAGGTGGGGCCCTAAAAATGATGAAATTGAGCACCACGAATGTGAGATTCTATAGATCTCATAATAATCATGATGTTATTCTTCTATCCTTATCATCAACAACTTCATTAGCTGGCCATATTTGCGCAGTTTTTTTTTTTTTTTTTTTTTTAATAACAATATTCAGAGCTTTATACTTTATATGTTTATATCGCTTGGGTTAATAAAGATAATTTATCTTTTTAAAGATTTAAATTTGATTTGATTGCTAATACTTTTTTAATGGCTAAAGTAAATTTAACAAGTCTAATTTATGTTGCCAATCATTTCATTATATTTGTGGATAATCTATAAAGAAAAGTTATAATTCTAGTCTTGATATTATATACCTCACCACTTTATCTATATTGATTGAATAGATCGAAAGAAAAGAAAAAACGCCAAATTGTCCTTTAAACCTAATGATCAATAAGCATATATATCAAGTGCCTTTAGATCATCTCCAAAGAATTAGATGGCAAATCAACATTTAGGCAAAAAAAATTGACTCGGCTAGCCTCCAAAGAACATGGTAATACGGAAAATTTTTTGTTAGGGGTGAACAGTGTTACACTATATTTAGCGTAATATTATTCATTAACAATAAAATTTAAATTTTTTTCACTGTTTGCCCTTGTTTTTTTTTTTTTTTTTAATTAATTTGTTTTGTATCCTTTTTGTATAGAGTTATATTTACATATTTTGTTAAATACTTAGACATAAATTTAACTCCAGATTGGGACTGGAGTTGGATGGGCCAGGGTTGGGGTTAGACTCTTAATTTATGCGCTGAATTATACAATCAAGTGTGAGTCTCGCCAAGCACCTTGTGCTCAGATGACATGTAGTGGCCTCTCCCATGTTAGATGTCATGAGATTGAACCTCAGAGGAGGCGTTAACTCTTTGTGTTTCATTAGGTTGAACAGATACTACAAATACTAATAATAATTTATAACATAAGAAAAAGTTTAAATACCTACAAATTTTATTTACATTTTTTCATAGATAAATTTGTTTGATTGATGGAAGAAGAAAATTGAAAAATGTGTACCAAATAGGAAAGTGTGTTTCTTCTCTAATAAAAATCTAAATCGATAGTTGATATACTATATGTTAAGTAAAAAACTTCAAACTTGTTAAAGTTTTATTTTATTTTTATTTATTTATTTATTATAAAGGGCATGCATCTGATGAATGAGAAGAAAACAAACATATAATAGCAAAATATATAATACATGGATCCTTAACTAATTAATATAATATGAAGAAGAAGGGAACAGTAGACATGCATGATTGATGAAGTTCGTGGGCACAAGGGAACAATATAGTGTTTAATGGTCAAAAAGGACACAATATTTGTGGAAAATAATGGAAAGCGTATAGGGATATATGTATCATATCAATAATTATTACCGGCATACATATATATAATATATGCAACTAAAAAGGTGAAAATAATGGTGATTTGAAACTGGATGGGCTGGCCTGCAGGTCGTGCATGCTAGCTAGCTAGCTTTGCTTGGCAGATTTGGTATCAGCTATTGGGCAGGATTGATGTTTGGTCAAAGTTAATGATTATTTCATGGGTTAATTAGTTGTCGACAGCTGCATGCTCGACCTGCTACTTTGCTTGTGTACTAATTAATCAAAGATCCTATGAGCGGCTAAGAAAATTATGTATATATCTGTCGTCGTCTTTGTATAGTTCTTCTGATCTGGTCTTCTGCGATTTTATATGGTCCTGTTTTCTTCACTGCATGCGTTCTACCTGCTGCAAAAACGTAACTTTACTTTAATTTTCTCTCATGCGAAATCCACATACGATAAACCGAATGTTGACTTGAAATAAAGGTCGTCGTCGAGGATGTTTAATTTTGTTTGAATTGTCGTCCTAGCTAGCTAGCTAGAATAAACCCTGCCCGCCTTGGGGCACGTATGATATATATGAAGGAACGTATACACGTGAGGAACAAGCTCAACATTATATTGTGTTATCCTTGATGGAATGTTGGATATTGATTAATATACTTTGTGACACTAATGACTACTCAAGTTAATTTCATTTCTGATTCTAAATTTATAAATGAGAGTCATTTTTTATTAGAACATCCTCATTTAGTCATAGTATTATTATTGTGTGATGATCATTTTTAGTTCTCAATCAATAAAATCGTTGAAGTGTCGTTAAATACAAAGACATTTCGATCTTTTTTATACAAAGTAAGTTGACCTGCTATATTCTTTATGTTTTTTTTTTTTAAATTATAATTGAAGATCAAAATGTCATTGTTTTTTTTTAAAAAAGCTACTGGCTCTATTACATTGTAGTATCTGTTCGTCTATACTTTCTTAACCTGTTGAAACACAAAGACCTGTTGAAACACAAAGAGTCAACATCGCCTCTACTGAGGCGAGATCTCATGACCTCTCATATGGGAGAGTCACTACATGCCATCTGAGCACAAGGTGTTTGGCAAATGTCCTTTTATTTAATGATATTTAAATTATTTTGTTGACAAAAGTGATCGGAAACAAGGCGTTGAAATTTACTCTCTATCATGTTTTAATATTTTCTAATATTAGTTACTGGCTTCATATACTTTCTCAACCTACTGAAACACAAAAAATCAATAACGCCTCCAATAAGGCTCGAACTCATAATCTTCCAGATGAAAGTCCAACCCGGGTACCATTAGACCACATAGTCCTGGTATCGTTGTTGTTATTGTTTCAATCAAAAGGTGACATTATACCAAGTAAAGAAAACATTAATAACTGCTAATTAAAAAACTAATGCATATATTGTTGTTTTGTTTTGAATAAGTAGCACTAATTATTTTCAAATAATTCTTTGTGCAGCTACTAGAAAAGGAAAAAACTCATGATCTTAGTAGCTACCCATATTGCATCATTGCATTTGTCTCCTTTCATCATCCGCAGGCAATTCAACCCAAAAATATAGTTTAATTCAAATCAAATCACCACTAAACATACAAGTGTTGGGCCATCAATTAGGCCCAACATCCTGAATGTGTGTGTGTTGGATAACCAGCTAAGTTGGGCTAAATTTGCCGTTATTAAATTTGGGCCCTTCCTTTCAAAAAATGAGCCCGTTGATCCACTAAGCACACGTTATGCCATGGAACCGTGTTCACCATTCATGGTGAACACGGTTCCAACGATGTTAGTACACCGTTATCTTTTTTTTTTTTTTCTTAATTAATTGCGTGACTTTTCTTCTTTATTTTCACATTTTGCGGTTTCACTTTAATTTGAGATGAACAAAGGTTTCGGACATTCATAAATTATGAATTCATGCCTGCACATTCACTTTGGAACCATGCCTACACATTCCCATCCGAAATCACGGACATTCATAAATTATGAATCCATGCCTGCACATTCACTTTGGAACCATGCCTACACATTCACTTTGGAACCATGAGATTATGAATTTTCTGTTATAAGATTATGAATTTTCTGTTATGAGATTATGAATTTTCAGTTGTGAGATTATGAATTTTCTGTTATGCGATTATGAATTTTCTGTTATGCGATTATGAATTTTCTGTTATGCGATTATGAATTTTCTGTTATGCGATTATGAATTTTCTGTTATGCGATTATGAATTTTCATAAAATTCATAATCTCATAACAGAAAATTCATAATTTGATCAAACGCGCGCCGTTAACTCCACATCCGCGATTTTTTTATTATTATTTTTTTTTTGCCTAAAAACGACGTCGTTTTGTCTTGTGTTCACCATTCTCGGTGAACACGATTCCATGGCATAATTTGCGTCCACTAAGTGATCGCAAATTATGCTGTGCAACCGAATGCACCTTGCAAGGTGCATACGGTTGCAAAACGGCGCCGTTTTGGTTAAAAAAACGCGCGTCCCAATTAAAGAAGAAATCAGGTTCGATTCCTGGCAATAGCATTTTTATATATCCAGAAATTCATAACTATATAACCACAATTTCATAACTATATATCAACAATTTCATAACTATATATCCACAGTGAATGAATGAAGTAAAAATCCACAATGAATGAATGAATGAAGTAAAAATCCACAATGAATGAACTAAATATCCACAATATATGATTGAACTAAATATCCACAATGAATGAACTAAATATCCATAAATTCATAACTATATAACCACAATTTCATAACTATATATCCACAATTTCATAACTATATATCCACAGTGAATGAATGAAGTAAAAATCCACAATGAATGAATGAATGAAGTAAAAATCCACAATGAATGAACTAAATATCTACAATATATGATTGAACTAAATATCCACAACGAATGAACTAAATATCCATAAATTCATAAGTATATAACCACAATTTCATAACTATATATCCACAATTTCATAACTATATATCCACAATAATGCGATTGCTGATAGTCGAACCTGATTTTTTTTTTTAAAGTGGGACGCGCGTTTTTAATCAAAACGACGTCGTTTTGAACCGTATGCACCATGCGCATGGTACATTCGGGTGCACAGCATAACTATTGCTAAGTGATCACTCCCTTTTTTTTTTCTTTTTTTTGTTGAAAATAAGTGATCACTCCTTAATGGGTAAAAGTTGAAAATTAGTCCAAACCATTTAAACAATTTATATGGCAGGCCTCAAGGCCCAGTGTGTCTGGGATCAATCTTTATTGTGTATACCATGGTCTACACAGCTATGTGGATCATACTATGAAATAATATACATTTAGTACAAAAATAATGTACTTTTAATATATTAAAAATGTACATTGTATTCAAGGAAAGTACATTATTTGAGTATTGAAAATAAATTATTTTGTATAATGTACATCCAGTACAAGAATAATATACTTTTAGCATAGTTGCAAAAATCACGCCTAGGCGCTAAGCGGCGCCTGGCCGCGTCGAGAAACGCCGAAATCAGTCTCTTCCGCGGGCAGGCGCCTAGGTAGCCGAACCCTGATTTTTTTGGCAAATAACCCCTAAAAAATAGAAAAAAAAATCGGATGCTTAGTGTCTTTTTCAACAATGACTTTTAGTATATTAAAAATGTATTTTTTATTATGGTTCACATAACACTGGTCCACACAATAATTTGCCGTCTGGGATTTTTTTAAGTTTTATTTTTTATTATTATTTTTTAAGTTATGCGGAGTACTAAATTTACTAGTTTTCAAAAAAAAAATGTTATACTAAATTTACAATTTTTAAAACAAATTTTTGGTACAAAAGCGTAAAGAACCCATTTATTCCTGTCCCGAAAAGATAGATCATAAGATGTATTTCAACGATTTACAAGTTTCTCAGTGTGTTTGTATAGTGATACATAAAAAAACGAATTCAATGCCTTTGATCAACCGGTAAGCAATGGTGTGCATTACATATTTATATCCATTGATTGGTGGAAGTTAGATAGTAGAAAAGGATGTGAGAAAAGATGAGAGCAAGCATTTGTGAATGTGATTGTTGTCTGCTGATCATCCTACCAAAAGGCGTAGCCACACCGCAAACATCAATAAACTCCTATGTCTCCATGTCCTACTCACTATAATGCAATCTACTATTTCTACTATTCTCAATATATTTTTTGCACCGTCACACCTACATTAATGCCCATAAAAAAAAAAAGAAAAAAAAAAGTCATTCTTGTGGTTACTCAATTGTTTTCCAATTTGATCTTTTAATTGTTTAAAACTTTGTCAAACCTTTTCAGGGACCAAATTGACAAAATTTTAAAAATGTGAAAATCACCATGTTGATCTATAAAAGAGTTTAATTGACGAAATTTTAATTAATTTGAGGATCAAATTGATTGGAACTGAAAACTATGGACTACATTGACAATTGAAAATAATTGAGGAATTAAAATGGTGATTAACTCTTCGTGTGCCAAGCACCTTGTGCTCAGATGACACCTCTGTAGCTCTCCTTGATGGGAGATCACAGGATCAAACCCTGGTAGTGGGGTATTGACTCTTTGAGCTGCATTAGATAGAAAAAGTATAGAAGAGATATTACTTTGTAATAGAGTCACATTACTTTAGAATTGTAGAGTAAAATAAAAACATATATGATAGGATTTCACAATATATAATTCTGTTTTTCATGAAGCCAAATATGTAGTAGTAGATATTCATTAATTGCTTCCAATTTGGATGAGAAATCCTTGTGAGGGATTTATTAAGGTTACAATTGGGTAGAATGGTCATAGATGATTAGGGATGGCAGCGGGGCTATATTCACATTCTCGTTTTTATTGGGAATAAAAATTCTTCCAATTCCCATTCCCACATAAAATTTTTAGAGATTGAGAATTCACGCCCCCAGTTAACTCTATAGTCAAAATAGTATAATTTTTAATATTTAACTAAAAAGTTTAAATAACAACATTTTAATTTAAACTATCAAATTCAAATATTAACCTAATACTTAATTTATTAATTCGTCATAACTTCATCAATATATATTATTTTTAAAATTAATGTACCAAAGACAAGATAGGGAGGGGTATATCCATTAGTTATTGACGGTGAATTTAATGGATACAACTCTCCATCCATGTCCCCATTAGAGTAGGGACGGGGGAATTATGTAATGTTAGATGAGAAATTGTTATCCTTCTAAATAATGTTACACAATTCAACCAATCTACTATTTAGTTATGCACTTTTAACTATTAAAATTTTAAATAAAGAAATAAGGACTTGATAATAAGAGTCGAAACCACACACATTTCATTGCTAGGAATAACCTAGCAAAAAAAAGATATCCCTAGCTATTTACATATATGTTTTATTATAATAATGAATTGTTAAATGTTTGATCAAGTTATAAGCATAAATATTTATTTACTTAAAATCTGTTCATCATTTTAATTGTTCTCTTAAACATGAGAAGAAAATAGCATCTAAGAAACAAGTGAAACTTTTAAGAAAACTCCTTGATGAGGAAACATTGAATGGAGGTGGGTTCATATCATAATGATTACCATTAGAAGAGCTGATGAGTGTATTTATTAGCAGTGCATATATATATATATATATATATATATATATATATATATATATATGAAAAAACATCATGACAGTTTCAAGTATCCTTAACACACTGATCTTTCTTCCTCTTTAATCTCTTCGACAGCATCTTTAATAATTGCGTTTGGTCTGCGCATGCAATGCATCGGTTTGAATTGAAAAGATATATATTGTGTTAGTTTATACTTGTAAATTGAAAGAGACACTCTTTCATGGACTATTACACTATTATAGAGGTGATAAATTCCCCAAAAAAGGTTGCTTAATACACCAAATGTTCAATTGAGTTGATGTATTGCATGTGACCTAAGTTCCTTCTATTCTATTTCTTTATCTTAAAGATAGTCACTGTTTCTTTTCTTTTTAAATTAAAATAATTCCATCTTTATATTTACTACTCCGTCATTAGTTGGTTAGGTAGTTAATTTCAAAGGTTTCAAATTTGACCCCTTGGAAGAATTACCTATTGGTCTTTTAGATTTGAACCAATTTACTATATACAACCTATGGATTAGAATTCAGCCAAGTGTAGCACCTCATCGGACATGGATGAAATTAGCATCGATAAAATCGATTGGTCTTGGAGCACCCAAGCCTTGTGCGCTGGGTTCAGAATCATCCCTGTCGCCGGCGTTGTGCCTGAGCCGGAATCCGAGGCCGCTGCGACTGTCGCCGGTGGACATGGCGTGGAGCCATCCACATACCCCAGCAGGTCCTGCCCCCTCAAGAAAGGGACCAACTGAGTCCTCCAGAAGAGGAAGTTGCGGCTATTAAGCTTCATGGAAACATGGTGATGGGCGCCGGCCAATGGGTTGGCGGTCGCCGGTGAGGGAGAGCCGCCGGCGGAGACGGTTCGTTCCGATGACTGTGACATGGTTTCGATGTTAGTTTTCAATGGAGTTTGTTTAGGAAAGGTAGAGAGAAACAAGGTGATCGTAACCTATCTGATTCCATATTAGAATTCAGATTTCATTCATTAGTTGTAACAGAAGCGATTACAAAGTATTAAAAGATAATTAACGTAAGACTCTCCTGTCTAATAGAGAATCCTAAGTCAATTAAACCTGAACCACATAAAACAACTATATATTATAGAAAATAATAACACTCACTAACACTATGATAGTTTACTTTGTAGTATTTTACCAGCTAAAGTTAGGAAGCGGGCTTCACCCAAAGCATGCCTTTGGATAATGGATGCAAGTAATGATATTTATTCTATTTTGTTCTTTGTAAATAGAAAGTGATGATTATTTGATTATATCATTTTAAAATAATTTCGTGTAATTTTTAACTGTAAGAGGTATGTGTTCATACTATTTAAAGGGTGAAAACTTGAGATGTCTAGACACTGATCAAAAAGTTGTATAGTTATCTAGGAAGGGCAAAAAGATTAGTGAAGGAAAGTGATAAACAAAACATGTTTTGTGAGTATGTAATGGTCATCTTTATGGGCAAATGGGCAAAGCAAAGCCTTAGATGATTAGTTTAGTTAAAGTAGGGAGAATTAATTAATTAATTTATTAATGTGTGGCAAACTAAAATGTGAATAAGCACAATCTTTAGAGATTCTTGTGTTTAAGGTATCAAACCCATCATTGCAAGTTAGGGATGGACCACAAAGGGGTGAAAAGAGCCCACTTCTTGTAAAAGCCCGCCCACGCGTGATCCCTGCGGGCCTCAATTAGCCTTGTAATTTAATCATGATTAATGATGGTGATTAACTATTTCAAGTACAGGTTTTGCGAGTCTTAAACACATGCATAAACTAGCTTTTGTGCTGATTAGTATTGTTTGAGGTTTTATTTATTGCCTGCTACTCCGTATATTGTGGGGCGTTCGTGGTCGTTTTGAGGTTTCGCAATTATTGTTGTTTTGGTAGGATTTGACAATGCCCCTCTCGTGGATCGTGTGATTAGATGTCTGACCTATGAGGTGGGGTGTCACAATAAATTATCAATAACAAAATGTTGAATGGAGTGATCCACGGGTATAACATAATTTTTTTATATAATATAACAAGATTAATTTTTTGTCAATATTATTTTAATTAAGTTATTTTATTAGTTATTTAATAAAATGACCATAGAGTTGGAGATTATAAAGCGAATGACAACTCCAAATCAAGTTGATTGAACAATTATTCGGGTAATTATAAGGTTTTAAGTTTGACTCGCTATGAGCGCTATCTATTACAGATTAGCTTTATTGGTTCAAAAAAGTAAGTTATAAGTAATTTATGTTGATTTACTTTATTGTAGTCATTTATCCATTTTAGAGTGTTATAAAACGATATTTATCCATAACACACTTTTTAATAGTGACGGCATATTTATTCATATATCAAAATTGATGGATACTCCGAGTGGGATACCCAATCGAACATACAATTGGAGTGATGGGTGGTCGACAATCGAGAGTCGGGAGAATGGAAGAACCATGGACCCAGGCGTGAGGGGTGCGAATATTCCAAGATCTTCCTTGAGATTTAAGAGCAAGATTTCCTTTCTTCATTTTAGGAATGAGATCTCATAACTTAGGAAACAAGACCCAATACAGTTTAGGAAAGTTTCTTATATTCAAATTTGTTAAGTTTTCTCATTTCTTTTTATCTACAACTTGAATATGTATAAATATCCCATGAGA
Organism: Ipomoea nil; assembly: GCF_001879475.1. Classification (NCBI taxonomy): domain Eukaryota; kingdom Viridiplantae; phylum Streptophyta; class Magnoliopsida; order Solanales; family Convolvulaceae; genus Ipomoea; species Ipomoea nil. Next base: position 2,398,463 of record NW_017619749.1, read on the forward strand.
TCATAATATAGGAGATCTGATTCTCATCTTCTCTAGCAATATCATTGCCTCTCGTTCTTTCTTGGCGCCTTATTTTGTTCAAAGCTCATTCATAATGTCTTACGATTGTGTTGACCTGCCGACCAAGTTACCACGTAGCTGTAAAACCAACAAAACTGTTTAAAAAATTTGCAAAAGCAATATTTTTTGAGTGCGATTTAGACTAATCCTGAGTCAGATCCCAAGCTTTGGTTTTAAAAATCACAAATTTGGGGTTCTTAAAAAACATTTATAAGTCACCGACCAACCTCAGAATTTTCTCCAAAAAAAGAACATTTCTTGTAGTAATTGTTCTTCGGGGATAAGAAAAAGGAGATATATGATGTACAATGTGGCCTAGTGGCTACTGGGTAGTGCAGGTTGGATGATGACTTACAGAGCTATAATCAGCCGTTAATGTCGGCATAATTGCAATATCCAGCAAGATCACAGCCTTACCAGTGTTAGACTAAATTATTCTTAGTTTGACTAGTTTGGTTGTTGAAATAAGAACTTGCAGGCACAGTAGCTTAGGTACACTAGGCATGGTATATTTAGAATATTCGACAACTTATAAACACAATTAATTTTGTTGGGCATATTAATTATTAATGTGCAATCTAACTATGAGTTTAAGTTTTTAGTTGAGATGAAGCACATGCATCAATTTAGTATCAGAGTCAGACTAAAGGTCCTGGGTTCAAATCTCCATGTCAGGTAGGAAGATGGATTAATAATCACAATATTTTAAAATTGAGTAATTGTAGAAGTTATATATTGACATTGCTGATTGAGTTGACCAGTTATAAACAATCTAAGTTGATTTACCACATTATGATCTTTTATCGGATAAGATTAGGACACATGACATGAGTTTTAATCTCATCCACTTATCATTTTTATTGTATAATTTAGTGTCGTTTAGACATCAACAGCTGTCAGCTGGAAACCGTACGAGGACAGTGAGGTAATTATATGATGAGATTCCCATTATTTCCCCTGCGGTCTGATTGTCCGAAGACGAAGAAAATTCAAGAAAAAGAAAAAAAAAAAAAAAAAGACTGACACACGAATTAAACAAAGAATTGAATAGCAAATCAGGGGGGACGATTCGGTACTTCTCTCAATCAGAAAACTTGCATCTTTACTCCATACACTATCGTACACCCAGCCCATCTTTGCAGGATTTCATCCATCTTCAAAATCCGTAGCGATTTGCAAAACTGGGAGTGCCTAAATATAATACATACATACAATCAATCTTGTAAATGGCCAGCCGGCAGAAGATATGATTTGGTGGGGGCGGGGGAGTTTAAACAGTGAAGAACACCGGAAATTGCATAGAGGCGAGGAGGATGATATCAATGGTGGGCTCAAAAGAATTGTTAGGTTAGTTGGCACTGAGAAAAATGAGTGTGTAACAGCAAAGAGAAGTGTGGTTGAGTAGCTGGCAAATGTGTCAGACATATAAAATAGTGGAAGCTAATGTCAAGCAAATTAAAGCAACCAGGAAGGAAGCAAGCGTGGGCTATATTTGTTAATGTACCATATATTTATAATCTACGTACAAATCTAATGTAATGATAATAAAGTTGAGATCTTTTTTGGGTAGAATAATAATAATAAGTATAATGTGGTTTAATTGAGAGCATGAAAGAAAATGAAGGGGGAGACTATGTGGGATTAGGTTGTGTAATAATTAAAGCAGCAAAGCTGTAAGAGCAGTTGGCAGTGGTTAGTCTGTCTTTTAAAATCATACATGTCACCCGTTTAGCCTGGGCACTGGGCAGGTAAAAGATGCCAATTGCCAAACACCCGGCGGCCTTGTTAACTTCTCTTCTCTCATCATTCTTTATATGCTTTGCTCTCACACCTATCCCCTAGGGAGTAATTTAGGATAATTTGATCTATAAAGATCCTTGCTTTCTTTGCCATTTCTGCAAGTGCCCACAGTGCAGTGGGTGGATAGATTTACTTCTTTGTGGAATTTGAACCAGCATTTGATTCTTAAGGGGGAGTGCCATCAAACAACCCATTTGAGGGTCTGGGTGTGAGGTCCCCCGCTCATTTATCTCTTCCTCTCCACAATTCCAGTAGTTTGATGGTTTTGGGTACCCAGATTGAGAATATCTAGAAAAGGGTCCTTGGGACTTTGCTTTTCTTGATCCTTGTGGGGGGTTTTGGTTGAGTCTTGATTCTAAGCTTCTTTTACAAGGATTGGTATATTTTTCTTCCCTGCCAAAAGGGGCTTCTTTTACCTAGTTTAGGGCGTGATCCTCATTGTGTGCAGCTCAAAAACAAGATTTAAGCCCTGCTAAGATCAAGTTTAGTGTTGAATTAGAGGATGTGAAAATATATGACACTTATGGGGTTTGCATAAACATCAGGGAAAGAAAGGGAATCTGCTTTCTTTTTGTTCCTCTGGTGAGCTGTTACTTACGCCTTTCATTTCTCTCCCATTGTCCACTTTATGCCCTGAAAGTTTCGTACTTTCTTCTCCCTGAGGGGATTACTTTTTTTTTTTTTCTCTCTTCTCTCATCAGAGTAGACTAGATCCAAGGGGTGAATAGAGTGGGGGGTGCTGTGTAAGATTTTATGCCTGGTACATTGGATTTTTCCCTTTTCCTTTGTGTCTGTAAGGATGCTGTGCTGAGAGGCTTCTTTTCTTTTCTTTGCTTTGCTTTAACCCTAGACCCCCTCTCAGTCCTATAAAGCTGCCAGCTTACTTTGTTCCTTGTTGAGTCCTGCAAGGTATTACCAGCCTGTTTTTGGTCAAACCTAATTTGCCTTTTTGTTACATTAAACAGGTAACCATCTGGGCTTTGGTCTTGTGGTTCACCATAGAAATTGGGGCTTTGCCTTTTTGAAGGTGCACGGTGGTGTGTGTGTTCCACAAATTCTGGGGTTTTGGTTTTGAAAATGGGCACTGAGGATAATAATGGTGATATGGGGCTCCAACAACACAGAGCTAATGTTAGTATTTCAATGGCAATGAGCTCAGAATCCAGTTTCAGGTCTCCTCCTACTGGGATGGACTCTCTCTCCTTTTGTGCTTCTGGTTGGGATCCTATGGTTCCAGTGAATCAGAGCTTGCATTACCCGGTTGCGATTGATAATCAGCCGATGAGTAGCACTTCTCATCTTGTTCACTATCCCTCGGGGGGTTCGGATGTGGTTGATATGGTGCCCAAGGTTCCGGCTTTTGGGAATGAAGGTTTCTCAGAGATGGTCAGTTCTTTCGGGCTACCGGATTGTCGCTTGAATTATATGCACAACATAGGGGTTGCCACTAATCGACCCTTTTCCCGGGGCCAACACTCTCAAGAGGATTGCTTGAATTTGGAAGAGGCCACTATGGGGAAGAAGAGAAGATCATCAGAGGCTCTTTCTCCATCAATTGCCAGTAAGGTACTATAAGCAAATCATCCTTACTGTGTATTAATTGTTATGTATAATTTGGTGGATTAATTGTTAGTTATTGTAATAGAATGTTGAAAGAGAACAGCCCAAAGATCCATTGGGAGACAATTCTGAATGCTCAAAAGAAGACGAAAAGAAACATAAAACCGAACAAAACAATAGCTCGAGTTTGAGGAGTAAGCAAGCCGGGAAACAAGTCAAAGATACTTCCAGTAGCGGGGAACCCCCTAAAGAAAATTATGTTCATGTAAGGGCTAAACGCGGGCAGGCTACAAACAGCCACAGCCTTGCCGAAAGGGTAAACCCTCTCTCCAATCACCCTTTCTCTTGGTCTGTCTCGATTCGGGATTAAATACTTTGGAGGCAAGCTCAGTTTTGCTTGTGAAAATGAATGACCTTTCTTTATGGTTTGCAGGTGAGACGAGAAAGGATCAGTGAAAGAATGAGATTGCTTCAAGAACTAGTTCCGGGCTGCAATAAGGTTGTCACTGGCTTTCGTCTTTTCCAAATTATCGGTCATTTTACCCTGCTGAATATTGACGATTTTGATTTGTAGATCACTGGGAAAGCGGTGATGCTTGACGAGATTATTAACTATGTGCAGTCACTTCAGCAACAAGTCGAGGTATGTGTTTAGCAACCTCAGTTATGTTGCAGCCATGTTTTTGTAGTGTTCTTTAACATTACACTAATTGTAAAATTGGTCGATTTGATTAGACTTGATAATTATTGGCTTGAAACTCATGATTTTAAACATAGCTTTATGATTAACAAATTCAATTTTATTCAATTACTTTTCCATAAGCCCATAGTTCTGTTCTTAATGGGGTTATAGAAGGGAATCTGAAAACTCACCGCATAACTCGAGAAAAAGTGATTAATGCTTTGTTTTATTCTCTGTTGCTCGAAATTCATATGCTACTTTATGCCTTGACCGCTGAATATGGGGATGGTTTTGAAGAATGTGTGTTTTTTGAGCAAATTATTAGCAGAAATGATTCCTTAAAATTTCGTAGAATTCTATTTTGGAACAATGAGAATGCTACAGATGCTAATCATATACTCTGTATATCAAGGTTAGACTATTTAATTAAATCGAACTATATATCTGCAATATGCAGCATATAATCTGATATTCAAATTGATGACAACCTTTTGGTCTTTCGCTCATTTCCAGTTTCTGTCGATGAAACTTGCTACTGTGAATCCCGAGCTGAACTTTGATATCGAACGAATATTATCCAAAGATGTAAGTACGGGAAATTGACTGTCCATCATATATATATATATATTCGAGTATTAGAAAGAAGTTTGAAGCTTATCAGCAATTTGGCTTCTGTTTAGATTCTTCACGCACAAGGAAACAATGGAGCTCTTCTCGGACTTGGCCCGGGATTGAACTCACCACATCCTTTCCCCGGTGCTCCACTGGGAACATTCAATAATGTCCCCAACGCCACGCCATTTCACTCATTGCCTCAGGTAAACTTCATATCAGTCTCCTCGCTATACGGTTTGTTCAAGAATGTTGATATTAAAACTTTTTTTCTGCCCAGAATGTGTGGGAGAACGATCTCCAGAGTATTCTCCAGATGGGATTTGATTCTAACTCTTCTTTGAACAACATGGGACCAAACGGTAATCGTTCATAGGACATATAGCGATATTTGTTGATCTTGTATTCACCCTCGGTTCTGGCGTTTTCCCCTCCAAACATAAAGATAGATGTCTCGATCGATCGAGCTGATTAGCAGGGTGGTGAAGAATGGATTTGTAGATTTCTGGGAATGCTAGCTGCTGTCAACTAATGCCTTAACTCTTCACTGCTGAATTTGTTTCTTTCCACTGGACAACAAAAAAGTAGCTATACATAATTTTCAGAGATGTATAGGTTGTTTAGCTCCTAACTCTTTGTTCTTCGAATTTTAGCAGAAGAAATGGCATTTCATATTTAAAATGGGGTTGTCTGTATGTGTTTAGCTTCATGCGGATTTTCGAACAATATCAATATTATTGTATGTGTAAAGTTTGCAATTTTTCAAATTTGTATGTGATTCTTGTTTAGTCTATCGAGTGGGATCACGTATAGACGCACCAGAGTTGAGTCTGAATAAAACTCTCTCATTTTTCAATGTCGAATACTCGTAATCATATTCAAATTCATGACTTTATGGACATGATGTTTTTGATTAGACAAAGTTATATATCGTATAATTTATCGAGTTAAGATGTAACGGGTCTTGTATTCCCAGGGATAAGTGGGATCAATAATTTCTTTATACTTTGCTTTATATATTATTGGTGAATAATGGGATGTTTGGATTGGACATGTTTGATAGGGCCAGTCGTACGTTGCAACGTCGCTGTCGGTGTCGACTCACCGCATCGGCCAACTATAGACAAGGATGGAACCAAGAACAGAAAATAAAGTGAAATAACTAAAGCAATATTTGCATGGTAGCTCCTACGTCACAATTCACAAGTCATATTCATATCGCATTCAAGTCCAATAAGTGAGCAATTCAAGATTTCATTTTGTTGATGATATTATATATGAATAGTGAAGGGTTTAGTGAGAATATGTTCTTAATAAAAAGTTTTAATTTATCCATTTGAATAGATATTCAAAAGTTAAAATTCTCAACCTCAAGTGCTCTCCAAAGGTTCAATAAAGAATACACGGGACAACCTCAACCATGTTGGTCGAACAATTAGTTTAGTATTCACAAGATTTCAAGTTTGATTTCTCATGGAACCTGTTGATTGGCTTAGTTTGAACTGGTCATAACTTAGACTGGTTTACCTTTTTGTAGTCTTTTATTAGTTAGGGTCACAACGCGAACATATTTTGAGTAGCGGTTGGATGCAATGCATGAGAACGAAATGAAGAGAATCTAAGGGCAAAAGGAAAAGCTGTAAAAGACACATTCAATGACAACCATCAAACCTCTGAGATAATACTAGAATAAATTGACTAGAATTATTCTATGGGAGAAACATTTTGCAAATCCTACTATATCCACAATCACTAAATCTAGTGTATGATGTTTTCCACTGATAAATTCTTGTTACGAAAACAAGAATCAAAAGGGGAAGGAAAAAGAAGCGGCCTTGGATGTTGCAGAGAGCATCACCTTCTGCAATTGTTCAGAGCAGCATTATACCATCTTTTTCCCATGCAACTTGTTCTCCCAGGAACAACTTGGTATTTTGTGTTACAAATGTATGTATATTGTCAGTCTAGAATATCTGCACAATCATTACAAATGGCATACTTCAAAAACTCAATACCTTGAAATATGGTACTGTTCTTTTAAGGAAATCTGGGGAGGGTTGAAAATCAGCATCAAATATGGCAACAAATTCATAGTCTTTGACATAGCTGCAATCCATATGGCAGATTTAAGATTACCAGCTTTGTATCCCTCCCTATTCCCTCTATGCCTGTACACGATATTCACACCGTCCTTCTGCCACTTAAATTATGCACCTCCTCTTCAATCAATGATTGAGTTATCAAATCGTTTGAATCATCAAGAACTTGAATCAACAGTTTCGATTTCGGCCAGTCTAAACTGCACAATGCAGCAATAGATTGCTGATAAACCTGATATCAGAAATGCAGCCAACACACATGCAGTTCAGACTACAATGTTGGCATCCACTATCAAACATCAAATGCCCAAGAAAGGATTTAAAGTACAACCAATGTAGTTTGGGCACCAAACACAGTTTCTATTATGGTATAATTTTAAAATTGGCCTCCAATAATTTTTCCGTTAAGTTTGTCCATTTCAGCCGTAAAATCTAAGGGCATAATAATAGTGTTGGTATTTACAACAAATAAGAAGCGTGTACGATTTATGTGCATGATATATCATATATGGTAATGTCTGGGATTGGTGATGCGATGGAATTGAACAACTTATAAGGAAATGGATCCATGCATGCATTAATAATAAGTCATATGTGGGGACGATTATGACAATTTTATTGCAACCTAATTAATTCATTATGCATCCATGCATACGTGCTAGTAATGTTAGTGAGTGATGTAGAATATATATATTACATAGTTTTCATGGGTAAATTTTGCATTAGAACTCTAACTCGTAAATGATTATAAGAAGGTAAAAGAGAGTCTAAGTTGTCCATAATTGATTGTTCCAAATCGATCGATAAGGTGAATAAACTATTCTTGTTGAGAATCAAATTTACTTGTATTCTTGTAGTTCTCAAGACAATAACCTAATTAACTTGATTGAGGTTTAATTTTCAATACGTGGAGTCAATCTGTGACTTTATAGTCCAATACATTGAGTCGATCCGTGACTTTACAGTACCGATACGGTATATTAAAATCAAATCTGAATGATAGTTGATAATAAAGTAATGCTTATTTAACTGCTTTGTTTGTTCTCCCTTTAATTAATTCCCAAAACAAAAATCGTACTAATATAATAAAAGAAGCAATTTACCTAGAAAATGACAGTTGAGTGGGTGAAACATGATTATCATATCTAAAAGTCACGAGTTTAATCATTGTCAATACTCTCTCGATCAAGCTTATTGTATAGAGTTTAATTTCCTAGTGCAGTTTACCTTTCTTGAGTGGTATGCATATAAAAATTTATCGCAATAGAAAATTTATAGAGTTAATTCCAGCAATGGTCCTCTGACTATATTGATTTTCCAAAATTAGTCCTTGACTTTTAATTTGGACACTTTAGGTCCCTTGACTTTCAATTTCTTTCCAATTGAGGTCCTTTTGTCAGAATACGGTTAATTGAATTTTAAATGAAGCGGTAAACTCATCATTTCACCTGCCTATGTATTATTCTTAGTATTTCTCCATTGTATACGTGATATATATGAAGATAATCTTAGTCGAAACCCTAAAATGTTCCTCGTCGTTCCCCATTTGCTGACTACTCGTGTATGCGTTCCTCTATTATTGAGATGTTTACAAGGTATAACAGCGAAATACGAAGGGAGAAATACGAAAAATAATACATAGGCAGGTGAAAGGACGAGTTTACCCCTTCATTTAAAGTCTAATGAACCGTATTCTAACGAAAGGACCTCAATTGGAAAGAAATTGAAAGTCAAGGGACCTAAAGTGTCCAAATTAAAAGTCGGGGACTAATTTTGGAAAATCACTATAGTCGGAGGACCATTGCTGGAATTAACTCAAAATTTATATAAGATGGGTTTGACTAAAATAGTGTTTACAAGAATCAAACTCATAACATTTATGTACGATAATTATGTTTTACCCACTTGGTCACTTATTCCAAGGTGTAGTATACACAATATTAAAACTTCAAGTGGCCGAATAAAATCTAAGAACAAATTATTGAGTGATTACACACTATCTAAAGGTATTACGGTATGTATTGAATAAACCTCATGTATAAATAGTGATTTCAGCAACGAATTTTGGTTGTGACTTGTGAATTTAGAATACATTTGATTTGTGAAGGCCACAATTTGGTATTTAGTAGGACAACTAATCTGTGATTGCAGTTTATTTTATACATTCTTTTTGTACCAATTGCACACAGATACACAAGTAATTAACAAAACACCCGCCCACTGCTTCAATATCTATATACAATTAATCAGTTGAAATATGCTACTTTTATATTTTATACCAATTGTTTTGTCATTACATTTGGCACATTTTAATTTAATTTGTGATATAAAGGTGTAAACGAATCAAATCACGATCTCAACTTGTTAAATCTTTAAACATGGTTTAATTAATACTGCATTGAGCTTGAGTAACAATTTAAGTCAAATTCTAATTAAGTTTATTTAAATTAAAAAGCTCGAAACATAATCAATCTAATCCCTTATCTTAAACAATAATTAGAAATTGCCATACACTTGGAGGGATGATAAAAAAAATATAAAAAAAAATTAAAAACTTCGTAGCACGATCTTATGTCAACAATTACAAACAGACAATTTTAAGATTGAGGTCTAAATGAAAGAAATCAATTGTAACATGAGAAATAACAATGCTGTAAAAATAGAATTAGTTGATTGTATTTAATAGAAGTACCATTTCATTATCCAATATTAGAAGTGTCAATTTCATAGGTTAGTTTGCAAATTATTTTTTTGGTTGGGCTTTAACTTGTTTTATGTGGGTGGGTGAGCCTTGCAAGCTAATTAAAAAAATATGTATTTAAAACTATAACTAACAAAAATAATCATATTCCACTTTAAAACAAAAAAAAAAAAAAAGAGTTTTGAAAATTCAAATCACATGAAAGAAAATAAACTTATTATTAATTTAGGTAACTTATGATATGATTGAATACAAATCACATTTAACTTGTTTTATGTGGATGGGTGAGCCTTGCAAGCTAATTAAAAAAATATGTATTTAAAACTATAACTAACAAAAATAATCATATTCCACTTTAAAAAAAAAAAAAAGAGTTTTGAAAATTCAAATCACATGAAAGAAAATAAACTTATTATTAATTTAGGTAACTTAATTGATCTAAAATTTAGTATCGAATGACACTGACCTGTAACTTTAAAATAAAATATAAAAAATCAATTGTATTCAATCATATCATTAACAATCACTAATCACACTTTACGTACATATTACAACCATCATTTTTCAAGCCTAAATTTCATTATCTCATGCAAGCATTACCTAATTCTATAAAAAGAAATTATTATTTGTTTCTCCGATATATTTTCTATGTTTTATTTAATCTTTACTCCCCATATATTTAATTATTAATTACTACAATCGGTGCCCCGAAATCTCTCGAGGGCGTACTTGCGTTCACTCCAACCACAACTGCACAACATCAACGTTAAACGCAAAAAACCAAACGACAGCGCAGCAACAACACCGCATTGCCAGACGAGAGAGAGAGAGAGGAGAGAGAGATTGTATGTATATCTCAGCCTTTGCTTTTTGCTAGAGACGGAGAGAGAGAGAGGTTTAGAGATACAGAGGAGAGAAAGAGAGTGAGAGCGCGCGGCATCGTTCGGCACTGTCCGGAAAAAAATGGTGGATCAGTATCTCGCCGGCACGCTTCTCGCCGGGGTTTTAGGGCTTGTGGCGGCTTACGCATTGTTTTTTAGAAGAAACGGAGGAGGGAGTGAGAAGGACGGCGTCAAGACAACCACCATTATCGACGGCGAGTGCAGATCGAGGGACGGCGGTCGCGACGATGTCGACATCATCATTGTCGGCGCCGGAGTTGCCGGCGCCGCCCTGGCCCACACTCTCGGAAAGGTTAAAACCTTAAACTCCCTTCCTCTTTTCTTGCTTTCTTATGACGCAGATCCTTTTTACTTTTTTATTTCAAAGTTTTGCTTATGTCAACAATCTTTATAGCGTATATGTATAGAGTCTGTCGAAGCTGTTGTAATCTCACTAAAATATGCGATTTTGATTGGAAGACGATGAAAACAGAGACTGATGTATGATGCTGGGCCATACTGATGTTAAATCCTAAGATCTTTGAACAAAAAATTTGACTGTTCGCAAGATTCCAAATTTGAATTTTCTGAACACTCAATTAATAGGAAATAGGAATGCTTCCTGACCAGTACTTTCAGATGAAACTTTGTTGGTAAAATGGAAAAATAAACAGATTTCTTAGTTTAGCTTTTATGGTTCGAGTTGCAGGATGGGCGTAGGGTTCATGTGATTGAGAGAGATTTGAGCGAGCCAGACCGAATTGTTGGAGAATTGCTACAACCTGGTGGTTACCTCAAGTTGATTGAGTTGGGTCTTGAAGGTATAAATTCAGATTATCATAGACATAAGTCATCCTCAGCTTTTAAAGTGAACCCATCACGTATTGAATGGAGAAAATATTATGTATGGCTTCTAGGGTTTAAATTTCGTTTTTTCAGTGTATAACTTTTGAGCTCTGATTACAGACTGCGTGGAACACATTGATGCGCAGCGAGTATTTGGGTATGCTCTCTTCAAGGACGGGAAGAACACCCGCCTTTCTTATCCTTTGGAGAAGTTTCATTCAGATGTGTCTGGAAGAAGCTTTCATAATGGGCGTTTTATTCAAAGAATGAGGGAGAAAGCTGCATCTCTTCCCAAGTATGTTTATGTTTCCTCTCTGCTGATATATAATCTGATGATTTTTTCAGTTCTATGCCCCATTTCTGGGGCTGGCCTGCAGATGCTTAGATTGTGTTCTTTGTTTTATATCTTCCGAACTTCTCGTTGGAAACTCCCTACCTAAGTGTATTACCATTTACTTGGAATTTGGGGTTATGACGTTGCTTGTTTCTTTGGATGTGTTAAGAGTCCACATCTATAAAATAAGGCCATAAGTTAGACTAGCTAATTGGTTGGATTCAATCTTTTAGTGTGGTTTGACTCATGTGCATTATAACCCAGTTGAGTGACCATGACCCAATCTTAAATTATAACAGTTTGCTTAGGATCTGTCACTAGTTTCTGTGTCTTCACAATTTTTTCCTTTGAAGTTATTGTCTTTTCACTGATCAATGCTTCTACTCATTACCTATATATATATATATATGTACTAGTGTCCAATTGGAGGAAGGGACTGTTACATCCTTGCTTGAAGAGAAGGGAACCATTAAAGGGGTGCAGTATAAGTCTAAATCTGGCGAAGAGTTGAAAGCATATGCGCCGTTGACCATTGTATGTGACGGTTGTTATTCAAATTTGAGACGGTCACTTTGCAGCCCCAAGGTAAGGACGAATCGGAATTGTTTGTTTTCATTTTAACTGATGACAAAATTGCAGGCTATTTATAGTTGAATACGTTCAAAATAGCAAGCATCATTTGTATAACGACTTTCTTTAGAGTTTTATATTTTTGGTGTTTCTCTATTGTCCTTTCTCTTGATGTTGACTGCAAATGTTATGTTTTATTCTGCAGGTCGATGTGCCTTCTTGTTTTGTTGGTTTGGTCCTGGAGAACTGCCGACTTCCACATGCAAACCATGGACATGTTATTCTGGGAGATCCATCGCCTATCTTGTTTTATCCCATAAGCAGTACCGAGATCCGGTGCCTGGTGGATGTTCCCGGTCAAAAGGTACCGTCTATTTTGAATGGTGAAATGGCCAAATATTTGAAGACCGTTGTTGCTCCCCAGGTAGACGTTAAAAACTACTGGCGTTTTAGTAATGACAAATAATAGATAGCGGGAACTTGTATTCTAAATTAGTAACAATCTGGTCTCAGGTCCCTCCGGAGCTGTATGATGCGTTTATTGCTGCTGTTGATAAGGGCAACATTAGGACGATGCAGAACAGAAGCATGCCTGCCGCTCCTCATCCCACCCCCGGGGCTTTGCTAATGGGCGACGCCTTCAACATGCGCCATCCCTTAACTGGTGGAGGAATGACGGTAGCGTTGTCGGATATAGTCGTCCTACGCAATCTTCTCAGACCTTTGCAAGATCTCAACGATGCACCCACTCTCTGCAAATATTTGGAATCTTTTTACACCTTGCGGAAGGTAAACTGTTACAAACGCTCGAATTTGCTTACATTTTCGGGACTGCCCTCTCAATCCGCTTGTATGTTTGATGTTTGTGTGTCTTGCAGCCCGTGGCATCGACCATCAATACATTGGCAGGTGCACTTTACAAAGTGTTTTGCGCCTCGCCCGATCAAGCAAGGAAAGAAATGCGGCAGGCGTGCTTCGATTACTTGAGCCTCGGAGGGGTTTTCTCGAACGGCCCCGTGTCTCTGCTCTCCGGGTTGAACCCTCGACCACTGAGCCTCGTCTGCCATTTCTTTGCTGTTGCAATCTATGGCGTGGGGCGTTTGCTGCTGCCTTTCCCCTCGCTCAAACGGATGTGGATCGGAGCAAGATTAATCTCGGTGCGCCCTCGTATTTCAATCTCTCATTCTTTCTTTCTTTCCCCACTTTCCTTGGATTTTAACTTGTGTGTGATGAAAATGAAATATTTACAGAGTGCATCGGCCATCATCCTCCCCATCATCAAGGCAGAAGGAGTTAGGCAGATGTTCTTCCCGGCGACTGTTCCGGCATATTACAGAGCTCCTCCTGCGTCCTGCTAAATCAAAGCGGCGGCCGGCCGCGGGGATATATGCTTCCATTCAACAAATATATTATTGTATCTCTAATTTGTCTCTTTCTCCACTTTTGTTCATTAACTTCAAGTAAATATTGTGCACAACATTTATAGATTCCTGTCTCATGTACTCTCCAGCATCAATCTTTTACAGATTACTATGGCGATGTAATGTAAACTGTCAATTACTTCCTATGATTAAAATATACTCCGTAGTTTAGAACACATGAATAATTATCACTCTGGAGCGAGCAATCCCCACAATGTCTACAAACAGTAATGAATATGATCATGAAAGATCGCCAATTAGTCCATATATATATATATATGTGTGTGTGCGTGTGTTGATTGGAGGCTATTTTAAATGTGATCATGGAAGTTCCGTCAACTAGTTGAGATTTTACGATAAATATATTTAGGGTGTTTTTGAAAAATAAAAAAAATGATTTTTGAAAAATAAGCATATTTTTATTTAATTTCAAATTTTAAATATTTAAAATATATTATGACGGTGGTGGTGGTAGCGGTTGATTGATTGTTTTATTGTTACAAATTAAAAAAATTAATTTATTGTTGCAAATTAAAAAAATAAATTTTCAAAAAATAAAAAAATAATTTTTTTTTAGAAAATCTCCTGTCATTGATTACACCCCTATTTTTCATTGACTTCTATTTTCTCCCTTTTAGCCAAACACTAAAAACCTGAAAAATCATTTTCAAACACACCTTTAATTAAGCAATACCAATATCTATTAATCAACTCTTTGATTTGTCTCCATGATTACTTTATGAGGATCTCATCTTTCTATTTTGGCGTCATCATATATTTCGATCACACAAATTTAATACGGTAATTGCTTTCTAATAATCTAATTTCATATAACGAATATTTATGTCCATTCATAATTTTATTGTTAAGTTATTAAGTCTGAAACAATATTAAATCTAAAAATAAAATTGCATTGTCATTTATCATGACTATTCGTAATCATTCTTCTAATTGTATATTGTGTCATATACTATCATTCACGTTCATTTTTAATTGTTAATATCTTTGGGTTCTATAATCTATATCTTAGTTATAGTTTGTGGAGTAAAATAAAGAATTTTGGAGACCACAAAAGTTATCCAAAAAGCTCTTCAACATTAGTTCAATTGTATGAGGTTGAAGGATGGATGCGGAACGTACAAGTCTCTAATGCGGCGGGACTTGTGGTTTAATAGTTTATGCAAGCGACGGTTAAGTCGGTTTTCAGCCGTTTGGACAGGCTATATCCTTGCACTCCACGTGGCGTTTCTGTTTTGCCAACTCAATCTTACGTAGAAGCAACAAATTGAGGCGCCTTTCCAATTATCTTTCAAATCGCCAGCAAATCGCATCTGTCTCACCACCCACTTCTTCCGCATTTCAATTTCAATGAGAATTCCAAACCCAAAATTGATTCGCGATAGAATCTCATTCATTAGGGTTTTTTCTTTCATTCATTTTCTTCTCCTTTTCAACCAAAATTCAATCTTTTCTTTTTTTTCTCTTTCCCTTTTTTGCCCTCTCTTTTCCCTCCCAATCCAAAGCAATCTTTCTATCATATATCCCTTCAAGGCAACATCACGATTTTCGTTTAAAAGGGTAAGTATTTGTCCCCTTTTGTTTTGTAAAATCTATTGCTTTCCTTTTTCTTTTGAAAACGGGGCGATTGATCTTATCTTCTGCTTTCGAGATTTTTATTCGCGATGCATTAATTTTCTGCGAGCAGTCCAGTTTATATTTATCGGTCTGTGAACATTGGGGAAGTAGTAATTGATTGGTTTATTGTAGAAGGAGATATTTTGTGGGTATGCGAAAAGATTTAGTTATTATTGCTAAATAATTATTTCTGCGATTTCGGAAATGTAAAAATTGCAACTTTTCTTAATCCTGCATTTATAAAGTTGAGTATAGTTGTCAAACTGGAAGGACTTAGTTGAAGCCAATTGAAACAAGTTATTGATATGCTCTTCTATGAGAAATCATTTATAAGTTGGGGACATGGCAACGGATTGTTGCTTGTTTGCTTCTGTATGCTCTGTGGTTTGTCATTATGCATATATATCTATATATATATATATATATATATATATATATATATATATATATATATATATATATATATAAATTCATTTTGATATCTGCCTGTACCAACGGAGAAAAGAACTTAACTTTTTATGATTTTATTATTTTACTTTTGCAGCTTCTAGGCTTCTGAGAACACCGGGGCTTATTTTGTGGCAACTCTTTGCCTTTAATGGATGATTTTGCAAATGAGTTGCCTTAAGATTACGCATTGTATTTTGAACAAAGATGAATCTATCTGCACTCTTGACCTCTGCTGGTATGAACACAGTAGTGTGTGTGGTTTGTTTCATTCTGTATTCAGTTTTAAGGAAGCAACCAAGCCTGGTCAGTGTGTACTTTGGACAGAAGCTTGCTCATTTGGGACCAAAGCGTCCTGATCCTCTTTGTTTTGAACGATTTGTCCCTTCTCCTAGTTGGTTTATGAAGGCATGGGAGACAACTGATGAAGAAATAAATGCTGTTGGAGGCTTGGATGCTCTGGTCTTTGATCGTACAATTGTTTTCAGGTGATTTCGTATTGTTTCTTTTTTACTAAATTAATTTTTCCTCAAATTATTTGTTGTCTTTAACATGTTTCAGTTTTTGTAAGTTTTCACTAAAAAGTAGTACTCACTGTGAAATTATATTAGATGAAGGAATCTATTAATGGATATTAGATCAATCAGCCATGACTGTTTTAATGCTTTGGTTGAGAAGGATTGTTTTTTGGTTCTGATGCTGAAATATACTGAGGTACAGATGATATGAGGGATTGTTTTCGTTCACACTAAACCTTGTAACGTTATGCCAACATCAACAAATTTCAATCTTGAAATTCATATTGAACACTAATCTAAGACTGCATATGATTGCCTTCATCTTTCTTAGGTCTTTGCTTTCAACTGTTCTTACCTTCTCTACTGCTTTACTTTGATCCTCCACTGCTTACATTTAACTGTGCTTTATTATGTACAGTATCCGAATATTCTCCATTGCTGCTTCCATTTGCCTTTTCCTTGTGCTGCCACTCAACTATTTCGGGCAGGATGTAGCACACGAGCTGGCTCCTGAGGACTCATTGGAGATTTTCACCATTGAAAATGTCAAGGAAGGGTCTCAGTGGTATGATACATATATCTTCTGATATTGACAATCTACATCATTTCAACCCTGAGTTTTCAGATGAATTAGGATGTTATCTTTTCAAATTTACAAACATTGGTGCACTGTGCAAGATAACCTGCATTTGACTAAATGTCTACCATTTGTTTGAAAACTTATTTGGTTGTATCTTTTGACCCAATGGCCATCATTTGATTTTATCTTAACAAACACTTGAAAGTCTGCAAACTTGCAAAATTTTCTTATTTTTCATTCTAAGGACTCGAGGACAGATTTTGCAAGCAATCAGAGTTAATTTGGTTGTCTATGGAGAAATTATTACTGTATCTTGGATGGATTTATTATAATGCGATCCATACAGTACAAACTTGCCATTGTTTGAAATTTTTATTTACCTCCTGCTTCCCATCTTTTTATGTTTGCAATTGTTCTTACTTTTGTTTTGTCTTCAATTTTCCTTGTCAGGCTTTGGGCTCATTGCCTAGCGTTATACGTGATTTCATTCTCTACTTGCATTCTCCTATACTTTGTAAGGATATTCAAGGCCATATCTGTTATCTATTACTGTAATATTTTTTTTTACACCCACAGAAAACATAAGCTTTCAAGAAGTATCTGTTTCTTTCATCATTGAAGATTTGCCACTTTTTCTTAGGAATACAAATACATCACGAAAATGAGGTTGGCTTACATTAGTTCATCTGTTTCCAACCCTTGTTATTTCACGGTTCTTGTTCGTGGTATCCCACGGTCTGAAGAAGAATCGTACAGTGAGCTGGTGGCAAAATTCTTTACAAGTTATTATGCATCAAGCTATTTAACTCATCAAATCATATACCGGTCGGGTGTTGTTCAGAGACTGGTGGTAAGTATCTAAGAGACCTTTTTCTGATTGTTTGCTAATGGTTTTTATGATTTTTTTGGGGGGAAAAGATTATTTCTGTAATTCGATATCTTTTTCTTATCCTGGGAACGTCATGCTTGTTATTTGGCTTAGACACACTGCATTGTAGTCATGGTCTTAGAAAATAGTTGCACAACCATGGTGATGGGATTGTCATGCTAAAATTGATCAGAACCTTTCCCAGCCATTGTTGGATCATTTGGAATCATTGTTGTGAAGGCATTAGATCTAGCCTCATAGATTATGCTGCTGAGCACTGAGGACAAAGATTTGACCCCTTTGGACTTTTGAATCAGCTGCTTGCGTTTTTTTTGCTGTTTATTATGAAATTATTTACTACATGCTTGCTGGAAAATAAGGCATAGTATTCTTGGGTGCCATGAATGAGGGAAAATAAGTATTGTACTAAATTAAATATTCCCCTTCTGCTAGGCAGTATAGTTGTTCAAAATACAAATTGTGAGATTGTGTTGATTAATGGTTGATATTGTGTGTATATAACCACAGACCGATGCAGAAAAATTTTATAGGATGCTAAAATCAACCCCTCAAAGGCATGGGAGCTTATTGAGATGCGGCATCTGTGGTGGAACATCAGCATCTTTCAGGATCCTTACTAGTGATTGCTCTGAAAGTGATCAAGAAAGTACTGATTTGTTTTCGGATTTTAGAGATCAGGTAATAGATGCTTTGAAACTTTGCATGTCTTTCTAGTTCTTTCGTTTTGGGTAAAACAGGATCCTAACATAATTGTGCAAATGATTTTTTTTTTTAGGAATGTGCAGCTGCTTTAGTTTTTTTCAGGACTCGGTATGCTGCTTCGGTTGCTTCACAGGGAATTAAATCTCCAAATCCAATGTTATGGGTTACAGATCTTGCTCCAGAACCCAGAGATATGTATTGGTCAAACATTTGTGTACCGTATAGGCTTCTTTGGATTCGTAAAATTATTATTCTTGTGGCTTCCTTCTTCTTCGTGGCCTTCTTCCTTGTGCCAGTGTCTCTAACCCAAGGCCTTGTTCACCTCGATAAGCTGCAGCATGCATTTCCATTTCTAAAAGGACCGTTGAAGGGGTGAAGTATTCGTATCCGGATATTGTCTTATGGTCTCGAGAATTCAGCATCTGAGATTGTGTTTGTTTTTGTTTACTTGCAGGAAGTTGGTGGTTGAACTTGTTACAGGATATCTACCAAGTGTCGTGTTAATATTGTTTTCTTACATGGTTCCTCCGATAATGATTTTTTTTTCTACGATGGAAGGCTCAATCTCACGTAGTGACAGGAAGAAGAGTGCATGCATTAAGATTTTGTACTTCATGATTTGGAATGTTTTCTTCGCACAGACAATTTCTGGGTCTGTAATCGATGGATGGAGTGCTATTGCTAAGCTGGGTAAAAATCTCAAAGACTTACCTAACCTCCTTGCCACAGCAGTTCCAACTACGGTTATCTCTCTCTCTCTCTCTCTCTCTCTCTCTTACATCGATTATTTAATTTGTTGCAAGTGTGACAGTGATTTAATATTTTGCAGGCAGCCTTCTTTAATACTTATGTTATGACGTCGGGGTGGGCAAGTTTGTCGTGTGAGCTGATGCAACCGTTCGGAATTCTGTGCAACCTTTTCTATAGATATATTCTGTTGAACAAGGATGAGTCAACTTATGGAACCATGACGTTCCCGTATCACACTGAATATCCTAGGGTCCTCCTCCTTGCGCTCCTGGGATATACCTGTTCTATCCTCGCACCTCTAATTTTGATCCCGTTGCTCGTTTACTTTGCCCTTGCTTACATTATATACCGCAATCAGGTAAGTCGTCGTCTTTTATTTTACTATACTATACTATACTATACGCTGTATGTGATTGACAACACGTTATTTTCAGATTCTCAACGTATATGTTACAAAGTACCAGACCGGGGGTCTTTATTGGATCATTGTGCACAAGGCAACCATCTTCTCATTGGTGCTCACACAGATCATAGCTTTGGGAGTGTTTGGGCTCAAAAAATCCACTGTGGCATCGGGATTCACGTTTCCTTTGATAATCTGCACACTCCTTTTCAACGAGTATTGCAGGCAAAGATTTCATCCGGTATTCAGAAACCTCCCTGCACAGGTACGTCATACACCATCTCATCATCAGAATCGTCTATCCTGTTAGTTTGCTTGCGAGCCTCTTATTTATCGAATGCTGTGCAGATCCTGGTTGACATGGATAGGAAGGATGAGCAGGAAGAGCGGATGAAAGATATCTACCAAAAGGTGACGTCGGCTTATTGTCAGTTCAGAAGAAGTTCAGTCACTCTAGGTAGCCCTCATCCCTTGAATCCCAAGGAACAAAGCATGCTTCAAGAACTAGAAGACGACGTGAATCCAGGTTCAACTTAACTTCATTATTTTCATCATCCCGGTTATTCTGTCAAACTCGATCTGTAGTAGAATGAAAAACATGAATCATTTAATTAATTTGGCCGAGCTGTCTATATTTGTGGCACAGCCGCTTTGAAACCCGACATGCCTGCAGGATCATGGAATGGCCACACAAACTTAGAGATTGAAGAGGTGGGCAAGTAATAGCGAGCGAGCTCAGATCAGAAAGTGCATGCATGGAAAGAGAAGAGGCAGACAGATAGCTACACAAATTTATTGTGAAAATGTAACAGTACAGTACATTGTTGTTCTCAAGAGCTCATGAAGCCTGCAAATATGTACAGAAAGAGAAGAAATTAAAACATGTCGTCTGTACATATCTGTAATATTCATACATCAATTTTGATTTTTAATACAAAAGGAAGGGGAGTTCGGGCAAGTTATCGTTAACGTGGTTTTACTTTGTGGGATTTTTAGGTTATCTGGCAAAAGAAAAGAATTACATTTTGTTACGGTTCCTTTGATTATTAAGGGTTAACGGTAGTGTGTATTTAGATTTGGAAGAACGTAAAAAAGAAAGCGGTATTAGATTTGGAAGAACGTAAACAAAAAATTAGTCAAAAATACAAGTACCAAAACAAAAACTAGCTAAATGAACATGTACTTTGATGATTTGCAAGTAAAACATAAAGGATAAACCTAGTTGTGTTTGTGTCACTTAATCTTAGCGGGGATCTAGGAGTGAAACGGAGACTTCGTTTACAGAACTCCCTCCTTGAGTGCTGGAAGAATATTCTGAAGTTGCTATCCTTCTTTCAGTAAAAAAACCAGGCTCCTTAGCTTCAGGTAATAACAAGTTTTCATTAGCCAACATCATAACCACAGAAGACATGTTTGGTCGATCATCTGGACGTTGTTGCACACATAACAGACCTATGTGAACCGATCGTTCAACTTGTGATGCATCGCATGAAACAGCCAAATGGTCATCTGGTAATTCCATTGATCTCTCTTTCTTGTAAAGCATCCATGCCTATCCAGTTTGAACAAAAATTAGACTTTATTTGCAAATTGGGAGATTTATGTATGATGTAACACCTACATGGCCAAGAAGATTATGGTTGTGATCTTGGTGAGAAAATCCTCGATTTCTCTTGCCACTAATAATCTCGAGGACAAGAACTCCAAAGCTAAATGCATCTGATTTGACTGAGAACAGCCCATCTACCGCGTATTCCGGAGACATATAACCACTGCATCATTTAATCAAAGAAGTTATCATTAAGCATGACTGATGTAAATGATGAGAATAAAGCTAAGCTAAGGCAGATCGATACGTACTGTGTTCCCACCACGTGGCTTGTGTTTGCTCCGACCTCATTCCCTCCTACACTTCTAGCTAAGCCAAAATCCGATATCTTTGGATTCATGTCCTTATCAAGCAAGACATTGCTGGCTTTGAGGTCTCTGTGAATTATCCTCAATCGAGAATCTTGGTGAAGGTATAACAGCCCACGAGCAATACCATTGATAATGTTGAAGCGTATAGGCCAATCAAGTAATTTACCCCTTGTTGAATCTACCCAAAAAAAAAAAAAAAACATATTAATATTGATGGTGCAATATATATAGTGCTGTAAAATATGGTGTTGGAGATTAAAACAAACAAACCAAATATGAATGCATCCAAGCTTTTGTTGGTCATGTACTCATAGACTAGCATCATTTCTTCTCCTTGAATGCAGCAGCCTAAAAGCTTCACAAGATTTCGATGTTGAAGGTTGGCAATATAAACAACTTCATTTTTGAACTCATCGAGTCCTTGCGTAGAACTCTTCGATAGTCGTTTCACCGCTATTTCCATTCCATCTTCTAGCACACCCTATCAATTCATTCAAAGCTCGATCGATAATTACAATTACTATAACAAATAACGTAACACATTACTTACACTTATTAATAGTTAAATCCGCAGAGTAATTACCTTGTAAACAGGTCCAAATCCGCCTTCTCCAATCTTGTTGTTGAAAGAGAAATTATCCGTAACTCTAGTAATAGTAGATAAGTCAAAGAGTGGCAGCTCAAAATCTTGTTGTGTGCTCATCTCTCCTTTCTCCTTCCTCTTCTTTTTCCGAATATATAACATCAACCCTACCCCTAGCAGGGTAAGTACTCCAAATGCTGATAATAAGCTCCCTATAAGGATATCTCTTCTTCTCTTTCCCTTTGAAACTCCATTGGAGACTGCATGCATGCACCCATATAGAATAATTAATTAATTATTGGTCCACTTTTAATATGTTACCTTGCTGGAGAATTATTTTAATGTCTAGACAGGGACAGGAGTAATAAGCCACTCAATTACATCACAGCAAAGTTCATTATTTAATTTATAATGTTTTTTTTTAAGGACATTTTGTATCTTATCTTAGTATCATAAAAGTCAGCAAGCTTTAATTTATTTATTTAACATTTTACTTGGCAATTCTGAAGCCGCCACTCGAATGTAAATGTCTTGCCCGTTCTGAGAAAGTGTTCTGGTATCGATCAAATCATCAAACCAAAGCAAACATCCTGTTCCTGGATTAGTACTTATATCCAGATAAGTATAAGCCGTGCAAGAACAGTTGTTGAGGCAAACTTGCTGGCAATCTTGCAGCGTCATCGTCTTGTTAAACCAGGAGTTTCGGGTATCCGGCAATTTCATCCCGGAGTAGAGGAGAAACCCGTCGGATCCTTCACTACAATTCAACGGCGTTCGCCGGAAACACCCTTCCGACCAGTGAGTCCGGTCCCATGGCCCCTCATATTTGGGCAAGAACTTGTCGAAACAAGCACAAACTGGGGAGATATCGATGCTGCAGAGGCCGTTGGGGCCGCATATTCCGTAGGAATCGCAGACATCTAACGGCACATTTATGTAGTTCGCCCATGTCTTGCTCTGCTCCACCCACGTCTCGCTCTGTAAAACGCCGGCCGGCGACAGGGTTAAATGGATGTAAACGGAGTTTCTAAGAAGATGATATGCGACCCATACTTTTTCCTTGTCCAACTCCAGATTGTAGGTGTAGATTGGGTTTCTTGATAACGCCGGCGTTCCGCTCCACCGGAGCCCGTTCCACGGCCCTGTCTGGTACGTCACGGCCGTCGCGTTTCTGATGATGGTCTGTGGATACCCGGCGGGATCACAGTGCATCGTAACGTCGCCGGAAGAAGGGTCGTCGTCACTCTTCCACGCCGTGAAGTAAACCTCTTTACCAGTAACCAAATTCTTCCCGAATTTCACATCCGGCAAGTAAGTCTGCGTCGGATAATCAAAGCTCTGCCAGAGATAATTCTCCGGGTTTTCGTCGGCGGCATCTCTGACGACGAGATTCCCGGAATCCAACAATTGAGCTATCGGATTCCGCACCGGTCTCGACGTGTTAGTAGACCATAAGATAGTAGAATTATTAACATCCGTGTTGTTGGCCCTTTCCTTCTTACCTACAATAAAAAATCAAGTCAACTTTATAAATTTAACTTTCAGTAAGACCAATCTTGATCTGAGAGTGTCACTTATAAATAATCAAGACTGATTTATATCCATTATTACGATCTTTTATCAGATTAAGACTACAAAATTAAATTTACCCAACAGATCAGACTGCGAATTTTCCTGATCACTCAAAAATCATGCAATTAGGAATAAATTACCGTCAAGAAGAACGAGGCGGCCTGGTTGGATGAGCTTGAGGACAACCTCGGATGTATTGAAGATGGGAGCATTTCTGTTGGCGACCCATACAATGGTCTGCACGGATATTTGTTTGTACCATATGCCAACATAGTATCGTTTGAAGGAACTTCCGAGGTTGAAGAATCCCAGTTCAAAGCGTCCACCGGAAGAACTGATGATGGCGTCTCCATAGCCAAAGATTTGAGAAGAATTAATGAAATCGGTTGCATGGGAAGATTGTAGTTTGGGAGCTAATAGGAGGAGGTAGGAAAGAAGGAGAAGAGAGAGAGTTTCCATGGATGGGTTAAGCACTTAATTAATTAAGCTTGGATTAATATTCTAATAGTTAAAATACAGACAAAATCTGGAAATGGTTCTGTAGATTTTCCACAAATGGAGGTGATGGAATAGTCTTTGTTAAACTGCAAGTTGCAATGGAAAGAAGAAAAGACAACCATCTAATAAGAGGGAATGTGATCGAAAATGAAACTGTATACATATTTATTTCTTAAATGGATATAACTTACTACTATTTTTTTTTTTTTTTTTTTTGAAAACAACTTACTAGTAAATTATATGTCGAAGGTCAATGTCCGGACCAATAGTGAGGTTGAATTTTAAGGTTGTGCAGTGTAATTGATTTGATACCACATTTGAAAGGAGAGAATTGAAGCCTATAGTGGGCTTGTCGTGTCCAAGTCAATGAATGTCTTTCCACGCACTTTGTCGGCAATTTATATCCTACACCACGGGGTGCGTTGTACTATGCGCCCAGATACAAAACGACGTCGTTTTAATTATTTTTTTTTTGAAATTTTCCGCCCCAGTGAATGGCAGTAGTTTTTTCTTTAAAAAAAAATCGCTGTTTAAGAATGTACATAATGTTATACTAGAATACACATAATGTTATACATGAATGTACATAATTATATAACAAAATATACATACTCTTTTTAAAAGATAATACACATAATCTAACATAATCTACTATCTACTATACTAATAAGAGCCCAAGAGAGTTAGGCCTATAATGGGTAGAAAAAATGGCGGTCACAGATTTTAATCAAATGAATGGCTCAGATTGATTAAAAGATTGATCAGATTTAAATTTTACACTAAAATTTCCTAAAATACCCCCACACCGTTACTAATTCCGTTAAAATTTTAAGAATTGCCGTTAGTTCACCGTTAACTTACTCATTGATTTCAATAAAAAAAAAATAAAATAAAAAAAGTCTTAGGTTCGAACCTCATCCCAATCAAAGTTGGCATAATTAGTATTCTATTTTACTCTTACTAAATTATATAAATAATAATTTAGTAGTTACCATTCAAAACAAAAAAAATAAAAATAGTAGTTACAAAAAAAAATAATACATATGCATTTCTTTAATTTAGAATTATGTGTCCACAATGCCTTTATTCAAAAAAAAAAAAAGAATATTCATTATCAATAAATTAAATAAGAGAAATAATTTTATTAGTTATATTGTCTTTATTTTTCTTCAATATACAAATTCTTTATATTCAAATTTATTAATTGATTATATTTGCTACATTGTCCTTACAATGTCTTTATTCAGTGAAAAATAAAATATTAATTATCAATAAATTAATTAAAAGAAATATTTTCATTAGTTATATTGTCTTTATTTTTCTCAAATGTAAAAATTTTTACATTCAAATTCATCAATTGATTATATTCATTACATTATCTATTATCTTTTTTATGCCCTAATTTTTATTTGTTCTCCCTTATGTCCCGTATTTGGTTTCAACTATACCTATACAATTATTTTATTGACAATTATAATCAATCTTGACTATATTATCTTGCATTTGTAAACTTAGAATTACTTATTTAACTCGCACGGGCTTAGCTCAATGGTTTAGTGGGTAGTATTTGGGAGAAGAGACCAAGGTTTGAACCTCGGCGGCGGCAATGCCGGAATTATGTCCAAAGTGGGCAGATTCCTTGTACGTATCAGCATTTGGCCCTGCCTTAATATACTTTAAAGTACTTATTTAACAAAAAAGTATTGGGCATGCCTTAATATACTTTAAAGTACTTATTTAACAAAAAAGTATTGGGCATTATCTCAATCGCGCAATGCGCGTAAAAAACTAGTACATAATAAACATAAACTTTTAACATAATACACATCAACTCTTAACATAATACACACAAATTTTCTGATTCAGATATACATAATTGTATAAAAAGAATGTACATAATTGTATAAAAAATACACATAACTGTATGAACCAATACACATAACGTTGTGAACAAATACACATAATCTCAACAACTTCCTACCGCGCCTCCCAACACTACCCCAAAACGACGTCGTTTTGGGAGGCGCGGCGCACAATGCTATGTGCGCCGTGGTGTAGGATATAACGATTGCACTTTGTCCTTGGCCTGCTTTTGTAGGCTGCAACGACTTGTCTCTATTCGGAACGTTCGTAGAATAGGTTTTGTATTTCACTGCAATGAGGTGTTTGGTAAATTACGGTTAGTTATTAACTGATTTGGTTAGTGAATTTAACTAGTTAATAGCATTAGTTGATTGTAAAAAAATAATTGGTAAATTAGTTGTTAACTGATTACATACAAATGATTTTTTCAAAAAACTAATTGAAAAAATTATTTTAAATAATTTTTTTAATTTTAACATTTTAGAACAAAAAATAATTAAAAAAAATTAATTAATCAAACAACTCATATTGATGATTATTTAACCAAATTAAACAACCAATAGTGATTAAATAAGTTAAAATTAAGTAATAGGTTAACTATTTTACTAAACACGGCCTATATCTTCTCCATTACAAATCCCCCACCATCTTTTTATCTGAACCAGTGTGTGAAATATAATCTCCTTTCTTTTCTAATCATGAAAATTAAGGCATAAATTGTCATCAAGATTTGATTGTGACTCGTAAATATTGTCATACCGATGTTCAATAATTGATATCTCATAAATAATGTCACAAGAACGCGGAGAAAACGACCAAATAAATTGAGATTATACTTGGTTGGATTCTGTTCCTTATTTATTGCAACTTTGATTTAATAAAGTATTAAATTTTTCTTTTAAAAAAATGAGATTATACTTAAAAATTACGAGTATACCATAAGAAAAACTGTATAAGCATTGTGTCGTTATTTTGTGATTCGAGCCTGAAATACACAATTTACATATTGAATATTTACAATTTAGCTTTTACAAAATTATGAACATTCAAAATGTATTTTTGTATTTAGACTCGGGTCCATGATGTTGTGTCGTTAGTGATGTGCGATTGCCAGCCAAACCAGTGGACTGAAACGTTGCTGCACTTCTTGATTCGCTTGTGATGTGCGAAAAGCAATCAAAGTCACTGGACACAAATGATGATGCAATGATGATGCAATGATGATGCAATGATGCTTTGTTTGTGACGTGGGAAAGCCAACCAAAAGCTACTGGACTCAATTGATGGTGGATGACGCAAGCTCTGCTACTAATTCGAACAAAACTGCTTCTGCTTTGAACAAGTTAATTTCGAACACTGATGGATGTAGTGTGTATTATTTGGATTATATCTGTGTCGTGTATGTTATACACTTCCTTAAAAGCATTTGCGACCAGGATATCGCTGCTTTCGACAGGAAACACAGAATCGCTTGGAACATGTGGTTCCGAAATATCTCAGGTAACATGAAGGTTCAGTTCATCTTTGATGTAATGAAACAGTGGGTTTATATACTAGTTGTATGAAACCACTCCTCCATTACAAGCCAAAAACTTCCTACAAAGAGGGAGAGCAAGGGAAGGAACTCCACACATTGTCTATCACATGTTCACTTCTCAGTGCATGGTGTGCGGACAAGGTGGTCAAAATTCCTTAAAATTAGGAGTTAAAATAAAAGTGCGGACCAAAATTTGACCCCACCACACCGTGCGGGCAGCGCGGGATCTCCCCTTGTTCCCTCTTCATAATACTTCAAGCTTTTTAAAATAAGTGGTAATTTAAATAGTGGGAGATAGAAAGGTAGATAAGCAATGTGGGACAAAACCTACTCTTTAAATGTCCCCAACAATCCCCCACACATTTAAAGTGGTAATTCAACACCGTACCAACCTGAGTGTACATCCGAGTTAATTTCCATATCAGTGTATAAGACTTGAACTGACATGTAGTGGAGCCAAGTAACTCTTTTCCCGAGAGTGAATAAGATCTTGAACTCATCGGTCAGTCGAGATTTGAACTTAGTTGCACTCATTAACTTTGTACCAGTCCCTGTCTCGTCTATTTCTACATGTAGACATTTTAATCTGTCAAGTCTATCTCTGCATAGACTACCTGTAACAGGCTACAGATTTGTCACTGGTTTTTTCCCAGCTTTGTAAGTCTTTCCGTGATCTCATATGCCCATCATATGTGGTGCATCACGAATTTCTTACCACATTGGGTTTCAAACCCATTTCCCTTGACGTATCAAGGACGGTCTTACGATTTAAACCTTTCGTGAAGGGGTCTGCTATATTCTTTTCAGATCTCACAAATTCCATTGTGATTACCCCATTCAACATTAACTGCCTCACAGACTCATGTCTGACTCGTATGTGTCTTCTTTTGCCATTATAGACACTGTTTTGCGCAACACAGATGGCAGTTTGTGAGTCACAGTGTATTGGAACTGCAGGTGCCGGACACCCCCACAGTGGCACGTCTGCCAGTAGGTTTCTCAGCCACTCTGCTTCCTGGCTTGCCAGATCTAAAGCTATAAATTCAGCTTCCATCGTTGATCTGGCAATGCACGATTGTTTTGATGACTTCCATGAGACAGCGGCTCCACACATAGTGAATACATATCCACTTGTTGAGCTTGCATCATCGCCACCATTTACCCAGTTCGCATCGCAATACCCCTCTAACACAGCTGGAGACCCTTTATAGTCTAGACCCCAGTCTACTGTGCCTCTTAGGTATCTCAGTACCCGTTTTAGTGCATCCCAATGTAAGTTACTCGGGTTGTGGGTATAGCGACTGAGTTTATTTACTGTGTATGCAATGTCGGGTCTAGTGTAGTTCATGAGGAACATCAGACTACCGATTATTTTTGCATACTCTTCTTGCGACACACTATTCTCTATGTTTTTTGACAATTTTACACTGGGATCGTAGGGGGTCTTGGCTGGAGTTACATCATAACTCCCAAACTTCTTTAGAAGTTTCTCCGTATAATGACCTTGAGATAAGAGGTAACCCTCCTTGGTTTTTGTGACTTTTATCCCAAGTATCACATCTGCCTCCCCTAGATCTTTCATGTCAAACTTTTCACATAGATTCCTTTTCGTGTCTTTTATAGTCTCAATGTTAGGACTAAAGATTAACATGTCATCTACATAGAGACATATGATCACAATGCTAGACTTGCTCTCTTTAGTATATAAGCAGGCATCTGACCGGTTAGTAGTATAACCCAGGTCTAATAAGGTTTTATGAAATTTTTCATACCACTGCTTGGGGGCTTATTTCAAGCCATACAGAGATCTCTTGAGTCTGCATACTTTCCCCTCTTGACCAGGATCTACGCATCCGGGAGGTTGTTCCATATAAATTTCTTCTTCGAGTTCACCATTGAGAAACGCAGTTTTCACATCCATCTGGTGAACCAACAACCTGTGTAGAGATGCCAAAGCAAATAGAACACGAATAGTTGCTATTTTAGTTACCGGTGAGTAAGTAAAGAAATAGTCCTCACCGAATTTCTGTGTGTAGCCTTTTGCCACTAGTCTGGCTTTAAACCTTTCAATTGAGCCATCTGGTCTCAATTTCCTTTTAAAGATCCATTTGCAACCGATAGGTTTGCAACCTCTTGGTAGATTCACTAACTCCCAAGTGTGATTAGACTGTATGGAGTCTAATTCATTTTTGACAGCCTCTTTCCATAATGTGGAATCTACTGAGCGCATAGCTTCTTGAAAGGTTTTTGGTTCTTCCTCTAGGACCAATTGACATATGAACTGATCACAAATCTCATTTATGTCTTTCAATTCTGTTAAGTATGTTATGAACTCAGAACCAAAATTTTTCTCTATTCTAGTACTTTTACTCCTTCTTGGTTCCTCAGTAGTGTTTGAGAAACTCGGAAAAGAGTCCGTAGAATTCTGTTGAAGGCTAACATCAGATGAGGGATAAGGTGTTTTCATAGGAAAAACAGATTCAAAGAAAATAGCATCTCTAGCTTCACACATTGTACGATTTTCTAAGTACATGAATCTATATGCAGCACTGTTCTCAGCATACCCAACAAAGATGGCATCCGTCGTTTTAGGTCCCAAGTTGGGCCTTTTGAAGGACGGTAGTCCTACTTTTGCTAAGCAGCCCCATACTCTTAGGTAACTAAGGTTTGGGGCATGCCCCTTCCAAAGTTCATAGGGTGTTTTATCAAACCCTTTGTGCGGTACTCTATTTAGAATGTGGTTTGCTGTTATAGCAGCTTCCCCCCACAAAGAGTCCGGAGCACCTGAACTGATTAGCATTGCATTAATCATCTCTTTGAGAGTTCGGTTTTTTCTCTCAGCAATGCCATTTTGTTGGGGAGTGTACGGTGCAGTAACTTCATGTATAATGCCAGAACTTTCACATAGTGTTTTAAGAGAATTTGATTCATATTCTCCCCCTCTATCAGAACGAAGCCTTTTTATCTTTTTGTCTAATTGGTTTTCTACTTCATTTTTAAAAACCACAAATTTCTGTTCAGCTTCGTCTTTTGATCTTAATAGATAAAGTTTTGTGAAACGCGAAAAATCATCAATGAACGTAATGTAGTAACGTTTTCCACCTTTACTTTCAGTGGTTTTGAAATCGGCTAAATCCGAGTGAATCAGTTCTAAAATTGATGTTTTTCTGTTACATACTGTTGAGAATGAACTTCTAGCAAATTTTGATTCAACGCAAATTTCACATTGTGTGCATGCTTCACTTGACAATTTTGGCAACAAATTCATGCTTTTTAGCCTGTTTAAACATTTGGTGCCAACGTGTCCTAATCTATCATGCCAAAGATTTAAAGAAACAACTATATAAGCAGAAGAAGAAGCTTTATTATTGGCAACATTGTCTGAAATGAAATCACATTTAGTAGAGCCTACTCTAGCAACTTGATTTTTAGCTACAGAAGCATCTAACACAAAAAGGCCAGCACGAAAATATCCCTTTCCCAGGTATTTCCCACAGTGAGTCAGAACCAAACGGTCAGACTCGAAAACCATTTTTATTCCAGCCTTATTCAATAGGCCTCCGGAAATAAGGTTTCTACGCAGGGAAGGGACATATAGCACATTTTGCAATAACAGAAGCTTTCCAGAATAAAGCATTAACTCAATTTTCCCTCTACCACTTACCTTAGCGATACTGGAGTTCCCCATAAAGACTTGTTCATCTCCGGTGTTGATCTCGAGTACCTTGAACAGATCCTTGTTGTTGCAGAAATGTCCCCAACACATGATATAACTACTTTTTGCACGAGTAAATACGCAAAATAGTCCATTGACTATAGCTAAATTCACAAATTGGTCATCGACTTTCAATTTCAACAAATTAAGTCCTTAACTTTGTAATTTTAACACAATTTTGTCCTCTGTCTATTTGACCGTTTGTTGACTGTGATTTTTGAGGATATATATGTAATTTCATGGTCCATCATCAGTTTTTTAAGGTTCCGGTTGCATTTCCAGACCGCACTGTTACATTCGAATCCACTGTCGAAAGCAATCTACCAAATCCGGTTGCTTTTCTTCATCCTCCCTTTGGATTTAATGTAGTTGAGTTCGTACCAGAGCGAAGAAGACGACGTGTTTCCGAACCGGTGCAACGTCATCCTGGAGGCCTCCACGTGCTCCGACGAGAGCTGAAGGTTCTTCTGGAGATCGTCGATCACGGTCAAATAAATGGAGGATCAAATCATGTCAAAATTTTCAAAGTTAAGGACTTAATTGGTTGAAATTGAAAATTGAAGACCAATTTGTGAATTTAGCTATAGTCGAGGGACCATTTTAGGTATTTACTCCTTTCTGCACTCACAACTCAAAATTGTTTCTACTTTATTTCTCTCTCGCAAATTATGCTGTGCAACCGAATGCACCTTGCAAGGTGCATACGGTTGCAAAACGGCGCCGTTTTGGTTAAAAAAACGCGCGTCCCACTTAAAGAAGAAATCAGGTTCGATTCCCGACAATAGCATTTTTATATATCCAGAAATTCATAACTATATAACCACAATTTCATAACTATATATCCACAATTTCATAACTATATATCCACAGTGAATGAATGAAGTAAAAATCCACAATGAATGAACTAAATATCCACAATATATGATTGAACTAAATATCCACAATGAATGAACTAAATATCCATAAATTCATAACTATATAACCACAATTTCATAACTATATATCCACAATTTCATAACTATATATCCACAGTGAATGAATGAAGTAAAAATCCACAATGAATGAATGAATGAAGTAAAAATCCACAATGAATGAACTAAATATCCACAATATATGATTGAACTAAATATCCACAATGAATGAACTTTTTTTTTTTTTTTGAAAATCACAATGAATGAACTAAATATCCATAAATTCATAACTATATAACCACAATTTCATAACTATATATCCACAATTTCATAACTATATATCCACAATAATGCTATTGCTGAGAGTCGAACCTGATTTTTTTTTTAAAGTGGGACGCGCGTTTTTAATCAAAACGACGTCGTTTTGAACCGTATGCACTATGCGCATGGTACATTCGGTTGCACAGCATAACTATCTGCTGGGCCTATCCTCACCACTATTGTGGGCTCAAAGCCTATACTGGCCCATTAGATAAAAAAGTGTAGTATCGTTCGTCAGTCAATAATCCAGATAATAAACAATTAATTAATCCCTTTGTCTAACATGTGAGGGGATGGTAAATTTCCAGACGTTATGCCATCCAACCGTGTTCACCATTCATGGTGAACACGGTTCCAACGGTGTTAGTGCACCGTTATCTTTTTGTTTTTTTTTTTTTTTTGTTTTTTTTTTTTAATTAATTACGTGACTACCTACACATTCATTTTGGAACCATGCCTATACATTCACTTTGGAACCATGAGATTATGAATTTTCTGTTATGAGATTATGAATTTTCTGTTATGAGATTATGAATTTTCTGTTATGAGATTATGAATTTTCATTACATTCATAATTTCGGAGTTTCGGACATTCATAAATTATGAATTCATGCATGCACATTCACTTTGGAACCATGCCTACATATTCCCGTCCGAAATCACGGACATTCATAAATTATGAATCCATGCCTGCACATTCACTTTGGAACCATGCCTACACATTCACTTTGGAACCATGAGATTATGAATTTTCTGTTATAAGATTATGAATTTTCTGTTATGAGATTATGAATTTTCAGTTGTGAGATTATGAATTTTCTGTTATGCGATTATGAATTTTCTGTTATGAGATTATGAATTTTCAGAAAATTCATAATCTCATAACAGAAAATTCATAATTTGATCAGTAACGCGCCGTTAACTCCACATCCGCCATTTTTTTTTTTTTTTGCCTAAAAACGACGTCGTTTTTACTTGTGTTCACCATTCTCGGTGAACACGATTCCACGGCATAATTTGCGGTAAATTTCGGCAAATTATGCCGTGCATAGTATACACGGTTACAAAAATAAAGTCGTTTTAACTAAAAAAGTGTGTTTCACTTAAAAAAAATCAATTTCGATTTTCGGCAACAGTATTATGTTGTGCATAATTTGAACTATATATTTAAAATGAATAAACTAAATATTCAGAATGAATGAACTAAAAATTCAGAATGAATAAACTAAATATCCAGTATGAATGAAAAAAAAAATCAATTTCAATTTCCGTCTAAATATCCAAAATGAATGAACTAAATATCTAGAATGAATGAATGAACTATATAGTTCAAATTATGCACTGACGGGAATCGAAACTGCTTTTTTTTTTTTTTTTAAGTGGGACGCGCGTTTTTAGTCAAAACGACGTCGTTTTTACAACCGTGTGCACCCGGTTGCACAGCATCACGATTGGTAAATTTCAATTGCTATGCCGTGGAGCCGTGTCCACATTGCAAGGTGGACACGGTTCTATGTTCATAATTATAAAACTTTATTTTAATAATTTTTGAACTTCATATTTACAATTATTGAACTCTATGTTCATAATTATAAAACTCTATGTTCATAATTTTTGAACTCCATATTCACAATTATTGAACTCTATATTCACTATTACATAACTCTATGTTCAATATTATGTTTATAATTATAGAACTCTATGTTCATAATTATAGAATTCTATGTTAATAATTTTTGAACTCTATATTCACAATTATAACAATTTTAGAACCGTGTCTACCTTGCAAGGTGGACACCGTTCCACAACATAATTTGCCGGTAAATTTAATGCATGTTTTAACATAAGGTTATAATCAATACTATTTTAATAGTGATTAGGACTTTTCTCGTCGTTTATACATAATTACTAGCATTTTGTACGCGCGATGCGCGAAAACTTATGCCCAATATTAAAATATTTGTAAGTAACAAAATTTAAAAAATTAGTTAAAATTATGTTTTGCAATTTCTTAAAGTGATGATACTTTTAAATTATATATATTTGAATAATATAATGATCAAAATAAAAAAAAATATATTTTTATATAATAATAATTTACAAATAATACTAAGCTAACACTCACATATATGATATATTGATATGGATACACAAATAATATACATACATATTATATATATATATATATATATATATGATACACATATATAATTTAACATTAATATAAATATTTAATTAAAATATAATTTATAATTAAATTAATTGTTATATGATAATTTTAATAAAATGATAATTAAAAATAGGAAAAAGATATGATAGACGTAGGTGTATGATAAGATTGGTAGATATATTAAAAACTAACGGTGTTATAACGGTGTAAGGGTGATTTTGTCCAATGCAAATGAATGTACAACAATTAAAGCAAAATGTATATATTTATTAGCATGTAAAAATGGGACAAAAATCAAGGACATAACTTGTATTGACACTTATTATGTTTTTAGATTTAGATACTACATAACTTCTTGAAAATGATTGTTGCATTTGAGTTTTTGGATGCCCCGATAAGATTTCACAACTTTGATTTAAATTAATTAGCTCTAAATTAACGATTAAAGTACATGTGAAGTGCATGTACTAAAGTGTTTTGTTCAATTTAGTCTTTGTATCTTAATTTTATTTAGTCCTTATACTTTAAAAAATTGTATAATTAAGGACAATTTGACGCTAACATCATCTCTGTCACATCATCATACTTACATGTCAATTCATATATTATTTTATAAGTATTTAAAATTAAATATTTTCACTACCAATATATTACATTAATATGTCTAAAATAAATACATATATACTCATGCTCATATTGAGAATTGAACACTGAACCTTAGTTCTTCCAAAAAAAAAAAAAAAAAAAAAAAACTTATTGCATAGAAAATGCACTCACTATCCATTTCTCACACACTTATCTTGCTAGTTTATTGTAAAGTTTGATTAAATATCATTATAAAATGGAATTTGTAGAAAATTTTAGTTATATTAAGAAGTTTCATTAGAAAAATGGTATATTATTACAAAAAAAAAAAAATTAAATCTATATTCATAAAAAAAAAAAGATAAAATTTTAATATTTTTAATATTACAAATTTACTCGTAATTATTAATTTTTTATTAATATAAATATAAAAATTTTATATATCAATATGTTCTAAATTTTATGAAGCTTTTTTAATTACAAATAAAATGTTTTACATGTCCAATTTTATAATGGTATTTAACCATTATTTACAATGAAATAACAAGATAAGAGTGTGATAAAGTGTTAATGAGTGCCTTCTTTATTGGTGGTGGAAATAATTAATTTTAAATATTTATTAAATAATATATGAATTGGTATGTAAGTATGATGACGTGGCAGAGATGATGTCAACACTATGTCAGCTATTATCCTTAATTATGCAGAGTATTACTTTTTGAAGTACAAAAATTAAATTGTACAAACGTAAGGTACAATGACTAATTAAACAAACAAAACACTATAGTACATGGATCTCGTAAGTAGTTTTGATCTAAATTAACCAGTCAATGTCGTAAATTAATTATGTCAATACATATACATAATTTTTATGTATTTATGTGATGTTAGAATATGGGTCCTTGTCTATAAAAGAGTGATTAAATGGGTGGAGAATGATTCTTGAACTTGATGAACACCAGTTCAGTTCTTGCTTAAGCTCTCTAAATCAAGTTCGTCATCCAGGGTCTTCCTAATGTAGTTTATCTCATATTCTTAGTGACCAATTAAGTTCGTCGCACATGGTATTCATAATGTGATTTACTTCTTTTGTGAGGTAACCAGTTATTACATAGGAGCGAAATTTACCCATGACATATCATCAAATAATGACTAAAAAAAGAAACGTGTCCTTAATGGATTTATGTTGTTCTCTTGTGTAGACAGAATAAACCCAAAAAGCAAACAATTCCAAGCCCAAAAGCATGCTTTTCAACAGAACACGAAATAACATAATCACCAACTTTAACGTTTCCTGCACTGCAGCGCAGCGCCAAAGACAAGACAATTCTCAAGGAATATCTCATCTTCATTATATTACATTAGTGAGTGTCATTATCACCAAATTAAAAAAACAAACATGAATTATTATTCATATGATAACCCTAGATTATGATCTTATATTATATATATAACCCATCCAGGCCAGTTAATCGCGGATTAATCCCAATCCCGTGCTTATTATTGTCATTAAGTTGACAGTGTGATTAAAATAAGGTAAAATGTTTTGAAATTTTGGTTGCTTCTTTGGGGCTCTTTCTGTTCTGCCCTTTCCTAGTAAGAGATATTCTCTTCTCACTTTACAGAATTTTATGCACTTGTTTTTTCTTGTCCTTTGTCAATGTTCTATTTTTGTTGGTCGCTAATGTTAGGCTTTCCTTTACTTTTTATACACTATAATATAATAAATATACATTTTTATACGTGTGTGTTATATATATATATATATATATATATATATATATATATATATATATATATATATATATATATTTATTTATTTATTTATAAGTGAGTTTCAATAATAGTTCAACTCTAAATTAAAGGGGTTACATTTAATATAACTATTAATTAAATACTAAAATGTGATTAATGGGATAATTAGAATAGTGTGAATATTAGGTCAAGGCACAAATTATTTTTATATGATTGTAAAACATTACTTAATGCTATGATTAAGGCACAAATTATTTTTATCAAGAGGTCTACAAATATGGTGACTCATAGTCTAGCTAAAACTGCTATTTGTATGTATGACTTTTAGCGGTGGACTTTGTCTCTACTTATTTTTATTAGTGATGTAATTGTTACTAATTTGATTTATTAATGAATCTCGTTATTATCTTAAAAAGAAATTCTAATTAATTAATTATATATATATATATATATATATATATATATATATATATATATATATATATAATTGATTTAAAGAATTGGAGTAAATACAAATTACAATTCCCAAAAAAAAAAAAAAAAAATCCTTGTAACAAGGGTCTCCATGTGACTATTCAATTCAACAAAAGGCTAAATGTGTATTCAAAAAGTAAGTTCGATATTGTTGACATATATATAACCTAGCTAGCTGTCTTTAGCTTTTTTCCAAAAAAAAGAAGAAGAAGAAGCTGTCTTTAGCTTAAATCTATCCTACGTTCCTAAATCCTAACCTTATAGGTAGTGGCTTCTTCTTTTTAATATTGCCAAAAAAAAAAAAAATTTTATCCCGCAATTATGAGTAAATAGTCAATTTTTCTTTTTGAATGCTACTGACTCAACACAAAAAGTCAACAACGTCTTAACTGAGATTCAATCTCATAACCTGGCCTCCCACATAAAAAAAGGTATTACATACCATCTAAACACAAGATGTTGGCAAGTAAATAGTCAATTTAGTTTTTAATTATATGCATTATTACATTTCGTCATTCAGATGCTAAGGTCGTGGTGAAAATAGCTCCAAAAGCGAGGTAAACATGCATGTTAATTTTGACTGTCAAATACTCAAAATATTAACTTTTTAATTAATGTTATTTTTGAAACTTTTGTAGCATTTTTTTCAAAGTATTATTCAATAATTTATAGTATCTAAACTACAAAATTAATTTTATTATTGAGAATAGTGCTTCAAATTCACAAGAATAATATTGAAAAAATCATAGTTTTGAATATTTAACAATCAAAATTAACATTTTGTTGGATCAAGAACTAATTTTACTATAATCTTGACAATTTAGGAATCAAATATGGTAACTCGCATAATTAGCGAGATAATTAAGGCTCTGTTTGACACGCTTAGTTGAAAGTTAAAAGTTAAAAGTTAATTAATTTGAAATTATGTTGTGGCTTGCAAGGTGGACCTGTGTTATATTCACAATTTTTTAACTCTATATTCACAATATTAGAACTGAATATTCACAATTTTAGATCTCAATACATAAAATTACAAAACTCAATATTCACAATTTTTGAACTCTATATTCACAATTACGTAACAAAATATTTACTCGCTGAGTTGTTTTTAATAATTTTTAAAAAACAAAAAATAATTCATTGGTTGTGAATATTCAGTTCTAAAATTGTGAATATAAAGTTCAAAAATTGTGAATATAGAGTTCATAAATTGTGAATATAACCCAGACCCACCTTGCAAGATTGACCCCGATCCATGACATAACTATTGAAAGTAAAGTATTTAGTAAAATTAAAAGACATAAAAAAGAAAAACTAGGATATTAGAATTTTGATTAATTAAGAGTATATGATGCCATTTTTTTAAAATTAATAAAGATAAAAAGAAAGTTAAAAAGTCATGAGTTATCCAATAGATCGAGTTTATAGCTTATTTATAGTTTAAAATAAGCTATAAGTTTTAAAATAAACTTTACCAAACTATTTATTCATAATTGAAATACCAAAACTGTTATTTTTCCTAAATCATATAATGCCAAACTCCTTTAATTACCTGCGTAATAAAGAGGTAGTGCTAATAATACAACTTATTAACAACCTAAGAACCACCTAATATTTCAAACTCCAATCATCATGAACACCAACATTTATATATAAGAGTTGACAAAATGTCCTTTGCTTCCCTCTATAGCATCCAAATTAAACATTATTGCACATTTAATTTTCTAGGCAGGGGTGAACCTCAACCTAGCTACGCTAGCTCATACATTTTACATGTTCAGTATATATTAATTCATAAAAATGTGGTGCTGACTACTAAATAAATATTTTTTAAAAAAAGTTGTGACTTCACTATTCATAACTTTTGATGTAGCAGTAAACGTTTGATTTTGACAACTGGTAAAACAGTAAACATACAATAAATAATTAAAAAAAATTAGATAAGTACACCACTCCTCAAGATTCTTGCCATTTAGGCAAGGTCTTGACTTTCTCCCAAAGATTATATACATCCAATTTTAACAACAAATAATTGATAAAAACCCATATTTTTAATGTGCAATACGTACGAAGTGAGTAAAAGTCGATATCATCATCATAAGATCGGTAAAACTTGTAACTAACTAGATGAGACAGACAAATGATGATTAACTGAGGTGGATTAAGTGTTAACAGCTAGCTACAGAAGAGATGAATTAAGTGGCACAGAGAAAAACCTGTCGCCCATGGATTACATATGTCAAAGGATACATAACAAACTATTACCTAACTGGCTGCCCTTACCAAACGACACAGGTGTTTAGGAACCTAAGTCAGCTCCAAAACAAAAGCTATAGTCTAAAGTACAACAACTGTAATCAACTCTAATTATGTGCAATCATTAATCTGGTCAGCCAACCGTTTTGTTTTGTGTAAGCAAACTTGCTGTGTATGTATGTATAGTATGTATGTGCTCCAAATATTTATTGTAATTACAACTACTTAAACCAGCATTTCGTCCAAACAATTCACACCATGACTGTGTTAATGTGGTACTACGTACGTTAAACGGGTTGTATGTGTCCTGTTGCGTTGCACTCCAATACATGTATATATCTTCCCGTAACATATGAGAGGGCATATGAATTTCGGGAGTTCAATCATTGCTATCATATATAACAAATGCACCATGCAATTAAATATATTGATGTGAAGTGATATTTAATTAATATATATGACAGGATAATAGGCCTGGCACCCGACCCGGATCACAAATGGGCATTGACTCAGCATGTGGGCATTGACTCAGCATCACATGGGAACCCAACGGGCATAACTCCAACGGTCAGGAATTCCAACAGGTGCCGTTGTTACTACCATTGAAGCCAGCATTGAAGCCCCCATTGATGAGAGAGAATTAAAGGCCAGGCTCCCACTTATGTCCCATGTTGTTACCGTTAGGACCTAGCATAAATAGAACTTCCCTCAGCTAAGCAGGACACACTGTACTTTCTATACTGAGACAAAAGCAATACAACTATTGTTACATCTATTGTTACCTTGTCACATCATTTGTTATTCTAATATTACAACCGGTAACGTTTTTACCGTCATTGGTGCTTTCATTGAGAGCCTGAGTCCAATACTCAAGCAGGTTACAACACTACTCTTTTTCTCTTTCAGCAGCAAGCCTGAAAGAATGGCGTCCCGCAGCTCCCACGGTTCTCGCAACGTGAACAATGGCAATGCCTCAGGTGACCTCCGGGACCAACTCACCAACAATCGCGGAGGGGACCTCCGAGAACAGCTCAACAACGGGAGGCCCGGGGACCTTCGAGACCAACTCAACAATGGAGGGGTAAACCAAGCCGTGAACGGGAGGCCCGGGGACCTTCAAGACCAACTCAACAATGGGGGGGGGGGGGGGGGTGAACCAAGCCGTGAACCTCCAGACGACCGCCGATATCATTCAGCAAGCAGTGACGGCGGCGCTAAATCAGGTGGCGGTGGGACTGCAAGGCCAAGTGCCCACGCCGCGGCCCCAGCAAATAGGGGTAGAGGCCCAAAGAAGTGGACCGGCCAGACGACAACCAGGCCCTTCCCAATCTGCGCCAGAACGATTGGGACAGAGGGCGCCCGTGCGGCAAAGATTAGGATCACGGGCCGAGGGGTCCTCTACCAGAGGCCCTCGCCAACACGAGAACAAACAAGCCGAGAGATCACCCACAGAGGAGGTGGGCGAGTCTCGGGAGCCGACCCCACGCCGACACGTTGATGAGTCGGCCCTACGTCGACACTTGGAGGAGCGACGCGTTGATGAGCCGGCTCTGCGTCGGCACTCGGCGGAGAAGCGACGCGCTGATGAGCGGGTCTCACACCGACACTTGAATGGACGGAACGTCGAGGAACCCGCTCCGCGTCGACACTCAGATAGACAGCACGTCGATGAACTAGCTCCACGCCGACACATGGAGGAGCGGCAGCCGGCCCCGCGTCGGCACCCTGACGAGTCGGCCCTGGTCGAGAGGCTGCAGAGAAGAATCGAGGAGTTAGCAAGAAGGGTGGAGGCACGGGAGCAGTCGCCGGAACTTGAGGCACGGATGGCAGCACCATTCTCCCCTAGCATCATGGACGTACCTTTGCCGAAGGACTTTAGGTTGCCCGCCATCAAGGAGTACACGGGGGCCACTGACCCACGTGTCCACATGACGAGGTACAAGGCTGCTATGGTAATGATCGGGGCAGGGGACGCCATCATGTGCCGAGCGTTCTTGTCCACACTGGATGGAGCGGCCCAAGACTGGTTTAACACCATCCCAGATGGGTCGATCCAAAACTTTGGGGAGTTGTCCAAGAGCTTCCTAACATACTTCTCCGGTAGCATACATCGCAAGAAACCCTTCTCTCACCTCTGTGTAGTGAAGCAAGATAGAGGCGAGAGCCTCAAAGACTTCCTGATCAAATGGAAAAAGGAAGTCAATAATGTCTACGACTTCGACTCCAAGGCGGCGATCCCGATATTTATCCATGCCTTAAGATCAGGGTATTTCCACAAGCAGTTGAACGCTCACCACCCCCGCTCTTACGAAGATCTGATGAGGACGGCTAGCCGCTATGCCGAAGCAGAGGACGTCGACAGGAAGAAGAAGGACGAAGAGGATGGTAGGAAAGATGGGAAGCCTGGGAAAGCTGGTCCGCCCGGCCAGGCACCACTCTCGAACCACCCGACCGCAGGGAAAGGCCGAGACCACGAACGGCCTCGCCTGGTCCCCTTGCGTAATTTGACTCCTCTTACCCATCCC
This sequence comes from Ipomoea nil, assembly GCF_001879475.1. Classification (NCBI taxonomy): domain Eukaryota; kingdom Viridiplantae; phylum Streptophyta; class Magnoliopsida; order Solanales; family Convolvulaceae; genus Ipomoea; species Ipomoea nil. The sequence continues at coordinate 2,440,638 of NW_017619749.1, forward strand.
GTCAGTGTCATTCTAAAGCAAGCTGAGGAGATGGGAATGGTAGAATTCCCCGAGGAGTGCATGAAGGTCTCCCCAAAGGCAGACCAAACAAAGTACTGCAGGTTTCATAGGCATGCCGGACACGACACGGATGAGTGTCACGTTTTGAAGAGACAAATAGAAGACCTCATCCAGCAGGGCTACTTCCGACATTTCGTCAAGCGATCCAAGCAGCAGCAACAGCCGCAACACAATCCACCAAAAAATGTCTGGAGGAATGAGGATGGCACCGAGCCGTCCACCTCAAACGCCAAAAAAAGAGACCACGACCAAATATCTGAGCAGAGTGATAGCGAGAAAGAAACCGAGGTGACGCCCAGACGACAAAAGAAGCACACCATACACTTTATCTATGGTGGACCTGCAGGGGGCGACACGCCCGCGGAAAGAAAGAAGTGGAGCCGGCAGCTATACGTGGGAGAAGTGGCGAGTCTTCCCAGAGAAAAGAAACAGAGACAGGAGGCCATCACCTTCTCTGATGATGACCTCCCAGAGGGCCCGTTACCCCATCGTGACGCCCTGGTAATTGAGATGGACGTCAATGATGTCATTATCCGCCGCATCTTAGTCGACACGGGAAGCTCAGTCAATGTGATGTATTACGATGCCTTCACCAAGTTAGGGATACTTAGGAACCAGCTCAAAGAAGTACGTACCCCACTCTCTGGATTTACGGGTGATTCAGTGGAGACGGAGGGGTCAGTGGTCTTACCAGTGGAGATAGGCACGAGCCCTAACATTCGCAAACTTGACTTGGAATTCATCGTGGTAAAACTCACTTGCGCGCACAACATCATATTGGGGAGACCAGCACTGGAGAACCTCAAGGCCATAGTGTCGGTGGAACACTTGTGTATGAAGTTCCCCACTCTGAGCGGGATAGGGGTCGTCAGAGGAGACCAGCGAGCGGCCCGAAGTTGCTACGTTAAAGCATGCAAAAAGATTGGCAGAAATGATCTATAAGTCCACACCATCTGTAAGGATGATCGATCGGGTATGGAGCTAGGAACATTTGATTAAGTATTTTCCATAATATTCTAGTAGTCGTTTGGAACTGGTGTTTGGAAATCGCGGTCCGCCCGCTTTGCATTCTGAAATCTTTTGGAAAAATATCTCGTGCTTGCGGTCCGCCCATGTTGTTTCAAAAAAATAAAAATAAAAAAATAAAAAAAAAAATAAAAAAAATTGGCTGAGGGTGCGCCTCAGCCAAGGCCGAGGCTTGGCCGAGGCACAAGCCTCGGCCACAGGCCGAGACCGCGCCTCGGCCCCGGAAAAAAAAAAAAAAAAAAAAAAAACGATCGGACGAGGCTACGCCTAGGCCGCGATCAGCCGAAGCGCACGCCTTGGCCACGATCGGTCGAGGCCTCGGCCGCGATCAGCCGAAGCGCACGCCTTGGCCACGATCGGTCGAGGCCACGCCTCGGCCACGATCGGTCGAGGCGACGCCTCGGCCACGATCGTTCGAGGCGACGCCTCGGTCACGATCGGTCGAGGCGACGCCTCGGCCACGATCGGTCGAGGCGACGCCTCGGCCACGATAGGTCGAGGCGACGCCTCGGCCACGGTCGGTCGAGGCGACGCCTCGGCCACGATAGGTCGAGGCGACGCCTCGGCCATGGTCAGCCGAGGCGCACGCCTCGGCCACGGTCGGTCGAGGCGACGCCTCGGCCACGATCGGTCGAGGCGACGCCTCGGCCACGATCGGTCGAGGCGACGCTTCGGCCACGATCGGTCGAGGCGACGCCTCGGCCACGGTCGGCCACGGTCAGCCGAGGCGCACGCCTCGGCCACGATTGGTCGAGGCGCACACCTCGGCCACGATCAGTCGAGGCGACGCCTCGGCCACGCTCGGTTGAGGCGATGCCTCGGCACGCACCTCGGCCAGCCTAAGCCGCAGCCCGTCTCGGCCAGCATAAAAAAAAAAAAAAAAATTCATGTGTGATTTGGAAAATAAAATCACATACTCGGGATCAATCGGGATTCTCCACGATATCAAGCAAATTCAGCTTTACTCCCAAGTCAACTCAAACACATCCGTTGCCTCAAGAGTAGGGGGGACTGGTGACAGGATAATAGGCCTGGCACCCGACCCGGATCACAAATGGGCATTGACTCAGCATGTGGGCATTGACTCAGCATCACATGGGAACCCAACGGGCATAACTCCAACGGTCAGGAATTCCAACAGGTGCCGTTGTTACTACCATTGAAGCCAGCATTGAAGCCCCCATTGATGAGAGAGAATTAAAGGCCAGGCTCCCACTTATGTCCCATGTTGTTACCGTTAGGACCTAGCATAAATAGAACTTCCCTCAGCTGAGCAGGACACACTGTACTTTCTATACTGAGACAAAAGCAATACAACTATTGTTACATCTATTGTTACCTTGTCACATCATTTGTTATTCTAATATTACAACCGGTAACGTTTTTACCGTCAATATACAAGGGTTATTTTAATTTCGAGGAGAACTTGTCCAAACTTGAACTTGAGTTGTGAGACTTGATGGATCATATAGTGAATGTGTTGGATGGGAGGAGGTTTGGAGAGACAAATTCAACATCTCGTCCATAAAAAAGTGATAATATTTACTACACAAATATAAATAAATAAAGTTATATTGAGGGTCGAATTGATTGGACTGGTAACTAGCTAGGTAACCACAAATTTTTAAATTTAACTCTGATCCCTACATGCAATAATTGATCAACTATGGACAATCAAGGGTACGCCTTTGCTACTAGCTACCTACAGAATGCATGCAACAACATATTAACTTCTTCAAATAAGCTGTAACATTCAAAGCCAGCTAGCCATCACAAACTAATTAACAACAAAGTTTCCAAGGTGACACAACACATTTTATATATCTTGATAGACACATTCTAGAATCAGTAGTCAATGGGAATCATTGCTAACTAGACTTAGTTATACATTTCACCATTAAAAACAAAAAAGATTCAACTCGATCAACCAATGATAAAATGGAAGGAAATTTGGCAAGAAGATGAAGACATTTGAAATTATTGAAGGGATGATAAACATGCATATATAGTCCAGCAATTTTATTAGGGTTTGTTTAATATTATCCATAAGTAACATAACTCATTAGAAACATTCACCCCTCCACTTTTAATCGGCGCTTACCCACAATCTGTCACCCAGGAACAAACCTGAGGCACTTCTGATCAGCTCTAATACATACTAAACACGTACAGGAAAAATTTACAGTGCCCACTAAGTAATAATTAATGTACAAATGAACATATATAATGGCAATTAATTAAGGTTACTATTGCGGCGGCGTCCCGGAGTAGCTGATGAGCTCCTCGCCGTCAAACAGCGCGGCGGAGTGCGGTTGCGCCGCCGGCAAACCATTGGCGGGTTGAACAGCAGTAGTTGTGTAAGTTGACAATGGAGGAGCAAATGCTAAGCTGCAATAGCTCATCATCTCGCTCCAGTCCATCATGGCTCCGCCGCTACTGCTTCCGAGTCTCCCATTGTTGTTTAACATGTTGTCGTACAAGAATTCCAGGCCGTCCATTTTCTGCGGGATGTTGGTGTTGTCGGTGTAAGGGATTTGCTCCGGGAAACAGTTCTCACCTGGCAAGCTCCGAAGTTCCGCTTCCATGTTGTATTCATTGATTGAGAATGGGGAGTTTAAGGTGGTGTCGGTTGTCGGAGCAGACGAGAGTTGATAGAGCGGCGGCGGGGGCGGCGGAACGAGCACAGGCGACGGATTTTCCATGGGGTACGCTGCGAGGTTTTTATGCTTAAGATCGTCGTCGTTGTCGTCCCTGAATTTCCCGCCAAGCTTGATTAACAGGTTTCTAATGGAGTGATGGTCGTTGAAACCGGGTTCGTTGTCGGCTGCGGGGTACCGAATCGGGTCCAGAACCGGCAGCTCCGGCCAGGGAGGAGAGTTGTTAGTGTTGCCGAGAGGAGCCATCATCATCATCATAGGGTTTTCTCTCGCGGCGGCGGCGACGGCGGCTTTTCTCATTTCGGCCTGCTTTTGCCGGGCTACGTTACCGTTACCGGCCTTGAGGCCGTGCTCTCTCCGCTGCTTGCCGAAAAGCTTCTTCTTCAACCTTGTGTTCCAGTAATTCTTTATATCGTTATCAGTTCTTCCCGGGAGCTGCGCCGCGATTATAGACCACCTGAATCCACCGCCCGCCGGAAAATCAGTTTCCGTAACAATCATATAATTTTTTTTAAAAAAAAGAAAAAAAGATGGGATTATTACCTGCTCCCAATGCTTATAAAGAGGCTGCATATGATGTTATCTTCTTCCTCTGAAAACCCTCCGTGCTTAATGTTCGGCCGGAGATAGTTCAGCCATCGGAGACGACAACTCTTCCCGCATCTCTTAAGCCCTTCACGTACACACACAAAATTATTCCAAGAAACATACAATAAAAAATAAGAAAACAAAAACCAGAAAGTTGATCAGCTCTTGACTTAGTAATCACAAAGTTACAAGTTTGATTCCCTATAAACCTTCCTGCAAGCCAGCTTCCTCGTAACTCAAAAAAGACAAAAACTAAAACGAAAAGAGTTGGATCAAGTTCTTGACGATGATTGAGTAGGTATGTACCAATTTTCTGAGGCAAAGCAATCCAATTACCACCGGTTCCATGCTCTTCAATATAAGCCTTCAACTTGGCATCTTCTTCCGGCGACCATGGCCCTTTCTTCACGTTATTTTTGTCACAGCAGGGTGCTCTACCCATTATTCTTCAATTCTTCCTTTTGCCAGCTGCCTTAGCTTATTCTCTCCTCTCTTCTTTCTTTCCTGAGATAATAAGAAGTTGCAGAGAGAGAGAGAGAGAAAGGGTAAAGGTGTTTAGGAGTGGCGCTATATGATTCAGAAAAGGAGGTATGGACAGAAGAAGATGATGAATGTAATGGCTAGTTCATAAAATATAATTGATATATGATAGGAGCGGAAGGGAGGGTTTTCTTCTTCTTGTCATATTTCTCAGCACAGAATCATTAAATATAAACATTAGTACTTTGAAATGTGTGGAAATATATGCTTGATTAATTCATTAATTTTTAATTAACCGTCCGTTGAAAAAGATTGAAACTTGATTTTCCAAGTCATTAATTGTACTATATTTAATGACTTACGTCATTAATAAATTAATAAATAAATACATATACATATATATATATATATATATATATATATATATATATATATATATATATATATATATATAACTAAAACTACTCATATATTACTTTCAAGTAGACAAGCTAAGTGTATCTCAACTGGTTAACCAATTTATCCTTATCATTAGAAAATTTACAATTATATTTTTGTAAAATCATCAAAGTTAATTTAAGAGTAAGGATTTGACATCAACTTAAGTATCACTTTACAATATATTGTAAAATTGACGTGAGATAATATTAAGTCCCGACTACTTTAGGTGGTCAAAAAATACAAAATGTCCAACTGTAAAGCTCTAGTGTCTAGCATTTTATAATGGAATAGTGAGGGAGTATACATCATATCAAACATCTGGTATTTTCAAAAAAAATAAAAAAATTGATCATCCCGTATTATGATTGCGGGATCCAATTCTATTAAAATTCAACACGTATATGTATGGAGCAAAAATATATATTTATGCTCGATTGAACGTAACCTATCACACATAATCATATAGTGCGATTTATCTCTCATCATGTGTTGTATTTAATTTGTTTTTCATGCTAGACCTTGCGGGGTGGGGGAGATTTTAAGACTTTATATTTCATGATTGAGTAATCATTTGATCATCATTAGGTCATGGGAGATTAGACTAATAATTAAAGATCCAATTCAACAAGATAGAACTTATCCATTGCACTAGAAGAAGGTTAGAGGAAAATGTTATTTGGAAGTTGTAAACACAACAAAGTCAAGATAATTTCGATCTTTTCTTCAATTCCAAAGATTTAATTTTAAAAATGAAAAGCCTTGCTAGCCAAGAAAGATTCTAGAAGAAGTAAGAAGGACATGATCGTCGTTGGTGGATAAATAAGAACATCATCATCGATCGTAAATACAAGGTAAATTTCCGTTTTGTTAGGTCACCAAATAACCTAAAGCAAATCTCAATGGCGTACAGAAAGGTTCTGGCTGGGTACCCTTTGGCTTCGTCAACTTGTCAAGTACTGCATGTGTTGACTGTTTTTCTGTTTGAATCCGTCATTCCTCAATTCAAACTAGTGGTTAAAGCTTTTGAAAATGTCTTGACAAACAACAACACATTCACTAATTATCCTCCTATATTTGGTAACTATATTTATGGAGATTAACTAATCACCCTCTAACTCCTAACATTTTCAAACCGATTTTTTTTTTTTTAAAGGTCTTAATTGCATGTTTCCTCAATTAATGATCACAAGGTTCCAAATTTGACAGGATGTTGGATTCGACCCTTCAAGAGTGTATGTGCCCAATATTTCTTTCCTAGCACCTACATACCAACCTCAACTACACAACACATTGCGCTTTCAATTGAATTCAAACTTGTGATCTACTTTGCTACGTACCAATTCTCAGCGAGCATAACAGTAAACTCTTGATCCTGAGAATCGGAGAGGGTCACAAGGTGGACTTCAATCAGTGCGCATTTACGAGTAATATCTGCAAATTAAATTTCCCTATAAATCAAAATGACTAATTATATACGCATGTTTGTACTGAGTGGGAAAGAGTTGAGACTTCTGGTACGGTTAATGTGGAAGTGGCTTGAGCTAGTCATCTTATTTACATTGCACAGGTGAAGTTAAATTAAAGTTATAAGGTTGAATTACAAAAAAAAAAAAAAAAAAAAAAAAAAAAAGTTTAATTTATATACATACACATATTCATTCATAAAAGTCAATTGTCAAAAAACAGTTTAAATTTAATCCTAATTTTTGAAAGATTGTGGAGCTATATTATGAATGTCAAACACTGTAAGAGGCTTAGAAAAAGAGAGGGTTGAAGATGCTAAGGTTGTTTCTTTGGAAGAAGCTAAAGATTATGGAGATAAAAATGAAATGAATAAGCCATATATGTCCTACAAGGATGGTCAAATTAATGAATACAGTGCACTTAACCATTGCAACATATCCAACTATCACATCATTGGCCTCATTTTATTGACCTTATATAATCCTCCTCCTCCTCATTCTTCTTCTTCTTCTTTTTCTTCCTCTTTTTTTTTTTAAAAAAAAAATATTATTTCATTCATATATATATATATATATATATATATATATATATATATATATATATATATATATATATATAGGGAGTGGATCAGGTGCAAATATATCTTCCCGTGCGGTTGTACGGTTAACACAAAAAAACACACCTTAAGAACACAAACTACGCACCTAAAATTTTAAAATTGCACACTTTTAAGTACACAAACCACTTTAAATTTGACCTAGATACAAAAATATCAAATTACCACTGCGCGTTTTTTTAATCACCATTAATCCTGGACGTTGATTTAGGCAAGATCAATGACTCATATTTAATCGCACAACCGCACTTGAGGTAACCAACCGCACGGGAACCATTTATATATATATATATATATATATATATATATATATATATATCAAATATGCCCCTAAAACAAACAAATAACACAATTGAATTTTTAATGGTAAGTTTTACTAAACCCCTCGAACAAGTAAAAAAAGTGTAAACTGAGTCAAACTTTTACCAATTCAGTTTGTAATAATAGCTTTAGCAATTTTATTTTCTTATACTCAGTTAATCTCAACTACTCAACATGTTATTAATATGCTAAAAACTATAACTAATAGTAAATGTGAAATTTTATTTTTTTTTATTCTTGCAGACTAGATGGCAAAATATCTATTAGATTCAACCCTCTAAATTTCACCCAAGACACTTATGTGAATCACATATATATAAATTATACTCCGTAAATGAATTATTTAAAAAAAAAATACATCAACAAAATTTCTAGTTGGACAATTGGTGAATGTCTTCTCCATTGGACAATCGTAATTGTTTAGAAAAACTAGGAAATAAGCATGATTATCTTACTGATTGTACAAAATATTCCGTATAATTGAGTTAAATTTGACTGTTAAAATGCGTGTATCAACACGGTAAAAACTCTGTATATGTAATATGTATATATAGCAGATTAGCAGACATGACCGACCTGAGTTGTATGTCGAATTTATTATATGCAAAGCATATAATTGCGTGACAGATGTGCTGCCTTAGCTTTCACTCTTTAATTTATTTAGAGAGCAGCGATCTGACAATCCCTCTCACCTCATTCTTTTTGCAATTTTTATTTCATTGTTTCATAACATTTTGTGCTTGTCTGATTTAATTCGTACAATTCACAAACCATATAATTAATCCAACCATACGTTTTATATGACTGTTTGTGATTTAAGTGAATATAAGATGTTTTCTTGTATGTATAGCAGTGTCTGCTAGCACATAGAAAACATTCAATCCAAAACTATAAAATAATGGACGGAATTAGAATTAAGATATTATAAAATCCCACAAATCCATATATATTTGTCGATCTTATTTCAAGAATTTAATAACTATTTTAATTTTAACTTAAACTTAAACTTTACTATGAAGTCACTGTATATGTTTTAGTGACAATGAAAATCTGTAACTATTACTTGATAATTGTAACCTTTTGGTACAAGAATCATCTTCTCTATTATTTAACAAAATTTGAGTCTAAATTTTTTTTTTTTAAGGAGAATCAAAACTCTGATCTTTCTAGTCCAACCACATAATGCTTATTGAATTGGTATCTTTCATGATAAATCAAACAATTTCCTATAGATTAACAGTGAAATGAGATCCATTTGATTGACATTTACATATATCAAATAAAGTTCAAGTGAATTGAAGAAACAAACAAAATGGGAGCACAAACGTTACGTTTTCGAGACGTGTGAGAATTGACAGGCCAGGCAAGGTTATTAAATGAGACACCAATTAAAGAACATCTAAGTAGTCATATATTGTTGCTTATTTGCTTAATTATCTATTTCTGTGGACCACTTACGTTGAAAAAACACCATCAATTTTACCAACTTAATTTTCCACACACCTAAAACACGTGCAACACCAATTTTTTTTTATTTATTTATAGAAAAATTTGAAGAAAATATCATTTTTAGTCCCTCAATTATAATACATGTATTAATTTTAGTCATTGACTATTAAAATTTTTAAATTACGTGCATGACTATTCAATTTGTATCATATTTGGTCCATGACTATTAACATTTTCAAAATAGGTGCATGACTATTCAATTTCTATCATATTTGGTCCTGCCATTAAATTTTTCGGCCAAATTTTCAACCAAGTCACTGGTAAACTGCTAATTTATTTAATTTTTATTTTAAAAATTATTTAAATAATTTTTAAATTAAAAACCTTAAAAATAACAAAAATAAAAAATAAAAGAGAGGGGTGGAGTGGCCGGCGTTCTCTTTCCACCATTCCTCTTTCGTCTCCGCCGGAGACGAAAGAGGAAGAGGGGGGGGGGGGGTGGATGGGGGGGAAAGAGAACGTCGGCCACCCCCTCTTCCTTCGTCTCCGACGGAGACAAAGGAGTAAGGTGGGTTGCGTCCAGCATTTTTTTTAAGTTTTTATTTTATTTTAAAAAATATTAAAATAATTTTTAAAATAACAATTAAATAAATTAGCCGGTCACTTGTGACTTGACCGAAAATTTGTTCGGAAAATTTAACGGCAGGACTAAATGTGATACAAATTGAATAGTTATGCACCTGATTTGAAAATGTTAATAGTCAATTCAATGACCAAATGTGATACAAATTGAATAGTCATGTACCTAATTTGAAATTTTTAATAGTCAATGACTAAAATTGATACATGTATTATAGTTGGGGGACTAAAAATGGTATTTTCTTAAAAATTTGTAACCACTACATACGTACTTTAAGGTGCACTTTAAATGAAATTTGATCCTAATCGACACATGACTATAAGAAGATAAACCAAGCTAAGTTGTCTATAGCTAACCGACTTCAACTAAGAAGGTCAAGACACATCTCATATGAGATATGCGGAGTCAAACTTGAAACGTTGAGATTATTAAGTCAACTGTCAAATCAAGAATGCTAATTTTTTTCTTTTCTAATACTATAATTGCTAGTACAAATAATTTTTTTTTATTATAAAAAAAAAAAAAGGAGGATACCCTACATATACACAATATTTGCTTCAAATGAGGTTTGAACCTTACACCTTCCACTTAGGGAAGCAACCCGATACTAATGGACTACAAACCACTTGGTCTAGTACAAATAATTTGGTTGGATCAATTAAATACCATTAATAATTAAATTATTTTAGATGAAATTGAAATTTAACTTATAGATTTAGAATTAAAAATGAATTTAAATTTACTCATAAGATCGACATACATTCAAATTTAAAATCAAAATTTTAAAGCACAAAACTTTAAAATGCAATCGAAGATGTTGGACTAACCCTTTAATTAATCAAGTTTCTGCTTAACAATTCCCTCTTAACACTTGCTAGTCTCAATTACACAACATGTGTCACTAATTGTTAAGGTCAAATACAAATTACTATGCAAACAAATTATATTTAATACTATTAATAGTATATATGTAACTTTATTTTCTTATATATACTTACATCATATTGTTATCAGCGCTTTATTTCAATAGAAGGTACTGAACTCCACCCTCCAATTCAAACCTCTGTCTAACCAAAAAAAGTTAAAAAAAAAAATTTATCTTTTTTTTTTTCATTAATTCAATAAAAATATATAATCACTTACTGATAAGTGATAATTCATATTCTCCTCCCCGGCCCCCACTCTCTTTCGTTCTCTCTATTAATCATTCTACCCATTTTTTTCCTTTGCATTTAATACGTTCCCACTCATCCTAGCTAAGTATAATAATGAATCAATTAAGTTGTATAATGACACAAAGTCAAAATCTTCAAATTCACTCAACAGATAGGTCTTATTAATTATAAGTCTTAATATAAATGGAATATAATTGTTTTCTCTATTTTGAAAGCTTTGCTCATGTTCATGTTACATTAGTTTTCTTTCAAAAGGTTGAATCCCCAACCTTAAAGGTCCTCCCCATCTCGGCCTGACAGAGCGTTAAATTGATAATTTGAAGTTTTTTTTTTAAAAAAAATCATAATCATAATTACGGTAAAACCCATGTTTTAATGTAGTATTTAACGCAATGTATATTGTATTTAATGTTTATCGTTGCCAATGGATAATTAGATATGCAAATTTTTGGTTTACCTGTGTAGACAATGTAGGCTTTAACATCAATTGTTTTGAGCAAAGACTTCTGCAACTGTGTGGATTGAATTATATATGGCGGCTATATATAGAGAGGGGTGGGGGGAGGGGCCCTTCTTGACTTATTTACCGAAATAACAAGAGACAAGTTGGATTCTTGCTAATGCTCTTCTGATTAAGTCTCTCACATAGATTTTGTAGTGCAATATATATCTTTTTTATGTAATTTGCGAGCTATTATATAGAAGTAGAGTTTACCATGCGCACATACTTAGTGGCTTGGAGAACTTGGGGTGTGGTTGAGTGAAAGAGACTCATTCATCCTTAATTAAATGTTAAGGGTTCGATCATTGGTTTGGGTATGGAGCAACCTTAACTCTTTAAGTCAGCTGTCTCATCCAATAAAGGTGCCTAAAATTTAGTGAGGGAATTAGTCATTGTGTTCCATGATGGAAATCACACACAGACACACAATTTTATCTATCCGATTATACTATAAAGTTATTAATATTTTTACTATTTTATTTTGTATTAACATTAATTGACAAGAAACTCTTAAAATATGTAAGTTTTTCTAAAGTAAATTTTCAGTCATACAAAAATATATTTAATTAAGAGCTTTCAAAAAATATATATATATTTAAGAAGTTGTTATATATTTTAGGTAATAAATATATGAGTAAAACCTATAAGAATTTTAGAACATTGTAGGGTTACAATAATTTAATATTCAAAAGAATTACCTATTTCAAGATTTTTTGTTTTTTAATTAAATATTGATACTAAAGGAATATTTTAAGCGCATTTTCAACCTAAATTTTAGAGAGAAAAACTCTAAGGTAGGAGGGATGTCATGTTGGAATGCAACCTAAGTTTAGTTAGACTCAACTCTCCAAATATCCATCTAACATAAAAATTGTCTCCCTTTTTTTTCATTAATTCAATACAAATAATCACTTACTAATATAAAGTAATTATTCGTTCTGCGGCAAGTCTGATATTACCAAATAAATAAATAAATAAATAAAAGTAAAGAGTATGCATGCTATGAACGCACCATCCAACATGAAACTTTTTTTCCCCTTTGTTTTTTGTTATATTATTAATATTAATATTAATATTATTTATTTAATATTAATATTATTATTATTATTATTATTATTATTATTATTATTATTATTATTATTATTATTATTAAAACATGGTTTTAAGGATGGGTAATAATACATATATAGATTTGAAATGACCTAAGCATGAGGCCAAAGCAAAGTGTAGTGCGTAAAAGAGAGTAATAGAAAGCTGCCACGACTACACTGATGGAAGACTTACAAAATTGGAACAACAAATTAATATTAATTCATTAATGACCACTATTTGTTTGCTTCCTTTATTTTGGTTGATGGGGACTGCAACAAGCTAAGGCCTAGAAGCAGTACCATAATGTTGATTGATGCTTACATTAAAATTAGCAGATGTGATAGGAATCTTATGGACATTTTACCCACACTTAGCCTACTAATATATATTAGTAAACTATTTGTAGATTAACTAACTTTATTACAAAATACAAACTACCCCCAAAAAAAACTGCGGACTGGTTTGGGCCTAACCTATTAGGCCCAAAAAGCAAGTGCAGCCTATTTTCAATTTTCATTTAGCAACACTAATTCAATCGTTATGCGTTAGACCCGTGTCCAGCGGCACTATTATCTCTTTTTTTTTTTTTTTTTTTTTTTTTTTTAATTTCAGACCGCTTCGTTATAGGAGTATATGTTCATAATTTTATTACTATATATTAATAACTGTACATTCATAACTCTATAACTGTACATTCATAACTCCATAATTGTACATTCATAATTTTCGAAGCTCTATGTTCACAATTTTAGAACTCTATATTCATAATTTTATCAATATATGTTCATAATTGTAAGTTCATAACGTTAGAGCTCTGTGTTCATAATTTTATAATTGCATAACTGTACATTCATAACGGCATAACTGTACATTCATAACGACATAACTGTACATTCATAATCAAAAAAAAAAAAAAAAAAAAAAAAAAAAACGTCGTTAACGGCAAAACGCGGGCGAATTTTTTTTTTTTTAAACTAAATGACGCGTTTTTTTTTAAAAACGACGTCGTTTTGGGCCCGTGTCCATAATGGGCCCAGGGCATAATTTGCCCACTAATTTCATCTGGGCTTCCAACAGCCCGTGTAATATGGTCAGCTTAAGATATACGGAGTATAATATATAAAATGTAGTATATAATATATTAACGGTAGCAGGTATATAATCGGGACAAAATTTACATTGTACGCTTTGAATCTTGGTAATTATATATATAATTTAGATTTAAAATTTAATTTTTATTGGTATTTTAAAAAGTTATCTACAATTTACTATTTATTATTAAAAAGTGCATTGTATAGTTTTAAAATTTGCACGATAAAGTTAATGAAAATTATAAAAATTTCACTGCATTTTTTAAACTGTTTTTAATTTTCTCTTAAGAGCTTGTTCTCATATGATCCTCTCCCTATTAAAAAAAAAAAAAAAACAGATATATTTGGTAGAGTTTAATTATTTTAGAGCTTATAATTTATTTTAAAGTTTAAATTATAAGCTTTGTTTGGTAAAATATGAAAAGGTTAAATAATAACTTATTTTGAAATATTATACTAATTAAAGTTAAAAACTTATAAATTTCTAACTTTAAATTAACTTGTAAATTAGTTATGCCAACATAGTGAAACATGACCATACCAGTATACCACACATGCAACACAATCTATCAATAATATAGAAGACGAAAAGCAATAAAAGATCTACAAAATGTGAATCTTTAGTTATTGTTCTCTATCCGTCAATATCTGTATATATGAATATATATATATATATATATATATATATATATATATATATATATATATATATATATATATATATATATATATATATATATATATATATTCAACTTCACTAAAAGTTGAACTTATCAGTTATACATTATCTGGCTTTCATTGAATTGGACCATGAGGTTTGTTCTCCAATCTCCATAACCCACCCCCTCTTGTCTTCAATTACACCTTTTTGTATCCCCACAAGTGTTGAGCCCAGTTTCTTGCTCACATGCTCCTCCCCCAACTTGTACTCAATCCTGTTTACATGTAACACACTATTATTTACAACATTTTCTTAAAATCTTTAATCAAAATTATTCGTACTACTCTTTAATTTACTGATATACCACAATCACTACTTCAAAGTGTGTTATGCGGACACCTAGCTACCTTGTAGTTCTAACCCGCAAAGAACTACAAAGAGTTGATCGCTGGAGCTTAGAACTTTGTAGTTGTAGTTAACAAATCAATTGTCTTACTAACTTCTGAAGTTTTGCTCGGATAATGTTATTACCCAATAAATAAATAAATAATAGTACCTTTTTCCCTTGTATGTAATGCTTCCAACTGGAGCAACACCAACTGCAGTTCCAGTACAGAACACTTCATCAGCTTCACATAATTCATCAACTTCGACCAACCGTTCTTCAACTTCGTACCCGGAATCTCGTGCGATGTCTATAATGGTCTTTCTGGTGATCCCCGGAAGGATGGTTGCACCGGCAACCGGAGTTGAAATAATGTTCCCCTGTGCCCACAAATTGATATGATGGCCAGATCGAAGAGAGAAAAGTGGAGCATTTAACAATCAGTTTAACTTTTAGTTGAAATGAAGATCGAGCAAGTATATATACCTTGACAATGAAGATGTTACATGAAGACACCTCTTCCACATATCGCTTGTGGACGGAATCCAAGTATAGTACATCAGAAAATCCTCGGGCTTTCCCCCGGGTAATTGGTTTCATAACCTATTCCACACAAAAATGTAACAACAATCTGAACCATACTAATTATATTAATGGATCAAATTTAGTCCTGCAACTATCAAATGTAAAGAGAGAGTTTAAACGAGGATCATATATACCGGAGCGTAGTTAGTTATGCTTTTGACACCGCCTGCTCCGCCGTGCACGGCGCGGTGGTACTCTTCCTCTACGTATATGTTCAAGGGTGCTGTGCCCTCCTGCATATGTCATAAATTAAAGTCAGTCATCTAGTCCGATACCTTGCAAGATTGTACAGGTACAAAAGAAACATAGGCTAACCTTAAAATAGTTTCCGACAGGGGAAACATAGACAAGGAACGTATACTGGGGTGCCGGAGCCAAACCTAAAATGGGTCCACTTCCGATCAGCATAGGCCTAATGTAAAGCGATCCTTTTCCCGGAGGAGGTATCTGCGGTGGTTCAAGGCCACAGTTTGTTAATCGGGAGATCAGACAACCTTAAAGAAACCTAGCTACAAGAGAAATCCAAGATTTACCCAACGCTTGTTCGCCAGAACGGTTTGTCGCAGAGCATCCAGAAAGTGTTCAGTTGTTAGGGACGGCATGCAGAGTCTTTCAGCACCAATCTGCATTCTGGCTGCATTTTGATCTGGGCGGAATAAGAAGATTCCTCCATTTTCTCTCCTGAATGCTTTCATGCCTTCATACAAGCCCTGTTTTGGATACCCATTCATATAGATAGAGAAAAAAGAAGAAGAATGAAAGCAGGATTCAGAAATTTAAAGAGACCTGTCCGTAATTCAACACGCCGGCGGCGGGGCTGAGTTCCAGGTTTCCAAAGCGATCGAGTTTTCCCTGTTCGAAACTGCCATCTCCGGTGGACTTTGTAACGTACATGTAATCAGTTGGAGTATGACCAAATCCCAGATTGTTCCAGTCAATATTAGCATATTCTTCAGCGCTGTCACTAGAACAAAAACAGATCAGAAACTATTGATTAAATCGAAAAGCAAAAGGCTTCAAGGTCCATCATGATTCTTGCCCACAAAAAACAAAATTCTCTAGCCTCAGTACGGCCTTGAAAGGATAATTTATTGAGAGGACTAATGCCTGGTGGCTGTCTTGATTCTTGAATATAATTACCTATAAGTAGATGGATCGCAGAGTGGTTTCAAAGAAGATGCAGCTTGAGCCGTGAAGTATCTAGTTCCCAACTGTAATAACAAAGCAACTGTCATTCATCAGACCATAAATCATGTTTTCTCTAACAATGACTCTAATCCAGATTTGATCTCAATAGGACATTTACAGTTTAACTTCAATTCGAGATTCGAGATAAGACAAACTCTTTAACATGATGTGTACAAAACTCGATTATTAGGATTTCTCCATTTTAGTCACTACATTCCTAAGACTCAGGTAAACTTTCAGATAATCTCCATAATTGCTAAATGCCAAATATATCTTTCAGTCGCTTTCTTGTTTTAGATTATTACAAAGAAATATTTGAATGGAAAAAGTAATTCCATTACGTATCACTAATGGTATCTTCCATTTTACACTTTACATATTCCAGACTCATCATCCAGTTTTTCAATTACAATAAAGTCAAACATTCATGAAATCAGGAAAAGACCAAGATTATATATGCACCAAAATGCATGCAAGAATTCTAGTGAACAAAATCAGACTACTAGCCATCCCAGCCAAGTTGATTAAACTCTTTAACTTAATAATTTCTAAATTTTAATTTTGATTACCCGTGAAAATGACCTATTGAGTTATGAATAATCTAGACGAGTTTATCTTCTTGTGGTCCTCATGTCAGGCTATGTCAAACATGGATTCATCGTAAGCTCAAGAAAAATTTTCAGAATTAAATTTCAAGAAGAACATGCAGAAAGATTACGTAAAGTTGATAGATTGACCTTGAATCGGTGATGTAAAGCCAGAGCCCGAGAAAAAGCGCCAATTCCATACATTCTTTCTCCCTTTTATACAGAACCAAAAACAGCAATGAAGGGATGCAGAATCCCAGAATTGAATTCAGAGAGTTATGGTTTTGCAGATATAGATAGATGGGGAAAATGGTATACGCTGGCAGAGAAGATAGAGGACAAGAGAAGAATGGGGATAGAGAGAGAGGGAGATGGATGGGCAGATGGATGAATTTAACACGTCAGTTTGGATGGTTTTGGGTATTTATAGCATGTGTTGATTCATTGAATAGTTGGTTGGGGTTTTCGTGGGATAGGATAATAGAGAGTGACAACTCCACGTGGAATTCAAAATTACTGTATGACCATATATTCAATAAAGAAAATTGTTGGGACCCGCACGGATAATGATATGGCTATCAGATTATGAGAATTTTTTTTTTTGTTTGGTGAAGAGATTATGAAAATATTACATTATCACAAAACATCCGTTGAGCCATGCAATAGTGTTACATTCATCTACTAATTAATTTTCACATTGGTAGCAATATTTGATTAGTCCATTTTTATTTCTCATTAATAACCATTTTATTTTGTTTAATGTTATTTTATATTTGATTAATATTTATGTTCTTCTTTAACGTTAAGTGGGACCGGTCAATTCATGATAAGGTCAGCCGTTAAAGAATGAAACAAATTAAATTTTGTTGTCAATTCATGATAATGTCGTCTATAATTTAAAATTGATCCATTACTTAATTGAATTTAAAATATTAATTTTTTTTTGTTCTTTTTCGAACGAATAATGAAGTTATATTGCCTAATATATTAGAATTACTATATTTACGGAGCGTTTGGTTGGAAGGAAGGAATTATGGGGGAAAGGAATTGTAATTCGGTGGGAAAAGAATAAAGTGGAAATTTAAATTACATTGTTTGGTAGGAAGGAATAGGGTTATGGGGAATTGAGAGGGAAGAACTGAAGAAGTAAACAAATACTAAAATGCCCTTATATAATATTAATATAATAATGCTAATGAGGGTAAATTGGTAATTTATAATGAGATTGCAATTCCACAAAGCATGGAATTGCAATTCTTAGGGTGGAGGCATGAATTGTAATTCAACAAAAGGAAGGAATTGCAATTCAGCGGAATTGCAATTCCCTCAAACCAAACAATGCAATTTCAGTTTTCATTGAATTTCAATTCTTTTACAACCAAACTACATTGTACCAAACAGGCCATTAATATCCTTTTTTACTTTTACCCTTCCACCCTTCTACTGATTAAAAATAATAATAATATAATAGTATAAAACCTTCAAACAAATAGAACGTGGATATATATTAATTACTTAAATAAAATGACTAGTGATGTGGCAAGTCTATCAACATTGCAGTGGTGTGCAGCCCCCATGTTTCTCATAATTCCAGTAAGGACTAATCCACTACTGAGTTGGCAATAACTCCATCAATATCGTGATTATCATTGTTCGGTGCATTTTTATTTTGTGATTATTATTTTTGTTTATTATTGTTTTTTGAACAAATAATCTGTGCAAAACGTTACGTTGAACAAAACTTTAATAATAGAAGATTGATTAATCAACGCAAAAGAAGAAATTAAACCGACGCTACACCCATCACAAATCCATGTAGAAAATTCAGAAATCCGTCCATACTCAACTTCTGGCACCACCGGAGATTGTGCCGCCGACGGGGAACCGCGGATAGCCTGCCACCAACTTAGCTGCCCAACTGGTCCAGATTTCATCCCTTTCACGTTTATTTTTTGGGTGACAAGATAAAACTGTTATTATTATTTAAGGGTATGTACGACGTACTACATTGAGTAAAATTTGAATACACTGAAAAGTAAAAGATTATGTACGGTGGTGGTGATGAGCACCGGCGAGGGGGTTTGGTCCGATCGGCGAAGGAGTTCCGGCAGCGGAGACTGTCCTTTCCAATGAATTCGTCGACATGGCCGGGAGGGATTGTTTTACGGTGAGAGAGAGTGTTTACGGTGGAGAGAGAGACTCGATATCCTGACTGATACCAGATTAGAGAAGATCTTTCATTCAATTTCAACAAAAAGAGAATACAAGAGTATATAGGCTAATACAACTCTAACTTCTCATAACTAAAAGACTAGCTTAATCAAATAAGACTAACACCACAAAAATACAAACTATACTATAATAATATAATAAATTAATAATAACAAGATATAATAATAGTATTAACATAATCTAACTACCTGTGTTATATGCTGAGTGAACTTTACACATTGTGATTTTAATCAATCACAAAAAAATTAAATCAACTTAACTTGTTTATAACTCAAATAAAAAAAATTAATCCACCACTTCAACTAAAAGTGAACTTAAAATCTTATAATTCCAAATTTATAACCCAATCACCTAGACACCTACCATATTTGTGTAAAGGTAAGTTGGTTTTGTCATTGACCTGAGACTAGAATCCGATCCTCTAAAAAACTAGAAGCAAAATCAATTTATAAATAGAATAAAACTCAATCAGGCCACTTGAGATAAGCAAATCCCAACATTTATGGCATTATCCTTTTTCATAAACTCATAATACGCTTTCCAAATTTTTATGTTTGATTTTGTAGTCTACCTATAGTAATAATGTGGATTTTCTATCATCCTGCTTTAAAAATATATAATTTGTCGCTCTCAATATATTGATACAGTGGATGAAAACTGACAATTAAAACTTACTTTAAATAACAAAAACTTCGGAAAACTGGACTTAATTATACAAAAAAAAAAAAAAAAAAAAAAAAAAAGTCTAATGTCACATTAAGACTTATAAATTCATATGATAAGCACTCGCATACCATGCGAGAGGCATGGGAATCCCGAATCAAGTACCCGCATCCGGCATCTCCACTTTTTTTTGTTTTATCCCCGTTTGAAGGAGCTTCAATAAGAAAAATGTGGAGTTATAATAACAACAAAGGGGATGTAGCTCAGATGGTAGAGCGCTCACTTAGCATGCGAGAGGTACAGGGATCGATACCCCGCATCTCCATTTTTCTGGTTTGAAGAAGCTTCAATTAAAACTCGATTTGTAAGTGAAACAAAAAGGTAGTATTGGGCTGAACCATGAGCACAACATGAAAGGACAATCCCTCATTGGGCCTACATGTTTTTATAAATAAATAAATCTTACCTCTCCCATGCTTTTATTTTGCTTCTTCCAAATATAATATGATGCATGCATGTTAACTGTTATAAGTTATAGGCCTTATTACATAATTAACGATTTTAACTACCATATTTTATTAGTTATATATAGAGATATATTTAATAAAATTAATTGTTTAATATTAACAATTAACATTCAAAAATTTATAAGGATATATATATGTGTGTATGTACAATAATAATAATTAATAAATCTTCTTTATAATAATAAACCAATAATAACTAAATATCAAAATTAAAATTAATAAAAAATATAAAACAAAATTAATTAGATAAATCATTTAAAAATTTTAAATGGGGAGGTTTTAAATTCAAAACCTCCCCAATAGTCAGTTAAAAATTTTTAATATGTTATGTATAGGAGCATTTTGGAAAAAATTATATTCTTTTTTTTTTTTAATCGGTAATTGCAAACCTTAATCAAATTAGTGTTTTTTTTTTTTTTCCATATTTTTGAACCAACAAAACTAGTTACCAAACATGCATGTATATTAGTTGCTTGACTTAATCAAACAAGTAATGTGTGTCAAGTAGCTAAAAACTAATTTAAAACTTTATTTATTAAATAAGGTCATAATTTTTCACTAAATTAAATTTTAATTTGTTGGTACAGAGTAATAAATTTATACTCAGGTATATATTTCAATGCTTGAAGAGCGTTATGAATCACCTCCTTCATTCTTTGAGTAGGGGATCGGATAAGATGGATATTTTGAAGCAATATAGATTTTTTGTCAAATAAGAGAAACAAGATCGACTATAATATTAATTTTTAACATTCATTCATTTTAATCATATATTTGTATGCCAAGCTCAAAATGAACCCTAACTATTCTCATTTGTCAAGGACATTTCATGTAATACTTTCATGCATTGTCAATTCAACAATGTAATTACTAAATCCTAATTTACCACCCCCCCCCCCCCCCCCCCCCAAAAAAAAAAATTACTAATAATAATTATTTCAATCCTTATCACATGCAGCCCACACTACTTAAGGATCATATCGAATAAAGAAGTAATGTTTCATAGAAAACGGGAGCTCAACTAATTAGCTATTGAAATTAAAATATGCATTAATTTTTTTATTTTTTATTTTTATAAAAAAAAATACACGGTTTACTTGCTTTACAATAAATATGTATAATTGTGGCATAAACATGGCTAACAAAATAGTGAATATAAGTTTGAACTCTAAATTTAAGGGCCACGGCTAATAAAATAGTGAATATAAGTTTGAACTCTAAATTTAAGGGTCTATGCGCTAGATACTAGTGGAGGGAGAAAATCTTGGACATGTCCCTAAATGCTTGTACACTAGTACCCACAACAAGGATGAATCTATGCCTCAATTTTTTTATTTTTTTTTCTCATTGGTAGGATTCAAATCTTGTTTTTTACCGTTGCTAACGAAGCAAAATTTATGAATTTTTGTTGGATTGATTGACCAATATTATACAGGTATAATTCAGTGATCATTATTATGACCAAAACATAAAAACATGACAATAAATTGAATTCATGACATATACGGGTGATCTCCAATATATGTAATTTGAGTGTCGAGAAAATTTTGTAGCCATTATCCGAGGGTTTGCATTGGATAAACTCTTTTCATGTATAATAGCTCATAAATCACATAAGAAAGATAAATTACACTAAAAAGAGTATATGTGGTGGACTCAACCAAAACCAAGATATACTATTTCATGGATCAAGTTGCTCACTATTACATGTAATGACAATGTAGCATAGTTAAATTAAAATATCAAATTATAACATTGCCCAAATTCATAAACCACCATATTTATTATTACTCTTATCCATTCATTGGTTCTATTTTACTTGTCTTGTTTTCCTTTTTAGTTTGTCCCAAAATAGTATCCTCTTTCTAAAATTGAACCTAACAATCATTGTACATTTCTCAATTTACCTTTTTACCATTTCAAATTTCTGGACAATTAATTATGTAACAAGTTTTCAAAAAAAAAATAAAAAATTATGTAAACACAATTGCACTTTGTACAAATAACACTTACTTTTGAGGAGCAAAATTGAAAAGTTAGTAACATTTGTTATGTTGTATTAAAAGCGTGCATAAAGCTAATGAGACAAGCAATTAGGGGCAGAGGGAGTATATATTATTTTAATTGCAATTACAATTGACCTTGAGATATCTATCTTATATGCTGGAAAAGAACAATCAAAGCACTGAAACGATAAACATAAATAAATAAATCGTCCTAGAATAATATTGCCTGGAAACAACAATATTAATGTATATTGCAGGATTAAGGACGCAGTTAACGTAAAATAGATACTCCGTATTAAAACATGCAATTAACCTAGAAAACAAGGCAAATTAATTAACAGATGGAGCCGTCCATGCATGCCAGATTACACAAATCAAATCAATCGCAAAACAAAAGGGTGGTATTTCTGGAAGATAGAAGAGATGCAAATTCATCATGTCATCAGGTTGATGATGATCGGAGCTTCCCACCTCAGACCTTAATTACTCGCCGAACATGAAATCAGATGAGATGAAGCATGCATGCATGCATATGCCCCCCTACTAACAACCTTAAAACAGTTTGGGACGACGATGTCTGGGGATTGGATTATGTTAATCAGATCAAACTATGGACCCAAGCGGTAAGGGGCGTCTCCCATGTAGTGTCCGTCCATGTACAGCGCTGCGGCGGCGTTTTGGTGGTGATGGAGACCATCCATCACCATAAACTGCATGTCTTCTGATGGCTTCCAGTGCCGTTTTCTCTGGTTGATGAACCAGTTGTTTATTTGCTTCTGATCTAGCCCGGTCGCTTCCGCCAACGCCACCTTCTCCGTTTCCTGCATAACATATATAAATAATAAACGTACAGTCCCAAAACGCCTCCCTTCAGGGTTCAGGAAACAAGAATATGTTGACCCCGCATTATAACCCTAGCCAACAGATCAGACTCAATTGGAGTTACCAAGTGAACAGTCTGATCTTGTGTTATATGGTACTATAATTAAGGGGAAAGTGAATATAATGTGGTATAGTACCGAAGGATAAGGCCATTTGTAGTGCAGCTCCCACCAGCTAAGCAACTTCTGCCTGGCGTCTTTGGGCAGTTTGCCTTTCTTCTTTTTCTTGGAAAGTTCTTGTTTCAGGCTACTTAAATACCCACTGTACTTCTTTAACAAGTGGTTCTTCAACTCCCGGTCTTGCACCCGGGGATCTATCTCCCGGAGTTCGGTGTCTCCACCACTATTGTCTTGCTCCTCTTCCGACGAACCAACGCCCTCGCACTTATTGTCATCTGTCAATTTCCATTACGTAATTTATTAGAAAGAGTTCAAACTCGTGTGCATGTATGTATGTGACTCGATCGATCTCCTAATTCAACTGTTTAAGTGTTATAACTCACATATCTGTGTATGTGCTAATGCTCTTGGGAGCAGACAAGAACTTTATTCTTTTAACTCAAGGATTACCATATATATATATTACTCCAACATTATTCCAAGAAAGAGCATGATTAATTAATAATAATGTCTACTGTTCCTAACACTAAACAACGTGAACAAGTACATTATATTGCAGCTTTACAAAATTTACTTAATTACTAGTAGCTAGCAGGCGACTGGCAACCAAGTACAGCATCAAATTTGGAAACTAATCTAAAAAGAATTTCCACTAACTACACCATCAAAATTAGCAACACTTGCTAAAATAAACAAAATATTGTTGTGTCACCGACTCACCGCAAGAAGTAAACCAGCTAGCTTAAGTTGTCCATAACTAACTGTCTCAAACTAAAAAAGTAAATACACAATCCTCACGAAGGGTCAAAATTAGAATCTTATAGTTACTAAGTTAATTGTACGTTTGACCAACTTGGATGGTTGCCCCTGGTGTATTACTACTAGGCAAATACAAAACTACAAGGTTAACTCCTGTGCTGCAACTAAGTTATGGATTCAAATAATGGATTTTGAAGAATCTGGATGTGAATCCAAACACAGACAACTTTTTTGTGACAAAACAAGAAGCTGCAGCAAATATCATGGAGTATCAGAATTTTAGTGTAGCAAACATTATTGTATTTCCACTGGAGTGTCAACTTTATCTCCATCCATCCCCTCTGTGTGCATTGTACCAAAAGATGAAAAGGAAAACAAAACTGGGTCTTCCAGATTTAAGGGAAAAAGAAAATATTTGGGTTTCTGAAACTTAAAGAATACTATTAAAAAAAAAAAAAGAAAAAAAAAAAAAAAAAAGAAAAAAAAAAAAAAAAAAAAAGAAAAAAGAACAAGAATGAACCATGCAAAGCTAGATGTTTCATTAAGGTCTGCTAAACTACAAATGAAGCTAAAACATGGTACTAATATATGATAATACGGAGTATAACGTAAATAATGTAGTAAATTAAAGTTGCAGAAAATAAGCAAAAAGGAAATAATGAAAAATCTGACATTTGGGTACAGGTAGGCTACATGGGAGAGCACTGATATGAACAGCATCCTATCCTATATATTCATTTTTCCAACGCCTAAAACCTACCAAATGCTCTCTCTACCATTACTACCTTTAACCCCACCTGGAAATGACAAGAATGACTGTTTTAGTGTTTTACCAAGAACAAATGCAGATTTTTTGAAGTTTTTTATAAATTAAAAAAAAAAAAAAAAAAAAAAAAAAAAAACAAAGCAAAAAACAAAAAATTCTGACTACATTATGTCGGGTGAATCTCTGGAAGGGATTGTAGTGTCCGTATATGCGTGCTTTGTACTTCAGTCTGTCCAATGTTTAATATTTAAAAAAAAATATATATGTTCATACATATACACCATCCTAAGATCTATGCGTTTGTTCCCATTGTTTAATGCATGATATGATGATGGCATCAAACAGGTGATTAGGGTTTAGTTAATGCAAACATTTATTCTGCTACATATAGGCCTGGGTGTACCAGAATGATGAAGCTAAGAGCCCAGAAAAGCCTATTTTGGAGGAATGAGAATGTTGTTGTTCTTGGGTCAAACTCTCAAATTAAGAATGGAAATGGGAACTGGAGATTGGATGGGACATTATTGCAAGAACAAACACTTTTTGCACTGCACAAGAAAGTTGAAATTACATACACCATTTCAATTATACATATATTATATATATATGTATGACAAGATGCATCTCTGCAACACTTACTGTAATTTGGGACTTGAACCAACAGGACTATTTTATTCTTCTGTGCTTTATTTCCTTGCAAGGCAATTACTATGTTCAATATAAATAATTAGTTTATTAAATTGAAAAATTTT
This sequence comes from Ipomoea nil, assembly GCF_001879475.1. Taxonomy (NCBI): domain Eukaryota; kingdom Viridiplantae; phylum Streptophyta; class Magnoliopsida; order Solanales; family Convolvulaceae; genus Ipomoea; species Ipomoea nil. The sequence continues at coordinate 2,466,352 of NW_017619749.1, forward strand.
AAATTCTTCTTAATAAATAGTAAAATATATAGAAGAAGGTAAAGTAGAAGGACCCAAAATTAAATTTTAAATTAAAAAATAGAGAAAAAAAAAAAAAAAGGTACGTACCGGAGTTGAAGATCCGGACCGGAGCGTCGCTTAGCATGTTTAGCTGCGATTCGATCCGTCGCATGAACTCCATTGCTTCTTGGAAAGGCCTTGTAAGCTCGTCTCGGTACTTCATCAGCATATCATAGTACGCTTCCTGGTAAAAATTATGTTAAAAATCCGATGAAGAATTCTTAGAGAATCGAAACTAGAACACCCTGCACCAAAATTATTGTGGTTAATTAAACTAACGGACCATGAATTGATCGAGTTCTGGGTCTTTGGAGGAATCTCGGGAACCGAAAGAAGCTCGCTGCTTCCCTTCCAGTTCTTGCCGGACCGCCGAGAGACGCGCCACCACCTCCGGCGGAGCTCCGACCTTTTGGCAATCCATGTAAGCTTCCAGAAGATTGGAATACTGGGGATGAGCGATGATCTTGGCCTTCATAGCATCGGCTTCACTTGTCAAAGAGTTGTCGTCACCTGCGGATTCTTGCTGACGATGAAGATGATCTCGGATCATCAAAGGGTACTGAAACATTTGATGGTGATGATGATGATGATGGGAAGCGCTTCCGCCTTCACTCTTCACCGTCGTGTGCGGCTGCCCTTCCGATTGGCCGTAACACTCGCCACCGCCACCAGGCTGGAGATGAAAGCCAGTAGCTATGTGGTTGCTTTCACCGCCGCCGCCGGTTCGCCCGTAACTCGGCGGCCCAAGAACCGAGCCGCCGTACATGAACCCGCTTCCGCTTCCCCTTTGCCTCGCAGCGGCGGCGGTTTCCTCTCCAAGTTGACCGTAATTCTCCATTTCTTACCTCACCAACAACCCTAAATCAAGAACCCAGGCCAGTAGTGTAAGAACTGCAACCAGAAAATAACGAAACCCTAAGGTAACAAATTAAAACAATCCACCTTTTCTTGTCTTCAACTACCCATTAATTATCTCCGATCCTTTCTCAGGGATAAGAAACGCAGAATTCACGATTTCACTACAGTTACTGGTTATGGAGGTCGCGAGACCAAGCTGAATTGAAGTGAGTTTGGCATATTAAAATGAAACTTTATCGCACAAAAACAAGTTTTAATTTGGTCGGAGAAGACTGAAGAGCAGCAGATCGAAGAAAGAGAAAGCTATGGAGGCGGAGTCGTTAGCGACGGCTACTGGCCGCGCCGGGAACGGCTGCGGTAGATACAAAATGTGCTGTAGTCGGGCAATAAAGAAATTAGAATTGTACTAACTACAAAGCTATATTGTGTGTATATATTAAGAAAAAAAAAAACTTTTTTCTTTATAAACAGTGTTTTAACTATTTTTCATATAATACTACATACACTCCTAAAATTTAATTTCACTCTTTATTTCTTTACACAAATTTTTTGTGGAAACATCTTTTTTGTAAACTACAGAGTAAAGATAACATATCATTGTTTGTCATACCAGATAATAAAAGTAAGAAAGTAGGAATTAAAAGTCTTATTTTTCTTTTTTTTTTTTTTTGTTTTCGTTATATTAATCTGGACAGGGCATTTTCAAAAACAAATAAAAAAAATGGACAGGGCAGTTAGTTTAACGGTAGATATTTCAATTGATGTTCCTCTTCTATCACTAATGTATAATATCATTAATGATTAGTTACAATTATAAAAGACAACATAATAAATACATCGTACTGTTAAATAGTTGAATAAAGACATTTTGTGTGGTGTGATATGTCTAGTTGGGATTATTGAATTTTTCAAGATCATTTTTTGCTTCCATTTTTCATTATTCCAAAAGGCTGAATCCCAACCCTAAGGGCCCCCCACACCCCGGCCCGACAGAGCATTTGGTAGGATGTAAATCATGGTGACTCAATCGAACATTTTTCATATTATTACTCTACGGAGTCCACTCCTTATATAAAATAGTGTATATGCACTTACTATCCGAGAGTAGATACAAAATAAACCTTGCCTTGTAGCTTTTTGTGTCTACTCTCGGATAGTTACTGCATGCACACTATTTAATATATATGAGGTCTTGAATAGTACTTTATATGAAGTGTTGTAAATATAAATATTATTTTAAGTTTAGGTATTTGATTAAATGTATTCGGAAAATGATAAGAGAGAAAAATCTCCTAAATTAACTTTATGAAAAATATTGAGGAGAGAGAAGAATTTCATGGCTTAACTTTTCAGAAGATTTACTAGAAGTAATCATATGAGAACAAGTCCCTAATAGAAAACTAAGAATCAATCTCACTTTACATATGGAAAAATCATACGAATCGTATTAGATTTTAAAAAAAAAAATGCGGTGATATTTTTGTAATTATCACCAACTTTACTATCCAAACGTGAACACTAAAATCCACACTTCTTAAAATTTTTCAGGTTTGCACATTTAGTATTAAAAGACTGCATTTGCACAAATACGAAAGTATATACTCCGTATTAGTCATACCATAATGATTATCGAAATTAATAATTATATTTTAATTAGTATATTACGATGATTTGATTACAACTATGAATTGTCAAATTTTAATGGTCATATTAGACTAACGTTCTCATATTTTTCATGGGAGCGGGATCTCCTATATATATGTGCGTGTATATGTGTCGCGTAGATAAATATGTAAGTCACGATTGATGAGAATAATCGGTGGGTGAAATTAAACCATTAGAAAGGAATGTAAATAAAGTAAGAAATGATGAATGCAAAGTTTTCAAAGTTCTATTCTTAATTATATACCTAATTAATTAGTTTATAGAGAAGCATTGAACTATAAACAGGGTTTGGATAAGCTAAGCTAATATGTGCGTGGGAATAGGGTTGCCACGATGGCCTATAGTTCCCCTTATAGGTGGTGGCAAATGGTAGCTAGGTTCAAGGGTTTTCAATGGATAACTTTGATCGAAGAAAACTTTTTTAACTTGGCTTGACTATAAATAGAAAATATAGGGTAAGTAAAAATAAAATTTAAATAACTTTTTTGTTCTAACTATCTCAATCTTGATAAATCATAATCTTGATATTTCTTATATTTAAATTCAAGACCTTTGAATAAGCCGAAAGAACATGTGTTATCTTATCCACATATCAAAAATTACATTTTAAATTATTTGTCGTAGCGACAATTTATCCAAAGAACATGTTATATTTTGCATTAAAAAATGCTTATTGAAATGGAAACTTTGGTAAATCCATTTTTTGTATGTTCTAAAATCATTTTTAATATACTTCTAAAACATGTATTATAGTGTAATATAATTTGTTTGAGGAATAACTCCATCAATATCAATATTACTGGATTATTAAAATAAAATTATTCTAGTTTTCATATGTAATTAATTAGTTAACAATTCCAAATACACACAACTAAGCATACATAATTATATCAACTATAACGTGACCCTAATGTATGATTACTCCGTATTATCTAAGAGAACACATAATACATTTATAGTATGTACTGCAAGAAAAATATGATATAACATACATGTCATTTTTGTTGTATAGAATTAGGTCATACAAGTCACAAGAATGAATGTTGTTAGAGTATACGTACAAGTGAGATTTATCGTAAGACAAAATTAACTTAACACAATGTTTGTGTAAAAACAAGTAAAATGTAAGACAATTGGATATTAGCAGGGACGGAGCCAAAGGGGCAAGGGGCAGTTGTCCCCCTCACCCCACCCTATGATGAGTGGTGGTAGGGTTGGGCAACCTATTAGTGCCAACTAAGCTAGTACTAATTAAAACGTAAAAGTGCTGTGTGAACATCCCATCTCATCTCTAGCAATTAGCAAATGCATCATGTAACAAAATCAAAAACCATTTTGATAACTATTTTGGTTTTTAATTTATTTAATTTTTAACATGTGATCATTGATTATTAATAATATTTTGCTTGCACTTAATATAATTTCAATATAATTAAGAACTATATAATTAAAAATAAGTCATGGTAGGATAAATTAGATCAGAGCTTCGGAGAACGCTAAGGTATAATAGAGAAAGTCGTACTTGGACTATTGGGTACAAAGCTTGAGACCTTGAGTGAGATAAGGGTAGTGATGTGAATATATGATGCCACTTTGAGTGAGATTAGAAGAGCTATTTATACTTATGTTAAAACGGTCCACTACAGCACTTTCAAGTCTCTTCTTTTGATTAGTAAATTAATCCAGTTGTGCCTAGCCTCGAGTTGTGCCTTTCTCCTCTTTCGCACACAACCTTCTTCAACCAACATAATCGAGTAGGTATTAGTCATCAACGTCAAATATTAAGATTCAACTTCAATTTATACAATAACATGGAGTAATATTTATGTTCAAATGATGTTCACTACTAATGATTTGGCATGCCAATGAATAGTACCTCACATAGTCACATCTATCCTCGTAAAATATAAATGTAAAAATGACCTCCGAACAAATGAACAACTAATTCCAAATTGGAGGCCTGACGCTCATTTCCAAAGGTGTAAATGTAACATTTTATCATTATCTATTTGAAAAGTGAAAATTCATAGCCGCCTACACCAGAGGCCACTCACTATCTCAATCAACTCCTTTGGATCTTATTGCTCCCTCTCCATGTACTATGTTTGTGGCATACACTAGAGGGCACTCCTTCTCTAGCCACTATGTCAATGTCCTACACTAGAGGGCACTCTCTATCTCGATTTTTTTGAATCTTGTTACTCATTCTCTAGCTACTATTTGATCTCTCATTTTGAATAATTTTCACTTTATAACACACCAAATACCCTATTTCTAAGTTGCATATTTTTGTCATCTCTCAATGAGAGAGCACCTATGTTATGCATTATAAACCTAACTTCACCACTAAAATCAGTTCAAGAGTGAAAAAAATTTTCAAACTTAAATACAACTCTCGTATTCCTTAAATTGTATGTGTAAAACCGTATCCACAAGATTATACTCAAACTTTTATAGTATTTTCATATATTTTTTTTCCATTTATATATATAAAAGAAAAAAAATAAAATTACTCTTAATTCCTTTAACATTGAACAGTAAAAATCTCTGCTAGTCATTACTTCTACTGTTAGTGACAACCCCTGGTTGCAGAAAACCACGTGCACAGCTTCGCACAATTAATAAACTCCGACGACTTTCAGACAGAGCGAGCGATTCGTATTCGTATTTCGTTTGAGAAGATCGAGATCGGCGATAACGACAAGAATGACACATGTAAGAATTGCGTAGAGTTGGGGCCTCCATACGAGTGCGCCTGCGCTTCGCAATCCTCATCCGTGCCGTCGTGGCTGGCGGCGAGGACGACGTTGTCGAGCACGCCGCCCATTAATGGCGGACGGGACCGAGAGTGCGTCCACGAAAACGACGTGTGCATCCTCGAGCAGCGGATTATTAGGGTTAAAGAGTGATTGGGGAGGAAGGAGTTAAAAATACAAAGGGCAGTTGTCGAGTAATCCGTCCATCCATCATCGTGCTTTTGTAATTCAGATCTGACGGATGAAATGAGTGAGTGAGATACTGGGACCCACCCGAGAGAGAGAGCCCGGAACTCCCGCGCTACAAAGCAGGGCGTGGGGCCCGCCTTCATCTCCAGTGTTTGAAGATGGAGATTGGAGGGGGCCCCAGTCAAACTCTCAGCTGCCCTGCCTGCCAGTCTTCCGCTGCCTAACTTTTGCACCAACTGCTTTTCTTGGAAAATATCACATGTACTCCCATTATCTTCACTTAACTTTTACTCACACACTTAAAATATTGATACTAATGTAGACACTTTTATAGGAACCCACATAAAAAAATAATAATTTATCAAAATTCGCCACATCAACCAGTAAAATTTGAGAGTCCATGTAGTAAAACTTGCTTTCTTTTTCTTTTATTTCTTTGTTTAAATAAAATAATATTCCGTATTCGAAACTCGAGTGTATATTCATATAACTCATTAATACTTCTCCCAAAATGTTAAATCTTAACCCTCAATACTATTCTGTTCTAGAGAGACCATATTAAAGAGACAAAATTTCTTTAATTAACATATTTTCAAGAACAAATTAATTATTAGAATGTATGTATTATTGTTTTAGAGTTCTATTATATGTACTTTCAAATCTTATTTCCTTAATTTTATTTTATGATATGGCGGGTTTTGATAAGCTATTTTTTTTTTAATATGAACTCGAATATTGTTTACAAAATTTTGTATGTATGTAAGAATAAAAATTGAGAGTATAAAATGAGGGCCCGTAATATTTTTCAAAGTTAATCTATACATACACACATTACACATAGTAGGAGATGTGATGAGAGATTAGACGTTTCCAAGCAGAAAGCAATATGAGGTAGTGGTACTTTGGAGCTAGCTAGCTAGCTAGCTCATATCATATGTAATGTCACTCACTGTCTCTTAGTTTGTTTTATATTTTAAAAACAGGAATGGAATGCCATATATATATATATATATATATATATATATATATATATAGTGTACCATAAAGTATTAGGCAACGTTTTAATTTTTCATGTTAAGAAATTAATGAACCTTAGCTTGTTAATGTGATCATATGCTGAGTGAGGTTACAAGTTCTCATATTGGTTCGAGCTGAGGATTCAGGATACAATATCTCTTATTGTATTTTACGATCTTATTACAATTTTGTAATGTGATTTCTTGATTTTTAGTTTTGGTAAAAAAAATTAAACAACTTCTTGAATTTTCTAACTCTCAAATTCAAACTTTATGAGACATTTGTGTGACTATTAAATTAAAATTTAAAATATTTTTTTTCATTTTAATAATTATTTAACTCTTGATTAAATAATAATGGGTATCATAACTTTGATCGATAATCAATTTTAGTCGTCAAATTATATTACTTCAATATTCTCATTTTATGTGTTTGATTCTCATAACATGATTTAACTCAATTTATTTTGATTTTAAAATTTTTATGATATTTAAATTAGCATTAAAATTACTTTTAAACCCACAAGACTAAATTAAAAACTACAAAAATTGTTGAAGAAAATAAGTTAATAAATAATTACTTTGACTAATGATAGTTGAAAAGATTAATTAAAAATAACATTTAAAGTGTGAATTTTGAAAAAGATACAGTCCAATTCTATTTTAATTTTGGTCTAGTCAAAGTAGATTAAGATTCTCCTAGTTGAGTAAATGCATGAGTATAACATATTATACGTTCAAAATTAATAATAAATGAATAAGAAATTGATTCTCAAAGTATATCTACAGAGTTAAAAGTTTTTAAGTAATCTTTATCTTATATTAACAAATTTTAATAAGCACCTTACCAAAAAAAAAAAAAAAAAAAAAAAAAAAAAAAAAACAAATTTTAATAAGCTATTGAGCAATATAATAAGGCAGAATTAGTTGACTAAAATTAAACCTCTCTATTATCATATTCTCACATGTGGTAAATCTTCCACTATACTAGCTAAGGCATAATATAAGCTAGCTTTTTACCTATCTCATCATCATCACTAAATATAATGTTGCACATACATCCATTACTGGTGTTTCCCCTTTTCCAGCGCAACACCACCTCCCCCAGAATGGCAAAATTTCTGCACCTATAAATTTAGGCATGTGTGTTCTACGACCTATAAATATTACAACATTATTCATTATGTTACACTTAAACATCCTTCTTGCATTTTAAGCCGCCATGCAAAACTGTGCCCAAAGTCAAAGCCTTTATATTATTTTTTTGTCTTTTTCACTTTGATTAGTGACTGTTTCCTCAATTATATTATGAATCCACTTGCCAAGTGTATTGTTATATGTGGTAATTAGCTACACAAAGTTCAATGCATGTGGTGATTGATTGTTATGATTAAGAATGATAATGAGTAGTTAAATTAAATTATATTATGAAAGTGTGAAATATGTTAGTAGAAAAAGGTTCTTTCTTATACACGTTGTTCAAATTTTTTTTATTACAGTTGCCAATTTTTAGTACTGTTCAAGTCAAATCAATTGATTATTCTTTTAAATAAAATGAGTTTGTTTGTTCATAAATGTTATTTTATAGAAACAATATAATTGCCAATTTTCCTATATATGTCTTGTGTGTGATTCATGGGACCATGAGAATATTAGAGCAATGATTTGAACATTCAATTTCATGTTTGGCTCGACAATTTTAATTAACCACTTTGGAGGTGTCAAAGCATGACAACCAAATGGCTAATTAGTAGCAATACAGTTTTTTCACCAAAAAAAAAAAAAAAAAAAAAAAGTAGCAATACAGTTTTCACTATTATTTTTAAGATGGGTAAATCATTAGTCTTGCAATTAATGTGTATCTATCTGAATTAACCAAACAACCCGGTTGATTAGTTCGATACAGCGATTGTTGTTTGATAATGACAGTTTAGGCAATCAATCAAATGATAGGAACATGGGAATCCAAGGAAACAAATGTGATTTCTTGATTAGTATTTTTGTTTGCTTTAAAAAAAAAAAAAAAAAAAGGAAAATACTGTATCCATTGTGTAGAGACGTGTCAAGAACAATTATATTATTTTGACTATTCGATTAACCTTTATAATTTCAAATTTACATGATATGCTTTACATATATGGATGAACGTTTTTAATATTCACATTCGATCCACCATATGCACGTACACATCATAGATATATAGTCACCTATTTTTGTATTAATATATAAATTCAAAAATGAATTTATTTATAAATTTAACAAACGATTAGCGTCATGAGAATGTGCAGACAAATCTCAGATATGTATAGGGGCACGCTCAGATGAGAACGAATGCCCAGGAAAGAATTGAGAACCAATTGTAGCCGTTCACGTGTACAAATTTAATGGATCAGGTGTAATTTAAAAAAAAAAAAAAAAAAAAAAAAGACGTGACATTTTCACAATAACTCAAACTTTGGTGCAAGTATCATGTACAAGTAAAATAACTTAAAAGTGAAATCATTTTCACTTTATAGGGCAAGTAATTTACCTTTTTAACATTATTGGTGCACAAAATGATAATGTCTTTCACATTGTTGTATAATTAATGTTGATATTATTGATTAGTTCACAAATGTGCTTGGAAGGTTCTAATATAATTGCAACGTAAAATGTAAAAGTTTAATAAATCAATCTCTCTTCAAGGAAGCAAGACCTGTTTTTATAGGGCTGGGTCAGAACAAGAGACACATACATGTCGAGAACTCGCTAAAAAGATTGACGTGGCAAACATGCACGTGCAACGAACTTAGGTTGATTGTGACACGTTAGAGTAATGATGTGACCTCTAAAACAACGACAGTAGAGGTGATGTCCGTGTGATCAGAAATTGACCATGAAGATCGAGTTCCTGATTTCACATGTAAGGCTAACTCATTCATACCAAGTATGGTCTGTACGTGTATACACGTACGTACTATATATGTTAATACCAAAACAAGTTTAACTTCGATTTTTTATGACACCACACATTATATTACTCCACTCATATAAATATATAATCATATATACTGCCTATACACCAACCGATGGTATGGTGCATCAAATACCGCCTAAACTCCCATAGTATATTTCTCAGAATTAAGAGAGCTATCATGTTTCCCGGAATGGTATCAAAAGCTGTACGTGTATGGGTGCGATGAGCTAACCCATGATTAAAAAAGACAGAAATTTTATCAAAAGGACTTGAAAGGAAAGTCGTACTGTTGTGTAAGCTAAGTAACAGCACTTGGATGGATATATAGTGGGTGGTATTTAAATGAGTTCTACTTTGTAGGGTCTCAAATCATACTGATTAAATTTTACTTTTTGATATGACGGCACTGATATGCTACCTTTTATGTGGGTCCCAATATATAAATTTTGTCTGTGAGAGTAAAAATTAGGATTAAAAAAAATGAGAGTACGTGTAATAATTTCCTATTTAAATGGTAGTGAAAGTGTAAAAATTGCATGGACTAAAGTGCAATTGAGAAAAGTGTAGAACGCGCATGCATAAGCTAAGGGGCGTGGGATGGGCTCCCGGCCCGGCCTGCAGGCGAGACATCTCCTCCGTCTCAGAATATGTTACATACTGATGAATTGCTTTTGTTTTGTGGGTCCGTTTTCTGCTTCAGGCGCGCGCAAACAGCGCGAGAGCTGTTTCCTGATGCGCAGATCATACACGCCAGAAGTAGAACCCCAACCACCCACTCCCTCTCATCTACTTTCCCACGCTTCCTTCACTGCTCTCTCGCCCATCATTTCTCCGGAGTGTTTAGTAAATACTCCATAACTGTTAATTGATTGTGTTAGTGAGTTTGATTAGTTGATAGCTGATTACAAAAAGCTTATTTGAGTAACTTTTTAAATTTTTTGTTTTGGAGCAATAAGAACAGCTAATAACGGTCAAATAAGCCAAAATTGGCTGATAAATTCAAACCAACAATGTTGATCAGATGATATAAAGCGCGATATGTGCTTTGACTAGCTTACATACCTAATTTGAACGGGGGATAAGCGTGATATGTGCTTCGACTAGCTTACATACCTAATTTGAACCCTATACTTGTGATTGATTTTTTTTTATAAGCTAAGGAAGGGGGATATCCTACACATACTCACTACTTACCTCAAGTTTGAGGTTTGAACCTTTTAAATCCCACTTAGGAGAGCAACCCGATACCAGTGGACCACAAGCCACTTCTATACTTGCCATTGATACTATAATAAAATTTATTAAATTGTTTTGAATTAATTGAATAGATGGGTTGTGTCCTCGGCCATATTTTAGGTGCATTATAGTAGTGAGATCCGGGCTACTTCTAAACTAGTCACACAATAATGAAATATCAGATATTGTATTTTAAAAAAAATGCTAAATGAAAAATTAGATTTAAAAATTGAAAATTTGAAGTAAATATGACATTTCCATTTACATCAGGGAATACACTCTTGACTCTCCTCACACTACCTGTATACATGTTTGTTGTATTTTACATATTTTTGTAGCACAACAAATTCAACAAAATTCAGTTTTGATGTCTAAATTGTTAAACGACTGAGATTAATTATTGTCTTAATTTGACCTTCAAATTAAAAGTGTACCTTTTTTTTTCTCCTTTTCAATTTGATAGTTAGACAGTCACATGATGACAGTAACCTCTTGTTGCATTTTTCCACACCGGACAAGAAAAATTGTTGAAATAAAAATATATAGTGAATTTTTTTAAGTGCCAATGCCCATTAGAGAGGGCATTTTGGTAATATCAAATAATTAAAAATAATAATCTAAAATTATTTAATATTTCAACATTGCAGTAAGAGAACGAAATTTTTTCTCTAAAATATAATATAAATATATACATTATGAATCTTTTACAGTAACATAAGATATCATGCTTTGTGAAATTTATATTAGTTTCTTTTTATTATCATTTTTGGTAATTATTATTGTATTCCGTCGATAAATCAAAAGTGTGTGTATATATAGTCATAGAGGATTTGACTCCCATGAATACTAGTAACTTCGTAAGAACGTACGGACTAATCTTAAATATCTATCTACGATAATAAATGGTTAGAAATTAAAAAAATATGGTGACATTTTTGTAACTAAAATGGTACATTTGAACAAATGTTATAGTGTATCCAATGGCAATCAATAATATACATACGTGATTTTACTATTATAAATTTTGAATGTATTGTCAATTATATGTAAATGCACTATTAATTACAAATATATTGTAATAACTACAAAAATATCATCATTTTTTTAACTCTGGATCTTCTTAAATTAACGAATATTAATAATTTATAAATACATTGTACTAATAATAATTACAAAATATCATTATTTTTTTTAATTTTTAACTCTTGATCTTCTTAAATTAACGAATGAGATTCACTCATGTATTCTGTAATACAGACAAGATTAAATGTTCATATGTAGAAGAAATTTGTTCATTTTAGACATAATTATTACACTGTTATTGTCAAGATTCGAATTGTAAATGGAGTTTGATTTACAGAAAGTCCGGCAGATGTACTATGTAGCCATGTGGGAGTGGGGCCCAATGAACCAGGTATATGAGACAGAGATGAGACTGTGTGTTTGAGAATCGATGGCCCAATTAGGGCCCAACCATTAGATGGTTGTAGTCTATCAACGGATGTGATTTGTGGGCCACCCTTTTCCTTTATGGCTAGTCCGTGGGCCCCTTATATTTTTTGTAATTGGAATCTACAAGTCATTATTCTTAATCATTTTATTTAGCCCCATTCTCCATCATCTTATACTACTATCTCCTATTCTCCTTTATACCCACCCCACACTCTACCAATAGTTATGATGTGGAAATGTGTTCATCATGCGCATAATAAATACAAAAGTAGATCCATAATTTTTATAGTGTAGATTCATAATTTTTTTTTTAATATAGATTCATAATTTTGTTTTTCATTTGTTGTTAACGAGATATATCCATAATTTCTAAACTGTAGATTCATAATTTCTATATTGTAGATTCATAACATCAGTATTGTAGATTCATAATTTCTATACTGTAGATTCATAATTTCTATATTTATACTGTAGATTCATAATTTTTATACTGTAGATTCATAATTTCTATACTGTAGATTCATAATTTTTGTAATGTAAATTTATAATATCTGTAATAACAAATGAAAAACAAAATTATGAATCTACGCTTTTAAAAAAAAATTATAAATCCACAGTATAAAAATTATGAATCAATACCTGTGTTTACCATGCGTATAATAAACACGTTTCAACAGCATAATTTGCGCAACACTCTACACACAAATAACGGGTTTGGTTAAAAGTACAATTAACTATAAAATTAACTTTTTATCTCATAATAATGGAGGTATCAAATGTTATAGTTTATGAATGATATAATATGCAAAAATAATTATCAATAAAATACAAATTCACAAGCAGACACGTACAACATGAATATCCACCGTGTGAGTGAAGGAAAAGTTAAGAGTAATGCCACGTGTTATGATATGAATTTTCTTACATTAATTTATATGTGAACCAAGTTTAATTTGTCTTTAATTGGGCAAAATAAATTTTTATTTTGTTTGATTTACGACGAAGGTCACATGCTATACTCAAATATGTGTTTGGAGTGAAATTCATTTTTTGACTCTAAAAGACATGTTTGGTTTGCTAGAAAATGTGTTCTAAATAAAATGTTTTTCTTTGAAATTAAAGAAAATTGATTTCTTTCTTTATTTAGTTCATGGAAAATATTTTCTTCAATAATAAGGAAAACATTTTCCATGGCCTCATATTGATATTTTGTTTTTCATGGAAAATGAGTATGATAATTATTGTTTGAGTTAATACCATCTTAGGCCTTCCGAGTATAGTGGTTTTGCCACATTTAGTCCTAAACTTTTAAATTGACCATTTGTGATCCTTCGACTTTCAAATTTAACCATTTGTGGTCCAAATTAACCACCCATGGTCCTTCAAGTTTCGAAATTTAACCAGTAGTGGTCCTCATGAAAAGATCATAGATGATTAAAATTTAATAGTTGAAGGACCATGTGTGGTTAACTTGGACCACGAATTGTTAAGTTTGAAAATCGAAGGACCACATATGGTCAATTTGAAAGTTTAGGACTAAACATGGCAAAACCACAATACTCGGGGGACCTCAGATGGTATTAACTCATCATTCTTTCATCAACTTTTCTTAATTACCATTATTATTATTATTGTTGTTGTTTTTGTTGTTATTGTGTAAAAGTATAATTGTCTTTATACTCATTATTTTTTACAATTTCAAACATAACCAAACAATAGAATCAATATTACCAGTAATTTATTTTTCACCAATTAAACAATGTAATTAATATTCCCGGTAATTTCTTATCAATGGAATTTCAATTTCATTTATCCTCAAATATTTGTCACGAACCAAACGGTTCGTAAACGTAAAAAAGGATCATAAAGAAGTAAATCAATATAAGTTGTTTATATAGACCTACAATCTCAAAATTTTATTTTCTTAAATGCAAAAGGTGAAATCCCTCGCCCTGGGCGGATGGGCCATACGCATTAACCCTATAGAAATTGTAGATGAGTTAAATTACGGTGACTTAACGACTCATTACATGATAAGACCAAACTATTATGGGCAACCTAGCTATTTTAATTAAATTTTGCATCTTTGGGCGCAATTTTTCACTTGAAAACCAGCCAAATTACTCGTGAGGGTTTTTTTTTTATTATTATTGATTGATGCAAAACGAGAGGATGATGATGAAGAGAATGTTTAGTAATGGCGCTGACGTCACAGTAGTATTATTATTTTTATTATTCTATAACTTGCAGACATCTTACGTTATTATGGTAGGACACTGGAGGACAAGGAGCATCTGATCTATAAATCTATGATCTATCGCTGGTGTTAATGGAGGGTGTTTTTTTTTTAAAAAAAAATGTTCCTTAATCTTAATTAATGTGAACGCTACGACTTTAATTACAATCTGCGATGTGATTTGACGATGTTACAACGCATACTACGTACTCATTCTTGTTGTCCGTTTATTCATCGACAGATGTTTTATCTTTTCATCAACAGTGGTTGGGTTGATTAATTGTCTAATCTTGTTTTTTCCCAAGGTGTTAAGGCTAATCAGTGTTTTGTATTTCATGGGAAACAACAATTTTGTGTCAATCAGAGATTCAGAGAATATTTCTTGGGCTCCAAAGTCTTGTCAGTCAATCATTTAGGATATGGGCTTACGTTTTAAATGGAGCTGTTGTTTTAAGATATGAGGTCCAACCCAATTGTGAAATTGGGCCTAAATAAGCCCAATTAAATAGGAAAATGATAAGTGTATTCGAAAATAGACCCTCAAATATTTGCTAAAGAGTCAATTAGCTCATCAAACTTTTTAAAGGTGCAATTACACCAATGAACAATGCATTATGATGCAATGAAACCCAAATACAGGTAAATAACCTTCTATCATAACTCATTGAAAATTAGGCATGTTTTCAGACAAAACAGTGACCGACGAACGATCGCTGGTCATGACGAAGGCAACCACTAGGGTCGCCTTCTCGTCCAAAGAAGGCAACTCATATTTGGGTTGCCTTCAACGAGAAGGCCACCACAGTGGTCGTCGGCTTCTCGACCAGAGAAGACAACCCATATCTGGTTATCAAACCAACTGTTTACCCATATCTGGTTATCAAACCAACTGTTTGACTAACTTAGTTGGGATTGCCCCGTTTTGAACCAATTCAAGCATATCACATTAGTAAAAAAGTAAAAAGTACTAGTAATGGTAACATTACACAAGATATATAGATGTAGAATGCCTCTTTTATTCAGTTATGTATATGCATAGCAGAACAAGTACTGGGATTTCACTCCAGATTTGTATACACACAGAGAATGATAAAACCACAAGATCAGACAATTCACTCTTCCAGAATCACACACTCACAAGAACATAAACCGGGCATGAATATCAGCATGGATATGGAGAATTACAGGCCATCAATGGAGATTACCTGTGGATCATCACCCTTGTCAACAACAAATGTTTTGGTGATTTTCTTAGTGGCAGTGATGACTTCCACTTCATATGATCCATGGAATCCTCTGAAGCAGTACTGTCCCTGCCCATCAATATGTCCATGCCCATGTGTCATCCATTCTTGCTTCAGGGCAAGGTATCTCTTCCCAGCTTCATTCAGATCACCTTCAGCATTCACCAAATGCGAGTTCTCTCGACTCGTGAACAGCTCCCAGAATCCCCAGAGGACTATACCTTCCACTGCAGGGTGGGCAAAGCACTCGCGCAACATGACTTCTAAATCATCAGCTCTAACGTATTCGTTCGCTGAAGAGAAATCAACTTCAGTGAACCATATGGGGAGTCCAAGAATCCCCAGTTTGTCAAGAGCCGAGCACACAACAGTCCCAACCGGGTTATCTATATGTCCTTGAACGCCTATCCCCCCCACGGGCGCCCCTTGCTCCTGGAGATCAAGAATGTGCTCGATATACTTCTCTGGGGATGATCGGCTGTCAGAATAGTCCTCGATGTGGTAATCGTTGACAAATAGGACAGCAGAAGGGTCGAGTTGGTGGGCAGTCTTGAACATGTTGACTCTAATTTCTTTGCCCAAGTGGTCTTGATAAAACGAGCCATGCAACATCTCATTATTCACGTCGTACTGAGGGAATTTGCCCTTGTAGCGGGTGAGCAAGCTCGTTAGACGGTTCTGAACTGCTGTATACATGTCGTTCTTGCTCAAGGAACGAATCCATTGCTGAACCGTGGACTCCACCTCCCAGAATATGCAATGGCCCCGAACTGGCATGTTGTTCTTCGTGCAAAAGTCCAAGAGCTCATCAGCGTCTTTATAAGTTAGCTTCCCCTGCTGCACTTCCGTCGAGTACCACTTCAGCTCATTCCCAAACACAGCCCAATTAAAATTCTTGACAAAGAAAGCAGTGAAGTCTTCATTGTCCATTTGGGACCTATTAATGCACGACCCAAAGGGGAAGCTGTTTTGCGTTTGTCGTACTCTCACTAACGTGCCAAGCAAACTGCCTGCACTTGATCCCGAGAATTTCAAGACAACATCACGCTTGCGTATCTGCAGGTATGAAAGAATCATTAATATTGACTATAGAGCAGTCCAGACTCTTTTTAGATGGAATATGTTACCTTATCAGTTTCTCTTTTTAGATGCTTAAACCGAGCCTGTCTGTCAACTGGAAAAATTTGCAGTCCAGCAACCATTAAATCAACACCTACAGCGGGACCTTGAATATACGCCATAATCTTAGCCGCCTGCTTCTCAATTCTGAAGGCTCCACCGATTTCATGCCACCGATCATCAGAAATCTCAACTTGGCCACCATTCACCCATTGGCTGTCCACCGAGAGGGCAATGTTTACACTCTGAGGACCAGTCGCGTTTCCAAGTTTAACCCATGCAGAGACCTGATATGTCAAATAAGGTTTAACTTTATCTGTAATCATCTGGGCAGGACCCATCCATGTCTGGGTGCGATTAGTCAGAAGAATATAGGAACCACTTAAAGGTGCATGAGCTCCGAGTGAATCTCGAGCTCTGGGAGGCATTATATGTGGCGAGCCAGTTGCAGCACTCATCGTGCAATTGCCAAGGGGAAACCACCCGTTTGTCCCATCAGTGAGGTTGCTATTTGTAATAATATTAACACCATAACCAGGATTCTGGAGAGTAAATTAAAGTAACATTATTGGTATCCTAAGACCAGATTGAATCAATCAAGAAATCGCTCTTATAGTCTTATGTTAGTATTCATCATTTCGAAATTCGAACTCACCTCAATCACCGGTGGAGGTGATGGAGGCACTTTAGCAGCATGCTTTACATCAAAATAATTAATGAGAATATCGGTGCCTGGAGGTGGGCCTTCCAGAAAAATAGCTAGCTTTGAAGGGGAACCATTTATAAGGAATTTTCCTTGTAACTGTGCCCAGTCCTTGTCTGTTGCTTGTACTCTACACAACAAACCAGGTTTTGCTTTTAGCAATTTCAGAGAACATTTTAAAACATGTTTCATTTCTAGCTATTGTAACAGAGTCAGTAGTACTAAAAAAAAAAAAAAAAAAGAAATTTACTTGGCAACGCCAATGTACTGTTCACGGAGATCAGCAGCCTGGACCCACAACGTTACCCGAACTTCTGCACTAGTTACATTGTTTCCATATATCCGAACTACAGCTGTAGCCTCGTATGCAAGCTTTCGCTGCACTCTTCCCGTTACCTCTTGCTGAATGCCATGCCAGGTCTGTGTTCGTGCTGTTGCAGATGCAAATACCTTACCAGAAAGTGGAAGGATTTTCCCATCTGCCATAGAATCATGTAAAACAACATTGCAGCCTCTTCCAGTCCAGTTATTCAGACCATCCTCAAATTTGGGGTTCAATATAACACTCTCGTCTCCATCAGATACACGAACTGTGCTTGAATTCTATCATGCAAGGGAAGTATTGAATAAGCAAAGGAGAAATTGAGCAAACAGCAAGAAACTATAGTCATTTGGAATGGTAAACTCACCTCGCACTTTCTGGGATTGGAACAAGAGATTATGACCGATTTTATGAGTATGTCTACTCCGGGTGAAGGCCCTTCCAGATAAAATACAACCCGATCAGGTTTATCAGACACTGAAAATGTGCCTTCCAGTGTTTCCCATCTGTCTACGCTAACAGATTTTCTGCATGCAAAGGACTTCCATGATGGCATCAGACTTTCTTTGATAAAAAAAAAAAACTATAAGGTAGGTAAGGAATATAATACCTTCCAATAAAGAGATATCTGGTAGCTGAGTCTTGGTATTCAAGTTTCAGTGTAGCCAAGACATCAGTAGAGCCTGAAATTGTCCCCGAGACTCCAACACAAGCCCGAACTGAATAAGTGGAACCCATGGAAACTCTGTTTGTGATATCCTGCTCCAATCCTTGCCAGGAGTTCTTGCGATTTGTAATAACAGCATAACAACCGCCAAAATCTGTTGGCACTCCTTTGTCACCACAACCAGCTGGAACCACATAGGCTTCACAACAATTAGCATGCCACATATGCAGCCCTTCAGAGAACTCATGGTTAAGGACAATATTATTAGTAGCAGAATAGCCCGTCTTGCTTTTCATGTTCTCCTTTGAATCCTGCAAGCAAGAACAAACACCACACACAAATAAATAAATGACCCAGCAACTCCTCTATCTTCATTAATTTCTCTTTCTTGGGAAGAGAAATAATCCAACCCATAGCAGATGCTCCCCACTCCTTCTCTCTATTGGTTCTCTCTCTGCCACCATGGCGTGTTGGCCTCAAAAAAAGTGACTTTTCCCCCATTTCTCCTCCGATGGCCATGCTCTTATGACTATTTTGTTTTTCCCATGCATGCTTTTAATATTTGCAACTCTTCAGTTTTTATTAATTGTCTATTTAAACAGACTTTCTCATTGATCTAAACTAAGGTAATTTGACATTCCATAAACTAAACGCTCCAAGAATTTAAACACACATACAGCATCAAGAGGTAAAATAGTAAACAGTAAAATCCCATTGATTGAAATACCTCAGACTCCAAGATATTGCTGGCACTAATGACTGCAGGCTTCTCCATGCTCTCCTTGTCATTGACATTGATGATTGCTGGGTTTTCCATGCTTTCTCTTGAAACCTATTAACAACAAAAAACATCAAAGGAACAGCATTAAATCATGATTGAGAAATTATGAGTCCCAGACCCAAAGAAAGATCACTAGCAAAGAGTTACCTGAGGATGGGATTGCTGAGAATGGGATTTGGAGGGTCTGATTGGGAAACAACAAGCCGCGAACCTCTTCATTATATACCCACGGATTTGTTCCTCCTATGTTAGTTTCGGAAATTTTGCACGTTAAGTCTTATGAAAGCGCATGAGAGTCCCAACCCACCCAACAATAAGAAACTGTATGCTGTTTTGTCTTTCAGCTGTCGCTTTCCCCGGAGAATTTTAAGACAATAAAAAGTGTTGGCATTTCTTGAAGATGGCTGTTTCTTTGACTTGCAGAATTGGGGAGAAAAGCTGATTAGTTGTTCTATGAATGCTTGAATTCCAATAGAAGATTACCGCTAATGCTAACAGCTAAGTGATGTTAGTTGGATAAATAAAGAATGTTTTTTTTTTTTTAATTTAATTTTGTTAGGATACCTTCCTTCTTCCTGCTTGGCGCTTTGCCTGCAAGCTTCATTGAGGCATTACTCCTAAGAATTCATCTGATTAGGTGAAGACTGGCTTTCACTGAACAGTGAAGAACTCCATCTGGGCATCGCCAATTTACCAAATTCATTCTCTTGAAATCAACATTTTCTTGAATCTTTGAATTTCCTCGGGGTATTGCCTTTTTATTTTCTTGTTTCCTCGGCAATATAATCACTGGAATCATTTCTTGCGTCTGCGGTTAATGTTTGAATTCGCCGTTTACAGAACTTGGAGCCCATGACTATTTGTGGGTGAGCCAGCATCCATTATGTGCTTTGAATAAAGTTGATCAGTAATTCTAATAAGCAGAAAACTAAAATCACAAGTCAATAGACAATTTTTAATTGTAAATAATCAAATTGAAACTATATCATTATCAAGTTAATTTTCAATTAACTTAGTCAAATTATCATTTTATTATTCTATTTCTAAAAGGTTGAATCTTTAATTTAAAGGCTCTCTTCACTTCTTATAAAATATTTGAGAGAATATAAATTACAATAACTTAATAGCTCAATAAATAAGATTAAATATCCATAGAGGGATCTACCATCAATTCAGTACTTTGTTAAAACCTGATCTGATAAATCAATTATTTTTAAAATCTGTAACACCAATAAAGTTAGGTGCCAGTGTGCCACTGGTCAACTTGTTCTTGTTTATTCACTATTTCATTTATCTTTCTATTTATAGAAGACTTTGTTATAACGTCATACAATATGATGTTATAATTTACAATAATTAGTAAATTATCTGTGCAATACATTTTTTATTATATATTTAGATAATAAAATTAAAGAGAGGAAATAATAAATAATTTTAATATTTAAAAGTGTACATTTATTTGATTATAAAATTAGTATAAAAATATCATCCAATTAATTGAATAATATATGATTCGGTTGTCTGTAATTATCTTTAAAATTTGATATTTTTTTATTTAGGCAATTATAGTATTACTAAAATAAATATTGAAAAAATAAAAATAATTTAAAAAGGCATTAACTTGTGAAAAAATTGAAATCAAACTCTATTTTAATGTTGTTTTATATCACCGTTGGAATTCTCTTAGGAATTTAGGAATGTAATATGATTTAGACAATTATATTTATTATTATAATAGTCATTTATAAAGTATCACAAATCAAGATGAAATTAGATATTTATTATTATACGTCTTTGCATGACACATTTGAATTATCAACCAAATAAGTTCAGATTCTAGGTGGTTCACAAGTGGGAGCAATAAATCTACATATTGGTCCCAAAAAATGCCTCTTAAAATTTGTTTTTTTTTTTTCATGCTATATAAAAGTAATAAGATAGAAAAGTAATAAAACTATAATATGAATAATTAATATTTAAAGATGACATACTCGTGAACATGAATAACAATCTCCATTAATCTTTTTTCTCAACCATTAACTAATGTAGTGCAAGATGAATAATTAGTATTTAAACCTAATTAGTTGCACAAAAAAAAAAGTATTTAAACCTAATTAGGCCTTAATTAGACCAGGTCATAGGCCGCTACAAAGGAGTCTGGCTACTTCCATCTTTATGCATCACTATGAACCTTGGTCCATAGTATAATGGCAAATTATTCTATGAACTCAGATCCACCTTGCAAGGTGAATTTAGGTTTAAAAATTCAAATATATATATTGAATGTTCACAATGTAAGTACTGAATGTTAGCAATTTTTATATACTAAATGTTCACAATTTACATAATAAATGTTCACAATTTGAATTGTGAACATTCAATATATAAATTGTGTATTTGGATCAGGGTCCACCTTGCAAGGTGGACTTGAGTCCCTGACATAACGTCTATTGTAGTATAATGATTGTAAAAAAGTGAGAAAATGGTCAAATAGGCCATCAAACTTTAGCTTAAAAGTCAATTAGGCCCCTACACTTTTTAAAGGTGCAATTACACCCATTAACAATTCATTTATGTGCAAAGCCCAAAAACAAGTTAACGACCTGCTATTATAGGTCATTAGGGTTCAGGGCACCTTCCGGCGAATTTTCCGACAAAAAAAATGTGACCAGCAACCAATCCAGATTTGCCAAAAATTGTGCCGGTCATTTTTTTTTTTTTTTGCCGGAAAATTCGGCGGAAGGTGGCCTGAACTCTAATGACCTATGATAGCAGGTCATTAATTTGTTTTTGGGCTTTATTACATTTAAATGAATTGTTGATGGGTGTAATTACACCTTTAAAAAGTTTAAGGGCCTAATTGACTTTTAAACTAATCGAGGGCTTATTTGACCCTTTTCCCTAAAAAAGTTATAATATGAAATTTGGGCCTGAGGTTGTGTGTAGATAAGCGATCCACTAGATCACTAAGTTCGGGCCGGACTAATTTCAATTGGTTTTGTTTTTGGGCCGATTACAACTATTTTGGGGGGTATGTGGTAAATTCTACGGAGTTTATCATTTTACTTCTTCTCCGACATCGCCGGCTTCAACTCGCCGTCCTCCGTCGCAGGTCAGCAGTCTTTTTCTTCTTACTTTCAGTTGAAATATCTTTTGTTAACAAAAATAAAAATAAAATATAAAAAATTCTACTGCGTTTGCTTATAATAGCTCTTCACCTCCTTAGAGGAACAAAGCAAATACTGTCGTCTGTCTTCTTAATTTGTTCCATTTCAATTTCGCTCTTTCAGTTATTTATACGTTAGTTTACAACAAAAGACATCTGTTTTGATTTCGTTTTAAAATAGATTTTCACTTCACTTTGTTTTTACAGTCTGATATTATAACTTTTTAATATGTATGTGCTGCTTTTGCCTCTTCATAGGCGAATTTCTATGTATTAGGAAGATCTTCAACTAATGTAAAATCTGAGGGACTAAGCAATGCTATTTCGAGAATATGGTACCTATTAGGAAACTGAGGTTGTTATATATATATATATATATATATATATATATATATATATATATATATATATATATATATATATATATATATATATATACTTTCAAGAATTGACGTTTATTTTCCTGTATATGTATATGTTCATCTTTATGTCTGCATTTCCTGTGCTTTAATATTTGTGCATCCACTTCATCAGGGATGAAATCGTTTGAGCACTGAATTATATGGATTGTTGCAGCGGATAAACTAACCTGATTTGTTTCATCTTTTGCAGGTTTTGTTTTGTAGCCACAAATCAAAGAGGTCAAATATGCATTGTATGAGAGATCAGAGATATGTGCATATGATATCAGGATTTATTCTTCTGTTCCTATGGAAATGAGGGGAAAGAAAATGGGAAGGAAAAAATAACAAAAATTATAATACATTCTTAAAATACGTTAAAATAACATTTTTTTTGAAAATCAAAAGCTTTAGCATATTTTAATGAGAAAATATTTGATGCACCGGCGTTGTATAGGTGCTATACAACGGCGGTGAACTAGAATGCGCCACCTCATTAAATTGTAGAGTTAACTTTTACTGATCTTTTTAAGCAAATTATAATAATCTTAATATAGATACAGAGTATTTTTTCCTGTCAAGTAACAGAGGATGTGCAATACCCACAAGGATTTGAACGTAACCTACCGGCATATCTCGCAACCCTGAAAAGCCAGCTTCTATGTCCTCTTGATGATGATGAAATTTGGGCATTTAAGCAAGTAGAGAAGTTGCTGATTTAGTGGTTGGACATTTGGGGGTTGGGCAGTGGGTATAGTTGATGATGCCGCAGCCAAGAAGAAAGAAATGGACTGAGGCCGGGGAGAAAACGCTGATTGACAAGTATGGTGAGATGGTCTGTGATGGGACTTTAGCTAAAATGAAAACTAGGGAGAAGAAGTATAATCCCTTTGCCTTACATGTGAACTTTGTGCACCATTTGAGTGATCCCATTACATTTCCATGGCAGTGGACTTGCAAGGATGTTTCGACTAAAGTGCAAAACATGCATGATTTTTTGGCAAGTGGACATGGATGAATAGCAAAGGTCATTTATTTCTCACAAGATTTTTGTCAGTATGTATTACTCCGTCTAAAACCACCACCCAACTGAATCCATGGCAGAGGAAAATAAATCTAATTAATACTCAGTATTATTTAGTTTTAATTAATTATGGTAATTATTTTTAATAAAAGAAAATAATTATAATTATACTATATTAAGATTATTATAATTTGCTTAAAAAGGTTCAGTAAAAGTTAATTTTACAATTTAATGAGGTGTCGCATTTTGATTCACCGCTGTCGTATAGCACCTATACAACGCCGGTGTATCAAATATTTTCTCCATTTTAATTAATGAAAGGAACCAAACAATCAGGGGGACATAGTCTCAGTACATAGAGTGTTCCTGATTAAAAGCTAATGTAACTAAAGTATGAGCACTAACATTAACTAATCTAAAAATAATATTCAAAGAGCAATAAGAAAAAAGGGCCATAATTATATTATATAAAATTTTCAATTTTACAAAATAATTGTTATTTTCAAATGCAATCATTATAACACAAGTTATATACTTACATATGTAGGGAAAATATCAAATAAGAATAGTGTCTTCCTGTAAAAGTGAGGATTCATCTCAATCGTTCATCAGTGTCCATTAATAGTTGGGATTGTAGTAAAAAAAAAAAAAAAAAAACATACAATGTCAATTTTATAATTATTGAATATTTTAAAGAGTGGAGTTCATTTTATAATTATTGTAAATTTGAAAATTTAGTAATGATAAGATTTTAGCCTTTGATTTCTTCATACGAAAGGTGTGGATGTGTTTACACCTTTTACAGCAAGAGGTGTTCTCTTATATATATGTGTGTACGCGCGCTAATATTAAAAATATATATCATCAGACAAGTTACATTGAAAAGCCAGTACAATCTTAAACTTTTATTTATCATTTATCATTTATTTTTAGTAGAATTTTTATAAACGTTCATTTAATTATACTAGTGGGATTGAATAATACTATAAATTGTTATTAATTACGAGACTAAGAATGCTATAAAGAACTACTCACCAAAAAAGGATGCTATAAATAACTATTCTTTGTGTCTTAATTCTTATTTATGTGTTTGATTTGATTAATGAGGTTTAACTAAAAGAAAATTAATTTAATTTTTTGTAATATTAAATTTAGTATTAATATATAAAATTTATATATTTACAAATTATAATAAAAATAAATTTAAAATTAAATAAATAATATAAAAAAATATGAAAAAGTTAATTTGAATGTTGCACTATTGACTATTACAATTTAGTATATGATCATACATACTGAAGCATAAAGAATTAGTGCTTTCACATTGAGATTCAAACTTGAAAACTTTTAATTTGAGAAACCACAACTATGTTGTTTAAGTACATAGTATTTGACAAAAAAAAAAAAAGTTAATTTGATTAATTAATAGTAAACATGACGGGTAAAATAAGACAGAAAAAATCTAAAATTTTAAAGTAAATGTTTGCGGGTAAGTTAGGAAATTTTGGAAATAATTTCTATATATGAATTATATTTCTCGTAGCTATATTTAGATATATCCATGAATAAAAGATTGATTTTAAAGCATAAATTGGGAAAGAATCCAAAAAAGCTCTTACAAGTCTACAACAAAACCCAATAATATTGGGTTATCATTCATTCAAAGTCTAGAAGCATTCATTAATGGAGACCATATCAGGTATGTTACAAAGTCAAACCTTACGAAGTTATAGTCGTTCATCGTCTACCGACTCTACCGATCCCACAGGCTCAACAGAGCAAGTAGTCATTGTCTTCTCGTTCTAGAAGTAGAAAGCCGAATTGAAGGCGACTCTGGCAGATATTTTATGAATTATTCGGAGTGTTCATACGATGTTAGATACTCCGTATATTTTAAGATTAAGAGTGGGTTAGAGCCTAGAGGTTTGGTATATAAAAAATAATAAAAGAATAAGGAATAATTTTTGTCTGATCAATGAAAGGCAGCTCGGGCTCGTCAATTCTAAATCTTGACTCTTCAAAGTTGCGAGATTTCCAAGTTTCCATGGTCTGCAACAGTCAGTGATGAGAAAGTTGCGAGCTTGAGGAAAGTTCGTAGCATGGAGCAGGGCAGCTGGCTATAAAATGCCAAAATTAAGGCGGCCTCTTTTAAGTTTTGACCCCAAAGATTAGTGATTTATTTGCACCCATCTATCGATCAGCTGGTTCTGTGTGATTTTTGTGAAATGGGTTCGTTTGAAACGAAGATTGAATCAGACCTCACTGTAAAAGAAGAGGTGGGAGACGTAAAATCTGAGATGGGTATGGATGAAAAGGAGAAGAACAGCACTGGGAATCATACCGTGAAGAAGTGGAGGTTCAAGAAGAGGTACTATTTCTTCCCGTGCATGAGATTGGATGATGAGGTGCCGACGGTGGAACGATCCGCCGGCGACGGGGGCTTCCAGGTGGAGGCTACTGAAAAAGATAAGAAATCCACTCACCTGGTTGTTATGGTCAATGGCATTATTGGCAGGTATATACTTTTTAAACTAAATTAGCTACTTAGAGTTGAATAAGTAAAATTGAGGATTTGAAGGGTAATATTCATGCTTATTATTGGTAAAAAAAAAGTTTTGAATTTGGGGCAGTTATTGTCTTGTTTGATGCTGATAATAGTGTTTTTCTCTTTGTGGTTTAATTTTACCTGCCTGCAGTGCTGAGAATTGGAAATTTCCTGCCAAGCAATTTGTGAAGGCCTATCCACAAGATGTCATAGTTCACTGTTAGCTCCATGATTCATACTATTCTTTTTTACTTGTTCTTTCTTGTTAATCAAGTGAAATGAGATTCTGTAGGAGTATTCTAGTGCAAGATCTTATTAGTCTTCTATGGCAAGCTTTGATTTATTTCTCAAATTAAAGTATTTGTTCATAGTGAAGTTCATATGCATATTCTAGTCCCCAGAAAATTTTAGTATCTTAAATTTTGAGTTCAACTTCCAAGAGATATATGCTTTTGAGTTCAAGCTGAGCTTGAATATTTTGAGTTCAATCTGGCCCGGTACTTCTTAATTGAGCTCAAGCCGAGTGAAATAGTTGATGATTTGATGTTCCCATATAAAGAACAGATCACTTAACAAATGAAAAATGCAAAAGGAAAAAAAAAAAACGGATAATTGGAGTCATGAAACTAGTCTTTTTATGAAGTGCTCTCAGATAGTGAGAAAACAAAGAAAATTTTGCATATTGTGTGCTGAATTTTGCCCAACGTTGAAGGCCACTAATCTTCTAAATTAGTTCGAGCCATGTGTTATTGATATTAACTTTAAAAATTTCTACCTAATATGCTATTTTCAGGCAGTGAATCAAATTCTGCAACATTGACATTTGATGGTGTTGATGTAATGGGGAAGAGATTAGCTGAAGAGGTGCGTACTGTTTGTTTATTGAAGAAATAGTTTTTTTTTTTTTTTTAAAGTTTAGACTATGTAGTTTGTATAATTGATTTTTTTTTTTTTTTTTTTTTTTTTTTTTTTTTTAATTTCTCCTAGGTTACATCTGTAATACAACGGTATCCAAATCTTCAAAAGATTTCTTTTATTGGCCACTCACTTGGTGGCCTGATATCGAGATATGCGATTGCCACCCTATATGGAAAAGGGTGTGCAGAAAAGCCCAGCAAAGAAAATGGAGATTGTGAACTAAACGAATCTAATAATGACTTGCATTCAGAAGATTTATTGAAAGGAAAAATTGCTGGACTGGAACCGGTGAATTTCATAACCATTGCAACACCTCATCTCGGTTCAAGAGGGCACAAACAGGTGATTTGTAGTCTTTCTGCATATTCTTTTGTTCTTCGTTATGGAGAAGAGTCGATACACAATTAAGAGGCTTACTGAACATAATAAGCTAGGAGGCAACCCCAGCCAAGCTGGTCAGACTGTTGACTTAGTAGTACATATTGTATTCGTAGTGCATATCTTGAAGGTTTAACTAATGCTTGCTATCTTTTCTTTGAATTTTACAGGTCCCTGCCTTCTGTGGACTTTACTCCCTCGAGAATGTCATATCCCGTGCATCAGGGATACTTGGAAGAACGGGAAGGCATCTGTTTTTGACTGACAGTGATAATGGAAAACCTCCTCTTCTGTTACAGATGGCCAGTGATTCTGAAGATCTACCTTTCATGTAAGTCATTATGAACAAATTAAACTCGTTCTAAAATTATGCAATTTCCCGGGCAGAAAAGACTTGAATTCAACTCTCATTCCCCTCTCTCGACGAGTCCCTAATGCCCCAAAACGCAGTTGCTTACGATTAAAAATAATGAGTGTAATGCAAAACATCTCTTACATCTAACTTCTCTTTCCAGATCTGCTTTGGAATCATTCAGGCGTCGAGTGGCCTATGCAAATATACATTTTGACCGTATCCTGGAGTATATACATTATAGTCCTGTGCGACTCTCCTAGTTTCAGAAGTGGTTCAAGTTGGTTAAAGTTAGCGTTAACCATAATAATACAATCATTCCATTTATATATTCTTGGTTTACACAAAACCTTAACACTTAAATATAGATATAGTTGGGTGGAGTACATCATCAATACGGCCCAGAAATGAACTTCCAAAGGTAAAAATTAAAGTCTGTACTATGAATTATTGATTTGAAAATTATTTACTTACATGGTCTCGGAGATTCCTCTCTTTCAGCGTAAGAATCTCAAAAGAGTGGAGAAGTACCCGCATATTGTAAATTTAGAACCAGTAATAAAGACTCCTACCACTCAAGAACAAGGCTCCGAGAAGACCAAAAGTAGAGCACACAAAGCTAGTTGTATGGAAGGTTAGATTTCTGCTATCCTAATGAACTGTCAAACTGATGCTCTGTGGTTAAGCTTCAACGATCATTTTCACGAGAATGATACATTTATTTATATTATACCATGATTTATTAGGAACAACGATTCTGTGATTTCCATGATTTCTTTTAATTCATTTGCAGAGGCCATGATCAAAGGCTTAACAAAACTGAGCTGGGAGCGTATAGATGTTAGCTTCCGTGGAAGTAAACAAAGATACTTTGCACATAACACGATTCAGGTCTGGACCTCGTCTTTCATGAATTCTCCATTGCATTATAGTCTAACCACTTAAAAATCCAATTTTTATGCTTCGTCTTTTTTTATTTTTAACAAAAAAAAAACATGCAATTAGCTGGTAACAGTTCTTTCCAACTTCATCCAGGTACAAAAGTATTGCATTAATTCTGATGGAGCTGATGTTATACAACACATGATCGACAATTTTGTACTATAAGTCACGGGATTAGTTTAATTATTTCAAAACATAATCGAGGTATACTATACGCACAGGTTCTTGTACTAAGAATATAAGAAGAAAAAGGTAGTCAGTAAAATGTAAAAATAGATACAGAACCCTGAGTTTAGCTTTACAATCTGTTATGCTGCATGTACTCTTATCTAAAACAGCAAGATATATCTTCTATAGTTTTATAAATCCAAAGAAAAAGCTTATAACAGTACAGTTACATGAACTACAAATCTTCTGGGTAATCTTGAGTGCTTCACAGTGAATAATTGAAGCATAATAAAAGAGGTCTTTTTGAGATTTGAATGGTAGTGGGAATCCAGTTCATCCAAGCCCCACTGGTCTCCAAAAGCTGATGAATAGCAGGTAAGCTAAATCAGGGTCAGGTAAGATTTGGTCCTACTTGCTTTTGCCTTAAACTTTCAATTTCTTGATTAACTGAAATTAGTTGCTGAAAATTTTGTGACAGAACAAGATTATGTGATAAGAGTTGTGTAAAATGATCATGTCAGAGTGAGATTTGAAGGATTTTTTTTGGAAATTCATGATTAAGGTTGTGACAAGACAACATATATTTAGGGAGGATTTGACAAGCAACAATAATTTTTATTTTTTTTATATTTTTTTTAATTTTGCGTGGATTTGGAGGCAAAATCTCTCCATCACATTGAACAACTTTGGCAGATTACACTGTAGCTGTTGTACTTAAGCTCTTTGTAGCTATGCACCTACCCTAAAATTTATGACCTTTCTTGGAAATAAATGCTACCCATCCTCTCAAGTCAGCAGATAAAAGACAAATAACTTTAAAAAAAAAAAAAAAAAAAAAACATTACACCTTAATCCTAAAAGTTGCTGTTACTTCTAGTTGTAAATGGTTTACAAATTCTCCTAGTATGATCTTTCTTGAAACTAAATGCTACCAATTCCTTTATATCTGCGGGTAAAGCCAAATAACTAAAAATAAGGATATAGAAAAAAAACATTATACCCTAATTTCGAGAGTTTTTACTGGCTCAATCTCAAGTTGTTAATGGTCTAAATGTTCTAGTTTTATGATATTTCTTGAAACTAAATGCTACCCATAATTTCAAATGAGCTGATAAAGCCAAATAACTAAAAATAAAAGGGAGTTGGCGTATGGAAATGGAAGTAGCGATGGTTGATATACACAAGTGAGGGGGACAAAGTGAGTGGGAATTTGGGAGGAAAATGAAAACCCATATGCATTAAGCCACACCTGTGAACTCAATTGTCCTTTTGTGCAAAAATCTCTCTTCTTATGTTCCTATCATCTCTCCCTTTTTTGTGAGTCCACTTTAATTATGCTGCAGATGATTGGAAAGTGGAAACCCACCCCATTGTTCCATTGCTTGTATTATCTGATCTCTTGAATCCATCAAAGAAAAATCCATGTTTTGTGACCTGTTTTTCGATTCTTGAAATTGAGTAGCTGTAGCCCCACTAGGTGATCACTTAATTAACGTTTAATTTTACTCTCAGCGTAAGTTTGAGAACTTGAGAAGTTATTAGAGAACGCTGATCCTGAGAAATCATTAAGAAACTCTAACCAATTAATGATGATAAAAAGACCTCTTATATGCAATGTAAAACAACACTGGAAATTAGAGTACAGTTTGACGAAGCCAGAAATATGAATTATAAAAAAAAAAAACAAAAAGGAGTTAGGTATAAAACTACCCTTATCCCAAGACACCCACGTTAGCATCCATCACCCCTAATTAACAAGACCTCATTTAGGGAAGTGTTGGAACTTAGGGGCTCAGTGTACGAGGTTTTGATGTCCTTCTCTTTTCAGGGACTATCTCAACTCGTTTTCTTCTACTCATCTTTCTTGCTGCACCCTTCTGTTCCCTGCATTAAATGTTCCATTTCCGTGGCTGCAATCGTAGAAAGCAAAGCAAGAAAAAAACTAGTTCTGGAAATCTATCATCTCTTTTAGCATTATGGAACCACTGATCATCTTTCTTTAGCTCTCTCATATACCCTTTTAGTCTTTAAAACTCCCTGATCTGCTCCAACTTCAAGCTAGCTTTCTCTGAAACCCCCCAATGGCCGCCTGCTCCCAACAGTGCATGTTCCGCCATGGAAATCCACACCTAATCATATTCCTCCTCATTTTCTCAGTTTCAGCCCTAACCCATTTTAGCTTCTTGGTTCAAGGTAAGTGGGCAGTTTCCAAAATCTTTTATTTCTTTCAAATCACTCATCTTTACACACATGACACACAACACTGAAATTACTATATATTCTCCATGTTCTTTAACTCTTCCATTGCATATTTCAGGCAGAGAAATGCCCAAGCAACTAGAGCAGGATACACCTCAGGTGAGATTTCATCTTTATATATAATTTGTGAGATCATTTTTTTTTATTCAGCTACGGGGGGAACTTGAGCCACAAACCAGTATAACTGACTGGTTCAAACAAAGAACGTTAATAGGCTCGTTGGGAGTTGAACTTGTAACTCAATTGTTACCAAGTTAACAGTCTGACCAATTTAGCTTGGGTTGACGAGATTAGAATTTTTGATGGTGTGTTGCATGCATTTAAAGCAGAAAGGAGGAAATGAAGAAATTGTGGTGAGGGTGAGGAGTTTGATAGGGTCAAGGCCACCAAGATGTGAGAGTAGGTGCAGAAACTGTGGGCACTGTGAAGCAGTCCAAGTCCCCATTGTTCCAACCTTCAAACACCAACAGACAAGTAGAGGCAGCCATGGGTTCAAGTCAGTCCCCAAGAATGTGGCCTATACAAGAGGGGATTATCTCTCCAATTACAAGCCCATGTGCTGGAAGTGTAAATGTGGTGACCTACTTTTCAACCCATGATGAACTAGCTAGCTAAGCAGCAAAGAAAAGAAGATCAGATCAGAAGAAACCCAGAATTATAGTCAGATCAAAGGTGGGAAGAAGCCTCTCTTTTCTTCTCCTCTTTCCTTTTTGGTGTATGAAGATACAAATTAAAGTTTCTTCAATTCAGTTGTCTATATACTTTTGTGTGATCTCTCAGTATAAAATCCTTGCAGAATATAATGTAGTTCATGTTACTCCAGTATTAATTAGTGTGTACATAATATATATCCTTCCAAACCTCTTCTCATTAACACACAAAAAGGAGGAGATGAACAGTCTTGAATTGATTACAGTCTCTCCAGAACTTTTAGAAAAATGGTCATCCTACTCATTGGATCAGATCAACAGTTGTCCTCTCAGAGTCTCAGCGACACATCTTTTCAAATTTGATACATATAGTATATGTTTTATGAATTATATATGTCCCTACATTTATGAATTCTGTATATATGCTCTCAGTCTCCACTGTAACAGTACCACATACACACTATTACAAAACAGATTCAAAGGTAGCAGTATATGCTTGAAAAAAATAGTACGGTTTACCACTCATGTTAAGAATTGAACTTATAACTTTATAGTTACGGTTTTGAAGAATAGAGTGAAATCTTTCTTGAATATAAGAAGTCAGGGTTTGGTACTGTAAATGAAGAGAGAGAGAGAGTGTGGGGGTAACTGGTAAATGAATGAATAATTGAAGAGGCATTATATTGTGGTATTGTCAGTGCAAACTGGTTAAACAGTGCTGCCATTTTTCGTATCTTGCAAGATTTTGTGTGTTTCTTTCACAGTTTCTCTCTAACCATACCTCGAAATTCTCAATTCCATCAAATTCCCACAATCCCAACGTATGGCCTGCCATCATTTCATTTTTGCATGTGCGTGCGTGTCTGTTGCTGTGTCTGTGCCTGCGTCCCCTTCTTCCCTGTGCTCTCATACCACACAACATTTCCAGGCTAATAATCAACACTATTTCTTCACTCATTCTTACAAAATTTCTGCTTAATATGTTAATTCACTTCACCATTAGTTGGCAAAACGAAAATAAAAGGACGCTTTTTTGGAGAGGTAAATTGTATCAGAAAAATTTAGATTATCAAACTCATAATCTTAATTAAAATACGAGAATCATGATGTTTTACTACTTGTTTGCCAATTTTGTTGCCATGACATGCAAATTTGAATTTATGGCATGTGCAGCTTTCTATCAACTTATATCCAACCGGTTATATCATGAATCCGGATTCAAAATACACAATTTAAATGTTAACAATTCAAATTGTGAATATTTAGCACGTAAATTGTGAACATTTAATATGTAAAAATTGTAAACATTCAGTATGTAAATTGTGTATTTTTAAAGCCGAGTCCACTATGCAAGCTGAACCCAGGTCCACAGAATAATTTGCCACTTACATCATCACCTTTGTCCTTCACAATTATATCGTGCACCAAGGTGCACAATGCATTGTGCGTCCTAAAAGTTTATGTGTATTATGTTAAGAGTTTATGTATATTATGTTATGAGTTCATCTCTATTATGTATTATGTTAGATTATGTGTATTATGTTAGAAATTTATATATATTCTACTATACAATTATGTCATACGAAATAAATGATTTTTAGAACGCACAATACATTGTGGGCATGGTGCACGATATAACAATTGCTAGTCAATTTGCTCAACTTGAGCTGCCCAAATCTAACTGGGCCTGCAATTATATCCTTTGGGCTTCTAAATACAGGCCTATAAACCTGGTCC
This sequence comes from Ipomoea nil, assembly GCF_001879475.1. NCBI lineage: Eukaryota > Viridiplantae > Streptophyta > Magnoliopsida > Solanales > Convolvulaceae > Ipomoea > Ipomoea nil. The sequence goes on from NW_017619749.1 coordinate 2,500,152, forward strand.
AACAACCAAATAAAAAAAAAAATTGTGCGCCTAGAGTACTACTTCACCAAATGGAATTATTATAAGAAAGCACCAAAACAGTGTTGTTCCAAAAACCAAAATAAATTTCGTATTACATGATTTACAGAAAAGTCCATAGTCTTTATTCACTTTAGGTAAATTTCATTTTATGTTTGAAATAAATTAGCTTTAAGTTGTTTATAGTTTACCAATTTAATTAAAAAGACTAATAGACAATTATGAAAGAGTCGAATTTGAAATCTTACAATTATTAAATCATCTATTTTACTAACTTAGTTGAGATTATCTGGTACTGTACAATAGTTAGAATGGTGGTGAGTAGTTCACTTGTCCCAATTTTTTAATTTTTTTTGAATTTGTTTTTCTCACTGTCTTCTCTATGAAGCCTTATTGAGCTCACGGGGCATGGTTATTTTCCAAGTGATACGCCGAATAAAATCCCACCGACACTCCTCCAAACACCCAAACCTTAAACCGACACCACATATCTCTCCACCTTAACTTCCCCTCCTCTCTGGTATGTCACTTACACTTATCTTTTTTGTCCACTGCTATTACTGGTAAGTATTTTGTCCCCTTCCCTTTGTTTCCAAGCATGATGTTCTTTGCTCCTTCTGGGGCGTTAAAGATTCTTCAAAGAAAATTTAATGTTTGGTATTCCTAGTTTTAGTTATATGTATGAATCTGGTGTCTGATATAATTCTTGAACATTAAACAGGCTGTTTCAGTTTCATCTCTGCTTTCCTGGTAAATGGATTGCTGAATTTTTGGGGGTGAGAGAGAGAGAGAGAGAGAGAGATTGAAGATGTTGTTGAAGCAATCATCAAGTAGGAATTTGAGGGCGAAAGGGTTCAAGTTGAAGCATGGATTTCAGATATGTGTGGTTCTTGCCCTCTGCATATGGCTGCTTTATCAGGTGAACAAATCTTACAGCAAGAAGGGTGGAATTGAGGGAGGTGGCAGTGAGGTATCTGGGCAGGGAGGAGGAGAAAGCAGCAGGCTTCAGATTCTCAAGTTAGGGAGGAAGGGCCTGAACCCGGAGATTGAGGACGAGGAGGAGGACGCCGGCCTGAAACTCGCCGGAGATGATGAGCCGGAGTTGGATGATGAAGAGAAGAAGGTCCGGGCGGAGTTGGAGGATGAAGAGAGGAAGCTGAGGGAGAATGAAGGAGATGATGACACAGATGGAGGTGAGCTAGACAAGGCAGAAGAGCAATTGGAGGATTTGATAGGGGAAGAGGATAAAGAAGAATAGGAAAATTTTAGTTTTTAGCCCACTCGGGTAGCTCAGTTTGTTCTCGAGTGATAAATTGTGGGCAAGAATAGGAAATTTTAAGTTTAGGAGGAGGAAAACCAAGTGTATTATTCAATCTGTAATCTCTGATTACATAGGATTTAGCAAACTGCATTCTATGTAATCATCACTCTGCACTATAAAAATGTTCTTTTGAGACAGAAAAACATCTTCATTTATGTTTGAAGTTTTGAACAATCATGGTTGAGATAAACCAGAAGGAAAATTGAAAATAATGACAGAAAGTAAAAAAGACAAGAATTATGTGGTTCTGGTTCACGGGAGCAAAGCTGTTTTGCTGGCAAGAATCAGAAGCCATTTAAGACTTGATGCAATAGATACAGCATTGAATATACAGAGAGATTTAGAGAAAAGTCAGCTGCAAAGATGGCAACAGTAATTAGATTTCTGATCTCCATTAGGAATTCTGCAAAGAAATGACCAAATGCATAGACAAAAGACAACAAGGTTGCCAAATACAAAGGCCTGTCATCAAGGTTAAAGGCACAAAGATAGCAAAGAGTGCCCACACCCCAAATGTCTTCCCTCCCATGAACTTCAGTCACTATAAATGATAAATGCAAGTCAAAAAATTTTACTGTGGCAAACTGAATAAGAAAGTAACTAATGCCCAGACAATAAATTCACCAATTAACACTGCAACTTATGTATATCTCAGTTCATCAATGTCATCACTCTTCAACATGAGCAAAATTACCAGGTAACTGAAATGGTGACAGTTATCATCAATCTTTGAGGCTAAACTTCCACCAGTATAATTTGGGTTACCATTAATGAGCAAAAAGATCAGATCTTTGCAACCTAATAATCTCAGATCAGTAAAGTGTTCCTTGCTGTAAAGAAAGAGCATTTAATTAATGGAATCCCAATCCTGGCAATGGAGTGAAATCCCAAAAGGAGATCTATCAAAGATTCAAAGGAACCATTTTTGGCAGACAAAATCTCAGAACTAAGGCGGAACTCGGGGGATTTGATGGGTTTAGGATCTCCAAAACACTGAATAGATTCTCGTCTTCCCCAAACATCATACGGAGTATCAAATAAAGATGAGATTTTTTTCCCCAAAAGCTAAAATCCCCTGCATTCTATGCATCTAAAGCTTAAGCTCTTATTCCCAAAAAAATTTGTCTGCACTCAATGCAGAAAACGCAATCCAAAGTAAATGAAAAGTAACTCTGAAAGTAGAGAAAAGGCGTGGGTATACCCTTCATCTTCTTCACCATTACGCTATTGATTCAACAACCTCAAGAGAATGAGAGCCAGCATTCTGGACATTCTGATCAACAAAACGTTTCAGGCCTTCAAGAACGTCCATGGGCCACTTTGGGCTCGAGGTTTAGAGCCTGCAAGTTGCATGGTGGCAAAAGAAAAAGTTAAAATTGAACAAAACCAAATTGCAAAAGGTTCCCATTATTAGGAACATTGAAGCTGACACAAATTATGTGAAAGACTTTTATTTTGCAGTAATTAGTCCCAAGTAAACACTGTGATCTCATCATTTTTTGTTGCTATTCTTTAACGGGTAGGTATAACCTAACCTAACGTTTTCACCATTAGATAAAAGGTGGTGTGGTGGTAGTAACGAATCCAGTGAGACTAAGACTCAAAAACTAACTCCCCAGAAAGTGACTCATAGCTTACCTCATCCTCTGGTCCCCCCACCCCACCCTTCTTCTCTCACGAAACTCCACTTTCCTTACCTAGCTGGCCATCTTCAGCGACTTCCCTCATGTATCAGAATAACTAAACGTACATATACCCTACCAAAATGAAAAAAAAAAAGAAGCTAATAGTTATACTTATGAAACCAAAATGAAAAAAAAAAGCTCAAGAATTGAATTTGTGAAGTTTGAGGAGCGGGGATGACAGGCTGTGGGGGTTTAATGAATGGATATGGGTTTGATTTTGGTTGGTCCCTCAAACCGTGCGCCGGCCCACTGCCGCCTGCCGCTGTCCCTTCACCCTAACCTATACCTATTATCTGCTGTCTCAATTCAAATACTATAAATCCCCTAATGCCCCACCACCCATTTCCATGCTTCATTTGTGTAACTTACAAATACACATTTTCACGTTGTCAAACAAACTTTAATGACCACATGCCCCTTCTAAACCAATTCTAGTTATATCAGAGGGGTTTTGGAGTTTCTATTTCAGGACTGCATTACAATTTATTACAATGTTTGATGTTAATGTTGCAACCGGACTTCATACTACTCATCTTTCTACCTTTCAAATTTTATTCCACTAATAATGTGTTTTTTAAAGATTTCAGTATCATCATATTAATAGTTTTTTTTTTTTTTAAAAAAAAAACTCCATATAATCATAACACTAAAGTTGTTAGCATAGTAACTATAAGTCTATAAAATTTTAAGTTGGACTCCCAGTGATTTATTGACCAGTTTGAACTTGTCAATTATGAGTAACATATGCTTGCTAAGACTATAAAACATCCACATTGGTGCATTTTGCATAGTTTTTTTAGAATAACTTTGGTGATGTGGATGAGAGAATGTAAAGAGAGAGAAAATTAGAATTCCTCCTGCAAAGAATGATTTTTTGTGGTCCTAAGACGCAACAAAGATAACAATTGATTATTTTTTTTTTCTTCTTCTCTTTCCTCCGCATATCTCTTACTTGGCACTTAAAACATCACCCCAAAAACCTCATTATTGAGGATGTCCTCTACAGGAGTGACAGTAGATTTTTCTCGAAATTATTGAGGGGTCGTTTGGTTCACGGAATGTCAGATTACCTTAGGGAATGTTAGATTCCTGTATTTGGTTAAAATTGGGGTAGGTAATATAATTTTTGGTTTAGGGTTATCTTTTATACACATACTATAATATCCTTAAAAATTAAAATAAATAAATAAGATAACGGTATCATATAATTTTACATGATTTTGAAATATTAACTAAAATCTTGAACTTGAAAAACAAAATTATTTTATATGCTAACATAAACATAATATATATATATATATATATATATATATATATATATATATATATATATATATATATATATATATAACTAAGGTTATCTTACATAACATAAGAAATTGAAGGGAATCACATTCCCTTCGAAATTCTATGTTGAGGGAATGTGACATTCCTTGAGAATGTTAGATTCCCTAAGATATTATAAACCAATGTGAGCTTTGGAATGTCATATTCCTTTAGTTATGTTATATAAGCTGAACCAAACGCCCCTTCAATGTTTTAACTCATTAAGTCAATATAACTTTTCGTGAATAATTCTAGGTAATTTATTATTACTCCGTATGTAATGGGTAATTATTCTGAGTATTAATAGTAATTATTAAACGGCAATAATTACGTTTAGCTCTTGTGCTAAGACCTACTTAGGCTACTATAATGAGAATGGGTGAATAGAGATGATAGGCCAGCTGAAATAGTAACACTCCAATTTGCTCTGTTGCTTCCTCCTATATTAAAGTACATTTACACCCTGTCCTCCACACTCATCTCGCAATTCAAATTCAATACATCTACAATCTACTTACCATATTAATTAATTAAATTACTCAATTATTTACTAATTTCACCCTACACAGCAATTGCACCCTCGTTTTGCCTTTCTTTAATCACTCCCCACAAATTCGCCTTTCTCCCATCTTATTCATAAAGAAAGATAATAATATGTAGCAGTTAAAGTTCAACCAAACTGGTCCAGTTGTCTTTAGCTAGAATTGCAAACCTAAACATGAGGGCATTTTTTTTACACAAAGTAGGATAGATGATTAAAATTGCGAAAACGGTACCATTGGCAATTGATAAGAAACCAATGGTAAAAAAGGTTACAGAATTCAAACACACCCTAGGTAAAAAAAAAAAAAAACAGAGCGCGCAGTGCCCTGTCAGTAAAAATGTAAAATTCCCCACCCTCTGTACAACACACTCCTCCCTATACTCACTTGTTAGTACTACTAATGTTGCTGACAATAATCATCAGCGAAATGAAACGCGACAGGACGCAAAAACCATCGCACCATTTTTTTTTACCACTCAGTAAAAAAAAAAAAAAAACCAATGAAATAAAATAAAGTCAAGAGATTAAGTCTTGTGGAGGGCAGAGTTCTTTGCGGAGCTTTTGAGAGAAAAGCCTGCAAGCGTCCATGCTGAGATCAATTGCTGCTGACAGTGCCACGAAAGCCGCTGCGTCCTCAGTACAGTTCACGTGCTGCACGCTAACCTCCACCGTTGGTTTTCGTCCTTTGCTTCCCGCTCCCTCTCCCTCCACGCTCGCAGACATCACGAACCCTCTGTACACGCAGTACGGCCACAAGCCGTAACCGAAATCGCCGCTGCCGCGTGGGCTGCACGCCGGCGACGTTGCATTTCTCGGCGTTCTCGTACCGTTCGTCGACCCGCTCGACGACGACGCCAGGTCGATCGAGAACTTCCCGCCTTTGCTGCAGCTCAGCGTCGACTCCGCCAGGACGATTCCGGATGCGGCGGAGTCCGGAATCAGCTCGAAGCGGTAGCCGAGGCCGTCGTTTGAGCCTCGCTCGCGCCAAGCCTCTAAGCGGCCCCACGGCTTCCATGTACCGTCTCCGGGCCTGAGAATCAGCCAGGATCCTGGATTAGACCGGCTCACCCGGTCCGAACCGGGAGAGGCAACAAATGGAGTCACCATTGATGCAGCGGCAACCGGTGAACCGGAAAGATCATGAACTGTAATTGACCATCCTTTCCGCTCCTTCCCTGGCCGCTCCCTTTCGCTTCCGAATGAACTCAACCAACCTCTCGGACCGCTTTGCTCAGACGGCAATGATCTGTACAATGCGGTAAAAAATAAATGACAAACAGTTCAATACTTCAATACTGATTGATAGTTGATCAGAAAAGAAACTGCAGGAAGCAAAGAATGTCGTTGTTGAAAACAGTAATCGAATTTTCAAATAGTAATTGAATCAAATTAACCTCAACCTAAGAAAAGTTTGTTAAGGGCTAAAGTTTTAAAAGCTTCGTATCTTCACTTTAAACATGAACACTTGTCCAGTGACGCCGAAGATTTAAATACAACTACATCTTTTAGCTTTAAATTTGATTCCTTAATGTTCCCTCCCCCAGTTTTAGAACACATCACCACATATGTATGGAACAAGCCCTCCTTTACCGTACCACTCGGCAATTTCCAGTGTAATTGTGCTCATGAAGCATGTCGGTTTGTAAAGGAAAACGGGAAAAAATAAAAAGTAAAATAAGTGAGAAGACAGGACGGACCTGGACCGTTGATTCCTGTCTGCAGTGGTCCGGAAACTGAACTTGCAGGTGAAAACGGGTTGACGAATGTTTCCCTGGATTTGGAACACCTGAGGACTGCATTCTGGCTCGCCGTCGAATTGAAAAACGAATCTCGGGTCAGGCTCGGCCTTCACATTCATGTGGAACTGCGCGCTGGAGTTCTTCGCATCCTTCCCAACCGCAATCCAACCGTTGTGGAACACCACAGCTCTAGATTCCGCCCCCGTGAGATCTACCGGCACAGACACCTTCCCTAGAAGCCTCCCGGAGTTAACGCCGCAGTTCGTACCTCTCCGGCCGGTGTAGATCGAGATTTTCAGGTGCAATTTCCCGCCGAAGAGTGACTTGGCCGCGAGCCTGTCGAGATCCGACTTACTCAGATGGAAAGTCGCAGCCAGCGGCTGCACCTGCCCGTCCGTTAACTGGCTATCCGGCAGAATGTGCGGCACCACGGCGGCCTGCACACTGAAGCTCTTCAGCTTGATTTTACAAAAGCAGGGCGACGACGAAGGATGCACTACGGTACGCGCCGGCTTGGAAGCCACCGGAATCTTAAGCGCCAGATTACCTACAGTTAGCCGCACGAAAGGACACGGATCCATCCCCACCAATGTGCCCTACGGCGACAAAACTCACCTCCTTATCCTCAAAGTGCGCACAACAACAAACAAACCCGTAAAACACTACTAAGCGGAAGAAATACAAAAGCAGCGTACAACAGTATATGCTATGCTAATGTGAGCCGGCGAGAAGATGAAGAAGAAACGAACTGTACTGAACGACACTATCTATCATCTTCATCACTTTCTCTCTCATTCGAACGTACAACTCTTATCTGCAATTTCTGCAGCGAAAGAGAGAGAGAGAAAAGGATCGAAGGGGGAGAAGAAAACTCTTTTTCCTTTCTCTCTTTCTGGTAACCGAACCGAAACAAAAAACCCTCTTTATTTTTTATTTTTTAATTATAATTTGGCGGAAAAAATTAAACAAACACCCACTGTGCGTGTGGTTGGACTACAGCTGTGCACAGCCTGGATTTGGTTTCATGCCAGCCGGACTTTATGTTGACGGTATCTCATGTGTTTTCTTTGCCCAGAATGCCCTTTGCTTATTTTCCGTAAAATGACCCCTGTGTCCTAGTTTGTCACACATGAAATCACGCTTTTGGGCCCGTCTTTTGTCTCCTTGCATAACCATAGATGGGGCCCACGTGACGAAATGTTATCAGTGGCTGTGTGGGGAAATTTCGTGGCCGTTGGATTCAGAAATGCTGTGTGCGGTGACAGCTTAGTCTCCCGTTGACGGACACGTGGATTGCCAGGATTATTTCGCCCGTCTGAAACGTGCCACCCGGTTATCACAAGAGAATAGCATGCACTTAGTCGTCAGCATGAGGCCTTAATATAATCAGCAACACCCTTTAGTTACTTGTAAACTTGTTTCAAAATTTGTACCATGGATCATAATCTGTAAGATGAACCACTCGGACACATTTTTAATATACTTAAAATACATAAAAATTTATTTTTAATACATTAAATATTTATTTTTTAAAAGTACATTATTTATATACAATAATATTTCTTTATTATATTAAAATTAACATTTACTTATAGTTTACAGTATAAATTGCCTTCAACTTGTGCTCAAAGTACCTACTGCTCTAAACGTATAAGCTAATTTTTTCACACAGTATACAATACAAGCAAACATACATTTTTGGTTAAATCTAGAGGTGTTAGCAAACAGAGCTTTCGATAAACTACTCGTGTTCGTATTCAATAAGTGTTCTCTTATGTTTATTTATTAAGATAAATTAATATGAATTAACAAATTTTAGTGTTCTATTCATAAACGAACAAAGACTGAACAATTATAGACTTGTTTGCTAGGAGCTCATGAACAAGCTCGTTAGGTATCCGTTTAATAATGTTCACGAACAAACTCGTTTAGTTTTTGTTAATAATATTTATGAACATGTTCAATCCATATATATATATATATATATATATATATATATATATATATATATATATATATATATAGTTGTTATGTTGTTTGTTTAGTTATTGGTTGTATTATTTGTTGTTCACGAACGCATTGTGATCATAAACATATGCATGCGTTTAGGTATTGAGCGTTCACGAACACATTCGCAAACGTTAATGAACATGTTCGTTAACGTATTTCGTTAATGTTAACAATCACGTTTGTGAACGTGTTCGTTAAAGTTAACAATCACGTTTGCGTACATGTTCGCGAACGTTAACAAACACTAATGAACGCTTAGCAAGCGAACACGAATATGATTTTCAAAAACCTTAACAAACAAACACGAAAAACCTCTATTTGTTCGTGATCAATTTGTTAACAGCTCTGACTTAAACCAAGTGCCTCGAATCTTCTTGTTCTATTTCCAGCTCATCCAATTAGAATAGTAAGGCCAGGAAGAAAAGTGCAAATAAAGTACTGGTATTCCAGCTATACCATTACCACAATATTTCGCTAGATAGATGGTCCCTCTTCCACAACATACTTCTGGTGATAAATAAGCCTTACAAGCAAAAAAAGTCAAGCCCAAATATTGCAGCAAGAAAATGTGAGGCAATGAAAAAGAGGACCAAAAAGAAGGAAAAATGGACATTTTATTCTGAAGAAAAGGGGATTTACAAAGTCAATACAACCATTTGCACTCTCAGATACAGAGTAAACAAAAGGGAATTTACAAGGGACTAAGCTTGCTTTGCTTTGTGAATCCACCTACTTAGACAAATACCAAAGAGAGCTAAAATTTGCAGACAAATCCTCCCCCCCTTAAGCCAAAAAAAGAATGGGAATGGTAGAAGACAAGAAAAGGGGATAAATGGACAAAACATGAAGAACAGAGCTAGTGAGGAGATCGAACTTGAATATAGGGAACGAAATTCATCGCTTCTGAACAAGGATCCATTGGGCCTCTGCAGTGATCAAACGCGCTTCCATTTTGTTTTTTCTGCACGTGTTTCGAACCAGCTTCTGAAACTCCCCGCTCTTATGTTAGACGTATACTAGTGCCCCTGTTGCTTGTAGCGGCCTTGTTGCATTGTCTCTCTCTCGTCGTGCTGCCATCTATCTTATTCTGGCCAGAACCACCTTACTTACTACTTGTGCTTCACCAGGCTGAGGAGAAAATCCGTAAACACGTGTTCGTATTCTGGCATTTTCCCGTATCCTGTAATATGCAGGGCGTTTAGAACGTAATATAGCATAAATTTTGAAAAATTCCAATCATTCACCTAATTCGTGTTCAAGTTCTGATTACCTGGAAAATAATTGATATCTATAACATAATACCGGTCCTTGGTTCCGTGCTCTCTAATAATATCCAGGTTGAAGAGCCGAAGGCCCTACATAGAACATAGTAACTTCCAATGTGAGAAAGAAGGAATAAAACGACAACTAATTTATCTCCTTCCTCGAACTCTTATGATTAAAACAACAAAAGTAATATCGGAATACCAGTCGACGACGAAGCTCCCTAGCAAGTCTCTCAAGCAACGGACGTGGAGGGAGTTCTGTACGATGAAACGTAACATGTTATTGCCCGTATAAAGAGGCGAAAAAGGTGACGAGTGAAACCAAATCGAGACAAACGAATATAAGTAATAAGCTCACCAGCAACGCGAGGGTCTAAGTCTGCATCATCTGCGGAGGCAGCTGCACAAGAAACCCTAGGAAAGCGAAACACACCAGCATTCTTCGATAACTCGCGTCTAGAGACATCAGGTAATGAAAATCGTCTGACCACCGTAATTGCTTCCCCGACAATATAAACCTTAAACATGACACCGCCTATAACAAAGAAAAACGTACAAATCAAAAGACAGAACCCATGACACGTTTCAATGGTTCTATGAAAGAAGGCCGGGTGGGTTTGAGCGAAGTTAGTCAACATACCATGGTTGATAAATTCTTGCAGCACAAGTGGCGGTTCAAGTATCTGAAGGGAAAGTTCGTCATAGGCCAGTGATAACTCGTGTGATTTTGCAACCAACGGCTTTGCAACTGAAAGACAGAACAGTTGGTGTAAGAAATAATGTATTGTCACACACCGACATAATAATGCCCAACAAAAAAACAAAAAACATGCGATACAAAACATAGACGAACATAGAGTAGACGCTCACCAAGAGGAAATCTCAGCTGAGCTTTACTCACAGCTGCGGGGATCGAGGAAGGATCATCCTCAATAACCAACTGCCTGGGAACGCAAACTTTTCCTGCATGGAATGAAAAACATATTCTTCATTTATTTGTAACCAAGAAAAATCAACGGCCAAGCAAAAAATCCTCCCAAATTTCTCTCGAGGAAAGAGAAGTTGCATATAAGTAATGATCACAGAAATATATCTCCAAAGGATTACCATATGCATCTGAAAACTTCAAGGCTGCGACATCTTGAAGCATGGATTGACGATTGTATACGTGCTTTATTGCATCTGGAGGATCAAGGACTGTGACGTCTGGATGTTTCATCCTATAGTCCTGCAAAGAGGGAACGAATAGATAAGAATAAAGAAATATGAAAGGTTCTCGTCAAATATTTATAGTTTTTTGTGATTCAACAAGTTCACAAAAAATGACACCCTAAACCAACAACGGAAGATATAAAACGTCTATAACAGAAAATACCAAATATTTTTTTTTTAAACATCGATTATGTTAGCCCTCTCCTCATAAGCCGATATGATGTTGGCATCAAATCTGGGAAAATATCCATTTTAATACAAGGATCCTTTGTACAATATACTTGAGAAACCTGTAAACCAGCTAATCTGTCCATGAAGGAGAAAGATCCTCCCTTGCCAGAATCCTTCGACCTCAATTATCAAGTCATGATTCATGATGAAGGAAAGAGCAAGCAGTCTGCAAGTTATGTCAGACGGGAATAAGTTCTAACTTCTAAGCAAGAAGACGTCTCGTTTCCCATCAGTCACTGCCTATGTATCTAATCCACTTCAATAGATTGCTTGACATATCCTACATATTGCCATTATTTTTTTTTTCCTAATAACACACATAAACTAGCAAATGCAGTAAAAGTACAAATTTTCCAGAACCAACCTCAAGTATACTCTGCCACTTCTTTCCGGTTAACTGCATCAACAGAAGAATGAAACGAGAGAAAAGTCAGGTGAAATAGGAAACGATTATACAGAAACGAAATTGAGAGACACATAAAGAAAACACACTGGGAAAAAATGACATATCAAATCAACTTAACCTTATGGAGCACAATATCAAAAGGACCCTGGTCTGCAAGAGGCCTGCTTTCATCTATAGCAACAAATAATATTCCCTTGTTTCTGCATTTTATATAAGCACAATCAGTCACTCAATTGCAGCCGAGACACTAAATTTTCAGCAGTAAATGATACAGGAACTGAGAGAAATCCGAAAAAACATAACCACAAGAATCACATAGGTTATAGCCAATAGTTAGTCCCTTTGCAATCCCAATTCTCATCACGACATAAACTATTACTTTAGTCATGGTATTGAATGATATCCAAACCAAAAGTCAAACAACCGTTACGTTTAAGGTTTCCCCAAAGATTGTGGAACAACAAACCAATACAGTTCATAAGAGAAAAGTTCATCGTTGAAGAGTGATCAAACGAAAAGGAACATGATATACAGCTGGACATGTATGCAACCATTGTCATAAGTCATAACATAATGCTTGAGATGTGGGATCCAGGTAAATTTGCATAACTGGCATACTCTAAATCGAAATATTAAAGAGGTCCAATAAGTCATCACTTATGGTCTGTCTCCAAATACAGAAAAGGACTAATAATATTCTATCTAATGACATACAATTAATGTTAAAAATGACATAAACAAGAAGCATTAGAAATATCTTCCAAGGTTAAGTTCTCTTCAGAAAAGAGAGCCACACGACATAAAGTATATACCTTCCAGAATATTCATATTCCAGATATTTGTTGAAAATTTAAGAAATTTAATTAATGGCTCCCGCAAAATATAGTTATTTTATTCCCTTTCATCTCTCTGTCTCTCTCTAAAACGAATCGATCTCATATCAGAACAAAATTATAACTCAGATCCCTTTCCCCCCAGCAAAAGTGACATAATAGGAAAATAAGAAGATGCAAGAAAATTATGAATTTCACTACAATCCGGAATCCTCAAACTCGGGAATTTAGGCAGTAAATTGCATTCCAAAACGATTTTTTTAAAAAATATAAAAAGTTTCAATCTGTTGGCATGTATTGAAGGGATTAAGGCATCATAAAACTTCCAGATTTGCAACAACCAAAAAAAAAACTTTGGACACTGAATACTGGTTATTACGGCTGCAAACATTTAAAGTTATCTTAAAGACGAGGGGAAGAAAAAAAAAAAAAAGAATATTACCTAGCTAAACCTTCAAGCTTGGGCTGCAAAAAGCTCTTAATTTTCTTGGAAGTGAGAGCATACCCCACCACCACCACCTTCATGGGGTGTGTCTGGGGAAACCCTCCGACCACCGTGTACTTCTTAGGCACCGCCACAATCTCCTCCATTTCCTCCCTTCTCTCCTCCTCTTCCACCACACCCTTATACCCAACAATCTCGCCTTTCACCTTCATCCTGAAAGAAATCCCCTCCCCCTTTCACAATATATATTTATATATAATTATATACCCAACACCCGAATTCAACAACAGAACCCAACAAACGATCCAAAATTCTGCCTTTTCGTTATTCTAAACCGAAATTCAAGAATACGAAACAACCACCAATCCGGGAAGAGATGGATCGCGGGAAGAAACAGAGCAAATCCGGTTGCATACACGAATCGAATTCAGAGAGGAGAGGGAGAAAGAGAGAGAGAATTGATGAAAGCGCGGTTGAAGGAAAACTTAAGAAGAGGAAGGTAATGCAACGCGTGGAAGGGCGGTTCTGTTCCTTTATAGCGCTCACACCCACATTGTGCAGACTATACGCCACCTTTAATTTTTTTTTATTTATTATTATTATTTAATACTCCGTATTTAATTAAAACAGTTTTGCGCCAGAAAGGTGATCCAATTGTTTAACGCGCTAAAACTGACGTGGAACACACTTGTTTTTTTACGTATTTATCTTTTTTTTTTTTTCCCTTAATATGTGTGGTTTCTATGTTTTTTTTTCCTAAATTTTACGTGTGTGTATCATTGTATCAATCAAATATTATTGCACAACAAGAAAGAAATTAAAAATTATGGATGAAATCATGAGAAAAATGTAATATTATTATTTTAATAATAATAAAAGTAAAATTGCTGGTAGTACAATATAATCAACAGTGGGAGGAATCCACATGATATTCATGTGTTGATGAATCTTATCTGATCTTGTATAGTTGGACATCATTTGTCAGATATGGTACTACCATATCCCTTTTATTTTATTTCAATTTCAACTATTTATGTTTTTGTTAATGATTTATCAAATAAGAATAATAAGATTCACATTCACTCATCACTACCATCCATCATCCTGCCTCCATCTGGCGCATCCACTTTCACTCTCTTCCCATCTCTTTTTTTCTTTTCTTTTCTTTAAATAAAAAAATAAAAAGAAAAAGAAACCAATCAAAAATTATGCAAAAACTTCACCTTTTTAGTGATCTGTGTTGTCCGGAAAAGTATGAGTTTTTACTATATCTTTTTCAACACAAAATTAATTTTTTACACTTTAATAAACAAGCTAGAATATTTAATAGTCCTAACAACTTGGCTGAAATTGTCCATATTTTAATAATATAATATGATGATATGTTGAGTGGTACTCCGTATTAATTAAAGTTGACGAGAGAGAGGTTAGAGTGAAGAGGTCAATTACATGGGACTATGGGAGTATCAATGTGGAATTATTCTCCCAAAATCCCATGCATAGCAGTCAAGCAAACTGCACTATGTGAGGAAGTCAATAAGCTTGATGTTCCATGTTTTGCTGCAGATGATTGCTACCCTTTAGAAAATGAATTTGACGTTAATATCTATGCATGTTAGTGGGTCGAAATTGTAAGGCCGGTTTCTTAATAGTAGTTCAAAAAATCTTAACCCTAACTCGTCCTAAGAAAGGGATGAGACTCATAGTCCGGCCATAAGCTTTGGCCCACCTTAACAGCTTGATCGATATTAACGTCTATCAGTTCACCTCCAATTAATTAAAAGTTTCATGAGTTAGCTGATGGACCAATATTTTTAGGTTTTAATTTCACTCAAGGCAGGTTAGTGAATCAAGATAGTAAGGCATGTTTCTTTGCCGTCCAAATAATCCTCAACCCTAACATGTCTCAAGTGGGATGGTTCAGAACCAGCCCATAAACGTTAAACTATCTTGACATTTGCAGTAAAAATCTTGCGAATGAATTAACAAATGTTGGAAGAATCGGACAAAAAGTATGTATATTATATTATATGAAATTACATCAGAATTGCCATAAAAAGTAAAAAATAAAATAAAATAAAATAAAATAAATACAAAAACTAGTTTTATTGGGTTAGGTAGTCTTCCCTTATGATGAAGTAGGCAGAAGTTGATATGTTTGGATTAACCAGACATGTTGATATTTATCATTCATTTTAGTGGGGTGCTACGTAATTAATTCAGATTAGGACATTCAGACCAAGGTGTTACAATAATTTAAAGATTTTATCAGATATGGCGATCTGAATGCAAGTATACGTGGACATACACAGAAAATACATGCAGCACCGCCTATGATTTTTTTTTTTTTTTTTTTTATAGAGAAACCGCAGTACGCCAATCATAATGTGCGAATATGTACTGGATAAACCCTGCTTTTATATAATAATTCGTGTTAGAGATAAAATGTACTATAAATACCTTATGTGACGAGCTAAACCGAGAACATGTTGACAAGAATTGGACTCATCATTACTTTCTAATATGAGAATCATGCTCCCTTTGACAAGGATTAAACTTGTGACTTTCTGATATAAGAATCATACTCCCACAAAAACAGATAATTTTAAGTTAATGTCGTGATCATTTTCTTGTGTGTGTTATCTAACTTTATCCTTTAACGTAACCAAGAACCTATGCCTAAGCAAACTTATCATATAGCTGTTGTCTGTTCTGTATTATCTGGTGCTTTATTTTTAATTTCAAGAAAAATAAATTAAATTTAAATATAATAAAGAAGAAAGAGATATATAGAACCTGTTATTGGTAATGACCTAACAAACATCCTCGTCTGTATTCATGAAAACGATAACTACAACGTAACCTGTGCGAACTTATATGTATAGTACATGCATTACATTATATATTATTATATTCTTCGAGTTAATTTATTTCTATTATTTCCCCCTTTTAATGGAGTTGACTCCGAAAATTCATGTTATTAATTATTGCAATTTAGTTTTTGTTCAATCTTTTTTTTTTTAATGCTACTGACTCTATTACATTGTAGTATGGTTCAAACATACTTTCCCAATCTAATAAAACACACAGAGTCAACAACGCCTCCACTGAGGCTCGATCTCATGACCTATGAGAGAGGTCACTACATGTCATATGAAGGAAGACCCAGGTGAAACAAAAGACTTTGCATCTTCTTAGATCAACCCTTGCATAAAATACTTGATGACATTTGATAATTATTACCTTCAAAAGGCGAAGTCCCTCGCCTCCATAGCTTTCGACCATATAAAATTGAGGAGATATAAATTACGATAACTAGTGTCGAGTGTCTACTAGTCATCCAGTCATCCATGACGAGGAATCCCCCACCCGATTTTATTCTTGACAAACATTCACTTTTTTTTCATGTTAGAAATTTTAATTCTATTTCACTTACATTGTACTGACCAAAATAGAGACAATCATAAGCTTCCCGTCTTTAGCCCGCGGCTACACGGGTTGGGTTGAATATCCCAATCCAGTTTAAATATGCTAAGATTGAACCCAACCCGTAACGAGCTAGCCCATTTTGACAACTCTACCTATCTTAAACTATTACCTAATACTAACATAACGAGCTAGCCCGTTGACAACTCTACCTGTCTTAAATTGTTACCTAATACTAACATATATGATACATCCTTCTACTCAACATAACTTGTTTACCAAAGATCTACCATAGCATATTTGTGATACACCAATAAAGGACATGTAACATGCCCAAAATATTCCACTTTTAGAGAGGAAAATGACAATGATATAATATAAAAAGAACACTATTTACCTTTTTCAATTCAATTAACTAAACAGGTAAAGGAGGTAAAACCGTAAAAGGAATGGTGAACATGGACCTGGGATTTTTCTCCTGTAACACGTTCCAATTCAACCTTTCTCTTTTACAAGACAGTACCAGGCCACCACCAACAGTATAAAGAAAGTGTGAAGTGGCAAGCAGTGATAGCAACCAGGAGGCCCCTCGCACTTGCAATTTGCCTTGGTTTATAGTCCTCGTCACTCTCTCCTCCTGCAAATTCTTTCTCATGAAATCGCATAAGTGATAGCATACCTAAAAACCAACTCGCAACATCTCATCATTAATTCTCCACAGGACACATCATGTGTGCCACGAGGTGGCTGGAAATGTGAAGCCTGTGCATGCGCGTGTGTATATATGTTACTATGCTTCATGGAATCCAGTCTCAGCAAGAATGCTTATTGCAAAAGTATGGATGCTTTTAGTCATTGGGCCAAAAGCAAAAGAGATTCATAAATGCTCATTGCACTATAGATGATCACCTTTTACAAGCACAAGTGCAGAACCAAGGTTTGTCGTATCTCCCCAATAGGTTTCCTCCATATTTGGAGGATTCATTCTGCTCATGCATTATGCAAGCTGGGGCCGCCTCAACAAGTGGATGCCATGAAAACTACAGTTGATATTATGGCTCAGATTAGCATTTCCTGGTTCCACACAGCACTACATACACAAAAAGAGAGCTTCTAGAGCCTACTAGATTACACCAAAAACAACAATGATTGACTGGATTAGTCATGATCCATTCCCAAGTAATCAACTTATAACTTCATTAGTTGTCATAATAGGAAATTAGGGGTTCATAGAGCACAACAAAAGCAGGATGATATACAGGCAACATCACGACTTCAAGTATTGACAGAGTAAGGGTTTTACTTTGCCTTTCCCTATATTCCAGTTAAACCATGTAAACATGTCAAGCCACAACTAAACTCTTACGTATTGTGCATACAAAAAGCTTGCAAATTGAAGAGAGAACAAAGAGGGAGAGCATCTTCTACCTGGTGAATGTCCCGTTGCATCTCTTGCAGCTTCAACTTGTAACTGAAGACAAAACCCTCTTTGCATATTTACTCCATTAGCCTGCCATCGAAAAATTCATCCATGCACACACTATAGCCAAAGATATTTTAGCTAAGTTGTCTTTTTTCTAAAATTGTATTACAAATCCCCAATAATTCTATAGAATATAGCAATTGTCTTCAATCATAGTCACACAGAATCAACACAAAACGAAAAAGACTCATGGGGGGAATTTCTAAAAATAGCATTAAAATAAATGGCAATGCACATGGAGAACTCAAATTCTATTACAAGAGCACTCTAATGAATGGAATGCAGTATTACATACCAGAAAAGCTTGATAGTAATGTCAAGAATTTGATGTACAAAAATAGTAAGAGTAAGGTCAAATATTAAAGTTTCACCTATGCACAAATGTTCTTCCATGACAAAGGTTTAGAAACACAACAAAGACTTATTATATCCGTAGATGGACAGTGGCAGAGTTTATCAAACAAATTTAAGTAGGGATATAAATATACATATGCATATACATATATAAACACATATACATACATGTGTATGTTTGTCTGTACAAAAAGAGACACAAGCATAACATCAAATCATTTCTTGAAATCAATCATAACTTGAATTGCAGCATTGCAATTTCCACTTGGTAAAACAGCAACAAGTCCACTAATTGCCCAAATTTATTAATTAAAATGATATTAATGAAAGTGAGATTCCTACCTGAAGGCCATTCTTACTATTTTTCTTTGCTCTGTAATAGTTGTCAGTCTATATGTGTATAGACAAACAAATTCAGCAAGTAATCTATGTTTCTTTATTGGCCTTCCTTTTTCAGACAAACAAAAGAGAACTTTACTTGCATTCATATGGTTAAATAAGGTTTGCACATAAGACATGCACTCATGTCTGTAAACCCAATAATACGGTGAGAGGTAAAGATCTTGCATGCACCCAGTTTTTCTCACACAAGTTGCAAGCATATGAAATAAGTCGGGAGAGAGAACTTTCAAGTTCCAAACACATAAGTAAAGAAGTTCAAATGTTGCACTACAACAAAGAAAACAGGGAAGTTTTTCACTTCTACAACAAAAGTAAAATATCACTAGAGTTCAAAAGCTAGATTATGTTTCTCTCTAAGGCTTTTGCCTCTAAGATCCCTATCATCCATTACATCTACTTGTTCTAGTATAAGATTTTTTTTATTTTTTTATTTTGGGGTCAATTATAGCAGTTTCAAAGTCCTTCCAACTAAAACCAAGAAAATCTCTCTCAGCCACGAATTTGCTGAATAGTTGAGCGCAGCACCTCATCCCCAACTATTGATCCTAGTACTCTCATGAAACCATCATTCCCAAGTTTCCCAGCCTGTGAAACATATGAAAGGAAAAAAAAAAAAAGTTAAGCACACAAACAAGAATTTTCAACCAATATTAACTCTATTTACTGTAGAGTTCTCGGATATCTTTGACTGAACAAAACCTACGCATCAAAAAATTCAACTATACTAACCATCAATGAGCTATACAGAATTTGCAACGCCTGCACCTTTGGTGGTGGAAGCGAGATCATCAGCTTGGAAATCAGCCTTAGATAAAAGGCAGATGCAGCATTTGGGGCAAACATGCGAGATGGAACAGCAGTCAAACGGCCTATAAAATCAATTTTGAAATATGTAACACTACTCAATGCTCAATGCAAGTAAATACCAAGAAACAAAGAAATTACCCGGCACTACATTAGCAGGCCTGTAGCTAAGAACACCTTCTGGAATAACACGGTTGGCACGCAACACTGCATACCATTGCGGATTTATCAGATCATCCACCCCGGTATCAAAATCCATTCTTGAGTGGCTCAATTGCAAAGAACCTATCTCAATCTTTTCACACTTTCCCAGTATAACTCGACACAAAACTAAATGTTTTTCACCATTTGCATCTACTTGCGCCGTCAGTGCACTAAAGAGACAACCAAAAAGATCAAAGACTAAAAACATAGAATTAAAAAAACAGAGAATAACATGTCAAAGTGTCAAACCAAATGTAACCAACCCAACATCCAAATATTAATAACCTCCCATGCACCTAAAATATTTTCATTATGCAAAGACTGCATAGTGCATACCTCATTCGAGGTGATCGAACAGGTGACAAGTATAAACCAACACCCAGAAGCCCAAAACCAGACATCACTCCAGTTGTTGTTCCAAATCCATGAGTCATAATACTCTGCACCCCCTGTACTGTTGTTCCAAACCATGCGAAAACAACATCAGTGTTTCCTCTAGCTTGTCTCACGAGTCCTGCCTGCATCCGGAAAGCATCATATTCAGCTCTCTCCATCGAACCACGTTTCCTCAAACGTTGATGAATGGCAGTGACCATAGCACCTGGCCCCACAGCTGCCATACCTGGGAGAAACAAACTCCTCACTATCTGATACCCTACCTCCTGCTCTCCCATCACCCTCGTATTTGGCCACCTGGGGGAAACAAATTCACACTCTTGGACATTTTTCCTTTTTTCGTTAGATGAACTTCCCTCAGGCTCTATCATCTCCCTCTTTCGCTTATTTAATTTCGCCTCGTTATCAGGGTTCGCTTCATTTTGCAAATCATCAGTAAAGTTAATCTCAATTTCAAGTTTCTGTTGCACCAAGTACTGGCTCTCATTGGCATTCCCAACAACTTCATTCTTTGGGTCCTCGCCCAAATTAACCAAACCATTGTCACCGTCATGGGAGCAAACGAGAGACTTGGGGAAAAAGCACATACCGTTCACATCAATCCATGCAACCGATCGGAAAGCCCCAGTGTCCAGATTGACTTCGATCATTCGGTGCAAGTCGGTAACACATTTCCAGCCTCCAATCTCAGTCTCGACAGACGAAACGCCCTTCGAAAACCCCGCTTTCACTGCCTCACAAACCTCCGCCTCAACGTCCACCCACGATTCCTCAACGTATCGCATGAACCGGGCCGGTTCTCCGCTCCGCTTGAAATTCGAGTAATTCTGAAGCAGCAGTTGCGCCGGAGCAAATGACGGCCCCAACGACACGAGTTTCGCGGGGACGGAAACCGGAATCGTAACCGCAATCCTACCGCTATCTACAACGCGCGAAACGACGCCGATCTCCTCCTCCGTCTCCTCCTTACCGGACACCACAGCTTTCGCCGTCACTTTCACATCCTTCGATTTCAAATCCATGGCCGAATTCGAGAGAGAGAGAGAAAAAAACAAAATATTAAAAACAACAACAACAAACCTACGCTCTCTATTTATAGATCCTCTGTACAAAAGATCAAACGAGAAGCTCTGTGAGGACTGAACACCCAGAACTCCTGAAGAAGAAAGTTTTGCCGCCTCCCTATTTATAGATTCTGTTGATGGGCACAGCAACATTGGCGTGCATACTAAGGGCAAATGAGGAATTTCACACCGAACGTTCAAACCGTGATCCCTCCTTGACTTCTAGACGAAGGAGCTGCTATCCAGCGGATTAGGTTGCAATTAATATTAATGACTCAGCATTTAGCAATCCTCATAATTTGGGCTTTATTCGGCCCTTTTTTAGATTTCTTCGGCCCAAAGAAATTCCAGGATAATTTTTTATTCTTTTTTTTGGTCAAATTAAAATTAATATATATGTATAACCATTACTAATGGGTGAGATTATTGTCGAGGTTTGAACATTAATATCTTATCCTAAATACTATCTATTAATCGTGAGTGAAGCCCGTGTGAGTAATAATTTATCAGATTACGGTTACATTAATAATTCACCGGTGACTACCTAACTACTACAGACAGTTTCTATTTATTGTAATCAACTAAATTCAATTCAAAGTATTAAAAATGTCATGTATGACATATGGTAAAGTTAAGTTAAAATGAATATATTTTAGACATTTTAGGATAAAATTGATCAGTGAATATTAAAAGATGTAGGAACTCTTTTAAGGATTATTCTTATTGGTTTGGGGATATTTAACTGTTTTTTAATATTGAATATTTTTTTTAGGGAAAATGGTACTTTTTCCCCCTATGTTATATACTTATAGCACTTTTTCCCCCTCAATTATTTAAGTGGCTCTTTTTCTCCCTGAAATGTTAAATGGACATATTTACCCTTAAAATAAATATTTCATTTATTTTTATTCTCCAATAAATTATTACTATAATTTGGTTCAAACCAGATACTATAGTAACCAAACCAAAATATTCCAATTACAATTTATAATCAAAACGCGATATTTAGAGTTTATTAAAATCGCGAACTGGAATGGCCGGTTCATGTTCCGAACTGAAAAAATAAAATACATTTATTGTTGAATTTAAACTATTTTAAAATAAAAAATAAAATTTTAAAATAAAGACGGTTCAAAATCGCGAACGGGATCCGGAACCGCCGGTTCATGATCCAGTTTTTTTTATTCTTAAATTTAATAAATTGAAATCCAAATATTGGGTTCTAGATTTGAATCATAACTGAAAACTTTTAATTCGATTGCTATAGTGTCTGGTTCAGTTCGAACCGAACCGTGGTAATTGCTACATATACGCAATAATTTGTTGGAGAAGTAAAATAAATAAAATGTTTACTTTAAGGGTAGAAATGTCAATTTAATATATTAGGGGGGAAAATCACCACTTTTAAAATAATTGAGGGGGCTAATGTGCTTACATAAATAATTGAGGGGAAAAAAGTGCTATAAGTATATAACATAGGGGTAAAAAGTGCCATTTTCCCTTTTTTTTATTCCCATGACTTAGAATAATGATTTTTTCCTTTTTGGGGATTGGATACTAGTCTAGGCTACCTATAATATGGTGTGAAAATTGAATTTTATTATCATAATTTGATACACATATTGCATTGGTCCACCCAACAAAAATCATACGGAATCTGAATTTTTTAATTTCTATATAGGGAAGGAGGAGATTAAATGGAAATAGCATGATACTCGTATTAAATTAGCCCAAAAAGAATAATCATGTGAATAGAATATAATTTCGATAAAGATTATGAATTCGTTTATTATCAATATCCTTTCATTTAAATCTATCACACATGATCATAATTGTGTTTAATACAAATCTAAAGAAAATAAATAAAATGGATCTTCAATTTTAAACGGCCATTTTAAGAAAAAGCAATTGTAATTAATATATAACGTTATTATATCATCATCGTTGAATGTTAATTAATATGCATGTCACCTAAAATTTAAACCCATAATTAATGGTTGCTAATACTATGTTTAATTTTGTACTTTATATTGCCATTGTAATGGTCTACCTAACTAGCATTATTACATCTTATTATGGAAAAAATAATAAGTCTACTCCTAAAGCACTCAATGGAGAATTTTCATTAGACTTTTACATCCAAAGAAAATGAAGCAAAGCACCTTTTTGATGGATTAATTACTCAAATTGATAATTACTCACCTACCTACATATTTGAATGCCCCATGATCACCACTAGGGCTGGCATTCCAGTTCAGGTAATCCGAATCGCATTGGTTCGGTTCGGTCTTAATCCGAAGTACTGATCAGTACTCAGTTTAAAGAAATCTATAATAGATATATAAGTTAGAAAGTAAGAGATTTACCCATTAAGCTATAGACACATTTACATTCAAAAAAAAAAAAAAAAAAAAAAAAAAAAAAGCTATAGACACATTTGTGTCAATACTTATGTTTGTATACAAATAAAGGCATACATTTTTCATTAAATGTTGTACACTTCAATTATAATGGATAAAATTGTCCCTACTACATTCTTATTAGACAAAAGTTACTATTTAATTCTAACTTTCATAATTCTATCATACACCTATATCTATCTTTTTCCTATTCTTTAACTATCATTTTGTTAAAACCATTATTATTTTTTGAATATTATTAACTCTATTACAATGTAGTTTTTTTTTTCACTTACACTGAAGCTCTCGAACTCACAACCTCCCATATGAAAATGTAATCTTGGTGCCATTAGACCACAAGGTCTTGGCATTAAAATCATTATATAATTACTTTAATTGTTGATTATATTTTAATTAAATTTCTATAATTGGTAAATCATGTGTGTGTGTGTATTGTGTGAAAATTGAATTTTATTATCATAATTTGATACACATATTGCATTGGTCCACCAAAAAGAAATCATGCGGAATCTGAATATTTGGGGGGTGGGGCGGAATTAATGCAGATAAAGTGATACTAAATTAGCCTAAAAAGGATTATCATGAGTAAAATATAATTTCGATAATTCTATAGGAGGGAGGGGAATAAATGCAGATAAAGTGAATACTAAATTAGCCTAATAAGGGGAGGGGAATAAATGCAGATAAAGTGATACTAAATTAGCCTAAAAAGGATTATTATGAGTAAAATATAATTTCGATAATTCTATAGGGGGGAGGGGAATAAATGCAGATAAAGTGAATACTAAATTAGCCTAATAAGGATTATCATGAGTAAACTATAATTTCGATAAAGGTTACGAATTTGTTTATTATCCATATCCTCTCATTTAAATTCGTCAGACATGATTTACTTGTGTTTGATATAATTTTAAATAAAAATAAAAATAAAATGTGATATGTAGTTTTAAATAGCCCTTTAAAAAAATGTAATTAGTACATAACTTTATTATATGATTATTGTGTTGAATGTTAATATGCAATGTCACCTAAAATTTAAACCCATAATTAATGGTTGCTAATATTGTATTTAATTTTTTATAGTCATTGTAATTGTCTACCAAATTATCAGTATTACATCTGATATATTATAGAGAAATAATAAGTGTACTCTTAGATCATTTAAAGGGGAATTTTTGCTAGACTTTTAGTATATGTTGAGGAAAGAGAAGCTTATGTGGCAAATGAGAGAGAGTCTAAGAGGGTTACAATTAATTTATAGGTTTTTTGAAAAAAAAAAAAAAAAAAAAGAGAGAGAGAGAGAGAGAGGTGAAAATGGTGTCATTATATTCCCCGCACATAAAATGTCTATCGGGTAAGTGCAATTGTTGCCTCTTTGGGGTGGTTGCGTATGCTTTTTTAAATGTCTCTTATCACATGTCTTTCATTTTAATGTTTTATTGAATGAAGTAAATGAAATAACAAATGCAATTAGCACTTTTTTTTTTCCAAAATCAATTTTTCAAACCCATAATTAATGATTACAACATAATATCTTCAACCTTTTCTTTATATTATTATTATTGTAATTATCCGCCTAACTATCATTATTAAATCTTACAGTAAATAATATTAAGGTGCCAATTCTGCTGAATGAAAAAAAAAATCAAATTAAAAATATTGTTGCGCACTTTTTTTTGTCAAATTATTACTCAAACACATACTCAATGGCTACCCCACACACACACACACACACACACACACACACACACACACACACACACACACACACACACATATATATATATATATATATATATATATATATATATATATATATATATATATATATAGAAGTGGGTTCTAGTGCAGGTGGGCACCTCAGGTGTGGTTGTGCGGTTTAATCTGAGTCATTCATCTCGTTTAAATCAACGTCCAAGATTATCAAAATTAAATTAAAAAATGCGGTGGCATTTTGGTAAATTTTGCATCTCGGTAAATTTGATGTGTTTGGGTTTGGACTTAATGTGCGTGTGATTTGTACTTAAGGTGCGTGAGATTTGTGCTTAATGTGCGTGGGGTGTGTGCTTAATGTGTGTGGGGTTAGTGATTAATGTCAGTAGTTGTGGAAACTTAAAGTGTGTGAGTTAATACCTAAAGTGCGTCAGTTTAATGCTTAATGTGCGTAAGGTTTGTGCTTAATGTGCGTGAATTTTATGCTTAATGTGCGTGAATTTGTGCTTAATATGAGCCATTTTAAAATCTTAAGTGCGTGGGTTTTGTGTTTAGTGTGCTTTATTCTGTGCTTAAGGTGCGTGCTTTATGTACTTAATGTGAGTGATTTGTGTTCTTAAGATGCTTTGTTTGTGTGCTTAACGTGCCTGATGATTTGTATACCTAAGATGCGCCATGTTAATATTGAAGATGCATCCAACCGCACGACCGCACGGGAAGCTTTTACCGCACCTGAACCCTTCCATATATATATATATATATATATATATATATATATATATAACTATCATTATCATATCTTACTCTAGAAAAATGTTACTTTACCAGTCCATTTAGTTCGTATAAAATATTTGATGAGGAATAAAATTAAAATTTCATGAAAACTAAATTACCAGGAAGATGCGTTCCATTGTTTAGAATGATAAGAAATTATATGAATATAAATACCAATATACATACTCATAAGGATAATAATGATAATAAATTATATTATGATTACATATTTTATTATAATAATGTAATAAATATTATAATAATTATTTTTATTATAATGTAATAAAAGCAACACCGTAATAAAAGAAATACCAAAACACATTACGAAAGGTGCTTAATTGCATCGCCTATGTTGCTTAATCTTTCGGTGGTTTCCAAATACGTTTTGGTAACCACCAAAAAGTTAATTTTTTTTTGAATGCACCAAAAAGTTAATTACTTTGCCGTGCCTATGGAAAATGTAATAAAGTATAAATATTTAAGGAAAAAAAAAAAAGAATAATAATAATATAATAGAATAATCTAAATTTTTAATGCTTTTATCATGAGGGTATAATAGTGGAACCACGTTATATTTTCTTCCCAAATTCACCATTGTGCATAGAATTTGTTTTCCTTAATTTCTAGGAGTATTTTTCAAAGGAAATTGAATTTCATGAACCAAACAACATTCTCCTCCACATTTAAGAAAACCTTTTCTGTAGAAATTGTTTTCCATCCAATCAAACACCCCTCAAGTGTAACATTATGGTGTGAACGGTAAGTTTCCACTTGTATTGATTTTTTTTAGTATTATTAAATCAGTTACACTGTAGTTTTTGTTTATATTGACATCTCATTTGAGAAAGCCACAGTTATATCGCTTGACTACCGTTCGAACCAATACAATTATGTCACTTGTATTGATTTGATTCAAAGAAGAAATGAAGCAAAACATTTTTTTTTATGGATTACTTACTCAAATTGATAATTACTCTTCCCTACCTACATATTTGAATTTTGAATGCACCATAATGGGATCACCACAACCACCAATTTAATTTACAATTACCATAATTTGCGTACCTATATTTTCAATATACTATCTACCCATCTATAATCAGGATGATGGTTTTGATTCACCTAGTGGGTATTTTATATATAAATTTAATTTATATTTTTAAAAATTTATACATTTTCTTCTCAAAAAAAAAATACTATTTTAATGAATAATTGTGTTTGATATTATTTTAAAGGAAACACAAATAAAACGTGATAGTCTAGTTAAAAAAATTGCCCATTTTACAAAGACATGGTTAGTACTTAATGTGATATGTCATGATTGTATTGACTGTTATTATGAGTTGTCATCCCAAACAAAAAATCATAATCAATAATTACATTAACGTAAACTCAAATTTATCTTTTAACGTATTATTTTTTTTTTGATATACTCAAAATTTTCACCATCAAATATAATGATTAATTCCCTCGCTGAGTTGTAGATATCTCTTTTGGATGGAACAGCTGGCCTGAAGATTTAAGCTAAGACTGTTATCTCCTAACGTATTATAAATGATTACAATAAACTCAAAATAATTTTTACTTTATATATATAGCGCATGCATGTCCCTATCATTGTTACATCTTACTATAGGAAAGTGATAAATGTGCTTATGGAGTAAAATTTTCATTGCTTGCTTATTTTATTTTAGGTGACGAGAGAAATCCGCCTCCATTATTCAAAGATGAGCACTTGATAAATTTTGTTTATCTGCAATAGTCCGCACGACATATTTTGGTTCTATTATAAGAAGAAGACGAAATGAAAAATATCGTAACATTCTTTTTTCTTCAAAATCAATAACAACATAACATCAATAGTAAAGAAAATAGAATAAAAATGAGAGTAATTGTAATTACTTATAATATATTTCTATAGCTTCTCAACATGTACTTAATTATGAACCACCACAACCACCTACTTAGCTTATCTTGTTATTACATATGATTCTTGTCTTTGTAATTGCACTTTATACACGATTAATACAATATTTGTCCCGTGATGTATATTCGTTCACTATTATCGTTATATTATTGTTTACGGCAATTCAATCCTTATTTGTTATAATAACTCATTCATTCATCGGGTTATATAATTCGGACTCCTAAATTAATATAATCGATCATTAGTGCTCTACTTACTTTATATAACCATTGTAATTGTCTACTTAACTATCATTATTACATTATGAAATTTTCGGACAACAACAACAATAACCAAAAAAAAAAAAAAAAAAAAAAAAAAAAAAAAAGAGAGAAAAGTTGCACATTGATTGCACAAATGCTGCCCAACAGGTGTGTATGTGCAATCGCTGGACGGACTGATGCTATATTTAACAACATCTGAATGAGGCGGCGCCGATCAACCCCAAGAAGTCATTGAAGAAGGGAAAGATCATGGCCACCACCGCCGTGACTATCACGTACGCCGTCCTCCATGTCAGCCAGAAGAAGTTCACCCTGTAAGCTCCCAAGTATGGAACCCTGATTGTGTATTCCGCCGTTATGAATTTGCTCTCCCCCCCATTTTTGGCTGCTGCGTGACTCCACCAACCCGAAGATGGGCTAACAGAAAACCTGTGGAAACAACCCAAGAATTCTTCACTATTTGCATATTCTGATGATGCTCTGAGAGCATGGATTATTCATAATTTTTAGACAAAAAATACCAACATGGATGAAAGAGAGAGAGGGTGCAAGATCCTTCTGTAATTTTGAAGTTTTTGTCATTTTGTGAGGCCCACATGATTAGAATATCGCCTAACTCAGGCGTGAAAACACAAGTCGTGCCCAGTTGGGGCGCGTGCACTCTACGTGCTTGCTGGGCGCAAATTGTTACTTTTTTTGTTTTTTTTTGGTTAATTCAGTATTTTTTCTTTGCTCTGTAATAATTATCTAACTTTCAAGTTCCAAACAAATAAGTAAAGAAGTTCAAATGTTGCACTATAACAAAGAAAACAAGGAAGTTTTTCAATTCTACAACAAATAAATAAAAGATCTCTTAGAGTTCAAAAGCTAGATTATGTTTCTCTCTAAGGCTTTTGCCTCTAAGATTCCTATCATCCATTACTTCTACATGTTTTAGTATAAGATTTCTTTTTCTTTTTTTGGGAGTTCAATTATAGGAAATTCAAAGTCCTTCCAACTAAAACTAAAAAAATCTCTCTCAGCCACGAATTTCCCGAATAGTTGAGCGCAGCACCTCATCCCCAACTACTGATCCTAGTTCTCTCATGAAACCATCATTCCCAAGTTTCCCAGCCTGTGAAACATATCAAAGGAAAACAAAAAAGAAAAAGTTAAGCACGCAAACCAGAATTTTCAACCAATATTAACTCTACTTACTGTATAGTTCTCAGATATCTTTGACTGAACAAAACCTAAGCATCAAAAAATTCAACTATACTAACCATCAATGAGCTATACAGAGTTTGCAACGCCTGCACCTTTGGTGGTGGAGGCGAGATCATCAGCTTGGAAATCAGCCTTAGATAAAACGCAGATGCAGCATTTGGGGCAAATATATATGTATAACCAGTACTAATGGGTGAGATTATTGTAGAGGTTTGAACATTGATCTCTTCTCTTAAATACTGTCTATTAAACGTGAGCAAAGTCCGTGCGAGTAATAATTTATCAAATTACGGTTACATTAACAATTCACCGGTGACTACCCAACTACTTCAGACGATTTTTATTTATTGTATTCAACTCAATTCAATTCAAAGTATTAAAATGTCATGCACGACATAGGGTAAAGGTCAATGAAAATGAATATATTTTAGACATTTTAGGATATAATTGATCGGTGAATATTAAAAAGATGTAGGATCTCTTTAAAGATTATTCTTATTGGTTTGGGGATATTTAACTTTGTTTTTTAATATTAAATAATTTTTATTCCTATGACTTGGAATGATTATTTTTTCCTTTTTGGGGAATTGGATTCTAGTCTAGTCTACATATAATATGGTGTGAAAATTGAATTTTATTATCATAACTTGATACACATTACATTGGTCCACCAAAAAAATTATACGGAATCTGAAATTTTAATTTCTATATGGGGAGGGAGGAGATTAAATGCAAATAACATGATTAGACCTGGCAATTTGTGTATACGGGTCAAAACGATAATGACACGAACGCGATAAGGCTAAACACGGACACGACACGTTATGGTTAACGGGTTCAAATTTTTAACACGAACACGAACACGAACACGATTTATTAACGGATTAAACGGGTTGACACAATAGACACGTTTTATTAACAGATTTCAAGTCGTGTCGACACGATATGACACGAAACCCGTTTAAACCCGCTATTATTATTAATATATTTAAAAAACTAAAATTTAAAGTTTTTTTTTTTTGAAGGTCAATCTTGCGATTGTATTAATGAATCAAAGCCGAAATAGTGTCAGGTGGGATAGCATCCCAGTACATAGCTTGATCCTGAGTAAATGCTAACGTAGCTAAAGTATGCGCATGTAAATTAACCTGCCTAGAAATATAATCCAAAGTAATACGATTAAAAAACGACATAAACGTCCTGCACTGGTCAACTGTGACCCCAACGTACGAATGTATCGGCGTATGATGGTGCCTGAATATCGCTGCCAATTCCATGCAATCCGTGAGTAAACTTACTGATGTGGTGTCCCGTTCAAGTAGCCAGGACAAAGCCTCCTTGTATGCCTGAGCCTCCGCCATAAGTGGTGAAAAACAAACTGGTAACTTGCCATTCCTTGCTGCCACAAACGAGCCATCTGGCGCTATAATTACCATACCGTAAGTAGCCTCGCCCGTGTCGTGCCGGAAACCCGCGTCCACATAACATCGTAGACCACCCCCTCCTGGACCATTCACGTGGTCCGTCGCCGGTGTCGGGTTGGTTCGGCCAACATGAGCAGTGCTGTACGCCTGCAGTGTTACGGTGGCTGCTCTGACCAACTGGGTAGGCTGCATCATTGATCCCTTCCAGACAGCTGAATTCCGGGTTCTCCAAATATAATATAATACTGCTACCATTAACCGGATCTGCTCCTCCGTCAAGACTGCCATAACCCCTTTTAGCCATGTTGTAAACGAGTCTGCAACAATATTAATACTAGGTAATTGTGTTATATCCCAAACAAGTCTAGAATATTCACAGAGCACTAAAGCATGGAACACATCTTCATGATCTAAACCACACATTGGGCAAGTTGGGTCCACCTCCACCCTTTTAAATATCAAGTTAAGGGTTGTTGGTAAAATATCACATATAGCTCTCCACAAAAAAGTTTTCCATTTCGGGGGTACTTTTATTTTCCACATTGCGATCCACTTATCAAAATTCGCTGGATTATTCTCATAATCTCCCACAATATGCCTATAGGCATTCTTTACTGTATATGTCCCCTTTAGGTCACTCATCCAATACCATGAGTCCTCATACTCAGGACTAACAGGGATCATATTTATTCGCTCAACATCTTCAGGAATAAATAAATCAGACAGAATATGCGGATCCCAGGTATGAGTTTGTGAATCAATTAGTCCTGCAACTCGCGCCTCTCTCAATTGCTGTGGCATTTCTGTTTGAATCAATGGGCTAGGATTGTCTCGTAACCACGGGTGTCCCCATATTAGGGTTGTCTGTCCATTCCCAATCCTCCTTCGCACCCCTGAGACTACCATTGCATGGGCCGCCATTATACTTCTCCAACAATAACTCGGGCAATTACCAATAGTTGCATCTGTAAAACTGGTTGTGGGATAATACCTTGCCTTATAGATTTTAGCTACGAGTGTTTCTGGGTCTGTTAAAAATCGCCATGCCTGTTTACCTAGCATTGCTATATTAAAAGCCCTCAGCTCTTTAAAACCCATACCGCCATACTTTTTTGGTATGCACAACCTGTCCCATGCCTTCCAATGTATTCCCCTTTCTCTTCCATTGCCCCACCAATATTTATTCATAGTTCGCTCAATTGACTGACAAACTGTCTCAGGTAACAAAAAAACACTCATCGAAAAGGTAGGCATAGATTGTGCTACACTTTTCAATAATACTTCCTTACCGGCCTGAGAGAGTAGCTTTTTACTCCACGAACCAATTCGTTGCCTGATTTTTTCCTCCACATACGAAAAAACAGCTCTCTTGTTTCTCCCTACAAAAGATGGTAGACCCAGATATTTCCCAAAATTGGGTGCTTGCACCACCCCCAAACAATTCGCCACCTGTGTCCTGTCAGCCTCCTGGGTATTTCTGCTAAAACATATATTTGATTTATTATAATTCACTACCTGGCCTGACAATTTCTCATACCTTGCAAGACACTGCCTTATAACTCCTGCCTCCTGGATATTTGCTTTAAAAAATAGGAGACTATCATCCGCAAAAAATAGGTGTGATACAGGTGGTGCCCCCCTTGCTACTCTGCACCCATGTATTGAACCTGCCAACTGTTCATACTGTAATATCATCGAGAGAGCCTCTGCACAAATAATAAATAAATACGGAGAGAGCGGGTCTCCCTGCCTGAGTCCCCTGGTTGGTTTTACGTGCCCCCCTTCTATACCATTAATCATTACAGTATAATTAACAGTCGTTACACACATCATAATGAGCTTCACCCACTTCTCACTAAAACCCATAGCAGTCAGCATCCTTTCCAAAAAGTTCCACTCCATTCTATCATAGGCCTTTGACATATCTAGCTTTAATGCACTCCATCCCACTATACCACATTGCTTTCTATTCAGATAATGCCCCACCTCCGCTGCCACCAGGATATTATCCGTGATTAGCCTTCCCGGGATAAAAGCACTCTGGGATTCTGAGATCAATCCTCCCATCAATGTTTTCATCCTATTTGCAACCATTTTGGCCATAATTCTGTAAATAACATTACTCAATGCGATGGGCCTTAAATCTGCTACTGTCTCAGGCATCTCTTTCTTCGGTATCAAGACAATGTTAGTATCATTCAATCCTTCAGGGAATACACAGGAATTCAAGGCATTAATTATAAAACCAGATACATCTCCTCCCACTATCCCCCAAAATTGCT
The DNA here is from genome assembly GCF_001879475.1 of Ipomoea nil. NCBI lineage: Eukaryota > Viridiplantae > Streptophyta > Magnoliopsida > Solanales > Convolvulaceae > Ipomoea > Ipomoea nil. The sequence goes on from NW_017619749.1 coordinate 2,533,329, forward strand.
GGTAGAAACCCGGGTTCAACCCATCCGGCCCCGGTGCCTTATCCGGATACATTGAGAAAATAGCCTTTTTAACCTCATTAGTTTCGAAAGGGCGGTCTAGCATCATATTCTGCTCCAACGTTACTCGTGGGGTTAGGACTCCAAAAAGTGGATCATTACAACTCAGTCCATTTGAGGCAAAAATATTTTCAAAATAATTCTGTATAACAGCATGCATATCATCCCCCTCCACCCAGTTACCAGCATCACATTTAATTGTAGAAATTAAATTCTTTTTTCGGCGTGCAGAAGCATACCTGTGATAAAATTTTGTATTCGCATCAGCCCCGCGTAGCCAGTGTTGCTTGGCCCGCTGCCTCCAAAACACATCCTCCTGGGCCTCTACTCGTTTCATGGTATTCTCAATCTGTTGGTACTCAACGAGAGCTACCAAATCTCGTCTATTCCGTATGGCATCTTGCCTCCGCTGCAGATGGTTAATTCGCTTTCCAAATTTATGGAACTGATCTCCACCCCACCGCATCAACTTTTCTCCACACAACTGCTGGCAGTGCAGCAATCCCTCCGTTCTCCCCTCTTGCCAGGCCGTTTCTACTACTCCTTTGCACCCCTCATCTAATAGCCAAGCCATTTCAAATCTGAACTTTCGCGGTCCCCTTCTCCTTGGCATGCAAATCGCATTAATACTGAGGAATAGGATCGAATGATCCGATGCCCGAGTTCGAATATTTTCCAGCATTGCATTCTCATTGAGCAGACCCCAATCATTCGTTATTAAAGCCTTATCCAATCTTTCCTCTATCCAATTCGGCGTCCCCTTCCCCTTCTGCCACGTATACTGATGGCCCCTCATTGGCATTTGCATCAAACCACAGTCATCCACAGCATCTCCGAAACCCCGTAACAGACTATTAGGATACGGATTTCCCCCCTTCTTCTCATGCTGATATAGTAGATTATTAAAATCCCCTATCACCACCCAAGGCAATAAGGATCTAGTCTTGAGAGTACCAAGTAAATCCCATGTCTCCTCCCGCCTACCACGCTCGGGGATACCATAAATGCATGTCATGCGCCATAACTTATTAAACAAGCTTACCTCCACATCAATATGACTCTGCGAATAGCTTAAAAATCTCACCGTATTATTCTTCTTCCACAAAAGCGCCATTCCTCCACTCAAACCATCGTTATCAACATAAAACAAACCTTCATAGCCAAGCGTAACCCGGATCCGTTCTGCATGTATCCGTGGTACCTTGGTCTCCATCAAAAACACAAAATCAGGCTTCTTACTGGACGCAAGGCCCACAATCTGTCGAACTGTGCGTGGATTGCCCAAGCCACGACAGTTCCAGCTCAGAGTACTCATGATGATGGGCGGGGCTGGACACCAGCTCCCGCCATGGACAAGTTTTTTGAAACAGCTGCGGTTGTTACCTTATCGTTTCCACTTCCCTCTCCCCCATCGGTTCCATGTCTACGGCGCTTTGTCGTAGCCACCACCACCTCATCCTCAGACATACTCGTGGGTGCGACAGCCCCACTTCCCTGTCCCCCATCCACTACACGTGGCTTGACTCCCAGTGGTCGTGGTTTCCCGCCTACCGGAACAAGCCAGCTATCCCCAACCGCTCTAGGAGCGCTCCGGGATCCACCAGCTCGCAAATCCGGACCGTACAGGTACCTTTCGACCGGAACTCCAGCCTCCCTAGCGTGTATGCAGAAAGTATGCAAGTGACCCATACAACCACAAAAGTAACAAAACTTATGCAGCCGTTCATACCTGAAATTGACCCATGTTGTTGTCCCATCTCTCTTCATCAACCTCATCCTCCTTCTAAGCGGCCTATCAACCGAAATTGACACCCGAATACGATGAAAAGTTAACCATGGTGCCCCTTCGAATCGCTCATCATGCTTAACAAATAAGCCCAGAAAATTCCCTGCCTGTTCCAGAATTGCGTGAGATGTGTACCCCTTAGGCATATCATGCAACTGTACCCACATATCAATCATGTCCAGCTTAACATCCACAGGATTCACCCCATCCAACACCTCCCGACACACAAGAGCATTGTTCTCAAAAGCCCAGGGACCCCCATTTAGCACATAATCCATGTCTGTTTTGTGGAAAAAAACAAACAAGAACAATCCCCTCTGAATCTCCGTCACCTGTACCCCGCGCACCGGCTGCCAAACTGACGCTAACACCTGCCGCATAAAATCAAGTTTTATCAACTTTTGTGTCAAAAACCGCCCTACCACCCTCTATGTCTCCTCCTCACCCTCCCCGCCTCCCTCAACCCCGTCATCCTCCCCTTCCGGCATAAACACCGCACCCTCCTCCTCCAGCAGTGCCCAATCCGCCCACCTATCCGTCAATTCCGCCACACCCCCCACTACCCCCTGTTGCCGTGTGACCCCCCCATCCCCCCTTCCACGTTGCCCCCTTTGCAATCCATCCCCCCCATTCAAACTGCCTCCCTCATTCAAACTTCCTCCCTCATTCAAACTGTCTCCCCCACCCAAACCATCCATACCAACCCCATTCAAATTACCCTTCCCGCCTGCCAACACACTGCCCCCATGCAACTCTTTTTCACACACCCTCCTTCCCCCAATTTGCCGTATCTGACTCATCACCGCCTCACCCCTTGCGAACTCCCTCCCCGCCGAAACGTCCCCAACAGTCCGCCGTACCTGCTGCCTCTCCTCCATCGTTCGGCGTAAGTCCGCCCCCTCCGACAGTTCCGCACCATACCGCCCATCATCCGCATTCGGCTCCTCCTCTCGCCCATTCAACTCAACATCCATAACAATATCACCGGCCATCGTCCGGAGAGAATGAAAACAAAGCTTCGTCGGAAAAAAACCTAGGAAACCCTAGTAGAAACCGCAAAAACCCTAGAGAGAATCTAGAGAGAGGATGTTAACTGGGTTATTTGTCTGTACTAAAATTTAAAGTTAAGTTCTATATATATAAAAATAAATAAATAAATAAAACCTACAGTTCAATTCATCAAACAAACTAAAAAATTTTCAATTCATAACATAATAAAATAACATCCAAAAATCATAATTAAAGGAGTCCATACAAGTTTTTAGAATAAAATTGAACACAATCAAAATTCAAATTTCAAATTGTTGAACATCAATAATTGGTGTAGAATCTAGGCCTAATGTAATAAATTCATCCTTAGTACATAATATCTTTTGTAATCTCAATAATGACAATGGTTCTTACATAAATGACAATGATTTTTAGCGGGTTATAAACAGGTTTGGTAAACGGGTTCGTGTTAACGCGTTAACACGACAATATTAACGGGTTCTTAATATGTTTAACGGGTTGACACGTTAAGACACGAAAAATAACGGGTCCTTAACGGGTCAACCCGTTAACAACCCGGGACACGTTAAGGCTAGACACTAACCCGTTATTTTCGTGTTCGGTTTCGTGTCATGTTAACGAGTCGTGTCCATAATTGTCAGGTCTAAACACAATACTCCGTATTAAACTAGCTCAAAAAGGATAATCATGTGAGTAAAGTATAATTTCGATAAAGGTTATGAATTCGTTTATTATCAATATCCTCTCATTTAAATCCGTTACACATGATTATAATTATATTTAATTCAAATCTAAAAAACAAATAAAATGTGATCTTTAATTTTAAAGGGTCTTTTAAAAAAATGTAATTAATATATAATGTTATTATATGATCATTGCATTTAATGTTAATATGCAATGTCACCTAAAATTTAAATCCATATTTAATGGTTGCTAATATTATATTTAATTTTTTTTTATACTTTATATATCCATTGTAATTGTCTACCTAGCTACCATTATTACATCTTATTATGGAAAAATAATAAGTGTACTCTTAGAGCACTGAATGGAAATTTTTCATTAGACTTTTAGCCAAATGAGAGAGTGTAAGAGGCCGGGTTACAATTAATTTATAGGTATTTTGAAGATTTTTTTTTGTTTTTTGTTTTTTTTTTAAAAAAGGTGAAAAGGGTGTCAATTCCCGTACATAATATGTCCAACCGGTGAGTGCAATTGTTGCCTCCTTGGGGTGGTTGTTTATCATTTTTTTTTTTTGAATGCCTCTTATCACATTTCTTTCATTTTTATTGATTGATGAAGTACGTAAATGAAATGACAAATATTATAACACTTTTTTTTTTTAATTCCAAAATCAATTTCTCAAACCCATAATTAATGATTACAACATACTATCTTCAACCTTTTTTTCTTTATATGATCATTATAATTGTTTGCCTAACTATCATTATTAAATCTTACGATAAAAATTAAAAAAACAAAAAACAAAACAAAAAACGTTAAGGTGTCAATTATGCAGAATGAAGAAAAACAAATGAAAAATATCATGGGTCCAAATTAATTACTCAAACCCATACTCAATGGCTACCATATATTTATCATTATTCTTTTTTTCTTTTTTGAAAAGCCATTATTCTTTTTTCTTTATATAACCCTTATCTAATTATCTATGTAATTATCATTATTATATCTTACTCTAGAAAATATAATGTTAAGTGTACTCTTATGATAATAAATTATATTATAATAATGTAATAAATATTATAACAAATATTTTTATTATAATGTAATAATAATAAAAACAGTACCGTAATGTGCTCCCAAATTAAAGCACCTTTGCTTAATTGCATCACCTATATTGTTTAACGTTTCGACGGTTATCAAATAAATTTCTGTAATTACCAAAAAATTAATTATTTGCGGTGCCTACGAGAAAAGTAATAAAGTATAAATATTTAAGGGAAAAAAATAGAATATAATAGTATGAATTTTTCATGCCTTTACCATGAGGTTGTAATAATTTAATTTCTCAATTAATAGAATATAATAGTATGACTTTCAAAAAAAAGAATATAATAGTATGAATCAATTTCTCAATTCAAACCCATAGCCAATTTAATTTCTATTTTTAAAAATTATATTATTTTAACGAATAATTGTGTTTGAATATTATTTTAAAGAAAAAAACAAATAAAACGTGATATCCTAGTTTTAAAAAATTACCCATTTTAAAAATACAGGATTGGTCCTTAATGTGATATAGTATGATTATGTTGACCGTTATTATGAGTTGTCATCCCAAATTTAAAATCATAATCAATAATTATCCCAAATTTAAAATCATAATCAATAATTACAATAATGTGTTATCTTTAAACTCTAAATAACTCAAATTTATCTTTTAACGTATTATAAATGATAAATGATTACAATGAACTCATATCGTGACATTCTTTTTTTTTTTTTCCCCTTCTAAATCAATAACAACATAACATCAATAGTAAAGAAAATAGAATAAAAGTGAGAGTAATTATATTATAATTATTTATATATTTCTTGATTGTCAACATGTACTTAATTATGAACCACCACAACCACCTACATACGCAGTACAATTGCCGTAATTTACTCGCATATACGTAATTTTGATATTATGTTCTTATCTATAATAGTGAATTTTTTATTTTTTATTTTTTATTTTAAAACTTAGATGATCTTTCGCCAGACTAATCTTAAATTCATATACGTAATTTTGATATTATGTTCACGAAATTAGTTCTTTGGTCACATCCTATAGCCTACATGTACGCACAATGGATCCAATCAGACCCTTCCATTATCATTGGGCTTTTTCCTATACATGTTTTCAGTGAGATTCAAATCCTCACACTGTCGCCTTCTATCATGACCTGACCTTTAAGTTAGGCGATGAACCAATCACGCTAAATGCCAGGGGCATAATAGTGATAATTTTGGAAATGCAAATAAAGTGATATCAAACTAGCCCTAAAATGGGTGACTAGCAGGTGAATACAGTATAATTCTTATATTAGAATATCACGAGTTCAATTTGTGTAATTGTGTTAACGCCTTTTTGTTCAAATATGACATACATGTTTATAATTGTGTTTGATTCAATTTTCAAGAAAACAAATAAAATGTGCTCTTTTATTTAAAACGACATTTAAAGGTGTAATTAGTCCAATTATTCGATCAAAAATTTAAATCTATAATTAATGATTGCCACATATTATATTTATTACTTTCTTACTTTATATAGCCATTGTAATTCTGTATTTAACTATCATTTTTACATTATTAAAAGTATGATATTTTCGAAAACAACAAAGAAAGAAAAAATTAAAGTTGCACATTACTTGCACAAATGATGCCCAACATGTGTGTATGTGCAATCATGGGCGATTGAAGTGGTCTCCAACCATTCTATTGAAATTAAGAATAAAATTCAAATAGGTCACTCAATTGCACACTAAAGCACCCAATTTTTCTTGCACAAGTTGCAAGTATATGAAATAAGTCGGGAGAGAGAACTTTCAAGTTTCAAATACACAAGTAAAGAAGTTCAAATGTTGCACTACAACAAAGAAAACAGGGAAGTTTTTCACTTCTACAGTAAAATATCTCTAGAGTTGAAAAGCTAGATTATGTTTCTCATCAGTAAAGCTAATCTCAATTTCAAGTTTCTGTTGCACCAAGCACTGGCTCTCATTGGCATTCCCAACAACTTCATTCTTTGGGTCCTCGCCCAAATTAACCAAACCATTTTCACCGTCATGGGAGCAAACGAGAGACTTGGGGAAAAAGCACATACCGTTCACATCAATCCACGCAACCGATCGGAAAGCCCCAGTGTCCAGATTGACTTCGATCATTCGGTGCAAGTCGATAACACATTTCGAGCCTCCAATCTCAGTCTCCACAGACGAAACGCCCTTCGAAAACCCCGCTTTCACCGCCTCAAAAACCTCCGTCTCAACGTCCACCCACGATTCCTCAACGTATCGCATGAACCGGGCCGGTTCTCCGCTCCGCTTGAAATTCGAGTAATTCTGAAGCAGCAGTTGCACGGGATCGTCGAGCCGCGCAGGAGCAAATGACGGCCCCACCGACACCAGTTTCGCGGGGACGGAGACCGGAATCGTAACCGAAATCCTACCGCTATCTACAACGCGCGAAACGACGCCGATCTCCTCCTTACCGGACACCACAGCTTTCGCCGTCACTTTCACCTCCTTCGATTTCAAATCCATGGCCGAATTCTAGAGAGAGAGAAAAAACAAAAAATAAAAAACAACAACAACAAAGCAAAGCTATACAAATGAATTAACGAGAGAAGCTCTTTGAGGACTGAACACCGAGAACTCCTGAAGAAGAAAGCTTTGGCGCCTCCGTATTTATAGATCCCTATTGCACTGACGAATATGGGTCTCAGGGCACAGCAACATTGGCGTGCATACTAAGGGCAAATAAGGAATTTCACACCGAACGTTTTTAAACCGTCATCCCTCCTTGACTTCTAGACGAAGGAGCTGCTACCCAGTGGATTAGGTTGCAATTAATATTAATGACTCAGCATTTAGCAATCCTAATAATTTGGGATTTATTCGGCCCTTTTTGAGATTTCTTCGGCCCAAAGAAATTCCAGAATAATTTTTTACTTTTTTTCTTTGTCAAATTAAAATTAATATATACGTATAACTGGTACTAATGGGTGAGATTATTTTTCGTTCACGAGAAAAATCTACAATCACTATATGAAAATATACACAAAAAAATCATGTGCACTAAGTTAATTATTTTTGTGCATAGTAACTCTATGGGTCCCACATCCCGGCCCAACAACATAATTAGAAAAATGTAAATCATAGGAATTTTCATACTGGAGTTGTCAACGTTTAAACATTGGTCTATTCTCTCAAATACTGCTTACTAAACTAGTGAGCTAAGTCCATGCGGCCAATAATTTATCAGATTACGCTTACATTAACAATTCATCGGTGACTTCCCAACTACTACAGGCGATTTTTATTTATTGTAATCAACTAAATTCAATTCAAAGTATTAAAAATGTCATGCATGACATAGTGTAAAGTTAAGTGAAAATGAATATATTTTAGACATTTTAAGATAAAATTTATAAGTGAATATTAAAAGATGTAGGATCTCTTTAGGGATATTTAACTTTGTTTTAGGGATATTTAACTTTGTTTTTTAATACTCCGTATTAAATAGTTATTTTTTATTCTCATGACTTAGAATAATGATTTTTTTCCTTTTTGGGGAATTGGATTCTAGTCCAATCTACCTAATATGGTGCGAATTTTATTATCATAATTTGATACACATATTGCATTGGTTCACCCAACAAAAATCATACGGAATCTGAATTTTTTAATTTTAATATGGAGAAGGAGGAGATTAAATGCAAATAGCATGATACTCGTATTAAACTAACCCAAAAAGGATAATTGTGTGAGTAGAGTATAATTTCGGTAAAGGTTATGAATTCGTTTATTATCAATATCTTCTCATTTAAATCTATCACACATGATCATAATTGTGTTTAATACAAATCTAAAGAAAACAAATATGTGATCTTCAATTTTAAACGTCCATTTTAAGAAAAAAAAATTGTAATTAATATATAACGTTATTATATCATCATTGCGTTGAATGTTAATTAATATGCATGTCACCTAAAATTTAAACCCATAATTAATGGTTGCTAATATTATATTTAATTTTTTACTTATATAGCCATTGTAGTTGTCTACCTAACTAGCATTATTACATCTTATTATGGAAAAAATAATAAGTGTATTCCTAGAGCACTCACTCAATGGAGAATTTTCATTAGACTTTTAGCATCCAAAGAAAATGAAGCGAATCATTTTTTTTTTATGGATTAATTACTCAAATTGATAATTACTCACCTACATATTTGAATGACCCAGGATCACCACTAGGACTGGGCATTCCAGTTCAGGTAATCCGAACCGAACCAGTTCGGTTCGGTCTTAAACCAAAATACTGATCAGTACTCGGTTTAAAGAAATCTATAATAGATATATAATTTATTATAATAGATATATAAGTTAGAAAGTAAGAGATTTACCCATTAAGCTATAGACACATTTGTGTCAATACTTACATATTTATGCAAATAAAGGTATACATTTTTTATTAAATGTTGTACACTTCAATTATAATGGATAAAATTGTCGCTACTACATTCTTATTAGACAAAAGTATGTTGTACATTTCAATTATAATGGATAAAATTGTCCCTACTTGTACACTTCAATTATAATGGACAAAATTGTCCATACTTGTACACTTCAATTATAATGGACAAAATTGTCCCTACTACATTCTTATTAGACAAAAGTACCATCACCGTTACTATTTAATTCTAACTTTAGTAACTCTATCATACACCTATATCTATGATATCTTTTTCCAATTCTTTAATTATCATTTTGTTAAAATCATTATTTTTTTAATGTTATTAACTCTATTACAATGTAGTTTTTTTTTTTTTTTTTTTTCCACAACCTCCTATATGAAAATGCAATCTTGGTGCCATTAGACCACAAGGTCTTAGCATTAAAATCATTACATAATTACTTTAATTTCTATAAATTGGTAAATCGTGTGTGTGTGTGTGTATGGTGTGAAAATTGAATGTTATTATCATAATTTGATACACATATTGCATTGGTCCACCAAAAATAAATTGTGCGGAATCTGAATATTTTAATTTCTATAGGGGGGGAGAGGGGAATAAATGCAGATAAAGTGATACTAAATTAGCCTAAAAAGGATTATCATGAGTAAAATATAATTTCGATAATTCTATAGGGGGAGGGAGGGGAATAAATGCAGATAAAGTGATACTAAATTATCCTAAAAAGGATTATCATGAGTAAAATATAATTTCGATAAAGGTTACGACATGTGATCTGTGTTTGATATAATTTTGAAAAAAAAAAAAATTTACTTGTGTTTGATATAATTTTGAATAAATAAATAAATAAAATGTGATCTATAGTTTTAAATGGCCCTTAAAAAAATGTAATTAGTACATAACGTTATTATATGATTATTGTGTTGAATGTTAATATGTAATGTCACCTAAAATTTAAACCCATAATTAATGGTTGCTAATATTATATTTAATTTTTTTACTTTATATAGTCATTGTAATTGTCTACCAAATTATTATTATTACATCTGATATATTATTATTATAGAGAAATAATAAGTGTACTCTTAGATCATTCAATGGAGAATTTTTACTAGACTTCTAGTATATGTTGAGGAAAGAGAAACTTATGTGGCAAATGAGAGAGAGTGTAAGAGGGTTACAATTAATTTATAGGTTTTTTAAGAAAAAAAAAAAAAAAAGAGAGGTGAAAATGGTGTCATTCCCCGCACATAAAATGTCTAATGGGTGAGTGCACTTGTTGCCTACTTGGGGTGGTTGCCTATGATTTTTTTAAATGCCTCTTATCACATGTTCTTTCATTTTAATGTTTTATTGAATGAAGTAAATGAAATGACAAATACTATTAGCACTTTTTTTTTCCAAAATCAATTTTTCAAACCCATAATTAATGATTACAACATACTATCTTCAACCTTTTTATTTTATTTTATTTTATTTTAATTATCTGCCTAACTATCATTATTAAATCTTACATTAAATAATATTAAGGTGCAAATTCTGCTGAATGAAAAAAAAATCAAATTAAAAATATTGTTGCGCACTTTCTTTTTTCAAATTATTACTCAAACACATAATCAATGGCTACCACATATATATATATATATATATATATATATATATATATATATATATCCTTATAACTGTCTTACGTAACTATCATTATTATATCTTACTCTAGAAAAATGTTACTTTACCAGTCCGTTTAGTTCGTATCAAATATATTTGAAAAAGGAATGAAATTAAAATTTCATGAAAATTCCAGGAAGATGTATTCCATTGGTTAATTGAGTTTAGAATGATAAGAAATTATATGAATATAAATACCAATATGCTCCTAAAAATAATAATGATAATAAATTATATTATGATTACATATTTTATTATAATAATGTAATAAATATTATAATAATTAGTTTTATTATAATGTAATAAAAACAACACCGTAATAAAAGAAATACCAAAACACATTACGAAAGGTGCTTAATTGCATCGCCTATGTTGCTTAACCTTTCGGTGGTTTCCAAATACGTTTTGGTAACCACCAAAAAGTTAATTACTTTGCGGTGCCTATGGAAAATGTAATAAAGTATAAATATTTAAGAAAAAAGAAGAATAATAATAATATAATAGAATAGTCTATATTTTTAATGCTTTTACCATGAGGGTATAATAGTAGAACTACGTTATATTTTCTTCCCAAATTCACCATTGTGCATAGAATTTGTTTTCCTCAACTTTTAGGAGTATTTTTCAAAGGAAATTGAATTTCATGAACCAAACAACATTCTCCTCCACATTTAAGAAAATCTTTTCTATAGAAATTGTTTTCCATCCAATCAAACACCCCTCAAGTGTAACATTATGGTGTGAACAGTAAAGTTTTCACTTATATTGATTTTTTTTTTTTTTTTAGTATTATTGAATCAATTACACTGTAGTTTTTATTTATATTGATATCTCATTTGAGAAAATTACAATTATACCGTTTGACTACAGTTCGAATCAATACAGTTATGTCACTTGTATTGATTCAATTCAAAGAAGAAAATGAATCGACACACTACTTTTTTTTTTTATGGATTACTTACTCAAATTGATAATTACTCTTCCCCACCTACATATTTGACTTTTGAATGCACCATAATGGCATCACCACAACAACCAATTTAATTTACAATTACCATAATCTGCGTACCTATATTTTCAATATACTATCTACCCATCTATAATCAGGATGATGGTTTTAATTCATCCAGTGGGTATTTTATATATGAATTTAATTTATATTTTTAAAAATTTATACTATTTTCTTCTAAAAAAAACTATTTTAATGAATAATTGTGTTTGATATTACTTTAAAGAAAACACAAATAAAACGTGATAGTATAGTTAAAAAATTACCCATTTTACAAAGACATGGTTAGAGCATCCACACTAGTGGATAATATGGAGTTATTTCAGTTTGCTTTCTTCCCATCTAGAGTTAATAGCTAATGTGGGGTGGAGATAATTCAAAAATAATTGTCCTGCAAATGAAGGCATAATGTCAGAAATTTAAAAAAAAAATAATAAAAAAAATAAAAGAAGATGTAATTCGCGCACAGCCTGGGCAAAAGCCGGGTGCGTGCACTACACGCGCCCGGTGGTGCGTCAGGCGCACCAACTGACAGCATTAATTTTTTTATTTTTTTAAAAAAAAATCAATTTTTTTTTAATCTCTCCCCTCCCCCATTCTCTTTCCTAATCACTCTTACATTATCCCCACATTCTTCCCAACTAATGTGGATGCTCTTAGAGCATCCACATTCAGTGGATATTATGGAGATAATGTCAGATGAATTATCTTGGGTGGGGATAATAACAAATGTGGGGTGGGGTTATTTATCAAAATATTTGTCCTGCAAAATTGGGGAGATTGGCAGAAAAAGAAGAAAAATAAAGAAAAGAAAAAGGGGCTGCTGTGTGCGTTTCGCGCACAGCAGCCCGCCCATACGGGCGTGTCAGGTGTGCTTGACCTTTTAGTTTTTTTTTTTGTTTTTTTTTTTGTTTTAAAATTTTTGATTTTGATTTTTTTTTTGTTTTTTTTTCCTCCCCTTCCCACATTCTCTCTCCTAATCATTCTTACATTATCCCTCAATTCTGCCCAACCATTGTGGATGCTCTTAGTACTTAATGTGATATGTCATGATTGTGTTGACCATTATTATGAGTTGTCATCCCAAACAAAAAATCATAATCAATAATTACATTAACGTATTATCTTTAAACGTAAAATAAACTCAAATTTATCTTTTAACGTTTTTTTTTTTTTGGTATACTCATAATTTTCACCGTTGAATACAATGACTAATTCACTCACTGAGTTGGAGGTATCTCTTTTGGATGGAATAACTGGCCTGAAAATTTAAGGCTACTATCTTTTAACGTATTATTAATGATTACAATAAACTCAAAATAATTTTTACTTTATATATATAGCGCATGCATATCCCTATCATTGTTACATCTTACTATAGGAAAGCGATAAATGTGCTTATGGAGTAAAATTTTCATTGCTTGCTTATTTTATTTTATGTGACGAGAGAAACCCGCCTTCTTATTTAAAGATAAGCACTTGATAAATTTTGTTTATCTGCAATAGTCCGCACGGCATATTTTGGTTCTATTATAGGAAGAAGACGAAATGAAAAATATCGTGACATTCTTTTTTTCTTCAAAATCAATAACAACATAACATCAATAGTAAAGAAAATAGAATAAAAGTGAGAGTAATTGTAATTACTTATAATATATTTCTAGCTTCTCAACATGTACTTAATTATGAACCACCACAACCACCTACTTAGCTTGTCTTGTTATTACACATGATTCTTGTCTTTGTAATAGCACTTTATATGCGATTAATACAATATTTTTCATGTGACGTATATTCGTTCACTATTGTCGTTATATTATTGTTTATGACAATTCAATCCTTATTTGTCATAACTCGTTCATTCATCGGGTTATATAATTCGGACTCCTAAATTAATATAATCGATCATTAATGCTCTACTTTATATAACCATTGTAATTGTCTACTTAACTATCATTATTACATTATGAGATTTTCGTAAAAAAAATAAAGAAGAAAAAAAAAAAAAAAAAAAAAAAAAAAAAAAGTTGCACATTGATTGCACAAATGCTGCCCAACAGGTGTGATTACTTGGGGATTTTGGCTTGAGCGATGTGCATTTCAATGGGAAAGTACACCGTCAACGGTAAAACGAGGCGGCGCCGATCAACTCCAGGAAGTCATTGAAGAAGGGAAAGATCATGGCCGCCCCCGCCGTGACTATCACTTAAGCCGTCCTCCATGTCAGCCGGAAGAAGTTCACCCAGTAAGCTCCCAAGCATGGAACCCTGATTGCGTATTCCGCCATGAATTTGCTCTCCGCCCATTTTAGCCCATCAAAATTACAAATCCATGGCCGAATTCGCGGGGACGGAGACCGGAATCGTAACCGCAATCCTACCGCCATCTACAACGCGCGAATCGACGCCGATCTCCTCCTCCGTCTCCTCCTTACCGGACACCACAGCTTTCGCCGTCACTTTCACATCCTTCGATTTCAAATCCATGGCCGAATTCGAGGGAGAGAGAGAAAAAACAAAAAGTTTTTTTTTTTTTTTTTTTTTTTTTGAAACAAAAGTCACTGCATTAAAATATAGTAGTGTTCGTACAGACTAATCCCGATAAACAGCGAGGGATATAATCAAAAAGCTCACACAACTCACTAGTTGAACTACGTAGAGATTTCTTGGCTACTACATGGGCCGGCATATTTAACTCACGATGGACGAAAACAAAATATACCGACTCCATCTGTTGCAAAGAGGCACTAATCTCATTAATCAAACCACCATATGGAGTAGAATTACCACCTTTCTTTACCGCTGTGGTGACAACTTGGGCGTCAGTTTCAAGAATCACACGTTGCCACCCCTTTCTCTTGATCCAACTAAGTGCTTCCCGGGCACCCATAGCCTCCGCCTCCCGTACCGTGAAGAGCCCCTCAACACAACGCATTGCGATACCATGTACAATCCCCTCTTCATCTCGGACAACCCACCCAAACCCCATCCTCCTATTTTCAAAATCCATAGCAACATCAATGTTCATTTTCAAAAACTGCGGTGGAGGGGGCTGCCACTGCCTTTGGTTTTGTTGCTGACCAGTATGATGTACCTGGTTTGGGGCATTAGATTGAACAGCTTTCCAGTTTGTCACAAATCCGAAGGCCTGGCGGACCAAGGATGTAGGATCTTTACATTGATTATTCCAAACCATATCGTTCCGGTTCTCCCAAATGGCCCAGCAAACCACCACTACTTTCTCACACACCTCTTGTGATAAGGTATTCCACATGTCATTTATCCAATCTTGAATAGAATGCATTAGAGCCATCCCCCAGTCTTTACTTATAATCCTCCAACAGTCATGAGCAAACCTACAGTTTGCAAAGATATGAACTGCAGTTTCTGCTTCAAGGCCACATAGAGGACAAGTAGGATCACACCGTACCTGTTTGACAATTAAAGAATCCTTAGTAGGAAGCTTCTGATTACATAAGGTCCAGAAAAAACACTTAATTTTTGGTGGTAGCTTCAACTTCCAAACTTCAGTCCACCCATTATTTCCATCATCCACACTCAAGCCCCGAGCAACCGTATACGCACTACGGACTGAATATATACCATGATCTTCCCTACTCCAGAACAAGGCATCACGAATGGGTAAAGAGGGGGTAGGAAGGCTCAGTATAAGAGAGCTATCTCTAAAGCAAAAAATGTCCCTAACCAACTCCACATCCCAGGTTGTTGTACCATTGACAAAGAGTGACTTAACCACAGGGTTATTTAGATAAGAAGGCTCAGGAGTAGACACAAAAGGGTTTATGTTATCCGGTAGCCATGGTTCCTGCCACACTCGCACTGTTTCCCCATCCCCTATTCTCCATCTAATCCCGTCCCGCAATAACCCCTGAGTTTCACGAATACTGGACCAAACAAAGGATGGATGTGACCCCACATTTGCTTCTAAAAAAGAACAATGAGGGAAATATCGGGCTTTAAACACTCTAGATACCAAAGCTTCGGGCTCATTCAAGAATTTCCAACCTTGTTTCCCCAACATAGCAAGATTCATTTCTCTCACCCTTCGGAACCCCATCCCCCCAACACCCTTCGGCCTACATAAGCCACCCCACGTACTCCATCTAATTCCCGCCCTGTTATTCGCACACCCCCACCAAAAAGAATTCATAAGTTTCTCAATATCATCACATATCCCTTTTGGTAGAAGGAAAACATTCATAGCGTAGTTAGGAATACTTTGAAGGACAGTTTTTAGCAAGACCTCACGCCCCCCCCTAGACAGGAAACGATTACCCCAATGGAGAATCCTACTACGCACCTTTTCGCGAACAAAACCCAGAATCTCCTTCTTACGCCTCCCTACATACCCCGGCAGGCCTAAGTAGCTCCCCCGACCATACTGTTCATGAATACCCAATATTTCACAAACAGCCTCCTTATCCTCCCTAGCCACATTATTTCCAAAGGTTACTGCAGACTTTCCCAGGTTAATTTGTTGCCCACTAGCCTGGCCATAAAAAGTTAAAAACAACAACAAACCTACGCTCTCTATTTATAGATCCTCTGTACAAAAGATCAAACGAGAAGCTCTGTGAGGACTGAACACCGAGAATTCCTGAAGAAGAAAGCTTTGCCGCCTCCCTATTTATAGATCTTGTTGATTGCACTGACGAATATGGGTCTCAGGGCACAGCAACATTGGCGTGCACACTAAGGGCATATCAGGAATTTCACACCGCACGTTCTCCTTGACTTCTAGACGAAGGAGCTGCCCGCGGATTAGGTTGCAATTAATATTAATGACTCAGCATTTAGCAATCCTCATAATTTGGGCTTTAATCGGGCCTTTTTTTTTTTTTTTTTTATATTTCTTCGGCCCAAAGAAATTCCAGAATAATTTTTTATTCTTTTTTTTTTGGGGTCAAATTAAAATTAATATATATATATATATATATATATATATATATATATATATATATATATAACTGGTACTCATGGGTGAGATTATTGCCGAGGTTTGACATTAGTCTTTTAAACCTGAGCTAAGTTCGTGCGGGTAATAATTCATCAGATTACGCTTACATAAACAATTCAGCAGTGACCAACCAACTACTATAGACGGTTTATATTTATTGTAATTGACTAAATTCAATTCAAAATATTAAAAATGTCATGTATGACATAGGGGACATAGGGTAAACTTCAGTGAAAGTGAATATATTTTCGACTAGGATAAAATTGATCAGTGAATATTAAAAAGATGTAGGATCTCTTTAAGGATTATTCTTATTGGTTTGGTGATATTTTAACTTTGTTTTTTAATATTAAATAATTTTTATTCCCATGACTTAGAATAATGGATGATTTTGTTCCTTTTTGGGGAAATGGATTCTAGTCTAGTCTACATATAATATGGTGTGAAAATGGAATGTTATTATCATAATTTGATACACACATTACATTGTTCCACCAAAAAAAAATCATACGAAATCTGGATATTTTAATTTCTATAGGGGGAGGGAGGAGATTAAATGTAAATAACATGATATTAAACTAGTCCCAAAAGGATAATCATGTGAGTAAAGTATAGTCCCGATAAGGTACGTTATGAATTCGTTTATTATCAATATCCTCTCATTTAAATCCGTCACACATGATTATAATTGTGTTTAATACAAATTTAGAGAAAACAAATAAAATGTAATCTTTAATTTTAAACGGTCCTTTTAAAAAAAATGAAATTATTACTCGTTCATTCATCGGGTTATATAATTCGGACTCCTAAATTATTATAATCGATCATTAGTGCTCTACTTACTTTATATAACCATTGTAATTGTCTACTTAACTATCATTATTACATTATGAGATTTTGGAAAACAACAAAAAAAGAGAAAAGTTGCACATTGATTGCACAAATGCTGCACAACAGGTGTGTATGTGCAATCACTGGACGGACTGATGCTATATTTAACAAATAACAACTACATAACTATATCTTTTGCATTGAATTTTATAACAAAATTGCAAAACATACACATACTACACTTGCATTCACTATCATAACTTGAATTGCAGCATTGCAATTTCCACTTGGTAAAACAGCAACAAGTCCACTAATTGCCCAAATTTATTAATTAAAATGATATTAATGGAAGTGAGATTCCTGCCTGAAGTCCATTCTTACTATTTTTCTTTGCTCTGTAATTGTTGTCAGTCTATATGTGTATAGACAAACAAATTCAGCAAGTAATCGGTTTAGTTTTCTCGAACCAAACTGAAATAGTTTAGTTCGGTAATATACCGAACAACCGAACGGTATTGAATTCTTGTATACCGAACGGTTCGATAAAAAATCGATCCGAATTGTTCGGTAAAAAATTGAACTGAACCGAATATCGTTTGATTTTTTTTTAAATAATAATAATAATAATAATAATAATAATAATAATAATAATAATAACTAAATAAATAAATAAATAAAAAGTAAATCCAAGTCCCTTGCTGCTTGCTCTATCGTTCAGCTCATATTCTCACGGGTATCTCTCGTAAATGTTTTATTTGATTTCTTTATGGTTTGTTATCAAAAGTTCTATATTATGTGTTATGGTGTTTACATAGTCCATATCCAAAGTCTAATATATAACAAAATAGCAATCCAAAGTTCAAACAGTATTCGGTCTGGTTCGATTTTTACTGAACCGTTCGGTATACAAGAATCTACTACCGTTCGGTTGTTCGGTATATTACCGAATCTAACTAGTTTGGTACAGTTCGGTTCGAGAAAACTGAACCGAATTGCCCACCCTTAAAGTTAATTACCAAAATGGTCTCTTGACTATAACGAATTACCAATTTGGTCCCAAGTTAACGGTTGACTAACGGTCAAACAAACGGAGGACCAAATTGGTTAAGATTTTAAAAGTTGAGGGACTTAATTGGTCAAAAAATAATCAAGAACTAAATTGGTAATTTCGCTATAGTCAAGGGACCATTTTGGTAATTAAGTCTTAATTAATTTTAATGTTAGTTGATAAATCAAGAGGAGTGGCAGATTTGGTACACTGGGAACGCTACTGTTGGGTCCTCAAGGCCGACAGTTGTGTTATATATTTTTTGGTTACCATCTTGATCGAGGAAGGAAAGTTTGTGTGTTGGCCGATTTCTATGGGTGGAGGCCAGTAGGCCAGGGATCGAATCCTAGAAGGTATAATTTTGGTAGCTGCTCCACTAGGGATGACAATTCAACCCGCCCCCGATAGGAAAATCGATCCCCGCCCCGACGGAGGCGGGTTCGGGGAACGGGGGCGGGGATGGGGAGAATTTCTCCATCCCCGCTGGGGACGGGGACGGGGAGGGCATCCCCCGCCCCGTCCCCGGTTCCCCGAATAAATTTATTAAACCTCGAGTGCCAGAAATGCACACTTGTTCTGGTGCTTCTATGACGTATAGTGATTGGTTTAATGTTTCTAAGTGGATATATATTATTTTGTTTTGAAAACAGTGGATATATTTTCTAGTTGAAAGCAGCAGCAAATTTGTATTTCATTCTTGAATGGTCCAGAGCTTGAATAATTGTCATTTAAAGAATCTAGTATTTCCAAGATACGCTATGTAGAATTCGCTGGACCTAATGGCTATCTGATTGGTTAGGCACATTATGACATTATATCCTTTAATTACCTATTGTGAACACATAAATAATGAAATTGGCCTAAATATTAAGAATTAAAATTTTTTTAAAAAAAAAACGGGGCGGGGAATCCCCGTCCCCGAAACATCCCCGCGGGGACGGGGATGAGGATATTTCCCCATCCCCGATCGGGGAATGGGGCGGGGACGGGGAATGGGGATTCAATTCGGGGACGGGGACGGGGACCCCACTCCCCGGCCCCGCCCCGCCCCGTTGCCATCCCTATGCTCCACTCATGGAAATAACGCGTGCTGAAGATAGATGCCTATATTTGTGAGATGCATACGTTGAAGACCAGGAGACCGTGTGGACCGAGCTGCTGACCGCATGACAAGGCTATTGAAGACGTTGACTTAGCTGATGTGGATGTTGACCGTGTTGACCAGATCGCAACATGTTCTTATGATATTAGGCGTGGTCTAGTTTGAGATTTTTGCTCTTTTTGTCCCTTGATGTAATTATTTAATAATTATGTGATTTTGTATAGTGATACAGTAGTCGAAGGCATGGGAAATTACCCACTATAGCCGTGACTACATAAATGCTCTTATCGCTCACTTCACCTAATTGATGAGGGTCTAGTGGGCACCATTTTCGAGGTATGTCCTGAGTACATCTGTACACCCATCTTTGCTTTTATTTACATTTCCATTCATCAATTGGAATAAGCTTTAATTTAAGAGGCGTCTTAGTTTTGCTATCAAAAGCGTGTATTGTTGAGACTTCTATGCCGTTTGTATTCTTATTAAAATTTTAAATTTAATCATTGTATTATCCAAATAAATCTATAAATATATGCTTTTATGGTATGTTACTCATCAAATCAATATTATATTTTTCAATTTAACCATTTGTATATATTAGATTATGCAAGTCCCTTCCAGCATAACCAGAAGTTTTGTTGCTTAAAGAAAGTGCTTATCAAAATGATTTTTTTTCTCCTTTATTATATATATATATATATATATATATATATATATATATATATATATAACTGTGCATTTTAGGCGTGGAGTACTGCAGTATATTAGGGCATTGGGTGGGGTCGTCCATTAATAATAATAATAATAATAAGTTAAATGTCATTTTTACCCTCCTATTTAACAGTCCTAACACTTACTTAACGGAAAGGGGGAAAAATAACCACTTCAAAAACAATTGAGGGGGATAAAGTGGTTACATAAACAACACAGGTGGGAAATGTGCTATTAGTAAACAACACATGGGGAAAAAGTGTCATTTTTCCTTTAATTATTGTTATATTATTATTATGACTCACGGAATTTTCAGGGGACACAAATGAATGACACCTGGCAGCATATAGAAGATCCACCTCAACTGCCCTCAACTGACATCTGCTACTTTCTGTTTCTTTCCCTCTTTCTTTCTGTTTTCCTCTCCCTTCTTTGTATATAATAAGCTCCCAATTGTATACAGAACAGTTTTGATGATTAAGACAAAATAGATTCTTCTCTCCCCTTTTCATAGCAAAATATCCTTTCTCTTTAGGCTCCGCGACATGGTATCAGAGCAAGCAAGCAGGAGCTCTTGAAGATAGATCGCATGGCAGCCTGGCCTACGATTGGCACACGATCAATTCCGATCAACAACGCTACTGGAATTCCGGCGACTGGATCTCCGATAGCCAGCCCTACTCCGATGACTACTCCCATTCCGATGACTCCTCCTCCTCCGATAGCGACAGTGACGGAGGTAATCTATGATCCTGAAACTCATTCAAATCCCTATTTCTTGAGTATTAACGAAAATCCGGCATTAGAACTGGTTTCTTCCCCAATGGATGGGACGAACTATCACCCTTGGTCAAGAGCCATGTCTATGGCCTTGTCCTGCAAAAATAAGCTTGCATTTGTCAATGGTACTATTTCCAAACCATCCAAGGAAGATCAAAAGTATCATGTCTGGGAACGTTGCAATAATATGGTGGTATCCTGGATAGTCCGCTCGCTGTCACCGTCAATTGGCCGAAGTGTACTCTGGATAGACACGGCCTATGGAATATGGAACGATTTAAAGCGAAGGTTCAGTCAACAAGATCTCTTTAGAATCACTGAAATTAAATGTGAAATATATCAAGTGAAACAGGGTGATAAATCCTTGAATGAATACTTTACTCAGCAGAAACTGTTATGGGATGAGCTTCTAATTCTCAGACCATCTGTTGCTTGTGAATGTAATCCGAAGTGTGATTGCGGGAAGAAGATTGATGAAATGAATGAGCAAATCGAGAGAGATATGCTATCTATATTTCTGATTGGCTTGAATGATAAATACATAGGTGCAAGAAATCAGATTATGCTCATGAGGCCTTTGCCTGATGTACGGGATGCTTATTCCATGATAGCACAGCAGGAGAGGCAATTTCAGACATTGACTACTGGATTTGGAAGCCAACTATATCAAGCTGGTGAAAATAATGCTACTGGAAGTGTGCTACTAGCCAGAACAGATGGAAATTCTCACCACAATTACAAGAAGTTTGTAGGGAACAAGAAACCTGTGTGTACTTTTTGTGGTTTCACAGGCCATACAGAAGATAAATGCTATAAAAAGCATGGATATCCTCCTGGTTGGAAGCCTAGGCCAAGAAACCAAGGCTCAGTGAACCATACTCAAGGACCAATGGCAACACAACAACAAGGTTCAGGGGGGGGCATATCCTTCACTCAAGAAGACTTCAAAAGATTTTTTGAGTTTATGCAGATACAAAAGTCATGTGCAGAGAAGGGATCTATGAACACACCCCTTGATCAACCAACTCATGCTGCACAAGCAAATATCTTATCTGCAGGCATCATGCCAGGGGCACAAATGGAAGGTATGAACCCTTCACTTAATTCTGTGAGTTGCAGTGAGAATGATTGGATAATAGACAGTGGTGCTACTCACCACATTGTTTGCCACTTAAGTCTATTGAAAAACTATCAGGGGGTTCACAATATGCATGTCGGCTTACCTAATGGACAACAGGCTGCTATCACATGTGTTGGTTCTGTATATTTGTCTGATGAGCTTGTCTTACACAATGCACTTTATGTACCTGGATTTCATTACAACCTAATATCAGTGGGGGCTTTTATTAAGGATTCCAATTGCACTATAAAGATGCACACTAATAAGTGTATTGTACAGGATGCTACCCATGGCAAGGTGATTGGAGTGGCTGAACTTCAAAATGGCTTATATCATTTAGTTTCTCCTGTTATTTCCCCTTCTATATGCAATGTTGCAAATGTAAATAGAAATAGCCTGTGGCATGCCAGGTTGGGACATGCCTCATACTCCAAAGTTCAATGTTTACATAAGGTGGATTCCACCATTCAAATGAATAAAGATTTGTTTTGTGATTGCTGTCACTTTGCTAAGCAAAAGAGATTTCCCTTCCAAGTTAGTACCTCTGTTTCAACTAACTGCTTTGATTTATTGCACATGGACATATGGGGTCCTTACAGAGTAGCCACAACACATGGTCATCATTATTTTCTCACCATAGTAGATGATCATAGCAGGGCAGTGTGGGTTCAGTTAATGAAGAAGAAATCTGAAGTAAGGAGTTTAATCACAGGCTTCTGTAACCTGATTGAAAACCAGTTTGGAGTGCATGTGAAATGTATAAGATCAGATAATGGCCTTGAGTTTGACATGTCTGATTTTTTCAGCCAGAAGGGAATATTGCATCAAACCTCTTGCACCTACACTCCTCAGCAAAACAGCAGAGTAGAGAGGAAACATGCCCATCTATTGTCCACTGCTAGGGCACTTAGATTCCAAGCAGGCTTGCCAGAATTTTTTTGGGGTGAGTGTGTTTTACATGCGGCTTACATTATCAACAGATTGCCCTCTGCTGCCATCCATGATCAGATACCCTATCAGGTTTTGCTACACAACACTCCAACATATCAGCACTTAAGGGTATTTGGCTGTTTGGCATATGCTACCTCCTTAGGCCCTAAGTCAAAGTTTGATGCTAGAGCCAAGAGATGTATTTTCCTTGGATATCCTAATGGCACTAAGGGATATAAACTGTATGATCTACAATCCAAGGAGATGTTTGTTTCCAGGGATGTATCTTTCTATGAGCATATTTTCCCATTCCAACATACTGCAGATCCAGGGAAGAATTTTTCTCAGATAATACTTCCATCCATGACTGACATCCAAGATGAGCCTACTAATGGTCCACAAGTTCATCAACAGCCTAACAGCAGTCTTGAAGAAGCACACAGTCACTCTCTTAATGAGACCTTCAGACAGTCACCTGAAAAGACACACATTGACTCACTTGATCAGCCTCAACAACCTGCTGCCAGGAAATCCACCAGACATAAACAAGCTCCAGCCTATCTGAAGGATTATGTTTGTCATACCTCTGTGGTAAAAACTTCCCCTCATGATATCTCCAAAGTCATGAGCTATAATAGACTCTCACCTTCTTTTCATTCCTTTGCCATGAACATCACTTGCCACACTGAACCAAAGAACTATATTGAGGCAGTAAAGCATGAGTGTTGGAGAAATGCCATGGCAGATGAGATTGCAGCACTTGAAAGAAATAATACCTGGAAGTTGGTGGAATTGCCACCATCAAAGAAGCCTATAGGATGCAAGTGGGTGTATAAAATCAAACATAAAGCAGATGGCACTATTGAAAGGTACAAAGCAAGACTTGTAGCCAAGGGATACACACAAACACTTGGTATTGATTACTTAGATACCTTTAGTCCAGTGGCAAAGATGACTACTATCAGGACCTTATTGGCAGTGGCAGCAGCAAAAGATTGGCATCTTCACCAAATGGATGTCAACAATGCTTTCCTCCATGGAGATTTAGAAGAGGAGGTTTATATGCAACTCCCTCTTGGTTTTGCAGAAGGAAAGAATGGGCAGGTATGCAAACTAATCAAGTCCCTATATGGGTTAAAACAGGCTAGTAGGCAGTGGAATACCAAGCTATGCACAGCCTTGCAGAATCTGGGGTTCAAACAGACCACTCCTGATAATTCTTTGTTTGTTAGAGGTGAAGGAATATCATTTGTGGCCTTATTGGTCTATGTAGATGATATTATAATGGCTAGTGCAGATCTTAAACTGATTCAGCAGGTAAAGAAGCAGCTTGATGACAACTTTCAGATTAAAGATTTAGGCCCTCTTAAGTATTTTTTAGGCTTGGAAGTGGCCAGACAAAGGGAAGGCATCTCAATATCTCAAAGAAAGTATGCTCTTGAACTTCTTGATGACACAGGTTTTATGAATTGCAAACCAGTTTACAGTCCTACAGTTCCTTCACATAAGTTGAGTAAAGATGAAGGTGATCTACTTGATGATAACACACAATACAGAAGGATAGTTGGAAAACTCTTATATCTAACTATCACGAGGCCGGACATAAGCTTTGCTACACAACAACTATCACAATTTCTAGATAAGCCTACCAATCTACATCTACAAGCAGCTTACAGGGTCCTAAGATACATCAAGTGTGCTCCCGGTCAAGGGCTGTTTTTCCCAGCATCATCAGAGTTGCACCTGAAAGCTTTTTCTGATTCAGATTGGGGAGCTTGTGTGGACACTAGAAAGTCAGTCACTGGATACTGCATCTTCTTAGGTGAAGCCCTGATATCCTGGAAGTCCAAGAAGCAGGCCACGGTGTCCAAATCTTCCTCAGAGGCTGAATATAGAGCCTTGGCAGCAGCATCTTGTGAAGTGCAGTGGATACTATATCTGCTTGATGAATTTGGCATATGCCATAGTGCACCTGCATCTGTTTATTGTGACAGCAAGTCAGCAATAGCAATTGCTGAGAACCCCGTTTTCCATGAACGTACGAAGCACATCGAATTAGATTGCCACCTGATCAGAGAAAAGCTGCAGAAGGGGGTGATAAAGCTCTTTCATGTTACTTCTGAGAACCAGCTTGCAGATGTGCTCACTAAAACTCATTGTCCAAGATCATTCCAGAGTTATGTCTCCAAGCTTGGATTGTTCAATCTATACAATCCAGCTTGTGGGGGGCTTTCAGGGGACACAAATGAATGACACCTGGCAGCATATAGAAGATCCACCTCAACTGCCCTCAACTGACATCTGCTACTTTCTGTTTCTTTCCCTCTTTCTTTCTGTTTTCCTCTCCCTTCTTTGTATATAATAAGCTCCCAATTGTATACAGAACAGTTTTGATGATTAAGACAAAATAGATTCTTCTCTCCCCTTTTCATAGCAAAATATACAGAACAGTTATATTATTATTATGACTCACGGAATACAATACAATAATATTTAATTATGGTTATATTATTATTGTGCCTCACGGCCATTATATACTAACAGAACTTGAAAAGAAACTAATAATAATAATTATATAATAATAATATAAGTGGTAATAATAATATCTAAAAGTAATTAAGTGTTAATAATAATAGTAAGAATATTAACGTAAGAATTATAACATAGAATAAATCGTAATGATTAATAACTATAGTCTGGGATTAAATTTGGAATTGTCAGAAAAGATAAGCGACCAGCTCTGGTGAAATTAACTCTTAAATAATTATATATCGATTTAAATATTCGTAATATATTACAACAATTCCATTCTGTGCATCGCACAGGTGAAAATACTAGTTAATATATAACGTTATTATATGATCATTGCGTTGAATGTTAACATGCAATGTTAACTAAAATTTAAACCCAGAATTAATGGTTGCTCATATTATATTTATTATTATTATTATTATTATTATTATTATTATTTTAACTTTAAATAGCCATCGTAATTGTCTACCTATCTATCATTATTACATCTTATTATTTTTTTTGGTAGGATTATTACATCTTATTATGAAAAAATAATAAGTGTACTCTTATTAGAGCAATCAATGGGGAATTTTCATTAGACTTTTAGCATATGTTGAGGAAAGAGAAGCTTATATGGCAAATGTGAGAGTGTAAGAAGGTTACAATTAATTTATTTGAATGCCTCTTATCCCATGTTTTTTTATTTTTATTGAATGAAGTAAATGAAACGACAAATACTATATATATTTTTTAATATTCCAAAATTAATTTCTCAATTCAAACCCATAGTCAATTTAATTTCTATTTTTAAGAATTATATTATTTTAAAGAATAATTGCGTTTGATATTATTTTAAAGAAAAAAAAAACAAATAAAACGTGATATCCGAGTTTTAAAAAAATTACTCATTTTAAAATGACATGATTGGTCCTTAATGTGATATAGTATGATTATGTTGACCGTTATTATGAGTTGTCATCCCAAACTCAAAATCATAATCAATAATTACAATAACGTATTATCTTTAAACTCTAAATAAACTCAAATTTATCGTTTAATATATTATAAATGATAAATGATTACAATGAAAAAGTTGCACATTGCTAGCACAAATGATGCACAACAGGTGTGTATGTACAATTATTGGGTGATTGAAGTAATCGCTAACTAACAATCACTCCAATTATTAATATTAGTTTTTAAACTTTTTTATTACATCTTTTTAATATAACTTTATCCACTAATTAAAAAACTAATCAATGGAGTTGCCTTATAATCTTTATTTTCTTTTATATATATATATTCTTTTGGGTGTTGAAAATTTTGAGATTGTAAATTGATTAGTACAATTTGTTGCACTAATGACTTTACTTAATTTTATGACCTTTTATATGTATATAGTAAACATACAAAAGTCTAATCTCTGACCTTATTGTTATATTTAACAAATAACAACTACATAACTCTATCTTTGGCATTGAATTTAATATGAAAATTGCTAAACACACATCCTACACTTGCATTAACCATCAGAATCCCATCCATTTTATTGAAACTATTATTACATATTCTACACTGCTAATAACTGGATGGAGATATCATTGAGTTTTAAAAGGTTTATATGTTTTGACGTCGGAAGCGAGGCCCTGAATGGATCCAGCGGCGGCCACAAGGGAGACGAACAGGCAAGCCCAGCTCAGAATTTTCAGCCATGTCCACCTGAATGAATACTTGGGGATTTTGGCTTGAGCGATGTGCATTTCGATGGGGAAGTACACCGTCAACGGGTAAAACGAGGCGGCGCCGATCAACCCCAGGAAGTCATTGAAGAACGGAAAGATCATGGCCAACACCGATGTGACTATCACGTACGTTGTCCTCCATGTCAGCCGGAAAAAGTTGACCCTTAAAGCTCCCAAGCATGGAATTCTGATCGCGTATTCTGCCGTTATGAATTTGCTCTCCGGCCATTTTTCGCTGCTGCGTGACTCCACGAACCCGAAGATTGGCTGACAGAAAACCTGCGGAAATTAAACAAAGCCAAGAATCCTTCAGTATTTGCATATTCTGATGCTCTCATTGATCTGTGTGTTCAAGTAATCTTTGGAGTGAGAATGAGACATTATTATATTATATATGTTACTCTGTACCTGGTAAGCTCCGACGAGATGAATGGCAATGCAAACATTAGCGAAGTCGATCAACCAAAACGGCTCGTAGAAACCGAACCCAGTAAGGAAATTCCCAGGAGCATCATTCCCAAATGCAGCGTAGCCAAGGCAACCGCACATGATATAGAATAAGGTTGTCGTCGACACTCCCACACCGGATGCTTTCTTCATTACCTTGCTTTCCGGTGGGTGTGATCTCAAGGTATCCTGCACTCAAAACATGACTTTCTCAAGTAAGAATCAAACTCTACATATCCGTTTACCCATAATCTCAAAACTATGGTTACTATTTTTGTACATAAATAAATCACCCTTAATATGAAGGTGGCCCGACTAAACTTTGCCACCAATCAATCTGACTAAGATCGGAATAAAGATGGTGACAATACCAAAAAGGATGGCGGACATAAAAAGATGAAAGTGGGCTTTCACATCTACGTGAAAAGGCCTAGTCCATCTCTTCTGAAAAAAATTGTTTACAAAGGTAACTGACAAATTAAACCACTTTATTAAAATCACAGAATCTTTAAATCAAGACCACAAAAATCGACATCGCTACACTTGTAGTGATTAGTGGATTCAATTCACTCGAATAATCAAGTCACATATGTATTTTACTTAAAAATTAAGTCTTTAATTATTGAATCATAATTGCCCAAGAAACTGTGAAGTTCTTTCCACACGCAATTAAGTTTTCCAGAAGAGACAAGAAACCGACAACAATTTTGTTTGATTGTCCAGGATAAGACACGGACCCAATACGGGGCAATACACCATTCAAAACCATATATCCTTCCACGTTGTATTGCTCTTTATTCGTGCACCAAAAAAAGTCTACATCTAATCTAAGTTAAATCTGCCATTTAAAGATAATAATTCTGATTCTCATTCAATTATACTAGACCAATACTAACAAGAGTCTTTCGTAATAAACTCAAACTCAAATTTCCTATTTATAGCTACGTTACAACTCAAAGTCATCGGGTAGTTATTCCGTGTATGGATAAGTATGCATTTAATTTATACGATGATGTTTATGACGTATGAACTTGCCTGAATCTCAACGAGAACGGTGGAATAGGCGTAAGCAAACGCGATATCGCCGATGGCCTGGAAGGTTCTCCAAACTTTCTCTGCTCCTGACACGTCCACCCCAACCTGCACCCCTGTTAGGCTTGTCCTTACGTGGTGCGGTCCATGACCTATAATATTTGCTTTATTTTAACGTCACAAAAATACAAGATTCACAACAAATAATAATTAAATTATTGTCCTTTGAAATTTGGGTGGTTATCCAACAGGGTTACGTTTCCGGCCATGTGAACGCATTTTCTCAGATCAGATCCAAGAACACATAAATATATATATAGTGTACCTGCGACTTTGGCTATGGAGAGTCCGAGGCCAATGGAGGAGTAGGCGAAAGACATGACGGCGGCGAGTATAGACAGCCATGAGAGCTTATGGAAGTTTGGAATTTGGCTCAGAATTATCTGGATTATGGCGAAGACGATCATGAAGGGGTAGTTTGATATGCTGCAAGGAGAATCATGGCCCTCTTTGTGATAACAGTTGGACTTCTTCACAGCTCTGTTAGGAGTTAATTAGGACCGGACAACATTATTAGTCAATTATTGGACTTCACAGACAACCCATTATTGTCGTCATATGAATAATATAATCTAATTCATTTAGGCAACAATTTCAAAAACGTCATCTTTAAAAATGTATAATTTTTAAAGCTTCCTGACAGGTGAGAGACTGTGTTCATGTGATATCATATAATACTAGGAAAAAGAAAAAAAGTATGAGATTTTGTTCTCCTTTTGAAAAGCTTGAATTGGACGGTGCCGTTAAAAGTGACTGTAGAAAATGGATTCTTTTTTTCTGGATTTTTTTAGAGTTAGAACAAAAGAAGAGGGTTGGGAAATTTATTGTTAAAAAGTGAAATCTAAAAGGCAAGAATGGTTGGTAAATATGGAAAATAGTTGGGCGGTGGGGATTCTTTGGTTTGAATGCTTACACCATACTAATGGAAGCGGTGATGGTGTAACCGACAGTGACTCCGACAAGATTAGCGTACTGAGCAATCCCGCACAGCTGAACCTTCACGCCACCTGCGACGACAAGAAGCCAAACGGCGGCTTAGGAATTTGGCCGGAGAAATTCACGGCGACAAAATCATTTAAGGTATAGTTTTACGTACCCAAATGAGAACGGACGACGTCCATGTAGGTGTAGTTTCTCTTGCCGTCGACGGGGCCGGGAGAGCGGTAACAGTCGACGAGAAGGGTGGAGGTGAAGTAAGTGATGAAGGAGAACGTCATGAGGACGACCGGACCGGCGACCCAGCCGAGCTGAGCGATGGCCCAAGCTAAAGACAGCACTCCCGACCCAATCACGGCGGTGATGATGTGCGCGCTCGCCGTCAGCAGAGTCCCTTCAGTTCAAAAACAGACCGCCGGCCGGCCAACAAGTTAACAACATAGAACATGGGAACACAATAAATTTATGTATTATGTGTACGTTACGTACCAGTTCTCTTCTCTCTGCCATCGTCGTCGAAATTCTTCTGAATCTCCCCATTTTCCAGGGATTGATCCACATACATGGGGTCTTTTCCGACAGCCATTTGAGTTACCTCTACTCTTGAGTGTGTATTGTACTTCTCTCTCTATCTGTAGGAGACGGATTATGGAGCTAAGACCAGGCAGGATGCGGATATATATACTGGAAAAAAAGGGAACAAATGGCCTGCGGATAAACTAAAAAAAAATAGATATTTTAAACTCCCACCTAAAGTGTAGTTAGTAAGTGAACTGTCGACTGTTAATATCATTGTAATATTTAAAGATAGATGTACGAACTGCCAACTGTTGATATAATTGTAATATTTAAAAATGAATGTTCGAACTCCCAACTGTTGATATAATTGTAATATTTAAAGATAGATGTTCGAACTGCCAACTGTTAATATAATTGCATGTATCCGTAATACTTAAAGATGGATGTTTGAACTGCCAACTGTTGATATAATTGTAATATTTAAAGATGGATTTGTAGGTGTTAGTTGAAAAAATTAACATTTTGGGTCAGGTCAAAATATATTCAGATCATTTTAGTTCAATGAATTTGATATTTTATAAGCTCAAAATGAATAATGAAGAATGAAAAATTGACATTACAAGTCTACAACGTTCTCAGCACCATCGAAAAGTAACAAATTGATTTGATTTACTTCTTCATAGGTTTGAATATGATGAGTTAATGGGGTCTAGGATATAATTCACCAAGTTGAGAAACTGGGTTATATATATATATATATATATATATATATATATATATATATATATATATATATATATATATATATATATATATATAGGCTTTGGATCTGGTGCACCCCTCTAATTAGATGAGCCCATGAGGCCTAATAATACCCATTGATTAGATTCTCATCTATGGTTGAGATTAAAAGAAATATTTTCAGTTATTATCTATGGTAAGGTTAGATTAGTAATTTGGTTAGCTGATTTAATTAATGAATTAATTTAAAAGGAATATGAATCATCTTTTGATGCTTTTGAGGATGGAAATTAATAGATTCTATTAATAAAAAGATTAGATAACATATTTAACGTGAATAAGCTGGTGATAGTAGGAGCAGCAAGTTAGGACTTTCAGCAAATGGACATTGGCAGTCACGGTAAGTGCATATACACAGCATAGTCTGTGCGTTTTTTGGTTTTTCCAGTAATGGTTGAGATGTGAAAAGGGTCTGGGGGTGGTCGTTAGCATGCGTTCACACCCCGTGTGCGTACGGGTACACCTGCCTGTGCGTACATATATACTTCCACCGAGTTGTTTATATGTTGTTTTTGCTTTGCCTTGTACTGCTCAGTGCATGTGTACTTTTTTGTCCGTGCATGTTAGGTTGTTTTTGTTTTCGTCCGTGCATACTTCGTGTCGGTGCATATGCTGGTTTTTGTATAATGCTTATAACATATACGCCGTTCTACCTTACAAAAAACCTGCTCTATGTCCGTGATTTTGGTATTCTTTTGGTTTGTACCAATAAGTGCTTGAACGGTTCGAGTCTGTGCATATGATCGTTTTGAATATTGCTTATCAACTGGACGATGAAGGGGGGTGTCCGAGATTGGAACGTTGCGTTTTTTTTTATTAACAGGAGTTAGCATTTTAAGAAACGGGTCTGTGCATAATTCAATCTTATATATATATTATACATGTAAAAACGCACAAACCTTGGGCCTATGCACATACAATAATTTAAAATGCACGGACTACATAATATACTACATAGTGTAAATGCACAGACTACATATGTGTGTTATGCACATTTCCATCTACTCATGCAAATTTCAAAATTTAAATAACCATGCATTAACCAAAAAGCTGGGTAATGAACGGTAATAGAAAATTGTTGACCATAGAAATAATGCGTAATACCAAATTGGTCATCACAGGGGGCAAATTCACTTATATATATTATATACATGTATATACGCACAAACTGTTGTGGACCAATGCATAGACAACAAATTATAATAATATATGCATTAGTACACCTAAAAAAAGTGCATGTATGGAATGCGTTGTAGACGAAAGGTACGTGCATAGTTGTCACTTGATATCATGTGCGAAATTATATATATACTATACCCTATAAAAGCACAAACCACGTACACACCTAGAAAGCATAATAATGCACCTACCATACGGATATATATGCACAGACTTAATAAATAAATAAATAAATAAAAGAACACTAAAATCACATAATACAGACTAGAACTGGACATGCACATATAATATATCTGGTGCACAAAATATATATTCCCAAAAATGCACAAACCTTAAAACGAACGACCAATGAACCCAATGGTAGGATAAATGAAAAAGATGTTTAAAACACATTGCATCACCCTAAATAAACTTTATAAATGCAAACCAAAGATAGATAACACTGCAAACAAAGCATTGTACCTTTCCAAATTAAATCAGATCAAAATGTGAGAATGCAACACGCATATACTATATCCTAGAAAAGCACAAACGACATACACATCTACCAAGGCATATAGCGACATACTAATTAACGATCACAAATGCACAAACCACCACATCTAAAATGCACAAAAATGTGCATGGAATGGATGTTAACATGGATACAATGAAAGTAATTAAGGCTAACTAGAAATGCACTCGCATAGTCACTACTACGCACATACCCATTGTGCCACAACCCCTTACTATTCTTTCTTTGAAACAAAGCACTGAAGAATTAACGCAATCATGTTGTTAAAATTAAAATTACAAAACCACGATACTAAACAAAGCACAAAAATTAAAATTACAAAACCACGATACTAAATCTACACAATCATGTTTGAACATGTATAACGCAACTACATGATCCTCTATATGCACATACTAATCAGAACGCACATACTATATACCTACAATGCATGATGTTAATAGCAAATCAGAGTCTTCCTATATGCACATACTAATCAGAACGCACGTACTATATAACTACAATGCATTTTCCTATTACCCTAAAAACACCATGGTATTATTTAACTAAATCCTTTCAATGCACTCACACGCCTTTGCTACGCACATACCA
This sequence comes from Ipomoea nil, assembly GCF_001879475.1. Lineage (NCBI taxonomy): Eukaryota > Viridiplantae > Streptophyta > Magnoliopsida > Solanales > Convolvulaceae > Ipomoea > Ipomoea nil. The sequence goes on from NW_017619749.1 coordinate 2,566,902, forward strand.
AAGACTAAAAACACCGTGGTATTATTTTAATACCAAAAACATGTTTATAACACACTGAATATCAATATGCACATACCAGACCCTCTATATGCACAAACGATATAATAATCTATTAATAAGCTATGTCATATGAAAAATTTAAAGAAGTAACACATCCTAAATTACACAAGAATGGATCATAAATCAAAGTATACCTACTACGGTGAATCATTGATATGCAATTTGTACATTATTGAACGTTTAAATAACACACTACACTATATTACAAAACCAAGCATTACATTACAAACCCAAGCATACTCTGAGACAGAGATACGCATTGACCCACCCACATCGGGCGCCGGCCGATCGGCTTGGGGCACTTCAACTGTTGTTGTAGCTCATTAGCAAAAGCAGCAACTCATATCGCCTATTCACCTCTCATCATCTGGGAATGGGGACACAATACAAAAACCGTGTGATGAATTAGGATTTGAAAGAGATTTTCATCAGCATTAAGATAGTGTTTGTTTCGCGGGTTTAGAGCCCGGGAATGAGAATAAATGCATCTCAACAGGAATGTTACCTTAAAGATATCTCCAAACATCCCCTGCAGTGGACTCTGGCGTCGTAATCCATAAAACTTCTCAGCTATTTCATCTAACAACTACACAGCCATCAAGATATCTTTAATGAAAAGAAGCAAAAGAATTTAACAGATTTAAAATTTTACAAGCAATTTTATGTTTCATTCTTCCTGTTTTACCATTCACTCAAATAACATCCATAATATAAACTACCTAAAGCTAGAATTTATAACAATTAACAGAACGCACGTACTATATACCTAAAATGCATTTAATGAAAAGAAGCAAAAGAACTTAACAGATTTAAAATTTTACAAGCAGTTTTATGTTTCATTCTTCCTGTTTTACCATTCACTCAAATAACATCCATAATATAAACTACCTAAAGCTAGAATTTATAACAATTAACAGAACGCACGTACTATATACATAAAATGCATTTAATGAAAAGAAGCAAAAGAACTTAACAGATTTAAAATTTTACAAGCAGTTTTATGTTTCATTCTTCCTGTTTTACCATTCACTCAAATAACATCCATAATATAAACTACCTAAAGCTAGAATTTATAACAATTAACAGAGAGCACAAAAACAAAAAAAAAAAAAACAAAAAAAAAAAAAAAAGGCTGGCGGATAACACTTTTCTGCCGGAAAAATCAACACAATCACACACATGAAATCTCCAACCCTAACACGCAACTACCCAGTACCCCCTCCCATTCCCCGCCTCCCAATAACAGAATTTCGCAGGAAAATCGCCATCATCAACCACATGCAACAGACCCTTAACATCCAAATGTGAATTGCTTGGCTACAGAACCACAAAACTCCCAAAAACCCCCATTGTTATACTAACATATGATTATCCGAAAAAAAAAAGAAACTAAATACTAACACAAATCCTAAACTATTACCCCTAACAGCCCGCATCCCCAGTTCCCCACCCCCTTCCCGCCACCCATAGTCGGCGGTCGAAACAGTGCATGCGCCGTACCACAGAAAACAAACACAATATCCCCCGAACCGGAGGCACACACCAAAAACACCCGAAATTGGAAAAAACAGTAGCAAAAATAGGGGGATTGAGATTACCTTGAATGGGAACACCGTTGGACATCCGATGCCTCTTCGATCGGCGGACAGTAGACCCGTCCATGTTGAACGCCTGAGATGTGATGGAGAGGGAGAGTGAGAGTTCAGATGGAGAAAGTGATAGAGAGGGAGAGTGAGAGTTCTGATGGAGAGGGAGAGTGAGAGTTCTGATGGAGAGGGAGAGTGATGATGGTGTCTCACGCAGAAGACGAAGTATGCGTGATAAGAGTCAGAAGATGCGCTTTTTACCGAGGCAAAAATTAAATACCCGTTATAATTACAGCAATCCCTGAAATTACTCAATAGTCCCTAATGTACTCTCAATTGATGATGCACGTGGCAAAAAGCCAAACTAATCTGGACCATTCATCTAACATATTTAAGGGTCATAAAAGGTGCTCACGAGCTCATCTGTCAAGGGGGTGTGCACCTGATCCAAAATCTATATATATATATATATATATATATATATATATATGTGTGTGTGTGTGTGTGTGTGTGTGTGTGTGTGTGTGTGTGTGTGTGTGTGTGTGTGTGTGTGTGTGTGTGTGTGTGTGATTTTAAGGAAAGTGCAAGCTAAGACCTTAGATTTTTCATATTATTACTATAACTCAATTTTTTTAAAAATACATGTCATATTAAATTTTTTTTACAGATCTAACACGTCTGCTATGTTAAAGAGTTCGGGATCCATCTTTCTTTGAGCGAGAGGAAACCATGCATGCCAAGATACTATATAAATAGAAAGTTCCTGACAAACTTAAAATCAAGAATAATGACAATTTGGGTGAAACAAAACAAAACCTTGAACTACCAAGCATACTAATTACTAAGAAAGGTCTTGAGGGTGTGTGATTAGTGATGTTTTTAGGCTTTAAGTGAAGTTAGCTAGGAAGGTGTTGCATTCAATCAACTTATCAACCGAGGAACTAATATGCACCCTTGAACGTGCATTTCATATGTTGTGTGGGGTGGTGGCGCTCAGAGGACCGCCGCCGTACACCCCCCCCCCCCCCCCACGACCCACCTCTTCTTACAAGGGTCCCCCATTTTGATGCGTTTGGTCCAAACCACTCAATCAAAGTGAAACTGATCTTTATGCTGACCAAATTTCAATAGAAATTGGGTACTTGTAACAGTAGGGTACCCCAACTTATTTGGTTTTCTTGGCCCCATATATACGCGATATCAGTTATTCATTATTTATGTGTGTTTCTAATTAGAGAAATTTTATTTTAATGAAAATAAATTTATATATCAAATTAGTCAAACGCGAGACATACCTTCACTTAATACCTTATAGTGAAGAAAAAAAAAATTAGCGTTTTCATTTATTTAATGGTGCGGGGCATGGCATATATGTTGTTCTGTCAGTACAATGGTCCCTTAATAAGGCATCATATATATGTTGCGTGAAACTTTGGGATTGTAATTATTTATCATAGAGTATACGATTCTTTAATCATTTAAGTATTTTTCTAATTTTCAGATTAATCTCCTTTAAGATTCTAACTTGAACCACTTTTCAAGTAACAGTCAAATCTTACATCTTAATCCGTGGTAAAAGGAAAAAACTTTTAGGTTTGTTCATGAGGGTGCATTATATTTTGGGTGTAGAAAAATACTATTCAAAATTTCAAATGTGTGTATTAAGTAAACTTAACTCCTGTTTAATAGTTTACAAATTACACATGAGAAATAAATCACATTAAGAAGATTTTGTGTAACAGACTCAAACGAAAAGATATTGACAAAACTCAAACAGGTAATATTTTAATACGAATTGAAAATCATGTTTTATCCACTCGGTCATCACTCCTTTCAGAGCCTTGGCTGCATTATTAATTGTATTAGCCGCTATCATGTGTAGGTTTATTTCTTAAAAAAACAGGCAAAAAGTTGCATTGATATGATGCATGAGCAATTGTACATTGAATGAAGAAATATAGAAAATATCCTTCAACTTAGGCACCATTAGTGGGGAAAATAGTTTGCCAAGATATTGGTAACTTTTTTAAAAAGCAAGAATATCAAAGGTTCATTAACTATATAGTTTAATATATAATCAAGCGTTCTGAACTTAAAATTATTATATTACCACTTTGACAAGGGTTTGAGGATTCATTAACTATAGTAATTTTATTAGTTCATTAACTATAGCACGTGTAATAGTTATTTTAGTTCTTAGCTATTTGACAGGCAAAAAGTTATTTGACTAGTTTCTCATGTTACCTTCTAAAGTTATGTTACCACTAAATAATTAGAAACGAAAATAGCTATTGCCTAATAACGAAGTTGTTAATCTTCTTCTTCTTCTTTTTATAACTTAGGTATTTCAACTTTGCTAGACTATATCTTGAACACCATGAACTTACCTCTTAAGCCCATGAAATTAAAAGGTAAATTGAGCATGTCCAACTTTGAGACCCACACTCGATTGTACACTTATATGCATAAAAATTCCAAACCCTTAAAGCAACTCCAATAAGGAGGTTGTACACAGATTTTGAGAGAAAAATGTGTGAATTGGAAGAGAAAAGAGAGAGAGGGAAGTGTATTGCAAGAGGTTGGGGGGTCCTTTGTCCCTTGTGTGGGCCCAACAAAAAAAAAAAAAAAAGCAAGCAGAAATTAGGCGTGAGCTGCACATTCGCGCCCAGTCGGGCGCGTGCAATGCACGTGCCCGCTGGCCGCTGAGTGCGTTTCAAGTTTTTTTTTTTCTTTTTGTTTACATTTTGTTTTTTGTTTTTTGTTTTTTTTTTTAACCTCTTTCTCTCATTTTCTCTTTCCTAATCACACCTACAAAAACTCCTCAAATAACACATCAAAATCTCCACTATTGAGGATGCCCTTACACCAATCGAATTTGGGAGCCCAACTCCAACCCTAGCTAACTAGGAAACCCAACTCCAAATTATCAATGGTGAGGTTCGAATCCACCCTGCCGCTGAAAACGAGCCTAAAGTGCAACACCCAAAAAAAAAAAAAAAAAAAAAAAAAAAAAAAAAAAACATTCTTCTTTCAAAAATGATGTTTTGTGCGAGTATAAGTGCAAGGCATGGCATGGTCCTCCATCCCTAATTAACTATTCCTGACGATATGCTACTCTATCTCTATATATGTGATTAATTCCTGCAAAAGTATTCCATACTCCATAGTACATAACTTTTGTATGAATTTCCTCTATATTTGGTCGTTGTGATAGATGCATTACCATACCAAGTACTGGCAACAACACGTGCAGGCTTAGCTTTACTGCAAATAAACAGGCAAAAATGGCATATATATAAATGCATTAAGATATTTTTATATTGGGAATTTCGCTAAAACGACGTTTGTGGAAAAGTGCAAAATCATGGCCCTCCATCCCGTTCGATCTTACAGTACTAAAGCAAAACCTTAGTGGTGAACATCAATTTCTCCGAAGACAATAATATACATATATATCACCTGTAATAATGGTGGAATGCATCATTTTCAAGCAATTCTTTGCCTTTGATTATATCCATGTTGATTTTCTCTATTATATTTAACTGCATATATTAATGACCTACATGTGTATAATGCTTGCTCAGTTGCTCCTGCTAAACTGACAAAAAGTGGCATTGATGCATGGGCATTGGCTGATGATGAAATCTCCAAAATTTTCTTCTTATTATCAGACCACTGCACTGCACGCCGCCATTAGTGGGAAAACTGTAAACTAAGATATACATCTCATGGATATTATATACATATATGTAGGGAAAACTTTTACTTAGTTGATCGGTACTATTGTCTTTTGTATTCAAACCTTTTGAAGATTATAAGAAGGTAAACTAGTTTACCTGGTTCACAGCTAACTGTTCAAATTAAACTAAAAAGTTCAATAATAGGCCACTCGATCTAGTTAACCGGGAGTCAAATTTAGAACGAACTTTATGGTTACTAATCCAACAGTACAATCAGACCAACCTGGATGGGTTACCCCAACTAATTTTTATGCACTTTTATTTTTAACTAGTAAAACTCCAAAAAAAAAAAAAAAAAAAAAAAAAAAAAGTGTAAAAAGTACTGATGATGTCATTTACACTTTCAAATTTTATTATTTATTTTAATGATGTTTTGGTGTAAAAGTGAAAGACATGGCCCTCCAAGCCAAGTTGGAGGCAGACTTTGTTGGAGAGTCTTTCACTAACTATCTTAGTGGCAGCACAAGATAACTTCTAATCTCCCAAGAATCATTTCTCTTTTTAATAGACTATCTAAAAATTATACTACGATGATTTTGCACGGATTGCCTTTGTGACAACTTGGATCGAAGAAGAATTTTATATTTGACTTCTTCAAAGCTAGGTAGCTAGATGCATGAACGAATGGCCACATAATATCAGTGTTTGGCAAGACTCGTATATATCTAGAAACATGCCACGTTCCCTTAACTTAATTGCCCTTAATTACGACAATTTAAACAACTTAGATCGTTAATAAACGAACTGTTATTGTCGAAACCTTTATTTTTATATATATGTGTGCGCGAGAATCCGATCAATTATAGTGTTTATTTTGAGAATGCTAACAACTCTATATTCCGTCTACACCACGTAGCTAGCTAGGTTTCACACGAGGCAATTCGATATTGGTCTGGGCGGGAAGATTATTTAACAATAATGCTTGTCTCTATCCTTCCTGCCCAGAAATTTCTTTACTGGCGGCTTCGATTTTTTTCATTTCCAGGCCTACTCGCACTTTTTGACAAAACGTGTTACACAACGTTGATAACACGGAGCACCACTTAAGATTGTTTAGTGGTCGGGATGATAGAATATGTCAAGTGGCACGGACAGTTTACTTGAGTTTGACTCTGGGCAACAGCCCTAGTGTATACAGTATACTGACCGAGTTTATACATACAGGTGATACGACTTATTTGATGTACCAAGAGTCAAGTTCAAAAATTATTATGAGGTTTCAGTTAAATTCATTTTTGAAGAAAATTTTACATCCAAGAAGTTTTTGTAAGATTTTCCTACGGAATATTGTTATATATTAAAGTTATTAATTATATAATGCAAGTTGACTAGGGTTAATAGGTAATTTGGTTGAATTGATCGAATGACTGGGGGTGGTCTGTTCAGAAACTCTATGTCTATATATAAAGCCTATATTGATGAAATATACAATAATATATAGCACATACAATTTATGGTACTCATACTTCCGTCTAGTTTAATTTTTCGTTGCATAGTTTTAATTGCTTGTTTCTCGTAATTAAGTCTTTAGTTCAACAATGGAGGTATTTCGGCATCTAATATTGCTTCTACTTCTATTGCTAGGAGGTCCGATTTCTCGTATTTAAGACAGTTCAACGATGTATAAGAAGTGTTAAATTAATACTTCATCCTTTCCATTTTATGTGTCTGGTTCGGGTAACGATGTTTGACTGAAGTTATTTTTAATTCAATTTTTTTATAATATTAAATTTAGTATTAGTATACAAAATTTATATATTTATAAACTACATTAAAAGTATTATTAAACACACAAAAATTAAATTTAAAATAAACAAAAAATACTAAAAAAATAAATAAAAAAGAAAAAATTGATTTGACAAAAATATGACAGATAAAATGAGATAGACCCAGTTCAATTTTATTATGTAATTGAGTGTATTGAATAGCTTTGAATTAACACGTACTATGTGGTTTTGACTTTTCAACTTGTCTACCTGAGAGACAGTGAGAGGAATGGGCGGTTTGGAACGGAGTAGACTGGAGAGCTATACAAGTCAAACAACAATTGAAGAGAGACGATTCCAGGGGAGTAATACAACACGGCGTGTTAATACGAGTAGTATGTATTAACAAGTTATATTCTTTTTTCATTCTTTTTGCCAAGGATCTTGTGGTCAACTGACACTAAGTCGCTCTTGTACGTGGGAGATTATGGGTTAGGGGTTTGAGCCTCAATAAAGGCGAAAGAAAGTAGTTATGAACAGATATTACATTGTATTTTAACATCTACTTTTATCTCATTTAATGTTGGTTTTCGACCGACGTCGTAAATAATGAGATACGACGTCGGTTAAAAAATCAATCACTAAACGACACGTAATAAATAGAATCTCCCCTTTAAACCCTCCAAACATTTCCCTTTCAGAGTCATGTACTCTTGTTTTTGGTTGTCAGCCAAACATGGCCCATGCCATGTCCAACATGGAGATTAAACCATGAAAACATGGATGGATATGATATATAGAATGTAATAATAATGAGTATATATGAAGAGACAAAACATGCATACTATGTGGTACCTAACAGGCCAGCGGTCTTCTTCGATCTCCAGAATCTTGCGGTCACGGGTCACTCTTGGTTCCCACCCCCTACCCCCCCAACCTTGTCCTTCTCAAAGCCTACCTTCCATGACCAACATTATTGACAGTGGAAGACTCTTTTGCATTGACCAAACCGCCCTCTCTCATCTAATTATATTACTGCCATCCATCTCCAATTATTACTTCAATAATAAATCTTCCATATATTAATCAATGAGAAAAAAGGTAGTCATTTTAGTCCTGCGACTTTAGTTCCTGGAGCAATAAAATTGTTAAATTTTATTAGGGTTTTTACTTAGTACATAAATATTTTAGTATTATTTTATTTTCATCTATAAAATAGAAAACTTGATTTTAACATGTGCATGTATGTAGAGAGAGAGGAAATTAGAGACCACGTATTATTGCATATGAAGAGGAAAAAAATTAAGACATAAGGTTACCCACTTTTAGTTTTGCAAATTATAATGATTTTGTTACTTTGTATACTAAATTTATACGGAGTAACTTTTTAAAAAAATTATGAGACATATTACACTAGTAAAAAATTAAAAACTAACAATTAATAAAGAATAATTAAGGGACTAAAAATAGAATTTCTCTTAAATCAACCTACATCTCTACATATAAATCAAACCCACCCTACTGCTTTTTGACCTTAAACTCCAAAATTTTGAATTCAATATTGTTTTAATGACTTTGTTTGTTGGGTGATGAAAAAACCACACAGAAGAGGAGAGGAAAAAGAATCTCAAGTTATGTACAACGTACTTAGTTTTAAAGACTTGAAGAAAAGAAAAAAATTAGTACATATAAATTATTTCAAGTATGAACTATTAGTCAAACATTCAAAGTTATATAAAAAAAAATGTTCTCAATATTTATTCTTAAAATCATATTTAAAGAAAACCAAACCCTCACCGAATGAGGATTGACATGACAATATGGATCCCATAGGCCATAGTATAAGCTCAATTATTAGTGATGTCTAATCTATTAATATAACCTAACAAAGTAACAACTATACGCTCTAACAATTAGTCTAAAAAATTATTTCTTTTTCTAGAAAATTATTAAATTAATATTTTAAAGTAGATAAGTCTAAGGCTGTCGTATTCTTGTACTGTTTATTCTTGGTCGAAATATCAGACATACTTTACCCAAACGAGTCCCATCCCAGAAACACTATTCAAAAGTGACTGATTGCTTTCCTTTGACTAAGCTTTGCCTCAATTCCTGAATGCTTTTCCATTATGCTTTCACACTTCACATTTATGGATGCCATACGTAACGCATCTATTTAATGACGACGTAATTATTTAATTTTTACGGTTTTAATTTGCTTCAAACCCTTGTTGTCGCCTTATTTCCTGAGGCGCGTGGCATCTTAATTGACTGAATTTCTTATGTTTTTATTCTCGCCGGGTTTTTTTTCGAGCCCTGGGTATGCAAAAATACTATCCCCAAAAGCAAAATAATTTTATTGGTTTTTTATTAATTGGATGGTTGGCCAGTACAATTCAGGGTATATGGCAAAAATAATAAAATAAATTATTGGGTTGACAAGCCTTTAGTCCTATATAATTATATTAATGAGTTAATTATCGAAATGGTCCCTTGACTATAGCGAAATTACTAATTTAGTCCTTGATTATTTTTTTGACCAATTAAGTCCCTCAACTTTAAAAATCTTAATCAATTTGGTCCTCAGTTTGTTTGACCGTTAGTCAATCGTTAACTTGGGACCAAATTGATAATTTGCTATAGTCAAGGGACCATTTTGGTAATTAACTTTAATGGTGGGCAATTCGGTTCAGTTTTCTCGAACCGTACAAAACTAGTTAGATTCGGTAATATAACGAACAACCGAACGGTAATAGATTTTTGTATACCAAACGGTTCGATAAAAACTCGAACCGAACTGGATTTGTTCGGTAAAAATCGAACCGAACCGAATACTGTTTGAACTTTGGATTGCTATTTTGTTATATATTAGACTTCGGATATGGACTATGTAAACACCATCACACATAATATATAACTTTTGATAACAAACCATAAAGAAATCAAATAAAACATTTACGAGAGATACCCGTGAAAATATGAGCTAAACGGCATAGCAAGCATTATGGGACTTGGATTTACTTTTTATTTTATTTTATTTTATTTATTTATTTATTTATTATTAGTATTATTATTATATTTTTTAAAAAAATCAAACGGTATTCGGTTCAGTTCAATTTTTTAGCGAACAATTCGGATCGGTTTTTTATTGAACCGTTCGGTATACAAGAATCCAATACCGTTCGGTTGTTCGGTATATTACCGAACCAAATTAGTTCAGTTCAATTTGATACGGTTCAGTTCGAGAAAACTAAACTGAATTGATCATCCCTAAAGATAATTACCAAAATGGTCCCTTGACTATTGCAAAATTATCAATTTGGTCCCAAATTAACAGTTGACTAACGGTCACACAAACGGAGGACCAAATTGGTTAAGATTTTTAAAGTTGAAGGACTTAATTGGTTAAAAAAAATAGTCAAGGACCAAATTGGTAATTTCACTATAGTCAATGGACCATTTCGGTAATTAACTCTTACTTAATTAGTATTTAAGTATATATGATTCTTAATTGTGATAATTGACTTTGCTGTTTATATAATTTATTTATTATTATTAATAAAGCAAGTCAGAAAAGTAATGTTGAATCAATAGTTAATCCTATTTAGTTTTGAAAATAGCCTAAATTGAAATGATTTTTAAAATGTTATTAATTTCTAAAACCTTATTAATCTTTTTTTTTTGTTCAAAAAAAATCAATTAATCAATGCACGAATACAGTGAGGAGGGAATCAACCCAAATACAAAAGCCAGTGTACGTTTGAATGGGCACCTTGGGCTAAATTAAAGTATGAACCTGCACATTTACTGAATGGCAAAAGTCTGGAAATTAGATAGCATTAAACAACTATCCCCAATTATGGTGTTAGCGTATGACAAATCTGTGGGAGAGTCGTTGAAGAGCTAACAGACCTATTGACCATCAGTCGGGTGGAGTTTGAATGATTACCAATATTGATGTTTGGTTGTATATAATCCTATAATTGGAATAAATGTTATAAAAATACAAAAATAAAAAATAAGGTAGTATAATGACATCCAAAGCATCAATATGAACCAAAAAAAAATCAAAATAAAAATCTAAAAGTACTAATTCAAACTTAAAAATTAGATTACCAATAAGGGAATATATGATACCCTTTTTTTTTTTTAATTATGATTTTAAATTAAAGAGATAATCAAATCTCATAATTGTGTTTTAAAAAATTGTCAACTAAACACTAATTATGATTTTGATTCTCATTCCTAGTGTGCAAACTCATGAACCAAAACACACTTATTTTGACCAATAAATAGTAAACAAGACAGGTAAGATGAGATAGATATATAGAGAGTAAGATGTTTAGGTATGCATTATATCATTTTGCGACGGACCAAATAGACGTGAATTTGGCAACCACATGGTAGTATTTAATGATTTTATTCAACGTTTTGAATAATTAAGGTTTAGAATTTTCCATATTTTACGTACATCCTTTATATTCCTACACACCCCATTAAGCCTTGCACCCCATAATATAACTACAGAATTGAAAGCAGTACGGAGAAGTTGGAACTGATCAGAGGAGAATCATAACCTACAACGACCACGAAACTAGGTTTAACAAATAGTCCAACAATAATCATCACTCGTTAGGTAATGATTTGACCTTTATATCCTTAACCTAATACCATGACCTCAACGTTTCTGAAGATAATCTACTCGACAGGAGAGCTTTCTCATTCAGGAGTTTTTAGTAATATAATGCGGATGAGAGATGAGCAATATAATGAGAATTAAAGACGAGGATGGTTCAATTAAGATTCTTGTGCGCACCGACATTTGGCCATGTCCACTAAATTTATTGAGTCACTATATGATTTACATCCTCCCAAATACTCTGTCGGGTCGGGATGTGGGACCCTTAGGGTTGGGGATTCAGTCTTTTGGGAGATGATGGTTTAATTAAATGAAATTTTTTGTCAACATAAAAAAAAACAGTGAAATTAGGGGATTTAGTATTACAACCAAAAATTATGAAGAATTAATAGATAAGAACAATTATACTTTTGATATATTTTTTTAAAGGGTTTATGGTTTAGGCCGGTTTAGAGATGAGTTATTCTTGAGAATTTTAGGGTTTTATCATGATAATGATTAATGAATCTTTTATTTATATTTGTTCTAGTAGGCCTCGCGTTGAAATAAAATAACACGCTTGACGCGTGTTCTGTGCAACCCGCGCGCCCAATATGGCGCATGCAGTGGATGCGCCATGCTAGGCACGTCTAGCGACTTGTTTTTCTTTTTTTAAACAAAAAATAATTTGTCAGATCTGTTTTTTTTTTTTTTCTTTATTTTCTCCCTCCTCTCTCTCCTACTTGCTCATATAAATTTGTGAAAAACTATACTACTGTGATTGCTCTAATGGACTTAACCTACTCAAACCTCCAATCTTGCAGTTGTATTAGAAGGTTGCTTTACCAACTGCAACAAGTTACTACTGCATTATATATATAAGAAAAATAATTTTATAGTAGTATTTGTGTGTGTTTAGTTTAAATTGTCACATTTACAAGTATAATATTACATCACCTAAAAATTTAGAGGATGCAATGTTATAACAAGGAATGCAACAAAAACATTATACTGCATAATAAATTTTTATTAATCTTCTAATACATTCGAGAATCTTACAGTCCAACAACAATCAAATAAAAACACATAACAACATATTAAGTAATCAAATATATCATTACAATTAGAATATTTCATGTACGGACAATATCAAACCAACTATAACGAATCACAATAATATATTTCATAGTTATCATGATTAAATGTCAATAAAAATGTGAAATCTGTCCGCCGCACTCAGAATATGCCTCTAGCAACTAAATCAAGATTTATTATTACTTTTTTTTTTTTTTTAAAGTGCAACATTTGTCATTTTGCATGTGATTGTCATTAGGAGTATTCGATTTTATGGAGGAGAGATAATGCCGCATAGAATTCCAGGTAGCTTCGTCAAGCTAAGATGGTTTTTTTTTTTTTTTTTTTTTTTTTTTTTTAAATGGAATAGAATATTTATTACTTTTTTATTTTTTTAAATCGTAATTTTTCCCTTTTAAAAAAAATCACAATATATATATTTTTAAACACGTACTCATGATTATATTCTTTATAAGGTAGTATATGTTTTATATCTTTTTTCATTTTTTTTAGCCCAATAATCAATTACTCCATCACTGGGATTTAATCGTGTGATTACCCATTTGGAATGATAACAGATGTATTATTACAGTACAGAGTAATTGACAAAAAAAAATCATAGTATAGTAGTGATATTTTTTTACTAATTTAAATTTTATTTGAGATGCAGTTATAGAGTTTGATTCTTACTAATTAAAATGCGAGGTTAAGGCCTCCTTAATATGTCGCAGTCTTTACCAGAGTTGAGGTTGATGGTTTTGTTAGGGGAATAGAATACTTATTTGTACATTTTTTAACAGTGCATTTGATGGTGATTTTTAGGAGGGAATATATACTTTGCCAGTTGCATTTGTACTTGGACACGTACGTGATACTGATCTCCTCGTATATTTTAGGTCGATTATCTCTTTGGTAGCTGCAATAATAATTTGTTTGAATTTACGCACTTATCAACAACGAACAAAATTTTCATGCTCCACGAATAGGGATGACAATGAGTTTGGGTGATTATATTCTACCACTCCATCTATCAACATACTAGATTTATTTAAAATTTACCTATCTATTTAACAATTGATCTAGTAATTAATCTGACGATTGAAAATAAGATAAATAAAGTAAAATATGAAAAAAGGATGGATTGTTTTACAAATTCTAAAAGTTTGTAATATTTATCATGAAAACTAGTATTTTATATGTTCGATGCGCAAAAAATATATGCCCAATATTAGAATTAAATATTAAAATCTTAGTTATATTAATTTTTTAAAAATAATAGTTATATTAATATGGTGTGTTTTTTTGAGTCTGTGGTGTATTTTGTGATGTTTTATTACATTTCGTTGGGGTGTGTTTTTATTACACTGTTGGTGCATATTGTTAACACTGTTGGTGTATTCTGGAATTTGACCGCACCGCCGCACCGTAAGACCCCGCCGCATATGAGCGCTCTTCTATATATATATATATATATATATATATATATATATATATATATATATATATATATATATATATAGAAGAGCGCTCATATGCGGCGGGGTCTTACGGTGCGGCGTATATATATATATATATATATATATATATATATATATATATATATATATATATATATATATATATATATATATATAGAAGAGCGCTCATATGCGGCGGGGTCTTACGGTGCGGCGGTGCGGTCAAATTCCAGAATACACCAACAGTGTTAACAATATGCACCAACAGTGTAATAAAAACACACCCCAACGGAATGTAATAAAACATCACAAAATACACCACAGACTCAAAAAAACACACCATATAACTCACCACCCCCAATGGTGTATTTCTGAACAGTGTATGGTGTTTTTACTCACACCTAATGGTGTGTGTTTGGTGATGCAGGGCTCTGTTTACTCTGTTTTGTGTGGTGTATTTCCTAAAGTTGATGGTGCATATTTGGTGAACTATTGGTGTTGCCGCACCGTAAGAAATAACCGCACCGTAAGACACTGCCGCACCTGAACCCGCCTATATATATATATATATATATATATATATATATATATATATAATTGTATAATTCATATTAATATTATTGAGGTAAGAATTATAGAAATGATAATTTACTAAATATAACTATGGTAACATTTTAATTAAAACCTAAATGAATTCAAACTTACCATTGAAGGATGTAAGAAAAAATATTGTGTATGCATGTACATGGTAATAATAATGTGGAAAGATAACAGAAGTTATAACGGCATGAATATTTTTGTCCAAAAAATTATGTAGTACAACTTTTATAGCACAATGTACAAAAAAAATTAACGAAAAACATGAACATAAACCAGAGGTATAACCTGGATTGAAGCTTATTATGTTTTTAGATAACCCGGTTTATTTTTTACTTGATTTTCTACTTTTTTAGTCATTGATTATCCCAGATCGGCGGATTACATTAGTCCATTGTTCTCACCTACATGATGGATTGAGTAAGATTCTATGTGAGTTTTGGATATAAAATTCACATCCAGGTGAATATTAACTGGACAGATTGAATTTGGTATCAATATACTAAATTCAATTCTTCCATGTATAATGCATTTTATCCAAATTATATCTCATAATAAGACAATTTATGTAATTTATTTTTTGTTAATATACATATAACTATGTTGACATCCTTTAATTTGTTTATTAAATGTAGATTTTGTTGTTTGGACTGTTTGTATTATTTGGTTAGTGTGATAGTATCAATAAGCTTCCAGTTTAGAACATGGTTGTGTACGTAGACTTTTAAAAATTTTATAAATAACTAAATAGGCACACATTTTTAATTATGACCTTTGTTTTTTTTTTTTTTGGTTAGAGATTCTTAATTAAAGCAAGTGGTTTTCTGGGTTTTGATATGGGGTATGGTAGGTATTATCACTAGTATTATCATTGAGTTATGGGCAATATATTATATATATATATATAGACTTGATTTGTGTTGGAATATGGGATTAGATTCATTTAATTAGAAACAAATTCTTTAATTACTATTAAGAAGATTTGTGACATATGAGCATTGTTACTTAATTGAGTTAGTGAGTTTGAGTACTTGGTATCATTACTTGATTGTAGGAAGATATTTGGTAAATTAACTGATACTTAATTACATGTAAAATAACTTTCTCAAAAAGTTGATCGAAAAAATTACTTTGAGCATCTTTTTAAATTCTAACATTTTAAAACAATAAGATGTTACGAACACTTATATTAAATATTTAATCAAACTAAACAATTAATAATAATCAAATAAATTAAAATTAATTGATAAACTAACTATGTCACCAGACACGCCTATTTGAATTTACTTGCCTCAAACTATAATGGTTGCATATTGGGACATCAACTTTTAGAGGATCCTTCCAAAGGGCTTTGTTCGTTGCTGCTATCAATCTCATGGATGTAACTGGACCCAACTTTTTTGTAACGTGTTATAAGTTTTGAGCTGTTACTTTTATCTTGTTGGACTTTTCCTAGTGTCAAAAAAGTTTTTAGAATCTTTCCTTTATGACCCAAAAAATTTTGGAATAGGTAAATAGTAAGAAAAGAAAAACTGCGAATAGAGCAAAGTTAGTTAAAAATCGTTAAAAGTTGGGTTCTTAGATTTTTTTAACGGATAGTTATGTCATGGATCGGGTTCACCTTACAAGGTTGATTCGGGTTATATTTACAATTTTTAAAATTAATATTCATAATTTTAGAACTAAATATTCACAACTAATGATTTTTATTTTTATTTTTAAAAAAATATTGAAAACAACTCAACGAGTAAATATTTAATTCTGTAATTGTGAAAAGAGTTATGAAATTATGAATATAGAGTTCTGTAATTGTAAATATAGAATTAAAAAATTATGAATATAGAGTTCTAAAATTGTGAATATAGATTTCAAAAATTGTGAACATAAAGTTAAAAAATTATGAATATAGAATTCAAAAATTGTGAATATAGAATTATGCAATTGTGAATATTGAGTTCTAAAATTTTATATATTGAGATCTAAAATTGTGAGTATTCAATTATAATATTGTGAATATAGAGTTTAAAAATTGTGAATATAACTTGTATCCACATTGCAAGGTGGATACAGATTCACAACATAATTTGCCTTTTTAACCAACTGGGCCGTTCCAGTAGCCCATTTAAGTTGAATTGATTGGATTGGGCTTCACTTATTGTGGACAGCTTGATCCAAAACATTAAATGGGCTTTACATAAATTCAGCAAACTCATCAGTCATTATGTTACAAAAAAAAAAAAAAAAAAAAAAAAAAGAAAAAAGAGAAGTCTACTACTAGTAATATTTTGTCATTTTTGAGTGAAGAGATCAATAATTAAATATGTTGTCATTAGTTAAGAGTGTGCAAATAACCTAATATGTAAATTGTATTTAAAAAATTATGTGTGTTAGATTTAATAAAAAGAATGTTAGTAAAAACTAAATTCATTTGATGTACAGAAAATATATTTTACTTTTTTTTTTTTAATGAAAACATATTTTTAAATGTTATGTTGGGTCGGGATATAAAAACCTTAAAATTGAGAGTATGAGCGTAAAAAAATCAAATAAAAAAAATTCGATTCGTGATTCGAATTCGAATATGTCGATTCGAATTCGAATACTTTTTTCATTCAATTTTTTTTCGAATACGAGTGTATTCGATTTAAATAGTATTTGAATATATTTGAATATTTTATGCTATTTAAATGTAAATTTTTATTACATTTTATCTTAATTTATTGGAGAATTTTGTAACAGATTAAGTTAGGGATTTCGCGAATTTGAGTCGTATCGAATACGAATAAACTGGTCGAATCAAATACGAATTCAAATTGAGATTTCAATATTAAACGAATACGAATACAAATATTTCAATATACAGTCAAATTCGAATCGAATAATGAAATATTTGACTAAATTCGATTCGTTTACCCTTCTAATTGAGAGTTCAATATTTTAAGAGAAAGAGATATAAAAAGGTAAATAATTGTGAGACAAATTCGCATTATGCCATTATCCCCTACGAATACTTTCTTCATCGTTCGTATATTAACAAAATTATCGAAAATATTATTATCTAATCCGTACTCAATCAAGATTCACCGTTTTGATAGTCCTTCATTATCCAGTAGATAGCTGACTGGACATCTCGTGGAAATATATCATCTTCTTTACCTCGTACTATCGCTAAAGTTTGTGTCTTTGCCGGTCTGAATCTTCTCTGAAACCTTTGGCGGTAACAATGGCGGCTTCCACTCTCCCACACGACGCACTTTTTCTCGGCTTTGACAGTTCAACTCAGTGAGTCACTCTTCCGCATTGATTTTTCTTATTCTTATGAACTCCCACACCTTCAATTTGCGCTTTCTTTTGGTTGTAAAATCTGGGTCTTTTTTATTACTGAAATCTCGGACATCTTGTAGATTATATGATTTGGTTTTGGCAGTATCAAATTTGATGCCAAATTGTGTTGATTTATGTTGTACTCTCTGAATTGATGATCACATGATGGGAGTTGCTGTAAATGGTGATAATTATAACTTTATGATCAAATTAAGTGAAAAAAGATTCCTATTTTTGTATGTTTAGGTCAATGAAAGTGACAGTGCTAGATGCCAATCTAAATATTGTAGCCACAGAGATGGTTAATTTTGATTCTGAATTGCCCCATTACAAGACCAAAGATGGTGTTTATCGCGACGCTTCAATCAATGGGAGAATAGTTTCACCTACTTTAATGTGGGTTGAAGCTTTGGAGCTTGAACTCCAGAGGCTCGAGAAGTCCAAATTAGATTTTGGAAAGGTTGCTGCTATTTCGGGTAGTGGGCAGCAACATGGTAGTGTGTATTGGAAGAGCGGGAGTGGTGGAATTTTGTCGTCATTAGATCCCAAGAAATCATTGCTGGAGCAGCTAGGTGAAGCTTTTTCGACGAAAGAGTCACCGATCTGGATGGATAGCAGCACCACGGAGCAATGCAAGGCAATTGAGAAAGCTGTTGGAGGTGCGTTGGAGCTGTCTAGAATCACAGGCTCTCGTGCATATGAAAGATTCACTGGCCCACAAATACGGAGGGTGTTTGAGACACAACCAGAAGTCTATAAGAATACAGAAAGAATCTCCCTTGTTAGCTCTTTCATGGCATCCCTATTTATTGGGGGGTATGCTTCTATAGATCATACTGATGGGGCCGGCATGAACCTAATGGATATTAAGCAGAGGGCTTGGTCGAAGATTGCTTTAGAGGTTTGTTAGTTGAAAATCCAAAACTCAAGGCCGTTTAGTTTCTTGTTAAATTAAATAATATTTAACTTTGATGTTGTTGTATAGGCAACAGCACCAGGCTTGGAGGAAAAATTGGGGAAGTTAGCCCCTGCATATGGTGTTGCAGGTCCTATTGCATCGTATTTTGTGGAGAGGTTCGTGTCTAAGTGGCATGAAAATTATTTTTGTTGCCTGTAATTAGAGTTATGGTTTCTGTTATTAAGACTAACTATGACGATTTCCCCTTTTTATACTTTTAATCTTTAATCTTAAAAAAGAGTTACTTCCTTCAAGTATTTTATTTTCGTTATGTACACAAAGCAAATTTTCTTGACATTGACCAATGCATTCTCGATGATTATGATTCAGGTATCACTTTAACAAGAACTGTTTGATTATTAACTGGTCTGGAGATAATCCCAACAGCCTGGCAGGTGAAGAAATTTTCTGTTCATAATTTTTGGAATGGTTTTGTCGATGTTGGTGTTTGTTACTATTCATTTTGACTTGTGGTTTGTGGATAGTCTTAAGGATACTTATGATTGGTCTCGGGGTTTTATAAACATTTGTGTTTATTGTTAGAAGGAATATTGCTGACTGTATCATATTTTGGACGTAGGTTTGACTCTTAACACGCCTGGTGATCTGGCAATAAGTCTTGGCACAAGTGACACAGTAAGCTTTATTTTCCCCTCTCGTTCTTAATATTATCAGTTTATTATTGTCTTATTGCCTCTATGATGTAGTTTGTGCGTGAATCCATTATATTCAATCCCCACGTTCTTGGGGATTTTACGAGTTTTTTGTGCAAACTTAATTCTTGTTTGTCTAGGTCTTTGGAATCACGACTGACCATAAGCCCAGCTTGGAGGGGCACGTGTTTCCTAATCCTGTTGATACGCAAGGCTACATGGTAATGCTGTGCTATAAGAACGGTTCACTCACTCGTGAAGGTACATATTTGGATATATATATATATATATATCTAGCATATAATGGACTCTCGATTCTGCTAAAGTTAGCCGAACACTAATTGGCACAATTGATTGAAAACGTGCATCCTTAGATATACGCGACAAGTGTGCAGACAAATCTTGGGATGTCTTCAATAAACATCTGGAGTCAACACCGCCTTTGAATGGTTAGCAAAACCTAGATTTACCTTGCAGATTTATGTTTTTCCTTTTCTTTTTAGTTGGTCTGATGCTACTTGTGATATTTCTCTTTCGTAGGCGGTAAATTAGGTTTTTATTATAAGGATCATGAGATACTTCCTCCTCTCCCAGGTAAGCTCACTTATCGATAATCCGCACCTTTTACTTGTCCCGCTATTTTTTTTTTTAAATAATTAATAATACAAAGAAGTTGCTTATGCATATAGTTGGGTATCACCGCTATGTTCTTGAGAATTTCACGGGAGACACTCTTGATGGTGTAAAAGAACGTGAAGTGCAGGAATTTGATCCCGCTTCTGAGGTAGTTTGTCTTTTGAAATAATCTTAGCGTAGAACTTGATGGCATGCTTGTACCGGGACCCAATATAGAATCGAACTGCACTTTCAGGTTCGAGCAATAATCGAGGGGCAGTTCCTTTCTATACGAGCTCATGCTGAAAGGTTTGGACTGCCTTCTCCGCCAAAGCGGATGATTGCAACTGGTGGAGCTTCGACGAATAATGCCATTTTAAGCATGGTGGCTTCCATTTTCGGGTGCGATGTTTATACGGTGCAAAGGCCAGGTCAGCACTACCCGTTTTCTGTCCTTTAATACTTATTCCTATTCTATTCTGTTCCTTACTTATTCCATTCATGTCGAAATTCTATTCTATTCCCTTTTTTTTTATTCTTTGAACCAAACACTACTCGTATCCAGCTAGAAAAAGCAATTTGGCGTGGAACATGTTTAAAAACGAGAAATGCAAAGAATGTTTTGATCTCTGATCTTTTTACGTCTCATTGCTTAACAGACTCGGCCTCCCTCGGGGGCGCTTTGAGGGCTGCTCATGGTTGGTTGTGCGACAACAAGGGACAATTTGTACCGATCCCGAGCATGTACATGGACAAGATGGAGAAGACGTCGCTCAACTGTAAACTCGCTGTGACTGCAGGCGATCAAGCACTCGGGGCCAAGTACGCTTTGCTGATGAAGAAGCGAGTTGAGATCGAGAATCGCCTTGTTGAAAAACTCGGGCGCTTGTGAATTTCGTAGTTCAAAATGTTCTTTCGATTATTTAGTGTGTAGACAAAACCGTGTCCAATAAAATTTACTGTTCAGAGTTGCATTGCAAAATTTGCAGAAAATTACTTCTTATTTTACTTGCCTCAGGGATTTATAAAGTCTGTAATCATAACCGTAAACAGAGCCATCACTCGAGAACAAGAATTCACTATCCATTTGGGCTAACAAGCAGCCCAGGAAACATCTACATCTGCTTCAACAGAGTTTTTCCCACTTTTAGTTCCACAATTTAGAGTTTTTCCCACTTTTAGTTCCACAATTTTTAAATCCTTTTGACATTTTTTACATCTAACTTAATCTAACTTAATTTTTGATCACCGATTTAGACAAGTAACTTATCTTAAAAAATAAATTTATCATTTTTTATTAATTTTTTCTTAAATTTCTCGGAAAGTGATGAAATGACAAGTTTACCTTTTAAGATAAATCACTTCACCGATTTTCTTTTTTTCTTAAACATTTTTAGAAGGATGATCAAAAATGACAAATTCATCTTTTAAAATAAGTCACTTACTCAAAATTGACTGAAAATTAGGTCAACGAGACGAAATGTGACGAGAAATTAAAAATTTGTCACTTACCCGAAATGTGGCAAGAAATTAAAAATTGGGTCTCATGAAA
Source organism: Ipomoea nil (assembly GCF_001879475.1). Lineage (NCBI taxonomy): Eukaryota > Viridiplantae > Streptophyta > Magnoliopsida > Solanales > Convolvulaceae > Ipomoea > Ipomoea nil. The sequence continues at coordinate 2,588,842 of NW_017619749.1, forward strand.
TATATGTATGAGTAAAAAAGAAAAAACTTGCTTTAATAAGTTAACCTTTGACAGCTTTAATGCTAGCTTTGCTCTAATGGAGGATTGTTCCCTCCCTCAGGACTCTCTGTTCCTGGGGTTCGACTGTTCTACCCAGTAAGTCTTTCAACATTTCCTTATTCATGATTTCTAGGTCAGGAAGTTTCATGATTCTGTGATCGGAATTTCTTGCTCCTGGAGTTTGCGAAACTCCAAACTGGAATCTTTACCTTCAAAGTTTGATTTTTGTAATCTTCAGGTCACTAAAGGCGACTGTTTTAGACGCTAATCTCACGATTGTGCGGTCAGAAACTGTGAATTATGATCTCGAATTGCCTCACTACAAAACCGTGGGTGGCGTTTACAGATACCCTTTGGTTAACGGGAGAATCGTTTCACCTCCATTGATGTGGGTCGAAGCTCTGGACCTCATTCTTGAAAAACTGGACAAGTCCAATCTGGAATTCGGGAAAGTCGCTGCAATTTCCGGCAGTGCTCAACAGCACGGCAGCGTTTACTGGAACAAAGGCGGTTCTCAAGTATTATCTTCCCTGGATTCCAAGAAACCATTGGTGGATCAGCTTCGTGATGCATTCTCAGTTCAAGAATCTCCGATATGGATGGATTGCAGCACCACAGAGCAGTGCAGAGCCATAGAGGAGGCTGTTGGAGGGGCTTTAGAACTGGCAAAACTTACTGGTTCTCGAGCTCATGAGAGATATGTTGGTCCTCAGGTGAAGAAGATATTTGAGGAACAAAGTGAAGTTTATGATAACACAGAGAGGATTTCGCTTGTTAGTTCGTTCATGGCATCTGTTCTCGTTGGGGGTTATGCCTGCATTGATCAAACTGATGGCGCGGGGATGAATCTCATGGATATTAAGACCCGGGCTTGGTCTAAAATCGCTCTGGAGGTTCGATTCTGGTTTACAGTATTGAAAGATCTTGTGAAATTTTAATGTCTCAATTATTGTATGAATGTCTCTCTGCAAGGCTACTGCACCAGGTTTAGAAGAGAAACTGGGGAAGATAGCACCTTCACATTCTGTTGCTGGTCTTATTGCTTCTTATTATGTAAAGAAGTAAGTCATATCTTTGGTGTGGAAATCATAACGAAAAATTAACCCCAGTCAAGTTGGTCAGACGGTTAATCACAAGGTTGCCTATTCGCCTTCTTGGTTTGAGGCCTTTGAGCCAGTCAGCTATGGGTAACCTAGACTGGTTTACCTCTTTGTAATCCTTTGCTGGCTAGACTGGTTTACCTCCTTGTGATCCTTTGCTGGCTAGACTGGTTTACCTCCTTGTGATCCTTTGCTGGCTAAACTGGTTTACCTCTTTGTGATCCTTTGCTGGGTAGACTGGTTTACCTCTTTGTGATCCTTTGCTTGCTAGACTGGTTTACCTCCTTGTGATCCTCTGCTGGCTAGGGTCACAAGACGGGTTTCGTTATGTTTCTTGCTGATGTGATCTTGTACAAACTGCTTCAGGTATCACTTCAACAGAGACAGTGTGGTTGTTCATTGGTCTGGAGACAACCCTAACAGCTTAGCAGGTGAAAGCTCTTCCTCATTTCATTCATGGTAGCCACTTACAAATTGTCTATCCCTTCACAAATTCTCACATGATTCTGTGAGTTTCTTGTTTGCCATGCCCTACACATACCATTTTCTGCAGTCAACCAGCACTTCTGAGAGGAATGTGTGACCTTTCTCTTATCAACTTTGCAATTCTTCATCATCATGCTACTAAGAGAACCTTCTGAACTTGTAGGGCTGACCCTCAATACTCCAGGAGATCTGGCAATAAGTCTGGGCACTAGTGACACAGTAAGAAATATCCTACCCCTTCTCTCATTGATTTAACAACTAAAACGATTAAATTTCCCTTGTTCTCTGTGAGCTTATCAAGCTAGTTTTCTGATTACTGCTGAACCAGACTTAATATGCAATATGGTTTTTACAAATTTCTTTGATATTTGTTTGCATTTCTACTTGAAATTAGCACAAAAGTGAAACTCTCTCTGGGTATTTTTTTTCCCTGTGCCACAGGTATTTGGAATCACTGCAGACTATAACCCAAGCCTAGAAGGCCATGTCTTTCCAAATCCAGTAGATACAAGAAGCTATATGGTAATGTTGGTATACAAGAATGGATCTTTGACTCGTGAAGGTACGTTGTGTGTGGAGAAAAAGTTGGTATACAGCATTTGAAGTTTGTAACTTCTAACAGGATTAAGTTATGAATGCTTTGTTCGTGAAATCCATTATACTGACCATTTGCTCGAATCCTTGACAGAAATTCGTAATCAATGTGCAAACAGATCTTGGGAAGTCTTCGATTCTTTCCTGCAACAAACACCACCTCAGAATGGTTGTTAGCTTTGTTATTTACGTAGGTATGATATATTTTGGCTTCTTTTAGATCAATATAGTATTGCATTTTGTGCTACAGGTGGAAAGATCGGTTTTTACTACAAGGAGCATGAAATACTTCCTCCCTTACCAGGTCAGTTTACTCCCAGATTCTGCATTTTTCAAGATTATAAATGAAACTCACAAGCCGGGGTTGCAGTTGGTTTCCACCGCTACATTGTAAAAGGTTTCAACGGGGGCTCTCCAGAAGCAATGGAAGAACAAGAGGTTGAGGCGTTTGATCCTCCCTCTGAGGTTAGTCATCTCCAATGAAAGATCATGGAATAGTGGAATATAATAGACTGGTTCTGTCAAATTCTGTGCGAAAAGATGCAAGAAATACACAAAATTTGGTTACAGGCTCGAGCAATAATTGAGGGGCAATTACTTTCCATGCGAGCTCATGCTGAGAGATTTGGTATGCCTTCTCCAAAAAGGATAATTGCAACTGGAGGAGCATCTGCAAATAATCACATTCTGAGCATAATTGCATCCGTTTTTGGATGCAACGTATATACATCCCAAAAGCCGGGTTAGTCATTTCGCCTGTTCTTGAAAACCATATTATATGCTTGGCTTTGATACCAAATTGAAGCATGTGTTCCATTTCAACTAAAAGTCTAAGCTGATAGTTGGACAGACATTTTGCCTGTTCTTGAAAACCATATTATATGCTTGGCTTTGATACTAAATTGAAGCATGTATTCCATTTCAACTAAAAGTCTAAGCTGATAGTTGGACTGCACAATATGTTTATATATATATATTATATGCTCAACATATCTTATCATCACATTCTTGAATGCAGCTTCCTACCTGTCACATAATGATTTCTCACTTGTACAGACTCAGCTTCCCTTGGAGCGGCGTTGAGGGCGGCTCATGGATGGTTGTGTCACAAAAACGGCACTTATGTTTCCATATCTTCCATGTACACGAACAAGTTGGAGAAAACATCTCTCGACTCCAAGCTTGCATCACTTCCTGGAGACCAAGAAACCTTTGCCAAGTATACTTCATTGATGAAGAAAAGATTAGAGATAGAAAACCGCCTTGTTCAAAAGCTCGGGCGTTATTGCAAGTAAGTAACCTCCCCGATGCATATGTTTCAGATCAATAGAAGGCAGACGCGAAATTTGAATGATGCATTATGGATGGCAATAAGAGCGAAGCAGTGCTGTGCAGACTAACAGGTAACCTTTATTTGGAAAAACAGTGTATGAACATATAGAAGGATCCAAGAGGGAATATGTTTGAACAGCAACATAGTTGCAAAATGCATTCATGTATCCCAAACTATAGAAAAATGATTCTCACACCAATAGTTGTGAGACAAGCTTTGGCTAAAAAGGTTTCAATAGCATCTTTTATGCATTACCATTAAGGAATTCTAGAAAACAAAAAGAAATTCAATTGCACAAAAATTAATACCTTCATCCCAACCCCACCCATAATCCACCCACCCCCCCCCCCCACCCCCACACGCACACACTGAAGGGCACAAATTGTCATCAACATAACCAGTTTGGTTAGCGTGAGTGGCCGTGTACTCTCATCCATTAAGAGATGTCGGGAGTTTGAACCTCCTCTCGTATGGAAAAACCAATCTGGTCAGCACTTTGCCCTTAATTGGACTGGTTCGCTGCGAATGGGGATTAGTACGGGCTTAAAGGTACCTCCTACAGTTAGGATATGCTCAGACACCTCATGGTCTAACCAAAAAAATAATTATCGTCAACATCTAAATCATTATACCAGAGCAAGCACTAAATTTCTTTTTTCTTGATAGTCAAGGTAAGTGGCAGTGAGTGCATACCCACATAGAAAATTCACTTCTTTACTGAATAGATTCTCCACTGCATTATACATGACTCTGATCCATCACAGAGCTTTTGTATCTTCACTTCTATAGTTCCAGAGAAAAAATGTCACAATTTAACATAAATAACTAAAAAAGATATATCTTTTGGTATTAAAGTTCACTCTTTTCCCTCTATTCACTAAAGAAATTTCTATTGAACAAAAAAAAAAAAAAAAAGTTTGCATTTTTCGGAAGAAATTGAAAAGTAAATTTTTTTTTATCCTGGCTCTTTCCTGTCTGCCTTGAACCACACAGAGAGAAGAGAAACTGGGTTTCGATCACAGAGTGAGAGAGACACATTGTATTGCAATGCCAACCATTTGAGCTCCACCACAACCAGTGTTGCAAAAATCTGAACTAGACACTGACCGATCGCCTAACGTATCATCATAATCGGTGGTCTAGGTAGCCTCGGCTGTCTAAGCGCCGCCTATCAACCAAAGTATGGGTACTTCAAATAACTTTAGTAAAAGCACCCCACATCAACCAAAGTAACTTAATTACTAAGATTTGATAATAATAGAGTAAAGGGAAGTTACTTTGGTTGATGTAGGGTGCGTTTACAAAAGTTATTTGAAGTACCAAGCATAGGCTAAGTTGTAATTCTTTTTATTTAATTACCCCATATTAGTTCATTAAAATGATATGATACTGAGAAATGTAAATTGACTGGGAATATTATTATTTTTATTATTATAGAAAAGTTCACCATGTCTACTAGCAATTTTAGTTTGCAGATAATCTAAAAAAATTTGAGGAAAGTTCTAGATTTGGGGACAACAATATAATTTATACTTTAGAATTTTTCTTAGTATCCGAGTATTGGTTTAGTAGATAAGAAACCTCACTTAAGATTTGTTTTCAACGGACAATGGTATGGTGAGGGTTTGATTTCTTCCACGAAAGCGGGTTCATGGAGTCTAAGGTATTCATTGGTTTTGCCCTGAAGACAAGCTCCCATATGCTTGTATACACCTTGCTGCCACTAGTAAAATTAAACTTATAGATTTATTAACAATACTATCATTATTTCATCCACCACCTGTACTAGGTAACCAATTTTTTTTATGGGATATATATTATAGTATATGTTTGGAGGACATTTATGTCCTTTACAGAAATATATATAAATATAATTGCTTTGTACCAATGGCGTTTGTTTGGATGAGGAAGAAGAATGCATTTCATTCCATTCCATTGAGGAATTATTATTGCAGCCTTTTGTGTATGTACAGTAGGTGATATGATGCACCCTCCACCATCCCAAAAGCCATGTTTGTCTTCATTGAATTTTGCCTTTCCTTTTTGGAGCTGGCCTGGGATCCATCAACTTTCCTGTATTAAAATATAACATACAAATTATTTCCACAACTACCCGGAAGGTACTTTAGGCGAAGCTTACTTCGTAATTCTAATAGGCAAATGACTACAAGATCGAAGTAAACTAATCTAGGTTGTACGTAGCTGACATGTTTAAATCAAGAAAGTAAGCTAATAAATGACTCTCAGGAAGTTCAACTTGAAATTTTGTGATTATTACTGGTTCCCTTTTAGTTGATGTTGTTGTAGCATATATGCATTTATATTCCAAGTTCCAACAAGAACAGTAGAAAGAGTGGAACTCAACTAGAAAAAGAGACGCAATAATAAGAGGCTTTTCTTTAGTGTGTATTTAGCTTTGCATAAATGGAGACACAACCAAAAGAGATGCCCTCTTCAATCAATCAATCAACTGCGGGCATGGTGTTTGTGTTTGTGCATGATCAGATCCTTCACCTCCCCATTCACCATCCAAGAATCAGCACTACTCCACTTCATGCAAAAACAAAGCAAAAGCTATACTACCTCTCCGAATCAGCACCTAGGATAGCTAGACCTTCACTTTTGTTTTGTCCGCTTTGGCTATGTTCGGTAAATGGCTGTTAGCTGATCAGGTTAATTAGAATGTATAACTAGTTGATACGGATTGTAAAAAAGTGTTTGTAAATTAGCTGTTAGTTGATAGTTATTTGGTATAATTTCTTTTTAAAAAAAACTAATTTAAAAAGTTGCTTTAACTAACTTTTTGAAGTTTAGCATTTTGGAGTTAAAAAAACTAATTAACCAAACACTTATATTAATTTTTTTAACCAAGTCAAATAACTAATAGTGGTCAAATAAGTTAAATTTAACATAAAAGTTAACTATTTTACCAAACTGAACCTAGGTCTCGCGTGTTTGTACAAAAAAAAACAACTCATGTTGTTGATGGAGTTCGTTATAGGTCACTTCAAACTCCTATATGTCTATCTTTATTATTATTTATTTATATCTAAAAAACTAGCATTAGTGTGTGGCCCGTGGCCAAATACAAGTATTTACATTTATGGTTCACTACAAAATACAGATGCTATGCGTTGACACAAAGCAGTTACACTGATGATGATGATAATTAAAGTCTCCAACAGACCAGAAAAGGAATTGAAAAGCGGGAAACAGCATCTGTAAGCTCCTACCAACACTTGTCTTGCAAAAGCCAAAGGGGGTTATAATAATAATAACGTTACTGCTATGTTATATATTCTATGTATATTATATATGCTGTTACATCTCGTCAAATATTGCAGGCCAAAATCTGTACGTACTGTTCACGTTGCACCGTACGTACCCCCACAACATCATGGGTCGATGCTCTTTGTCTTGTGCGACAACTTGCAGCAATAATCGAATTGGGACGGCGGCTGCGCCTCTATCAGGTGTTGGACAACCTCGTTCATGGTCGGGCGCAGGGTCGGCGTCTTGTACGTGCAACGGATGGCGATACGGAGGGCCTTCATCATATACTCCTTGAACCCATCCGACACTCGTTTGTCCAACACCTCGTACGCTCCTTCCTTTGTTTCCACCTTGGATGAAACCCAATACACAATGTTCTTGCTCTCCCCGAATTCCGCCTCCACCGGCTTCTTCCCGGTTATTAGCTCCATTAACACCACCCCGTAACTGTACACGTCGCACTTGGTGGTCGCCTTTGCAGAATATGCATATTCTAATACAAGAAATCAAAAATTTAGATAAAGGGTTCTGTCTGGTAAATGGCTGTTAGTTGATAGCTGATTCAGTTAATTAGAGAATGTAACTACATTAGCTGATTGTAGAAAAGTGTTTACCTGGTGCCAAGTAGCCATAAGTTCCGGCAATGACTGTAGTGGAGAAATCTTTGCCTCCTCTTGCTTGCAAAACTTTGGCTATGCCGAAATCTGCGACTTTGGGGTGATAATCAATGTCTAGCAAGATGTTTGTAGATTTGATGTCTCGGTGGATAATAGGGGGCTGGAGATCATGATGCAGATAAGCCAAGCCGCGGGCGATTCCCAGGGCGATCTGGTGGCGGATGGGCCAATCCAGGAGGGGTTTTCCGCCGTGGAGGGCGTCGCCGAGGTTCCCATTCGGCATGTATTCATAAACCAGCAAACTGCATTCCAGGCCGGAGAAGTAGCAGTAGAGCTTGACGATGTTCTTGTGGCGTATACTACCCAATGTTTCCACCTCCGTTTTCAATTCCCGGTGGAGAACCACCCCGCCTTTCCCTTTCCGGCTCCACATCTTCTTCACGGCTATGGCTTCCCCGTTGCTCAGCTCCACTTTGTACACCGTCCCTGATCCCCCTTTTCCCACTTCGTTCTTCTCAACCACGCCGTCGAAAATCTCCCGCTCGTCGAAGCTCAGCCTGTGGAAACTCTTGACATCGTACGTGTAAAACGAGGATGACATCTCCAGATCCTCCTGCTGCTGCTGATCAATCTCTCTCTGTTTACTCATCCGTCGCCGGAGAAACAGCACGATTCCGATTATGACAAACCCCACCGAGAAACCCATAACCCAAATCATATTCGTCTTCTTCCTATATGAACAGAGAGCGAAGTTGGTGCTTGATGAATTGGAATAAGCCGCCAAGACGCATAGCCCTGGATTCCCTGCAAAGCTTTCCAGAACCCCTCCTTTAATGAAGGCCACAGGTATAGACCCAGAAAGCAAATTGTTTGAGAAGTTCATCGGATTCGGTAGCAGTTCCCCTAATCTTTCCGGGATATTCCCCGTCAAAAGATTCCCCGACAAATCAAGATAATTCAGGGATGTAAGCGAAGATAACGACTCCGGGATGGAAGAATTCAGCCTGTTTCCTTGCAGGAGCAAAATATTCAGACGTTTCAGGTTTCCAATTTCGTGTGGTATTGGACCTGACAGGAGATTATTGCTGGCCTCCATCTTCACAAGATTGATAACTCTGGAGATTTCGCCCGGCAGCTCGCCGGAAATTCTGTTCCCCTGAACGAACAGTTCTGATAAGTTCTTAGCATTCTCAATCGTTCTGGGGATTTCACCGATCAACCGATTATTGCTCACATCTATAATTGAAGCGTGGGGAAGACCGAATATTGTTTCTGGTATCGTTCCCTCCAATCGATTGTTACTCACCCGGAATCGGATAAGAGTCTGACATTTTCCGTAACTTTCCGGTAATTCCCCTGAGAACATGTTCTGAAGGAGAAGGATGTACATCAACTTACCTCTATTGCAGAGCCGCGGCGGCAGCTTCCCGGAGAATTGATTTTCCGACAAGTCCAGCGCCACCAGGGCCGATAACATCCCCAGATTCTCCGGGACTTCCCCGGACAGGAAATTGGTGTAAAGGGACAGAATTCTCAGAGTAGTCGAATTAGCCAGGACAGCAGGGATTTCTCCGGAGAGAGTGTTGTTGTAAGCTTGCAAGACTTGTAGTCTGGGCAGCCGACAAATGGATTCCGGGATTTTTCCGACCAATTTATTGACAGACAAATCCAAATCTACGAGGTTCGTCAGGTTCCCGAGCTCCTCAGGAATTTCACCCTCAAGATTGTTGTAATAAAGCTCCAGGTCCTGCAAGTTCCTTAACTTCCCCAGCTCCGCCGGAATCTTCCCTTCCAGGGAATTTCCGCTCAGTTCAAGATCCACCAGGGCCGTCATGTTCCCTATCGCCGCCGGGATCACTCCGTTCAGCTTACACGTCGATAGTATCAAAGTCTTGAGCTTTGTAAGCCCAGAAATGGCGTCCGGTAGTTGCCACTGGTTAAAGCCGCAGTTTTCGTTGAAGTTGAGGACCCGGAGCTCGGTGAGATTGGCCACCGACGTCGGAAACTCGCCGGTGAAGAGATTGTAGGAGAGATCAAGCAACCTCAGAGCCCGCAACGGCGTCAAATCCGGCAATGTTCCCGCCAGATACGTAGCCGACATGTTCAGCTCTTCCAAGAAAGAGCAGTTGGTGATTCTGGCCGGAAAGTAACTCCCATGGAAGTGATTCTGGCCGAGTTTAAGAATCCTCAGCTCCGGCAAATAACTACAAACATCCCCCGGAAACCGGCCGGATAATCCCCACCGGCTGATATCAATCTTCACAACATAACCTCGATTATCACACCCAATCCCGGAATAATTGCAGAACGGTTTCCCATCCCAACCAGCCAAGAAATCCCCTGTCAGAGACTTCTTCACAACATCAAAGAACTCACCCTGCTTCTCCACACTCCCCTCATACCCATCCGCCACTGCTAAAAACAGCAAAAGGAAGAAGATGACAGCTCGCTGAGCAGCCATTAAAGATCTGATCTTTAACCCCACAGTAGAGAGATGAAGGGGGAATATAATGGAAGTTGTGTTTTGTGTTATGGCAGATGAAAGCTAACCAGGAAGAAATATATAAATGGGGTTCAATAGTAACAATAATGCATTAATTGGAGAGGAGAAAGGAGGGTCGTCCGATGTCACACATCCAGGGGTGGGAGATGGACACAAGAATAATGTGTATCTTTGCAATAAAGATGCTAGCTTTACACATTTATACCCAACTAGCTTAGTGCAGAGCTGTAGAGAATAACATCAACTTATATAATTAAACCCCCTTTATACTGATTGAGATGTCTCAGTAATCCTTCTTTAATTTCTTCTTCCATAATCTCAACCTTTTCCCTAAACCGCCCGTTGGGTAGCGGCTCGAAGACCAGAGTCCAGCATCCCGCCATCGAAACGTAGCGCTGATGACTGCTTAGCAGTTAAGTTTTTGGCGTAGTGGTAAGCGCTGGATCCTGACACTGAAGTTCAAGGCCTCAGATCCCCAGAAACATATGTTAAACCTGCAGAGAACCATTAATGTGCAATCCAACTATCAGTTTAGGCTTTTAGTTGAGATGGAGCACATGCTTCAATTCCCAGAAACATATGTTAAACCTGCATGTTTTCTATACTTTCCTTAATTGTCTGTCCCATTCATTATCCCATGTCATGCATTGCCTTTAAATCTTCCTTTGAAATAATGGTAGTGGTTTTCCTAGTAGCAGATTGGTGCAACGACGACAAGTATGTTTGCCTGATCCAAAACAACAGTTTTTCCCCATTTTCTGTCACTCAAAGCTGTCTGTATGTAACATGCTGCTTTTTAGTGACAACAAAGTTAATCTATCCATCAAACCTTTTAATTTGTGTACTCATCTGATCCTTTCTGATCTTATCTACCTGCGCTATACATGATGATGATGATAACAATGTAAGTGCAGTAATTATTAAAGTCGATCACTTAACATTCGTCGCGTCACCTGTGCTTAGTAACAACAAATTTAAGGTTATATATGTTGATTGAGGTTGTTCGTTGTCTCAAGTATGTGCTGTCATGCATTCTTGGGGGAGCAGCCAACCTTCTGACCCTGGTCGAAAAAGAATTATAAAAAGATGATTAAACCAGCTTAATTAAGTTATCTATAACTGACTGATTATATTCATCGTTCTTTAAGCTGTTAGTGGTCAATCTTGACTTTAGTTGTTAGCCAGGCCAAAAGACCTTTGCATATATATGTTGTTGTTGAGGATGACCAAAGCTTCATAGAGATTATAATATGGATTTGCACAGCCTAAAAAGAGAATGATGAAGCCATAATGGGAATATCTATTGGATAAGGAACTGCTTTGTGAAAGTGGAAGTGAAAGATGCCCACCCTGCTTATAAATTCTTGATGTTAATTCCATCCTGCAGCTATAATAAAGTGGGATGAGAATAAATATAAAATACCTTAAAATTTTCATAAGAAAATTTACTATTGATATTAATTTCATTTTGTAACTTAAATAGATTGAGGATAAATATACGATATCTTAAAATTTTTTATAGGAGAAACATGTTCTTAATATTAATTTCATCTCCGAAATAAAAGTGGGTTAAGGATAAATATAAAATATCTTAAACTTTTTATGAAAAATACATATTTGTTGTATTAATTTTATTCCTCAATTGTAAGGCGGACAGAAGATAAATATAAAATACTTTAAACTTTTTACAAACATATTTTTTATGTTAAGTCCACTCTATAACTTTAAGGTGGGACTCGGAGAAATATAAAATGTCTTGAAGTTTTCACAATATATCCTTGGTGTTAATTACATTCCATAATGGTAAAGGAGATCGGGAATGAGTATAAAATATAACTTTTTACGAAAAGATACATTCTTGGTGTTAATTTCATTCTATAAGAGTAAAGTGGGTTGATGATAAATATAAAACGCTAAGCTTTTTATGACAATCGTTATGCCATGGAACCGTGTTCACCATCCATGGTGAATACAATTCTAACGGTGTTAGTGCACCGTTATCTTTTTTTTTTTCCCTTAATTAATCGCGTGACTGTTCTTCTTCATTTTCACATTTTGCGATTTCACTTTAATTTGAGGTGAGCAATGATTTCGGACATTCATAAATTATGAATCCATGCCTGCACATTCACTTTAGAACCATGCCTACACATTCCCGTCCGAAACCATGGTTGCTCCTCTGTAGCGCAAGTTTCTTCAACATTCATAAATTATGAATTTTCTGTTATGAGATTATGAATTTTCTGTAAATTCATAATCTCATAACAGAAAATTCATAATTTAATAAATGTTTTTCTTTTATGCGATTATGCATTTTCTGTTATGAGATTATGAATTTACAGTACATTCATAATCTCATAACAGAAAATTCATAATCTGACCAAACGCGTGCCGTTAACATCACATTCGCAATTTTTTTTTTTTTTTTACGTAAAAACGGTGCCGTTTGGATCCGTGTTCATCATTCATGGTGAACACGTTTCCAGGGCATATTTTACCTTTTTATGAGAAGACATATTATTAGTGTTAATTTCATTTTTTAATGGTAAGGCGGGTTGAGGATAAATATAAAATACTTAAATTTTTTTACGAGAAGATAAATTCTTAATATTAATTCCATTCCACATGACATTTCAATGATGCGATTGAGAGAGAATTAATGTATTGTCTTTGTGACATGGGAATCACGATTAGATGTTGATTATAACATTTTACGTTACGCCGGGTCGCAGAGCATGCTATTCTGATTTCTCTCTTTTTTCAGATTATTCTGATTTCTCCTTTTTATTTTTTTTTTAGTGATGAGGAAAATTCACAATCAATATTTGTTGATATGTACTGAGTAAATTCTACTCTTTTAGCCAAGCATATTGGGCTTAAATAACAATTCTGTGACTTTTCTTGAAGGAAGGTCATAGGATCAAATTCCAGTGATGGGATATTGACTCTTTAAACATCAATAGTTTCTCTTTTTTGAGTCATTCCTTTCGAGGTGATTCTGATTTTTGTCTTGTCAATTTGTAATCATGCTTTGGAATATAATACAAAAATTAATTCCATAATGGAGTTGGCATCCTCCCATAGTGAGCCTTTTTAATTTATTTTAATCGTTGGCATCTTTGGGTTATTCCATGAAATCCAACCAAGGAGGGCATATATCCATCCAAAGTGAGATAAAGATATACAAAGATTACAAATTTCACCTGAAACCACTGATAAATAGTATGAACTCCTGTTGTTGATGCTAGGGTTAGGGTCTATAAATGAATCCTTAGTTGAGCTCGTCACACAAAATATTGTCTAATATAGTTACAATTCATGTGAAATTTGCTAGCTATTATATAAGATTAAATAGGAATATGTCTATTATCCTTATTTTGCATGGGCTTTATTTGTATGTCTGTGCTTCCTTTTTGTATGGGCTTTGCCTTTTCTTTCATTATCAATAAAATTTCATTTTAATAATAATAATAATAATAAGTCTAAAGTCTAAACCATTCAAAGCAAAATTGTACCAAAATTTTTTTAAAAATCAAAATGATAAAATTTAAATAGAAAATCTATTATTATTGGTGGGTTGAAGGGCAACCTCTAAATTATTAGCCCGTCCCTATTTCATTAAGTGACTAGACGAGTTGGGTCACTAGGCTAAACTTATGTTGACAAGTCTATAGAGATGGGAGAAATCATTAGGAAAGAATAAAATAGAAGGGGAATGCAAAGAAGTAAAAGAAAAGAAAAGAAAAAGTTATTTATCATAATTCAAAGACAATATAGTAACTAGTTAAGAGGCTTATTGTTTTTAAATGTGTGATTGAGTGACTGGAGCATGACTCTTGTATTTAAACGTTACGAGTTTAATTTTTATTAACTTTTTCTCATCAAGATAGTTGCACAGGATTCAGTTTTTTTTTTTTTTTTTTTTTGAATGATACTGACTCTATTGCACAGGGTTTAGTTTATTTAACTATTATTTCAAAAGTTGATGTCGCACGTTTTATTAATAATTATTAACACTCTTGTTTACAAACAACTACTCCCAACAAATTGCACGGCTGCGCATCCTCCAGCATTTTGACCACAGTCCTCATTGAAGGCCTTAAACTTGGGAGCCTGGCCGTGCACATGACTGCAATCCTTAACACCTTAATGGCATCTTCTTTGTAAGATTGTCGGATTTCTGAATCAACTAGGTTTAACACACTCTCTTTGCTACACAATTTGCTGCTAACCCAGCTCACAATGTCGTTGTTTTCTCCATATTCCGCCTCCGTTGGCCTTTTCCCCAACACGAGTTCCATCAGCACCACTCCGAAACTGTACACGTCGCTCTTCTCATTTACTTTGTTCGTGTACCCATACTCTGTAACCGTAAATCATTACCACATAAGTCTCATGTACATCAACAAAAAATATATATTGTTACGATGGTCGTTTAAGGTTGAAAAATTAAAAAGTGGGGTAATTCCGATCAAGTTAGTCGGTTGACTTAGTCACCATAAAGTTACAAGTTTCACATATAAGCAGTTTATTGGCCAGGCCAAAAGGTAAGACATTCTCAAAGTAGTGATTGTGGTTTATTTCATTACTCAAAAATATTAGAAAAAATGTACAAGACTAACTAATTAGTTGGATTCGACGTTTACCTGGAGCAATGTATCCATGAGTTCCAGCAATGACATGAGTTGAATCGTGAATGGCATCAGGCTGAACTAGCTTTGCAAGGCCAAAATCTGCGATTCTTGATTTCAAGAACTCGTCTAATAAAATGTTACTCGACTTGATATCCCGGTGAATCACCGGGCGGTCACAGCCGTGGTGGAGATACTCCAACCCCTTGGCGGCTCCGACGGCGATATCATACCTCGTCTCCCAATCCAACGCCATTTTCTTGCAGGTGTGCAGTCGATCCCATAAGCTTCCATTGGGCAAGTATTCATAGACCAACAGACTTGAATCCTCGCTGGTAATGCTGCAATACAGTTTAACAACGTTAACATGCCGTATTGAGCTCAATGTTTGGACTTCCGCGTCGAACTCTTTCGATTTCGCCGCACGTTTCCGGAGAATGGGGGTGGTTGTCGCCGGGTTCCTCCGACCATTAACGTCGGAGTTCCATATATGTTTCACCGCCAATTCCGTGCCGTTACCGACCACGACTCTGTATACGTTCCCGGAGCCTCCTTTGCCGATCAAATTGTCTGTTTTGATAGCGTCGAGAATTTCATCTTCTCCGAAGCTTAATATATGGAAAGACTTAATGTTCCAATAAGCTTTCTTTAAAGACAGTTCATGATCATCACTCGGGTTACTATTCTTCTTCTTCAAGTATATGAAACATCCCAGTGAAACGAGGATCGTGATGCAAGCAGCCATCAAGCAGAGCAGAATTGTGTGAAAAACGTTGGACTTATCGAACTCCTTTGAACACCGCCGGAAGTTGTTGATGTTCTTACTGCAAAGATCATGATTTCCGGCGAAGCTGCCATTATAAGCTGCAATGGAAAGAGAATCTGGGATGGGACCTGACAACTGGTTGTTTGAAAGATCAAGGAGGTTGAGCTTTAGAGAAGATAAACTCCCCGGAATTTGCCCTGAGAGGTGATTATCGGACAAGTTTAATGATGTTAGAGTCGGGAGAAATCCGAGCGTTGCCGGAATTGGACCGGTGAGAGAGTTTTTAGCTATGGTTATGTCGCTAAGTTCAACACAGGAGCCCAATGCCTCTGGAATTGATCCAATGAAGTTGTTGTTCTGTAAATGAAGGCTGTCGAGATGATTCAGTTCTCCGATTGTTGCTGGGATTTCGCCGGAGAACTTATTGTTGCTCAAATCAATTGAAACTA
This sequence comes from Ipomoea nil, assembly GCF_001879475.1. NCBI lineage: Eukaryota > Viridiplantae > Streptophyta > Magnoliopsida > Solanales > Convolvulaceae > Ipomoea > Ipomoea nil. The sequence continues at coordinate 2,604,633 of NW_017619749.1, forward strand.
AAGAAGAAGCCCCTGAAATTTCCGGCGGCAAATCGCCTGACAATTTGTTGTTTTGAAGAAGCAACTGACTCAACGACTTTGCTCTTCCGATATCAGAAGTAATGGAACCTTCAAATCCATTATTTGAAATATCAATGATATCTGCGTTTGGCAGTGCCCAAATTCCAGACGGAACGGTGCCGGAAAGGGAATTCTTGCTTACCCGGAAACGCCTAAGGGTTGTGCAGTTCACATAGTTATCAGGAATTTCCCCGGTGAAGTTGTTCTGGAGTATCAAGAGATCTCTCATCTTCCCCTGCTTGCACATCTCCGCCGGAATTGGTCCGGTGAATAAATTTTCCGAGACGTCGATGAAATCAAACTCTGCCCACGAGCCCAGCTTTGAAGGGAGCTGGCCAGAGAGGCTGTTGGTGTAGAGAGACAAGTTCACCAGTTTCTTGAACTCCCCCAACTCCGCCGGTACCTCGCCGGAAAAATGATTTTCAAGAAGTTGCAGACTTACCAGTTGGGTCAAGTGCCTGATCTCGGTGAGATCACCGTAGAGATCATTCGTGGAAGCATCTAGAAATTCCAGGTTCGTCAGGTTCCCAAACCCAGCAGGTAGCTTCCCGGTGAGCTCGTTGCTGTAAAGTTCGAGCTGCCATAGTTTCCGAAGGTTCGAAATTCCGGCGGGAATTTCGCCAGAAAGATAGTTCATAGACAGCTCCAAATCGATCAGCTCCGTGAGGTTTCCAATCCCTTCTGGAATCTTCCCTTCCAGACTGCAATTCGATAGATACAGCCAATTGAAACGAGTAAGCTTCGTAATCACTTCCGGGAACAGAGTCTTCTCGAACGGATTATCCCCGATGCTAAGAACCTCCAGCTTCGTAACATTTTCAAGCGAATTCCACGGAAATTTCCCGGAAAATCCGCTGCGATTCATGTACAGATGTGTCAACTCACTGAGCGCCGACATGTCGGGAATCGACCCGGAGAAAAAATTGTTCCCGAGATCCAAATACTTTAGACCAACGCATTTATTCAGTTCGTCGGAGAGCCGGCCGGAAAGTGAGTTGTGCCCGAGAGCCAGCTTCTCCAAAGAGCCCAGAGAGCAAATTGAATCAAATGGAATAGACCCGAACAGGCCTTGGCCGGAAAGCTCGATCTCTCTGACTGAACCATCGGAGTTGCAGGTAATTCCGGCGAAAGTACAGAGCGGGGTACTAGAATTCCAGTTATCGAACACGCTGTTTCCGGCGTTCTGGAAGGAGGCCTTTAACGTTAGAAGCGATTGGAGCTCGTCGGAGCTGGCAACGAAGAAGAATAAGGTAAAGAAAGATAGGAGAGAAAGATTTGGCCGGAAAAGTTCACCCGCCGCCATCTCTGACGGTTTAGTTTGACGAGTAGAGAAAACTTGGTCTTCGGAGTGTGGAAAAGACGGGCTAGAAGAAACCCAAATTGAGAACGGTGCAGATCATACTCCCATTTCCTTTCACTTTCCTCAGTAATTTTCATGTGAAGAAATCCCATGGCTGCTGTCGGCCGGTGGTTGAGAAGACTAGAAGAGAAAACCAAGTTTGTTCACGGAAGCTTCAAACAAAACCGCCGACTTTGACCCTTTGAACCAGCTACGTGGATTTTCTTGGATTATCTGACATCAAATCATTATATAAAAACCCAAACCCTTATCTGTTTTTTTTTTTTTTTTTTTTCTCTTAAATAATTTTCGTCAATGATAAGGTGTCGTCGGGCTACTTACTTAGTAAGCAAATAAAACATGCCACACAAATTTGGAGTATAAGTTTTTTTTTTTTTTTTTTTTTTTTTTTTTTTTTTTTTTTTTTTAACGTCCTTATAAGTTTGTGTGGATTCATATGGTGAAACTAGCTCTAAATAGTGAGTGAAGTATGACTATTGTATTAAAATTAAATAAATTTAATTTTGTCAACACATTTTCAATCGAACTTGTCACATATGATTTTTCTAATGTGACTTCCTTTGTTACAATTCACATACTAATAATAATAATAATAATATAGCCGTGACAACTTTTATTTTTTTAAAAGGACAAAATTTATTATTAATTATAATAAATATGCAGTAATGATACATTGAATAGAGTGTGTGACTTAATCAGAGGAATGATTCTTTAGCAAAATGCATGACAACTTGACAAGTATATAATAAACCATGGATAATATTAGTTATCCATAGGGAAAAGAAAAAAAAAAAATTACACAACATCATACAGAGTATAAATATTATGCAAGTTGTTTGTCGATTTATGGTATAAAACTAGAAAATTCAAACAAACGATTTAAATGAGTTAAATGGGAGCATAATAGAGTAATAGATTTTCTTACCAGAAATTCAATTGGACATGCACGTAGTTTTTTTCTTCTTTTTTTTTTTTTTTTTTTTTTTTTTTTTTTTGAAAAATATGTGGTTCTTCATTAGAAATAAGCTGAAATAATGACAGGTGGAAGAAGATCCCAATACGTAGCAGCAGGTTGCTGGTATGCACGTAGTTATTAAGCCTTGGTCGACAAAATATTATAAAGAGGTAAATCAACTTAGATTGTTCATAGACCGACTCAAATTAATAATGCTTAAATTGATATTTTTAGTTTTACTACGGGTAATCCAACAAGAATCCTGAAATAAAATATAAATATGACTTAGGAAATACATAGAGACGTAGCAAATTTTATATGAAAAATTACAGACTTTTTGTGTGGTGTAACACCAAAATTTCACCATAATTTTTTGAAGTGTGGTACATACACATTATAGTGGACTAGTGGACTTTGGTCTGTGGAGTTGTATAGACTATAGACTATTCAATTAAGTGGATTACTAGACTTTGGTCTTGTGGAGTTGAATATTGCTTCATATGATGGGCTGGGCCAGTCACGAAGTTGCACGCTTTGGGTTCTTAATAAACATAACATAACTAAGCTTTATTCCTTAAGCTCCATAAACTAAAATATTGAATCGATATTGACCTTGTAAATTTATGTTCTGAAAATAGTGATCGAGTGAATAAAGTATGATTCTTATACCAGTTATTGTTTGAGTGTCCATTAATCTCTCATACTCATAATCACTATCTGAAAGTATACATTGAGACTACATATAATAAGTAAATTGCACTAAAAAATATACTATGCAATAAAGGAAGTACAAGAATCATGTTTATCTATTCAGCCACCACTTCAGGAGTTTGGGGTTGAAACACATATTATTACTCCATATAATAATAAATTGTACATGTACTTAAAATTCTGATCCTGTAATTAAATTATTATTAGCAAATAATTAATCAGTAGACTGATCACTGATACATGGAGAAGTTGTTTGGGTGGACGCGGACACAACGACGACAAAAATAGGTAATCGTATAACCAAATATTTAAAATAAAAAATAGTTTTTTTTTATTATATAAACCAAAATAGTTAAGACTGTATGAGTCAAAAACGACAATTTCATCGACTCTTCGATTTCCATAGATTATTCCGTTACATCATAATAATGTAACATTTCAAAATAAATTATTCGTTAATGTTGACGTGGCCTCACGCTGAGAATCATTGTACAAACCCCACCTTCTGGCCTCGCGTTGAAACCTCATCACCGCCGTCAGGAACTTGACAGCCTGTTTGGGGTTCAAAATCTCCAGAATTTTGGACGCAGTGGAGCCGCGAAGCGCGTCGGCGTTTCCCATCAGTCTCCCCATTGACTGCTTCAAATCTCCCATGACGGCGTCGAGCTCCGACACCTCGCCGTCAACCAGCTCCTCCGCTCTCTTCAACAGCCCCAAAATCGGCGGAGCCGCCACCGTCTCCTGAGCCGACGCCATGGCCTTAGAAATCGCGTTCTCCACCCTCGCCGTCTCCGCCCTCAGCATTCCCACCTTGCACCGCTGCTCCTCCGACAACGCCCCTTCCATTGAGCTCTCCACCACCCAGAACAGCATTGACGGCTTGAAGCCGGAGAGCCAGAGGAACGACTGCTCCAGCCGGCTCATCCACGGCGACGCGAAAAACACGAAAACATCCTCTTCCGCCGCTTTCGTCTTCTCCGCGTAGTATTCCTGGTAATGGGCTAAAACCCGACCCACCAACCCACCGCATTGTTCACGATCATCATCCGCCGCCGCCGCCGCCGCCAAGAAGGACTCAAGCTGCTCAAAGATGGCGTCCTGATTCATCAGCCAGCCGTGGTAGAACGCAGTGAAGTCTTCTCCAACAATGGAAGAAGAAGACATTGTTTCTGATCGATGACTTTCAAGCTAGCTCGCGCTCTCATCCACATATACTTATATATACTATAAACAGAGCAGGTAGCTTAAAGGGATGCTGCGCTGCGGTTTCAATTCCCTCACTCAAAAAAATGAATATATTATATTCCTTTAGGCGGCGGGATAAACAAACGTTTTCGATTCTTTGCTTTTCCATGCACGTGCATATTATATCAATTGGGAGCTGATCAGGAAGATGATACTGAAGGCGCCGGAGTTTCTTCAGTGGTAAGCATGTAAATATAGCGGCAAGTGGCAACCCATGGGCGGTGGCGGCGGCTGAATGTATATATACGTTAATGTATATAATAATAATTTCCCAATTTTATATTATTGATGTCAACGCGAACAAAACACGGGATGCAAAACCTATGAACTAAGTAGTCTTATTAGTATTCGGATTTTTTTTTTTTTTTCGGGTTTCAATTTTTTATTAAAATTGAAGGATTTTTGCAGCTGAGCATTTATCAGTCCATCAACTGATGAAAGAAGCTAAGTCGGCTACCAGTTGGAAACTCCATATGCTGATATGCTGTTGAATTTAGTTTTTAGAAAAATATTAATCCGTATGTTATTATTATGTGAAATTTAATTTGTATAACATGATCCAATTGAAGCTGGTACACTCTTTAATTTACATAAGAATTCGTATATGTTACTCAATGGTACGCGTTTGTTTTACGACCATGAATAATCGATGACGGACCAACACTACCACTCAAAAAGTTTATCAAGTAGGGAAATATAACAAATGCAAGATTTTGATAAAACGAAAGTGCTTTGTTGCTTTAGGTTTGTCAAAAATCGAACCCTATGTCAATTACTATGATCCAATCTGGTGGTATTTATACATTTAATATGCCCGTGAATGAGCTCATAAATGTTACGAAGTACTACTTATTACATATAAATTTATTGAGGTAACTACCGTCATTTAAGCCTTCATTATTGGGAGGAAAAGTCAAGAGCCAACTACATTTAATTCATACTCGCTACTCTATTTCGTCATCCTGTTCGACTTCTTCGAGTTGATCGATCTATTGACCGTGTAGCCAATCGAACGCTCCTAATCAATGAACATGACCTCTCTGGCGGGGCAAGTACGACAATAGAGGTGTCAAATGGACGAGTTAGCTCGAAGTCCAATCCAGTCCCAACCTATTTGGGCAGGCCTGGTCTAGTCCATTTGCTACAATGTGCGGACTAGGGTTAGCCCGTTTTATACTACGACATGGCCGAATTTTAATTTTGGCCCATGGACTAGTTCGGCCCGTATGTGTGTGTGTGTATAGTTATATACACACACACTTTAATAATAGCTCATGAGATTATCACATTAAAAACTGTGACACTTGTTTTATGCATATTAAATTATTATGTTGTACTTACTATTTAACGAATTAATTGCCTAACTAGTATACTAATTAGCTATCAGCTAATAATTATTTGTCAAACACCCAAATCATGAGATATGCATATACACAATTTTACTAGACTAATTATTTTTTATTTTTTTTAAAGTCCGAGACTAATTATCTAATTAACTTGATTGAGTTTGACACTTTTAATTTATAAAAAAGTCGGTAACCGCAGCACAAAGGAACACTCTGGATTGAGTGTTTTTGTGAGAGAAGGGAAGGTCCGGTAGTTTTATACGCGTGACGTAATATACTTCGTAGAGTAACCGTATATGGTGACATAGGGATGCAACTGCAAGTGGGCTTTGGCCGTACCCAAATATAAAGAGCTAACAACATTTACAGCGCCACCAAAAGGTGCTAACACCATTATCTAATCTTTTATATTTCCAAATTGGGGCCCGGTTTGATTCGCCAAACAATTCGAATTTGAATGGATCGCCGTCTATACTTAATTACTTGATCGTGTCTAATCCGGCGGGAAGAGCCGGCGCCGCTGTTTTATCCCTGGCGGAGGCTTCTCCGCTGCCGTATCATCGGTTTCTCCGCCGACGTTGTCTGTGATCGGCGATCGCCACCTTCATCGCAGCTCGTAAAGCTATTATCGGCTTCTCGCTGATCTCACGAGTACGCGTTTATACTTTTTTCTATATTACGAACGCAGAGTCGCTTAGTCTCCGTCCGTATATATTCCTCGTTTGAAAATGGAAGATCGAATTTAACTTTACTTTTCCTTGTTGTACTGTGCTTTTTTTTAATACTCCGTAGGATTGTACTATTAGCCTATTGGGACGCTTCATTGTGTTGTAGACGAATATACCCCTTGTACATAAGTCTGCTGCCACAAGCTGGTACTCTGCTTCTTTTTCTGTTTGCTGCTACTTGCTTCGGTGCTATTTCATGCAATTCACTGATTTGTACTTCTCATCTGGATTAAGTTATAGAGACAAAACTATCATGTTTTTGGAGTTGAACACGTGCACTCTTGTAGTGTGTACTTTGGATTATATTGATTATTGGAGATAGGTAAAAATATGTTTATGAAACTAGATAATTTGCACAGGGGTTTTTGACAGTTTACTTAGTGCCACTTGGTGAATTACTATAGTGGAAATCACTCAGAAAATTGAAATGCTCACGGAGAAGTTGTATTGGAAATGGTGGCCTGGTTTAACATTGGCTACTGTCTAATATTGTCCTGTAGTAATGTTCTTAATCAGCGCCATCAGGAATAACATGAATTGTAACGGTGATCGGGATTGTTGTTGCTCTAGGAGTTCCATTTGCTATTCTAGGAGTTCCACTGGCTGTACTACTACTACGTTCTTCTATCAGATTTTGTGGATATGTATAATGGCTTTCCCTTAAATCAACTGTATGTGCCTGATTTGTAGCATCCATGTGTGTGCATCTGACATCATATTTCCTTGTAGATTGACTATGAGTCATGTTGCTCTTAGTGTTCTTCTAGCAATCCAATTTATTTTATGCATTATAAAATTATTGCTTGGGAGGCAAAAAGCTCTTATATGTGAAATCTACGTATATGTTTTTTCTTTGCTAATAATTTCAAAAACCTTGTAGACTCAGTAATGCTTCTATTCATCGTGTACTTTTTTTCTGGTGGTTTGAAGAAGTATTATTTCAAACAACTGCTTGCAGATCACTTATAATTTTCCATATGTAATGGCTTCAGGGGTTGAGGCTTTTGGGCTTTTCAAAGGGGTGGTTGGATTATGTTTCTTTAAATTCTGCAGTATTGGCAAATGAGTACTAGTGGATCAACTGCTTTTCTAACATGCAGGACTCTCAATGCATGTATTAAATATGGTAATTGTGATCCCACAGGTATAATTTTACTTGTAGCTGTGTATTTATTGATTTCCTGTCACTATCTTGGCTTCTTCCTTCTTATTTCAAGAAAGCAGTACAAGGGTCATAAACTAGCATTAACTATACACACTTAATCACTGATTTTGGGGGGTTCAACAACTTTTGGGTCATCAAGTATCATCTGAATCTTTTCCATTTAACCAAATGTGTTTGAAAGAGAAGAATAGTAATCAGAAATCTGAATGAAATGTGTATTTATTCAGTTTTGCATGCTGATGAACATTTAATATGTGCATTCATTGCATATTTGCATTACATTAGAATATTGGCTTGTATAGTGGCTAAATGCTTGCCCATTGCATAATATCCATTCTCTGTTTTTTTCCTCAACACTCTGTCTTTGTTTATGGTCTTCTATGATTTAGAAAGGTTAAATTAAAACTATCTACATATATGATAACACTTATAAATGGCAAATTTCGTGAGATACAAAACTAGTGATCATGGTGATTATAAGGATAGCCAATGGAAAAAGAGAAGTTAAGTAAAAGTAATCTCATGCATATGCAAATGCTTGTTTCTTTAGCTACTGAAAGGTCCTGATCTCTCCAGCACAAAGACATCCATCTGTCAGAACATTTATATGGCCATATGGGGCATGGTATTATTTACTTCAATTTACTGCTAACATTGGCTTGGACAAAGATTCCATACATGTATCTATCACATCATTTATTAAACATGATCTCAGTTGCTTCCAACTTATGAGGAAAACTCTGGTTTTCTACAAATGTTCCCTATATTATAATTCATAGTAGTTTTTTTTTTTTTTTTTTTGGGACTAAAATCCTTTAGCCAAGTAATGTCTAGGAGAACAATGATCACAAGGAAATATATTACGGAGTAGTGAAGTTATTAACTGAAATGCTATTTGTATTCCTATTAATCACTTCCTATCTTAATACAGTTTTGTCAGATGACTTAAATTATATATATTCGCGATCATCAGAAATTCATCATTTGTAATGTGGGGGTGTTCATTATAGTGCCATGTCATTATGCAGTATAAGTGAATCATTTTTAGTACACTACTGTGATTATATGGAATTATGAATTATTTTCTTAGCTAATTGTGCAGATAAATTTTCTGTGGCTAATAATCTGGAAAGCAAAAGAAGCTTCAATAATGGATTCCAGGATCATTCTCGAGAGTACATTACCAATTAAAATATGTTGCATATTGCTGCTTGGATATATTGCTAAGAAATAAATTTTAAAAAATCAGGTTTTTGCATACTATTTGTTTGATTGGCTATTAAGGGACACACAAAAATGTCCTGGAATCTCACCTATTTTATGCATGAAATTGGTGAATGACCTTAATACCTTATAGAATGTGTTTATGGCCAGTGATTCTTGTGAGTTGTGCTGATGGAAACCTTGATTAAGATTTGTCCTCGCTATTTAGAATTTTGTATTGGGGAAGCTGGGCTATTTTTTGATGGAGGACCCCTTTATTAATATTCTCTTTTTCTTGCTTTCATCTGCACTTGGGAATAAATTCTGATGCATGGTTATTGCATTTATACTATCTAGAAAAAGCTGGTCTGTAGTTGGTTCACCATTTTAATAATGAAAATCTGCTGGCAATGTTTCATTTAATCATCACCAGAAATTTTAAATAAGCATGGCTGAAAGCCTGAAATGACAGAGTAAAATGCTTTAGTAGGTCTTTAATGTGTTAATGGCATCCTTGGCTAGGCTATGTCTATTTAAGATGGGAGACGTAGAAGATTGGGAAAAGGCCTCTGGGATGGGAAATTTTTTAATATTTTGTAGATATTCCTTATGGAAAGGGGAAAGGCTATACTGAAAATGAGACTGGTTAGCTGCCACCCTTTCCTTATTGTAAAAAGGAAAGAATTAGAACCAATGAATCGGTTCTTATTAATACACAACTATTACCTTTTTGGGAAAATGTCTTATCATTTTTTGTGGAAGTTCTCTGTTTTGCAGACATTACATTAACTAAGAATTCTTTCTCTGTTTTAAAAGTTGTTGTATGTGCTAAACTTGGCATATAATGATGCTTAGTCCTTGCTGGCAAATTCTGTAGAAGAATAAACTTGCAAATCAATCTGAGTCTGATATGACTGTACAAGTGAATCAGATCCGCTCGTGATCCTTGGACTTTTTTGTCAATTTTTATTAGAGTAATGCTACCCACCCCTCCTAAATGTTTCTCTCCTTACATGGAATTTTGTTAATTGAACAACTAACTATCTTTTTAACTAATGGTGTGGTCACTTAATTCATGGACACCCAATAATTATAAGCTACATCATTTGTGGAAATGTTACGGGAAAAATTTAGAGGGGAAAATAACATTTTTCCTTTTTATTATTGCTGCAATCTGATGGTATTGGTATCTACCCTTTGCCAACCCCACTTTCCAGTTCTTTTGATTACAATTCAGAAATCACACAAAAAATAAATAAAACCGTATCTTCTAGTAGTACTGTTTGTTACCTCTATGTATTTTACTGAGAGATACTAGTGTTATTGCATTCCTTTGTAAACAATGATTTTTGACAGGTGTTATGATTATTAAAATGTGCTGAACGATGAGGTAAAATTCATGGCCCCCCAAACCTGTTTTGGAATTCGGGTTATGATTTTCTTGAAGTTTGTTTCAGCCAAAGATGTTAGAATATATTTTATTTAAAAGCAGAAAATTCAGTGCTTTTGTTGTTTGAGGAGATGATGTCTACTGTCACCGCATCTGTTTCTGATTCTGTTTTCTGCTTCTGCTTTGCTCTGTTCTGTTCTGTTCTTTTTCCCTTGGCGTTTGCAGGCACACACACAAACACACAGAGAGGAGAGCAAAAGGCCCCCCACTTGGAGACGTTCTCATCCCTTGTTCTGAAAAATGGATACAAAATTCAAATGGTTGGAAATGCAGCACGTATGGGGAAGAAATTAAAAATTAAAAATAAAATAAAGGATGGGTTTGTTTGTTTTTACAGTTATATATATATATATATTTTTTAATTTAATTTTCAGTGTGTTTCCTTTCTCCCGTCTGCCGGTTCTCCATACAGCCATCTACTGCTACTGTCACCCTCCATTAACCTTGGTGGTCCCTCTGCAGTTTTGCATGATGATAATGGATGATGGTGGTGGTGATGATGATGATGAACTACCATGGTACCATTCCCCTTCTCTCTCTCTCACGTACCACTACAAATTTGGATAAGCTTTAAAGCTAACCACTCGGTAATTTGAAATGAATCCACTCTAGTGATATAATCTGTCTTGTATTCCACAGTTTAGGCCACTCCATAAACCTAAAACCCCACCTCTTGTTAGTTCACACGTTCCTTTCCCGGGTCACCTACGACCCTTTTGCCATCAATCACTCTCCATCTTTCACACAAAAATAAGAATTCGAGATTCATAAGAAACCTTCCTTAATCACCTAAAAAACACACGGCATAAACAAACCAGGTTGTAAAAAAAAAATAAAGTGGGAATTGAATCCTGCGTGCTGAGTTTGATGTATTGTGATTTGTAGAGTTGTGGGATGGTGTATATGTCGATTGTGGGGGAGGGGTAAGACTTAAAAGAGTGAGTGAAAGAGAGAGAGAAGGTGCCAAAAGTCGAGACGGGACCTCAAACAGGATATACAAAAAATGATGGAACATGTAACCCTCAAAAAGGGCAAGTATCCAAAACCCCAAACGGTGTCTTGGCTGTTGGGTATCGGTTGCAGACAACACAAGTCATGCTCCGGACTGTGAGGCATCACATGGGTTGCGAGTTAAGAGGGCAATGTTACAACAACATCATCCGTATGCATGTTTTGCCTTCGAACATGCCAACATTTCCAAACCCACTGCCCATCTACCAAACACATATAAACCACAACCCCATATCATCATATATGCCCCCCTATTATTGACCTCGACGACGATGTGGTTTCATTTCTACTCTTGCCCAATATGTATAATAAATAAATTGAACAACAAGAAGAACAAAACATGTTCATTTGGCCGTCATATCATACCACCACTTGCTTCACCCTCTCCCCCCCAAAAAAAAAAAGAATTTGTATTGTATGGTGTATTGCATGTCAATCCATTTTCATTCCCTCCCACTTGCAACATACAAAGATAATCTTGTTATTCCATTGGCCTCATCACTTCCTTTCCTGTTCCGAGGCCCGAATATTAAAAGAAGGGAGAGAAATTGAAACCTATAAAGTGCCCCCTGCGTTTTTTTAAAAAGATTATCCTTCTCTCACATTCAGCAACAACCACCAAAAAAAATTTAAAAAAAGTTTGATTTAACTAAAACAGCATAATCCTCCTAACTCATTAAACTTAATATGCCAATGGGGTTTTGCCATTACCATTTCCTCACTAAAACCAAGCTTCTCGGATTGCAACCTGCTGGTGCTGGGCGGTGAAAGACAAATTGCCGACCACTATTCCTTTTTTTCCATTTTTCAATAAAAAAATATTGCCAAACTCATCTTCTGCAAACTCTTCCCTTCACTACTGCGGGCTTAGATAAGATGAGCTTAGCCCTCCCAAAATGGGGCCCTCTCCTTCACCCTTTTTCATAAGGTGAAATCCACACGTCCATTCTATACACACTAGTCAATTCCATCAACAACAAACAACCAAAACTTTATTCACATTTACATACCCAAAGTCTTAATATAAATTTAACTTCGACACAGCCACCTGATTTTTTATTTTTTTTTTTTATCCCGATCATTTTTATTTTTTTTTTTCAAATAAAAAAAAAAAATTGGAGGAATGGAGGATTGGCCCCCACACCTCCATCCCAAGAACTAGTACCCACTTTGTAATACAATGGCTTCTTTGCGCCCTAAAACAATGACACGTCTTTTAGCCCGGAATTAAGGCATAAGGGCTCCGGTCCTTGCATGTATATATATGCATAACACATCCCTCTCTTTGCTCAACCCTCAGTCCCACCATTTACAATATAACCCCAAACAACCCTAGCTAATATCTTGTGAAGAAGAAGAAGATAGAGAGATATTTTGGATAGATAATAATAATAGGTAGCTAGCTATGTGCAACTCTAAGTCCTCTTCCCCATCCTTACTTGTCTCTACTAACCAAACCCATTTCTTCTGCTCCCATAAGTCTTCCATGGCTCCCCACCTTGTTGTTGATGATGATCAAGAACAGCTTCATAGATGGCCAACCCCTAGAGAGGTAATAATATATATATCTTTTAAAGAAAACACTAAAAATGCATATAAATTAAAGTATTTCATTTGCTGATGGTTTGTTGCATGTCGTTGAACGTAACATTCAGGCTATGGAGGAGATAAAAGCGATAGGGAAGATTTCAGGGCCGACAGCCATGACAGGGCTGTTAATGTATTCCAGAGCTATGATCTCCATGCTTTTCCTGGGATACCTCGGAGAACTCGAGCTGGCCGGAGGGTCCCTCGCTATCGGCTTCGCTAACATCACCGGATACTCTGTCATCGCCGGGCTGGCCATGGGGATGGAGCCCATTTGCGGCCAGGCTTACGGCGGCAAACAGATGAAGCTTCTGGGGCTTACTTTACAGAGAACGGTGCTCCTCCTCCTTTCCACCTCCGTCCCCATCTCCTTCGCGTGGCTGAACATGAAGAACATCCTGTTATGGTGCGGGCAGGACGAGGAAATCGCGTCAATGGCGCATACTTTCATCGTCTTCGCCATCCCCGACCTTTTCTTCCTCTCTTTGCTCCATCCTCTCAGGATATATCTCAGAACGCAAGGCATTACGCTGCCGTTGACCTACTGCTCCGCCATCTCCCTTCTCCTCCACGTCCCTCTCAACTTCGTTCTGGTTAGCTACTTCCACCTGGGAGTCGCCGGGGTGGCTATAGCCATGGTGTTCACGAATCTCAACCTCTTCCTCCTCCTCTGCTCCTTCGTCTACTTTTCCGGCGTGTATAAGGATTCTTGGGTGGCCCCCAGCTCCGACTGCCTACGTGGCTGGTCTTCCTTGTTGGCTTTAGCCATTCCCACCTGCATTTCGGTTTGTTTGGAATGGTGGTGGTACGAGTTTATGATACTGTTGTGTGGAATTCTGGGGAATCCGAAAGCTACCATTGCTTCAATGGGGATTTTGATTCAAACTACTTCTCTTGTTTATGTATTCCCGTCTTCTTTAAGCCTGGGAGTGTCGACTAGAGTGGGGAACGAGCTCGGCGCCGGGCGGCCGGCCCGGGCGCGGATTTCCATGATCGTTTCTCTCTTCTGCGCGGCCGGGCTGGGGGTGGCGGCGATGCTCTTCGCCACCCTGATGCGGCACAAATGGGGGAGGTTCTTCACCGCCGACGAAGAGATTCTTAAACTCACGGCCATCGCATTGCCCATAGCAGGGGTGTGCGAGCTCGGAAACTGCCCGCAAACCACCGGGTGCGGGGTCCTGAGAGGCAGCGCGCGGCCCACAATCGGCGCCAACATAAACCTCGGATCATTCTACCTCGTCGGAATGCCGGTCTCCGTCCTCCTCGGATTCGCACTGAAAATGGGGTTCGCCGGCCTCTGGTTAGGCTTGCTTGCCGCTCAGGCCACCTGCGCCGTCCTCATGCTCGTGGTGCTTTGCAGAACCGACTGGAGTCTCCAAGCAAACAGAGCCAAAGAACTCACAAAATCTTCTTCCCCGTCGTCGCCGCCATTGCCGCCATTATCGCCACCTCCTTCACTCAAACCAAATCTTGAAGACATCTTATGCAGTAAAGATGATACTCTTGAAACGGATCCTCTGATTATTATTGTAAATTAACCATTAGATTTTTATTTTTATATATATTTACCTCCATCATATCATATCATATCAGATCAGATCAAATTTTCCCCACCCTAAGGTAGCCACCAGATATATGCATGATGATGGGTTGATGTGAATTTTCCAAACACATATACTATACGGACTACTACTACTTTTGGATTTTTACCACTCCATCATTATCACGTCATCGTATCCCTCATTCTTACCCTACCTTACCTAATTAGTTTTTACTGTAGCCTCACTCATCTTCCACATGCTAGCTCTATATATATATACCTTTTGTACAATAATAATAAATAAAGTATTAATAATATGTGTTTTTGATGGGACATTTTTTCTAGTAACTTTAATTTGTGTGATTCTCACCTTTTTAATTTATTAGTAACATTGTTATTCTATCTAGCAAAGTTATAGAATATTATTTTTTATTTGTGTGCTTGATTCTCGACAATTATAAAGGATTATACCTAATCTCGAGAGCTCTTATGGCCAATCGAACTTTGCGGCATAGTAGAGTTGCTGGCAAAACAAAATGATTAACGATAGTTAGTCTATCGGTCAATTTTGGCTTATTTGATCACTATTAACTGTTTGCATTGGTTAAACAATCAATATGAATGTTTGATTAATTAGGTAACAATTTATTGCTCCAAAATGCTAAAATTTAAGCTGCACAAAGTAGTTTTTAAAATCAGCTTATAATCTAACAGTTAATTTACCAAACATTTTTTTACAATCAGCTAATATTATCAACTAGTCAAACTCACTAACTCAATCAGCTAATAGTCATTTATCGCAACTTGAAATTTTCTATCATTACAGTTGAGTCAAGTTGCATCGGGAGAGGTAGGGTTTTGGTTTAATTTATTTTAAAGTATGGTTGTGAGAGGAGGGGTGTGTGATCTCTGTTGCTTGCCGTATTCCATTTCAGGCCGGTGACTTTGATTGCCATAAATGGAAAAAATTGGCATAATGCGCTGCACCATCTCCTCAAACCGCCCATTCTTTCCATTTTTTAATAGCATTTTTTAGTCTTCTTTTTCGGCTTTAATTTGCATATTTTGTTCTTCAATTCCTACATATATATGCTGCTTTCCAACGCAACCTCGTGCAAAAAAGGCAAAATCTTTCAGCCCCATGACTCCACAAACTGTCAAGATTTGGTCATATATTTTTTAGTATTAGTACAATCTACTACGGAGATCCAATTAGGTTACCCGTGAGGACAACACATCATCCTTTTTTTACAAGTTTGAACTCCAAACTTAAAAGTCACTTAGGTAGAAGAGGTAGATTGAGACATACATTCCCCAAATGTTTGTATGCTACTATTCACAATAAGGTCAAATCCATACATATTTTTTTTGGTCCTTGATAGATTATGGATGGAACACTAGGCTTAGCCGATCGGCTCGGACGGCTAGCCCTCAGTTGTAGTACAACGTGGATGGCCTTTTAGGGACGGGAATCAGCAAGTCAGCAACCAGTAGTTCTAATGTCCGTGAAAATTCGTCACCTAATGTAATTCTACTTACCTATTCCCAGAGTAGAATGTTTCCTCCCTAGCAGAGCAAAAAACCTAAGGCGGAGTTAGTTTCCCTCTCAAACACAAGTCTTTTTGTATAAATATCCCTTTACAGGTGTGTAAAATGGATCCGAATTTTCTATAAACTACATTCTTATTGCATTATTCTCTACACTTTAAATATTTTCCTATCATACAAACCGTGATGTTAACTAAGTCGTTAGTTACCACTTAAAACTTGTAAAACGAACAATAAAATTCAAACCTTTCACCTTATTGCTACTAATAAAGCATGTGAATAGCATAATTTAGTTTGTTATCAATTATCATGTTGACACTCATCCAATCCGCATATATACTTATTAGCGACCCAATAGTGTGAAGTGTGAAGGGTGCATCATTATATTGATGCAAGTTAAATCCATATATACATTATAGAAAACAGAGAGGGGGAAGTGTTGGAGGGGCCAGGGGTTGTAACTGAACATACAAAATCCAGCTATTATTGCCTGTCTCCTTCTCTCGTGACAAATTTTAGCACTGTGCCTCTGCATTTGCAGCTCCACTGCTCCACACACCCCCCACCCACCCACCCACCCACCACTCCCACTTCGTACGCTAAATCAAATCGTAATCTTAATCTTTTTCGTATTTTTAAAAACTTTTTTTTTTTTTCAGTTTAGGTAATCACAGTTTCGCCAGATTAATTCTAAGCTCATAGGAACACATTCAATTCACTAATCATACCCTAGTTTTCATGTGTGCATGCACGTACAAGAGATTTAATCAACATCTTTCATCACCCTGAACATTTTTTAATTCATGTTTCTATTGTCCCATTGAATTGTGTTGACGATACATGAATTGATTGATTAAACTATGATAATGTTTAGCGGAATAACTATTAGGTATAATTAAGTCTTTTCGATTTTCTTTTTGACAAAAATTCATTATTTTTAGTTCGTTG
The DNA here is from genome assembly GCF_001879475.1 of Ipomoea nil. Lineage (NCBI taxonomy): Eukaryota > Viridiplantae > Streptophyta > Magnoliopsida > Solanales > Convolvulaceae > Ipomoea > Ipomoea nil. The sequence continues at coordinate 2,621,490 of NW_017619749.1, forward strand.
CCTGTACATAGTAAAATTTTACTTTAGATTAGATACGTTTAATTAGTATATATGTCACATTGGGTTGAGTACACATGAATTAATTAGATAATCTATGATAATATTTAGTGGAGTAATTAATTATGTCTCTTTTACATTTTTTTTTTGGAAGGATTCGTTATTTTTAGTTCATAAAGTATTGTGTAAAGAAACATTCTAAACTAGATATGTTTAAGTAGTACATGCCACATTGGGTTGAGGATACATGAATTAAGTGATTAAGTTATGATAATGTTTGGTGGAATAACTAATTAGGTCGATCTTTTTTGTATTTAGAAAAAAAAAATCGTTATTTTATGTCCGTATAGTACATAATAAAACAACTCTAGACCATGAATTAGTTAATTAAGCTATGATAATGTTTAGTGAATTAGTTAGAGTACATAATAATATAATACATGCCACATTGGATGAAGGACAGATGAATTAGCTTAGTTTATTAAGCTATGATAATGTTTAGTGGGGCTTTTTTTTTTCGTGTATGTATATATACCAACTTCAATAAACCTATAGAAAGATCCATTATTTTTAATTTGTCCACTTTGTGGTCAAACAACACTCTACTAGATATGTTTAAGTAGTACATTTCACATTGGGTTGAGGATATATGAATTAATTGATTAAGCTATGATAATGTTTAGTGGAATAACTAATTAGGTCTTTTTTGTATTTTTTTAAAAAAAGTTTTGTTATTTTAAGTTTGTATAGTACATAATAAAACAACTCCAAATTATGAATGAGTTAATTAAGCAATGCTAATGTTTAGTGAATTAATTATCTTAAGTGCGTACAATACATAATAGTACATGCCATAATATTGGATCTAGGACACATGAATTAGTTAATAAAGCTATGATAATGTTTAGTCAAATATATAACTAATTAAGTCCTTTTCGTATTTTCTAAAAAAAAAAGTCCGTTATTTTTAATTTGTTGACTATGTGGCCGGTCAAACAACACTCTAGAGGCTAGACTAGATATATATGTTTAATGAGTATATGCCAAATTGGGTTGAGGACAAGTGAATTGTTAATTAAGCTATGGGAATATTGTTTAGCGGAATAACTAATCAGGTTTTTTTTTGGGGTTATTTTTAATCATTATTTTTATTCCGTTTTGGTACATGGTCAAACAACACTCTAGACCAGACATGTTTAATTAGTGTATGCCACATTATTGGGTTGAGGACACATGATGAATTAATTGATTAAGCTATGAAAATGCATAGTGGAATAACTAATTAGGTATAATTAGGTCAACATTGAAATGATAATGCTTTAAGATTGTTAGAGACATTGGGAACATGTCTGTTCGCCATGTCAGGTCAGCGAATCTGATAGATGTGAAATCAAGTAAAAAATGAATGTGGTTATTTTCATAAATATTACAAAATTTGTTTATTTTCAACCGTTAAATCTACTTGATCAATAGTTTGGATTTGTTAACTGCCTGGGACATGATTCTCAACTGATTATGGACATATATATATGTGTGTGGAATGTTGGTCTGGTGAGTTGATAGGTAAGGTAGTGGTTGAAGCAGAGCAGAGCAGTGCAGTGGGAGGAAGCTAAGGGAGGCGGGAGGGACCTTATCTGAATATGAATAATGAGAGATGAAAGCAAAGTTTCATTATGAAGACAACATAGTATTAGTCCCATAACAATAAATTACTTGTTGTCTGGAATATGTGGTACAGCAAGGACTTTCGTTGCTCAGATTTCACCCACCATTATCTCATTCAATTCGCCGCCCGCCCGCACTTCACATCTATCCCTCTTTGCATCACTTGCACTATATATATTTCAATCGCTCACGGTCGACTTGTCACTCTTTAATAAATACCATATACTTCATATGTCATATTGAATTAGACTTAGTTGAATTGAATCCTAAACTAGGGGTACTTAAAATTGTGTGTTAAGTTAGGTTTGACGCGAAAATCCAATAACCATGATAATTAAGAGGTTATATATGAAACAGATTGAAATAGTGAGAATAGAAATTGTATTATTTAATTTCTTAGACAGTACGTGATGAAGGCTTAAGAAATATTTAAAAAGAGTTTTGCTACTTTCGGTGTGATGAATTGCATACCTAGAATATGTAAGACTACTATTACTATTTATACATAAAGAAATGTCTTGTATTTTTGCCGTTGTGCATGAGTATAAGCCTATAGATGCTGAGTGTCTTTCTTGGTGAGGAACCAGTAAGCTCTCTCGGGGTTCTCCCCTCCCAATGACGCAAAGATTTACTTTGAGACTCAATTTATCATTCACATATTATTCATTTTGAACGTACAAAATATCAACTTTTTTGTCTCACTTAGGAAAACTCGAATCTTCCTTGACCCGGCTCAAATTGAAAGTATACTCCATTGATATTTGTATAACAAAATAACCATTTAAACTGTCATTTTTACTATTTTTTTTAATCATCCTTCAAATACTTGTATACTAGTGTCTCAATTGGCAACTCTATTATCTTAATTAAAGAAAACTTTAACCGTGGAGTTGTGATGGCATAGAATTCCTCTCTCCCTTATCATGACTATATGGATAAACTCAGTATTAACAATTTAAATGAAATAGTTGTGACTTCACTGTTTTACTGTCACTTCAACATATTTAACTTTTAAATCAATTTGTATATGATTAATCATCAACATTTATTTCTTAACGTCATATTTAGATTGAATATTGGATTTATGGAAACGACCTTAAAAAGTAAAAGTCTTTATATATGAGTGTTACTTATCTATTAATTTTTGAGATTATACTAGCAGCTGGGGTCTCTTGACTATTACAATTTCTCTGTACAAATTTCATAATTAAAATAAACAATTAATCTAATTAATTAGACTTTAGGTAACGTTTTCATAGTTAAGGGACTAAATCGAGCAAAAAAATAATTATGAGACTTGTACAGAGAAATCGCAATAGTCAAGTGAACCCTAGTTGGTATAATCTCTTAATTATTTATGTATTATTGTTTCACCAATATAGTAGTAGTAGTAATAAAATTGAGATTGTAACAAATCTAGCGTTGAGATTGCAAAACCCCTCTTAGGGATGTCAAACGCTTACTTTTAGAATACATTGTATGACTGAGTGTCGTTTTCGAAATTTATGTGTTTTTTTTTAAAAGTAAATTAAAAGATAATCTAAGATAAATATGTAACATGATTCAAAATCATCGCAATAAATCAAAAATCGACACACTAGGTGCACGTATAAAGATTGTGGGCTACTCCAAGAAAAAGCAATCTCAGCTCCAAAACTGATTCATTATGGGATGTATCTATCAAGAACCGAAGTTGCCTTGCTGTAATTTTGATCTCGAACTCCAATAGTTTCACGCCACGTATCACCACAGCAGAGTATCTGGATTTTCTATTCCTCTACAATTAGTGCTACAAAAATGTACGCTCCACGTGTTAAGCATCTCCAAATACTGACTAGCTTTGTTACACATGGTAATCTTATGCACCAATGGCAGCATCCTAGGTGACACGTGGAAATACGACTAATGAAAAATTGGTTGGATCTTGAATGATTGAGTAGAACATGATTACTACATTAGAAGATTACGATTTGATTCTTATTAATATTTTTTCGGCCAAACTCATCAAGCATAGTCTTCTTAGTACAATTTACTTTTTCTGTAATGTTTGTAAGTTATTACACATGAGAAAAATTTACTCAGATAGAGACGGGTAAGTTTCCTTATCACCAAACAAATAATAAAAATAAAAGAAGGATTGGAAATTAAAGAAAAGGCCACCGCCAGTCCCCATTGGTGTGAATTGAATAAAAATTGTTGGGCTAAGAGCTAGCCATGAAATTAACAATAACAAAAAAATAACATAAAAAGGGGAGAGAAGGATTGATGGGGAATCTTTAATACCACAACTCATGCAACAAATACATATTATATTAATTAAGACACTTGTGGAAGACACATATCCAAAATCGCACTAATCACTTGTTCTTATTGCCATTTTCGTTTCAAGCTCCCTTTACATTTGCTTTTTAAATTTTTTACAATATCTTATGTCACTGTATATTTATAATTTATCCCCAAAAATATGTTGTATATTGTATGTTTATTTAACTATTAAGTAACACGAAAAAGTGCTTAGTGAGACGAATTACATTATTGATATTGACGTGCCCTACCTGATATGTGACTTGGTTGAATTATTTTGTAACGGAAGTAATGTTGGAGACATTCTCACGTTAACAAGACTACAAACAAGCATGGGACAACATCAGCCAAGTTGATCAGACTCTTTACTTCATAATCACAAGAATATAAATTCGACCCCCATTAGGAATGACCTAGTCTTCTTGGTTTGAACCGGTCAGCTATAAACAACCTAAATTGGTTTACCTTCTTGTGGTCCTTTGTCGGATAAGATTTACCAGTACACACTCTCAGATAGTGACTGCAGGTTTCCTCTATCACTCAAAAAAAAAAAAAAAAAAAAAAAAAAAAAAAAAGACCAAGCAATCACATTGCATTATCCTTCTCATACCAAGGGTGGGGGGGGGGGGGGGTGCCAAATTGCCAATAAAAAAATTTAAAAAAATACTGGAAATGAATGCAACACGAGATGATATAGTACAGTAGAATAAATGCAGAAAGCAGAGCAGTGCATAGAAGTGATGAATGAAAGTTGATGGGGACAGGTAGTAGTACTTTACCATAACAAGTGTTGGGACAATCCTCTCCTGCCAAAAAGAAGGAAAAAATGTCGTAGAACTCTCAACTCTTGTTGCCGAAAGCCAGCCTCGTCCACGGAGAAAGCCTACAAACACAAATTATTTTATTAAGGAATGGAAAAAAGAGGGCCGGGAGAGATGTGTACTGTAGTGCATTGTTGAAATTATTGAGCTAACCTACATGATAAGATTATTGACCTAAACCTACTGCCAATATAATGCAGTGATTGAATTGAATACTTCGCACCTGGGCATGGCTTTATCGCTGCAAAAATGTCATGCTGTCTGTAATCGAGGATGAACCCTCCTCTTTTTCTAGCTACATACAAGAATATCATTTCAACAAAACCTGCATAATTGCAAGCAACAATGTCATCTCTATCAGCTTACTCATAACAATACCTCGACCGTGTGGACGACGTTGAGTAACAGTCATGTCGAATTTTCCACCGTATCAGTGGTACTAACGTACTACCACACGCATTATCACTGTGCTGCATGACAAGAATTGGCAATTGGCAGAAAAGGAAATTAAAACCAAATGGTACAACATATATCCACCAACTACACAGCTTTCTCATATCCCTGGAGCCAGGACTAGGACCATAATTCAAACACAGAATTTTATTTCTAGCTAGGGTTCTTGTCTTTTAGCGTTCAAAAGAAATGGAACAATGAACTACAAACCGGCCTAGCCCTGTAGGAGACACACAAGCTGCTGGACCGTCCTAGGTCACGCCTAGATTAAATTGTAGCTCTTTCAAACAAAGAGAGAGGGGGCCTTAGAAGTTATACGTTGCAGTCCAAAGTGGACCATGAAGGTATCTTCCTCTTTTCTCTTATCTTACACCTAAAGTGTCAGTAAGTGGGACTTGGGCAGCACTAAAAGGGAGCAGTTCTAGTCATTTGTAGGGCAAGAAAAAGGCATGGTAATTTTAGCCTATAAACAGTATGACAAATTGCTGTATGTGGTTCTTTGTCTCTATCTGAAACCCTAACCACTGTCCCTCCCAATTGTTTCTTTTAATCAGGAACCGACCCGCAATAAAAAATGAAAACCCAAACCCTGCCCCACAATGTGTTTTCTCACTCACTCCCAATAAATTTTCTCCATTTTCTTTATGGATTTCACAATAGGCCGGTCAATTTGCAAAGGCAGTTGGATAAGAACTGATTGAAGTTGAAAGCCACAGCTTTTGCCACTACAATTCACAAGTGAAAGCTGAGAACTTACAGAGGAAACAACATCTTTTGTTTATTGGAACAAGGATTTCAAAGGATTTTTTTATGCGAGAGTGGAGGATTGATTAGCTCAAAAGGGGCTGCTAACTCAGACTTAAATATACGTAGCTTTGCCTGGAAGTGAAAAGATGAAGCAATCAAATGATACCAACACCCTAAAAGGACACTTAGTGGTTTGACATTTTTAATATGAGGCAAGTGTTTAGACTCCATTCCTATTTTGTATTTTGTGGTTTGACTATTGGAAGCTTTTCAATTTCAACCTGATTTGTGTATTCCTAATTGGAAATTAACAATCAGGAGGTGAAGACAAAGATAGAGAAAGAGAGAGAAGGGGGGGGCAGAAAAGGAGTCAAATAGGCCATGAACACCACTGAAATATAAAAGAAAAAGATACTAAACTTCATGAAAACACTGCTTTTCTTGGTGGAGGTTTTAAAAAAGTCAACCCCCACAACCAAAATAACAAATTGGGCAGCCAATGGATGATAATGGTGATTATATATAATAGCAAAAACAACAGTCAAAAGACAGAGATGGTAAGATGTTCATACTCAATGACAATTGAAAATTAGAAGTGTCTTTTACCTCAGCATATTTCAACATTGAGATTTCATCATTCATCTCTACAGTAAAAATATCTCTGCAAACCTTGGCATATGCTTCCAAGAAAGTAACATCCATGCGTATACTTGGTGTGTGGTATCTGCAACTACAGCAAAGGACCATTGAGCCTCATGACCCAAAAATTAAGTAATTTTAGCAATCAACATCAATGGAAACAAAATTAATAAAGAAACATGAATCTGTGTCTATTGAATAAATTGTAATGGTGGTTCTGATTATACTGCTACGATACTCCTCTTTACAGAGCATACTCAGCCTTTGCATTCTACCTACTATTGCTGCTGCAATAGGTATTCAATCAATGTGACAGGTGAGTTCCTGAATTTTAGACTAGTAACCAATCTAAGTACTACAATCATATTACAAACAATACATTCTTCTGGTTGAACTTCCATTGCAGCTGGATTACCAATAAACAAGTTCTATATTTGTTCATTTTCAGTTTCACTGGCATCAGCCTCTTTTGGTTCATCAATATCATCCACATCATCAATGGGGATATCTTCAGTACCATAGCCAAACGAACCTGCAAAATGAATCAAACAAGTTAAGAGGGTCAACTCCTGGAAAGATAGATAAGAACTTGGCTACAAGGAGCCAAAACTTCCATAGCTGCTGTAGAAATGAACCATATCATGACAAACCACCCCATCCCCCAACCCCCACCCCCCAAAAAAAAAAAAAAAAAAAAAAAAAAACTTAAGGCCCTATCGCACCAATGTCATTCATATGACCCAATTAAGAAGTACTATAACCATATTGAAGTAATATTGACAATATGCACATGGCTGAAGATACAGCAACTAGTATTGTTCAATGTATATTCTTGTGTCAACAACTCCAACATTAAATAGCCATTGCTTTTACAGGTATCAGGATTAACACAAAAGTGAGCGGAACAAATTTAGTAGGCATAGAAATCCATATACACTGACAGGAGCAACAGCAGTGGAATAAATGGAATTTGCTAGTATTTGGAATCAACCATAAGAGAGTATTACTAGAAATAAATGAAGCTGGACTTCCAGAAAACTCCCTTGATTCTGACATGTTATCAAGAAGATATTCAAGTTCAAGGAGCTGTAATAAGGCTTCTGTTTGGGGATTTCGGCAGTGACCTGTGGAGGAAGATAAGAGAGGGTTAGCATCAGCTTGAAGTAAGGATCTTAGAATACAGTTGCATATATAAATCTCAAAATAGAACTCCAAGCAATAAGCTAATAATTAGCAAAAATTTTAGCATCATTCTGAAGAGAGTTGGGGAAAGGAAATCACCTTCATCCATAAATGAAGTTAACACAATGCAATTCCATGTTAGTTTAGACATTTCTTTACACACACCACCACATCACACACACATATTTGTTTCCTAAAGATATTCGTCAATTGCCTAAACACAATGGACCACAGAAAACCTTTTCTAATTTCATAATTTGTTGAAGTAATCAGAAATATAATTCACTTTATGAGTTTAGTTAGTGAGATAATATTCAAGGACGAAACAGGCTAAAAATTTTTTTTTAAAAATCAAGTTGTGTATTGGAAGACTACAAAAAATATGACTTCTTATAGTATTCTCCTTCTTTCCCATTCTTATCTTTGAACTGGATAATTATTAATATTCCACCCAATTCCAACCAGGATCTAATGACACAAATAAGGTGCTAATATAATGTGCTGCAATACAGATCATCACCAGAAAAGACACCATTAGCAAGAGGTTGACGAGGATCGTGGCATGGCACAGTGCGCACAAAATCAAAAGGTTTGGCCCCTCTTGATTGAAGTTTATTCCTTACAAAATGACGGCATTCTTGCAGGTCAAGCTGTACATTGCTGCAAAACATCAAGCATAACCATCTATTTCCTTTCAAAAACCATTAACTAATAACATCTATAAATGTACTCACCTATAATCTGCATGCCTAATTGTCAGAGGTAAGATAGAGTTAAACTTCCTCATAATTGCTAGCCATTCTTCATCATACTGGAGTTCATATGGTCCTGGCTCTGACTCAACTTCAATAACCTAAGACACTCAAGATAACTCATAAGTCAAGATGCTAGCTTTCAGAAATCCTGGAGAAAATCTAAATGAACAACAATGGTGGAAGGAAGTACTTGCAAAAAGTTCCGACCAGGGAGGCATTTATCAAGAGCAAGAAATTTGGTGACGGAGCCCTCACCATGTTGAACCAAAGCAGCAAATTTGCAGTGTAGATGAGCAGAAAACCAGTAGGATGGCCTCAACTTCTCCAATAATTCTGCAGCAGGTTTACTTCCCAGAGTTCCTTCTTGAATCTAAAATCATATATTTTAAGATATTCAATCTCTGTAGGACAAAACTAGACAGATGCTTTAGAATTTAACAAAGAACAACAAGAAATTGCCAGGTAATAGGGATCTTTTATGTGCTTGTTAGGAGAATTATACAAATTTGAATCATAGGAGTAAATGGAAAAAGTTAAGTATACATTACACGTCAATGAATAGACATGTATATAGGTTTTATATTTTCTTGCTGAAAAGAACATGAACTTATAAATTATGTAAAGGAAGTAGAGAACAAGAAGTCCATAAAAAAAGAATAAAGGAAAAAGTAAACTGAAAGGCAATCATCTCCAAAGCATCTGAGAGGGAAACATCGATGCCACATTTATAAAACCCATCCCAGCCAAGCCATGTGGTCAGACATTCAGACAAGTCAGCCCCAGTTGAATCCGCCCCCTAGATAAGCCATGTGGGATTTTAACCCCATCTACAAGTAGATAAAAATATTGGATGGATTAGATTTCACAAAACCTCTTTTTTTTCTACCCACCTCTTGCTCGAAAAAAGGTTTTTGACGGAGAAGACTCTTCAAGTTTCCGTGATCAGTAATGCCCACGGGCCAATCATGTGAAAGGAAGATATCAATTGGTTCTTCAACTTGCATAAGCTTGTGAATATCATACTCACGAACATGATATATGGATCGTATATCTAGCTCATTATAAGGAACCTTTTCATAATGTCCTGTCATAACAAAGTTCTTTGTATTTATCATCCTCAAACATCAAGCAGTTATCAGGACGTAACAACTCATGGAAATCTCTTCATCAAATATGACTATTTTCCTTCTCAAAAAACGACTGTTTTGACTACAAACAAAAGCCAGTAAGCAGAAGAAAACAAACAAACAAACAAAAAAACCTTTTGATACCTCAAACTCATCTTCACATGGTTCTAAAGTGAAAGTAACCAGCGAACCAAAATGCTGGCCAATATAATGTTTCCCCAGTTCACAGCTTACCCGAATGATAGTGGTGTGATTTATATATTCCAGAGAGGCCCCCAATACGAATGTTACCAAACTTGATTACTCCAGCAAATCCAAGGAAGTATATCTGAGGTGCTGCCCATCCTCCATAATATCTGTGACCACAGAATAATATTTCATGGGATAGATAGATGACTAGAAAAGAAAGCACTATAAAATAGTGCAAGAATATTTGGTTTATGCAATAACAAGCACCGAAAAAAGAAATACTTCGTCAACAAGAGGATTTTCAAGAAAATCTGCAGAGTCTATAGAAGAAGCAAAACATCAATGGGAACCAGTACTTTCAACAATGTTAATATCAAACAACTTATGTATGAGCATGAATATCAATATTTAGGTATACTCATTGTTTAGAAAGATAAGAATAAAGCCAATGAAAATCAATGGAGTGGCTGAATAGTTAGTAATGCATATATGGGGATACAATTCACTGAGATTACATTAAACAGTCTTCACAAGCACAAGCTTAACTAATTCACCACTAAAAAACATTTACAAGATTGAATGTGTAGGCTGTAGCCAATGAACTTGGTTGAAGGTCAATAAACCAATTCACTAATTATAAATTTAAAAGAAGTTGCATAACATATATGACATCACTCTAGTGAAGTGACTTTTACGCAAAACAGTTTGTTCAAACCAAAAACATAAGTTAATGACCTTCCCCACCCCATTTTCTTCCTTAGTATAAAGAGAAGAAAATGGAATGAAAATTTATTTGTGATAGATAAACATGCATGCTCTTTACTTTCAACATTATAAGAAAAGAAATATAAAAATCAAACATAAGAAAAAATAAAAGACAAAATAGACTTGAAATGCAAAAACAGGTCAACTCACAGCTCCCACAGATAATTTGAGGCTTCATGATTGCCCCCTATGAAAATAGTTGGGAATGGTGCAACTTTTTCTCCTGAGTAATACTTCCAGAAAGAGTTCATGCTCTTGTACTTGGGTGGCACATTTAAACTTTCAAGATCCTTCTCATTCCTAACAGCCTGCTTGTACAAAGAATATGATTCCTTTTCTTATACTTTCATCTCAAATAACCAAAAATTAGTTTGATAAATACATCACAGAAACTCAACACTACTTACAAAATTTAGAAGAAAAACCTTCTCAACCCTCCCCATAACCCTCCCCAAATAAACATGGAAAAAGGGAAAAACGCATGCTAGACTAAGTACTATTATAGTTTCACTTCAGCTAAAGTAATAAGCATTAAGAACTCAGGTGTGCATTTAACCAGTTCTCAAGCCTATTATACTATCATCTTATACTAGGTTGCAATACATTACTCCTACAACAATTCTGCCTATCCTTTTACATTGTAGACCTAGGTTGATTTAAGAAGTGAAGTGTAAACTATAAATGATGCCAATAAAGACAAACACCATAAGTTCCATTAAAGCCAATCATCAAAGCATATGCAGGATGCCAGGATTTAGAACTAAACTTCACACAAAATGCCATTCTGTACTTGAATTCATTGTGCTTAACACTGCAAAAAGAATCAAGTAATATGCTATTCCAAAGATGCCTAAAGAGACAAGTGAATCAGCCAAACAGTACCTGAAAGTCACCACAGCATATCAAAAGATCAATCTTTATTTTCTCCACATCCTGTAAGTGTAATAAGGTAGCATACACATTGTCTAGGTCTCCATGCATACACCCTTCTACTGCTATCTTCATCTGTATGGAAAATGTAGGCTAAGAAAATGCTTCCAACTGAACATTCAAAAGACTGAAAGAATGCTTGTAATATTAACATGAAAAAAACAATAAGAAGAAGGAGAAGAAGCAAGTGAAATCCATCTCAGCAATTCAAAGTTATATTCTTAATGATATGTAACAAACAGGTCAACTCATACAAAATCCATAAAATACATTTTAACTGTGCTTGAAAATTTCGAACAATTTATATCATATGTCATGTATCAATGGAGTCAATCATAATTCTCCACAATTGATAAGTGAAATAAGAAGCACTAAAAACTATAGAAAGTCATTGTTTATAGAAAATTGCAATTGGTTCGGTAGGTTAATTAAACTTTCATGGAAAGACTAATCAAATTATCAGCTGCTCAAAAATGCAAAAATACTTGCTAAATCATTTATATACCCATGCAATCAAAGTGCAGAAACAATTGAATCCATTTCTCCTGATAATTTGGGAGATTATATTTCTTATTTCTAAGAATGGATTAAAATTTCTTAACAGTGATAGAAGTCCATGTAGTTAGAGTTTGAAATGCACAGCACAATTATCCCCAAATCTCACTAAAAACTCAAATGGATGAAGTACTTAGTACGTGATAATGCACTCAAAATCTCCAGTATTTTTGCAGCTTATTGCTGTATTTAGCTACTCAATACAACCCTCGGATTTAAAAATCTCCATAAACAATTTCAAAGGTCACTAATTAATAACTTTGAACTATTGAATGACGAAAGATGAAAATAATTCAATGGAAACTTTCACAGAATCATTCAGCTTCACCAATTGGGAAACGCCAAAAATTAAGCTAATTCCGCAGACAAATATAGAAGCACAAATTCATTTATACAAGCATATGGGAATGAGTCAGATTTGACACCTCTAAATATGACAGTTGTAGAACTTCTCTATGATCTCAAGGTAAGCGGGGACGCTATCCACGGCAACTTAGAAGCTTGGAGGCAGTGGGGCTGTGAAGTTGTTCCTGGGGGTCAGTTTGATAATTGGGGGATGATTGCGAGGGAAAGCCGTAATAGGTTTTCTATTATTTTCTGTGTGTGTGAAAATTATAAAAATGATTTTGAAAAGAGAAAATTTTAATTTTGGTCATATGATTATAAGGACTTTGTTAATTTTAGCATTTAATTTTTAAAAGTGTCAATTTAGTATTTTGAGTATGTAATTTTTGTCAATTTTAGTCACTTTAGTTAAATTGTCGGTTAAATTTCGCCAAAAAATTTTAATAGTTGAAATAATGAGGGTATTTTAGTCATTTCACATATCTTTTCTTCTTCTCCGACGAGTCTACCATATTTAAGTTGTTTCCAGAGAGTTCTCCCGGCTTCGAAAGTACAGGCGAAGGCGCGAAGCGGCTTGATAGGATATATCCCCCGGTACCGACCACTTGTACGTCTATGGGCTCGTTTATAGTCAAGTCGGCGTCAAGCGGTTCGGGACCCAGTCCACGGGTCAAAGTCATAGGTGGCGGGTCAAACCCGCCACCATGTGTATAAAAGGACTTAAAGCCCTCGAAGTAAGGGGCTTTTGGGTTCATTTTCCACTTTCTCTACTCTCTCTCTAGACATTATTCTCTCTATTCTCCCTAGAATACAAGAACAAAACATGAATAAAATGCCCTTTGAGCTCTTTCTCTCTTGTTCATATCATGTTCATACATATTACTTGCAATACATATATTCTAAGAGTACAACTACCGGGAATTAGTATTATTACGGCTCAAGGCCACTTTTAAAACCAAAACAAATCTAAACGCCACTTTTGTGAGCTTAACGGAATCAATAACCAAAGCATTTTGATTGGTAGCCTCCTTAGACCAGGCACCACCGACGTTGGGGGAACCATCGTGGAGGACCAAATCGAAGGTTCTGCAGTCATTCTAGCATTTTCTTCCCGCCAATGGAGGTGTTGGCGAACGTGGAAAGCGCGAGTTCGTCGACCAGGCAACCGAAGAAGTACGAGGTGGGCAGCAGGTCGGTGATATTAGCCCCGGCGCACTCCAAGGATCACGGAGGTGTTCGGCGGACTCCGTGCGGCCGGCCAATGCTATTCCACTCGTCGAAGAATAAAGAGATGTTGTCCTCACCGCGACCTTGTTAATACATATATCTGGTCGAGAAGAAAGGAAAAATGGTAAAATAACTAAAATATCCGCATTATTTTACCTATTAACGTTTTTCGGTGCAATTTGGTCAGTAACTTGGCCGGAGTGACCAAAATTGACAAAATTTACATACTCAAGGTACTAAATTGACACTTTTGAAAGTTAAGTGCTGAAATTAACAAAGCTCCAATAGTTATAGGACCAAAATTGAAATTTTCCTCATTTTGAAAATTACTTTTCGAGTAATTAGACAAAATTAAAGTCAATGAAAAATAATGTGTTTGAGTACCATTGTACCAGACCACAAGGTTTTTGGTAAAATAAACAAGTTTTTTGAAAAATTATTTTTCAAACATTTTTCTATTTTCATCTTCCAAGTCTTTATCTACCAACACATCATGTCATTTTCCACGCTAAAAATTCAAAATTATTTTGGTTTCTAAGTTAACTAAATATTACTAGTTGAAATGAATATTACGAATTTAAGTATATTATTGTTTTCATGCCCATAAGTTGGAGTGAGTTTTCAATCTATAAGCATTTTCAATTCACATGCAATTTCCATTTCCTTTAAAGAAGAATAAGAAAAGAGAGTAGTGGTTCTACCACAATTAGGTTTTCATTTCCATTTACAACAAGACATAAAAAAAAAAAAAAACATATTAAATCATTGACAGGTATTAAAAATGTTATGGAATAGTTTGCTCACATAAAACACTTATAATATGAAAAACTTATATGAATATACATATAATAATCCACAAATCAATGTCTGTTATTTGAGTATCCATTTTGCTTAAATACTTTTCAAGAATCTATATAAGCAACAAAAACATTACAAATAATACATATTGATAATATATTACACTAATATATATAATATATGAAACCGTCTAGCTTCTCTTTATGGGGTATCTCCCCTCCTCTTTCATCTAACAAAAAAAAAATGAAACCGAACATATAAATATTACCTTTATTATTTAGAAAGAAGATAAATTAATTTTATGACCCATAAATTGTCATTAATTAACTTCGAAGTTAAAGATGAGTAGATACATGTTTATAAATCCTACAAAGTAGCAAGTCTTCATTACAAATTAAGAGAATCGGTATATATGAAGATTTAGTTGAGGAAATTTGAGAATTTGAGATGCAATGGTTTTTTTTTTTTTTTTTTTTTTTTTTTTTTTTTTTTTAAATTTTGGGAATGATACTGACTCTATTACATTGTAGTATATGTTCAAACATACTTTCTCAACCTAATGAAGCATAAAAAGTCAACAACGCCTCAACTGAAACTCGATCTCATGACCTCCCACATGAAAGAGGTCATTACATGCCATCTGAGTATAAGGTGCTTGACACAATGTTAATTTTTAGCTGCACTCCAATGACAAAAAAAATGGTGTTTATCAAACTCAATGATTAATTAATTAATTAATTAATACAAATTGATATAAATAATAATAAAAAAAAAAGAGACTAAGATGTCCCTCAATAATTTGAAATTTTGAAATACATTATGAATATTAATATAATTTGTTAACGGTTGATTAAAATTGTCACTCTACACATAATTAAAAAGAAAAATTTGTGTATTCATGTACTAAATTTACAATATAAGTATAATTAATGGACTAAAATCGTCATTTTTCTATAAATAAAATATAAAACTATTAATGCATACTTTTAAATTACTACAAAAAATAAAGTATATAATTGTAAATCATTTCACAGTAAAAAAAAATTCAGAGTAGTATATTATACAAAATTTCGTATTTAACTGTTTAGTCTGTAACAGTTATAAGTTATAACTAATATATGTTCTTCCCACATATAACTAAATATACTTGTTACACCTAATATTACATGTACTTTAAATTTTACTTCCTTAAATTTATTTGATTTAAATTTTTTTTCCTGTAAAAGATATTTACATCAATATTTTAATTGCAAAAATAAGTATCTAAAAACATAATAAGCTTCAATCCAGGTTATACCCCTGGTTTATGTCCATGTATTCCGTTAATTTTTTTTGTACCTTGTGCTATAAAAGCTGTACTACATAATTTTTTAGACAAAAATATCCCTGCCGTTATAACTTCTGTTATCTTTCCACATTATTATTACCATGTACATGCATACACAATATTTTTTCTTACATCCTTCAATGGTAAGTTTGAATTCATTTAGGTTTTAATTAAAATATTACCATAGTTATATTTAGTAAATTATCATTTCTATAATTCTTACCTCAATAATATTAATATGAATTATACAATTTTATATATATATATATATATATATATATATATATATAGAGAGAGAGAGAGAGAGAGACACACACACTATTATTTAAAAAAAAATTAATATATCTAAATTTTTAATATTTAATTTTAATATTGAGTATATATTTTTTGCGCATCGCGCATATAAAATACTAGTATAGAAATAAAAATTAAATGTAGAGAGTCGGAGTACATGTAGTATTCTCCCTCTACCTCCAACTCATATCCAGCTTGTCTTGTCTAGCGCCGCCTGCGCGCATTACTCATTTCCAAATTTAAAAAGCTGAAGAAAAAATCCAAGATAATTAATCGTCTCGTTCTAAATTCCAAGGACTAAATTGGTTCGATTCTTCTTCAAGAGCTCAGGCTCATTGTACACAGATCGTAGATACATGTATATGTATGTGTGTGTGTATAGTAAATAGAGAGAGCGGCAGAGAGCTGATTGGAGCTTGATACGTTGAAGTGAGAATTGGTATGACCTGTTCAGGTAAAGTTTGACTACGTATTAACTCAGATTTCTGGCACTTTCATGATTGGTTTGGTTGATTGCTGAAATTTATTGGTCTGAATGCTGTGATTGAATCAATTATCGCTCTATGCGGTTGTGCATTTTTGGTTACAATGGCATCGAACCGAAGAACTCTATCGGGGAGGACTCTGTTGCCTTACCACGAGCGTCTTCATCAGAATGGAGGGAATCAGTTCTCCGTCTCCGTTGAATCGCCGTCTCACAAGCATCCGTCTAACGGCAGAAGCTCGTCTCCTTTGTCTGCATTTGGATTTGGAGTCAGCAGATTACTTGGCGGATTGAGATATTCGCGGAAATGTCTTTCGTGGAAGGCGTCGTTTTATAGGTGTTTAGTTTTCTTCTTTCTAGGGTTTATACTAGGTATGACGCCGTTTATCGACGTTGAAGATTGGAGTCGTCGCAATTTCTATATTGAAATGAAGCCTCCTTTAGTGAATGATGAGAGGGAGGTGAAGGATGTAGTGATCCCTAGAGATAATCCTGCTATTGGTGCAGCACAACTACAAAGTATTTCAACAGAGGAAGATATCATTCCACGGAAGCAGTTAATCATTGTGACTCCAACATATAACAGGGTTCTACAAGCTCATTATTTGAATAAATTGGGGCAGGTTTTGAGGCATGTGCAGCCTCCATTGTTGTGGATTGTGGTAGAGATGGATGCAGTATCATCAGAGACTGCAGAGATTTTGAGGAACACTGGGGTCGTGTATAGACATCTGGTGTGCCTCAAGAATACAAAAGATATAAAGGACCGGGGTGTGCATCAGAGGAACACTGCGCTGGAGCACATTGAACATCATAGGCTTGATGGGATTGTTTACTTTGCGGATGATGACAATATCTATTCACTTGAGTTGTTCGAGAGCATGAGAAATATCAGGTAAATTGAGATCAACTGTCATTATTGTTTGTATTAGTTGTCTTCTCTTGGTGTAGTCTACATGACAATCTTGTATCAATTGGATATGATATCTTTGTGTTTATGCTTCTTAAACCAATATTTTGTTTACCTTTGCTATGCCCTACTTGAGTTACATGCTTTCTTTTAGTTCATATGCTTAAATATTACTTGAGTTCTTTGTGAGAAATGGGTGTAGACCTGACTTGAATGGTGTGAAGCATTTCATGCAGATGTATGTAAAGTTGATGATATGTATACAACAAATAAAAAAAAATAAAAAAAATAAAAACACTGCAGATTTATATGCCTTGTCTTCAGTGCATTTTCTCTGTTTCTGTAATTAGTTTTATGGATAAGTGGAAGTAGGGAATATATTGTCCCCTAGATAATGCCTGATGACCTCTTTAAAAACAGAGGCAAGGTTGTGTACAGCAGATCCTTAATAAATTAAAGGCTTTGCTCACTTTTTTTTTTCTATCCTAAATCTAGTAGAAACTTGTTTAATAGCTGCATGCCTGCATTAAACTTAAAATTGTTCCATTTCTGTAAATTATTCTGTTTGATATGCAGTAAGCTTGTTGATTTAAAGTCTATGATCTTCATATATAATATTGCAGCAGAATTCTCTGTCTCTGTCTATTATTCTGATCTGCTTTATGTTCCTTTTAGTCGTTTTGGCACTTGGCCAGTTGCTATGCTGGCACAAAGCAAAAACAAAGCAATATTGGAAGGTCCTGTGTGTAATGGAAGTCGAGTTATTGGATGGCACACAAATGAGAAGAGTAAGCAAGTTAGAAGATTTCATGTCGATATGTCTGGTTTTGCCTTTAATAGCACTATATTATGGGATCCAAAAAGATGGCATCGACACATTGCTGATCCGATTCGTCAACTGGACACTGTGAAAGAAGGTTTTCAGGTATGACTCCAAGCTCACATTGTTTTAGTTGTTTTTGCTGAATTTTTGCTCTATGGATGCAAGGTTGTGTAATCCATGATGAGAATTTGCAGGAGACAACCTTCATTGAACAACTTGTAGAAGATGAAAGCCAAATGGAAGGAATACCTCATGGTTGTTCAAGAGTACTAAACTGGCACCTACATTTGGAAGATCGTGAACTTGTTTACCCAAAAGGCTGGCAGATTCAGAACAACCTTGATGTTGTTTTCCAACTACATGATGGAATATGAAACGATGCTAGGATGGCTGGATTGCCAAGTTCTTGAGTCATGAGGTTTGCCATATCTTTCTGACTTGATTCTAATCTTATAAGTCTAGACTCCTTTTGTTTTTATACACAATGGTTTAACTTATCATCCTGACCTTGTATACTAATAGACCTTAAGCAAGATTTAAATACATAAACTTCCCAGCAATTATTGTAGCACAACCTCAATTTGAGTAAGAGTATCCATATTATGTTTCCATTTGAGAATGGTGGTCTGTGCTGTAAATTTTGTGTGTGGGTGGGTGGGGGGATATAGTGGGCCATGGTGAGTACTGGTGAACACTAGTTGCTTTACATATTCAGTTATCTTAAGACTTAAGTAGGACATGTGCTTTTCCTTGAGGTTTGATTTTGGGCAGAATATCGTACCCTCATCATAGAGACTTGAGTAATTTCTACCACTAATGTTTGTATAATGCTACAACCTATTGTTGTTTCTGTTCTGTGTTTCAATTTCCTATGCACCTAGTGTGTAGAGACAACTGATTTGCTTATTTTCAGTCCTTTTTTTATGGCAGTTATTTGCGGTGAAGATCCATAGGCTGGAGCATATCATGGTGTTTTGCCACCAGACCAAGAACCATTAATGCCATTTTGTTTGTTACTTTCCCTTCCAGATATTCTTTTTTCAGAGAGCAATCTATTTTTATGTGGAGTTTGATTGCTTTTCCTAGGTGAGTGATGTAGTTTCCTGTTCCTCAACTTCTTCGGAAAGACTGGGTGCCATGACCTTCAGAAAAAGAGAATGAGCATCTGCCATGATGTCGATACGGTGGCTCAGTTTCCGCAGCTAGGCTTCCAAGTCAGATGAAACCTAGTTTGCTGCTATAGCATAGTTTATGCTTCTTGTAGTGCTGTTGTGCAGAGTGTCGGGCTAAGGTGTAATATACATAGAACTATAGAAGGATAGGGTTTAATTGTTCCATACAGATAGACGAGATAGAAAATATTCATTTGGATTTGTAGTTGAAAGTCTTTGTGAGATGTTTCACAAAAAATATATAATTCATTTTAAGTAAAAAGTATTATATATATAACTTTTCATTTTGAAAAGTACTTTTATAGTTAAATTATATATTTTATCGATTTTGATTCGGTTAATGTAAATTTAGTATTAATATATAAAATTTATATATTTAAAAATTACATTAAAATGATAATAAATTTAAAAATGTTACAAAAATAAATAAAGAATATAGAGTTAGAATTGACTAATTATTAATAAAATGGTCCAGATGAGCAATAAAAGTAAAGGAGAATTATTTATATAAAAAAATGCCACGTTCACGGGATAGAATTTCCTGTAAAATGATCATATAAATATATCGGCATTTCCTTGGCTTCGTAAAACTAACGCCACAGTTTACAAGTGAGGAAGACGAATTTGATATAATTCTCCTGACTTGAAGTTCGGGTCTGGATATCGAGAATGGAGGGTTGGGATCCGAATACGAAATCAACCCTGACACAGATCCCGCTGTTGACGACGAAAGCCGGGCCGAGAGACGGCGGTGCCTGGACGCAGCGACTTAAGGAGGAGTACAAGGCATTGATAGCCTACACGTCCATGAACAAGTCCAAGGATAACGATTGGTTCCGTATCTCCGCCGCCAATCCGGAGGGCACGCGCTGGACCGGCAAGTGCTGGTACATCCACAACCTCCTCAAGTACGAGTTCGACCTCCAATTCGATATCCCAGTCACCTACCCCGCCACCGCTCCCGAACTCGAGTTGCCTCAACTCGACGGCAAGACTGAAAAGGTTCTTCTTACCTTTTGCTTTCAACAACTTTGCGGAGTTTTTTTTAGTTTACTTTGCTAATTTAGTGATTTTATTGAATAATAGTTTGATTACTATTGTTTCTTTTGAATCTATAGATGTATCGAGGAGGAAAGATATGCTTGACGGTGCATTTCAAGCCACTGTGGGCGAAGAATTGGTAAGCGGTTTTTCTTTTTGATGTGAATAGCAGCTTTGTCTTTTTGGAAGTATTTGAACAATAACTGAGCATGCAGATTTGATTGTTTATATTTGCTGATTGGAATAAGTTGTAGTCTGGAAATGTGACCAAACCTATAAATGTTTGTGTCTTATGTTGTGATTTCAACTTGAAATTTCTGCCTGGAGCTCTTTCACTGTTTTTGTGTAATAATAGGAAGCTAAGATTTCTAGTTGGATCTCCATGTTACTGCAGCTTTTATCTTTAGATGCTCCAGCTATTATGTTGGAAGCTTTTTCTGCTACTCAAGTTTTTGATTTTATTTCAATAATAATAGTTCTTGTGACCATTGATACTTTGTTTGTCAGCCCGAGATTTGGTATAGCACATGCGCTCTGTTTGGGTCTTGCGCCATGGCTTGCAGCAGAAATTCCAATTCTTGTGGATTCTGGCATGATTAAGCACAAAGATGATGTAGTTTCATCAAGTGGATCCTGAAAATTCTTTTTTTTTTTTTTTTTTCTTCTGCTGTGGATGCTGATGGTATCTCTATAAGCTTTGGGTTATACTGTTATGGAGTAAACTAACTCAGACATTTTTGTTTCAAACTGTACTATTCATCCTTGGCTCTAGACCGATCTTCAAATTTTGATTGTGTTATTATATGCATACCCCAACAGTTGATATTCTTCAGCAGAAGCTGTTTCTCTGTACTCCAACTTACTGTGAAATGCATAGTTATCTTAGTTATGATTCATGTGCTCACCATAATTCTTATGTTTTGTGTTTCTTCTCATCTTATTTTGATTGAGTTAGCTCTTATCTGAAATATATATATGTATGTATTTAACCCATTTTATTCTTGGTGCCTATTGTGGCTTTAGTTTGTTTATAGGGACATCTGGTTAGAGTTTGTTTCTAAATTATATTCTAAAGGTTGTTTAAAGCTCCTTAAAGTGCATGTTTGTTTTGTTTTTGTTAGGTTAAGATGCATATCCAACTATTAATGACAGGCATGCATGGTTT
The DNA here is from genome assembly GCF_001879475.1 of Ipomoea nil. Lineage (NCBI taxonomy): Eukaryota > Viridiplantae > Streptophyta > Magnoliopsida > Solanales > Convolvulaceae > Ipomoea > Ipomoea nil. Next base: position 2,643,205 of record NW_017619749.1, read on the forward strand.
TACAATCTAAGCAATTGATGGTTGGCCAACACAATAGTAATAAACAAGTCTGTTTTTAATATATTTATAGAGTAAATGTCAACTAAGGTGGGTGGTTTCGCCACCTTTAGTCCTAAACTTTCAAATCGATTACTATAGTCTTTCGAGTTTCGAATTCGACCTTCCGTTAACATATACAGTTAAATAAATTAAGAATTTGAATTAAATACTGGAAGTAAATTTCTCCAATCATGGACATAAATTACAAATTTGTAAGTTGATTTTATAAACTAACAAGGAAAATGATCTCAAAGAATTAGACTATTAGTTGGATTTTGCATAATGAGAGTTGAATACTAAATTATTTGTATTCAGCCCATCGCATACAATAACTATAAGAATTTATGATTATTTAACATGTTTTTGAAATTCTTAATAATATCCTACTTAGTACATCGACACTAAGTAAAACAAACGTCAATCTGACGTTTTACTCCTACATTCCTTATTCCCAAGCATCTTTGTCTGATGAAAGCAGCCATGGCTGCACCTTCCTTCATCTAGATTGGACGAAGGAGGAGGCAGCCATCTCCATCATGGTTGTTCTCTCCTTCATCCAGATCGAATTAGATCAGAAAGATGACAATTAACAAAATAATGATAGTTTATTTGAGTTTTTAATAGTTCAATGGTATACTTTTTTTTTTTTTTTGTTAAATGATTTAATTGTATAATGTGTATAACTGATTCATTTGACACTTTTTCCTATATAGTTCTAGGAAAGAGACGTTTTGGGAACAGGAATGTGGGGTAAAACGTTGGATCACCCGCCAATAAGAAATGAAGAGAAATCCCAATGCTCCATCTTTTTTTGGGGTGAGTCTCCAATGGTCAATACTTGCCCACACGGCCTCACCAACTCCATTCTCAATTTCATCTAAAAAAGGCGAAAATCTCTATCACCATCTTCCATCGACTAATCAAACCTCACACGCCTCCGTTGGTCGCCACACGCCCCCCTTTCTACTCCCCAAATCCACCCGCTGACTTCTATTCTCCGGCCAGAATCGGAATTTAGGGTTTGGGCTATCGGGAATCCCCTCTCTCCTCATATGGCCATGTCGAGCGCATTTGCTGGGGCCAAGCTCGAGTCTTTGCGGCCCTGCAATGCCTCGGCCGCCGCCTCCCCTTCGCTGCCGGGAGTGCTCTGCAAGCCAGCTCGAACTACTCGAGCTGCTTCAAACCGTAGGGTTTGGTTCAATTCTCCCATCAAGTGTGAGGGATCGCCGCCCGATGTTGTGGTTCAGACTCGGAACAATGCGGCTTCCGCTTCCAGCCTCTCTGCTCTCGAACAGCTCAAGACTTCTGCTGCTGACAGTATGTTCCGCTTCTCATGAGTTTGCTTACTGCTTTTATGTTCTTTGTTGTAATTTGTAACTCAATTTCCTTTTTGTTTTTCCATATAGTTTCAAAAAAATTAATTATGTTTTGTTAATTTCTCGAAGATTACCCTTCACTTGCTGCTAATTCTGAACTTGTCAATTGAAAGTAGTCTTATAGTGTTTTGATGACAATGAAAGCAACAATAGAAAGGATGTTGAATGTTCATGTATTTTACTTCCCATTGCCCAGAATGAAATTTTTTCTATGCATTCTAACTGGTTAACCCCTTGATTGCTTTGATCAATGTTACTCAAGCTGAGACTTTATATATTGCGTTATAATGAGGTTCCTATGTACTATGGACTTAATGAACTTAGGTAGCTCAGTACAACATCCAATGCTGATGGATATGTATATTGAAGAACAACTGTATCAGGATATATTGCAGTATTAATAACTCTGATTTTAGGAAAGAAAGGTGTTTACCGGGTTATATATTGGGTTTCGCACTAAGTCTGTGATTTTTCTGTTTGTAAAATACAAGAATTTAAGTTTAAATACTCTTTGAAACTGTGCCCTCTTTTTTCCTTTTTAATGAAAGTACAGTTGTAAACCATAATTTCTTCTTAGTAAAGCAAAGGGCCACTCACATGCAGCCTTATTTTAGTGGTTCTGCCCCTTTTCTCTTGCATAATTGCCTCATTTTTTGTAAATAGATGGAGATCAGTAATGCTTAAAGTTTACATTTAATGACATTTAGGATATTCCAAGGAAAGGAGCAGTATTGTGGTCCTTGGACTTAGCGTACACACTGCACCAGTTGAAATGCGTGAAAAACTAGCCATTCCAGAAGCAGAGTGGCCGAGAGCCATTGGGGAACTCTGCAATTTGAATCATATTGAAGAAGCAGCAGTTCTTAGTACTTGTAACAGGATGGAGATATATGTTTTAGCTCTATCTCAACATCGTGGTGTTAAAGAAGTGACTGAATGGATGTCAAAGGTAATGCATTCTAGCTATGAGTCTAACAAAAGCTTGGAAGAAAAATCCTGCATGGTTGCTCACATAGTTAGTCCTTCCGTGTATCAATCTCAATATGATTAAATTTTTTCTTTGGCAGACTAGTGGAGTCCCTGTTTCAGAGATTTGCAAGCACCTATTTTTGTTGTATAACAAAGATGCTACACAGCACCTCTTTGAGGTATCAGCGGGGCTAGACTCCTTGGTGTTGGGAGAAGGTCAAATCCTTGCACAGGTCAAGCAAGTGGTCAAGGTTGGTCAAGGTGTGACCGGCTTTGGAAGGAACATCAGTGGACTGTTCAAGCATGCAATCTCTGTAGGAAAGAGAGTTAGAACTGAAACAAACATTGCAGCAGGGGCTGTTTCTGTAAGTTCAGCTGCCGTGGAGTTGGCCCTAATGAAGCTTCCTGAGTCTTCTCATGCCAGTGCTAGGATGTTGGTGATTGGAGCAGGCAAGATGGGGAAGCTCGTGATCAAGCACTTGGTTGCCAAGGGCTGTACTAAGATGGTGGTTGTTAACAGAAGTGAGGATAGAGTTGCTGCAATCCAGGAGGAGATGAAGGATGTTGAGATAATCTACAAACCCTTTGCCGAAATGCTCAACTGTGCTGCCGAGGCAGATGTAATATTTACTAGCACTGCATCAGAGACCCTTTTGTTTCGGAAAGAGCATGTGATGGGCCTTCCCCCTGTAGGCCCTGGTGTCGGAGGTTTAAGGCTTTTTGTTGATATCTCTGTCCCTAGGAACGTGGGTGCTTGCGTGGATGAGCTCGAGACTGCAAAAGTGTACAATGTAGATGATCTTAAGGAAGTTGTCGCGGCCAATAAGGAGGATAGGCTACGAAAAGCAATGGAAGCTCAAGCAATCATTGGTGAAGAATCAAAACAGTTTGAAGCTTGGAGGGACTCGCTGGAAACTGTCCCCACCATCAAGAAATTGAGGGCTTATGCTGAAAGAATAAGAGTTGCTGAGCTTGAGAAATGTTTGTCAAAAATGGGTGACGATGTTACAAAGAAGACGAGGAAAGCTGTTGATGATCTCAGCAAGGGTATAGTAAACAAGCTCCTTCATGGTCCCATGCAGCACTTGAGGTGTGATGGAAGCGACAGCCGGACTTTGAGTGAGACCCTTGAGAACATGCATGCCCTAAACAGGATGTTCAACCTTGAGACCGAGATTTCAGTTTTGGAACAGAAGATTAGAGCTAAGGTGGAACAAACAAAGAAGTGAGAACCTTTTCCGGGATACATTAATATAAATTTTGAGGGCCAAAATTCAAATAAGAGGAAGAATTCCTCAGCAAAGTTCTCAATCAAATGATCAATTCTGCTGTAAATCTAACCGGATACATTAACATAGGAAGATCTTTCCTATAGTTTTGGTGGAGAATTCCTCATTTCCCGAGTGTCATTGAACATAGCTACACTGATTCATTATTGCAAAGAGTATGAATTGAGCTCAATCCACATTAGGAACAATTCATTGGAGTAGTCCACAAACACTTGATACTGCTCCTACTCCTGTAAGTCTGCAATACTTCATTAATCATTATTCAATACTCTTATCTACTATCTGTTCAGCGTTTTATCAGTTAATTTGATTGGCTCGTCTGTATACTGTTAACTGTGCCAGAAACAGCAGTTTCTGAGATGAATCTGTTATTTCGGTAATGGATTTCTCCATTCCAAACATACCATGAATGTGGGTGCACAAGCTTTGAATACCAGTAAAACCCACCACTGTGATTCCAATTAATCACATGAACATAGATGCCTAAGTGCTCTGTAGTCTGTTCTTTCATCTGACAAATGAGACTGTGGCAAGGACCATCATCCTTTTTCTCTCTCATTTATGTTTCTTTGTCCACCACACCAAATTGTTGTGGGAGGGCCAAGATGGCATTGATCCTTCTCTGACATGAATACCCAGCCAAAGTTATGTGGTGAAGCTTTGGACAAACATATTAAGGTGGGTTCCATGACACAACATCTGTTTGAATTTTCCATGTAGTTTCAAGATTGTGTGGCTGTCCCTTTGGAGAAACATTCACACGCTGCTGACAGTAAACTCTTTCTTCTGTCTTCATCTTCATCTTTCACCTCTTCAAATTTGTGATGTGAATCCCACCTCCAAAACATCCCATCTAATCCTAAGTACAGTACTAGATTATGCTGCTTGGTTCAACCTTTGTCCCCCAAAAAACATAAATGAATCGTGAAAGTGATGGCTTCCTTCGACACTGACGATTGATTAATCATATTTTGTATTGTTATTCACGTTCTCGGTTAGATTGGGTCCCGTTCAGAGACAGCTCTCCTATTATTGTTTTCGCGGGATTTTTACAACTAAAACTTGTTATTATCAATAAATACAAGCACCTCAGATTAACAACACTTTCAGGAGAATTGAATTTACATAATTTTCATTCAATTCATTTTATAAGGTTGTTCCATACAAAAGCAAATCTCTCTCTCTCTCTCTCTCTCTCTCTTGGGAGCTAAGGCAAAGATATGGACCTGCAATCAGTCAATGATGTGTGGGCCTGGCCCATTGGGCCACACTGCAGAAAAGGGCTGGCCGCCTTAAGAACTGTCGCCATTAGATGAAGTGGCCCATGGAACATTACTCTCCCTTTTTCTTTTGGCAAATATAAAATACAGTAAAATTCTAATTTAAATATTAAAATTAAAATCTAGCATTTTCAAATCCGTGTAAGTCGCTGACTCTACTCATCGACTTCTTCATCATGGCTACCTTAGCCAGTTTCTCAGCCGCTCTCCAAGCCGAGGTTGGCGTGAGTGGCTCCCCGTTTTCATCCAAGAAGACGCCCGTTTCTCTCTCGAACGATCTCTGCCGTTGGATTACCTTCTGCTGCTCCATCTGCTGTTGATATTGCTTCCTTAATTGCACTTCCGTTAACTCCGCTTCCAATCCTCTCACGTACTCGTCCACGTAACACGAGCCGGATTGGATGAGCAGAGCCCGCGCCGATGACAACAGATGCATGGCGCTAGTCAACTCGTTATGCTCAATTAATCGCCGGGACTCCGCGATTGCTCGGGTGGTAATGAAAAGATTTCTCAGCCTTTCGATCCTGGGTGAAGATGATCGAACGGCTTGTGGCCTTGGCACCAACAGTGCATGCTCTCTCCCATTGACTAACTCCTGCGTGGCGGGGTCTTTGTAACAGCATCTAAACGACAACACGTGGTGGGACCCAACGGCCATTGACGGAACCCTAACTTCCACGAGTAATTCCCTTTCCTCCTCGGCGTATAGATCGCCCAGCCGGATTGAGCTGGGGTTGAGAACAGCCGGCCGCCCGTTGTAGGAATACACGGCTGCCACCTCAGCCGGATCGGAGCCGGAAGCAAAATCGAGCTGAATTCTCAGATCTTGTACCACCACGCTTAATAATCCACCTACGCATTTTGAGAACGCGTCCTCATTCGGCGCGTGGCTGTAGCCGGCCTTTTTTCCGAACCCGGATGAGTGAACCGGAATTTCTATATGGGAGAACCGGGTGGATGACTCGTGGCTGGTTTCTCGCCTTCCGTTAGGATCGCTGTTGGGTTGAACTCTATCATCTTGACCGTCCGATAACAGCATGATGCTTCCAACCGGGTTTCTCTCGCGCCGGTCCTCAAGAACCTTAGCGGCTTTCCTCAAAGCCTCGCCCACGCAAGTTCCCTGGCTGCACGCGAGCCGGTCGATGATCCGCCGCGCCGATTTCTGTCCCTGAGCCGTCATTCTCCTCAAAGGCAACAATCTCTTCGGCGCGGCGGAGAAAGCCACGATGGAGAGCCGATCAGCCGATCCGAGAGAGGAAATGACCAAACGCATGGCTCGTTTCAACATCTGCAGCTTCGCGCCGCTCATGCTCCCGCTGACGTCAAGCACAGTCACCAAATCTATCGGCGCCCGCCGCGCCGGGTCCGAGAAATGACCGGAACTGCTACTACTATGGCCCAGCGGCGGCGGAGGCGGCGCTTTCACCTTCAAAACGACGGCGTACGTCTCGTGCGTTCTCCCCATAGACACTATAGCGGCTTCCGGCAGCAAGCTCACCTCCACGTTCCTACTCTCCTTATGATTCGCAAAAGCTTTATCGCTCGAAATCGGATTCACAAAAAACCCTTGAAACTCTTCCACCTCTTCTTCCTCGCAGTCCGCCTCCATTTCATTCACCTCCGGAATCGCCCTGAACTTCCCGGCGCCGGCCGTCGGCGACAGCAACGGCTCATCATCATTATACATTTTCGAATCCGTCCCGTATTGTTTCACGTGCAACGACGATTCATGCTTGATGTTCAGGTGGCGGAGCTTGGTTTCCGTCTCTTCAATAACCTTCTTCTCGTCCACCACCTGTTCGTGTTTATGCCCAAGACTCGTTGTTTCTTCCTGTTGCCGGAGCTTGTGAACGGAGAGCAGCGGGACATCTTTCCAGGCGTGATTGCAGACCGGACAGGCCAGAGAGCTCTGTTTTCTGGAGTGCGAAACGATGCAGGGGAAATGGAACGAGTGGGAACATTCCGCCGTGTAAATCGCCATCCCCTGCCCAGTCTTCACACTCTGCATACAAACCCCGCAGCTATTCTGAAACAGAAAACAAAAAAAATGAGATTTTTACCCAGAAAACAATCAAACAAACCAAGAGATTCAAAACACCATAGATTACCCTGGAAAGACGGAGGGTGTTCTTGAGGATTGAAAAGGGGGATCTGGGCGACGCAGGGTTAGAAGCAAGGCGAGTTCTGGGAGTCTTGGAAGAATTAGATTTCGGGGTGGTGGTTTTGCAATGGAGGCTTGGGCTGACGAGATTATCACTGTTTTCATTCGAAGCCGCGGCGGTTCTGCAACGCAGACGAGGCGTAGTAGAAGCGCTGCTGCTACCACTTTTACTGTTATTATTCAAAAAACCCAGTTTTGCACAGCTTCTTGGACTGGGACTAGGGCTCGATTGTGTGTGTTCATGATCTTGATAAAGATGTTTATCAACGAATTTGGGTTCTCTATCTCGTGGGATAGTAGTGCAGAAAGCCCTTCTCCAACCAGTCCCCATTTCTCAACAAACAAACCAAAAAAAGAACGATCTTTATGATTATACAAGAGGAAAAGGAGGATTGCAGGGATGGATCTGAGGAAGGTGACAGAGAAGACAAAATGGTAAGAGTTTGGAAGAAGAAGAAGAAGATGATGATAAAGAGGATGAGAGTATGGGATCAAATGAAAGATGAGAGGATGGAATATAAATGGCAGTAGAGACAAACGACAGGGGATTAAAGATAGAGTAATCCCAGCTCAGAGTCAGAGGCTCAATTTCTTGCTTTCTTTCTCTGGTCCCTGCTCTCTCTCTCTCTCTCTCTCTCTCTCTCTCTCTCTCTCTGTTTGTATGTATTGATCACCAGACCCAAAAAGGCCGCTGCATCTAAAGGAAGGATTGAGATCTGCTTCTTTCTACTTCTCTCTCCCTTGGTATCATATAAGAGTATATACACACGCACATATATATATATATATATAATATATTATATATATACTTACTTGGAGAAGCAACACTGATAATTTCAGATGATTTTGCCTACTTAGTGCTTGCCTTATTTTTGACTCCCAAAATATTACGCTATCTTATTCTTCAGATGGATTTATAGGTCAGTTCATCATCAATTTTTATAAATGTGATATAAGAATATAAATTGTCATAGTTATTTGAGAGTGTTATATTCACATGTTTGCGAGATGTCATATTGTAGGCAATTTGAATTTAATATAAATAACTTTTCAATTTTATATTTCGAAACATATCAAATCTAGAGTTGTCCCACATCATTAGCTTGATCTCTCAATCACAATGTATTTGAATCTTATTACATTGTCTAACTTGTACAATTGTACTTTGTACCTTAATTTAGTAATATTATACAGATTTTCTATTTCTATTTTCACGTATAGTGTAAAACACATATAACGTATTCATACTCTCGAGTTAAAAAGGAACTCCATAATGGCTAGTGACTACAATAATTGTATTTGTATTACCATTCTACATAGAAAAATGATATATGAACTTAAATGAGTAAAATTTTCGTAAGATATCATACTTTTATTAATATAAGATAAATAATATGAAAATATTATGGTCCATTTCCTTTTCAAAATGAATTAAAACATACTATTTAAGTGAGAGTAAAATTTTAAAGAGTTTGAAATTTTGAATACAAAATGAAGATGAGTATACATTACATGGAGAACATAGAGTTGTGTCTTTAGAGCAACTCCAACGGCTGCAAATTTAAGCGCCATCCCACCATTTTGCCAAATTCTTGTTCTCCAATGTGCAGCGCCATTACGCCATCTCGCCATTTTTTTTGGCGATAATGAACAGTGCTGCGCCATATCTGGCGCGGCACTGTTCATCTGCGCCAAATATAAAAAGGAGGGAAACTTACCATTTTGCCCTTGCTTTTTTTGATAATTCCAAATATATCCTTTAATTGTTTTATATGTAATTTTTTGTTTTGTTAAATACTTATATTTAAAGTTTGTATTATTAAATATAAATTATATCATTTGAAAGATCTCATTGAGACGATCGAAACAAGACTAATATTGAATATATATTAATTAAAATTTTAAATACATTAAACATAACTAGAACATAATAATAAAAATTAAATTTTATACTATATTATTATTGTGAAATAAATTCAATTTTCAATAAATTCAATTTTTTTTAAATAATTAATGTTATAAAAAATTTAATGTTAATAAAAATTATTATTTACATCACAAGTTATATTTTATATTAAACTAATTAAGTTCGAACTAAGTTATATTAAACTAATTAAATTTGAAGTAATAATTGAGAAATTAAATTATTTTAGTGTAGAAATTTAGTGTTTTGGTGTTAATGGGTTGGAGATTGAATAAAATTTGATGTGAGAATACTCTTTCTGATGTGACATTTGGAGAAGAAATTTGGTGTTTTGGTGTGAATTGGGTTGGAGATGCCCTTAGGTGAAATTGTAGGGTTGTGCTCCAGCTAGCAAATAAAGGACAAGAGTCGTCTGTTTGTAAGTACTCCCTAGTAATTACCTTAGATGGTACAAAGAATTAAATACACTCATTTATTGACAAAACTTTAGGGCAGTCCTACACCTACATATTTTTGGAGGTTCCATTTTATGAACATGTGTCACTGCGGACAAGAGTGCAACATTTACTCCAACAAGATAAAGTTAATACATAAAGTGGTAAAAAGTTTTCAAACATTAATTAATTGAATTTTTGCCCTTGAGCTCTAATGTTTAGAAAATGTTTAAAATAGGGACTATGAAGGATAGAACAATGAGTCAATGAGGGAGAACTTCTTTTCCAAAAAACATGTCTACAAGTTACTAATTAATAAGTTTATAAGAATACCTATTTTCCTTTATGGTCCATCTCTTTTTATGATTATTTGGCGACTTATTTGGTAATTTATACTTAGTGATGGGCTTTATCTTCTTCCTTAAGACAATGGGATCGTCTTTCAAACTGCGACCACATCTTTCTATGGGGACTATCTGATCCTTGCATGTCAGGGCTCATCCTCATGCCACATTGTTTCTCCCCATTGAGTCACGCGTCTTTGCTTTCAATTCTATCCCTTAACGCCTATTACACCTTCTCCACTTTACAATCCGTATATGAGTTGTACCCGCAAACCGGCCTCAACATAACCCTCACTATCTTCTCATTTTTTTAAAAAAGTGTCTTTTCCAATCACCAAATGAGACGCTATTGGCATGTTAAACCCCTTAAATTACTCATAAAGCTCTCTCTAGGAGTGATGTTTCATCACATCTGTTGCTTGACTGTTAATATATATCTACTCCTACCTGGAAGTTAAGTAGCTAGAAAAGGCAGGTGAAAAAGCAAACCCCAAAATATTGACTTGCTTTTACCTCAGTCATGATGTAGAAGTAACAGCAGTTCTTTTTTTATTTTTTTTTGAGAAGAAGCATAGGTGAAGTAATTGCGGTTTCCATATTTTGACAATTTTGATATGCACACAAATAATAATAATAATAATAATAATAATGTCAATGACCTTGTAGTTTAGTGGCACCAAATTGCTCTATGAGAGGTTATAGATTCGAGGCTCAGTCGAGACGGTATAGTAATTATGAACAGATATTGTATTGTAGCAGAATCAACTAAAAAATATAATAATAATAATAAAAATAATATAACCTTCGAGCCTCAGTCGAGGCGGTATAGTAATTATGAACCCGATATCGTATTGTAACAGAATGAATTAAAAAATATAATAATATAAAAATAATAATATTAATGCATGCAGACACAGCTTCTGTGATCTGCGTTTGTGTTGTGGGTTTGTACCTTCCCGAAAACAGCAGTGCACAGAACTTTGACACTACACAGTCAATAATTCAATTCACATTATACCATATTCATATCTCCTCCCCCCAATGCTTTTCTAAAATCACTGCAAATATTTTCCTTCTTTGTTGTTGATGTTTTTTCCTTTTTTTTTTCCCCCTTTTTGTATATCATTCAAGATTGCACGTATTTATCTTAACGATAATTAACTTTAATAGTACCTTATATTTGTTATATTTTAAATAAAGAAAAAAATAATGCTTTTGACTTTGTGTTATAGTCATGTCATATTTTTCTTTTCAATTATCTTCAAAGTGGTTGTTAATACTTAACCCCTTATTATAGAACTATTAAATATTAGTGGATCAATTTAGAACCTTAAAATTTTGAAAGATTTTTATGTAATTTTAAGTTGTTATATATTATTAGCTTATTCAACTGTTGGGAAGATAATAAAAAGGAGAAAGTAACTTCAAATTATATTAAAGTCCTTCAAAATGTTAAAGTACAGTAACATGTTGTTTTGTCAATCTTTAGAGCAATCTCATTTGTGATGTTTTTTTTTTTTTTTTTTTTTTTTTTTTTTTTTTTTGAGGTTTTTTGTAGACTATGTAGGAGAGAGGAGAGTGATAAAAATAGGAAAAAAGGAAAAAAAAAAAAAGATTCTAACAAAAAAAAATCCATACAGTGCCAGATGGACACAACACATTTTTTTATTATTATTATAAGGAAAAGAGATATACTCACATATACAAGCTACTAATTCTTGAAAAAACACATGACTAAAACCAATCACTTCAAGAAAAAATAAACTTTAAATTGCATATAAATATTTCTTTTTTACTGATTGTTTTGTCAATATCTAAAGAAAAAATAAAATGTATCACTATATATAATTCAGAATTGGAAGTATTATATTATTTCCCTTTTAAACAAAGAAAAAAAAAAGTAAAACAATTTCAAACACAGTAATTCACAATACATGCATGCATACATAACATGATATGATAGAAGCTTCTTGAAATATTATATGGCAATAAAGGTCTGTATAGACTATAGAGTGCAGGTTTAGGTAATTGGGCACGAGAAGGCGTGACAGCCTTTCTAAACTCCCATTTCTCGAAACTGAAACTCTGAAAAGTACCCTTTTAGACTTTGAGGAAAGACCAAAGAATCAACCCAATTTAATCTTAAGCAGTTAGTTAATCTTAACCTAATTAATTAATTAATCTAAGTTAGGCATAATAAAGCCACTTTAACAACAATTGTTTAGTCATTTCCCTTGTCCTTTTAAGGTAACATTGTCAAAGCCCTGGTACAATAATTAAGGGCGACTTTGCAGCCCTGTTTTCACCGCCTTCTTCTTGTTTGTTTTCTTGAGGTTACAAAAGAGAGATTATCCTAGTCATTACCACTAAACCTAACGCAATTATTACTAATTATATTAGTTTATTTAACACCAGTCACCATCTACGTCAACTTGTGTGTACAAACAAAGAAGTTTGCAGTTTCGAGTTACGTGTAGACTAAAGTTTAAAGGATAGATAAGCTAGCTAGAAGCTAATTAAGTGAAGTTGCATAGCCATGGAATCTTTTCATTTTAATATTGCTGTTATGGATTGCAGACCAAACTATAAATATCCAAATAATAATAATAATAATAATAATAATAATAATAATAATAATAATAATAATAATAATAATAATAAGGTTGCAACTTGCAAGTAGACTTTTTTTTTTTTTTTTTTTTTTTTTGCAAAATCTTTTTAGTTATATGCACTTTTTTTTAACCAGTTAGGTTAACTTGGACTTGCATGCATGTATAATCTATTTATCTATCTATGATTTTTTTTTTTTTTTTTGTTGGTTGATAAGTTTCACGGTGAGTTAAAAATTTGAAACTCTGTAAATTTTTAATTTCTTGTATATATCGAAGAAAGAGAAGAAGAGAGAGAGAGAAAAAAAGTGAGGAAATTACAGGGCGTTTGGTTGGAGAGGGGGAATTACGTGGGAAAGGAATTACAATTTCATGGAAGATAAATTATTGGGAATAAAGTGGAAATTTAAATTCCAGTGTTTGGTTTATAGGAATAGAATTACTGGGAATTTCAATTCCAATGTTTGGTATACATGGGAATTAAAAGGAAATAAGTAGTATAAAGTCAAAAATGTCCATTTTTGTTGTTAGGCATTAATTTTAGGTTAAAAAAATGAATGGGTAATTTTGACTCATCACTATCTTTTTTTCTTCCTAAAATCTCAGCAATTAAAATACCGGGGGACATGAGATTTTAATTCCATGAAAATGGGAGAATTGCAATTCCTTTCAACCAAACAAGAGAATTTTGTGGCCTTTGGAATTGGGTGGGAATTAAATGGGAAGTAAATTCCCTTCAACCAAACACCCTATTAAAGTGTATACCAGTGAAAGAGAAGAAGAAACAATGCATTATTTTTGCATACTATTACAGGGCGTTTGGTTGGAGGGAGGGAATTATGTGGGAAAGGAATTGTAATTCCATGGGAGTTGAATTACTGGGAATAAAGTGGGAATTTAAATTCCAGTGTTTGGTTGACAGGAATAAAATTACTGGGAATTTCAATTCCAATGTTTGGTATACATGGGAATTGAAAGGGAATAAGTAGTATAAAGTCAAAAATGTCCATTATTGTTGTTAGACATTAATTTTAGGTTAAAAAGGAAGGGGTAATTTTGACTCATCACTATCTTTTTTCCCTAGGAATTAAAATACCAGGGGGGACCTGGGATTTTAATTCCATGAAAATGGGGGAATTGCAATTCCCTCCAACCAAACTACGGAATTTAATGGTCTTTGGAATTATGTGAGAATTAAGTGGGAAGGGAATTTAAAATCCCTCCAACCAAACGCCCTGTTAGACAATTTTTTTCCTTAAATTTTAATTTTTAGCTACCTTATTATTGGAAAATTAGGAATTATGGATGTTTAACAGCAATTTTTTTTTATCACTTCTTCCATATATCCAAATAAATTAGTCAAAAGGTCATTTTCAATCAAAATTTTTAAGTTTCTATCTACTTTTTATTTTTTATTTTTTTATGGTCAATAATGGTGTGTTTATCGATTATGGTCTTGATCATATTATTGAGTGATGATTGAACCAGAAAAAAAAAAGGTTATGCCTCTAAAATTACTACCTTGTTTCCTTTTAAGTATGAAAGTACCGCAATAACGGTGCATTTGGTTGGAGGGAGAATTACGTGGGACAAAAATTATATTTTCATGAGAGATGAATTACTGGGAATAGAGTGGGAATTTAAATTTCAGCGTTTGGTTTACAGGAATAAAATTACTGCGAATTTCAATTACAATGTTTGGTATACATGAAAATTGAGAAGGAATAAGTAGTATAAAGTTCAAATTGTTCATTGTTATTGTCACGCATCAATTTTAGGTTAAAAAGGGGAGGGGTAATTTTGTCTTATCATTAATTTTTTTTTCTTTCTAAAATTCATGGAATTAAAATTTTTGGGGGACAGGGGAGGGGGTGGGGGGGCATGGAATTTTAATTCTATGAAAATAAGAAAATTGCAATTCCTTCAAACCAAACTAAGGAATTTAATGACCTTTAAAATTAGGTAGAAATTAAGTGAGTATTAAAATTTAAATTTCTTTCAACCAAACACCTATAAGAGGTATTCATATCTTTACATATATAGAATTTAAATCATTAATAAATATACTCCGTAGTATTTAATGCGAGTTACGACGTTATTTCAGATTGTACTTTAAACCAAAAAAGAAAAAAAAAAATGTTCTTCTTTTTGCACAGTGTAAAACAATCCCTAATGCTTATAAAATACATACAAGGCTAACATAACCGGCCATATCTCTTATGTGACGATTGTGTGTTGACCAGGATAGCTATTTTGTGATGTATGACACTTTTTCTCTAGGTGTCGTGAATCTTAGGGCACTAAGAATATTACATGTGCGATGTTCAACTAGATTCATATCCCAATGTCACTGTTCAACAAAAACATTTCATATTATTTCTCGAAAATCGTCTGATTATTTTTCTTTAATTTTACATCAATAACTACTAAAAATTTGACTGATACAATATTACTAATTAAAACATGTAATTCATCTCAACTAAAAATTTAAAATATAATTGTACTACACATTTATATTTATATATTATATATGCTCAACATTATTATCGATGAATTCTTTTTCTTTTATTTTTTAAAAAATAGTATTAAATATATTGAGGATAAATATTTATTAATAAAGAAATAAACGTTTACATACATCGTATTCAATGATATATAATTTGTTTTCGACATTGCATGACCTCTTACTTCCACATGGACTTCGTGGGTGACGTGTTTTGGTTAAGCCCGTTGACTCACTTATAGACATCTAATATTATAAGTTGATTAATTACATTGAATTCCCCTAAAAAGAGATAAATTTATTGGATCACAACCGTCCAACGTATCCCATATTTGTTCTTTTTAATAAAATCTAAGATTACATCTTAATCTCAGAAAGTTTATGTTCATACCAAAATTAATTCTATACTCATTCTGATCAGTTAAAATTGAATCTTATATTTTGCTGCCTATAGCAAAGCAAAGCTATCAAGCTATTTTGGGTATGATGATATAACAATGTCTAAACATCAAAAAATACAAATTAAATGTTCGTAGAGTAACGTATACACGTTTCCAGAACTTTTTTTTTTTTTTAATCAAATTTTAAATTATAGTAGATGAGAATATATACCGATTTGTTGAGTGTTGACCCATTTAGTTTATTTGGTGGTCTTGAAAATAGTCATAAATTTTCACTGTAAAATCGATATGAGGGACAAGAGTTCAAGTTCCACGTACTACCTATGGGTCTGGGGGCATGTCCCACTTGGGGTTGACAAAATTCAATATTTTCCACAAAGAATACATAGTTGTTAAATGATATACGATGATTTCTCAATTCTCACCGTTGTAACATAAACGATAGCAATAACCCAGACACACTTCAATTGATCAACTAATTTAAAATAACTTTATAAATTTTTAATTTAATCTTGTTTTGAAAACTAATGTACTAGCATTTTGGGGCCTATGGATATGATCAAACACATCCAAGATTTATCTCTTCTATTAATTGTCTGGCTCTACTTTAAGGATAACAAGAAATGGAAAGATAGGGTAATGAGATTGGAGATATAGGCCTGCATGGGAATATATATATATATATATATATATATATATATATATATATATATATATATATATATATATCCATTAACAAAAGGCTATGGTCTGGTAGCATGGCTGTGGGTCGTTAGGGCTCATGCAAATCAAGAAGATCACCTTTGACAAAAACCCTAAACTAAAGTTGAATAACCCAACAGCATCATTTGTGGGACCTCTTTCCATGGACACACAGTATTGTGGGACCCTATTCTTCACCACCCAAGTTTCTATATCTCAGCTCCCATATATTTCGTTTCCCTTCACTGTTATACATTTTCTGTGGATCACGAATTGAAGAAGATGATCGACTTACTTTAATTTCATTGGCTTCATCACTCATTTTCTATCTTAGCTTCTTCTTTAATTTGTTTTTATAAATCTGTTCAGTATGGAGAAGTAGGATTAAATAACTTAAACTTTATATCATATATAGGTCTAAGTTATTTAATGATACTTTAATATAAAGGATAAATGAAAAATATAATAGCAGACATTTGAAGTTGGACTATTAATAAGTAATTAATATTAGTACATAAATATAAAATAAATAGTGGCGTGATAGTTTTAAAATATATAATATTATTTCATGAGTCTAAAATAAAACAAGGGGCAAGTTCTAAGAAGGCATATATTATGGCCCCATTAATTGTTTTCAGGTCCCAAATGAAGAAATAATAATAGACTATTCTTAGACCACATGTGCTTCTGTTTCATGATACCTTTCCTAGAACTTAACAATCTTAATAATTTTTTAGGTAAATTTCTTGAGGTATTATTGTGATTGATTATATAGGTCTTTTTTCTTATCTTAATATATAAGTACGACCATATAATTATAATTTTTGAATCTATATTTTCAATATAATATATATAATCACAGTCAAGTTAGTCAGGTGATATTACAATCAATGTAATAGAGCCAGTAGCTTTAAAAAAAGTTAGTCAGGTAATAATCATAAGATTACAAAGAGTCAGGGTCAAATGGGGACTCAACATCGGCATATAAGGGATCTGCCCTCATAAGATTACAAAGAGTCAGGAGTAAGGGACAAATAGGGATCTGTCCATTTTCACATCCCCATATTACTGTTGTCGAGGTTTGAACATTGGTTTCTTCTCCAAAATACTGTATACTGAACCAGTGAGCTAAGTCTATGCAGGTATGTTTTAAAAAAAAAAATGATCTGCTCAACTGATAACCTAGACTGAATTATCTCCTTCCGATCTTTTATTGAATAGGGTTACAAAGCGGGCCCAGAAGCAAGGACTACTTAATTGGACTATTACACATAAATAAAATTTATTTGTATACGTTCTCAAATAGTGACTACATGATAAGAGAAAATACCTAAAATGGTCCCTCGACTATAGCTAAATTCACAAATTGATCCTCAACTTTCAATTTCAACTAATTAAGTCCTTAATTTTACAATTTTGACACGATTTGGTCCTCCATCTATTTGACCATTTGTTGACCGTGATTGACGATCTCCAGAAGAACCTTCAGCTCTCGTCGGAGCACGTGGAGGCCTCCAGGATGACGTTGCACCGGTTCGGCTCGGAAACACGTCGTCTTCTTCGCTCTGGTACGAACTCAACTACATTGAATCCAAAGGGAGGATGAAGAAAGGCGACTGGATTTGGTAGATTGCGACGATGGATCATGAAATTACATACATATCCTCAAAAATCACAGTCAACAGACGGTCAAATAGACAGAGGATCAAATTATGTTAAAATTGCAACGTTAAGAACTTAATTGGTTAAAATTGAAAGTCGATGACTAATTTGTGAATTTAACTATAGTTGAGGGACCATTTTGGGTATTTACCCACAGGATAATTACATATTAAGAAAAGTCTCTGCAGACAGAAGAAGTATCCAAGGGCACAGCCTCGTGATGAAGATGACAGCAAGTTGTGGAAGGTATCTTTATTTTCTTGGTTTCATGATCCCATAGATTCACATTATCGTCATATCACATGCTACACATTTGTAAATAACACAATCAAAAAAACAAATTTTTTTTATCGAATATATTATTCTAAATTGGAGCTTCGAGATACCATTTGAGCTAGCTATGGTTAATTAATTAATTAATTAAGTTCAGTTCTATTAATTTTACTTTTGCTATAAAGTTGTACATGGAAAAAGTGGAAACGACAATATCAAAATCTACAAAGTACAAATAACCTTGTCCTTTAATATTTCTTTTTTATTTTTTCTCTAAAAAAAAAAAAAATTAATTGGAAACTAATAAAGGTGTAAAACATATATATCCTTGCAAAATAAAGATATACTATGATGCATCTAAAGCCATGAATTGAAGATCAACTATGAATCTATATGTGATAGGATTACAAATTTCAATTCCACAAATCCACTATCTGATGCAGTAATATATGATTGGTTATGATGCGCGAAATACGATGGTTTTCACAGATACGTGCAAGTAATAATGAGGTCGGATCGTAGGTGGATCATTTTTTAATATGCTGGTTGGTTTTAGTCTTAAGCTCGATGATAATGTTGGATAAGAGGGTCTCGAGCCACTCTGTGGTAGGTAAGAAGTGCCAAAAGTCCCTTCTCCACACATTTAATGCGGTATTTATAGGGAATGAAAAGGGACACATGCCGAGCTCTCGGCATGTCCGCCACGTGTTACGCATGCCGTCAGTGTATTCAGGAATAGTTGCCCAGCTGGCCACGTGAGCTTAGATCTCTTACCACCCAGGCACCCACAAATGTGGGGCAAATTTACGCGAAGTTCTGTACCGATCAATTTAGTTCAGGAAGATCCTCCAGACCTGATATGATCAAGACTTCCGATCCTTTGAGGAGCGAAACGTTATCACATATGTTAATAAGTTTTGTTAGTGTTTTATGTCAGCAAGGTCAAGTTCATGATCAGTTCAAATCGAGAATGATCTCCCTTAGTAATACGATCGGATACCAATCAAGTGTACGGTACAACAGGGATAGTATATTCTAGATGTATTTCCAATCAGGTTAAATAGATTTTTTTAAAAGCAGGTAGGTTCAGCCAATGAATAAAGAGAGTTTTATTGACTCTTAATGATTAATTATGCAGAGAAATGAAGATATAGTGAGATTATTTGAGAAATAATAGAGATTTAGAAGAGAGACATTCTTCTTACTGTAGTCTAGGCCACCCTGGCGACCAACGTGTCTTCTGCTAATTTGTAGCTGGCAATTTCATAATACTCGCTATCGATCTCATCATTAACGAATTACAACAACTACACTATCATTGGCCTCTCCGAGTTTCATATATTCATCATTATGTTTTGTGTCATATATGACAGTTGAACTCTGTAAAATTGAAACCAAATCTTTAGTATCTTAAATAATACCGAGTAATGGCGTTGTAATTGCAAATAGATGTAACAACTATTCGAATTTATTAATTATTTGTGTACCCATCTATTTTATATATCTTTTCCTAAAAGGTTGAATCTTCAATCAAGGCCCCCACACTTCGATCCGAAAAAGTATTTGGAAGGATGTAAATCATGAAGACTCAATGACTCAACAGACATGGTCAAATGCTGATACGTACAAGAGATCTACCCACTTTGGGCATAATCTCACTCACTTTGGGCATAATCCCACATTGTTGCCGCCCGCCGCTGAGGTTCGAACATTCACAAATACTACATACGGAACCATTGAGCTTAGCCCATGTGGACATCTATCTTATATATCATGAATCTGATGGCGTTGCCCGCATAGACAATTCAGTTGGTTATAGGGTGAAGTTTGAGAAGAATGATCAGGGATCGAGTCTCATCAGCGACAGTGTGGGAGTAACCTCACAAATTTGCAATCCTTAGACCATGGACCAAGGTTCACAAAACCTAGTACATGTGAGATTTGAAAAATAAGTAAATATATAACGTGTATAACTCTCAAATGCTTGTATATATTCTTCTTTCTCTTGGTTGATGATATGAGGAGTATTAATTAGTTTGTACATAGAGAATATGATGTCTGAAATAGACTATGGATTTGACCGACAGTGTTACAAATTGATGATCAATCGCATCAAGAAGACTATTCGACAACATGGTTGTGGTCCTCTGTCCTCCTCGATAAATTAGGATTCTTTCCCTTAACCTACGTAAATTCAGTGCTATCACTGCAAATCCACGCCAAACAATATATAGTGCCACCATTAATTTGCTCTAATAACCATGATTTACAGTCGGACATCAATATATGGAATCTTATGATTATACTGCGTACTAAAAATTATTACGGACTATATATATATAGTAATATAAAGAGAAAACGGTGTATTTGGTACTTTGGGTTATACTTTAAGAATACTCTTATTAGTCCATTAGTTATTGCCGTACCTATTTTGGACCCTATTAGTACTTCAAGAATATTATTATTAGTCCTTTAATATATATATATATATTTTTAATACTATTGACTCTATTACAACTTACAAGTTAGTATCTGTTATATACATTTTTTATATGTTGTAGCCCAAAGAGTAACTAGCCCACCATAAAATTCGATCCTATAACCTTCCTCAATGATAGTTAAGGTAAACTTTGTTAAACAAATTTACTAAAATATTATGAATGTGGCCTCGTATAAACGAAAAGAAAACGAAATTCATCTTCATTTAAGTTTTTTTTTTTTAATTTATTTTTGGTTTAAATATAATAGAATATTATAAACAAATTAAAAAGAACTAAAACCACCACTTTAAAATAAGTAAAAGAGACCAAACATAGATATAACAATAGCTGAACAACCAAGTCTATACTTGGCATATAACTCAAGAACCAAATATATCGTTAACTCTAATTTAAATTTACTAATTATTTTTTTAAAACAAGGAAAATTGCAGTGCATGGGAGAGCTTATATAATGTTATTTAAAAATTTGGTGGGCTTATTGACAGTTTATAATAATCATATTTAGTGGTCAGTTTGACGAATGATTCTTCAAAATTGAAATTAAAAATTAGTGATCATCAGTGAACGTCGTCGGCACATGGATGAGAAGAATCGAAAGAGAATAAATATTCTAAATCAGTAACAGTACGTATTATAAGAAAGTCTAATTAATAATTAAGTAATCAATTAATTAATTAGATTTGTTTTTTTTTATTTTTGTGACTAGAAAAACTCATGTCCAATCTCGACTAGAAGTTGTGCACGGGTAAAACTACACTAGGAAGATATGAATTCGATTAAAAAGTATTAACAGAAATCGAACTTAGGACTCTACTTTTTGTTAATTAATTATATTTAAATTAGTTTAAACTTTGGGTTTTGAAAATGAAAGTTTTCCTACCGGATGGTGAGTGGTGGTTGATACGCTGCCATTATTAGCGCACATGCCATGAACTGAAAACTGTTGATTAAGAATCTCTTAACCTCTCTTAATTTGATTTAACTAATTATAATACTTCTTTGTTTATTTGCATGGACATGCAGACAATACAATGCCCATCCATATTGTTCTTGTATTATTATTATTATTATTTTCGAAATATAATTTAAAAACTAGTATTTCAAGTCATTAATAAAAGGGTAGGGCTGCGCATGTTCTTGCTTCAGTTCTCTGCATCTCACCATGGCCGTAAAGTACAAAGGAACACATACTTTAATGGAGTTTATATATTTTCAAACCAGATTTATTAATTGAATTAAATATGGCCAGAGAAATATATATGCAACGGAGATCGAAATAATTATGTAGACCGTTAATAAATTGTGAGGTCAAGATCAGAGCTTGATTCTTATAAAACGCGTGTTATAAGAAACATTATTCGATACAAATAAGTCCCAATATTTTTCCATTAAAGTTTTTTTCTTAATGTTCTATTCTTTTCCCCAGAATTTTCGAATATATGATTTGGTTCAAATCTTGGACGATGCATGATTACCATTATCAATAAATATTTTTGGATTATAATATGATTGTGAAAATGATTTGATTTGATTAAGACTGTACTGACAATAATAATAAGAATACTAATTAAAGTTGTTCCTTTTTTAATAATTATTTTCTGGTTTAATTTTTCCTTCATTTTAAAATGTATAATTTGGTCAAAATGTTGAATGATAATATTCATTATCAAAACATATTTTCTGGTTCATTAATTGACTCCTAATATGAATAGACTTTATTTTAAAATTTTAATTATAACTACATAAATAATCAACAATTTTTTTTATATATATACTAGAAAAGAAATGGGGTAATAGTAGAGTGGTTGAGGATTCAAAATGTTGTATTAAAAGTTGTAAGACAGCCCAATCAAATTAGTCAAACTATTAATAATTTGATAATTAGTAGTTACAAGTTTACAAGTTTGACTCTCGCGATGTATTGGTTCGTTTTTGTCCGAAAGGGGTAAGGTAACAATGCTGGGGCGTCTTGTTAAAGTATATATTAAAATATTATTTATTGAAAAATTTAATTTGGATGATTATTATCAGTATGTGTCAACCTGCTATATGACAGATTATGATTTGATTATGAATATGATTATCCATCCATCCATCCATCGTACGTGCGACACCATAAACTCTTCATGAAAACAGACCTCAAAATGTGAGAACTCAGACGTGTTGTTTCACCAACTTCATTCTACTTTAATCTCAACCTTTTTTTTTTGTTTGTTCGTTCTCCAGTTTTGGGTATAAGGTTTAGGCAAAACCTGAATGATTATGTTCCAAAACCAGCAATTACAGACTGCCCAAATGTTATTATTAATTAATTATGATCTGATGTGAACAAATTAAAAGTTGGCAGCAAGAAAAGAAAATGGTTACGTTGCTGGAAGTGATATGTCGTCTTGTGTTTCTCTTAAAGAGTGAAAGAGATTGGCACAACAACGTAACACAGTACTGGACATTACATTAGCAATTCAGTTCCAAGGATTTCTTTTTAAGGATATCTGTGAATCGTAATGGGACTTGAAATTAAAGTTGAAACCTCAGTTCTTGCATGCGCAGAACGACAGTGGCAGTTGACGTTTTGGGGATGTGAAACCTTTAAGAAGTGAAGTGTCCTTTCTTGTTTCGACTTTCTAGGTTGGGATAAGGACACCTACCCAAGTTTACTTGTCATGCATGCATATTTTTACTATGTTTCTTTAACGTCAAATCCGTGCGCCAGTATCATGTTTTTTATATATATAACCACAAGTTACGCAATGCATTTAAATTGGTTGGGTTATTAGTTTGCTAATTATAAGATTTTAAATTTAATCGTTTAATTACAAGTTTCGTATTGATCTTCTTGATTTTAACCAATGAAAGATCAATTTAGATTGGTTTACTTTTTTATAGTCCTTTGACGATTAAAGTTATAAGTCGAATTTCACACATGCTGCACGTTTGCACTTTTGAATAGCGACCACACATTTGCAACCTTATGTTTTAGGGAGCGTTTGGTAAATGGTTGTTGGCTGATTATGTTAGTGGTTTGACTAGTTGATAGCATTAGCAGATTATAGAAAAATGTTTGGTAAATTAGATGTTAATTGATAGCTGATTACATACAAAATGACTTTATCAAAAAGCTGATCGAAAAAGCTACATTGAGCAACTTTTTGAATTTTAGCATTTTGAAACAATAAGTTGTTACAAAAGGTAATTAATCAAACACTCATATTGATCCTATTTGGTAAAATGGTTGTTAGCTGATAGCTATTAGCTGATTGTGTTAATTACAGGGTATAAATAGTTGATAACATTAGCTTATTGTAAAAAAAAATGTTTGGTAATAGCTGATAGCTGATAGCGGTTAGCTGGAGTATCTTTTTGAATTTTAACCTTTTGGAGTTGCAAAAGCTAATTAACCAAACATTAATATTGATATTTTAACTAAATCAAACAATTAATAGTGGTCAAATAAGCCAAAATTGACCTATAAGCCATTGATTGTTTAACCAATTCAAACAACTAATAGTGACCAAATAAGTCAAAATTAACTGATATGCTAACTATTTTACCAAACAGGACATTAGTTAATAATTATATTGGTCTAAGAAATAATTGTTTCTTGATACTTTGGAACTTGTTTAATTTGCTTATAGTATTGTTTATTACGTTTTATTATAATGTGTTGGGAGTCAACTATAGCAAGTGCTAAAACCAGGCTTTACACTGGCATGATTGGGTGTATGATTGAGAAGATATGATTTATGTATGTAGCAGTCATTATTGTTTGTATGTGCCAATAATGAACTCATAATAATAATATAATTAATGTTAGGTTCAAACTTATAATAATATAATAAATAATTAATGATACAAGATGTTATATTATCCTTCTAATTAAATTTATGGGCAGTATTTAAAAAAAAAATGATTATTAATTGATTTTTTTTTTAATTCATGATTTCCTTGTAATCACATATATAATTCCACCCTTTGCCATGTCTGTCCAGTAAAATATTTGAAGATTTGAGTTGGAATTCTTGCTGGCTTCTTTCCAGGCAAAAAATGGCGCACCCATCTTCTTCTGCTACAAGGATTAAACTTCAGTCAGTGTTGCAACCACAAAAAGAGTAAATGGGGAATTCATCGGATCAGATCAGTTTTACCAAAAGATCAGTCAATCCGATCTGGAATGGGCACAGACAGACATTGTATGCATGTATGTAGCAGAAGATAATGATAAATTTATAAAACTTATGTATATGTTTGGTTGGTGATAAGGTTTGGAGGTGAGTCATTCATGAACAAAAACGTGCCCATCAGCCCATCACAAACTCATTAAGTTGTCAAGTTGATTTAGTATTAAATTTTTTGTGAGGCCGATAAAAGACAAATAAATATTCAAATACAAATAGATGGGGAAATGGATCTACCAAACTGGCTGATTGGGAAATGGGCTTTGGGGCCCAAAATTAACTGCACAATCCAAGTGTGGGAAACTGGGATTCTGGGAATATTAATTGGACAAATTATACAATAAACCTTTAATAAATATTTATATTTAATATATTGAATATTCATTGTTAAATTAATCTGCGGTACATTAAAAATGAACATTATATTAGAAGTTTACTTTACATTGTGGATTATGGTATACGGTATAATGGTTGTATTAATTGTAATATTAAAATTTAAAAGTGTTATAAAAATAAGTTTTTCTTCTCAAGAGTGATAAAAATAATTTTTGAATGCGCAACATTCTTCAGAGGGATTAAAATAAATTTTTAAAATTTTTAAAATTTTTAATTTTTATTTTTTATTTTTATTTTTATTTTATTTTATTATTATTATTATTATTTTTGTGAATGTGAAGATTTCATATATGAATTCTTGGTCCATCCATCGCATGTTACTCTCGTACATTTTAGGGACAATAGATTCACGAGGTAAGTAAGTGTTCAGAATGATATGATGGCGAGAAATTATTATGAATTTATGATGTACCCTGTTTCTTGAAAATAGAATCTAAAGATAAGATTATGGGTCACACTTGTGTGCGACCGTCTCACGGATCTTTATATGTAAGATGGGTCGGGTCGGGTCAGTATGCAACTGTAATATTTATACCAACAAATATAATACTAAATCAGAATAAAATATTTGTTACTTATAAGGAAATGTAATACTTATACTAGCAAATGTAATACGGAGTACTAAATTAGAAATACCAAAAAGGTCAATAGTCCACTTTGCTTAAAAATCAAACTTGTAACATTATTGTTGGATATGGTACTAGTGTCCATAATATTAAGGCCCAAAATATATGGTAGCCCAGTCCGTATACGCAACCCGTCAGAATTACAACTCAATTAAAATTATTACCCGATAGAATATTATAATAGTTCATTATTAAATTATTAATGTAATATTATATTCATTAAATTATTGATATAATATTATATTTCCAAAGGTCAAGTGTCCCTTGAAAAATATTATATTCCTGAAATATCAGGTCCTACACCTATATAAAGGGCCTTAACCCTTCAATCTTAAAAAAGAGCAACCATAAGCTAATCCAAACCAATTAAGGCATAGCTTCTCTAATCATATTCCTTTTTTTTTTTTTTTTCATTTTTCTTCAATATATTATTATAATCATTTCATACATACGGTAGTATTGGACTGCCGTTGACTACCCTGTACTCTAGTCATAAAACCAACGATTATAATTACCAAGTCAACAACCTAATCAACTTGTTTGAAATTGTCCTAAATATGGGTGTTTATGAACATATATTAGATGGTGGGTTGACCTGAATATAAAACCTTAGCCTCAAGTGCCTTCAACAAGTAAAAAAGACCACAAATAAACACAGCATATTTAAGTCAAACTTGTAACAATAACAAAAAACACATCTGCAGTATCAGTTCCAATAATTTAAAAACGTATCGAATCAGTTTCACATGGCGGTCAGGATTTGGGACAAAACATAGCCCGAAAGGGATGGCAGTTGACAACACAGCACTACAGTATGAGTACAATAATTGAGTTCCACAGTAGACAAGGAACCAAATAGTGAGGTTTATCAAATCAAGTTTATAAACACTATACAATGCAGTAGTACTAAAAGGAGAGAGAGAGAGAGATGAGCAAATATAACAAGCACACATTTATTCATATGCAAAGTAAAGAAACTTGGTGTTTTGGTGCACAGACTGAGGAATCAAGCTAACAGAAAACTTAGTACTTGAGTACACACATAAAGTTCAACAATCCGCTTTACATACTAATACTATTCATCTAAATGAACTCACAAATTCACCCCACACATTGCGAGTCTAAGATGAACTCCCAGAAGGGTTCTAGCAAGTTCTCCGTATTAGACAGGATGCAAAGCTTAGGTAACATCAATTACGAGAATGTAAATATAACAACAAGGTAAACCATCTACCCATGATGTGCTATCCAAAGCCAACATCCAGTCGGTGAGTGTATCAACTCAAACAAGGATCAAGTTTTAAGATCACCCATTGCTTCCTCTGTGTGATATCTGTCGGATGGATGGATAGCTTCAATCATGTGTAGATATTACTTATACCCTGGTTCGGCATTTTTCCATGGCCCTTGGGGCTGCACAGTAAAGCACAAAGTTACGAGGAAAGAACCCTCACAGTGGGACCGAAATCTAAGGAATCTGATCTATAATACAGAAGACTCTTAATTAGACAGTGGCACAAGATCTTATTTCACTCCCCTGAGGTGGAGGGAGTGGACTAGTGGAGGTTTGTTCTTGGCCAATCTTATTCATTTGATTTAGCTCTGATAAAATGAAATTTTTGGAGAGAAGAGAAGAGGAAAAAGATATCCTTTTATTAAAAAAAAAAGAAGTAAATGAAGTACTAATATTAAGAGAAGTCTATAGAAGTTTATTCCACTCTTACAGTCTCATCACCAACTTTTAGGAAGCTTGACTTGCAATTTAATTTGCATTATACTTATATCATGTAGGAATGCTTTTTCTTCAGACTAAGTGTTTCATTATTCTAATAACTCAAAACAATTCCAAACAACATTTAACACACTAACCCAGTCCAATGGCATCCGAACCCTTCATGATTCTAAGCCTCTTACAGGTATCAATGAACATCCTGCAATTAAAACAGCAATTAGCAACTTCAAACTTGCACATATTGCAAACTACAAATGCTGCAGCAACAAGTCGTGCAGTTCCAAACAGTTGCACGAGGGCATCTCACGTCTAGATGAATAGAAAAAATGATAAAAGAGCATGAAAATAGAAACATGTTAAACTGTGCAAATAGAATATAGAGGTCAATTCTCTGATGCTGACATGTCAAGCATTGGAAGAATAGCAGAAAATGTGGCTATCAAAGTTTTGGTGGACATCACTATCGTTGGCAAGTAAAGATAGCATCATACTCTCAGCTGCATGTGTAGCATCTAGGCTACGCTTGTATGCAAGGGCAAAGCGAAAACATAGAGTAAAATTCAATGGAGTAGGAAAATGTATCAACCATGAGATCCTTGACAGGAAGGAATCCATTATTTTAACTCTAAATATTAAGTGAACAATGAATACAAGTGCCCTAGCAGTACCCACCCACTATCATGAATATCTACCTCTTTGTCTCTTCTACATTGTTTTAATTCTTAATTTTCATTTTTTTATGCCACAAGACAATAAAAAATAATGAATATTAGATAACAGGTTACCTCACGCAAGTAAATCATGAATAACCGCTTTAAAGTGTTAATAAGAAACAAATAAACCCTGATAGAAGGAACTGGAGTAGAAAGATCTTACTCCCAAGGAACATCACCAACAAGCATCCAATCGCCATCCTTATCCTCATAAGTGAGGACATATTCAGATCCATGAAGCAAATCCTTCAATTTGCTCTCACTTAAAATCTCATTTCCATGAGCACCATATTGACCTGACAGAATAGGAATATAGAAGTAACTCTAAACATAGAAACAGACTATAATTTTCAGGCCAATTGCCAAATTCTAACAAATAAAATCAACTAAAAGTTAGAAAATAGCTCACCAATGGTAAAGCAGCTGAACATCTTTTCAAGAGCAGAAGAGAGTTCCTGGTATGCAGAGTACATTCTCAGGTCCACTTTCCTCAGATAAGGAGCACCATCCATGCTGACCTTAATAAAAAGGGCACCAGGTCCTGCTTTTCCATCAACTTCTTCAGTGTTCTTTGGGGTAGAAGCTAATGTATTCTTCCTGTAAGATCTAATTGGTGGCCAACCTACGACCTGAGCCCTGCTAATAAAGGAACATCAGAATGAACAATTCATACAATGAGGATTCAGGGGATAAATATCTAGGTTGCAAGTTATCTGAACTCACTTTGTTGCAGGGGCACCGCCTCCAACTCGGTTCGGAATGTTCTCATCAGTGGCTCGAGGCCTCTCTTGCATTGTGTTTTGGGTTACAACATCTTTCATTTTAGCCTGTTGTGTGCCTAGGCTCTCGTTCATAGAGCCTGTTTTGACACCTGAATTGGAGAGAAACTTTCCCTGTAGATAATTCAGATAGCTGCTGTTAGACCTTAAACAGAAAGTGCGATACCATTGAGTGAAGAACATAATTCACCTCTGAGAATTCATCCATAGCATCAGAAAACCCTCTTTTATTCCCAGTAACCACGGTCTTCTGTGATAGAGTAAAGTTACTCTCTTTGGCAGGGTGCAGTGGAAACAGTAGCTTCTCATCAAGCTTAGTGCTAGGCTCGGAATCCCTCTGTGGAGATTGTGATCCAGGAAGTCCAAGTCTCAGCTCAGTTGCCCTCAAGTTCAGTCCACGGCCACTATTGTTTTCTGATGTGGAAGAAATAGTGGAGCTATCCACTGATGAACAGTCAGACAATCCCATATAGTTCCACTCTTTGAGCTCTGGTCCATTCTGGCATACACTATCTAAGGAGATTGGAGAAGCCATGTGTGTAACATTGCTTTGGCCATCCTCCCCAACACCAAGCAGTGGTGGAGACATCAGCCTCTTAAATTATCCTTCAATTCCTTTCAGTAAAACTGACCATTTCAGATGAGTTTTATTAGATTTTCTCATCCTTCTATTTGAATGTTCCAGAGAATCAATAAAGAATGGGAGGAAAAAATCTCAAGAAAAAAAAGTCATCAATTTGAACACTACATTTTCCCACTAGCAAAAAAGCAAGAAAAAAAAAAAAAATAGTACCATCAAGTAAATTCATTACACTCCGGTAAAGAATAACAACAACAAAACAAAAAAACAAAAAAAATCCGAGGCCAAGAGCTATTTAACCTAAACAATACTCAACTATTTTGCAGAAACACATAAATAAACAGGCAGTAGATTCTACTCTCCTACTCTGAGGATATCAGATAAAAAACAAACGGTAATTTTTTCCTAGCAAAATAACATTAAATAACATCAAATAATGTGTGGAAAAATGCTATACTGCTCACAGAAATGAAAAAATTACATCAAACGAAAAGAAAACTTACAAAATGAAGAATAGATCTATGCAATTGAATCAAACCAAAGGAAAATCTGCAAAAGAAGCAAATATAACTCCAAACGAAGAAAATATGCACGGAGATACACACAAAATGGCCGCTCAAAAGGACAGGAGAGTAGAAAAAAATAGCAAAAAATATAAAAAGCTTAATAATGAGCTACAATGGAGTGTCTGAAGCAGAGAGCTACTAGTCATACCTGCAAAAGAAGCTTCTGGATCGATTTCCGGTGGTAGAAGAAGAAGATGATGACGATGATGAGAGTACAGTAGTGAGAATTTCGCTATGCAGAAAGAGGGAGAGAGCAGAGAAAGGAGAGAGAAACTAGGGACCCTCCATTTGGCAGAAAGTTACAAAAAGCTTTTTTGCTGTCCCGATGTGAAACTCAATGCTTATTAAAAAAAACCTCCCTCGGCTACCCGCCCTCTCAAGTCTCAACCTTCAAGAACGTATGGAATTACAATTACTCCTTCCTCCAAAAAAGTTGAATTTTCAAACCCTTTATATCCAGATTGAATAGAGCATTTAGAATAATATAAATCACAAGAATTCATTAACTCAACAAATAAGGTCAAATACATATAAGAGATCTAATCACTTTGAATATAAACCTCACATTATTACTGTCGATGTCTAATCATTAGTCTCTTCTCCCAAATACCGTATGAACTTACTCCAAACTATTAACACCCCTTGATTAAGTCCTCTAGGCAAACCCTTTATAATAGGATTCATCTCTCTTACATAATTTGCTAATTATTACAAAACAACATAATTTACTAGTACTAGTACATACACTCTTGGATATTAACTGTGAATTTTCTTAATCACTAAAAAAAAAGTATATAAGTTTTAGGGAAAAAAGAAAAATTAAATTAATTAAATAATTATTTCATCGAATAAATTAAAATTTTTCTTTTCGTTTGTAAATATTTTTTAAAATTTTTATTTATATTCATATTTTTGGAGTAGTTTTTTTTTTTTTTTTGAAAACTAATAGTGTATTTAGTATAATGTTAAGTATATAAATTTTATTAACTTAATAATCAATAAAAACTGAATTGTACATAATATGGATCTCTTAGTAATTAATTTTAAAAGTATATGGGGATGAAGTGCCATTGCAAAATATCTCAGGGATTCACCCGAAATTATCTAAAAATAAACATTGAGAATTTTTCTCTATCTCTATTTTACTTGGTAGTAAACTTTAATGTTTCTTGTTGAGGTGAATACTATGCAAAAAAAGAGAGTGAATCAGAATGTCCATTTCATTGCTTTTGAAAGGTCCAAATTTCAAACTATAAAAGGCTAGACATGAATGTTACACTTTAGTTGTGAAAACAATATGTTATAAATTCTATATTACAATCAAACTCCAAAAATTAATTATTGAAAATCTTATAACAAATATTTCAATTCAAACTATAATTTGAAATAGCAACTCCATTTCATGTGTCATTGTATTACATACTAATTTTGACTATTATATGTAAATGATTTGTTTTTTATATATATATACAAATCAGGAAAAAAAATCAAATTATATAATGAAAAATAGTGGACATGTCATACCCACATGACCGACAACTGAAAGTGACATATTACTATCCAAAGGATTATCAGACTCATACAACCCCCAACGATAAACCATTAGCTATCAACCAGTATAAAAATTAACTTTTTAAAAGAAATATTTAGTCGTAAATTTAGGTTCTCGGTTTATTTTAAATTTTCCAATTCGAGGAATCCCATTAAGTTTGATTATGCATGCTAAGTTTAGTGGTAGTAGTCAACATTGAGCCTCATATACAACCCAATGTAGCTCCTTTTTATAGTGCTTTTAGTCAACATTGATCCTCATCTTCATGCTAAGCATATTTAGTTTTATTCCTCAACCATTATCTCTTCCCCCCAATTACACTACATACAGAACTATACAACTTTTTATATATTTAATTATTTAATGTACAAATAAAATTAGATTATTTAAGAACAGGAAGTCACCTTCATAACTTAAATTATGAGTCCAAAATTGATTTCACAATAAATGGATCAAAACAAAAAGAAAATGAAAGGGAAGAAGGCAATTGACCTGACCAAAAGTACATTACACACATGTGATGAAGATAGATCCATGAGAGATCAAGAATGGACAGGACATAACCTCCCTTCCACTTGTCACCTTCATGTTTTCAGATCTATCGGTAATTATTGTTGTAATTAGGCCACATACACCATATATTATGACCTACCTTTACGTTTTCATTTTTCATAAAATTACCTAAAATAACCTCTCACCAATTATTTAAGATAAATAAGATTAGGAAGACACAACCCACTACTTTAATCACTCTCTCTGAAGAATTATTTTTTAACAAATGGCGATTCTATGCTCAGATGGCTCCTCTTGAAGGAAGATCACAGGATCGAACCCTGGTGATGGGGTATGAGTTATTTGGTTGCAATAATT
Organism: Ipomoea nil; assembly: GCF_001879475.1. Taxonomy (NCBI): domain Eukaryota; kingdom Viridiplantae; phylum Streptophyta; class Magnoliopsida; order Solanales; family Convolvulaceae; genus Ipomoea; species Ipomoea nil. The sequence goes on from NW_017619749.1 coordinate 2,675,661, forward strand.
AAAAAAATTATAGAACATATACTACCTTGTAATAGTGTCAATTATTGTTTCTTATTATGCCGCTCGGTAACATAGAGTACGTCCTCCTTCCCGGTTCATTAGAGAAGAGAATAGACGTTCCAATACAAACAAAAAAAAAAAAAAAAAATTACACAGTGTTGAGCATATAACCATTTAATGTGTAATTCAACTATCAGCTTAAGCTTTTAGTTGAGATGGAGCACATGCGATAAGCAACTACGGTTCACGTGTTGCTTAGTACAATATGATAATATCTAAAAGTAGAAATCAAAAAAGGTATAAAGTTTTAAAATGTATTACACAGAATTACAAAGTGAAATTGAATTAAGCTCACATGAGGGGTAGAAATCGAAAAGCAGATCAGAGGTTGAGATTGTAGAAACATGTGGGGTGCGTAATAGATGGGAGGTTAGCCATGTTTCATGTTTGGTACAAGGCTATGAACAATTAGCCAAGGAAGTAACCAGCAAAGCAATCATGATAGGTAGAGAAAAACAGATATTGCTTGCCCAATTCTAACAATTTAATTTAAACACTCCACTCATTACCCCCCCTCCCCATAAAAAAAAAAAAAAAAAAATCCACTCTCTCTCGATATATATATATATATATATATATATATATATATATATATATATATATAGGATCATAACTCAACTAATGAATCATTTTGGAATATTTGTATACATTTTATTTTGCTAGTAACCGCAACGTACATAATTTGAATTGTAGTATACAAACATCTGGAGGCATGTGAATGACGCATTTTAAACGTGATTTAGTACAAATTTTAAGTTTGAGGTTACATTTAGTTATATATATATATATATATATATATATATATATATATATATATATTCCTTTTATTTTTAAATTAGAAAGATTCTTTTTCTTGCCCCATGTTACATGCAAATTTTAAGTAATTTTCTGTTATGAATACCCCTCCACTCACATGCATTGTACAAATGGACCCTACATAAATTGCTGCCAGATGCTGTTTGGCCCACCAAAGTTCTTCCCAACTCTTCAAGGGCAGAAATGGAATACAGCCATTTTTTAAAATATTTTCCGATCACAGAAACACAAACAATTAATTTTAAATGCATGAGAAAAATCATCTTTTATTTTGTATTTAATCAGTATTTGCCATCCTCATTATATTTTTTTCATAATTTAATTTAGTTTAACATTTATTGAATTATCAAAACATTTTAAGATTGTTCCAAAAATATTTCCGTAATATTTTTTTAAGAGACTTAACATTAAAGTAAATCTGAACACAAAGCGTTATAAATGATGGAGGAGGGTTGGACGACCACTCCGAACAATTAGTCATAGAAATAGACTGCCGTACTATCAAATGCAGCCTGATTTGCTGATCGTTCAAAAGCAATAAACACATGAGAGAGATCACTCAAAAGCTGTTTAATATCCCTAAGAATTAAATTAAAATACGAGTCCCCGCTGATTTGGTTGAGAAAATGAACCACTTGTTGGAGAGAATAACTCTGTAATATATAAGAGTTGAAAATGTGAAATTAATAGCAAATAAAATATTGCTAATGGGATTTATACGGTTGTCTAATACACTTCTCGATCTTAATAAAGTGTGTTAGTATGCTTCCTAATATGCCCGGCCCTTAGGGGTGACGGAATGATCGACTCGCCAAGGTATTTTTGACAATATAAGTGCTTTAGGGAAGTCGATGTTCTATCCCGATCTTAATAGACTGGCCCTAATTAATTTGAACAAGATGTGTGAGTCATTCAAAAGTCATATCAGTGTCTAATTGCATGGTCAAATCTACAATAACACTAAGTGCCACTGATATGATTGACAGGTAAACGAGGGACACGTAGAGGCCATATCGATACACCAACATGCGTCCTAAACTTTTATATAAAAGACTCATTTAATGCATTATTAAGGGAAGAGAGATCAACGTATTTTGACGTCCATATCACATTGACCGCTATTTACTGAGACCTAGAAAAATTCACATCACCAATAACAATAATATATATATATATATATATATATATATATATATATAATAGAAGCATATTAAACAAAGTTAATGTGTTATATAAAAATTTGAATACAGAATAAAATTTCGAAGAAAAAGAAAAGATAAAATTCTTTTGTCAAAAGTTTTTAATTTTAAAATCTAACATAAATATCTTTTAAAAAAATTCAACGGAACCAAATAAAGCACATAAATGAATCTTCTATGCTATAACTTTTGGTAAAATGATACTGTACTCAAATAAATGTGTTATGTTTAAGCCAAACATTTTGTGCTCAAATGACATGTGGTGATATTTTTTATGTTATAATTATTTGTAAAATTTATATTACGATAAATAGACAAACATAGTATTAAGTTTATTATTATTGTTATTATTTTTAGTAGAAAAAAGAAGTTTGTAGTGATTAACAAATTATATATATATATATATATATATATATATATATGTGTGTGTGTGTGTGTGTGTGTGTGTGTGTGTGTGCGCGCACGCGCACGACAAAGTCATTTTGATCGAATTGTGACCCTTCAAATTAAGAGTCTTAGGTTCAAATTTTAAAATACTACGACATACATTGTAACAGGACCAATAGCATTTAAAATTTAAAAATATATATAGAGAGAAAAAAAAAAAAAAAAGGTTGGGGGTTGAGTGAAGGTTACGCAGGGAAGCAATTAGTGAAGGGAGGGCAGGGGGTAATTAAGGAATGAGGGGACAAAGAGAAAACAGAAAAGGGGGGCCATATGATGCTGTTGGGGGACAAAAAAGCGGCTTTTCAAATTGCGTTGCCGGGTTGCGACTGCGACATATAACCTCCTTCACTGCCCCCGGTTACGATATGCCTCCCTCCTTCTACGCGCGCATCCCCCATCCACTGCTCACCGTTTCCTTACAACTGCTTCGCCTACCCACGCTCCCTTAAGCGTCTGCTCACTCCTTTCTACTTCTATCCGCATACATATTCATGACGGGAGACTTTTAAGTTATTTCTTCTATTTATTTGTTTTTCTTTAAATATATTATATGTACCAAATTTTTATAGGTAGCATTGAAGATATTGTCAAATATATTATAATTTGATTGCATCACTGTTATTTTTATAAAAAAATTTTAAATTTTAATTAAAGATCGACATAATTTGTTAAGTATATAGCTAAATAGGTTAAAGTGTACTTTAAAACACAAGGATATTCACCTAATTCCTAGGTTATTTCATGTTTAATTATTTTTACCTTTTTTTTTTCTTGTTTTACTTTATATTGATTGCACAATATTGCATTAACTAAATTGATTGTAAACCATTTAAGAGTCGGTTTAGAAATTTGTAAAATATTTTTTAAAAAATGATTAATTTACTGAAAAATATTTTAATTTTTTTTATGTTTGGTTGAATGTCATAAAACTATCTTTTTTTGTTTGTTTGACTGAAAGTTAAAAAAATGTATTTTTTTGTTTGGTTTATTTTCCTACAAATGAACATATAATAATAATAATAATAATAATAATAATAATAATAATAATAATAATAAAATAATAATATGTGATGCTGGTGGTAGTTGTGGTAGTGTTTTGGTGTTGGTTGTAGTGGTAGTGGTGGTGGTAGTAGTAAACTGGTAGTGATGGTGGCTGAGGTGGTGTTATGATGGTGTATGGTTGTGTTGGTGATGGTGTGGTTGTATTGTGGTGTAGTGATGGTGGCTGAGGTGGTGTTATGATGGTGTATGGTTGTGTTGGTGATGGTGTGGTTGTATTGTGGTGTAGTGATGGTGGTGGAGGTGGTGTCATGGTTGTAGTGCCGTATGATAGTGTGGTTGTGTTGTAGTGTAGTGGTGGTGGTAATAATAATAATTTGAAAACTAACTTAAAAATTTGTAAAAAAAAAAAAAAGAAGAAGAAGAAGAAGAAAAAGAAGAAGAGATGGATGATATATTGAAAATAAAAAATTCATAAAATATCTTCCGACTAAAAAATTAGGAAGACATTTTTTCCGTTGACCATACCAAATATTTTCCTTTGGCTTAATTTTTTTTTAATACCCAAATACTACAAAATTTGAAAAATGACTTCTGAATGTCATTTTTTGAGTTTTCAAACGAACTCTAAGTGAATTTGTAAAATTCTTGCAATATTGGTTTTATTGGGAGTAAAAAAAAAATGGAAATAAAATTTGTGATTCACATTTTTCTTGATAAAATAAAGTTTGTTACGTCAACCCATAGTTATTTGAATAAATTGAAACACTACAATCCCAACGTTGATTGTATGCGTTGTATTGGAAGTAATAGATGAACGATATTGAGAAAATTAATTGAAATAGGTGATTGAAGTTGATCTTGGTAGATACAATAACGATATAGTATTGAATTTAGTAGAGCTTCGACCACCTTTTTTTTAAGTTATAAAGTGATACTTAGGGCATCCCCAATAGCACATTTTAGATGATTTTGAAATAGTGAAAAATTAGGAGCAAGATTTTGAACTAATGGGAGGTCTAAATTTTAAGGAGTTCTTTCTCCTGCAAAACATAAGATTTTGCAGGAGAAAAGAAGAAAATAGTTCAGCGCAATTCACGGAGTAGTGGGACCATTTGTGGCGCTCAATTGAAGCTCTGTTTTTTTTTTTTTTTTTTAAACATGTGAAATTTAATTTTTTTTGTTGGTTGCTGTTGGTTGTAGACCGTTTTGCCTCTTAGTTGTGAATGTCAGTGAGAATAATGGGAAGTTGCAACCGCTTCCAAGTATTCCATATGTCAATAAATGTGTCAAAGTTGAAGGCCAGACCCCAAGCAAGGAATTGAAGGTCGAGTTCTAAAATTATCCTTAACTTGTTTGCTTATTGTGCATAAATTTTTTTTAAAATTGAGCTAACTAGATACTCTAAGTGTCTCGGTTAACTAATTTACCTTAATAAAAGTAAAAAGTAAAAATAAAAATTGTGTAAACATGTTAGCATAATTAAAAATATTATGTATAATAAGATAGTTGGCACTTTATAATTGAGACATTGAGTCAAAGGTACTTTATCTCCCAGACAGTGAAATATAGTCAACCATGAAAGCTATGTAAAGTATAAAATATTAAATATAAGTATACAAAAATGTAAAATCATTAAATTTTGTTCATTAGAGATTTTAATAAGATGCATATAGTTATACGTATTAAGGTATATCTATTGTTGAAAAATTCACTAGACGTTCATACTCACAAACTATTAATATTAGAGTAGCTTTTTAAAAAAATATTTTTGAATTTGTGACTGATTTGAACGATTTAGAATTGTTTCGCTCATAAAGATGTCGTTTTGAGCGAGATAACTCTCTCTCTCTCTCTCTCTCTCTCTCTCTCTATATATATATATATATATATATATATATATATAAGGAACAATAGCTAATCGTCGGCCGCCTAGATGACCACATAGTCCCTTGCGACCTAGTCGGTGCCAAAGCGCCTAGGCGGCTGATCGCATAAATCACAGTTTTCGATCATTTTTACAACATTGGCTATATCCAAGTGTCTTTGAACCTATTTATTGATTTTTGAATAATATTGCATTTTCTCATTATTTTATCTTATGCTTATATTTGTTTGATTAATAAGTACTGTGTATATAACTAATGAATAAATTTAATTATATTGTCAAGTCAACATGTCAAGATGTGAACATTATGAATTTATGATGTGAAATTAGAAGGAAAAAGGACATTATTGTTAATATTGTTGTTGTTATTGTTGTTGTTGGATTATGATAGAAACTCGCATATATTATTTGATAATCCATACGAGGTAAATATTGTTTATATGTAATAGCTATAAAATTATTAAATACATTAATATGATGGATATTATAAAAATTAAAAAGCACCACACACATCACGTGAGACATCTCAAATAAAACTTACTCTTTTTAAATCTGTATAATTTTGATAATTTCGTAAAATCAACCAAACAAATTAGACTTAAAATAGTAAACATGTTATATGAAGGTTTTTATTATTTTTTTTATTTTTTTTATTTTTTTATTTTAAATAAACGGCAAAACATCTCATCAGATGTCACTTAATTAGGTTGTTTAATTCATTATAGATTATAATACCCATTTGGTTGTCATATTTGTAAATCTTATTTTGTTGACAAGTTATTGATAGACGTCCGTGTGATGATGCAATGTGATTTTTTTTTCATTTATAATAAAATTTGTCATTTTAAACAAACTATCAGTTAAATTATTTGATACTCCGTACATATGAGGTTGATACAAAAGTGTGACAAAAACATCATCCCCACACAATTTGTCATAAAAAAAATAGTTAAATATATACCATTTGATAAATTATTTTTTAAAAAAAACCGTCGAGACCGAATTGAAAGTTCATAACAATACTGTATTAGTTGCCATCTAATTCACACGGGTGTTTTGTTTTAAGATAAATGTGCCTAAAATTATATTTTCAGATCCTATTTAAGAGATTTTTAATGACATTAATGATATGAAAGTGAAAGTCTTTATCAATTTAGCTCTAACTAACTTTCTTTAGTGATCCACGAGCTAGCCACTCAGACAGGATTATTTAATATCATATTGTTATTTAAATTGCACTCTAAGCCAACATTAAACTTTTGATATAAATCACATTAAAAACAAGTACTATAATACTACATAGTAAAAAAAAATAAAAATAAAAAATAAACAAGGTTGGTGTTAATTAATGTTTGCAGTGTAGAAAAACAAAAGCTTTTTATTATTTTTATTTTAAATTTCATTAAAGGGGGGAAAAGTCATTAACCATCATCATTAGCTTCCACCAGCTCATCGCACGCTCGGTCTTTTAAGCATGGATGGCATAACATCATGCATTATGCATCGCTTTGTCCTGACATCATCTTCTTCATCATACCAAGCCTCTGCTACGTCATTCTTATGTCATATCACGTCCCTCCTCGCTCAACTCCTCCTCTGTGGTTTCATCATCATCCTCTACTAGGTAATGTTAATAATGTATGTATGTACGTATAAGGTTGGACTAATGGTATTATCAGTTTGTCATAAATTTTAATAATTACCAAACTTGGGTTATCATCTTTTGTGGTTCTTAGATTTAGTCATTCTTTATTAATTTTGTTTATAGCTGATTAAATGATAATGAAAAATGAGACTCGTTGTTCTTATGGCGGTTGGACGATAGAAATTCATGACTTTTTATCGGTGTAATCTTGATCTTGTCTTGTTGTGTCTTTAGAAATACTCCTATAGTTTTTGAAGACTCGTCCATTTTTTAGGCTAATTCAAAAATTTTCAATGTTATGTTGATGAAGCCTGTCCTTTGATTTATGAGAAAACTCGTTGCAATTACTCGAATATGCTCTATGAGTGAAACACGCCTTATGATCTTAGTCAGCAAAAGATCATGATGAGGTAACCCAAACTAGATTTTTCATAGTTGACTGACTCAAACCAAGAAAACCAATAGATCAGACAATTTCACGAAACTCAAACTTGAAACCTTGTAATCGCCAGACTAACTTCTCATTAAAGCGTATCCTACATCAAAATATTGCAAAAATTGAAACAAGAGTTTAATTAAGATAGTATAAGTCAAACTAATTAATTAGTTTGGCTTAAATTCTGTAGGGATTTGACTCGGATGTATTAGGACCTAATTTGTTCATTAACACCGCTTATAGCTACTACGCATGTTATGATAGCTTGGAATGAATTATATATGTGCAGGCAAGTGTCGAATGCAATATGAACAAAGGGAAACTTTTAAGGGCTATACGGATTCGCAGGATCAAGTGAAAGTAGTGAATTTTATTTGGTCGGGGGAGTGATTGACAGATGAAACTTTAAAGCAAAAGCATGGTAGGAGTGTGGCTGACAACGTCGTAAGTGGGCAGTTGTCATCTCTGCAGAAAATTTCAATTTTGGTCACATAATTATAGAGGCTTTGTTAATTTCAGCACTTAACTTTTAAAAGTGTTAATTTAGTACCTTGAGTATGTAATTTCTGTCAATTTTGATCACTCCGGCCAAATTTGGCCGGAAAAATTAATCCAACATTTAATCTAAAATCTGAGGGGCAAAATGGTATTTTCAATCCTTTCTCCTAATTAGTGTTGACCTGGTTCAGAATGGAGATGGAGACGCTGAGTCAACGAAGACGCTGAATCGCGAATTCTCGACAACTAGAAATCCTTCGTCGGCATCTTCCTCAATCTCCAAGTCTAATGGTAATATTTGCTCACTCCCGACTTCTTCGCTGGCGGCTTTCCGTGATCGAAAACTGAAAGTCACATTGTGCACCTCGTAAACTCTAGATTTCCACTCTCCAACGCTCTCCGTCTCTCTTGACCTCTCCAATTCGTATGGATGATGAGAGTTGCTTTCGTCACGTCCATTCCTGGACGATATACGCTCGTTTGGCTAAAAAAATTGGCAACATCACTGTCGGTTAAAGGACTTCCAGCATTTTTAAATGCATCAAAAATTTTCCGGTCATCGTGGTTGAGAATTAGAAGTGAACCGGCAGGAATGTCAAAATTGCGGTCGCCCTCTGAGATTGACGTTATGGATGTGTCTGCTCTGAGATTGGCGTCGCGTTTCCAGATTTTGTATGTATCCAAAGGGGCGATTTTTGCCAACAAATGGAACAATTGAGCTCTCGAAATGAAAGAAAATCTCTATATAGAAGTCGCGCATTCTCCGGAGGGCGGAAACCAGGCGGGGGAGATGTCGGCGTCACTTGAACCAGGCGGCGAGGTGGTGGTGCTGCACGAGCGTCGCGACAATGTCCGAGCACCTCCGCACAATGGCCTCCTGGAGAGGGTCCCAACCAGCAGCGTTCTAGAGAGAAATGTCTGCTCCGGCATTGGCAAGTGTTCGGACAACGAAACCATAGTTGAGGTGGACACCAAATGCAGAGGCGTCTCGTGGTTGGGATTGTCCCATCGGTCTAAGACGGCGGCGATTTTGTCCCCATCTGAGTTCCCCATCCCGATCTCCATTCTGAACCAGGTCAAACTACACCAATTAGGAGAAAGAATAGAAAATACAATTTTGCCCCTCATATTTTAGAATAAATGTTGGATTAATTTTTTCCGGCTAAATTTGGCCGGCAATTTGACCGGAGTGACCAAAATTGACAAAAATTACATACTCAAGGTACTAAATTGACACTTTTGAAAGTTAGATGCTAAAATTAACAAAGCCCATATAGTCATATGACCAAAATTGAAATTTTCTCCATATACACACCAAAAATACTATATGTACTCTTATTTTGTACTTTCAAACACAAAATTTTAATATAGACATTTGTATTAAGATCCACATGAAAAAAGTAACTTATCAGAATCAGCCACATCAGAGAGTATAATTTAAAAATCTATAGAGTAGACCTCTATACCCACATCGTATTCATTACTCACCTTCGAAGGTGGAAGTCGTCTTTTATCCCAGAATTTGATCTGATAGAAATAAATAACTACGGAGTACATAACTAGCAGACTCTTAAGTAGGAGAACCTGTGTTTAAACTTCTCACAAAGTAACTATCAGAGGAGTACATTCTAAATCCTCACCCGTAATATATATTATTCGAGTATGTACTAATTGAGCTGCTATTATATGGACCAATGTATTCAAGAGTGGATCCACAATGGGGCAACTACCCAATTGTTATACCATGAACCAAAGTTCATATTATATTGTGAACCTTAATACAAAAATTATGTACCTTCAATTAACATATTATGTACGACTGTATCTACAGTTGACCGTTTTACATGCAAACAAATAACTTGATAATTGTTGACACATAATATGATAGCTACATGTATAGAAACTATCAATTACAAGTACAAAATGTGTTAACTATAAATACAAAATCTAACTTGATAATTGTTGACATATAATTTGATAGTTACATGTACAAAAACTATCATCTGCAGGTACAAAATGTGTCAACTAGAGATACAGAATTCGAAAGTTATTTTTTTACCACGGTTTACAATGCAAGGTAAACCCTGATCTATGGTATAATTTGCCGGCTGCTCCACCCCCCCCCCCTCTCTAACCCCATCCCCATTATATATATTGTATCTATACCCTTATGTATATACATAGTAAATGTTTATTTATCTACTAAATATACTTAGATAGCTTAGATAGATGGTAAGTTATATTGTTTCTATCTTAAAAAAATGCCAAGAGTTCAAATTAAGAACCGTTTTATCTTAATTATGCTTTATATTTTTTTTAATCATGTTTTGATGTATTTTTATTTTTCATCCCTGTTCAACAATATTTATAACTCAAACTCTAAATTTTTTTTTTTTAAATATATCATTAGTTTTAATCTTTCGACCTCACTGGAGAAATTCCTGAATGTATTCATTCCTCTCCTCATCTTCCCTACTAATGTCACGCCATTATATGTTCATGTCTAGATTTGTGCCCAAAAAATAAATACAAATTGCAGATTTCTTTATGGATTATAAATGTCTCTAATCTCTTTATAACCGAACCCATCATCATCATTAATTTGCCATAACTCCATCAACAAAATCAATTGCATTCATGCGGTTATTAATTGCAAAAATGCTCCATCATTTTGCTATGTTGATAAAGGGAAAATTCGAATACCCGAAACAGAAAAAGGAAACATGTTATGAAAGCTCGAAGGTACAAATGGAAAGACAAGGTTTATTTTGTATCATTGCAATCAGTATCCTTCAAAACATTTGCATGCCAAAACCACTTCTCTACTTTTGTATAGCTGTAAAACACTACTATTATAATACCATGTAACCGAGAGTCCGGCCAGGACATTGGTCATTTGATCGTTTGGCGAATAAGTAATAAAAATTTAATTAGTGTGAGTAAGGATTATTTTATCTGTGAAAAAATAAGAAGGAAGTCGTCATTTTAAAGTTATATAAATGTTGAAAACTAGACTAAATCTTTAAATCTCTTGAACTCTTATATAAAGTTTATGATATATCACTAGATTATAAGATTGTCCATATACAAAAGGTAAACTACAAGAGAAATACGCTCTACTGAGAAGATATTGATCTGACAATAATTGAACTAGTAAGATTTTAAATAAATAATTAGACTTAATTAAAAAGTCAGTAAATATATAGCTACAACCTAATTGGTCGGCTTAAGTTAAAATAAAACGGTTAATAAACAGCTATAACCTAATTGGTCGGTTCAAGCTAAAAAACAACTACAACCTAATTAGTCCAAAGCAGTGAATTTCAGAGAAAATGGAAGACTTGGGTTCGTAGAAAACAATGAACATTAATTTGTACTCAGAGGATTTCACGTGGTCTTGCCTTCCTCTGAGTAAACAAACGGCTAAGGTCAATGCATTCTTGTTGAGGTTGGTCCGTCACAGTCCGTCCCCCACGTGTGCAGTGACACACTGAAAGCTTTGGTTTACGGTTTACTTTGCAGGTTTTTTTTTTTTTTTTTTTTCACTCCATCTCTAACTTGGTTTGGAGTTTGGGCCTTTTGTATTTCTTTTGTTAAAATTAAAAGTCTAAACTTATACTAAATTATATTATAAATTTAATATTTTATTATATATATATATATATATATATATATATATATATATATATATATATATATATATATTCAACCTACTTTGAACTGTTTAATCGACTCAATGTCACCGTCAAATAAATCGAATTTGGTAAATTTCAATTCTCCTAACATGATTGTTTTCTAAAGAGAAAGGCAATAATAATCAATAAACTCCAGCCATAATCAGGTGGGATCAGTTAACATGAATTCGTTTGACTGGTCAAATAATTTAACCGACAACTTCTAAAATAAATTTAATGTACTAGAAATGAAATATAATTATTCTTCTTCTTATACAACATATGCATTAAATGTTGATTGGAACAATTTTCAGACAAAACAACACCAACCGAGAGGAGTAGAGGACAGTTGCATTGTTAACTTGTCTGATCTCGTCCGTATATATAACAAGTTGGGTAGTTGTAGTAGTAGTGAATAGTCACTCCATTCAATCATCTTCTTTTTAAAAAATAGAAATAAAATGTCAGATTATAAATTAAAAAAAAAAAAAAAAAACTATATCGGAATATGATTGTGCTAATTAACAGAAGAAATTTTAATATTTTTTGAATAACAAAAGGGATAAAATAACTTAATATATAACTTATGACAATTAGTAAGCGGACTGCTAACGCAATTACAAATTAAGTTAGAAGTTTTTGTAAAAGGTATATCACGTTAAAGAATTATTGACTACTCTTTCGGCCGAATTGAGTTATGCAAAAGATGAAGCAAAATAAGATAGAGAATTAAAATAAACATAAGCACACAAAGTGCAACAACACCTCCACTAAAGCTCAACATCAAACCTCCCACATGAGAGAGGTTACAACATGTGATCTGAGCACAAAGTGCTCGGCACACTACTATAACTTTTAGTATACAATCCTTTATCATCACCAATTTAATATGGGCCGGCAGTGCACGAAAAATATACTATTGTTAACGAATATAGTCCAAACTTTATCAGGAAACATTTGGGAATTTGGTCTTTAGCTTTTACGAGGACTGAGTTGCAAAGGATTTTGTGGTTGGACCAAAATGACAGAAAGGATCCACAAATATATCAGCGCATTTGTATTTCGGCCCAATTATAACTTTTTTTTTTCTTTTTTGGTAATACTGACTCTATTGCAATATAATATTTGTCCATATATCATTTCTCAACTTAATTAAAGCACAAAGAGTCAATGCTTTCAATGGATTAAACTTGTGACCTCCTATTTGAGAGAACTACGCAGATGTCATTGAACTAGAAATTACTTAACATCCAATTATAACTAATAACTTCTACCGTTGAAAAAGCTACAATCTTCATGTCACCCCAACAAATTTTTTTGCTTTTAGATGATGAGGAAAATTCCGTCACTATTGGAATATGTCCTTGTATAACATACAGATCAAGTAGGAGAGGTAAACTACACAAAGAAAATTTGTATGATGGGCTTCTTTGAGAGGGTGTTGAAAAAAATTAAATTTGTGAGTAAGACAATTTCTATTACAAAGAAAAGGGGAAAAAAAAAAAAGAAATTTCACGCACTTAGCTGATACGACATTGTGCGAGACGGCAAATTATTGTGTGGACAATGGTCTGCACAGTGTTATATAGACCATAATAAAAAGTACATTTTTAATATATTAAATGTAAATTATTTTTGTACTGAATGTACATTATATGATATAATGTACACTCAGTACAAAATAATGTACATCCCTTGAATATAATGTACATTATTTTTGTACTGAATGTATATTATTGTATAATATACAAAATATGGTCCACACAATAATGATTGGTGCGAGATGCGTGTCTTGTTCCTTAAAACTGGGCCAACAAATGTTTTACAGTTACCGTACAAAATACTAAGAAAAAACCTCATTCCAAAATTTTTAATTGTTTCCAAAAAAATCCCTAAAACCTACAAATGAAGTTGCTCTAACACCCCAATTTTGTGTTTTGTGTAGTTGTGACTTGAAAGGTGGATTGCCAATTTGCCATTAGCCTAGGCAAGCCGGATTTTCGGCCCTTGCCCTGAAGTAGAATAGATAAAATATAGAACGTATATTAACAATTACAGATTCTTCAAATTGTTTGTACACCTCTTTGATCCTTAATAACAATCTAACTCTCCTTTCAAAAAAAAATAACAATCTAACTCTACAAACCTATATATCCACTTTTTTTTGACCGATTAATCCGTTAAGCCAATTCAAGCCCCAAGATGTTTATGACCCTAGCCGGAGTCCTTAGGCAGTGGAGTAGGCATGGCCAGGAACTTGGGGACATCATCTCCGGGCATCAATATCGTCATGCTCCGGTCCTGTTTAGCCTCCGGCATCTACAAAACAAAACCATGAACAACAAAAACACAACCTTTTTCAATTTCCTCAACTTTTCAGACCTCGTTTTACATCTAAAAGTACATTACATATATATAAAGACAGCAATTCAATATCGGACCTTGATGGGTTTGGAAGGTGAATTACGAACATCAACTGATGATTGGGTACTAATTTGAGAATCAGTAACAGTAGAAGACCCACCAAGAAGAGACCGGAGCTTTTCCCAGTGGTAGCAGCAAGAGAAGAAGCCAGTTATGCAGATTAAGACCACTCCAAGAAGCCCAAGACCCAGAGGAAAAGCTATAATTGGCCTTGAACTAGAACACCCTTCATTCGTCATCTCACTACTAATTAATCTGCTTCAATTCCTCTATCTCTCATAACATATGCTAATTTAATAAATAAATACGGTCCAATTGTCTGTTTAAACACATCTTTTAATTTAATATCATAGTGAGACGACTATGCAAAAAATCTCATCACGTGTTGCTTGTGGCTCATCGATCCATGGAATCTTGCCATGAGATATTAATTAGCTAGCCAAGAGTCAATATCGTAAAAAAACGACCCTTCTGGGATTTGTGATCGTTCATCACAGAAATTAGGATAGGGTTTTGCGAGAGAGTACATGCAGAATAAGCACAGTGCAAATGCATATAAGGACGTACGATGATAAGACATGGAACCAATGGGGATCATACGCGTTGCTAAAATCTACAGTGGTTGAAACCCAAAAAAATCAACTAATAATGCATGGCTTCGTCGGTCAATATTTTCCACCCCTCGTGTTTCACATATATTATATTGTTTTTGATTCACGGAACATTAATCTCAGGCTTCACGCCAACTACCTTGCAATAGCATTCCGTTACCATTCTAAATAGATGATCATAGGTGCGTAACATCTTATTTAATTTGGTCTTAGTATTATTGTGACATGACTATTATTTTTGGTCTATCTGTCAACAAAATTATTGAAATACCGTTAAATTTAAGGACATTTTGATTTTTTTTATTATATAAAGTAGGAATAAGGTTCAAATTGGCCACTGAACGTAACCTGAAAGTGCAATTAGGCCACTGAACGAAAAAAAATGCAATTAGGCCACTGAACACTCCAAAAATGTGCAATTTCACCTGATAGCAGATTACCCTCAATTTTAGCAGGTTATCTGCTTACGTGGCAGCTGAGTCGGCATTTTTAATAAATTTTAATAATAACTTTTTATTAAAATTTTTTTTAAAAAAAATAAAAACGACTTTATTTTATTTTTTATTTAATTTTTTTCCAATTTTTTATAAAATTTATTATTAAAATTAATTATTAAAAATTATTTAAAAATTATTAAAAATGCCAACTAAGCTGCCACGTAAGCAAGTAACCTGCTAAAATTGATGATAACCTGCTATCCGGTAAAATTGCATACGTTTTGAGAGTTCAGTGGCCTAATTGCACATTTTTTGAGTGTTCAATGGCCTAATTGCACTTTTTTTTCGTTTAGTGGCCTAATTGCATTTTTAGGTTACGTTCAGTGGCCAATTTGAACCTTATTCCTATAAAGTAAGTTGACCCATTATACTTTTTTTTTTTTTTGGTTTATGTTTTTGAAAAAAATTCATAATTAAAGACGGAAATGTCCTTGTATTTTACAAATTTAAATGATTTTATTGATGGATGACAAAAAATGGTCATGCCACAATAATATTATGACTAAAAGTGGATGTTCTAAAAAAATGGACTAAAAGTAGACTGTCACCTATAAATCTAGGAGAAAAAATGGAATTAACTCTTTTTCTGAATGTTACTGACTCTATTACAATGTAGTATATGTTCGTATACTTTCTCAACCTACTGAAACACAAAGAACCAATAACACCTCCACAAAAACTATGTGGTCTAATGGTATCCGGGTTGTACTTCCATTCGGAAGGTTGTGAATTAACTCTTTTTTTTTTTTGAAAGCTACTGGTTCTATTACATTGTAGTATCTGTTCATATACTTTCTCAACCTACTGAAACACAAAGAACCAATAACGCCTCCACTGAATCGAAATATTAAGGTGAATAAAAATGAATCGAGTCAATTGTTTAGCTGTTATAAATTTGAATAATTATTTAAAGATTGAACTCCAACTTACTAGTGTTTTTTTTTTTTTTTTTTTTTTTTGAAATACAACCCGTCGTTTAATTCAAAATAATTGAATATCTTTATTTTACTAGCAGTGCGAATCTACGAATTGAGATGTTTAAAAATAAATAAAAAATTTAAGTAACAATGAGTGAATAAGAATCTAAAAAAAGTAGGAATGACCGGAGAAAAGGCGGTCCTCAAATCTAATCCATAACAAAAAGAGAAGATTCATCTATCACAACTAATTGGGGCTACCCGCCTACCCCCTCCTTTTTTTTTTAAAAAAAAAAAAAAACAAAAAATGATAATAATAATAATGATTTCTGTTCTTTAGTGAATCTTTGAAATTTTAAGTGGTCGTAAATTCACCGCACAAAGCAAATTATTGCACCCTGCACCAATAAACAGTAAACAATAAAATGAGATAGAGACGGAGATCAGACAACCTAGTCAAGTTAATAACGGTGTTAGTTTAGCAATCTCAAATTTACAAATTCAATTCTTAATGAGAATCATCTATTAACTTTATTGATTTGAACTTGTCAACTATGGACAACTTATGTTAGTTTATTTTATTGTGATTTTTTGTCAATTAGGGTCACAAGGCGGGATGCCAAGACTTACCTAGTGCACACTCTAGAGTAATGACTGGCTAACTGCGAGTTTCTCTCGTCATTCAAAAAATGGGGTGTATATGTAGTTCAATTATAAATTTAAACTTTTAATAGAGATGAATTAGATATTTTAATCTAAAAACGTAATAAGTGTGAATGAAAGTTATACCCCTGATTTATGTCCGTTTTTCCGTTAAATTTTTTTTTGTACATTATGCTATAAAGATTGTACATTAAAATATTTAACTTGACCAAATGTAGAACAAATCAATAGTCAATGAACCATATATGGTCATGGGCCTCATGCCCGGGTCGGGCCATGTGCGGCAAGGGCGACGGCACAACCCCCAATTTTTGGGGGCCAAATTTCTTTTAGGGAAAATGGCACTTTTCCCTCCTTTGTTATATACTTATAGCACTTTTTCCCCCTAAATTATTTAAGTGGCAGTTTTTTCCCCTGATATATTAAATAGACATATTTACCCTTAAAATAAATATTTCATTTATTTTTCTTCTCCAACAAATTATAACCACGATTTGAAAAAATAAAATACATTAAGTGTTGAATTTAGAATATTTTAAAAATAAAAAATAAAATTTTAAAAGAAAGTTTGAACCAACCGTTCAAATTGGATCCAAAATCGTGAACCGATGGTTCAAAATAAAACTCAAACCGCGATTATATATACTTATATGTGAGAGTCAATATAAATGCGGAAAAAAACATACACTATTTGCAAATATTATAATTCTAATTTAAGCTATTGCTAGTAGTTGTTCCGATTTGAACCTCCGGTTCACGGTTCAGGATCCATTTTTTTCCAGTTCACGATTTTAATAAACGGAAACCCAAATATTGGGTTATGTTATGAATCATAACCGAAATTTTTTAATTTGATTGCTATAGTGTTTGGTTCAGTTCGAACCGAACCGTGGTCATCACGACGTATAAGCAATAATTTGTTGAAGAAGAGAAATAAATAAAATATTTGTTTTAAGGGTATAAATGTCCATTTAATATTATCAGGGGGAAAAACCACCATTTCTATAATAATTGAGGGGGCAAATGTGAATGCATGAATAACTGAGGGGGAAAATGTGCTATAAGCATATAACACAGGGGGAAAAAGTGTCATTTTCCCTTTCTTTTAAAAAAAATATTATATATATAAAGTCATTATTTTTGTACTTGATAATTATACTTTTAGAATCCATAAATTAATCTTAATTGTAACTGAAAATAAAATTTTAAAATGAATTGGCATTGAAATTTTTGGTGAATAATTTTGTATTTAAATATGTCCAAAAAATGTCTTAAATTAAATTTAATTGTATTTTTCTGTGTTGAATTTTTATACATTATATTTGGACAAAATTTTTTATTACATTTTTATTTTTATTTTTGTTATAGAATACAATAACTTAAAGTCCAAATAGATTTGTATTCAATTACATCAGTTATAGAGATCTCTTATACTTATATATCATTATCTTTTAAGAGGTCTTTTGGAATTATGTTTCTTCTTTCCAAAAGGTTGAACCCCAATACGCTCCAATAGACATGCATGGTTCTGTAGTCAAAGCAACTTCGTCACTTTTGTGTACCCATCGGACGGTAGCCCATGCGGGGGTTCCTTAGAGACCGATTCACTCTGCGTAGATTGACTAAACGCAGAAAACCTTCAACTGGCATGCGATCGTGTTTTTCACAGGATTTTTCGTTACTCATGTTGGCATTCTCACTTCTGATATCTCCAGGTCTTGTCACCAAAAACCTTCCCCGATTGACAGAACGTTCCGCTACTTACACTTAAAACAGCAGCTTTCAAAGTCTCGTCGCGTCGTTGAATCACTTGAGCCCTAATACATTTTCGGTGCCATGGAGCTAAGACCAGTGAGCTATTACGCTTTCTTCAAAGGATGGCTGCTTCCAAGCCCTCCTCCTGGTTGTCATCTCTCGATCACTTCCTTTTCCACTAAGTGATTGCTTTGGGACCTTAGCGTACGATCTGGGATGTTTCACTCTCGATTTTGGATCTTAGCACCCAAAAAGTCTGTCTGTACAAACGATCTAGGTCTGTATTCGGAGTTTCCTTGGAGTTGATAAGGCGAAATGGGGCAACCCTAGCCCATTGAGTGCTCTACCTCGGGCCATCGACATCATACGCTCTACTGAAATAGATTTCGCGGAAAACCAGCTATATTCAATCTTGGTTTTATAAATAAAAATAACCCATATTTTTCATTTAATGACTTTGTTTATGATTAAATTGAAAGTTGATGAAAATTGATAAATGTCAATAGTTAAAAAATCTATTTATAATCAAATTAAAAATCAATATATAACCTGGAATTAACTTTAAATATTTGAATTTGAATCAAGTTTGTTATTATATATTCATGTTCCCATCACAAAATCGGATCCAAGTTGTTAGTTAGAAAGGGCCTGTTGTGGGCCTTCAATACAATATTCCTAATTCCTATGCTATAGTCCAACCCACATGAGTAAAAATTTGTTTTAACTTTTTTCTTTTAAACCGTAAAAGGCGGGGGAAAATAGCCATTTACCACTTTCTGGTGAAAAGGTACAAATCATCGCAAAGTAATCATTATAATGTCGTAAAACATTCGTATTGCGACTACTCTGACTTCACTTTTACCTATTCCCTTAATTATTTGTGACGCTAAAATATACGGAGTAAAATTTATCCTTTAAAAAAAAAATTGTTAAATGCCCTTTAGAAAAATTAAAAAGTTTCCTGACTCAACACTATATATTTCTGCATACAAATAATTCAATCAACTAAATCAACATCTTGTAGACTTTAAATTTGACTCTATAATTATCAAGCAAGTTGTAAATTTTGATATTATATATGACGAAATCAAGACCGGCTTAGGGCAAGAGTCCATCTATAAAATGATAGGACTCATAGGACCGGCCTCGAACGAAAGCAACTTTATTTTAAATTAGACTTTCATTCATACAAATTGTATTGTAATTTTGACCACTTTACTCTCTTTTTAAATAATCTCTTCAAGTTTTATTAACAAACTAATGGAGGGATGAAGTTGATCGTGTTTTAATTTGACTGTTTCCATCAACCGTACCGCGAAGGTGTAAAATTTCAAGATAATTTTGTTGTATTTTTCTTGAAAACGAATAATTCGGAGGATGACATGCACAAGTAGCATATCAAAATCTTGAGAAAACACGAGGGAAATGCTATTTTTTTTTTAAACAACTTATTAAAATCCTAATTGGGAATAACAGTATCGACTTTTATGCATGCAAGAATCCCAATAAAAAATTTACATGATAATTGAGTAATTACATTTAAACAAATAGAATGATATATTATTTTACATTTTAACATGGTTATTAATTAGAAGATTAAAAGTTAAATATATTACAAAATAATATTAAAAGTTTAAGTACGCTCTTACTTTCTTACTTTCTACTTCAATCAATTGAAATTAAATAAAGAATAAAAGTAAATAAAATATTGCTTGAAATAAAAATAATTTTATCATTCTTCCAAAATAAAAAAAGAATTAAATAATTTTATCATGATTTGAGGTAAAGTTGTGCTTTTTGAATATATTATGCTTTTTTCCACCAATTATTGCCTCAAAGAAAGTTCGAGTGGCCAACATCCAATGTGAATGTTTTGACATGACATTCAAAGATGCTACAAAAAGCATAACTCACTATTATTAATGTATCTAATTAGGGTAACTAAGGAAAAGCTAATTAGGCATTTCACTGTTAGTTGGTGAATGGTCACTTTGTGGACCATGAAGCTGCTAGGAAATTTCCACCCAAAATTTATATTATTTGATTTACAAAAAATAAAAATAAAAATTGAATATGTTATCTAATTCGAAATAAGTTCATCTTGTGATCCTAGCTGACAAATGATTATAAGAAGGCAAAAAGATTATGTCATGTTTTTTGAGTTGAGATAAAAAAATTTGTATATATACTAATAGCAGAAATATATATATATATAGATATATATATATATATATATATATATATATATTTTAGACAAAAAAAAAATTGTAACTATATCAATACTTGGCATACTCAATATATTTCTTTTATTCTTTATAATGTATTTAAAAAAATACAAATATGTATAAAATTTTTAATTAAATAATATGAACAAAATATAAGTATATAAATCACTATTGGAAATTCTGAAATTTCCGACCATCTGAAAATGATCTCAAATTAAGTTGATACCAAAAAGTCCAAAAAGTGGTCGGAAATAGCAACAAAGATTTTTCCGGACACCAAAAGTGGTCGGAACAAGACTTTCAACTTGATTTATGATCACTTTCATGTGGTTGGAAATTTCAGAATTTCCAGTAGTGAATATGCGTAGTGAGTGCATGAATTTATATACATGCATATGGTTAAATCATATTTCATGTGCTTTGTATATTATAATTCATTATTTGTAATATTAGACACATAAATTATATAATATTTTCGTGCATCTACGAATCTATGATAAAGGGTTAGTGTAAATATAAATATAAATACTCTCCTAATGCAAATTTATAGGGGAGAGTATGTGACACATTTCTATAATTCAGTTAGGTCAATTTCATCATTATCCGTACTAAATCAACTCGAAAAGATAAAAGAATCGAAATAATACTTCATGAGTCATTTGTTGTTTGTTATATTATTTGAGATAAGAAGTTTTGAAAAAAAAAACATTTTCTTTGTAGGGGCCATGCAAGATTCATCTATGTGAAAATTTATATATATATATATATATATATATATATATATATATATATATATATATATATATATATACACTTAGGTGAGAACGTGAGAATAAATCGTGTGCATTCATCTAATGTTTTTTAATGTTTTAGATTAGATTAAATGTATGCGAACCCGAATTAAATGTGTGCAAACTCACTTAATCGCATTTGGACACATTTAATTCGCGTTCGCACACACTTAATCTAATTTAGACCATTAAAAAAATATTAGATGGATACACACGATTTGTTTCTCACTACGTTCTCACCTAAACAAGTGTTTTCATATGATCATATATATATATATATATATATATATATATATATATATATATATATATATTACTGTTGTGCAGTGCTGCAATAATTGTTAACATTTGCAGACAAATGTATGATGATGACACCATCCTCTCCTCTATCATTGAGCAATTAATTCCTTTTTGTAGCCACATAATCTTTGCCACCTACTTCTACTCTACAACTTCAATACTTACAATATACTATTTTTTAAATATTAAAATATCATTATTTTGACTATATGAACGTATACCTGCCGTAGATTATACCAAGCTGAGAGGCTTTTCATAATCCTGTGGATGGGGTGAAGCGTGCCACAATACAACAAGAACAAACGTCCAAGGATGTCTGATGAATATGCATGATTGAACACCTGTGTTAATTATACGGAGTAAAATAAATAAAATGATTTTTTTCTTCAAATGAAATAGTTTCGTACAAATGTACAATGCAAAGGAAATATCACATTAAAAATATTATTAAATATAAAATTTATAAGAACATGTTGAAGAAAATAAACAAGAAAGGAAGAGTTTGTTTGAACAATAAATATTAAACATGACATGTAAATTGACATAAAGAAAAAGTCAAATTTAATATTTATAAGAAAATGTTAAAGAAAATAAATAAGGAATGAAACTAAGAGTTTATTTGATCTATAAATGGTAAACATAACAGCTAATTAACTGAAATAGAGGAAATAATATTTTAATTAAATTGTTTATTATTTGTTTGTTTATTTATTTGAGTTTAGGGATGGCAACGGGGCGGGGCGGGGACGGGGAATGGGGTCCCCGTCCCCGTCCCCGAAATGTCCCCCCATTCCCCGTCCCCGCCCCGTTCCCCGGCGGGGATGGGGAATTATTCCCCATCCCCGTCCCCGCGGGGATTTTTCGGGGACGGGGAATCCCCGCCCCGTTTTGATTCATGCTTACTTTTTTTTTTTTTTTTTTTTTTTTTTTTTTTTTATTTTAAAAAAACACACATAATATAATATGCATTCTTAACAAAACTAGAGAAACACAGTTTTGTTAAGGAAAAATCTTAAATCGCAAAGATGAAAAAAAAAAATCATCTACTAATACCATGAGAATATGCAGAGATAGAGAATGAAGAATATAATACATTGATGTTCAATAATAATTTAAACAAATAAACATAGCCTATTTATACAAGATATATGTACGGTATTACGGTAACAATGAACATAAAATGTATGTACCTAAACTAGAATACTAATTACATGGAAATTCAAGAATATGATTAAATATATACAAGAGAGATATTAATTTATATATAATATTAATATTATTAGTCAGGGATTCGGGGACGGGGCGGGGAATGCCCTCCCCTTCCCCGTCCCCGTCCCCGGCGGGGATTGGAAAATTCCCCCCATCCCCGCCCCCGTTTCCCGAAATAAATCCCCGAACCCATCCCCGTCGGGGCGGGAAACGGTTTTCCCCATCGGGGGCGGGTTCAATTGCCATCCCTATTTGAGTTGGTTTATTTATTTAAGTATTAGGTTTACCGTAAAATGGATGAAATGAAATTACTTGCTTTACCCAACTTTTTATGCTACTTCTATGTGAAGAATAACAAGGATGTTAGCGGGTCATTTTGATAGTTAAGAATTACAGGTGAAATTATGATAATACTTGGTGGACCATTCGAAATATTAACTCCTAAAATGATTTATTATTAAATTTTTCAAAAATTTGAAGAAAATCAATTTATTATAATCGTGCTCATTGCATTTTGCCCAAGTACACAGAACATATGTATACAAAATAAAACATAGGGTATGTAGCTCTTTGATCATATAGAGTTCGAAACAAATTATGGTATTAAAACAAACTATAATCGTGCTCTGTGCCTCTCGAAGCAAACCGGGTGAACCTGGACCGTTAAACGGACAAAGAAATACCCGGACCACAGTGTGGTTTAGACAAAAAAAAAAAAAAAGAGTTCGAAACAAATTATGGTATTAAAAAAGAACATAAATGTAAAAAGATCAAAATAATAAACTATAATTAATATTATATTACAAAATATTAGAAAATTCACTACAAATTTTCAATTCAAAAATCTCCTTGGACAAGATTTAGAATCTATCTCACAATACATATCCACCCCATCCAACTTTTCCCTTTCTGATATACACTTGAATTGGCATATATATATAATTTATTCATTATATTAGTTACTAGCTACAGGCACCTTCCTCCATATCCTGCGTTTTTGAACAGTTCTTGCTTTATGTCTTCTGCACTCAAAATTTCTCTGTGCTCCATTGCCTATCGCCACACATCATCAGATCACAAGGGGAAAAGATTAATTGAATTTAGAACATCATCGAATCTTTGGTAAATGGAACGACAAAAGTACTTTGTCTGTATACGATGTTGTACCTCAGTGCAAGAAGCTTGCATTGCGAACTCATTGAAACAGCTAATCACACACTGTTGAATCTCCAGGCCAAAACTCTCGACTGTTTTCACTGTTGATAGTAAAAGGCTGGGCTTTCCTGCACAGCAAATCTCGATCTTCGTATCACTTTCTCCTCTCCTCTGCACATCAAACTGCAAAGGCCACATGAAAGGAGGAATATATATATATATATATATATATATATATATATATATATATATATATATATATATATATATATGTCACTGCATGCCCAGAACTTTATTGTTCAAAATTATACTGCTACAAGGACAACTCCAGTCAAATTGGTCACACTGTTAATTTGGTAAACACAGAGTTTCAAATTCAGCTTCTAATAAGTGGTCTAATGATTTTCTTGATTTGAGCTGATTAGCTCTAGACAACCTAGAATGATTTATCTCCTTTTTGTTGTGGTTCTTTGTTGGAGATCGAGTTACAAGGTTAGATTTACTCAAAGAACATTATCGGATAATAGTTGTGAGTTTTTTTCGTGGCTTATAACGAGATTATAGATTATGTTGGTCAAATGGGGAGTAAATTTAAGCATACCTTAGGTGAATTTCTCACCAACATTTCATTGGGTTTCACATCCTTGAAGATGCTGTTCTGGATCAGCTGATTCTGCCCCATCTCCATTTCTCCTTGCAAATTCTTGATTTTCTCAAGTAACTCCTTCATGTAATCTATTGTGTCCCCTAGTATAGATGTCCTGTCCATCTGTCAATAAAATTATCCAATAAAAAAATTAATTAAAATCTAAATAAAGGGATGGAGAGGCCACCCAAGAAATTTTTAACCACTCTAAAGTTATCAAATTTTTAATTTAAAAAATTGATGAAAATTTGTGAGATTCTCACTAGAAAGGGGAAAGAAAAGTAGATTCATTTTTATCCACTACTTTGCCCCTTAATTGGGCTGACTTGGTGGGAATGAAGATTAATCTGATTATGATACGGGCTTAAATGTGTCTCCTATAATTAGGTTCTGCTCACACCTCATGGACTGACAAAAAAAAGAAAAGTAAAAATTGTGGCTTGAAGTTTGAATCTATGAATTGCATGGGGTGGTGGGACTACATAGAACAAAAAATAGAAGAGCAGAGTCAAGTAGTGGTAGAAGATCATAGTCGGGTAATGACTGCAAGTTTCTTTTTCACTCTAAAAAAATAAAATAGAAGGGTTGAAATGCAATAACCAAAGAAAGTTGTGGTACTAACTTTGCTAATCTTTGGAACAACTGATCTAAGCATGGAGAGTCTGTCATTAAGCCTTTTCCTTCTCCTCCTCTCAGCCATCAGATTCTTTGAAGGCTGGCCATGGGGGTTCCTCACTTTGCTCCTCTTCTCCGGCCACATCCCGCCGCCGCTCGCCACTTCACGGCCGCAAGATTGATGATGCACCGCCGCCTCCACTTTACACGGTCTACTACCATTATTATTACATCCGATCTCCATGGCCTCCAAGTTTTGTTGATGATGAAAGCAATTCGTAACCTCATCCAAGATTGCCGACAAATCTTCCTGGCCGGAATGGAATGCGGCGGCGACGGGCGGGGTGTCGTGCTTGGTGTTGTAGGAGTCCGCCGTGAGCGGAGGAGATAGTTCATCTCCGAAGGGCAGTGGGGTGTAGAACTCACCGTCAAAGGAGTAACTCATAAGGGTATAACGGTCAAACGGCGGGAAATTTGAGCAGCCTTGATCAAAGGAAGCTGTGGTTGCAGAAGATGGAAGGGGTAGTGATGGGTTTTTCCCTTCATAATCAAGATCGATATTATTGCCACTAATAACATTGTAATTGTTGCAGTAAAACTCATCATCATTATGGACAATATTCATTCCCACAGGGAAACAGCTGAAGCAGCTTTCTGCTGTTTCCCATGAATGATCACTTCTCAAGGCAACTAATTCTTCCAAGAAACCACTTTCATAGTACTCCATCTGTGTGTGTTTTGTGTTTTGTGTTTTGAGTGTTTGTGTGTGTCTCCTTTTCCTGTTCTTTGAAAATTTTAAGGAAAAGAAGAGCCTTGATTGGTGGGTGGTGCACCGTGTCGAGGAGGGAATTGAATACTTATATAGGGTACACAAAATTGGAGGGCAATGGGATTTGTCTTCTAATTATTATTTAATAAGAATAACATTGATTAAGGTAATTAATAATATAAATTTAGGCACAGTGACTTGACTGTTTTTTTTTTTTTTTTTTTTTTTTTACATTAGTGAACTAATGCATAGTGCTTACAATAAATCCATCAAGTTGGGTGACTATTAAGACTCGATCTTGAATCATTATTCATCATCTATAACCTTAGTATAAATTAAGCTGTGTCGACGTGGAGTTTTGTTATTAGCAAGGTATTCTAGTCAAATTCCATGATCAAAAGGCCAATGTTTGACTCTCATCATTGCTATAAATTTTATTGAGATGCCTGCATGGGCTTTGCTCACTGGTTCATAGGCAGTATTTGAGAGAAGAGATCAAGGTTCGAATCTCAACCGAGTCAGTGTGAGGATTATGTCTAGAGTGGGCAGATTCCTTGAGCGCACCGTTATTTGGCCATGTTTGCTGAGCCAATATTGAGTTACCGTGATTTATATCCTCCCAAATGCTCTATCAGACCGGGATGTGGGAGACCTTTAGGGTTGAGGATTCAACTTTTTGAGAGAACAAGAAATCTTATCTAGACATATATTCATCATTTATTGAGTAATTGATTATTAATTAAATAGTATGTGTAGGGTTAATATATACATGACCCATACAAATATGTTCATAGGTGAACAAAAAGGAACCCAAAATTTATATTGAAATGTTTTTTTTTTTTTTTTTTTTTTAAGTATCATGTTCATCATGTGAACAAGACAATAATATGTAGTAGGGGTGAACGGACCATTTCTCCATTTCACTTGCATCCAACTAGCTGCCTATGCATCTGCTGCGAGTCCGAGTAAGGAAAGAACAGATACAAATAATGTAATTCTTATTTTTTTTATGACAATGAAAATATAATTCGTAATCACTGTTTGGGAGTGTGTATTAAATAAATTTATGTGTGATTTGTTTGAAATCTTTTGGTTTGTAATTTTGTTGTTTAAATTGTTTAATCCTTGGGTGTGATTGCATAGCAAGGTGATTCATGTCTTTTTCACCGAAATTTGCAGTATCAAATGGAGTTAATTTTTAATTTGGAATAGTGTGAAAACTTTGACCCACATTTCTGTCTCAACCGAAAAGGACCGAGGTAGCATCATAGGCTGCGTCAGGTTGTTTGTATGCACACACTCCTATTCAACTAATTGCCCTTCAACAACATAGATCAAGAAATGAGATTTAAGGACCCTGAAACTAATGTAGTGGTTTGTTGCTTGATTTGAAGTCACAATTGAAGGTGGTAGTATAGAATTGTGCACATAAAAATTAAGGTCTAATTGGTTGGTTAATTGTATGATTTGTGATTTACTTCTGCAGTGATTCCAAGGGTAAGGTCTTGTGAGCTTAGGAAATAGTCAAGCTAAACAGACCCAATCACGATGACTTTTGGGATATACTCTAATATCTTGTTTGTATTATACAGCCAAAAAAAGAAAATGAGTTCTATTGCATGTATATTTTTATTTTTACTTCTTCACTTTCCTTCCCTCATGTAATAATTGATGATTAGTTCTTTTCAAAAGGTTGAACCCCAATCCTAAGAGTCCCCCATACCCCGACCCGACAGAGTATTTGGGAGGATGTAAATCATGGTAACTCAACTGAACATGAACCACAGAGGCTAGACATTTGCTCACTGCGCACAAGGAACCCTCATCACTTTGAGAGGTTGCTCCCACATTGTCGCTGGTGAAACGCGATCTTTGGTCGTTCTTCCCAACTTTCACCTCTATGATTAGTTATCTTTATCATGTGGATCATTTTCCACGGAGTAAAAATTAGGAATTGAATTTTGGATTAGGAATAGTTTTTTCCAACGAAAACACACTAATCAAGCTAGAAATATACATTGAATTCTATTTATCTTTACAAATACGTAATTGTTGTAGGTTATACCCTGACAATATACCTAAACGGGTATATAATGAACAATTTAAAGTTCAATTTCTTATTTTTTTAAAAAAAATTATTACTTTTAGTTTTTTTTTTAAATAAAATAAAGAAGCTTAATATAAGTGTAAAAAATGATACAAAAAAGCACTAGCAGTGTCGGACTAAAATGCTGTGGGAAATTTTTGCCAAGAGTACAAATGAGTTTGGTGTATGCTTTGTACTGTCGTCTGTTTTTATTGTAGTAATTTATATCAATTAAGATGCACCATATGTACCTTTGTCAAAAATTTTCATTTGAAAATTTTGTATAATCCCTTTAATTAGTTTATTCTAATCTATTTAATTAACTTTTCATTTCCCATAGAGTGTACTTTATTATTAAATTAAATTAGCTAATTAAAATTTTAATCACCTTTTGTCCAAGAAGACAAAATCAGCACGACAAACACCTAATATATATACTAAGTACAGTAGTTATTAACGTTGGTAACGTCAATCCATATGCTACTGATCTGTAGTATTCTAATGAATTCAGTTTGGCAGATGTTATATGTCATATCCACTAGAAGAATATACTATGCTATCAACTGCAAATTCTTGCAATTATAACTGCACTTTGTTCAGCTGACAATATATATATGTGCATTCATCAATAAAATAATCAAGGACCTGCATTTTACCAATGGTGATCTGTAGGCAAAATGTAGCTAGTAGTGTAGTTTACAACTTTATTTCTTTATACTTATGTAACAACCAAAAATAAATTAAAAAAAATAAATACTTATGTAACAACCAATGCTACACCTTAATTTCAATGGTAAAATACTGGATTCGGTCTTCCAATTCTTAAAATCCAAAGTTGTATTATAACACTTTAAAATATTATAATTAAAAAATTGATGTATAAAATTATGAACATTTAGGAGTGATGAATGAGTTATTGGGTCAAAGAATGAGGCCAAACACCTTGTGCTTAGATGACATGTAATGACATTTTTCATGTGGGAGATCATGAAATCGAACCTCAAAATAAAGTATGTTTAAACAGATATTACAATGTAAGAGTCAGTAGCATTCAAAAATAAATAAATAAATAAAGGTCAAAGAATGAGAATGAAAACCGCAGAAGTAAATCTTATTAGGACCACCAATATATGTTTGGTAATTTAGTAATAATTTACATAAACGTATACGTATGCATGCATAATTATACCATTTATACGCAATCGCATTGTTTAAAATCATTACATCGCTTTGCACGTGGATTGCACGCATCTACCATAGCCGTCGAACGAAGAATAATACCAAAACAAGTAAAAAGAATTTGATTGGCTGTTTTTACTACTTTTCTTGAATTATTGGTACGTTTGGTATTTGGCGTATTGCTCTTTCTTCCCTGGAATGATCTTCCAGATTTTAATCCAACCACCATATAGAAAGTAAACAAAGGTGTATATCTATCTATAATATTATATATAACTATAATATGGTTTCTGCCACTCGTCAGTACGGTTAGTATTTACGTGTACCAATCACATTCACATAACTTTTTATTTTTTTTTAAAACCATTCACATAATATGACATTTGAAGATTTGTATACTATTAAAGTCAGAATTCACATGGATCATTCATTAACATATTCTACCCTAGATATAATAACATTAGAAAAATATTATAGAAGTTGAATTGTGAAATTTGTAAATAATTACTATAGCTGAAATTTTTTGTACATAACATATTGTATTCTTATCAGGGATGGAGTCAGAAATTTCATCCAGTAAAGACGAAAAATTAAAATAAATAAAATATTTAAAAAAAAAAATTAATCAAGCAGAGAAATTCAACCTCTTGACCTCTACTACAACACATACATACATACTTACATTTAATTAAACACTTCATGTTTGAGTAATATATATCTAAACATTTACTATATATATATATATATATATATATATATATATATATATATATATATATATATATAGGGATGGAGCCAGAAAATATGTTGAGGGGGGACAAAGAAGTAGGGATGGATTGAATGGCGGATTCAGAAATTTTTTTCAGTGAGGGGAAAAAATTAAAATAAAAGAGAAAGTTTGAAAAAAAAAATGAAACACTTAAACAAGTATAACAATAATTATTGTTGGATATAGAGAAAAATAAAACACATTAAAACTTTATAAAAATATTTATAACAAAATATGAAACATAATTAATTTGATAAAATAATTCGAATATAAAACACATTATAAATTATACATTCTATTATTAATATAAAGAAAGTTATATATATATATATATATATATATATATATATATATATATATATATATCCCATTATTAATATAAAGAAAGTTATATATAAATCTCATTATTATTAATATAAAATAGAAAGACATCTCATTATTAATATAAAAGAAAGTTATATATATCGTGCCAAAATTTAATTGTATTAAGCAAAGATGTGAAGAAGATTATAACATTGTCCATGCAAAGACTCAAACCCAAGCTATTTTGAAACCCATACACATTTCCTACCACCTTGTCTACCAAAACTTTTGTGTACATATTCTGTTTTATAATACTAATATAAATTATGTACTATATATACATATTATATACAATATAGGGTAGGGGTGGGGTGGGGTGAGGAGGGCAGATGCCCACCCTTTGGATCCGTCTATGTGTATATATATATATATTCAAGGACCCCTATATATAAGGGTGAGATGGAGCGGAGGAGGGGGATAGGTACCCCGTGCCTCCATACTGACTCCGCCCATTATTCTTATGATTCAATTTGGATTGTGCTATACCTGGAAGAAAGCTTGATACAAAATTTTTTGACATGCACATTATGATGATAATAATTAAAAAATAAAATAAAAACAAAACGGAGCTAGGGGAGCTAGTTGATGTGTTATAAAACCAGCGGCCGGTTAATTCTTTCCCTTTCAAGAATACAACGTTTGCAGCCCACAAGATTACCTTGAAACCATTCTTTCTCTGCTAGCTTTTGTTGTCTCCTAGTAAATTGTCTGCTAGCTACGATGACCACCCAATTACCCAAAGCTCACCTTTAAACTGCTTCGTGGAGCAACATATATAACAGCATTATATTATATGGGTACATAAATATAACTAAACCACCAAAAAGTATTAGTGTACTATGGTAGGGCTAATTTACCTTAATTTTATTTACTCTATCTGTAATACACAAAGGCCCGATTTGGTAAAATAGTGAGCTTATCAGTCAATTTTGGTTTATTTAACTACTATTAGCTGTTTGACTTAGTTAAACAATCAATATGATTGTTTAATTAATTAGCTTTTTGAAACAATTTATTGCTCTAAAATGCTAAAATTCAAAAAGTTACTCAAAGTAGCATTTTTGATTAGCTTTTTGAGAAATCATTTTGTATGTAATCAGCTAACAACTAATTTACCAAACACATTTTTACAATCAGCTAATGCTATTAACTAGTTAAACCCACTAACCAAATTAGCTAACAACCATTTACCAAACTCCCCAAAATGAGTGCTAATTGGAAATGGTAATAGAAAACCTATGAGTGTGCAAGCTAAGGGTACTCATTGTCATCTTTCTCTTGTCTGACAAACACTTGGCTGTGTACCGGTGCAAGAACTAGGAAGTCACATGTAATCAACAACTAAAAGAATAAGAAAATATACATATATATTTATAAATTAATTAGAAGAAGCTTTAGAGTAGTGGATTAAAGAGTTGAGTTCTCAGTTCAATGATGAACTGCTTCTTTTACTTCTGACAATCTAGGGTATTGGCCTTTTGTCCGTGTCTTATATTGATCAAAATACAAGAAATACAAAAACTAACATATCAACTTGGTGCAGCAGTTGGTAAGTACAATGTTAATATATCCATTTAAAATCAAGTGCTTACCACTAATGCCAACAATAATAATTAATAACGAACAAGTAACTTTATTTATTTATTTTTAATATTTGTAAATTAGTTTTGTCATGTTTCGATGTCAGGATGTTGAACTCGACCATCCAAACCTCTGTTCAAAAAATTGTAAGGTTGAAGTTCAAACAATCACAAACATTGTAAAGGGTGCCTCACATTTGCGTGTGCTGCCCACACCGAATCTGGATGGATTAGTCTCACAATGATGATGATGGTGATGAATCGATGATACCAAATATCATATATCTTTAAAAAAAATTGATCGAATATCAAGTTTTTTTGGACATTGTATATATTGTGATAATAGAAAATTATTAATTGTACATTTGAAATTAAGTATATATTCTCATTAGTTTATCATGAAATAGATAAAAGGAAAAAAAAAATTGAAAAATTGAAAAATGAAAAAAAAAAAAAAAATAGCATGAGCACGTCAATTAGCATAGTAGTTCCTCACCTGACTTGATGTCACGATAGAAGACGACAATGTGAGAGTGCATAAAGACTAGGTTTGACCGGTAGGCTATCCTACGATTTGGGATAATCAAAACTAATGATATATTAATAATTACTTTAACTAAAAAGAGATAAAATTGTGTGTTTGGAACAGAAACTTCATAAAAAGACTGTATGGTCTGACTGCTATACAAGTCTAACATAAAACAGTAAAGATCTGTGATCTGTGAAGCTGTCAAATTAAGGACACTCTTAGACTAATTGCTCATTAATTATAAAATAAATTGCTACTTGTTAATGTTTATATGTTATAAATATATACACGGAATGTATATGCCTTAGCCTATGTTGTGCTGGTTATTACACAAATATAAAGAAATAAAGTTATATATTTAGTAACGCTTAATTCTAATAATTAGTATCAAATCAGATTACAAGTTCTAAGTAAAGAAATAAAATTATATTTTCGTTACTAATTATAAATATTTTTTTTGTATAGCACAAACAAGTATGTAACTATGTTATGTAATACTCCGTAACTATTATTTATGATGCATGACTATACATTCTAATAAATAGTTTATGATTTATTTATAAATTATTGACTTAAGTAAATTAATATGAATTTTAAAATCCATAACGCATAATCTTAATAATATAATCACGTAATTATATAAGTATGGGTAATTGTATTGTTGAAATAATTATTGTCTTCATTAAAAAAATAAAATGATAAGCATACAAAAAGCCATACGTAGCATCCAGATTTGTTTTATTTATTCATTAGAGAATGTAAAAGTTTTATTAATTCATCCAGATTTCATTTCAGCAAATGGTTTTCTTGCCTAATCCTAGGATGGTAAACTAGTACACAGTTTTCTTGGAGGCGTGATTGGAGATTTTGTATTTTAGTTTGAATTTTCTTTTTTTGTGGATCCTGAAAAGGACAAGGATGGACATATATTAAGGGAGTGGAGTGTAAGAAATCTAGGGTCCGACGTAGGATCATATGTTTTGCTCTTAATTCTTAAATACACCTGCTACAACTAGCTGTCCGCTTGCTTATAATAATTAAATTTCCTAATTTCTTTACAATTATAATATTAATTGTTAGCGAATATTTTCAATGCATATCATCAATAGTCCAAGACTACTATTGCAATTCACAAAAGGTCTTCAGTTATGTTTTTAAATTTTTAGGCAAAAAATTCTGATGATAAATTGATGAATTTGATGTTCAAATCTTCGTCTAAGAATTTTCTTCTGACACCTTTTAATTTTACTTACCAACCAGTCGAATGTTGTAATTAGTACATAAATATAATTTTACTTAGATATACTTATTTAGCAATCAACATTATGCATTAAATTTACAGAGTAACAATAAATTAAATTTGACTATTCGAATTTGATCTCCACCCAACACTCATTAATTTCCCGGGGCCCAACTTGTATACTCTAACGACATACGCGGCTTATGGTAAGTTAAATAGTTTGGAAACTGCACTATAATAACATAATATAATATAAATAAAATTTATAATATATATATATATATATATATATATATATATATATATATATATATATATAATTGTTTGCGCAAAACTTTGAAAACAGATTAAAATTCCTAGGAAGTTGCTGTTTGTGTGATCGTGTTGATTCTGGACAAACAAATCTTCTAAACATGCCCTTCGCCTGTGCTGGTCAATCATTAATAACAAATTAATAATATTAAAATTTTAATTAAAACAATCCTCTAAATGAACAATAACTAAGACTTGCTTACAAAAGGTGAAATTCTGTGACCCCAAGACCTAATGTCCGGCCCAGCAGAAAAGTAAAGAGATAAATTAGGGTGATTCAACGGTTTATTAAGTGAGAGAATCAGAGTCTGATGAAACACCACATTCGTGTAACTCCACACTGTGAATAGTAGAGCTCGATCATGTGTATTTACTCACAATTAATTACTCTAAAACCAACTTAACTCTCCGTGCGAACAACCATAACTAATTTTGGTCACTATATATGGTTGAACGCCAATCGTTATGCGTTGGACCCGTGTCCAGCATGCATGCTGGACACGGGTAACAGTGCCGTTAGGCACTGTTATCTTCTTTTTTTATTTATTTATTTATTTATTTATTTATAATTTCAGACCGCTTCGTTATAGGAGTATATGTTCATAATTTTATTACTATATGTTAATAACTGTACATTCATAACTCCATAACTGTACGTTCATAACTCTATAACTGTACATTCATAACTCCATAACTGTACATTCATAACTCCATAATTGTACATTCATAATTTTTGAAGCTCTATGTTCACAATTTTAAAGCTCTATGTTCATAATTTTATCACTATATGTTCATAATTGTAAGTTCATAATGTCAGAGCTCTTTGTTCATAATTCGATCAATAACTGTACATTAATAATTCCATAACTGTAGATTCATAATCTCATAACTATAGATTCATAACTCCATAACTGTAGATTCATAACTCTATAACTGTACATTCATAACTCCATAACTGTACATTCATAATCTTCGAAGCTCTATATTCACAATTTTAAAGCTCCATGGTCATAATTTTATCATTATATGTTCATAATTGTAAGTTCATAATGTTAGAGCTCTGTGTTCATAATTTCATAATTGCATAACTGTACATTCATAACGACATAACTGTACATTCATAACGGCATAACCGTACATTCATAATCCAAAAAAAATAACGCCGTTAACGGCAAAACGCACGCGAATTTTTTTTTTTTATAACTAAATGACGCGTTTTTTTTTTAAAAAAAAACGACGTCGTTTTGGGCCCGTGTCCACAATTCATTGTGGACACGGGTCCAGGGCATAATTTGCCGTTGAACGCTAAACCTAGCCAGTTCGTGGTCATCTTTGAAGCACGTACATAAAATCAAGATAAAGAATCGCCGTTGGTCTCCTAAGAAATGTACAATTGTAAGTTGTAACCCACAAAATTTGGTAAGGAAATCCAAGGGCCAACCACCGTATTATTTTGAGAAGCTCAACACAGAAAAAGCGTCGTTCAAAATGAGCTTAGGTTGTCGGGTGTTCCACAGTCGTACGACAATGAAATCTACACTCAATCCTTCCTGCCCTTTTGAAGGTTAGCTACACATTGTGCAATTTGCATGCGCTTGGAGCGGCAATGATGCCATAGTTAGTGCGGTTTGATTGAGACTAGCACCCCAATTGCCTATTCAAATTAAAATTGTTATTTTCAAAATGGATTATTGTACCAACCCTAAGGGACTCAACTAAAACTACATAGAACTTTACAAAGTGAGTACATGAGTGTGTGTGTAAGTATAGATAATTGTTGGGCAGAGGTGAAGAGCTAAGTCGAACACCATGTGGTTAGCTAGGGTGATTGTTGGGCACATCATTCTGCCTCTCGAAAATTTGATGACACAAAAAAATAAAGTCGCGATTCGACTATATATCATTTATATCTTTTGCTGTAGTAACGTAGTAAGCGTTAGTTGAGCCTAACAATAATGAATTAAATTGGCTATTTTATGGTAGTTGGAGACAACACTTACCAAACACTTAGAAAATGTTCACATTGAGCTCCCAATTTGCAGCAAAATAAACACAGACTTAATTACATTGGTCTAACCCAAGAAAATCAGATTTTTTGTTGTTAGTGTTCACACTGTAGTTTAGCCATGCTTTGAAAAACCCTAACACTCTCCTCCCCCAATATGTCCACTTTTGACCGTGGAATCATCCTTCCTGTAAGATAGGAGCTAGAAGCATATATCTTTGAGCGAGTGCATTACGCCATTTTGCAGTCAAATCACAACAGGGGACCATTTGGAAAATTATACCAAGCTTAAATTATTAATTAAAGACAGTAGTTGATTAATTAAGGATCCAGTTTTATGGTAACCAAAAACTTCAATAATTTATGATAGTTAATGGAATGAAAAATCGTGAGAAAGACTGGTGGTGTAAAATTATACAAAACTTCAATGGAAATGTTGTTATATTTGAAAATTTAAGGTTGTGTTTATTTCAATTATCTAGTTTTCATTTCTTCAAGAGAAAATGACAATTTTAGTACTTAAATTATAGAAAATCCCCCTTCCCCTTTTCCCAATATATATATATATATATATATATATATATATATATAGAAAAATAACTAACTCAGTCCTTAATTTATTAGTGTATCCACTTTTAGTCATCGAATCTTGCTCAAAATGACAGTTTTAATTTAGTCATTGGGCTAAGGATAATAGTTCTATGCTAGAGGTAATGAGGTAATTAAGACAATATGTTAAGTCTTTAAAGTGTGCTGATATATATATATATAATTAAAATACGATGATGATATAATTTTGGTTAATAGATCTATTAAAAGTGTCACTTTGATAAAATTCAAAAACTAAAAGTGACTACGCTAATTTTCCTTTCTTCTATTATCCATTCTATATTCTTTTTCTTTTTTTGTTAATAAAGCATCCTAAAAGTGGAATAAACTTCAATAAAATTGCAATTATAATCGTGATACTAAGAATGAAGTTAGTCTAATAAAAAGCAATAGGTTGTGAAAATAGCTACGCTTCGTACTATCATTTGACAATTTTATGAAATTATTTGATTAAAAAACAATAATAAGAAATTAAGAAATTATGAAAAACACATAATTTATGTGAGAATACATACATAGTTACCATCATTATATTTATATGTAACATTAACAGTATATTTACAAAATTTCTTTCTATAACAGAACACATGATATACGTTTCTTCACTCCTCTACGCTCCAACATTTGTCTTCTTCTAATAGAATATAAGAAATATACAACATAATTCTTAATGATGGTTCGATGCCAGAGGATGATTGACAATTATGAACATGGCATTAGCATGTTAGGCAAATAATATCCCGTGCAAATTGACTTGTTTAATCATCTAATTCTGTACGGGAAATTACAAAAAAATATTGAGTTCAATATATGATCGCGAAAGTCTTGGTTGCTTGTAGGGAAAGAGTAAGAAATTGAAGAAATTATATAAAAATTTCTTCGCAAATCACCGTTTCCTGATTTGGCATACTGCGTTTATCCAACGAAATTTGTAGTCCCCGAAAATATGCTGAATCAGATATCTCAAAACGGGAAATAATTAAAAATTCGTACGTGTGATGAGGAAGATCGATTTTACATATATTTTAGAAATAATAATAATAATTTCAAAGCATTACTATAATTAACATTAATACATAGCCAGCTAAATATTTCAAAAATTAATTTGAAGAATTTCCACACCAGCTAAATATTTCAAGGCAAATTATGCCCTGGACCCGTGTCCACAATTCCCAAAACGACATCGTTTTTAAAAAAAAACGCGTCATTTAGTTAAAAAAAAAAAAAATCGCGCGCGTTTTGCCGTTAACGGCGTTATTTTTTTTTTTTTTTTATTATGAATGTACAGTTATGCCGTTATGAATGTACAGTTATGCAATTATGAAATTATGAACACAGAGCTCTAACATTATGAACTTACAATTATGAATATATATAGTGATAAAATTATGACCATGGAGCTTTAAAATTGTGAATATAGAGCTTCGAAGATTATGAATGTACAGTTATAGAGTTATGAATCTACAGTTATGGAGTTATGAATCTACAGTTATGAGATTATGAATCTACAGTTATGGAATTATGAATGTACAGTTATTGATCGAATTATGAACAAAGAGCTCTAACATTATGAACTTACAATTATGAACATATAGTGATAAAATTATGAACATAGAGCTCTAAAATTGTGAACATAGAGCTTCGAAAATTATGAATGTACAATTATGGAGTTATGAATGTACAGTTATGACGTTATGAATGTACAGTTATAGAGTTATGAATGTACAGTTATAGAGTTATGAACGTACAGTTATGGAGTTATGAATATATAGTTATTAACATATAGTAATAAAATTATGAACATATACTTCTATAACAAAGTGATCTGAAAAAAAAAAAAAAAAAAAAAAAAAAAAAAAAAAAAAAAAAAAGGAGATAACAGTGCCTAACGGCACTGTTACCCATGTCCAGCAAGCATGCTGGACACGGGTCCAAGGCATAACGATTGATATTTCAAACAACCAAACAAAAATCTCCATCTTGACAAGTTATAATTGGTCTTTCAACAAGTATTTTGATTAAATTAACTTTGTAATCCAAGCCTTCTATGTACCTTTTTGAACCATCGTTGTTTGGAAGACTATCTATCGAACATATATATTGGGCAAAGGAGTCTAACATAATCTATATAGTAGCAACTAGTATGCCATATCAGGAAGCAGAAATTGGATCAGTGTTTCATAATGCTGCTTCAATATTGGTATTATGCTAAAATAAGAAAGCCCAAACCCAACACCAGAACATCCCAGATTCAAGCCCAACATTATTGGTGCCTCAGTGGTAAATTTTTTTGGACTGATGTCATTGCAACATTTTAAATGTACTACAAATAACACTATTTGCACACTATAAAAATGTATACTGAATAAACTCCACTTTATAATTTTAATTGGTAAGAGTCACAAGGAAATAAACCAGGATACTTTTTAGTTAATTAACGTGGTTGATCAAATAGACCACATATCTGTTGTTAGATTACTTATTAGCAAGTGCAAGCAATGGCAATCGTTAGGGTAATAGTGCCGTTAGGCATTGTTATCTTCTTCTTCTTTTTTTTTTTTTTTTTTTTTTTTTTAAAAAAAAAATTTCAGACCGCTTCATTATAGGAGTATATGTTCATAATTTTATTACTATATGTTAATAACTGTACATTCATAACTCCATAACTGTACGTTCATAACTCCATAACTGTACATTCATAACTCCATAACTGTACATTCATAATTTTCGAAGCTCTATGTTCACAATTTTAGAGCTCTATGTTCATAATTTTATCACTATATGTTCATAATTGTAAGTTCATAATGTCAGAGCTCTTTGTTCATAATTCGATCAATAACTGTACATTCATAATTCCATAAGTGTAGATTCATAATCTCATAACTGTAGATTCATAACTCCATAACTGTACATTCATAACTCCATAACTGTACATTCATAATCTTCAAAGCTCTATATTCACAATTTTAAAGCTCCATGGTCATAATTTTATCACTATATGTTCATAATTGTAAGTTCATAATGTTAGAGCTTTGTGTTCATAATTTCATAATTGCATAACTGTACATTCATAATATAAAAAAAAAAAAAAAAAAAAAAAAACGCCGTTAACAACAAAACACGCGGGTTTTTTTTTTTTTTAAATTAAATGACTTTTTTTTTTTTTTTGAAAAACGACATCATTTTGGGCCCGTTCATTGTGGACACGGGTCCTGGGCATAATTTGCCAAGCAATGGGGCATAGTCTAAATCATACAAAACAAGTTGGGCTGGTCAGTGAATCTTACGACAATATTGATATAATCCTCCAAAATACTTATCATTTGAGCAAGGTCCTTTTGAGATATTACTTTGATTATTGGACCAATTGAATTATCTTATAACCCTATTAATCTATATATTGGTTGGATTCAGAGGCATGAACAAAGCCATGTCAACTTTAAAAGTGTGTAAATAATATATATATATATATATATATATATATATATATATATATATATATATATGTGTGTGTGTGTGTGTGTAATATTGACTAATTCTATTATATTCTTTTCTCTCTTTATACACTTTCACTTTTTTTTTTTTATAATAATTATAAGATCATATGTGATATGTATCTAGATTTATTTTAATTATATAATTCAATCACATTTTTATTCATTAGATATTTTTATATCATGCATTTCGCGTGTATTTAAAATAAGATAATATAAGAACATATATAACCATGTTCAAATAAAAATTAGATTTTACATAAAAACCAACAAACTAATATTATTGGTTAATCTAGAATAATCAATTGTGAAAAATTAAAGAAAAATGTAGTGATATTTATCATCTATTTTGAAGCACTTAATATTGCATTCACATGTAAATGACAGTGTGATTGAGATTTATAATAATATATACTTAAGAATACACTTATTAGTTATTTGTAAATGCACTATCAAACAAATAAATGTTAATGATATATAATGTAATAAAATTAAATATGACAATCACATAGTAGTTGATGATTAAAAGTCAATTTTTGTTATATATGTGTTTACTTAGCACGCACACGGGAATGTCAAATGGGAAAACTCACAGAAAAAACGACGACTCCAGACATTGAATATGTATAAATTATCATCCACAAAAACAACTTGCATATTCATCAAACACGTAGCTGGTCCAGAAATAGGGTGCCTCGTCATCAACAACGCTTCATTTTATATCATCGCTTCATTTTTCAATTTTTTTTATACATGAAGTATTTCAACTTAGACTAAATTAAGTCTAAGTCCTCAAAATTGCTATCCAAGCCATAAATTAATATAGTCCCATTAGTTCTTCTTCCTTCACCCAAAAGTTGAATTTTCAACTCCAAGAACCTATACGATGTGTTCTGACAAAGCATTTTAGAAGATATAAATCACGTAACTCAATGATTCAACAGTCAGGGCAAAATTACGGTGACTCAATGATTCAACCGTCATGGCAAAATACCTGTACACACAAGAAATCTATCCACTTTGAACATAATTGATCTCTGATCTCTTCCCAAATATTACCTACTAAATTATTAAGCTAAGTCCGTACGAGCTAGTCCCATTACTTCTCAGGCTCTCACCTCTATGGATACATCATAATTCATACACGGTCTCCCAATGACCCAAGTTCACAATAATATTCAATTTTAATGTGATTTATTAAACTAACTGAGCTAGTCATGCGCAATCGTTATACCATAGAACCGTTATCTTCTTCTTCTTCTTCTTTTAAATTGTTTTCTCTCTTAATTAACCGCGACTTTTCTTCTTTATTTTCACATTTCGCGGTTTCACTTTCTCTTCGCGCAAGCTTCTTCAACACTCATAAATTATGAATGTGCAGGCATAGGTTTATGAATGTGCAGTTATGAAATTATAAATATTCTTTTATGAGATCATGAATTTTCTGTTATAAAATTATGAATTTTCTGTTATGAGATTATGGATTTTCTTTTATGAGATTATGAATTTACAGAAAATTCATAATACATACTGTAAATTCATAATCTCATAATAGAAAATTCATAATTTAATAAATGTAAATTCATAATCTGAACATAAAATGCAAAACGCCGTTAACAGCACATTAATTAATTTTTTTTTTTCTGTCAAAACGATGCCGTAATGGTGAACACGTTTCCAAGACATAATTTGCTAGTCATGCGGGGACTAGTTCAATCTTTTTTTTTTTTTTTTTTTTTTATCAATCAACCCGACAAATAATTCAATGCCTTTAATATTTTCATATGTGAAATAATTTCCAGAAGACTTAATGCCCTCTTCCACGCCACTGCATTGTCATCAATCCTACGGCGCCTATCACAATAATACACCGGTCCTACATCCCCCTTAACTGGACCCCACGCCTGCCACCACATTAAGCATAGCAAGGCAAATCATCCGATCCTGCGCCTTTTTCCTCATAGTTCTCCTCTTTGGGGTTGTGATTCTGCAGTTAGTTTCCATTGCTCAAAAGAGTCTCACAATTTAATCCAATTTTCCAAAATTACAAAGACCCGATGGAGAACTATTCGTATTCCTCGTACCCAGACTCCGTAAATTCATCGCCGCGATCTCGAGAGATCGACTGTGAGAACGCTTCATGGGACGAGCCGCCTTCATCCAACTATAAGGTGAAGTTCATGTGCAGCTATGGAGGAAAAATCCACCCCCGACCACACGACAACCAGCTCAGCTACGTCGGAGGTGACACCAAGATACTGTCGGTCGAAAGAAACATTCGATTCTCGAGCTTTATGTCCAAGCTTTCGACTCTGTACGAAGCCGATGTTTGCTTCAAGTATCAGCTTCCGGGGGAGGACCTTGACGCTTTGATCTCGGTGACGAATGATGAGGACTTGGAGCTCATGATGCTCGAGTATGATCGGCTTCAGCGAGGCAGCAATAAGCCGGCTAGGCTCCGGTTGTTTCTGTTTCCGTTCGGCTCTCCGGCGGATCCTGGCTTTGGGTCCACCGACTCCAAGGCGGAGCGGCAGTGGTTTGTTGATGTTTTGAATTCCGTACAGATGCAGAATCTTGAATCTAACTCTCAACCGGTCCCGCCGGTGGAAACTCCCGTCGGCGCGGCTGATTTCTTGTTTGGTTTAGATAAAGGGCAACAGCAATTGCAAGGCGTTGGGAAGATTAAGGAGCCGGCTCATCAGCTGCCTCAGCGGCAGAGTGTCCCCGAAGTTTACGGGAAAGAATTCCGTTCTGGCTCCGAGTGTGGATCGGAGCACGTCATGGGAGAGCCGGTGGTGACGCCGGCGGATATTCACCGCCAGATTCAGGAACTCCAGAGGTTGCAGATATCAAGCCAGGAGCAAGCTATGTATAATAGGAAGAGTAGTGATGAGCAGAGCTTGAACCCCCCCAGGGTTTATCCGGGAGAATACTATCAGCCAAAAGCTCCTATCCCGGCGCAGGTGCCGGTGCCGGTGGCGAATCAGGCGGCGCCTCTCTGGCCGGAGCGCCACATCACTACCGGCTCTTACCCGACAAACGTGGCGCCGGTGGCGGCAAGCGAGCCGCCAGTTTACCTGGTCCAGACGCCGGCGGGAGTTTACCAAGCTCAGACGGTTCGACCCGTGACCGGTCAGGTCAGTCAGCCGTACTACGGCATGCAGCGAGTGGTTCCGGAATTTTACCGGGAGCAGGCGGTGTACGGTACGGTCCCACCGCCGTCGTCATTTCAACAATCGAAGATAGCTGGGGGGCCCCACAACCCCGAAG
This sequence comes from Ipomoea nil, assembly GCF_001879475.1. Lineage (NCBI taxonomy): Eukaryota > Viridiplantae > Streptophyta > Magnoliopsida > Solanales > Convolvulaceae > Ipomoea > Ipomoea nil. The sequence goes on from NW_017619749.1 coordinate 2,719,336, forward strand.
TGCCCATTGCCATGGTGCGCACGGCACCTCCTCCTCCTCCACCCGACCACGTATATGCTCACGTCAGCTACGACAACGTAGGGCGGCAGATTTACTATACAGCTCCCGCCGGACTAAATGTACTTCCGCAGCCGCTACAGCATCCAGCTGCGGCGGCAAACTCCGCCGCGACGGAGGTGGACGTTAGACAGAGTGGCGGCGCGTTATTCCCGGAGGGTAAAATTGTGACCAATAAGCCTTAGAGCAGGCGCCAGAGTTTTCACCTATCCAGTTGAAGTTCAAGAATTATATAAAATTGCATAATATAATTGTACTGGTGTGGAGTTGCGTTTGTACAAAAAAAGCATGTGGCAGTTTTTTTTTTTTTTTTTTTTTTTTTTTTTTTTTTTTTAAAGTTAGTTTATGTAACCTTCCATGAAATGTGTTATCAGTCTTATCATGATGTTTAACTTTGCTTTAAAAACATGCCCAGAGGTTTTCCAATTAGAAGATGCCAATTAATCCCACCACTATCACAAATATAATAAGATTTGAGGAAAAATAATTGATGGTTAACCTAACTTCTATGGAGGGGTGAATCACGTTTTAAGCAACTACCATTTGTCCTCTAATTTTATTGTTCTATTTTAATTACCTAAGCTATGGTTTTTGAGAAAACCTAAGCTATGTTTGCCTTGTTTGGTCAACAAATCCCTAAAAAAAAAAAAGAAATATTGCTAAGAGCATCACCAACTATAGCCTCTCTTTTTAGGGAGGTGGGGGTGGGGGTGTTTGAGCTTTTTTGTCCACATGGAGAGAAAGAAGGAGTGAAAGAGAAGAAAATAAATTAACAGATGGAATGATTTTTGTAGGACTCGTGAGCGGAGAAGAGGAAAAAAAAAAAGTCTTGTTTGGTGCACGCAATAAACACTAACCGCACACAATGACAACTGTTGGTTTTTGGGTTTTCGGACCCAGGGAGGTCCAACACAACCTTGGTCGGTGGATTCACCTTTCACATGCGGCTTATAGGAAAATAAGTAGAAAATATAACTCGATGCTTTTGTACGTGGAAACCGAAAGGAAAACCACGGGCCTTTTTGGGCGGTGCCAAGCCTAAAGACTTTCACTATTTTTGTAGGTATTTGTACATGTATTTGTATAGAATGTATGATGTAAGAATGTGGTTGCCTCTCTTTCTTTCATGTATTGGAACTTCTCTTCTAGTAAAAATGGAGTCTTCTTGAGTGAGAGTGGAAGAGTGGCGTAGGAAGAGTGATGGGGTCTTCCATTGTGCTCAAGAATGGAATCTTCTTCATGTGGTCTTCTTGCTTGAATGAATGGAGAGTGATTGTGGGAGAGTGCCCCCATGTGTGTGGATGAGTGAATGGATCCCCTTTCTTCTTGTCTTCTCCTCCTTTTATAGCTAGCCCATCCCCAAAAGTGTCCGTTGGACATTTAGTAGGGTAGTGATGGGTGATAATTAGGGTAGTAAGTAAGGGTTTAAGTGGGGGGTTATGGATAATAATAATAATAATTAGATATTTGACTAGTGGTAATGAGTGGGGTAATAATAGGGTAGTAAATGGGCTAACGGCTAGTTTTAGGCCGACCCTACACCCGTGCCGATTCCACACTCGCCGCCGACTCCTGGACCGAGCCGACTCCTTGGTTTGACCCGTATCTCTTTTGGGCTTGCTCCATTTTCTTCTTGGGCTTCCCTTCTTTGTCTGGGCCTTATCTCTTTTCTTCTTGGGCCCCGAGCCCACGGGGTTCACACCCCATCAACTAGTCCCTCACTTTTCTATGTCTCGTGCTTAGCAGGGCATGGAAAAGTATATTGTCTTGCCTCAAAATTTCCTTTATTAGCCCCCTCGATTTTTGCCGACTCTTTATTCAACATTCTACACGACTCCATCCTCATGACTTCTCTTTGTTTGCCGTATGACCGACTGCTTCAGTGGATGTGACCCTCCGGCTTCGAGCCCCTTCTATCCTTAGCCGTCGAAGTGAATCTTCGACTGTAACTTTTTCTTTCTCTAATAAACTTTTTTAAGGGTTCGGACTCCTGATTCCTTCTTTATTCGCCGAGTCCCTCAGTCGAGGCGACTCTTCGGTGGTAGCTTCTTTTTCTTCTAAGAAATGTCTAAGGGACAGTGCCCCGACTTCTTTTCCCTTTTCTCTAGAAACGTCTAAGGGTCGGAACCCTTGTTTCTTTTCTCCTTTCTCTAGAAACGTCTAAGGGTCGGAACCCTTGTTTCTTTTCTCTTTTCGCCGAGTCCCTCAGTCGAGGCGACTCCTTAGGCTTTTTCCTTTTCTCAGAAACGGTTTGGTGTCAGTGCCCCGTTGTTTCTATATATACTCGCCGAGTCCCTCAGTCGAGGCGACTCCTTTTGGCTTTTTCACGGAAACGACTAAGGGTCTGGGCCCTTGTTTCCTAACTCTTTCTCGCCGAGTCCCTCGGTCGAGGTGACCCATTAGGCTTTTTCTATCTCAGAAACAGTTTAGGGTCAGTGCCCCGTCGTTTCTCTCAATACTCGCCGAGTCCCTCAGTCGAGGCGACTCCTGTAGGCTTTTTCTCGGAAACGTCTAAGGGTCTGGGCCCTTGTTTCCTATCTTTTCTTGCCGAGTCCCTCGGTCGAGGCGACCCATTAGGCTTTTTCTATCTCAGAAACAGTTTAGGGTCAGTGCCCCGTCGTTTCTCTCAATACTCGCCGAGTCCCTCAGTCGAGGCGACTCCTGTAGGCTTTTTCTCGGAAACGTCTAAGGGTCTGGGCCCTTGTTTCCTATCTTTTCTTGCCGAGTCCCTCGGTCGAGGCGACCCATTAGGCTTTTTCTATCTCAGAAACAGTTTAGGGTCAGTGCCCCGTCGTTTCTCTCAATACTCACCGAGTCCCTCTGTCGAGGCAACTCCTTTTGGCTTTTTCTCGGAAACGTCTAAGGGTCTGGGCCCTTGTTTCCTATCTTTTCTTGCCGAGTCCCTCAGCCGAGGCGACTCCTTAGGCTTTTTCTTTCTCAGAAACCGTTTAGGGTCAGTGCCCCGTCGTTTCTTTACTTTCTCGCCGAGTCCTTCAGTCGAGGTGACTCTTTTGGCTTTTTCTAAGGGTCCTGGACCTTGTTTCTTTTCTTTTTCTCTCGCCGAGTCCCTGCTCGAGGTGAGTCCTGGCTATGATTCTTCTTTTCTGAGTAGACTTCTTTGTGGATGAGAAATTCTCCGAGCAATATTTTGGAAAAGTTTTTCTCGGGTTGTGCGGCACATGTGACTGGAAATTAAGCCTGCCCCATGTGCAAAAGAATCCATCCTCCAAACTCCCATAAGGGAGAATACCCGGTCAGACTCTTGGAGTCGGCTTTGAATAAATGGGCGGACCTCCCGGACCTACCCAATCAGGCTCTTGGTGTCGGCCTTTGAATAAAAGGGCGGACCTCCTCAATCTGTCTCATATTCCTTAGTATCTCCCCAGAATTTTAAAATCACACCTTTATGAGGAAAAAACATTCTCATGTTAAGGCAAGAGGGATTGATCCCTGACCTCATGATTTCCTTCCATAATCTTTGTACTTATTTTCCATACTTGCGTACTGTCTATCCAGGGGGATTGGCGAAAACATCTCCATAGTCTTTAATTCATGCCTTAAATTTCCATAAACCTTCTAGTGAAAGGTTTCAAACTCCAAGAATCTTGGACTTTAATTGTCATCAGCACGTAGGTATAAAATGCCTGCTTTTCCCAAAAAAAATATGTTTTGGAATGGCAATTACCATATTAAATATCAAGTTCCCTTATCTGGTCACCATGCCTTTTTCGCCTAGCAGATTAATCCTCAAATCTTCTTAAAGGCTTTCTTTCACTGCCTGACCGCCTTGCCGACTGCTTTGTCGTTTATGGTCGACTACACGAGGTTCCATGGTGCTTGGTGCCAGGTTTGGCAGTCTGTGACAACAATATGGCAGTGTAGGAAAGTATAACCAGAACCTCTCACATGATCAAGGGAAAAAACGGAGATTATTTGGAGCTTCACCCTCGAAACTCGTAAGTTTTACATTCTTCTGTAGAGGACTGAAAGCCGAGTGCCCCTTTTCACCCATCAGGTCAACACGAGGGTAATGCTACTGGTGGAATACTTATCTCATCTCCGGAAGAGCCACATAGCCGTATGACGAACCAGACTGGAGCATTCTTAATTTCCATTTCTCCTGGCCAAATCCGGTTCCGGAGCTTGGTGCTGCCTTGTCTGATTAATTGGTGCTTTGGCAGGAGAATAGTCTCCGCTCGGTCTCCAGCGATGATGGCCAGCGGCGGTCTGTGCGTTTGGTGGCGTTCTTCGCTCTCGGCCAGCGTTGGTGGTGAGGGCGGTATCGAAGTGGGAGTCGATCATCAGAATCCGCCACCGTCGACCCTTCCAATTTCTACCGAGCTTGTTGGACTTAAATGCACTTTCCAAAACGCAGAGAATCATCTGTATAGTTCTAACGATCTCACTGGCCAATCATATAAGCAGATCAGAGAGACTTTGAAGACGAGCTCGACTTATCACATTCCTGTGCCGAGTCCATCGCTACCGGCTCTTCGAATTTAGTCGGTGCCTTCAAGTTCGTAATCCAAGAGACACGTGACCGACTCCCAAACTCTTGCTGAGTACTCTCCTTGTCGACTTCCTACGTGAGTTACAACGCTGAACCCCTCAGTTAGACAACAAGTTTGATGACTTCTTGCTTCCTTTTATCACTCCTTTACTCAACATGAATGCTTCAATTCTGTTCTAGCGAGTTCTTGGCCAAGTCAGACGATATTCGAGGACCCATCCATGCTAGTGACAACTCACTTTTCTCCGAAGGCAGTTCTGTGGTGTTGCACTTGAGAAAGAATGGTGGGAATGTCGCGTTCCTCTCATCATGAGAACGGCATACTGCTCCGACTCCGCGACCGATCGCATGATGTCCGACTCCGTTGATTCGGCGCACTTGGCGGACTCGGCGAAATAATCGTGGACGCTTGTATATGCAGCGAATCGAAGGACTCGGCCTTCAATTGCAAGTGGGATTTTTCTCTTCTTCCCCTTTTTCTTTGAGAATGCTCCGTATTGCAATAAACCAATATTTCCATGCGTAGATGTGTTTTGAAAAACAGATAAACTATGCCGCCAGACTGCCGGGTAAGGCTCGTGAGGTCTGAATTTTCGACATCTCCTGGAGAGTACGCAACTTTGCCAAGGTGATTGCCTCAGCGTGAACGTTTAAACTGCCGATTTATAGTTTCGCCGATCAAGCTGCTAACGGCCTTGGGAGGGGATGGCCAATTGGTGCTTCATTTTCATGGTCTGAGTTCGAATCTGGCCACTCCGATTGTAAATTAGCGACGCTGGGATTTGACTCGCTGGCGGTGAGTTTCTGGCAACTTGAAATTTTCATACAATCGATGGCGTTGGTCTCGGAGTGGCGACGCCTCCTCCGACTTTTGGCTGATCAAGCTTGTTTGCTGATTCCCCGTCCTCGGCTGCCCTTCGCCGACTGTATACTCAACCACATACCAAGCATTCTCCGCCGTCGGGGAGTCGGCACCTTGTCGACCACCATGTCTGGACGTCAAAGATTGAATAGCGTGCAGATGCCAACTGTCGATCGCGAACTGGTCGGTCGTTCCTATAGTACTTGAGCGTTCTTCAAGTCCTCAATAATTCGTGGCTGCCCTGGCTTTTAATTAGATTGCATAGTTCCCTTTCTTGGTCTGCGACACCGACCGATGGCCAAAGAGAGTGTACGGTGACAAAGCTTACTCCAGAGTCTTATGATTTCCACCCTTTTACAGGGCGGTTCGCGTGTGGATAACGTGCCATATTCTTCCTCCGCCACATTCTCTGGGGCATGAATAACCGACCTGAAGTAGTCGGGGGACTCACCCGGCTTCCTAGACTGCTCAAACTCAGCCATTAGCCTCTCTCTGTCATGATACCGAGCTATGGCCTTGCCGGCGTTCAAGTTGTTGTCTTCGATCCATTCTTCTTTATTGATTGATTTTCCGTTTCTCTTTTCTCCAGCTGGCCACGTACCGACTGCATACTCAGCAATAGGACACGGGCGAATTGGCAAAAAGAGTCGGCGTTCCGGCTGGGCAGTTTGGCGGACGCGATTTCTAAGTCGATTAGAAACATTTGAAAGACGCGGTGAGAGCTCTCGGTCAAGCCAACCGATTCCAAGGAGTCGAATGCCGATTCCGTGTGACGAGTCAAATGCCGGTTGACCATTGCTTCTTCCCTTTGTTGGCTGGCGACTGAGGCGATAGAAGGAGGCGGCTGTTGAATTCAACTTTGCGCCAACACCCACCCTGACGACCGCATGAGTGGAGGAGGCCAAGGCCGAGTCATCGGGATTGCCTTTATTCGCCTCGCCTTCACCGCCCGAGTCTGAATCGTCGGGGTCTCCCTCGTCACCTATCCCATTCTTAGCAGAGTACTCCATGGCGAGCATTCGCCGTCACCTTCCTAGCCGAGCGCCCCATGTCGATGGCCTCTTTGAACGTTTCCCAGGCTGTATGGGGGCGGTGCAAGCCGGCCAGCTTAGAGCTATATGTCGGCTGATCGAGTTCGCTGGTGTCTTGGGGTTCGACGACCGTATAGTTATATGGGGAGCCACTCGACAAATATATTGGAGGGTATAAAGTATGTTCTCAAAAAGCGCTCCATTGCTGTTTTGATTTTTTTTTTTTGAGATTCTGCATGCTATGCTTGATTGCCACATGGAGCTTCATGATTTTCCTCATTCCTCTGCTGCCAGGCACATAATGGTGCAGTTTTTCTTATAAAAAGCTCCATGCTTGTTTGTTGTAGAGACTGCCACGTACAGTAGGTAGGTACTCTCCCTATGCCATATGTAAAAATATGGCAATTGTGTAGAAATTTTCTTTTTTCTTCGATTCTGCCGACCACACTTCCATGGACGATGGCCTCGGATTTTCTTATAATTGATTTGAGTCGGTGGGCTCAATTTTCTTGCTGTGATGGTGTTAGAATGTGTATACTGGGAGTCTCTTTTAAAAGCCTCTTTTAACAACATATTACTTTATCTGGCTCAATATAATTAAGAGAAAAACGGAGAAAATAATTATGACCACGGCGTTTACCGTTAAGGTCGTGGTGGGGGAACCATTTATTCGGCGTCCCGATTTCTTGATTCCCCAGCCGAGTCCCTCAGTGTGATGGATCGACCCTTCTCTCGCTAACAACTTTGAGTACTTTAATTTAAATACTACATCTAATTTAGATGATAATGGTTACCTCTTGTAGACCCCGACACGAAATTTTCTTTGCTCTCCTCTAGTTCTCTTCTTGGTCCCCGGCTCTCTGTGAACCTTCTCAATCTTCCGTCCGTAGTGACCGGACGCTCTCCGAAATTGCTCAGATAAAGAGGCAAACGTGACCTTTTGTCACGATCCCCACGGACGGCGCCAGTGTTGGTTTTTGGGTTTTCGGACCCAGGGAGGTCCAACACAACCTTGGTCGGTGGATTCACCTTTCACATGCGGCTTATAGGAAAATAAGTAGAAAATATAACTCGATGCTTTTGTACGTGGAAACCGAAAGGAAAACCACGGGCCTTTTTGGGCGGTGCCAAGCCTAAAGACTTTCACTATTTTTGTAGGTATTTGTACATGTATTTGTATAGAATGTATGATGTAAGAATGTGGTTGCCTCTCTTTCTTTCATGTATTGGAACTTCTCTTCTAGTAAAAATGGAGTCTTCTTGAGTGAGAGTGGAAGAGTGGCGTAGGAAGAGTGATGGGGTCTTCCATTGTGCTCAAGAATGGAATCTTCTTCATGTGGTCTTCTTGCTTGAATGAATGGAGAGTGATTGTGGGAGAGTGCCCCCATGTGTGTGGATGAGTGAATGGATCCCCTTTCTTCTTGTCTTCTCCTCCTAGCCCATCCCCAAAAGTGTCCGTTGGACATTTAGTAGGGTAGTGATGGGTGATAATTAGGGTAGTAAGTAAGGGTTTAAGTGGGGGGTTATGGATAATAATAATAATAATTAGATATTTGACTAGTGGTAATGAGTGGGGTAATAATAGGGTAGTAAATGGGCTAACGGCTAGTTTTAGGCCGACCCTACACCCGTGCCGATTCCACACTCGCCGCCGACTCCTGGACCGAGCCGACTCCTTGGTTTGACCCGTATCTCTTTTGGGCTTGCTCCATTTTCTTCTTGGGCTTCCCTTCTTTGTCTGGGCCTTATCTCTTTTCTTCTTGGGCCCCGAGCCCACGGGGTTCACACCCCATCAACAACGTTAATGGGCCTTTTGTTTTTTGTTTTTTTTTTTTAATGTTTCTCTATTTTCTTTTAAAAAAAAAATCATCCTCCCCCTCCCCCTCCGACACACTACTCCAACTAAAAGTAGGGAAAAGTGGAATGCTATTATTACTTAGCATCCTCAATTGCACTAGTTTTTGTACAAGATTTTAGAATCCAAGTAAGGAAGAGAAAGAGATGAAAAAAAAAAAAAAAAAAACCTAGAAAAAAACAACTCTTGGATTAACGCGTCTCACACGACCAATGGAGTACCTTTTTCATATTTGGTGGGGTCCACTTCAGAGACTAAAAATCAGGTTCTTGCATTAAACTCTCAATCATTCTCTCTCCTCATCCTCTTTCTTCCACTTTAGCCAAAATATCTTCAAAAACCACGCCAAAATCTCTATTGTATATGAGAGTAAACCCTTACAAACCATTTTTCGGATATTTATATAGTTTAAACCATCAACTATATATGCTACTTTGACTAAGAGTTTTTTGCACTTTTGGTCCCACGACTATAGTGGCATTATCATGATTTATTCGCGACTTTCAAACCTTGCAATCTCAGTCCACGACTATTTTTTTTGTTGCAAAAATGGTCCTTCCGGCTAATTTCCGTCAAAATCTCACCGGAGAAAAAAAATTCCCATTTCGAACAGGGATAAAATAGACATTTACATTGACCTTGCAATCTCGGACCGATGTTGACATCTTATTCTGATCAACGTGCGAAAAAAAACCCCAATCGTATTTTTGTCTCTGGCAATTGGTTTTTTTTTTTTTTTTTTTTTTTTTTTTTTTTTTTTTGGATTTTATCGCACTTTGGTCATAATAAGATGTCAACCGCAGTACGAGATTGCAAGGTCAATGTAAATGTCTATTTTATCCCTATTTGAAATGAGGAATTTTTCCCCGGTGAGATTGACGGAAAATTGGCCGGGATAACCATTTTTGTAACAAAAACAATAGTCATAGACTGAGATTGTCAGGTTTAAAAAGTCACAGACCAATCCTGATGGGACCAAAAGTACGAAAAACTCCTTTGACTAATTATGAAAAGTAACTACATTAAAATTTTTCGGATATCTATATAGTTTAAACCATTAATTATGCTATTTTGACTAACTAGTATTTGCACCCGTGCGATGCACGGAATTGATTTGTTGTAATATATTAAGAATATATGAATCGATATATAATTATTTAAATTAGAACATCAAATATTATATAGTGCAATTAAATATATGGTTTGGATCGTTTATATATTTTGATGGTATCATTGCTTGAATTTGTGCAAATAATTGCTCAAATTAATAGCTAATGTCTAGATATACGCATACGGTGCTATAACTTTGAAGATTTTATTTATCATTGTTTAGAATTTTCATAAATTAGTAAAATGTGCTCGTTCTCTAACAACTCAGTTATAAAAATGAATTGGTATCCTTATTCATTTGTATGGAAGATATATATTTTTTGTCCAGATATATAACAATTTTTTCATTTAAAAAAACTTAATATCACCGATTATATTTACACATTATTGAAACCTCTTTGTAGACGACATTGGTAGTGACAACACAATCCTATTCATCTTCGTCTAGAGCTAACACCTTCAATCCATCAGGACGGATTACTTAGATTAAAATATATAACGGTATAATATTACTCGATTAGTTATCCTTTTATATTTTCAATCAATTAGTGATATCGGATTCATTTTCAGCCAATTATTCTTTTTTATTTTCAGTCAATTAATCAATTAGAATATCAAATGTAGTGATATTTTTACCTAATTTTCGTTCCATTTTTAATTGATGATGTAGAATTGTAGATATTATTATTAAAATATTTCCATTTCATTTTTAATTCACCTTTACTATTGTTTAAAATATGCATTTACTATTGATAATGTAGAATATTATTATTGAAATATTTTTCTCCAATTTTTAATTTTCATTCCATTTTTAATTAAAATGCAATGATCTGGTCATTTTTTTAGTCAATTATGGAGCATTTTTTTATTTGCAGTCAATTATTAATATTCATTTCCTTTTAAAATTTTCAGTCAATTAGTAATATTAGATTTATTTTCAGTCAATTATTTTTTTTTTATTTTCAGTCAATTAGTCAATTAGAATATAGATGTATTAATATTTTTACCTAATTTCCGTTACATTTAAATTTGATGATGTAGAATATTATTAATGAAATATTTTCGTTCCATTTTTAATTTACATTTACTATTTTTAAAAATATGCATTTACTCCTTCATGATGGAAATATTATTATTGAAATATTTTCTTTCTATTTTTAATATTCATTTGCTTCTAAACAAAAAGGAAAAAAAAAAAAAAAACTTTGGACTTCTCACTCCTTGCCCACATTGATGGCAAGCAATTATGTTTGTAAACATTTTCAAGAGCTCCTTTTTCCAAACATTTTCAATGTGAGATTAAAATGATCCCACATCATTCTTCTTTTTTTTTTTTTCTAATTTTAATTTTATTTTGTATATCGTTTTGTTTGGATGATTATGATGATGATGATGATGATGATTATTATTATTATTATTATTATTATTATTATTATTATTATTATTATTATTATTATTATTATTGACAATTTTAAAAAATTGAGATTGAAAAATTCACCAAAATTTTAACAAATTCGTCATTTTAACAATTTATCTTTAATCAAAACACTAAAAATATTATTTAATAACTTAATAATTTGCTCTAAACTGCTAAAAACTAAAACAATACATACATTTTGGGTTAATCTTTCCCAACCCACTAATAATTAATAAATAATAAATAATGAATAAATAAATAAAAACTAAAATAAGAAGACAAATCTAAAGTTTCTTAAATAAGAACCTTTTAACTTCTCGATACTTGCGACATTGATGGACAAACAATTATGTTTGTACCTCTTATATAGAGGAGTTCAAGAGCTTATCTTTTCAAACATTTTCAATGTGGGATCAAAATAATCTCATATCATTTACAAAGGGACGGGCTCCCCTTTGTCTTTTTTTTTTTTTTTTTTTTTTTGTTAATTTTAATTTTATTTGGATTATTATTATTATTATTATTATTATTATTATTATTATTATTATTATTATTATTATTATTATTATTATTGTTGTTGTTGTTGTTGTTGTTGTTGTTATTGTTGTTGTTGTTGTTGTTGTTGTTGTTGTCGTCGTCGTCGTCGTCGTGTTGTTGTAATTTGATTATTTGGCAAATTCGACAAAATTTTAACAAATTCAAATGTTTAACATTTTATATTTAATCAAAACACCAAACATATTATTTAATAACTTAGCAATTTGCTCCAAACTGCTAAAAACTAAACCAATACATCTACATTTTGGGTTAATCTTTCCCAAACCCCCTAATAAATTTTAAAAAAAAAATAAAATAAGAAACCACTAAGATAAGGTTTATTAAATAAGAGTCTTTTGACTCGTTGGGCTTCAATAGGTGAACATATATTATATGTAACAGGTCAATTGAATAGTTATGCTGTGGAACCGTGTCCACCTTGCAAGGTGGACACAATTCTATGTTAATAATTACTGAATTATATGTTCATAATTATAAAGCTATATATTCATAATCTTTGAACTTCATATTCATAATTATTGAACTCTATATTCACAATTACAAAACTATATGTTCATAATTACTTAATTATATGTTCATAATTATAAAGTTATATATTCATAATTTTTGAACTTCATATTCACAATTATTGAATCTCTATATTCATAATTACATAACTATATGTTCATAATTATAGAACTATATATTCATAATTATGAACAATTATGGAACTGTGTCTACCATGCAAGGTGGACATAGTTTCACATCATAATTTGTCGGGTCAATAGTACTCAAAAATAAAACATGAGCATTTGGACTTCTCAATACTTGCCCACATTGATGGTCAAACAATTATGTTTGTAAGAGGAGCTCAAGAACTCCTCTTTCCAAACATTTTCAATGTGGGATCAAAATGATCTAGCATTATTTACAAATGGAGCCCGTGGATCCCTTTTGTCTTCTTCTTATTATTTTTAATTTTAAATTTAATTTTATTTTGTATATTGTTTTGTTTGGATTATTATTATTATTATTATTATTATTATTATTATTATTATTATTATTATTATTTGTAATTTGATTATTGATAAATTCGCCAAAATTATAATAAATTCGTCATTTTAACATTTTAACTTTAATCAAAACATCAAAATATCAAAATCAAAATATATTATATAATAACTCAATAATTTGCTCCAAACAGCTAAAAACTAATACAACACATACATTTTGGGTTAATCTTCCACAACCCCTACTAATAATAAATAAATAAAAACTAAAATAAGAAGACAAAGTTAAAGCTTCTTAAATAAGAACCTTTTGACTTCTCAATACTTGACCACATTGATGGGCAAGCAATTATGTTTATAAGAGTCTCATTGCTCCTCTTATATAGATGAGCTCTCTCTTTTCAAACATTTTAAATGTGGGATCAAAATGATCCCACATCATTTACAAAGGGTGTCGGTGGCTCGCCTTTGTCTTTTTTTTTTTTTTTGGTTAATTTTAATTTTATTTTGTATATAGTTTTTTTTTGGATTATTATTATTATTATTGTTGTTGTTGTTGTTGTAATCTGATTATCTGATTATTTGGTAAATTAGTCAAAATTTTAATAAATTCGTCTGTTTAACATTTTATATTTAATCAAAACACCAAAAATATTATTTAATAACTTAGCAATTTGCTCCAAACTGCTAAAAACTAAAACAACTCATATACATTTTGGGTTAATCTTTCTCAAACCCCCTAATAAATTTAAAAAAAAAATTAAAAAAAAAAAAAAACTAAAATAAGAAGCCATTAAGATAAGGTTTCTTAAATAAGAGCCTTTTGACACGTTGGGTTTCAATAGGTTGAGAAAGTTTACATGTTACAGGGTCAATCGAATAGTTATGTTGTGGAACCGTGTCCACCTTGCAAGGTGGACACAGTTCTATGTTTATAATTACTAAACTATATGTTCATTATTATAAAGCTATATATTCATAATTTTCGAACTTCATATTCATAAGTACGTATTGAACTCTATATTTATAATTACAGAACTCTAAATTCATAGTTACTGAACTATATGTTCATAATTATAAAGATATATATGCATAATTTTTAACTTCATATTCACAATTATTGAATCTCTATATTCATGATTACATAACTATATGCTCATAATTATGTTCACAACACTATGTTCATAATTATAGAACTATATGTTCATAATTTTTTGGACTTCTCAATACTTGTCCATATTAAAAATAATTATAGAACTATATATTAAAAATAGAACTATATGTTCATAATTATAGAATTATATATTAAAAATAAAAAAGTCTTTGGACTTCTCAATACTTGTCCATATTGATGGGCAAGCAATTATATGTTTGTAAATGCCCCTCTTATATAGAGGAGTTTAAGAGCTCATCTTTCCAAACATTTTAAATGTGGAATCAAAATGATCCCACATCATTTACAAAGGGAAGCCACCTTTGTCTTCTTCCTTTCTTTTTTTTTTTTTAAAAAATTTTAAATTTATTTTGTATATAGTTTTGTTTGGATTATTAAATTTATTGTTATTGTTATTATTATTATTATTGTTATTGTTATTGTTATTGTTATTATTTTAATTTATTTTTATTTTTTTATTATTACATTATTACATAGGATTTTTATTATACTTGAACAATAATATTATCAATTATATTATTATATTATAAAATATAATACCATACATAATGTTACCAATTATGCAATATTACCAATTAATAGATTTTTTTTTTTAATTTCCATTAGACATTTACTTACCAAATAAGCTTTACTACAAAAGTTTGGGCGGGAAAATGAAATTGGATGATTTTGTTTGTTTGTTTGTTTGTTTTTTTTTTTTTTTGAAAAGGGATGATTTTGTTTTTATATAATAATAATAATAATAATATATAATATATAATATATATATATAGATTAATATTACCCTAATACTTAATTTATAATTCTGATTTTAAAATTCTTATTATTATTATTAACATTAACATTTGATTAGTTTTATAAAAAAAAAATGCAAATTCTAAAATTTGTATGAATAAATTTAAACTCTAATCCGACGCATTTCCTTATATGATTGTATAATTCATTTTATATACACATAATATTTGTTAAAATGAAAATAGGAAAAATTCTATAATATAATTTCATTAATTATAATTTATATTGATAGATTTATAATTAAAAAATTACATCTAAAATTTTAAAAAGTTGCATTTAAATTTTGCATGATTATTATAGTGCATAAGTGTATGTATGATTAGAAATATTCATGTTTTGTTAATTTAATAATTTCATTTCTTTAATTATATTTCATATTTTATTAATTGTAATTTAACTAAATTGTCACAAATATTTCTAGGGAAGAAATCTTATATTTCTCAATTTCTTTAATTATATTAATTATAATTACCAAATATTGTGACAATTACCATAATAATTTCATTAATTATATTACTTATATTAATTATAATATTTGTAATAATCTCTTCCAAAATTTAAATACATTACCATAATAATCACACAAAATAATGAAAGAAAAATTATTAAAATAATTATCTTTAATAAAAATAAGGAAATTATATTAAAAATTAATTATATATTAAGATAAGTATAATCTTTTTCATGCCAATATATTATATATTAAGTATAAAAATATATATGTATATAAATTACCATAATAATTACACCGAAAAAGGTAACAATATATAATTATTAGGTAATAATATTAATAATTAATTATTAAGGTAAGTATAACTTATTTTGTACTAATAATATTATCCATTATATATATATATATATATATGTATATATATATATATATATATATATATATATATAGATTTTGGATCCGGTGAGGTTAGCATTGGCAGGTGAGGTGGTGAGGCTCAATCTTGTATATTTATTTTCATATTTTGACGTCTCAGATTTAATGTGGTATATTGCCTTGTGCGCTGGTTTTTTGTACATGTAGGGTCATTAATGTCTTTTTCTTTGTATCTTTATTAGGCAGTATTAATTATTTACCTGATTTTATGGGCTTGTGCAAGTTAATTATGGTTCAAATCGGATGTTTTATTTTATTGCACTTTTAATTGCCGTCTATTCAACTTCTTGGCGTTGCATATTGCGTATCTTCTCCGGTAGTCTCTTCGTTTCCTGCGATCTCTTCCGCGGCTGTGTCTTCTCCGTCCGGCCACTTTTTTCTAGCGCCAACGTTGTTCATCTTTGCCTGTGCCATTCTGTCAATCTTTGTCTGTGCCGTTCTGTCAGAGGTGATGGCCGGTTCTACCAACCGTCAGTCCAAGCGTCAGAGGGGTGCGTCTTCCGATAGCATTCCAGGTATTCCGGTCGCCGCGTTTATGATGTTTCGTTTTCTTTCGCGTGTGTGGGTTTGTGCTGGTCTTGCATGTGTATGTCGGCTAGACGAATGTGGGGATGGTTTTGGTCAGTTTACTTGGAGTGTAGCCGGGGTGTTAGGGTTTACTTGTGGGGCTTCTCGTCCATCTGTTTGCTTGGCGTTTTTTTTGTTTTTGGTGTTTGTTTTCCGGGTAATGGCGGGTTCCGGCGTCTAGGGACTGTGCATGGTTGTGTGGTCGGCGGGTTTAGGGGGGAGGGGTTTTGGGGGGCTTTTTGGGGGTGTTTGGCGGTGGGTTGGTTAGCGTTTCGGCAAGGGAGGTGTTAGTTCATGGAGTAGTTTTGATTTTTTTTTTTAAGTTTTTTTTTTTTTTTTGTGTTTTGGATGGCTGGGGAATGGTTTCTGTTCTTTTTTTTTTTTTTTTTTTTTTTTGGGTGTTTTTTTAAGGACTGTATGTTAGGCGGGGGTGTGTATTTGCCGTAATGTTTAGTAAGCGGTGGGTGCGTTTTAGAATTTCGGCATGTGCGATCTGGGTTTATTGTTCGGGGTTTCTTCCGTATTATGCTGCGCTAGTTTTGTTTTGTTTTTTTTTTTTTGTTTTGTTTGTTGGGTTACGGCGTTTTTCGGGCGCTAAGTTGTTTGCATGTCGTTGTATTTGGCGTTTTAGGGGGGGGGGGGGGGGAGGTTTGGTGTGGCTGTGGTGATTTTCGATGGGGTGGGTGGTGTACGGCAAGGGAAGGGTGAGTTGTTGCTTTAATTGTAGTTAGTTTTTTTTTTTTTTTTAATGTTTTGGGGTCGTTTTCTTGCGTTTGGTGCGTTGGTTGCGAATACGGCCTCATGTATGTGTCGAAATAGTTTTGCATTGCAGTATGTTCTTAAGTTGGTGAATTTCATAGTTTAAGTTAGTGCGTTATTAGTTATTGTGTGTGCAACTACACTGGTGCTGTGAAATGGTCATGTTTTTTTTTTCACGGTGCAGTGAAGGTATAACTACCCAGAAGTGAATCAAGATATGTTGGTGTGTGCGGGTGTGGTTATATGCAGTTGCATTACGTTAAATTGTAGCATTTAATTTATCACTACGTAACATATGTACCGCGTGTGTTTAATTTTGCTTTTGTAGGCAACCCGGCCTGTGTTTTCTTATGGTGGTGGGTTGTTTTGGTCCCTTCATTTTTTTAAAAAAGAATAATTTATTTTTAGTCCAGCGTGATGTGTCTGTTGGTCGTTATGGTAGGGGGTGGTGGTTGCGTATTAGGATTTCAGCGTGTGCAAATTCAATTGATGTGTGCATTTTATTTTTTATGGTGGGTGCAACTGTGTATTGAAGTGTAGGGTATGGGAATTAATTCGTACACTTGTTTGCACAAGCCATGTTAATTTATTATGTGCGTTATAAGTTCGATTTCGTTATAAATATGTTTTTGATTTTCATTTGCATTTTGGTCTTTGGGTTTGAGTTTATTTTTATTTTTATTTTTTTTAAATCAACTATTAGTGGTGTGTGCGCTTCGCGGATATGGTGGGTGCGGATTAATCAATTTGATTAATTTTGTAACATTTCGGTCTTCTATCTATCTATTTTATCTGTCAATGACATTTTCTTGTTTTATTTTTCTAAATCGTTTTTGGTTGTGGAGTATTCAATACGAACTCTGTGCAATAGTTTGGCTAGGGTTGTTCTTTTCTATTTTCTGCCGTGCAGGGCATTGTTATGGCACGTGCGAATTACATTGGTGGTGAGTTTGTTTCATTTATTATTTTTTTATGGATGGAAAGTTATTTTGTTTGGTTGTCTTTCGTGTAGAGAACAATTCGGAGTTGTTTGCAGCACCTCCTGGTGTGGGTTTGCCTACTGCCCAAGTTGTTCCACCAGTCCCTCCTGCCGAGGTGTCTACCCCTGCTCAAACGACATCATTCAAACTACGGACCCATTATTCTTTATGTGCTTTAATAATAACATGTAATTAGCTATAAAAAAAATATAATTAGCTACAACTTCTCATCTATCATTGTACTCCGGGAAACAGTTACACATTACAAACGGATATACACGTTCTCAATTTCACCAAGTGATTGGTTCATTACACATATATTGCAAATTACAATTCGTTCATAACTTTAAGCTAATCAGCAACTTGCACATGCATAATAACACCGGTGCATACATCTCCTATCATCTAACATTTTTCCACTCCCATATGAAAGCTAGACCCATTCACCAACTTGTCCTATATTCTGTATTATCAAATGTAAAATGCAAAAACTTCATTTCGCACAGATTGCAACACATACGTCAAAGTAGAGGTTGCGGTGCATGCATAGTGGGTTCAAACGCACGCCATAGCTATGTTACGTAATGCTGATTATAAAGCTTCGATTTCCCGTTTTGCTACCACTTCTAACAATTCGCACACACACCCACATAGCCCTTTACGCAGACATATACCGTTTGAACTGAAATCGATTATCGCCGACACATGGAGTTGCACACACATGCACTGTCGGTCGCACACACTTCACCATACCAACTGCACACACGTCTACACAAAGACCAATACAAACCCAGTTCAAATGCACATACCTGTAGCCGTATTAGCCATTTCCGCCACAGAAATTAGTACACCTTCGATATCTTCTTGCTCACCACGTTTTAATCACACCATTTAACATAATATTACTGCAATCTACTACCATTAATATCACATATATTCATATGGTAAATATTCCGTTTAATTTGTAACCATAAATAATTACACTATTAAAATTACTTCTTCACCCTTATGATTAAAATACTACCTTAATTACATTACAATCTCTTTCAATCTCAGCCTTCTATTAATATTGATTTAATGGATGGGATGGGATCTCATGATCACATCCATCTATGTGACCTCATGGGATCCGGAGCCTATATATATATATATATATATATATATACTTTTAATTTTATATTGATAACCATAGTCTATGTATATACTTTAAGAAAATATTCATTATTAAAGATTAAAGATGAGATATAATATAAAAAGTAAGTTATTTATTAGATTACCTAATATAATTGTCTTACTAATTGATTCAATGCTACTATGTATAATTCATATATTTGAAAACTTTTTAAATCGAAATATCCATTAATTGCCTTAATAATTAAAATAATTGTTAGTCAATCAATATTCAATAGTACTAAAAGTATTATTTGAATTTTTATACATAAAATATAATATTATTAAATCGAAATAATTAAAAATAATGTGTCCATATTACAAAAAATTTTATAATAGTAATTTTTATTGCATAATAGAATTTGGCAATTATTAAACATTCTTTATGGTAATTATTGTATGACTTTTAATACTAAAATTATTAGGTAGAATTTTTATAATTAAAGTATAATATTCTTAAGGTAAAATATTGCTTATATATGGTTTACCCGTATTAACCATCACTATTTTAAATTAATAAATAATTCTTTTAATATAATATATTATTAAATCTAAACATATGATTAATATTTATTCAATATTATTACGGAAGTATTACAATTATAAATTTTACTCCGTATTAAATTTTAAATGGCTTAGCATATCGAAGCAAACATGGTAAGTCAATAACATTATTTTACATTAGTAAAGTGATTTTATATCAAGGAATGTCAGATGAAGAATAAAATCAAAATAATACTCTATTGAAAAAAAAAGCTACGGTACTTAATCATTTTTTTCCTAAAAAAAAAAAAAATAAATGGCAAGAAAAACGTCTTGAAGGGAAAGACAAACTACTCTCTTATTACAAAAAATGTACACTTTAAAAACGGAGAAATTGAATCGAAACAAAGTCCAATGCTTTTATATATTGACAACTAAAAAATGCTTTTAATTTCATTTTGGTTTTTATTGTATTCTTAGTATGGTTCCCTCTATAAGTCTATATATATTTACATATACACATAATTCGTCCCTCGATCACAAAACTTTATCATCTTGATGAGCAAGGAACTCTTTTGCTTCCCGATCAATCTTTCTATATATGTATCTTCTCCAAAAAAAAAAAAAAAGACAAAAAAAAATATATATCAACATTTTTTCTTATGAACCACTTTTGTTGTTTAAAAACCATAAAATACAAAAAAATAAAAACAAAACAAAACCCAAAAAGAAGAAAAAAATAAAAGAAACTAAGATGATGAAAACCTCACCAATGTAAATCACGTATCAACCTCAACTGTGAAAGATCACATGATGATTAGAAGTCTATTGCTTCCCGGTCAATCTTTCTAGATCCGTATAGTATCTTCTCCACAAAAATAGACCAAAAAAAAAAGAATATATAACATTTTTTCTTACGAACCACTTTTGTTGTTTAAAAATCAAAAAATACAAAAAAATAAAAACAAAAACAAAACCCAAAAAGAATAAAAAATAAAAGAAACTAAGATAATGAAAACCTCACCAGTGCAAATCACGTATCAACCTCTACTGTGGAAGATCACAGGATGATTAGAAGTCTATTGCTTCCCGATCAATCTTTCTAGATCCGTATCTTCTCTACAAAAATAGACAAAAAAAAGAAAAGAATATATCAACATTTTTTCTTACGAACCACTTTTGTTGTTTAAAAATCAGAAAATACAAAAGAATAAAAACAAAACAAAACCCAAAAAGAAGAAAAAATTAAAGAAACTAAGATAATGAAAACCTCACCAACGTATCAACCTCAACTGTGGAAGATCACAGGATGATTAGCAAAAATCAATAAAATAATTAACCTTAGTTGGGGTTGTGTATGGTCATATAAGGTGTATTTATACACAATGGATGAGATCAAAAGGGTTTGGTATTGAAATTATAA
The DNA here is from genome assembly GCF_001879475.1 of Ipomoea nil. NCBI lineage: Eukaryota > Viridiplantae > Streptophyta > Magnoliopsida > Solanales > Convolvulaceae > Ipomoea > Ipomoea nil. The sequence continues at coordinate 2,739,962 of NW_017619749.1, forward strand.
AATGGTAAGAGATCTCAAGAAAGGTAAAATCTTTAATATTATTAAAATGCCATTTTGTCTAAATATTTGATATTACAAAAATGCCTCTAAGTTTTGGGGGGAAAACTTGGCTAGGAATATTTTACTTTTATATATATATAGATATAGATATAGATATAGATTATAAAAGTAGCTACATTAAAATCGTGGGCATTAATTTTTTTTTTTGAATGTTACTAGCTCTAGCTCGAAATCACAATCTTCCAAATGGAAGTCCAACCCGGATACCATTAGACCACATAGTCCTGGTAATCGTGGGCATTAATTACAAGTTGATTTTCTTCCTTTTTTCTCAAAAGGCTCGACTTAAACATAGAGGCTATTTCTTTACTTACTGCACACAAGGTGCTCTCACACTGTCGCTGATGAGACTAGATATCTGATCATTCTTTTTCAAACTTTACCCGTGTGACCAACTGAGCTGTCCATGCACATTACAGGTTAATTTTCTAAAAACGCAAAGGAAACAATCTCCTAAATTATATATATATATATATATATATATATATATATATATGTATATGTATATATGTGTGTGTGTGTGTGTATATATATGTATATAAAGATCTCTTACCACCACTTCATAATTTATTGCTTTTCATATATAAGTGAGAAGAAGCGCAATTGTTATGCCGTGGAACCGTGTCCACAAGGTGGTGAACACGGTTCTATATTCATAATTATTGAACTCTATGTTCATAATTATAAAACTTTATATTCATAATTTTTCATTTATAATAAGCATCCAAATATTCTTGATTTCTGTTCCTGTTTTCTACCATATATACAGAACTACAAAAGGGTATAATATCAGCTATTACCATTCTTGATTTCCAAAAAATTTGACCAACTTGCCATTAATATCAATTACTAATATCAATTAACATATAAGCTAATATTATGTTATGTGGTCGAAAAATATTATTACGAGGAATATCAATTATGTGGTCGAAAATATAATAAGCATCAAAGTATTCTTGATTTTTGTTCCTGTTTTCTATCATGTATACGAAAATACAAAAGGAATATAACTTGCTATGAATATCAATTACTAATATTAATTGTCTATCATATGATTAGATTAGATTAGATGACATACTGAATGACAGTGTAGGTACTGAAATACATAATCTCATCTTATTGTTGGGTAGGATGCATATCTGTGCATTATACCGAAAAAGCAGGTATAAGACGACTTCCATTACCTTACCTGTCAAACCCTACAAATACTCCCAACCATTCTCTTGTGTCTTTAGATTGTATTTTTGTTATCCTATTATCCTTACTCGATTCTCAAAACACATACTACATGATACTTTGATTTCACAGTCTAAATTCTAAAACCCATTCTTCTTCTTCTCTGGCAGCTGGATACATACAAGTTTCTTAGATTTAAGAGTTATGGCTTTAGGCGAAAGAGACTTGGAAGCTCCACAAAATGAGACCATTACGGAAGAAGAGACGGACTCGCCGGTGGAACAAGTCCGGCTCGTCGTCTCCACTCACGACGACCCTTCCCTTCCTGTTTGGACGTTTCGAATGTGGTTCCTCGGCTTGCTCTCCTGTGCTCTCCTGTCGTACGTTAACACCTTCTTCGGTTACCGGACCGAACCACTCATCATCACCATGATCTCTGTCCAGGTTGCGACGCTGCCGATAGGCCGGTTCATGGCCAAAGTTCTGCCTGAGAGGACATTCCGGCTGGGTTCGTGGGAGTTTTCGTTAAACCCAGGACCGTTTAACATGAAAGAGCACGTCTTGATCTCGATATTCGCGAATGCTGGCTCGGATTTCGGTAACGGCGCCGCTTACGCGATATCGATTGTGGATATTATAAAGGCTTTCTATATGAGAAACATCTCTTTCTTCACCGGTTGGATCCTAGTTACCACTACCCAGCTTTTAGGGTATGGCTGGGCTGGAATGATGAGAAAGTACGTCATAGATCCAGCAGAGATGTGGTGGCCAAGTAGTCTTATTCAAGTCTCACTTTTCAGGTAATGCTGATATATAAGTTTTGTCTGATCTATATATATATAGTTTCGAAATTGAGACTAAATTAAGAGCTACCCAATCAAGTTGATTTGGTTAGAAGTTTCACCCCTTTTGGGGTGATTTATTGGTATTCTTTATTTTGACTGCAACTATTTTGACTGTAACTTGGTTTAAACCCGTCAGGTATAAATAACCTTGTGGAGTTGTGGTTATTGATCTACATTTGGTCCTAAATTTATATATGTCAGATCACTTTCAATCCCTTTTTTATCCATATTTGATCATAGTATTATTTTGCATGATATTTTTGGTCCCAAAATTGTTGAAATATTGCCTTCACTTAGAATTTTTTTCAAAAAATAAACATAATAATAAAGCACGGTAAATTTACTCTGTATAAAAATGATCCAAATGCATGTGTATTTAAAGACATTTCAACTATTTTGTTGACGGAGGACCAAAATAGTATTGCCACCATAATACTAGGACCATATGTAGATGATTTGATAAAAAAAAAAGACTAAAAAATGAACAGTCACTCATAAATATATGACCAAAAATAGAATTAACTCATCAATATGATTTAATTAATGCAGAGCACTGCATGAGAAAGACGAAAACAGAAACGCTATCTCCAAGAGCAAATTCTTCGTGATCGCACTCGTATGTAGCATGATTTGGTATGTGGTCCCAGGTTTTCTGTTCCCGACCATTTCCAACCTTTCCTTGCTATGTTTGCTGTACCCAAAATCAGTACTAGTTCAGCAAATAGGGTCCGGAATGAAGGGCCTAGGAATCTTGTCCTTCACCTTCGACTGGTCCGTCGTAGCTTCCTACCTCGGCAGCCCTATGGTCACTCCCTTCTTCGCCATCGCCAATGTTTTCGTCGGCTACGTCGCTGTCGTCTATGTTCTCATTCCCATAAGCTACTGGTGGTTTAACTTCTACGACGCCAAAAACTTTCCCTTGTTCTCCTCCCACTTGTTTACCAGTCAAGGCCAACCCTACAACGTTAGTGCGATTGTTAACGACCAGTTTGAGCTGGACACCGTGGCATACGCTCAACAGGGCCGTGTAAACCTCAGCATCTTCTTTGCTCTTTCTTGCTATGCTCTCAGTTTTGCGGCAGTTGTTGCCAGTCTCACTCACGTCGCTTTGTTCAATGGAAAGTAAGGATTTTTATTATTACTTTTTAAAGTTTACTCGTTTGCACTTTGCATTGCACACTCTCAGATAGTGACTGTAATGATGTATAATAGGGATATATATCAGAGTTTCAGATCTTCAAACAAAGGAAAGCAAGATATACACACCAAGCTTATGAAGAAATATAAAGACATTCCTGGTTGGTGGTTCCACCTGATACTTGTGCTCTCGTTGGTTCTGTCTCTTGTTATGTGTATCTTCATGAAACACGAGGTTCAGTTGCCATGGTGGGGACTACTCCTCGCGGTTGCTATTGCCAGTATTTTTACCCTTCCCATAAGTATCATTACAGCCACTACAAACCTGGTAATTAATTAATTAACACCCGAACATGCATTATATTATTTTACTTTGGTTTTTAACTGTTTAAACTCTTATTATATATGGTTTTGTAAATATTACAGTCACCTGGGCTGAACGTTATCACGGAGTACATTATCGGTCTGATTATGCCTGGGAAGCCAATAGCCAACGTTTGCTTCAAAACGTTTGGATATATAAGCATGACTCAAGCTGTTTCCTTTCTCAATGATTTTAAGTTGGGACATTACATGAAGATTCCTCCGAGATCAATGTTCATAGTTCAGGTATATTTATACATGTTAAATTTCGATTGGTGGTCATGTAATTATATATATATATATATGTAAAATTATATTAAAATGACAACCTCAACCAAGTTGGCCGTTGCTATGAGTAATCTAAGCTTTGTTTGTCTTTTAATTTGTTGGCTAGGGCCAACTTTGTCCAATTAAGTTGATCCTATTAGCTTGGTAGGGGCAACCCTATCCAATGTGGTCCTATTAGTTTGGTAACCACAATGTTTCAAATTTCACTTCCAGTGAGAATGGTTTGTAGTCCTTCTCGATTTACACTGGACAATTATTATATTTTTTGAAGTGAGCTTAGATTGACTAGGTGATTCTTTGCCAGCTAAGTTTACAAGGCAGTATCTATATATATATATTTGTTGTAATTTTTCTTTCTCTTGAATATATACAGATTGTTGGAACCTTTGTAGCTGGTACCATAAATATGGCGGTGGCGTGGTGGCTACTAACGACCGTTCCCAACATATGCCAAGACACTTTGCTTCCTCCAAACAGTCCGTGGACCTGTCCGGGCGATCGCGTGTTCTATGACGCGTCAGTAATATGGGGCTTATTAGGGCCGCGGCGAATTTTCGGGTCAATGGGACGTTACAGCGCCATCAACTGGTTCTTCTTGGGCGGCGCTTTGGCGCCCGTTTTGGTTTGGATGGCTCATAGAGCCTTCCCGAAACAACATTGGATCAGCCTTATAAACCTGCCGGTGCTCCTCGGAGCGACAGGGGCGATGCCGCCGGCGACAACCTTGAACTTCAACAGCTGGTTGCTTGTCGGAACAATATTTAATTTCTTCGTGTTCCGGTATAGGAAGAATTGGTGGGGGCGGTACAACTATGTTCTCTCGGCGGCATTGGAAGCAGGGCTGGCTTTCATGGCGGTGATCTTGTACTTCTGCGTTGGCATGACGGATGTGAGCTTTGATTGGTGGGGAAGTCGAGGAGAGCACTGCGATTTGGCTTCTTGCCCAACCGCACCTGGAATACAAGTTGATGGATGTCCAGTTTTTTAGTTTAAACTAGTATGCGACCGCCTAAAGATTATAAATATTGGAGTTATTTTATGGTAGTAAAATTAGTATTGTAAATAAATTTCATGTGTATGTAAGCTTTATTCATTTATAATTTTTTTAATATAATAACTATGTTGATTAGTTACGATAAATTTTATAATATACATGTGTGTGTGAAATTCAATTAAAGATTGAGATTTTACTTGGCTAATTAGTTAAAATAATAAACATTATTAAGACTTATAAAAGTTATTTAAAATTATAAATTATTAAAAATTTTTTGGTAATCCGCATTAGTAGTTGAAATATAAATCCTATCGAAATCACTACAAATCAATATTTTAAGACCCCAATATTTTGAGATCCAAAAATCGGTTTCTTCAATAATAATTCAATAATTGAGAGTGGTTGTCATTGACTCTTGTTGATGGTCATTGCATATTTTGAAAGCATTAATAATCGAAATTCTTTTCTTTGAAATTTCAAATATTTAAATTATGCTATGTAATTAAAAATTATTAATGTTGTTAAATTTCATATATGAAAAGGAGATATGAATTTTATTCTGTCTTTCGGCGGGAAAATTTATCAATTTGTTTTATCAAAGGAATGTGGCTTTATTATCGTAGAGGAAAAGGATTAAATAGTTACAGTGTTAATTAGGAAAACTAACTAGCTTGCATTTGTTTTTCTTCTCTGACGATTTAGATTCGTGTAGGTGGTTCTTATTTTATTCTCAATTACTTTTCTTAAATTGATGTTTTTTAGAAATAATGCTAAGGACTCTTTAATAGTAGGCTAGTAGTACGTACAGTATAAAATTCTAACATTGCATGTAAATTAATTATATTCGATCAATTATACTATTTGATCCTAAAATATCAAATCCAATCCAACCTACATAAGCCAAAGGATGATATAGGAGCGCGTAACGAATGCTGAGGAAAAAACTGAGAACTAATCGCTATTTGTATGTTCAAATTTAATGGATTAGATGCTCTCTACTTGCCTAACTCTCCTACAGATTCCTTTTCTGTTTGTTGTGCGTTTCATTACATTGCAGGTTCAGAAGAGGAGGACCTTGATATATAGCAACTGGGTATGGAAGCTAAGAGTGATCGAAAGATGCCGGCTTTTTCTGTGGCTCTTCAAGTCGGATTGTGGCTGCAACTAGTAAATGCATGCATGTCATTTTCGTATCTACATTCAAAGGAAGTCGGTTAATTAAGTTACACCTTAAATATTAAATCAAAAGTCGTGTTAGTTATTATACCTCAAATGAAAAGTAATATAGATATCATCGTTGTCCCTTAGTCTATTAACCAGCTCTTTTCCAAGCTCCTCAATCTCAAGTATGTACCGAAGAGCCTCATAAGTCCACCATCCAAAACCAAAATAAAAACCAATGCCAATATCAATAAATGGGTTCAAATACCACAAAAGCCGTAACATATTTATTTAACAGGCGATGGAAAAATAGATTCACTGTTTTCTGAAAAATTCATAGAAGAAATCAACATAATATGGAAATACGTAAAAAAAAATTGAATTTTTCTACCGAAAAAAAAGTGACTAAAACAGCAAGTTAGATGAAAAAAAAAATAACATGTCAACATTTTATTTTATTTTATTTTTTCATGTAAGCAAATTAGATGGGTTACTTATTAGAAACTTGCTAAAAATGCTAGATGAAAAATAATTAGAAGTATAATAGTCTAGATGGATCATATTTTAATTCATGGTGCTAGATGAACAATCACTGTCATTATATGGGCCTATTTAAAATAAGAAAATACTACATGTACTCTCATTCCATACTCCCTACTTTTACTTCCACACACTTTATATTGATGTATACAATTTTACAGGGTTCACATGAAGAAAAATAATCTATCAAAGCCCGCCAAAGTAAATTTGAGAGATTTAGGAGTAATGTAGTAGAACTCTTTACAATAAGAGTTTGTGTTATTATATGATTATGACATACTAAATGACGGTGTACGTATTGAAATACATAATCTCATCTTTTTGTTGATTAGGATTCATATGCATTATACCGAAACCTTATATAAGACGCGCGACTTCCCTTGCCTGTCAAACCCTAAAAATACTCCCAACCATTCTCTTATGTCTTTAGATTATATTTTTGTTATCCTATTATCCTTACTCGATTCTCAAAACACATATATACTAAATGATACTTTAATTTGACACAGTCTAAAACCCATTCTTCTTCTTCTCTGGGGGCTGGATACATACGAGTTTCTTAGAGTTATGACTTTCGGCAAAAGAGACTTGGAAGCTCCACAAGATGAGACCATTACGGAAGAAGAGACGGAGTCGCCGGTCGAAGAAGTCCGGCTCGTCGTCTCCACTGACGACGACCCTTCCCTTCCTGTTTGGACGTTTCGAATGTGGTTCCTCGGCTTGCTCTCCTGTGCTCTACTGTCGTACGTTAACACCTTCTTCGGTTACCGGACCGAACCGCTCATCATCTCCATGATCTCTGTCCAGGTTGCGACGCTGCCGATAGGCCGGTTCATGGCCAAGGTTCTGCCTGAGAGGACATTCCGTCTCGGTTCGTGGGAGTTTTCGTTAAACCCAGGACCGTTTAACATGAAAGAGCACGTCTTGATCTCGATATTCGCGAATGCTGGCTCGGGTTTCGGTAACGGCTCCGCTTACGCAGTATCGATTGTGGATATTATAAAGGCTTTCTATATGAGAAACATCTCTTTCTTCACCGGTTGGATCCTAGTTACCACTACCCAGCTTTTAGGGTATGGCTGGGCTGGAATGATGAGAAAGTACGTCATAGATCCAGCAGAGATGTGGTGGCCAAGTAGTCTTGTGCAAGTCTCACTTTTCAGGTAACCTTGATAAGTTTTGTCTTATCTATATATATAGTTCCAAAATTGAGGACAACCAGTCAAGTTGGTACGGTTGAGTTGGAAGTTTCACTCTCTTAAGGATGATTTATTGATTTTTTTATTTGGACTACTTTTAATTTTGGTTTAAATACATCAGTTATGAGTAATCTCGTAGTCATTGACCAACTATGATCTATGATCACGAGGCTAGCTTGTGGCTGCGATTTTTCTTGTTACCTACAAAAATATATGCGATTGTATTATATGCTGATGAATATGATTTAATTAATGCAGGGCACTGCATGAAAAAGACGAAAACAGAAACGCAATCTCCAAGAGCAAATTCTTCGTGGTAGCACTCGTATGTAGCATGATTTGGTATGTGGTCCCAGGTTTTCTGTTCCCGACCATTTCCAACCTTTCCTTGCTATGTTTGCTGTACCCAAAATCAGTACTAGTTCAGCAAATAGGGTCCGGAATGAAGGGCCTAGGAATCTTGTCCTTCACCTTCGATTGGTCCGTCGTAGCTTCCTACCTCGGCAGCCCTATGGTCACGCCCTTCTACGCCATCGCCAATGTTTTCGTCGGCTACGTTGCTATCGTCTATGTTCTCATTCCCATAAGCTACTGGGGGTTTAACTTCTACGACGCCAAAAACTTTTCCTTGTTCTCTTCACACTTGTTTACCAGTCAAGGCCAACCCTACAACGTTAGTGCGATTGTTAACGACCAGTTTGAGCTGGACACCGTGGCATACGCTCAACAGGGCCGTGTAAACCTCAGCATCTTCTTTGCTCTTTCTTGCTATGCTCTCAGTTTTGCGGCAGTTGTCGCCAGTCTCACTCACGTTGCTTTGTTCAATGGAAAGTAAGTTTTTTTAATTTTTTTTTTTTTTAAAGTTTGGTTAGCACTGCACACTCTTAGATAGTGACTTTGATGGTGTATAATAGGGATATATATCAGAGGTTCCGATCTTCAAACAAAGGAAAGCAAGATATACACACGAGGCTTATGAAGAAATATAAAGACATTCCTGGTTGGTGGTTCCACCTGATCCTTTTGCTCTCATTGGCTCTGTCTCTTGTCATGTCTATCTTCATGAAACACGAGGTTCAGTTGCCATGGTGGGCGCTACTCCTCGCGGTTGCTATTGCCTGTATTTTTACCCTTCCCATAAGTATCTTTACAGCTACTACAAACCTGGTAATTAATTAATTAACACCCGGACTTGCATTATATTATTTTACTTTGGTTTTTAACTGTTTAAACTCTTATTATATATGGTTTTGTAAATATTACAGTCACCTGGGCTGAACGTTATCACGGAGTACATTATCGGTCTGATTATGCCTGGGAAGCCAATAGCCAACGTTTGCTTCAAAACGTTTGGATATATAAGCATGACTCAAGCTGTTTCCTTTCTCAATGATTTTAAGTTGGGACATTACATGAAGATTCCTCCGAGATCAATGTTCATAGTTCAGGTATATATACATATTAAATTTCGATTGGTCATGTAATTGTATATGTAAAAATATATTCCATTGGAGGTTGGTTTGAGTAATCTATGCTGGTTTGTCTTTTGTTGGCTAGGGCCAACTTTGTCCAATTAAGTTGATCCTATTAGCTTGGTAGGGGCAACCCTATCCAATGTGGTTCTATTAGTTTGGTAATCACAATATTTCAAGTTCCACTCCCACTGAGAGTGGTTTGTGGTCCTTCTCGATTTACACTGGACAACTATTATATTGTTTGAATTGATAGCTATGGGAGCAAGCTTAGACTGTTTAACTTTCTTGTGATTCTTTGCTAGTTAGGGTTACAATATATATATACATATAATTTTGTTGTTGTAATTTTTCTTTCTCTTGAATATATACAGATTGTTGGAACCTTTATAGCTGGCACCATAAATATGGCGGTGGCCTGGTGGCTACTAACGACCGTTCCCAACATATGCCAAGACACTTTGCTTCCTCTAAACAGTCCCTGGACCTGTCCGAGCGATCGCGTGTTCTATGACGCGTCAGTAATATGGGGCTTATTAGGGCCGCGGCGAATTTTCGGGTCAATGGGACGTTACAGCGCCCTCAACTGGTTCTTCTTGGGCGGCGCAGTGGCGCCCGTTTTGGTTTGGCTGGCTCACAAAGCCTTCCCGAAACAACATTGGATCAGCCTTATAAACTTGCCGGTGCTCCTCGGAGCGACAGGGTTGATGCCGCCGGCGACAACCTTGAACTTCAATAGCTGGTTGCTTGTCGGAGCAATATTTAATTTCTTCGTGTTCCGGTATAGGAAGAATTGGTGGGGGCGGTACAACTATGTTCTTTCGGCGGCGTTGGAAGCAGGGCTGGCTTTCATGGCGGTGATCTTGTACTTCTGCGTTGGCATGACGAATGTGAGCTTTGATTGGTGGGGAAGTCAGGGAGAGCACTGCGATTTGGCTTACTGCCCAACCGCACCTGGAATACAAGTTGATGGATGTCCAGTTTTTTAGTTTAAATAGTTTCACTGTTAATTAGGAAATACGTACTAACTTGTTAGATTCGTGTGCTTCTTATTTTATTCTTAATTAGTTTTCTTTTTTTTAGAGATATTAAGGACTCTTTAAGAGTAGGCTAGTAGTTCGTAGAATATAAAATTCTAGGGAGTAACATTGTAAATTTTATCCGATCTATTATACTATTTGATCCTAAAATATCAAATCCAATCCAACCTACATAAGCCAAAGGATGATATAGGGGCGCGCGTCGGATGCCCAGAACTAAGTACTAATCGTAATCGTTCATGTGTGTATCCATATTTAATAGATCAAATGTAAAAAATGTGATGACATTTTCGTAAATAATTCAAATTCTGGTGCAAGTAATATGTGTTAAAGGTGTAATTAACTGGTGCAAGTAAAAAGTATAAGTAAAATCACTTTAAAGTGCAATCATTTTCACTTAATTCACTTAAAAGTGTATCATTTTCACTTAATAGTGCAAGTAATTCACCTTTTAAACATTGATGCACCTAATGATAACGTCTTCCACATGGGTGCACTTGATGATAACGTTTGCTGCAACTAATGAGAACGTTAGGTGCACTTAATTGATGCTAAGTGTACATTATTTGTACAAGTCAATTATGTTAAAAATGCAAGTAACAAATTTATACAGTGCACTTAAATGCAAGTAAAATGTATTAAAAATGCAACAAATAATTAATATACACTAAGCAAATAAATTGGACATGCCATTGCTTACCCATCCATCTCCTGCAATTCTTAAGAACGTTAACCATTGTTCCACTTACATACTCCTCCATGTCCCGCTTGTTGAGCCACTCAACAATATTCTTAGCATCACATTCAACTTGCACCTGTCTATAACCACTCTTTCAACCTTGTGCATAATTATTTAGACAAAGCACAGTTACGTTGCCACGTTGGTGCATGTTTTTAAAATTTGAAGAATTGTACTGCGTACTAGCTAGCTCGGTTTTAAACATAAATTAGTAAAACTTTTTTAAAAAAGGGTCATCATATTCTTGATCTTTCTTTACAATGAATAAACAAATCTTTTGACCAGATTCAATGTACTTCACAATAATTAATCCTTGAGAAAATGATAGGAATATCAACTTGTCAAGACCTTTCAAAATATCTCCATGACCTTTACCTAATGATAAAAAAAAAAAAAATCAAAATGATAAAAATTAATCAATAAATATTTCTAGATCGAACATCATAGATACGTCCATTAGCCCATAGCCCCACTATAACAATTAAATTAAAGATAATGCCCTACTGCACAACTTTATCAGAATTGATTGGAAAATGATAATTATAAAAATTTAAATTTAGTTTCACAAAAATTGACTTTTTTAATTTGAACTGGTTATTTATAAATAATTTAAACAAATTTATCTCGTTACACGTGTAGTGATCTTTTGTGTAAATTTAAGATAATGTCTTGCAACGTAACTATGAAAAAAGAGTAGTTGATTAGGTGGGGCATGGGTGCATAAATCTCGTACTTAAAGATCACGAGTTTAGTTATTGCCAACATTTGGTTTAGCTTGTTGCACAAGCACTTTCTAATGCAGTGTCTACTGTCTAGTGGGCTGGGCTACGCTATTGGAAAGCAACATATAATCTTTACTCAAGGATGTACGCGGATCAATTTCACTTTTATATAATTAGGTTGCACATTTTATTTGTATGGAACTTATTTAAGTTAACATTAATATGAACATATCATTGAGATTTTGTATTATTTAATTTGATTAATAAACTGGATTAAGTCAAAAATATATAAAATTTAATAAGAACCAATGATGCATGTTAGTACATTTTTAACTGGAATAAAAATTGTGTTATTAGTATAAGTTGTATTAACTATTAAGTGTTTATTATATTTTATATGTTATTTGTGTTATACCTATACATTTTCTTTCCATTTGACCGTTCACATTTTTCATTTTGACTTTTCTTTAACATTAGTGTTTAACTGAAAATTTAAAAAATTATTAATAATTAAATGTCATTAAGTTCATTGGTGATGTACATTTATACTTTATAAATTATATCCTTAATATTTTATATTTTGTCAATTATACTCTTACCATGTAAAGTATAAATACATAACTTAAGAGTCTCTCTTTCATTATTATCTTACTAATTTACTTGATCTAGAATAAATGCATTATTGTATTATTGCCAATAGAACATTATTGCATGTTTTATTTATTATGATATCAATTTTTTTATATTTTTTATTTTGGAAAAGGTTATGATAGCAATTTTTTTTTTTTTTTGAATGCTGAAACTCTAATTATAACAAAAATAAAAATTATTATAAACAACTATTTGCATTTGCAAAAATATATAATCATTTTGAAACACAATATCTACTAAATTTAATGTGATTTAAAAAAAATTATGAGATATAATATTTTTTTTTGTCATCAAAAATTAAAGTTTAATTTTGTAATAGTTATAAGATTTATGTGTTTATTTATTTACTTCAATAATACCATTTACGTATCTTTTTGATTTATCGAACATTTTTCAATTACAAACCATACTTAGTTTATAACTAGTTAAAGATATTTATGTGAAAGGGCATGATAAAAAACAACAAAATTTGAATAATTTATTATCTAAATAATCACTTATCACTTTATAAAGTATTGAATGGCATATAAACAATCACTTATCATCAGTCAGTATTCTATGTTTTTTTTTTTTTTTTTTTTGAAAGATCAGTATTCTATGTTTTTATTCATTTAGTTTGGATGTGTTTTGATTATTTTAATATTATTTCCAAGGCCGTAAGGATACTTACGTGTTTGATTGTGGTTAGTTTGTCTGGTATTCATGTCAAGGCAATTAGGCAAATCACAAGCTTTGTCTAGAAGATTAGTATAATCACGTACGGCTTCCTCTAATGGATCGGCTCGGCTTAGAAGGCTTGGCTATTAATTAATACAGCCATGGTGGGTAGAAGACTTCAGACAAATAGACAAGCCCAATTATTATGTGAATATATGTATGCTTTCAATTGTTGACAAATGTGGTTTTTTCTTGGAAAATAAAAAATGAAAAAATAAGTTTTAAATGTGAGGCAAAACAAATTATTTTAAAGCAATTTAATATGTCGATTAACACTAATGTCTTTTACATCAGTCACAATCTAAAGGTGAATATGATTTTTTTTTAACTTAATCCTGGAGCAACTCATCAAAAGTGTTTTGCATGATATGTCTGTCATATTCTGGTGAAGGATTATGGTTACTAATATTGAGTATCGGGTCTTATTTCTTTGGGGTTTGCACCTCCAGACGTAAAAAAATAAAAAGTATGTGACTATAAAAAGTTTTGAGTTTGTGCCATATTCTATATTATTTAAAACTCTTTAAATTATATGCAATATAAGATACATCTATAATTTTTATTTTTTATTTATTTATTTTTAGATCAAGATGGAGGGGAAAACCCCATGAACGAAGAGTGGGTTCCTCTCGTGCACTGCACAGACCCAAGTTCGACCTAGTTTGTCTTCTTCAAGTAGACCCAACACTATATTAGTCAGCCGGTGGCGCCTTGAGTTCTTTCCATAGCTCATGAGTGCCTCTTGCGAGTTTAGTAAGCCAGTCTGCCACAATGTTTTGCCTACTTAGGACATGCAAAGCGTGATGTTCCAGTCTTTGTTGAACCCATGCTAGCAGTTAACAATGATATTTCTCAAGTGACCTCTAAGAATAGAATCACCACGAATCTACTCAATGACTTTCTAAATATCTATGGATGAGCAATTGTCTAACACCAAAACGCCAAGCCCATTTCAAGCATACATTCAGACTAATTAGTAAACTTTTTCACATTATTTTATCTATAGTAATTGATTAAGAGAGCCGCAACTTATAAAAGTAGTCTTATTAGTTTAGGTTTTTTCTTGATTTTTGCAAGTCCAATTGAGAGTCAAGGAAGAGGGGAAAAAGAAAAAAAAAAAAAAAAAAAAAAAAAAAAAAGAAATTTTGACAAAGATAGCTTCTTCTCTCACCATGTGAACCCCATAAAATATCTAACTCTTGCAAGGAAGACCCTAATTTTATCTCTTCTATACCCTCTTTTCTCTATGACTTAATTGGCAGCTCGAGCCGTTTAAGCCAAATTGGCAGTTCGAGCCGTTTAAGCCAAATTGGCATAGAGTATAGAATTAAAAAATTCCTAGTTGGGTGAATCAGTTACAGCAGGCAAAGCAGTTTCCCAAAGGAAAAGCCAGTACCTTCTTAGCAAATCCAGATTGTTCATGACATAATTCCTTTTGACGGGGCACCATTCTGCGGCTTCCCTGCCCATCGTTCCTCGCGGCCGCCCTCTCGACGCCGCTAGGCCCGAGACTGTGACCTAGACAGGTGCTGCGTTTCGGTTGGGCGACGCCCGACGGGAGAATGCCCTATATATACAAGTCCGTCCTCTTCTCTATTCCAGATTTTTATTTCATGCCTCGGTCTCAGCGCTTATCTCCGCCAAACGTCTTTTACGGTTAGGTATGTAATTCTCCGGTCTCCATTGATGAAACGTATTCTCCGTTGTTCATTGATTTGCAGTCATGATTTTCTGATTTTTTTTTTCCTGGAATTCTTCGATTTGCTTGACGATCTGTAGCTCAGTTCATATTGTAATGCATGCGTGTGTACAGATAGCCATGAATTGCTAGTTGATTTACTGTTTGGTTTCTGAGATGAATGAGTTTGGTTTGCGAGACAGGGAAGAGAAATGCGTAGTTCTCGTACTATACTATGCGTTTCCTTTTCTGAATCTCTTGCTCCTTTACTTTTCACAGAGCCAAAGTGAACATGCCGCCTCTTCTTATTGGACGCGATGCGGTTTTTGATGCTTTTACTCGGATGTTAAATCGCTCGCAGTTTCGTGCTATACGTGTTTATGTATATCATTCGTACTGAAAGTGTCGGCTCAAATCGATCTAAGTATTCATTTGTTTTCCTTTTGGAACTTTTGTAGCTGATAGGCTCCTAGAGGATTTCAAGTTGAATGATGATCTTATAGGTGCGGTCAGTTTTCCAGGTACTCCATGCTTTTTTTTGTTTTTAGTAATTTTCTCACAGTTTACTTGACAGCATACTGCAATTTTAGTTGAACCTAATTGGCTTTGCTTCCACTGTAAATGAAACTAGGAGTTAATTCAAATCATTTATTTATTTATTTATCTTCCTGCTGTAGAAACATGCAACATATCCTTTGCTGTTGATGTTAAAGTCTTGCTTTGGTTATTGATTTACGAGTAGTATATAAGTGACACTAAGTTTTTGCCTTAGTTCTATCCATGGTAGCTCTACTTAGTTATTGCATGTGGTGTTCTTTTATTTCAATTGTTTGGTTTATTTATTTGTTTAATTATAAATAACTAAAATAGATCAATGCGATAATTAATATGTCAATATGTCATGCACTGATAATATATGTGTATATTTGATTTTTCTTTTTTCATTTGTGTTTTGAAACAACTGCTTTTTAGTGCTTGTATTTTCACAGTAAATATCATAACCAACAAAAAAATTAGTTAAATTTCATTTTAAATTCAGACAGGTATAATTCTATTTGATGCTCATCAAACAAAGCAAAGCTGATCTTTCCTTCTTATCTTAATCACTCTCTTCTTATGTAAAATCCTTCTTTAACTCGAAAAATTCAATGAATTCATTGTTGTGTGTGGCAGTTTGGACACTTTTCATTCTATACTTTGTTATATAGGTATAGATCAAAGTGTATATGAACCAAGCACTTTCAGAACAAGGCATGTTTGTGTAATTAACCAGCCCAATCTCAAGTTGCTTTTGATAGAGTTTGTAAGCATAAGCCATGATTCCACTTATCGATGAGTAGTCCATGAGTACAAGCCAAACAAAAATACAAGAGGTGTTTGTTCTATATTAAGCTAAAGATATCTTAAAATCTCAAAATTTGTAAAATTAGCTTTGCTTGAGATTTCTTGTTTTATTTTTAGATTTACATGGGCTTGGCTTGAGCTTGATCAAGCTTTTTCTAGAGGTGCTTGGCTGATTTAAATCCTTATCATCGGAACATTTGAGTTTGATTGCGATAGGTTTAACAAAACAAACTACAATGCCCTGAACACATATTTGAGCTCATTGCATTACTTAGTGGTGAAATCTACACATGGAACTTGAATTAGAGTTCAAGCCCAAAATAGTTATCTGCTTTGTTGCATATGGTGTGTTTAAACTCAATCATATACAAGGAATTCAAGTCACAATCCTTATATTCTACTAATGTGGGAAAAAAACCAGCTCGTTTGTGAACATATAAGTGATATTATAAACAATGCCACTAGATGGAGGTGAAAACTTGTAGTAGATAAAGTTGACCCTTTTTCGTTTTACTTTTTCATTCTATTTTCGCATTTCTTGCTTTAATTCAAGAATTCTCTTTTGTTTCAGTTTAAGTTTATAAATAAATACTTTTACTAACAATTGTTACTCAACCAAACCATTTGTTTCATTAAATTTAATTTTGTCTATATTGTCAAAACAAATCTTATATACTTTTTCTTTACTCATTTCTACTTTTTTTTTCATTGCTTCCTTCACTTAAATACACTAACTTTACTATGAAAGGGAAGAAATCAAAAGTGGAAAAAAATACAAAAGATATGAATAGATAGATAACTAAATGAAGGGGGAAAAAATCAAAGCTTTTGGGTTTACAACGAAATAAACCTATAAAACGTTTAGGAGAAAAAGTTAAGGGGAAATTTTGAACATGGAACATGATAAATAAAAATAGAGTAAAAAAAGCTAAGGGCATGATTAGTTATAGTTTTTTCTTTTCCATTTTTTATCTCCAAATTTTCAACTATCTTTCGATTTATAAAATACAATTTTTTGAAATCTAATTATTTTCTTCATATTAAAATACAAATGCTAGTAGTAAGGCACAATATGACAATAATATCTAGCGGTGAATGGTGATTGTGGTATGGCAATGCAGGTATGTGTGGTCATCAAGTTGGGTTGGGTGATATGCAAATCTTATTTTGGATATCCAAAAAAGTTTGAGTCATGTTTTTGTGACCATATATCTGAAAATAATTCGGATATGTCCAATTTGGGTGAAAATATTTCACTTATTGATTTATATATTATAATTTTTCACTTCGAGTTAGATATATGTGAAATTTTAACCCCCGAAGTAGGCAAATAGTAGTTGGTGGAAATGAAGCTTTGATTGTTATGGTGGTGGTGATAGGTGCTAGGTAGGTGGTGGATATGGTGGGTAGCAGATAGGTGATGATGGGATAGGTAAATAATGGTTTGTGAGTAGGTAGGTAGGTAGGCGAAGGTAGGAGTTGATAAATAGGTGATGTATAAATTTGTAAGTGGTTATAATATTGATTTTAGGTTAAGTTATGTGTGTTTTGTATTTGAAATTTTTTCAAAGCATGAAAGAGTTGTTACCCCGAATTCATTTGTCAAGTTGGATCTACAGTTTTCCATTTTGTGTTCTAATTTGGAAAACATGGATTAACATGTTTTCCATTTTTCTAGAAAAGTATATAATTTTCTAGTATAAATATGCCCTAATGCTTTAGGTATGGCAAAGTGTACTATAAAATTGTTCAAGAGGAATAGGAAATTTTGATATATTAAAAAAGCAAATACAATAAGCAACAAGTTTGTATATTACTCCGTATCAAGCAAGAAGTAATGTGAATTATGAAAGAGAATATTGCATGAATGTGAACCGTCATGGAAATGAGAAATTTACATTGCATAGAAAACAGGCCATAAGCATTTTAAATATCCGTGCAGTTTAGACTTTCTTGTTACTCTCTAGCCTTTCATAGAGCAATCTGATGAAGCTTGTCAGCAGTTCAACTCTACTTGTTACGCACTTTAGTTTTTTTTTTTTTTTTTTTTTGTAGAACTATATGATTATGCTTTGCCATGTGTTGCATTTTAATGTAAGAGCCATGCCACCTAGCTGCCAAATTGTTTTCGTGAATCTTCATTCTGTGGAAACTTGATTGCACCATTGTACTTTCACTGTTTTTCAATACCTGCATTTTGTACAAAAACATGTTACTAGCTTAGAGAGTTGTTTGTGGAAGCTGGAGCTATCAAATAAAACTTTAAATTTTTTATGGGGGCAGGGACTAGATAAAATGCATCTTTCAGTAAGTCACCTCCTTTCAATGTGTGTTTGATTTAGTATGGCTCAGGTATGTTTAACTTGATATTTTCTTATAATTTTGTAG
This sequence comes from Ipomoea nil, assembly GCF_001879475.1. Classification (NCBI taxonomy): domain Eukaryota; kingdom Viridiplantae; phylum Streptophyta; class Magnoliopsida; order Solanales; family Convolvulaceae; genus Ipomoea; species Ipomoea nil. The sequence goes on from NW_017619749.1 coordinate 2,758,476, forward strand.
ATGATTGGATTGATTGTTTGGGACACTGGGTATAAAATAGTTTTTAAAAACTCTGTTTGTGGCACCCTGGTAAAAGCTCTGTTCGAATTGCTCTTTCATCATTCTGGATCTAGGGAAGGAACACATTAGCAAGTAACCTCTGTTTTGTTTTTATTTTAAATGTTTGTTCCCATCGTGATTTGTCAGCAGATTGTTGTTTTAATATTCAAATTCTTTGGAGGCAAGACAGACTATCTAGGGTGTGTCCTGCATTTGGTTGAAGACAGTAATTAATTAATTGCCTTAGCAGTCCTTGTTATGTGTGTGTCAACTTTTTTTGTTTTTTTCTTTGGCATCTCTGGGATGCTTACATTTCTATAATGTGTTGGTAATATTAGTGACCTTCACATGCATTTTATGAGAATTTATGGATTGCTGTGTACACTTTCTTTATGCTGAACTACATACATTTTAGGTTCTTTTTCCATCATTTTGTTGTCCTCTAGTTGTGATGTGCAGATAGAAGAAATAGTGACTAATCTACATTAATGATACATTATATTTGCTAAGATGGTGTAGCTAACAGCTTTCTGTTGCATTTGCGTTTCCAGTTGAGCACTGAATGTGAGTCAACAAAATGTGCTGAGTGGATTTTGTTAAAGGTTTTGCTCTATGCTGTGTGGTTGGGTGCTAGTGCAAGGTACATCTAGTTGTTAACTAATCTCTTGCTGTGCATGCTATCATGGATTCATTACATTTCTTTTAGATTGTTCAATTGTGTGTATTTTTTTCTGCATGTATATCTTGGAACTTACATGTCTGGCACTTCAGTTCAACAGAGACATAACTTATATTTCTAATGCACTTACCAATAGAAAATGAAAAAGAATATGGTTATGAAGCACTGGATAATATGTAGTTCCTAGTATGATTGCAGTGCTCAACATTCATTTTTATTTAGTCATCATGACATAGGTAACTATACTTTGGTTACCTCGCAGACCAAACCTGGTTGCACAAACCATGTCAATTGAAGTGTTCCTGGACAACCTTTGGTTCTTATAAGATCCTTACAACTGAGTTATAAATTTGTGACCATGGAGTTTGATTCAGTGAAATGGATTGTTCATACACTCTTCTGGAGTCAGTATCTTTTCCACTAGTGCAGTTGTAATCTGCAACATTTAGAGTAAGACAAGTCATCGATAGGTTATTGTTAGTGTTTTATTGCAGTAAAGATGCAGTTACCCTAATTCCGTAGCTCCTGATGTGTTCTCAGAGTTTTGTTGCTGTGGTTGGCAAAGCTGGAGATTGACAGGTACATGTGGGTCCTCATTAATACTTAAACCGTTAGTAAGGATGGCATTCCTGCTTATTCCATTCTTGCCCCTTGATCCATAAACCTGAAGTGCAAAGAAAACATCTTTGCTGAGGGTCACAGGGGGGAGTGTTCACCTTACTTCTTCATCCTGGTATAGGAGAGTGGAAGAAGGAATTTGATTTTCTAGAAGGATAATTCAGGTTTCCATTTTTTGCTTATTGTGATACCTTCTTATATAATTCCAGGTTTTCCTCACGAATTAGGTTTACCTTGTTATATAGTTCCAGGTTTTCTTGATGTATGAGACTTCCCTGCAAGGAAGAAAATAAATTAGAAATTAATGGCTTTTCCTTTTTAGTAAAATGTGGAAAAGCAGTAGCTGCAGATTTGCTTGGTTGACCTTTTGGTTTAGTTCATGTATCTCATCAAGTAAAATTTGGTCCTACAAAATGCAGTTATGTCAGTGCTCATAATGTTTACTATATGAGTCTTTTTGTGAGAAATTGGAGTTTCTGACCTTTCTTGTACGGACACCACGAAGACTCATTTCCAGCTGGTTCTCCAAGCTTTGTAAATCTTTCACACTCAGACCAGTAAGTTCTTCACCCATCATTTGCCTATAATCACCATTGTTGACAACTTAGGTCTCTATTTGTGTCATTTAGGTCTTTTAGAAATCATGAAAAGAATTTACTAATGCTCTGAGTTCAATGTAAGCACCGAGGTTATCGGTGCCTATTACCGCAAGCACTCTGTTACATATAGAATATTGTCTAAAGCATGGGAAGGATTAGCAATGAATATAAGCAGAGATTGCTTTGAAAAATAAGGGGCAGAAGTGACTTGCACCTCTCTTCTCTCCTCTGTAGCTTAAAGAAAATATGAAATAATATGCAGAAAAAGAGTCTTTCTTATATTGACTGATTAATATTCTTCTCAACAATATTCTCACATTCACTTTCAACAGCATTCATACAACTGTCTAAATGTGCCAAACTAGTTTTTTATTAGCTACCTTTTGCTTTAGTGAGTTTGTCTTAGAGTGCACTTATTTTCTTCTTTTTAACCATGAAATTAGAAGCTAGAGTCTCATTCCAAAGTAGCATGCCTTCAGATAGATAGGAAATTAGGAATCATGGAATGTAAGCAAAAGAAAGATTTACCGATGATTTTCCTGCAAGTTTTGCAGTTGTTGCCTTAGCATGGCTGCTTCTCTTTGCCAGAACTGTAAATCATGAAAAAACATATGTATTGATCTAAAATATCTTTCATTTGCATGTAAAGTGGATAATGTCATTTGCAGTGTGAAAGAGGAAATCATATAAAACTACAAATGTGTTCAATCAAAAGTAGAATAGAACTCAGGCTTATCTCATAATTCATGCATCTGCATATATGTTTCAGGTTGAAGTCAAATGATATGTTTGCATTTGCTGACTCTTTTCTTTAACCTTGACAAGATGGTCTGTGTAAGGTCACACCTCTGGCAGAGCTTCATGGCTATTTTACTTCACACTTGCATTGAACAAATCAGCATATATTGATCGGGTTTGCATTTGCTTTGAAGATAAGAGCTCTCTCACCATTGTCTTTATATAATGTATTGTTGAAATTTTCATGTCTGATTTCAAGTATTTCATAGGCATGACTTGAGGTTGATGCTCAAATATGATAGTGGAAATTGGTTGAAACCTATTGGTCCTCTGTTACTCCAAATCTCTTTTTAAAAGAAATATTCTAAGAACTCAATTACTCAAAATCCTGCAATTGTTCCTGTAGTCAGAGGTTAGTCCTAACTCCTAAGTAATTCAAATTGTTTACACTTCTGAGAGCTAGGAAAACTTTACTAATTCTAGATTTCTAGGAAATTGTTGTACTATATACCTATAGGGTTTTGGGTGAGTGCAAATGGGGAGACTTTGAAATTATTATTGATGTTGAAGGAAATTTTATGTATAATTCTAGACGACAGCAGGTTGGAAAACAAATTAGCAAAGTTCTAGGAAAATGAAAACATCAGGTTTGAAAAGGAAAGGTCTTTCCAGGAATTAGAGTCCATCTCCTTGATCCCTGAAAATTACTTCTCTGCTCAGCCATATGTTCTGTATGGCCCTGAACTCAACCTGGGGAGAAACCTTGAATATACATGTAATGATTTATGGATATATGGGAGGCTATGATACAAATGCTGTTTCAGTTTAGCAGCAATTTTGGTCTCATATTACTTCTGAACATTTCAGATGTTCAATGTTTCTTCTATGCTGCCTCTTGTAATCGTGATCTGTTAAAGAACGAACAATTTTTTTAAAAGGAAATTTTAAGTTCTTCCACTGCATCTTGACTTCATAGTGACCTCCCTATATACCGTCAACATCTGCTTAATGATTGGGTGACAATGCAGAAAGGTTAGAAGAACTAGATATCTTGTGAGTTATCTTCCCTCGTGTCTTTCAGCCCTTCATGTTTAACTCCCTGCATCTCAGAGTAAGGATTTTGTACTCTGGGTCCTGTAACTTAAATTTATATGCCGGATACAAATTTTCGTTTTCAAGCATTCATTTTTTGATAAATCCTTCAGAGCTGAACCACTGCCCTCAATGCAGCTCCAACATGGTAATCAGGAGGGTCTTATTGCATGCCATCAAGGGATATTTAGAAACTATAAAAGAGAAGGTTAGATTATATTTGAGGTCCCTAAAATTTTGTCAGTGTTCTAGTTGTAGCAATTAGAATCATTGGACTTGATAGTTTGTGTGCATCTCATATTCATTAGCGGGCATCTTAGTTTAGCTAGTAGCTTAAAGTTCATAATATCCTTCTTGCTTTCAGTGGTTTTGTATCCAAATATTGTCCGGGTTGTATACTGGTAGTGTTGTTGCTAGGCTCCTATGTAGTCACTTGCATATATTTTCATTTTGCAATGAGGAGAATATATGCTTGTATATGGACAGGAATAAAATGAGTAGAAGATTACAAAACCTCTTAAGGAGAACTACAGTGTGCTATTATCCAATCTATACACTATAGCATGGCTTTAAATTATGCCAAACAACTCTCAATAGAAACGTAACCTCCTGGCCTTGTACCCAGGTGGGTATGAATTGGTCTTTGTTGTGGGATTTGAGGATTTAACATAAATGTGAATTTCATTTGCAACAGTCCTTGAGTTTACTAGTAGGGCATTTGAGACTTTGAGTATCTTGTACGGTGAATTTTGATCTCTTTCTATCTGCCCTATTTGAAGGCATTCTTTCAACAGTGACCTGTTTAGGTTCCAGGCCCAAACCAGATGTTGAGGTCCGGTTTGTGAACCTTCTTTTCTTCTTTGAAGATTTTCTTTAATGGCTATTAACCAGAACTGACCCTGAACTGGAACCATATAAGTCCGGATTCCGAACCAAGACCAAACATTAAGGTTCAGTTTTGGTTCACACAGTAACAGTTCAGGCTGAACCAGAACATCCGGATATTTTGTTAAGGTTTAATTTCCTATGCTTTATTACCTTTAAATTCTACTTTTCTGCTCAATTAGTTAGATAAATGTAGGAAGAAGTTGATATAACAACTTTCCCCTTAGAGGGAATAAGTTTTTATGTGGATGCTATTCAGGTGGAATTACATTAAATACCAGCTTAAGTTTTGTGCCAATCTAACTGAGTAGTTTATAAGAGAACAGTAGAAATATGACTAAAAAATCAAATCAATCCAAAAGCTATATGTATTCTTTGTTTCCATGTTTAGAATCTCAAAGACTCTCACAGATAATCATATCAAGCTGGATAATTGGAAAGCAATTACTGAAAATTACCTTGACCTCAGAAGTTTGATTTGCCAATTGGTAATCCTCCTCCTTTACTTTCTTGTACCGATCAATCACTGACCTCATGCTGTGAAAATTTTTTAGTACAATATTATTGGGATTTATCATCTAATATGTACTGATTCTTAATAATAAGAAAAGATCTATCAGGTATGGCATTTTATATTTTGCTACAATATTTGTTTACTCTTGCCAACGTTTTAGATTATTCTGTTCTTGTCAGAGGAAGAAATACATGACCTTAGTCTCCAATGTTATAAGTTTTGAGGCATTGAAAATTGTACTTTTGGTTAGACCACTATGACAATTGACAACTCCTATGTGTTAACCTTGGTTATCTTTTATTCGTGTTCCATAAAGTTATTGAGTCTAGTTAATACAATTCGTATTCTATTCCTTACATATTTCATTTTTTATGGAATAGTATTCTTATTCCCTCAAAATTCATTCCATGAACTAAACGTGCTATTAGTTTATTCGAGATCTATATTTTTAAAATTTTTAATTGCTTTTAGAACTGTTACAACTTACAATATTAACGATTTTCACATTTGTCATATTTCAGCAAAACTCTACTGAATGTACATAGTTTTTTTTTTAGTATTCAAAATTCTGAGGGCAATTGATATCAGCAGTATCTCAGAAACAGCAAATAGAGTAATGAAAAGAAAACAAATAACAATCATGAGTACTCCCCAGCTTGCACTGTAACTAGTTGAATAACGATTTTCTTATTTGTCATATTTCAGCAAAACTCTACTGATTGTAAATAGTTTTTTTTTTAGTATTCAATATTCTGAGGGCAATTGATATCAGCAGTATCTCAGAAACAGCGAATAGAGTAATGAAAAGAAAACAAATAACAATCATGAGTACTCCCCTGCTTGCACTGTAACTAGTTGAATATATTTACCGAATTGAAAGCATTGTTATTGACAGTGAAATCTCAGAAACTGCACTTTACTATTTGAATATATCTATCAATATATGTATGATGTACTGTTAATTCCTACACACACACACACACACACACACACACACACACACACACATATATATATATATATATATATATATATATATATATAAAGAAAACCATTTCTAGTTGCTTCGTGTGGGTACTATCTAAATTTCAATTGATTGCTCCATGGTTTCCATAAAATTCCGTAGCGATATTATTGAAGGACTACCAAAGGTTAGCCTTGTATACTTAGTGGTTGGGTCGCCAATTTTACATCAAAAGAGGTTATGGAAAATTGTAATGAAATTGACCAAAACAAAGAAAATATACAGAATTGTTTTCAAAAAAAAAAAAAAAAAAAAATATATATATATATATATATATATATATATATATAGAATGGATTTAAAAATTTTCATTCAAAGTGCATTAGATTAGTATACTTTGAAAAAAAATCCTCACAAAAAAAAAAAGTATACTTTGAAAAAAAAAATTCCCCATTTTAAAAGCAATCTATTTATGGTATATATTTATTTATATATTATATCAAAGAAAAACAAATTGTTTCATGTTACTTGTTAAAAAAATTAACCCTTTACCAACCAAAGCAGAGTAAATCTCCTGAAATAATCGGCAAAACACTATAAAAAAATAAATAAAAATGCTTGGGGCATGTTTAATATGTACTTTAATTTAATTTTTTTATTTTTTTTTTTTTAAAAACAGGGACATGTTTAATGTGTACTTTCACCCCAAAAAAAAAACTTTGAACTTTATTTTTTCATTTCAAGCAAAATTAGAAACCATATTTTGCATGTGATAAAATTATGTTTAATATTTAATATTAGTTTTTCATTTTGAACAGAGAAGATATCCAATTTATATTTCACACACACGACTTGTATCTCTTGCATGAGTCTTCAGCATGACAAAAACTTGTGTGAGACTACCTCACGGACCTCAATCTGATCGACTCGTGAGACGGGTCGGATCTTTGATTAATGAGATCAAAGATTTGACCCGTCTCACGGATTGAGACCTGTAAAACGGTCTCACACAAGTGTTACCTATTACTAGTTCAATTTTACTTATTATGTTTATTATTTATTGGTCAATCTTCTCTTTCTTCTTCACTTTTTTTTAATAATTTTTAAATTTAATTTTTTTTATTTAAAAGTATTTATTATGTAGTCTCTAAGTATATAAATTTTATATATTAATACTAAACTTAATACAGAGTATTATACAAAATTAATTTCTAAATAACTTCAATCAAGCCTCGTTAATTGAATTAGACATATAAAATGGAATGAATGGGCTAGACAAATTCTCTTATGATGAGGCCATCTCACGGATCCTCATTAGTGAAATGGATCGAGTTTTAAATAAGTATTATATTTTCTCACATAAGTATTACAATTTTCTTCATAAGTAACTCTTGAACTCTTAATATTACAAGTATTACATTTTTTTCCATCAAAAGTATCACATTTTTCATCATAAATATTACACTTTCTCTTATGAATAACAATTAAACAATTTATCCATGTTTCGTATTACATTTTTTTTTTCTCATAAGTAGCTATTCAACTCTAAATATTTACATCTTTTATTTTAAAGTATTACATTTTTCATCAAAAGTATTACAGTATACTTTTTTCTTAAAAATAACAAATAACTTGTTCATGATTAGTATTACATTTTCTAACATAACTATTACAACATTTTCATCATGACCCGGCTCGTCTCACATATAAGGATTTGTGAGACGGTCTGACATGAGACTCACTCTTCATATATCATGAATATGTATAATAATACAAAGTTCAAACACTACACAATATTACAAAACTGCATAAAATATACAGTTTGTATACACAATTAATTTTAAAATATTTACCATGTTTCATGTGTCTCGCGGATTTAGTTCTAGCTAGTTGCTAATTATAGGTTAAGGTTAACAAAAATCTGTTATGGAAAAGTCATTATAGGGCTTGCTTTTAGTTAGGGTTGTCATGATACACAAGAATTAAATAATAAACCCCAAAATTAAAAGCTAAGGAATACAATTATTTTTAATGTTGGATATGTACATTCTACATCATAAAGACTTGTACACAAACATTTATCATTATTAGAAATCTTGCATTTCCTAATTACCTTAAAATATTGATAAGAAATAGATTTTTTTTTTCCCTTTCTCTAATAAAATCTAGACAAGAGATCAAAGTTCTACTCCTTTGAAGTTCATTTATCATATTTCAGTAAAATATGGACTTAATCCTAACTTAAAGATGAACAATTTATAACTCAGCACGGTATCAATTTAGAACATTATCATTATTAAAGCTAATCCTTGTTCTAGTCTTCTAGACCAAAAGAAAGCGGGAGAGCCCCTCCCGTATGACCGCACTATTATATTACCTCAATCTAATAAGTCAAAGAAAAGTAATGGAGAGAAGAAATAGATTTACCTATATACATGCATATTCATTCATATGCAGCAGTTCACATCATTCTTCAGGGAGCAAAGAGTGAAAATGGGAAGAGGTCAACCACAAACATTTAGTTCTTCATTTATGTATATTCATTATATTCTCGTAGTTCAAATGTCAAGTCAAGATGTTATATGAAAATTCACAAATAAACTTTAATTAACCAAAAATTTACTGAATGCTCATGTTAAATGTGATCATTTGTTGATATTCAAGTGAAACCTTTTTAAATTAGTTAATAGCACCACTCCGAATCTACATTTATTTATTGTGTTTTAAAATCAATCTAACCAATTCAAGTAAAAAACAATTTAGACATAAACATTTCCCTCTATCTTTTATATATGATCTTTACTTTGGAATAGATACTAAACATGTAGGACGTAACTTAGAATAATATATATGACATCCACATGGTTAAGAGCAACACGGTAATGCTCCTGTAAGGAATTAAAGTAAGGCTATGTATGTGTCACTGGCACTCGGCGGGTTACCCTCCGACTGATCCAAAAAAAAGTATGGGTATATACATAAAGTTAAGTTCACTATAATATATGTATTTGTATGTAAGCAAATCTTTTGTAATGTTATTATATATAGTGGTCCAATTTTTCTAGTATTGGTATTCTACTATTCTTTAAAGGAAAGATATCCATCTCATTTTATGCCCGTGACTCAATTCAATAGAATTGACTCAGTTTTTTACAATTTATTTGGTATAATATTAGAAAACTTTTACGAGGCGTTTGGTTGGGGAGGGAATTACGTGGGAAAGAAATTGCAATTCTATGGGAGAAAATAATGTGGAATAAAGTGCTAATCTAACCAAGTTGCTTGTGGTCCACTAGTATTCATTTTGGTTCCTTATGTGGGAGGTTTAGTGTTCGAGCCTTAGTGTAGGCGAATATTGTGTATACGTGGGTGTTCCCCTTCCTTTGTAATAATAATGAAAAAAAAGTTCTAAAGGGAATAAGTAGTATAAAGTCTAAAATGCCTAAACTTATTATTATTCTAAATGACAAAATTTAAATTTTATTTTTGAAAATGTATTTAACACGCTATAAATAAACTCTAAAATTGCATAACGAAAGCAATAAAATAGATAATGGGGTTTTGAGAAAACATATTTGATTGAGGTTCGCCTACTGATTGACGTTCTGTGTTGAGAGTAGAAGAAGAAGACACACTATAATCGAAAGAGAGATGTCAAACATCAATTTTAGTTTTTTTTTTTTTAAAAAAAAAAGATGGGGTAATTTTGTCTCAAAGTTATTTTTTTTCTTCCTAAAATCCATGAAATTGAAATACCAAGGGGTGCATGGAATTCTAATTCCATGAAAATGACACCGAATTGAAATTCCATCTAACCAAATGAAAGAATTTGGAATTACTTGCCTTCAGAATTATGTGAAAATTAGTTGGGAATTGAATTGTAATTCCCTGCAACCAAAGGCTTCGTTAGTGTAATTTGACAAAATTAAATGAATATTTTTAATTTTGTCAAATTAGAAAATGTATCAGGTCATTTATTATTTTTAGAAAATGGCTCTATTACCTAAAAGTTACATGAAAATTTTCGTTAAAACACATATATTCCATATTTTTGGAAAACTTACCATAATTTTATTAATGAAATAAATACAATTACAATTTCTCACCTTATAAAATACACTAATATAATTAAAATCTTTTATAAATCAAAATCAATTTAACCCTAAGGCTAGGGACTTCCTTCTTTAATTTAAGAACAAATATACCACACACTTCCTGGCTTGGACCTCAGAGCCAAGGCTAGGGACTTCCTTCTTTAACCATTTTGCCAAAGAGGTCATTGGCAGCTAGCTTGATCTTTACCATACTATATTCTAGAGTGATCTCAAAATTCTTAGGGGCTGCATGCACAACTGAGTTTTTAATTTGTGCCTAAAAATGGCAAAACCTAAGATCAAACTCAACTGAAATTAGGACACTGCTGGCTCAAATGCTCAATCACCAAGCCAGTTCAATTCACACAAGCTACGCACCGCAGCTTCAATTCAGCAGTGAAGAACTAAACATACGCCCAGTAGCTAGCACTTATCTTGACACTAATCACTGCGTATTTGCAATGCCTAAAATGTTTCTGGTCATCCATAATTCCCCCTTCTAAATGTGCATAAGATAGACGCTAAATCATCTGAACCGCTAAAGTCTAAACTCTAAATTAAACTCTAAACACACCATTATGGTCGCTAAAGCGTGATAGTGTTGTGAAATTAGTTCACACACAGGCAAAATAACAAACACAAATCATGCATTCATAATTCGCAAGCGTTCATTAATTATATGCAAATCAGAAAATCACACACTTATTCTTTTAACTAACCTACAAATTAAATTTGAACTTCAATTTTGAATCGTATCAACACAAAAAGCAATTTCCACGGTATACATATAGATCCTATCAGTTAATTGTTAAGCTTAATTTTGTTTCAAAATTATGAATTATTAATAGTTAATAAACACATAAATATATTCACACATGTATAATATAGAGGAGATCGCAGAACTACCTGGAGCTAGCGTAATCGTAGAGCTTGCCGGTGCTGGAGAAGATGATGACTCCGACCTCCGCGTCGCACAGGATGCCTAGCTCCTTCGCCTTCTTCAGCAATCCATTCCTTCGCTTCGAGAACGTCACTTGCCTGCTCGTCGAATTGTCGATCCTCCTTATCACTATCTTTCCTCTCCCCATTCGTCTCCGATCCCTCTACCTGTAGATCTCCACCTTCTCTCTCTCCCGGCCTCTTCCTACCTAGGCATACGCGGACGATCGATACATGTAACAGAAATACGTATATACGCAAATACTAGCATATCAGTGAACAAAGAGAAAAAACGGATACATCTGGAAAATTAGAAAATACATATATAGTTGGAGAATACGGCGGAAATTAAAATCTTTGGATGTATAATGTATTTCCGAGAAAAATGGAGAGAAAAAATGGAGAATAAGGCTTACTTGATGGAGACAAAAGCGGGCTTGGCAATCGTCGTTTTTCGGACTGTCTTTCAGATTTGAGAATCAGCCTATATAAGGAAAGAGCTTCTATAATTGTAAACCCTGGTAATGAAAAGCCTGGGGCGAAACCGCTTTGAGAAAACTGCTTTATGAAACCGCTTATGAGGTTCCACGTGGACCAATGGGATAGCGTAATGGATTTTATATGCGCTCATGGTCGTTTGAAAAGCGCCGACTGTCGTATGGATCATCAACACGTGGTGGTTGGGGAATTTTTATACTGAGTACTTTTTCTTCCTCTTTTGGGAATTCTCCTATGGGCAGTGGTTTCCAAATTTGCCCCTTCATGATTAGCGTACGGTGTAAACAAACAAAAAAATTCGAGGTTTAAAATGACCGTCATATTATATTTAGTGTTAACGTCTTTGATTTTCACAAAATAATCTCCTGAAGTTTGGTTAACATAAAAATATCTTTTAAGAGTTTTTTTTTTTTTTTCATATTTGAAGAAAAACATATTTTGGGGTGTTTGGTAAATGACTATTAGCTGATTGAGTTAGTAGGTTTAATTAGTTGATATATAGTATTAGCTTATTGTAGAAAAGTGTTTCGTAAATTAGCTATTAGATGATTATATACAAAATGACTTCTCAAAAAACTGATTGAAAAAAAACTACTTTAATTTGAGTAGCTTTTTGAATTTTAGCATTTCGGAACACTAAGGGTGTGTTTGGTTGGTGGGTTTTACCCATAGGAATGGGTATGAAAGTGATTGTTGTTGTTTGGTTGATAAGTTTTTAGAACACTACTATGGGTATCGAATACCCCATCAATTGAAAAACACATACCCAAATTAAATAAGGGTTTCATTCCCTTATTCATTCTCAAGCACTACTATTAGTAACCATTCCCGTTTCACCCAACTACCAAACATGTTAAATACTTTCACCAAAACCCATTACCATTACCAAGTATTTGATACTCATTCCGATTCCGATTCCTATGTGCGAACCAAACACACCCTAAGTTGTTACAAAAAGTTAATTAATCAAACACTCATATATTAAGTCAAACAGTTAATAGTAGTCAAATAAGTTAAAATTAGTTGATAGACTAAATATTTTATCAAAGAGGGCATATATTGTTTGGTTTATAGAAAATTTATTACAATAGAGAATAATTTTTCTTAAATTTAAAGAAAATAAATTTCTTGCTGTCCCTTTCAAAAAAAAATAATTTCTTCCTGTCCTTTAGTATTTTATTTTTCAAACTTTTTGGAAAAAAAGAATTATAACAGAATTCCTATATTACCCTCATATATCTTTATTATGTACGGATATTTAAGTCTTCATACAATTTATTTCCAACAATCAAACAATGAAATTAATATTTCAAGTAATTTCTTCTTCTTTTTTTTTTGTTTCATAAAAATTAAAATTCAATTCATTCTCAATTATCTTTTACAAACCAAACCGCATGTAAGTAAATCGACAAGCTAAGGCCTAATGTTCTGCTAATTTTTTTTTTTTCATCCCTAATCTGTTAACATTTTAAAATTTTTATTCTTCAGTAGAATTGAAAAAAATAATTAAATTCAACTATTTTATATTTATAAATTACAAAATTATATATAATGAATTAAGCTCTTCTTACCAAAAAAAAAAAATTACAAAATCATTTGAAATATAATTAATTTTCTCATATAGAAAATTATAAATCGATTCTTTTTGTGTGCAATAAGTGGCAATGTAATATGCGCGCGTAACTAGATTGCAGTAGGAATAGTAGTGTAGGTATGTAACTAATGGGGGAGTACATAAGTTATAATAATAAAAGGTGAGCAATCCCGGGCTTAGCAAAATGATTCAAGGGTCACTCTCAAGATATGGGGATCACTAGGAGACTAGAAACCTTTAAAAAAATGACCAGAAGAGATAAAAGCTCTTTGTAAACAAAGTGTACGGGTAGAGCTAGTAACTAAAAACTATTAGTAACATATAGACATAGTTAATTATATATTCTTAATATGTTCTCTTGCGTGTGTTGAGCTGAATACTTTTTAATGAGTCAACAATACATATACTATACATAGATCTTTTATCAGGTAGTGGAGATGTTTAAATCTATGGCCTTTTGTATGTGATTTGCTCTAATATAACAATTATGTGTTTTCTTAGCTAAAAGTTTAAATTGATAATTAGAATATATATTTATATATTATTTTTAACAGGTGTGCGTGTTTTGTATTTGAAATTAATTTCTTAAATATCATCTTTTTCTTTTAAATACATCTAAGGCGACTAAGGGATTGAAGACAAAATATAATTAAAATAATGGTCAAGTTAATCATTGAACTACATACAAAAATGCAATAAGAATTCAACTAATATATATATATATATATATAATTGACTCCATGAACAAATCAAATTATGTGTAATTGAGTAAAAAAATGACATATTCTCCAAATTAACCATTGACTATGATGTTACCATTTAATAAATTAAATTTTATTTATTTTAACAATTCTAAATATTTATTGAAAAAAAAAAACAAACAAAAAAAACAAATAAAAAAACAAATAAAACAAACAAAAAACCAACCCCCTCCCCTTTATCTTTGTCATAGAGGAATTGATGCATTTCGTCTCCAACTAGAGACAAAAGTAAGGGGTTGTATTTTTATTTTTTAAACTATTTTAAATTGATAAAATAAATAAATATTTAATTTATAATTAATATATATTTTAACCAGGAACATTGAAATCATCCATATCCTTTGAGAAGGCAATCAATATGCTGACTATTTGGCTAATCTGGGACAAACCGAAAAGTGGGTGACAAAAATTATAAACCAACTCCCAGAAGAAATGACCTTATTGGAAAAAAATGTTAGAAAAATTGTCACGAGAAGAATCTACTACCCTTAAGACTTTTGGTCGCTCAAGCGCACCCAAAAAAACATTAGGTATATATTTCAATTCTTTTTTATATACAATTATTTATTACTCATGCACTTATAAGTTTTATAATAGATTAATTGTATTCCAAATTTTAATAATTATTGTTAGTGACTTTTGAAGACATGAAAAAACAGGGAGGCATTTTCGGTCATTTAAAAAATGTGCCACTACAATAATTGAGAGAAAGGGTATGGGGGCAATTGCGGAAATAGCATTGCCATCGTGGCTCTGACCCCACTAATCAGTAATCAACCCAAAAGACTAGTTGTCACGTACACCAACCAAATAGTGCTGGGACCCACGTATTAAGTCTCAATTGTGTGATGGCTTCAGTTTTCGGATTTTAAGGTTACCATAATAAGGAAGTCCTAAAATTGCCCTGCAAAAATCCTAACGTTCCACGACGTATGTTTTCAGATTGTCCCCTCCTCTTCTCTCTCATAGTCTAAAACAGTAACACATTAAAATTAAGCCTCCATTACTCAATACTCTCAAAACTTTATAATCCATCCATCTCTAACAATTTAAAATAAAATATAATTATAAGATTAACAGATTGACCATGGTCAATTTGAAATAAATAAAAGATATTCATATATTATAAATTCATGAAAGCAAAAAATTAATTAGAAATTTGTACGTAAGTTTATGTCTTATTTATTTATTATGTTATTTTGTCCTCAAATTTGTAAAAAACAGTATTATCTTTTGAATTGTAATTAACTGTTGTTAATATTAATATTTGCCATAATGTTGTGGGTCTCTTGCAAAGTAGTTAATTGGATATCTCGGATTTTAAGTTTAGAAATGCAAGTACTTTAAAAACTATGAGAGAGTGCTTTGTCACCCTTGAGTTTATGAATATGATTAATTTTCGAGTATGATTTTAGTTGATTGGTCAAAAAAAATATATGAACATAAAAAATTAAAATAAATTAAGCATTAATATAATCATATGTGCATAGTAGGTTTCGTTTTTTTTTTTTTAATTTTAAATTAATAAAGAGTAAAGACGCCATAATATATAGGGGTTAATATATATTTAATACAATGCAATAGCCATTAAAAATGATCCACTTGCCTTATTAATAATAGCACTGTAATAAATTACCAAATGTCGTAAAAATCATGTTACTCTTTGTGGAAAACCTAAGCTAAAAGTGCGTAGAAAATATTATCCTTAATTAGCTGTCATTAGCATCATTGTTTATTCCGAGACCCGACGAAAGCATCCGACCATACTTGCTATGATCAATGGAAACTCCACTATATATGTTTATTATGGTTTGGTTTTAATTTGCACGTAAACTTAAAGTAGTAAGTAGTATAGCATTCCATTAAACTAAATTTAATACTTTTTTTGTTGAAATATTACAAGACTTTTTTATGGGCTATAAGTTTATTTTATGTTTAAGAAAATTATATTTTATTATAATATTGATACCTTTACTATGTAACACTATAAAAATTTTCCCTTCTCATACGTAACATTTATTTTCAATTTTCAAATTAATAAGTATTGAACTTAATAACTCAAATTTGGTATGGTCAAATGCAATAATCTACAATTTTAATCATTTTTAGAGATGATTATTTATTTATTTGTGTACATGTGCATATTGTTGGGGATATGAGTGTTAGGCTCAAACTTGGGAGTCAACTCGGAAGATCGAAGAAAGACTTTATTAAGGAAGCGTGACAAAAGAAGCTCCCGATGAAGTGGACTCACCCATAGTTAAGAGACATTAGGCCCATGGTAGTGGTTGAACATGCACAATCGACATCTCCTATAATAGGTAGGCTCATAGGCGTAGGCCACGTGCAGGCGTAGGCAATTTATATCCTACACCACGGCGCGCGTTGCACTATGCGCCCAGATGCAAAACGACGTCGTTTTAATTATTATTATTTTTTTTTGAAATTTCCCGCCCCAGTGAATGGAAGTAGTTTTTTCTTAAAAAAAAAACAAACCGCTGTTCAAGAATGTACATAATGTTATACTAGAATACACATAATGTTATACATGAATGTACATAATTATATAACAAAGTATACATACTCTTTTTAAAAGATAATACACATAATCTAACATAATACATAATAAACATAAACTTTTAACATAATACACATCAACTCTTAACATAATACACACAAATTTTCTGATTCGGATGTACATAATTGTATAAAAAGAATGTACATAATTGTATAAAAAATACACATAACTGTATGAACCAATACACATAACGTTGTGAACAAATACACATAACGTTGTGAACAAATACACATAATCTCAGCAACTTCCTACCGCGCCTCTCAACACTACCCAAAACGACGTCGTTTTGGGAGGCGCGCGGCGCACAGTGCTATGTGCGCCGTGGTGTAGGATATAACGATTGAGGCTCATAGGCGTAGGCCACGTGCAGTGGTTCAATGAAAAAGATTAGAGTCATGCATGTTGAATTGTCCTCCCTCTCCTCCCTTAAGGTATCTCAAATGACAATCGCTAATACCCGAGGTCTAAAACTCAACACATATTCTGATCAATTGAAATTTAGAGATGATATAAACAATTATTTCTACTTTAGTTGTATAAAAATACAAATATATAATTAAAGTGTACAATTTTAAAAATTCGATTATATTTTAATAATTAAACTAAAATATGCAAAATGTTCTATTTATTTGTCATTTTTAATTTTAGCATATATATGTAGGACATGCCGACAATGAATCAATGATGTGAGTTATAATGAATACCTTGTGTCTGCCATTTAGAAATGATAGTCAATTGTTCAAAATTTAATTTTTTTTTTTTTTAAAAAAGGATTTGGCCATAAGTGGATCTGTGGATGTTGTTCAATGCATTCTTAGCAGATTAATTCTTCCAAAAGGTTGAACCCCTTTCATATCCCGGCCCGACAGAGCATGCTCACTGCGCACAAGGAGCCCCCCTCACTTTGAGAGGTTGTTCCCACACTGCCACTGGTGAAATTCAATCCCTAGTCATTCTTTCAAAGTTTCACCTCTATGACCAGTTGAGCTACCCATGCGGGCCTTAGCACATTAATTACAATGAGGATAAGTGGTGCACATATATAAATATATAAATTATATATCTTGCTCTTTTTTTTTTTTTTTAATTGGTAACCAAAAAACTCGACAGTTATTATTTAAGAATGTGCACTAGACGAATATCGATAATTTATTTATGCTGTTATTACATTTCCACCATTTAACATAGATACTTAATATGTCTTATAGTTACATTTATTTTTTGTTATTAATTTTGTAACTAATTAACTCGTAACTACTACACAAAGACACGCATGCACCGGGTAAACCTTATTCATGTATAATAACGCACAAACTACATAAGAAAAATAAATCACACAAAAAAAATTATATAATAATTTGAACAAAAAAATATTAACAAAAATTAAACTTGCAACCTTCTAATACAAATATTGTTCTACCCTACCAGTCGACGAGTTCTTTCCCCAACTAAACCATTAAATTTTTATAATAAATTGTGGATTAGTTTCCGCTCAACTTTTTATGGATCTACGCAATTTTTTTTTTTGGGAAAAGGAATCTACACACTTTTAAAACGTGAGTTTCCTCTCTCATAATAGTAGTATGGCCGCGGCGCCATTTTTAATACGGAACATATTAATAAATTATTATGGTTTGGTCTATCTGCAAATTTAATCATTATAACCTATACTTTAAAACATATTAGTTGATCAGACCTAATACTTTGGTGAATGATTCTGATAGACAAATTTAAATTGGGTGTAGTATATGAATGCGGACAATTGAATATAGCATTAAAGAATTTCAATTATAATTAGCGAAAATAATGTACATTTTCATTTTTTTTTGAAAAATATTTTTCATCGAGTTATTGATCTAGATTTTTTAATTTAATTCAGTTCTGGTCGCACTAGCAAAGACGCTTATTCAATAGAAAGTTTTGTCTAGAACATTTTAATATGATACACCCTTATAAGAGTCAAACCTCCAATTTTGTGCCTCAATATAAGTGGTTGAGTGGGTAGAGATGGTTCTTATACCAGAACGAAGAACATAAGTTTGATTATTGCCAATATCATATTAACCGAGCCCGCCGCACATGATTTTTTTAGTACAATTTACCTTTCTTGTATGATTTAATTTGTTAGTTATTACACATGAACTAGATTTACCCATTTACCTTTCTTGTGCCTTTTGTGAGTTATTACACATGAACGAGGTTTACCCATTACAATTTACCTCTCTTGTATAGTTTATTAATTTGTATACATAAGCAAGATTTACTCAATAATATTGCATTATATTAACTATCCACTTACCACCTACATATATATATATATATATATATATATATATATATATATATATATATATCCTTCTTTGATAAAATATCAAATATGTTTTCTTATCATTTTGAAGAAAAAAAAAATGCCCATCCACCAAATGGAGTATTTGAATATGCACTTTTGTGAATGTAAATGTGCTCAAGATGGACACTCAAATCCCATACAACCAATAAGCATAATTTATAGGGTTTAGGAACTCTCAACTCTTTAGCTGAGTGGGCCAACTCCCACGTGAAGCATGATATCGTGGACCGATAGGATTCCTTCTTTTGCTTAATCCACCCAATAAATATAATTAAAGAACCTGGCCACAAACAAAACCAAGGAAGGATCGGATAATCACTGCACATAATTAAAGTAAATTAGTTTTAAATTAATTAGGACAAGTGTCAATCATCAGCCAAGTATACCTTCGAATACCAAGAAACCGATTCCTACATTCCAATACCAAATCGAAGTATTATAATGTTTCTTACTGAAGTGTTCACACAGCTCTATACCGTGCAGGACAACAACATTTTATTTGTAAATCATACCATGAGGGTATGATATTTACATCAATTGTTTATTAATTATTTTATCAAATAATTTAATTATGTGTGATGAGAAATTGAGGTACGAGTCTATAGTCAATTAGGGGTGTCAATGAAGATCGGTCAGTCCCATTAGACTCATTCTATGGTGATTTTTTTTCGTGGGCAAGCTTGCGAAGCCCGTGAGCTAAGATTGTGTAATCCTAACTCGTCTGCGGGTTCGCGGGCCCCACGGGCCAAACTTTAAAAATAAAAAAATCAAATAATATTAATTTTTTTTTTTTTGTGTTTAAAAATTAAAAATATTACATTAAGATTTTAATGTTACGTGTGTTGTATATCAAAAGATCGGGCCTGCGTAGACTGTCAACCCGCACAGACCAAGCCTAACCCGCTAGTCCTGTATTTTCACAGGTAAAAAAAATTCTAGACTCTAAACTAACCCATCGTGGGACGATTTAGGATTGACCCACGAACTTCAGCCCTCCTTAACACTCGTATAATCAATTGAACCCAAAAAGTGGAGGTCTTAAAAGCAAAGGAAGGGGTATGAATTAATTAGGCAAACTATGCTATGGACCCGTGTCCACCATGCTGTACATTCATAATTTCTATACTGTACATTCATAATTTCTATACTGTAAATTTATAAAATCTATACTGTAGATTCATAATTTCTATACTGCACATTCATAATTTCTATATTGTATGAATCTACATTATAAATTTTATGAATCTACAGTATAGAAATTATGAATCTACAGTACAGAAATTATGAATGTGCAGTATAGAAATTATGAATCTACAGTACAAAAAATATGAATGTGCAGTATAAAAATTATGAATGTGCAGTATGCAAATTCTGAATCTACAGTATAGAAATTATGAATGTATAGCGTGTCCACCATGTACATGGTAGACACGGGTCCATAGCATAACGCTCCAATTAATTATATATAGGTCCTGTTTGGTAAAATGGCTGTTAGTTGTTAGCTGATTGTGTTAATTAGAGGGTATAAATAGTTGATAATATTAGCTGATTGTAGAAAAGTGTTTGGTAAATTAGTTGTTAGTTGTTAGTTGTTTGGTATAATTTCTTTTTTCAAAAAGCTAATTGAAAAAGTTGCTTGGGGTAGCTTTTTCAATTTTAGCCTTTTGGAGTTGCAAAAAGCTAATTAACCAAACATTTATATTAATATTTTAACTAAATCAAATAATTAATAGTGGTCAAATAAGTACCAAACAGGGCCATAGTCATTTTATATAGTATAAAAGATTTAGTCATATAATAATGTCTCGTGAAAGTAATTGAGTTAGGCAAACATAACTTTGAAAAACTGTTGAAGTGGATATACAATGTGTAGATTAAAATTATTGTGATGGCATACCGTCACTAATAATATTTTTTAGAGAAATTTCTTTAATAATTTTTATTACAATATCTTTTTGTCATATATTTTCAATACAAACACATAACAAAAATACGCTATTAATTAAAGACAAATGAAACTTTAACAAAAATATATTATTCCTTGAAAACTCAATAGTAATCTAATACCAGGACTCTGAACCCCTCGAAATAATTATTCTTAGAGAATAGAGAATAGGTCATTTTTTTTATATAATACTATTTTCAATTAAAAAAAAAAACACTATCAGATAACAATCATTACTATTTCATTTTAGACCTATTTTGTGAGTTAAGCAAACTGTAATATTTATATAATCCTTTTAAGTTTGGACATCACTAATAAAATACTCAAGTGTAAGCAGTATGGTGCACGCAAATACTATAGTCTCGCAAGTGTCATTGTACACCAATACTTAATAGTGGATTGTACATAATTTGAGCAAAATATGAGTGCATTGATGAAATATACTTATCAAAAGTCAATAAATTCGGGTCATCACATGGGGCTAAAGAGGACCACTATTTCTTTTTTACTTTTTTCATAACTCAAAATTTTCTAATTTGTTGGACCATATTCCGAATCTTATCAACCCGGTTTAAACTTGAGAAGATAATTGAGCTAATTTAATTCCGAAACTCAACATTAAAATCTGTACACTTCTACACACAAAAAAGTTTAACTCAATCCTTTAATGATTGTGATAAAGATTAAACCCTTACCTTATCGTTAAAAGTAGATATTAAGTGAGACTTTTTATATCTATTAGACCAATGGTTAAGAATTTTTCATTAGTTTCCCAATTATCGTTTTAGGTAAGTAGGCCAGAGACCAATACAAAGGCACTGCTGCCAAATCAAGAACATTGTGATAAAAAGCACACTGCTACATTGTATTCTACATTCACAGCCTGTATTAAACAGCGTGCATTTCCTTTAGGTAGCAGTGTCGTGTGTGTCTGTGTATATATATATATACTGGCCCGTACTTTTTTTTTTTTTAAATACGTGATGATAGGGCGGGGAGCTTAGAATAGTGGATAAAGCTAACCAATCAAACTAGGTAGGTATGCACAAGCAATTCAGCTAGGAGATAACATCGGCTACATACATAGTACATACATTGCTAAAGATTCTTCGCAATCTTAATCTATCCCCCACATTGATATTAACAAATTAATTAATGATCATGAGTGTACATGCATTATTTTGTGCTTACATATTAAATAAAATGATGAAAATTCAAAAATAATTAAACTAGCTCGCAAATTATCATTATGAAAAACAATTTCTTGGGACAATAACTAATTGTTCCTGTAGGAATCTCAAAATATGTAGGGATAGATGCATATATACAAGTGTTCTTTACTCCTGCTTTCGTCTACATCCAATATCTTTGACACTTCCCCCAAGACTTCACAAATTACTCCGTGCTCATCCCGGAAGACGACATGAAAAACAAGAAGCTAGCTTAATTAGTATTGAGAAGGTGTTACAGGCATGGACTTAGCTCAATGGTTCACTAAGTTGTAGACAGTATTTGGGAGAAGAGATCAAGGTTTACATTCATTTACATCATCTCAAATGTTCTGTCGAGGCATTGGAATTGAGGATTCACCCTTTTGGGAGGAGTATTGAGAAGTGTTGTATAGAATACCATACCATAGCAGTGAGTTGCAGCAATGAGAGGGCAAATTATGCAAAAACAATGTCGTTTTGACGTCCGACTTTAAAAAAAAAAAAATCTGTTTTGATTGCCGTTAACGACGTTATGTGCGTAATTTGAACGATATATCCAGAATGAATGAACTATATATTTAGAATGAATGAACTATATAATTCAAATTATGCACAACATAACGCCGTTAACAGCAAGCGATTTTTTTTTTTTTTAAGTCGGATGTCAAAACGACGTCGTTTGCATGATGCACACGGTTGCACAACATAACGCTCCCAATGAGAGAGCATTGTTTGTTCGTAATATACAAATTGTGAACATTTGGACTCGAGTCCACAAAATAATTTGCAAGTTTCGACTTGGTGGTCTTTGGCAATCATTATTGTGTGGACCATGGTCCCCTACAATAATTTGCCGGTCTTTGGACCATGGAGAAGGAATTTGGACATGGGAGGGCATTGCCGCATTGGGCCTTTGTGCTACTTGAATACCATAGCCATAACATATACTGTACTAAATTAATTAATATAAATTTTACAATTATTTTTATTTATTAAACCGTGCATATAAATAAGACAAAAATATAAAGTATAATGCCTAATAAACACAAAAGTTGTTTGTTCCCTCGGAAATAATAAATTTGGTACTACGTCATTGGTAGGCCCAAATAAATGTTCTAACCAATTGATGGCCCAATGCAAACGTCCCAAGACAACAAGAGCCCAATTCCTCAACAATAGCGCGTAAGTTACACGAGCGTGAACATCCGCGTAGTTAAGATTCACCAACCCGCAATCATCTTCTACCCGTATAAACCAAACTACCCTCTCGTCGTCAATGCGGACTCTCTTCTGTTCGTACTCTATCCGGGTTTGAGGCTACGTCTCATTTCATCGCCCGATCGTTTGATCGATCTTATCGAAACAGAGAAAACAATTCTCAGAATCTGAGGTCATTTTTTATACCTTTTTCCAACATAGAATTCCAACGATTCGAATCTAATCATTTCGCTTGATATTAAAATCATAATTGCAATTGATTAACTCAATCACAACTCCGAAATCGTTTCATAATCTTCTGAAAATATCTTAATTTTAGAGGAAATTTCGTTTATTGTTTTTTTAATCAATATTGCAGAGGCTTTTGAAAATTTTGAGGAGGCAAATAATGGATGCTGTAGCTTCTGATCAAGCCACGAGCATCTGCAGCCACTGGTTAGTATTGTTTTCCTATGATTTTTCTTCTTGTCGGTGCTATTTCTACTTGTAAATTGATTCATTTTTTTTTTTTTTTTTTTACTTTTTGCTTTCACGTGGCTATTGAAGAGTAATTAATTTATAGGAGTTATAGTTTCCGTAATTACTCTAGTGATTGGTTTCTTATGTGAAAATTCATGCATAATGTATGTATTTGTCATTGCAGTGGCATGTTAATGACCGGTATGTGATTTAGATTGAATGATGTCACTTGAAGTTAGTTTTTATTTTTAGTTATTTATTTATTTATTCACTATTGATTGGTTTTCTCAAGCTTTCTATTCTGAAGTGGTCCAAGTGGAGGACTTTGAGGAGTAGTATTGGTGATGCTCAGTATGAGTTGCTTTTTTGGATTCCTTGAATTGTATGTCTTAATGGCTGACAAATTATGACTTTTACTTTAAACAATTTTGTTGTGTGTTTGGAGACAAATAGTTTTTCATAAATAGCTTTATGGCATATTTTTCTTGGTGTTATAGTAAGAAATTTGGTTGCTTCCTGGCCTGGGGCCTTAGATGTGCACATGTGCATTGTTCCTGAAGAACTCAACTTCTTTGCTGGTGACTAAAGGATTATTTCTTTTCAAGCCAGATAGTGTTCTATGACAACTGCATCCATGTAAATCAATTTGATTGTTGGATAGTAGATTAGTATACTGGTTGAGCAATGGTGTTTTCTCATTAGTAGTTGAAGGTTACATTTATGCACATGTTTTTTAGTTTCCTATTATTAGCTTATTATGTTGGTTGGTTCATCATGTATTCATGTTCACTCTCATTTGCTGCAAAAACTCTATTGCCTTAACTTGGAGTTTTATATGTCCAGTGACAGGGCAATTCCCTCTTCAAACCTTGATTTGCATTTCGCTCACTGCTCTCGGAATCTAGAAAAATGTAAAACTTGTGGTGATATGGTTCCTAAGAAACATGCCGAGGAGCATTTCTTAACCACTCATGCTCCAGTAAGTGATTTGCCCCCCTTCCTGTATACTTGTATTTTTGTGCCAAGGAATTCTGAATTATTGAAAGCTATATATTTTTGGTCATGTATTTTTCAGAGTGCACATTATTTTATCTTACTTTTAGTATCTAATCCCTTATCTTGAATCAATTTTTGTTAGTTCTTTAGGAAAATTTCTAAGCTAACTATCAACATCAAAATGTTCAATCATGATACTAATCTGAGATGACTACAGGTATGCGCTTGTAGAATAGCATGTTTACTGACTGTCAAAATGTTTGGGTTTTGGTTTTTGAATTGTGGTATAGCCATGGGCACTCAGAAGCTCAAGGTTCCTGGGCTTAAAATCAAAGTTGCATAAGGATAAGAGGCATAGCAAATTTCTCCTAAGTTGGTAGTTGATGATTGCTTAGCTTCAAATGACTAATAAATTAAATCCAGTTAACTTATTATAATATTGCCAAAGGATTATAAATTACTGCTAATAAAAACTTACTTGCTTTGGCTCTTTCCATTTGTGGATAGTTGCACCTATAGAGGAACTTAAGATATGAAGCAGGGCATTAGGCATTGGGACTAAATTTTATATACCTAGTCTAACTTTTGAAGTATGAAATTTGGAATGACATTTTTCTTTAATTATGGTAGGTGGGGTCCAACTAACAAGGTAATCTAAATAGGTAATTTAAATAAATCCTTAACATGTCTATGTGGGGTTACGCGAACTGTCTAAAATCTAAAAGTGAAAACCAACTGGAGGTGGAGGCTCACCATAGTGCCAGAATGTTCCAATCCATCCTGTTATTCCTCTGCTGCTGACTAAAAAGATGCTAATCAGCCAAAGTTCAACCTATTTAATATTATTAATAAGGTCATTATTTGTCTTGGTGCAGGTTTCTTGCTCCTTGTGCAGCGAGACAATGGAACGTGAAGTTTTAGCTGTTCATAAAGGGGAAAATTGCCCAAAAAGAATTGTTACTTGCGAGTACTGCGAGTTTCCTTTACCTGCAATCGATTTGTATAAGCATCAGGTAATCCCCATTGTGGATGGTCTTTAGCATCTACTTATGATCTGATTTGCCTGTTTTCAAAATTTCAGGAAGTATGTGGGAACCGTACAGAGCTTTGTCATCTCTGTAGTAGATACATCAGACTATGCGAAAGGAATGCCCATGAGAGCAGATGCAATGGAATAGCAGATAATGTTGCAGAATCTTCCAGGTAATGCATTCTCAACTATATACATCCTCATTTGTCTCTTTCTAGAAAAAAAGGGCAGATCTTATGATTGCAACTCCCTTATGTGACCACATTTTTGCCTTTACAATTCACAAAGCTGGTTCTCGAAATCAAATTGAGTTGAAGGGATCACCTCATATACTGTTGAAGCTGAGGACCAAACATAAGTCAAAAACGCCTTACATTGATCACTTATGCTTATACATTTACTCTGAGTAGGATATTAGCTTTAGAGATTTTGGGCTTTTTTATTCTTCTATTTTTTGGACATTGCTCCCCAGGTGACACCAATGCTTCATTTCTTTTACACTAGTATTCACTTGGTTCCCCCTTTCCTTCTTCTTGGTATTGTTTTGAAATTCTTCAGGAACACAAGGGCAGTAGAAAGAGAACCTGATATTCCAAGAAGGCATCCAAACGAGTTTTCAAAGAGGCGCCTTCTGTTTACCATCGCAATAACAGGAATTGCTGTTTTGTTAGGGTCACTTCTTTTCCAGAGGAAAGCCGAGCACTCTCAATTACATTAGGAATCCATGGTGCTTGAATATGGTCCATCAACTGATATTTCAGTCAGCTGGACTTTCTTACTACCAAATGAAGTTGTTGCAGTGGCTTCCTGCACAATTGTGTACTTCATAATTATCTTCATGTTTTGTACAAGTCATGCAAAAACAATTTCCAGTATGAGATGAGTTTCATGATTAACGGGTGTATGTAAAATTGGAGTCAATTATGGTTGTAATCAGATTCGTTTGTCAATAATGGCCCAATCTGGGTTAATTTCATCTCTTAGATACCCCTATTTATTATTTTATCTACCTTTGCCCTCCTAGTGACCTTAGTCAACAGAAGGTCACACGAAGAAAAATAACTTTTTTTTGTTCATAATTGATCTATTAAAAGTTCTTATGAGGTATCAAATTTAAAATTTTATCTTTATTAAACTAACTTTTTGAACACTCAGCTGAGAGTAATCCTGATGCATTCTTTCTCTTTCTTTTTTGGGATAAGGGTCAAATAGGCCATCGAACTGCACACAATAAAACAATTAGGCCACTGAACTTAAAAAACCAACAATTAGGTCCCTAAACTAATCAATTTCAAACAATTCTTTCAATTAGAAGGTTTCTAACAGGTCAACAGGTCATCCTTCCAAATTAATTATTTTTTAAAATTTAAATTTTAAAAATTAATTATTTAAATTTATAAAAAAAAAAAAAAAAAAAAAAAAAAAAAAAAAAAAACTGGTTCCAGTCGGAGACGGTCGTCTCCGGCTGGATTTCAGTTTTTTTTTTTTTAATTTAATTTAAAAATAATTAATTTTTAAAATTTATATTTTAAAAAAATAATTAATTTGGGAGATGACCTGTTGACCTGTTGGAAACCTTCAAATTGGAAGAATTGTTTGAAATTGATTAGTTTAGGGACCTAATTGTTGATTTTTTAAGTTCAATGGCCTAATTGTTTTATCGTGTGCAGTTCGATGGCCTATTTGACCCTTATCCCTTCTTTTTTTTAGTATATCCTACGTAGATAAATAAAGATGATAGAATTTAAAATTGTCTAGAGATTCTTCCAGCTTGGCGGCGTTTTGTTGGTAGAGACAGCTTGAGCTTTTATTATAGATCTCCAGCAGCCAGCTTATGAAAAAAATGTTCAAATTGACTGTTAAATTGAACACAAAATACCAAATATATTCAATTATACTAAATAAGAGGTTAATTCCTTACTCAAAAGTTACCATGTAATGTGGCACGTGGATATTAAATTAAACATATTTTTAATTATATTTTAAATTTTAAATTATATTTTTAAATTAAACATTATTACTTTTATTATTATTAGTCTCTCAAGATCTCCTAATTACAAACATGTTTTCTTTAGAATTTTCAATCGTACAAATTCCTCATTTTCTGTCTACAACGACGAACTTGCAACCCTGCAAACCTGTGAACTTGTGAGCGAATCTTTGAACTTGGGAATCATTTTCTATTTACAACGCAACTTTTGAACATGTAAACTTGTGAGTGAGCAACGAGCAATGAGCGAAATAATGTTTAATTTAAAAACATAATTTAAACAGGTTTGTTACTTATATTCTGTTTTATGTATTCTAGTTCACAGGTTCTTGAGATTTTGGGGAAAACATGCTTTTAGTTTGGAGATTTGGAAAAAATTAATAATAAAAGTAATAATGTTTCACGTGGCATGGTAGCCTGTCGAGGGAGTGATCAATCTATTATTCTCTCCGTCCCATTTTGTTTGTCTTGTGTCCTCGTTCGTATCGGAGCCAGCCCAATTAAGGGACAAAGTGGCTATATTGATTTTTCCATACGAGAGGGGGTGATCCTATTTTGTTTGTCTTGTGTCCTCATTCGTACCGGGCCAGCCTAATTAAAGGACAAAGTGCTGGCTATATTGATTTTTTCATACCAGAGAGGGGGTTTAAACTCCTTGAATGCTACTGACTCTAATACAATGTAATATATGTTCATAACTACTTTCTCAACCTACTGAATCACAAAGAGCCAATAACACCTCCATTGAAGCTCAAACTTGCGACCTCCCATATAAAAATCCAACACGGGTGCCATTAGATCACAAGTCTTGCACAATTTGAACATTTTTTCCTAAAATGAATTTTGCTTCCTTTAACCCCAAGTCAACTTATCATTTATCAACAATTCAGTACAGTAGCCTCAACTCACTGGAAAGAAAACTCTAGATGGTGGGTATCTGCTCAACAGAACACGCTGTGATGTCGGTGACCCAGATTGATTGGTAGCGGCAGGCGGGGATTAGGGGGATATGAAGCAAAGGCAAGGTCTTGGAAGATTCCGACGAGTTGGTGGCGCGTTATAGCGCAAGAATGGGCTGTGGGCGTAATTTCAGGCGCATTTTAAATGGTCTATGCACACGTGTAAGACACACAGGTAATTCATTTTCTTTAACGTTTACGTTTACGTTTATTCTTCTCTCTCCACATTGTACGGAACCCTCAAAGAAACCGTCATCGCGGTGTTTTGGCAGTTTAATTTCTGTATTCCACAATTGATTCATGCCCTAAATTGAACCCAATACACCAAGCGATTGTAGAGCTAAAATTGTGAATATAAGAAGATTAGCACTGTAAGTTATAAGCATCATTCCTGCTTAAATTCATCTTTAGCTTTGAGAGACCCCACTTAGCCAATATGAATTGTGAATGGGAATTGGAATTGGAGCTACAGCTCTGCCATTGAAACTGGGTGTTAACTTTATTGTTCTACAGAGGATTGTAGGCCTAGTGGTGGTCCCGGATCAATGCCACCTTCGGGAGTACGATTGTACATACAAGATCACCATGTAAGAGAATGTATTTTTTTGTATTATATTATTCAGCAAATACTCTCAATGCAACTAGGCAAGGGTTATTTTATCTTGCCAGCATGAACTTCACCTTTTTTTTTTTTGGTCCAAATGTGAGAATTATTCAACCCTTATACTATAGTTCTGGTATTTGTATTTGTCGGCCACTACCCGAGGTGTGCACCGAATAAACCCGTAGCCGGCAAAAGGAGATAAACCAACCTAGGTTGTCACTCAAACCCAAAAGTTCTGAGGTGTGCAACGAATAAACCCCTAGCCGGCGAAAGGAGATAAACCAACCTAGGTTGTCCCGATCGACTCAAACCCAAAAGTTCAATAGGTCGCTCCCACTAGGAGTCAAACTTGGATCCTCGTGGTTACCAAGTCAACATCTTTGTTTTGACCACTAAACCTTTCCAGTATTCTTTTATTTATTTTCTCTTTATTCTTTTAATAACATACCATTTGTAATCTGTTAAGTACTAACAGATTGTCTGAGAATCTGTGCAATAAGAGTGTTTCATCCAAAGTAAATACTATTGTAGGTGGTGATGGATAATGGCATTATCCAAGTCACTCTATCAAAGCCCGGGGGAATTGTCACTGGCATCCGTTATAATGGCATCGACAATGTGCTTGAAATCCGCAACAATGAATCTAACAGAGGGTAATTTCCAAAGTCTTCTATCGTTAACTTTGAGTCTAGTATAATAATAATAATAATTCTGGGATGACATTATGGTGTGATAAAACATATACGAGTTCAGCAAATGTGTCCTTAAATCTTCAAATGATGATAGTTTTTCTTGATGATAATACTTCATCCCTACTCAATCTACATTTCATGTGTTAGTAAGAGTAACTTAGACCCCAAATTATGGCTCAGCATAATGTAATATGTAGGTACTGGGATGTCGTATGGAATGCAATGGATGGTGGGAAAGCTGGAATATTTGAAGTGTATGCAATTTCTTTATCTATCTTCTTTCCAGCAAGTTTTTGAAGGCACTCCGTATTTTTGCAAATAATTTGTTATGGTGTAGGATCCATGCAACAAATTTTACAGTTATAAAGGACGAAGAGGAACAGGTTGAGCTATCATTCTCAAGGCCATGGGATCCCTCTCTTCGGGGCAAGCTTGTTCCACTAAACATTGATAAAAGGTCTTTCTTTTTCTTTTTCTTTAGACTCATCACATTAGATAAGTGTGTTAATAGCATTTTAACAGGAATAATGTCAATCTCATAGGTTTGTTTTGCTTCGTGGTTCATCTGGTTTCTACACATATGCCATTTATGAGCATGTTGGTTCCTCAGAGTGGCCTGCTTTCAGTCTTGGTGAAACCAGGATAGCATTCAAGCTCCGGAAAGACAAGTAAGGAGATTCTTGCTCTGTCTGTATATGATACCATATATTACCTATCGTTCATTAGATTAAGACTTCCATGCTGGCTTTCAAAAGCTAAAACATGATCAGCTTTTCCCCAAGACATTTACAATGATACTAACCGTACGGTAATTGTATCCCATAGATTTCACTACATGGCTGTGGCAGACAATAGGCAAAGGTTGATGCCCCTACCAGATGACCGATTACCTGGCAGATGCCATGCCCTTGCTTATCAAGAAGCAGTCCTACTTGTCAGTCCTGTCAATCCAGAATTAAGAGGAGAGGTAATGATTATAAATGATGTCTACTAGTTGTTACCTTTTTAGTTACTAGCAAGAATATGTGTGTGTGGGACAGTGGGAGTGTATTGTATACACAAACGGTTTTGATGACTATTCTTTGTAGGTAGATGACAAGTACCAGTATTCATGTGAGAACAAGGATAACAAGGTCCATGGATGGATATCTATGAACCCGCCTGTGGGGTTCTGGCAAATCACACCCAGTGATGAGTTCCGATCTGGTGGGCCTGTCAAACAGAACCTTACATCGCATGTTGGTCCCACAACCCTAGCTGTAAGCAAACTCTGAGCTTAGACAATCATAGTTATTCATCAATCATTCAGGAACATCTCTAGTGCTACACCATTAATAGTTAATATATTCACTCAGCATATAACTTTTGAACAATAAACAAGTTTGTAGTTGTACAGTTGTACTTTCCATTTCTGAAGCATGCTGCCACTTCATTAGGTATTCCTTGGCTCTCATTATGCTGGAGAGGAACTATCGCCAAAATTTGAACAAGGCGAGGCATGGAAGAAAGTTTTTGGTCCAATTTTCATTTACCTTAACTCCACAATGAACGTCGAAGATGCACTCACTTTATGGAATGATGCCAAACAACAGGTTAGCAGTGGAAAGTTTTAT
The DNA here is from genome assembly GCF_001879475.1 of Ipomoea nil. Lineage (NCBI taxonomy): Eukaryota > Viridiplantae > Streptophyta > Magnoliopsida > Solanales > Convolvulaceae > Ipomoea > Ipomoea nil. The sequence continues at coordinate 2,790,135 of NW_017619749.1, forward strand.
TTGTTTAGTAAATCAAATTTATGCATATAAAAATTTCGAGGAAGCACTATGGGTTTTGTAGATGCTGGTAGAGGTACAGAGCTGGCCATACAACTTTCCAGCGTCTGAGGATTTCCTATCAGCAGATCAGCGGGGCAATGTTATTGGTAGACTATTGGTTAGTGACAAGTAAGGATGATGGTGGATTTGTTCCCGATAGTCTTTTGGTAAAAAAATCTCTTACCACCTAATATTCAATGAATGCAGATTTCTAAAGCTTTTGAAATTAATTGAATAGGTATGTCTGTGATGACGTTATGCCTGCAAGTGGTGCATACGTGGGATTAGCTCCACCGGGAGACGCTGGATCCTGGCAAAAAGAATGCAAGGTAGTTTTGGTTATGTGGTTCAATTCTCATTTCCAACTAATAACCTCTCTATAACTGCTTCATCAAACTTATTGCACAAGATTATTATTCTGACATCATTGACCCTTGGTCCTTCGTTTTGGCATCTCTAATCATATTTAGCTACTAACAAAATCCCTTTACCAGGGCTACCAATTTTGGACTAGAGCAAGTGGGGATGGATATTTCTCCATCAATAATGTACGTCCTGGTGATTACAATCTTTATGCATGGGTACCCGGATTTATTGGAGATTATCGGAATGAAGCTGCCATAACTATAGCTTCAGGTCCTAATTCCATATCACTCCAAAATTCAAAGCTCGTTCTTCTTAATGAATGTTTACAGTTATTTTGAGATGTTTCTCATCGGGTGAAAGAAGTTAAACAGGTTGTAGAATTGATGTTGGTGAAATCCTTTACAAGCCTCCAAGGGATGGCCCAACACTATGGGAGATAGGCATCCCTGATCGTAGCGCTGCAGAGTTCTATATTCCTGATACCAACCCAAAGTATCTTAACAAGATTTTTGTCAACCACCCCGAGAAGTAAGTGTTGCTTTGAATTTTTTTTTTATATATTTTTTTTCATTATAAGTAGTGGTAATTTGTTTTTTTTTTTTCCACAACAACCTCCTGTACCAACTATAATGCTAAGAAGAAAGAAGTGATTTTGGGATATTACTTCATTGGCAGGTTTAGGCAACATGGGCTTTGGGAAAGATACTCAGAGTTATATCCAAATGAAGATCTTGTATACACAGTTGGTGAGAGTGACTATTCAAAAGACTGGTTTTTTGCTCAAGTAACTAGGTATGGTTCTTAGTTGATGTAACCACCAAGCTGAAGAGCATAATGCCATTAAATCACCCCTTGGGCAAAAATCTTTACACTTTCTGAGTTTCCGGGTGTCCTTAGTATCCCAAGGAACCCACTACATTGGGTGTAAGTGTGTAACTCACCAAAGCTATCAGCCTATCGGGGCTTGATCTTGTGTCCTTGCCTACAATTTATCACCCAGGAACTAATTGAGCTGCTCTTGTCCCCACACCCCGACATGATAGTGGAGGGATAAATCACGGTGACTCAGTGACCCATTAGGTGAGAGGACCAATGACTGATTGCCTGGTGTCCACAAGGAGCCCACCACATCGGGTGCAACTCCCACGTATAGGCTGTCAGGACTGGATCCTGTGTCCTTGCCTACAATTTTCCCAGAAACCAACTGAGTTACTCATGCGGGTTTTATTAATCAAACCTCTTGGCTCTTGGGTCACATGACTTTCCATGCTTGGCTATTCCCAATTGAAAAACTCTTATGATTCCAGGAAAAAAGAAGATGGCACATATCAAGGAACCACATGGCAAATCAAGTTCAAACTTGACAATGTCCACCAAGGTGGTACCTACAAATTGCGCATGGCAATTGCATCTTCAACCCTTGCCGAGCTACAGGTATATGGAAAGAAGCATGATTCTTGTCAACTTTTCTGTAGTGTGGCACTCATTTACTAATCTTTGATCCCTAATTCCCTTGAAGGTTCGGGTTAACAATCCCAATACAAATCGACCACTGTTTACGAGCAGATTGTTTGGGAGGGATAACTCCATAGCCAGGCTTGGAATCCATGGTCTATACTGGCTATTCAATGTGGATATACAGGGCGGTCTGCTCACTGAAGGAGAGAACACCATTTACTTGACTCAACCTAGGAATCAAAGCCCCTTCCAGGGAATCATGTATGACTATATTCGTTTAGAAGCTCCAACAGTCTAGGGAAATTATATATTTGTTCATCCCAATTAAAATATATGCACATCCCTGTTAGTGTAAATGTACATACTTGTAACTAATAATGTTCATTAACCAAGTGAATTATGTGAGACCAGGGCTGAATCTGTTATCTGAGTATCTGACTTGTATATATTATAGAATAGTTTCTCCGGATTTATCACTCATTTCAATTTTAATCATTGACTTTTTAAGCTATCAAAATTTAGTCATTAAGTATTAAATTATTTACAATTTTAATTTGGTTTTTTCCGGTGTGAATTATTAACATTGAGGACAATTTTAAAAATTCATGACCCACTGCACTAATAATTTTTCAAAAAATACTCTAAATCTAAAACTAACTCTATTATAGAATCTCAAATACGTACACCCAAATTATTTATGACGACATATATTATTATACATAAAATATACAATTTTTACCGTCATATTAATATTTCAATCTGATTTATCAAGTCGCTTCTTGGTCTCTTCAGCAGCATCAGCTGCTTCAACCTCCATCTTCGAGGCTTGTAGATCAGCTTCTGCTATTTCTTTCTCGCTTCTCGCCGTCAACTTCTTTGCCTGCATATACGCCAGGGCGAACCTTCAATTAGTTCAATATTACCGAACAAAAATCGGTTTAGACAGTAGTAAAACCTAACCTGACGAACAAAAAATGCTTTGGTGTAGCGGAAGTATTCTACCAAAGAAGCTCCAAAAGATAAGCATCCTTTTTTGACGCCGGACGCCGGCGGAGTATCTTGTCCTTTACCGGAACTGTTATAGGTGGTTAAAGGTGGCGCTGCCGCGGACGGTTGTATTTCCTCCATGGATGAAGATCTTAACAGATAACGATGCTTCTTCTTTGTTTAATTTGCATAGGAACTCTGGAGAAGAAATGGTTCACTAGCTTGTGCCTAAATCATTTTTGACAAAAAAATATATATTTTAAATTCCAATTACCAAAAAGTAAAATTTATATAGAATAATGTAAGTATTAAAATAATGTTTTAATATAAAATATGGTATTTGTATAAGTATTTTGAATAATACATTTATTCAGAAAATGAACTTTGACGTGTATGTGTCGCTTGACTGTGTAATTCAGCTATGAAACCCCAGGTGGCAGTTTTGCATGCAATGTTTGTCTATTTTTAGAAAAAATAAAATAAAATCATGTGTAGTGTCTTTGAAGATATGAACTTCACGTTTATAATTTGTAGATCCAACTTATCTACATTACCTTAAGCAACCTCATTTGGTGAGATTTTTTGTTGGTTTTTCAGGAGTCAAGTAGGAGAAAGAGAGGAGGAAAAGAAAAAAGAAAAAAATAAAAAAAGAATTTAGACCGAACTATGCTTACTCGCTTAGCATGGCGTGTGCAGTGCATACCAACCACTCGACTCACAATATATTTTCTTCATTCACTCTCGTTCTTAATTGGCATGGAATGAACTTTTTCAAAACTCACTCTTACCGCACCAAGTTCAGATGCCCACTACGAGCACCCACCATTTATCATCTTTAAAAAATAATAATAATAATAATATTTAAATTACTTTCACATAATAAAATAATAAAATTTATTAGTTATAATAAAACATAAAATAATTAAAATATTTAAATATAATAATTAAATTTTTATTTTAAAAAATAAATTTTTAATTTAGATATAAAAATAGTAAAAAATTACACGAAATTTTATAAACTTTTATAAATAACTTATATACTAGCACTTATTTTATTATATATATACACACACACTCACACACGATGGACGGATGAAGTTCTAGGCGAGTTTTGTACACAAAATCTGAATCAACTCGACCCATCATGCTTTTTTTCTTTTTTAAAGACTCATCCAACCCATTATATACTCACTATCACCCAAAAAATTCAATCCATACAAGATGAATTTGGATAGATATCTGCTCAGATCGAAATTGTCACCCTTACCTAATCTGATCAGGGCGAGTCCTAATTCCTAAACGCCCAGAGAAACTAACAGGGCGTTTGGTTTGAGGGAATTTAAATTTCATTCCCACTTAATTCACACCTAATTCCAAAGGCCACTAAATTCCTTAGTTTCGTTGAAAAATTGCAATTCCCTCATTTTCATGGAATTAAAATCTATGCCTCCCCCCTTGGGATTTTAATTCCATGAATTTTGGGAAGAAAAAATATAATGATGAGACAAAATTACTCTCTCATTTTTAAACCTAAAATTAATGCCGGACAACAATAATGGACATTTTGAACTTTATACTACTTATTTCATTTCAATTTCTATGTATTCCAAACATTGAAATTAAAATTTCTAATAATTTTATTTCTGTAAACCAAATATTAAAATTTAAATTTTCACTTTATTCTCAGTAATTTATCTCCTATAAAATTACAATTCTTTTACCACGTAATTATCTTCTTCCAACCAAACACCATGCAACTTCTTCATATGTTGTCTTGATATGGAATACGTTGAAATATAGAATTTTGATTTTGTGGGTTTAAAAAAAAAAAAAAAAAAAAAAAAAAAAAAAAAAAAAGGGAAGGATAGTTCGGTCCTTTACACTTACCATTCCAGCCTTCGGCTATATAAGCACCTAGCTACAAAAACTAGGGTATAAAAGCCCCAATTCTTCTCCCTCTCTTCAAACGCCAAAGCCAAGGTTCTTCTCTTTCTCTCCACTTCCCAACAGTTGGACCCCTCCCTCAATCCTCTTCCAAACTTCATTCTAACTTGCAATTTTACAGTAATTTTCCGTGGAAACTACTTTAGTTTTTTTACTTTTTGAATTCAATTTTGTTGTGTTGAATCTGAGCCCCAATGGATTCGTTTCTCTTACTTTTTTTTAATCAGTTTTTTATTAAATTAAAATTTTGTTGGCAGATCTTGGAAAGGAACAAGAATGGCGACCTTCGAGCTTTACAGGAGATCGACGATCGGGATGTGTTTGACGGAGACGCTCGATGAGATGGTCTCCAATGGAATTCTCAGCCCAGAGATTGCCATCCAAGTCCTTGTTCAGTTCGACAAGGTCTCTTATTGTCGTTATTTATGTTGTGATTTTTAATATTTCAGCAAATATTGATGATTTTTAGCTTTGGCACGGATGTTATGCTTTTCAGATCTTCTTGTTTTACAGTAATTTGCTTCTGGGTATGTGTGTAAATGAAGAAATCTGCTGCATGGATGTATCCATATTTCCGTGGTTTTATTTTCTTTTAGTTCTAGTTTTGTGTATTCTCTTCATTCCAATTTCCAAGACCTCTTTGATAGTATGTTATTTAATGCAGTCGATGACTGAAGCTCTGGAGGCTCAGGTGAAGAACAAAGTTTCAATCAAGGTATACTTTTAAATTTATTCTGTTGGTATTTACTGATTTAGGGAAAAAGAGAGCAGCACAATTCCATAATTTTAAAGGTAGGTAATTTGTATTTACCAGTTTAACTTCAAATACAAGGCAGCACTAAGGGACAACAAAAAATGACCCATTTTGTTTTGTTGATTCATATTATTTTAGACCTCATTCTCATGGTCATGTCTATTGCTTGGGTTTGATAAAGAATTCGAGACGAATTCATAAAATATTTTGAACTTGGGCTATATTTTATAACAGTGGACATAAAGAGGGAAATTCTTACATTGGGTGCAATGCAGGTTCATCATCAAGGCCTTCATAGTTGATATAATGCACATGAAAATAGATCTTTGTGTGTAACCTTTTCTATGAGGTCTTTCTTCTTGGGCATGGTGTGCCTTTATGACTTAAAATCTTACAGTGAGGCAGTGCCAATGTAAGAATGAACATGGAAGGATATTTAATGAGATTATATAGTTATTTAGAGGGCAGTGCAATTTGGAAGGATGGGTTTTTGTATGTGATCAGTGTAGTTTATAATTCTGGTTTGATCTGCTATAAGCTGCTCTCCATATTCTATTCTTATTGATCTTTTTGAAATCCAGGCCTTAAAATCACAGTTTTTTATCTTAGGAACTTAGCTTACCAGAACTAGATTAGCATTGGGGCTTAGTTGGGGCATTTTGGATCCCATCCCTTATGCAATAAACTCTGCTGATTGACTAACAAATATAATACTGTGATGTTCTGAACTTCATTGACAACTATTATTAACACACAGAATCAGTAAATAGGAAATATCTTATTAGCCATTCCTTTCTCTCACAATAATAGCCTAATAGGCATGGGCTTCTATTGAGCACTAAGGATCATTTGGTACACAGGACTGGATGGATTTGGACTAAAATTAGGGGTTGTCACCAATCCTATCCAGTCCATTGTTTGCTTCACATTTAATATGTGGACCCCACAATCACTCACAAGATTTTGGGACTATTGCCCATCAATATCATGATATTTTGTATTCTACTGGTTCCAATTGCCATACCTGTAAACTTTTGATGGACACTTAAGGTTAAATACATGCTAAAAATATCTTTTAGTAAAAATGACATTGGAAGTACTGTTTTTGGTTTGATATGCTTGTTCTACGTTCAAGATTTTAGTGTTTACAGTGGTTGAAGTAGGAAGCATGCATCCTACTATTTGGCTTCATTTGGTAACACTAGAACAATTAAACAAGCCTGTGGTGGCATTTGAGACCGCAATAATTGTGATGCCTGATGCTATAAATTATAATCTGTCTGTTGCATTCAAGTTGTATCCTGATGTTAACATCAGATTTCCCAATTTTTGGCATCAGGGGCATCTTCACACATATAGATTCTGCGACAACGTTTGGACTTTCATCTTACAAGATGCCATATTCAAGAGTGAGGAATGCCAGGAGAATGTTAGTCGTGTTAAGATTGTGGCGTGTGATTCAAAGCTTCTCACCCAGTGAGGGGATTGCAAATGAAGAAACTGTTGAACAAGTTTTTTTTTTTTTTTTTTTTTTTTTTTTTTTCTTAGTTCTGCTTCATAGAAATTTGATGCTAGTGAAATATGAATTGGAGAAAGCTGGGTTTCATTCCTTTGGCTACATTTCCAGGCTAGAGATGAAATTGCAACACCTTTTGTGTCAACCTGTATACAGTGATCCTCACTTCATTCCAGCATACTCTCCTTTTGTACTATGGTTTAGTTCAAGATTGTCATCCTTGCTTATCCCATATATTTATGCCCTATTATACCATGCATTGATAATTTGTCATTTTTTAACCTTAGATGCTAAGAAACATTTATACAAGTCATTTTGAAACCAGACTCTTGTTAAATTGTTCTTCTCCGTTGGATTTATTTCTTTGTTCATTCGATAGAGGCTAACCGCTGGGCGCCAGCAGGAACTGAACTTTTGGTTCTTGTCACTCTTGCGATTGCTTTAGAAGGGTCAATATGTTTGCCTTTAGTACTATCAATTGGCAATGCCTTCCTCTCGCCTAAAGGGTTAGACAACAAGATGATGTTCTCAACTCCTTTTTAATACGTTAGTTATCATGTTTAAGTTATACTATTTCTAAACCCTTACAAAAGAGTGGTTAGATGAAGTAAATTGCGAGTCACCTAGTCAATTTTTAAATTAAATTTTTACTTCTGTCTAACATTTTAGTAAAAATTTTAGTAGAAGGGATCTTTTACAGCTATAAAAACAAGACTCTGAGACTTAAACTCACAACCTCCCATATGGAAATCCAACCCGGTGCCATTAGACCACAAAGTCTTAGTAGACTCTAAGGGGGCGTTTGGTTCAGGTTATATAACATAACCAAGGGAATGTAACATTCCAAAACTCAGATTCCTATGTTTGGTTCATATTATCTGAGGGAATCTAACATTCCCAAGGAATGTCACATTCCCTCCACATAGGATTTTGAAGGGAATGTGATTCCCTTCAATTTCTTAGGTTATGTAAGATAACCTTGGTTATGTTAGAGATATTATAGTGTGTGTATAAAAGATAAACCTAAACCAAACATGATTATATAACATACACCAATTTTAACCAAACACAGGAATCTAAGATTCCCAGTAATCTAACATTCCCAGCAATCTAACATTCCCTAAGGTAATCTGACATTCCGTGAACCAAACGACCCCTAAGGTGTTTGGTTGAACATTTTTATTTTTATTTTTCTCAGTGGTATATCCCTATATTGATTTTTTAATTTTACATAATTTATTTTAAAGTGATATTTCTAATTATTACACGACAAACATGTGCAAAAGAGATGCGTGGAAGGCACTCGATATTTTTGGTTGTCGTTTGTTGTAGTAGGTAGCTGGTAAACGGCAACACAGCACCGCCATTTCCCTGTCCTCATGGAATCAATCTGTGCCGCTCGTAGTACTCGCGCCAGATTTTTAACACCACATTTCCGCACTCTTACTTCTCACCACGTCATCAATGGACGCCTTCCGGCAATGCCGCCTTCTTCTTCAAACCGTCGTCACAATCTCTCCCTTCCACCCTCTTTTCCGATCAACCTCCTCGGTCAACGTTTCGAAATCCGACGCCGGAACACCGTTCACACTGAGCATTCTCCGTCGACGAGCTCGAGATTGGCCATCCGCGCTTCGTCTGAGAGCACCGATGCTCCGCCGAGTTCAAATACTAAGGCTGTGATCTTGAACTCTGCAGTTACTGTGATCCTTGGGGTAGCTAATCGGGTGCTTTACAAACTCGCACTCGTTCCAATGAAGGAATATCCGTTTTTCCTAGCTCAGGTCACTACTTTCGGGTAAATTTACATGATTTTATTTCTGGATGATCTTAATCCTGATCCGCTCATTGATGATTTTCTGGAAAGCTATTAGTATTATTTTGATTGCTTGTGTGTGTGCATATGGAATAGTTTGAATTTATAGAGCAATGAGAAGAATAATGCCGTGGTTTATCTGCCCTATACTTATATTGGGATTTACTGTGAAATTTCAAATGTCTGGTGTATGTCAACTGCCACTTACAAATCAGCTAAACAACCAATATAAAGGACATAAATATGCTATCTTTCATACCTATCATGCCAAGATGCAGCCATTAATACTATAGGTTGATTCTTTGTCATAGATGTGTAGTTCATAGTTTTTCAGTCGTGATCTGATGATCTTTCTGTGAAATTCAGGTACTTGGGTATTTACTTTTGCATGCTTTATTTGAGATACCGTGCTGGGATAGTAACCAAAGATATGATGACCCTTCCAAAGTCAAGTTTTTGGCTCATTGGCTTTTTGGAAGCCCTTGGAGTTGTTTCTGGAATGTATGCTGGAGGTACAGTATACTATTTACCCAGGAAATTTAAGAATAATCAGTGGCACTGGACTTCTTAGACAGAGACTCAGTGACTAGCACTTATGGCTTCACTTATAATCTGTACATTGCAGGGCTTCTAAATATAATAAATGACTTAAAGTTTGCTGTTTGTACTTTCTCTTTTCATCTTAAGTATATGCAACTGTAGTGGTTCTCTTCTAATAATTTCTTTTGTTTATTGGCATATTTGTTCCAAAACTTGATCTTAAATAAAAAAGAGAACTAGGGAAGTAATGTAAAGAGTCTCATAGAGTACTGAGGGAAAGTTTGATGATTTCTGATGACCTTTCTATTATACTACAGCCATGCTTCCTGGACCATCCATTCCAATACTGAGTCAGGTATCAAGTGCATGTAGTACTTTGTACTAATATAATTGAGTTGTTGTCCCTTCTTTTTGCAAAGATGATCCATCTAAACTATTGAGAAATCCATAACTTTCTTTTCTCACTTGTCCATTGACTAATTTTCCAATAAATAGGCTTTTCTTTTCATCAAAAAGAAGTACGGTGTAGTTTTTCAAATCATGTCTTTCATTGATCAAGAAATTAAATGTGAAAGCTGGACTGCTGCTGCATTAGAAATGGGAACAAACCTGGTCATTTAAAAAGTAACTGAATTTTTTGAAAACTACTTAAATGGCATAAATGCACAAGCTATTTTTCCAATATATGTTGCGACCGTTGCTTATCTCATGAAGAATCTTTTGTTGCAGACCTTTTTAGTGTGGCAGTTGGCTCTTTCTTTTTTGTTACTTGGGACGACATACACTCCAAATCAAATTTTTGGGTGCTTACTAGTAGCTGCTGGTGTGGTATTGGCAGTTACAAGGTCCTGAAATTTCTTCCTTAAAGTTATGATATTATTGATATGTATTTGAACTGGCTACTATTTAATTTGATAGGCCCAGTGGAACATTCTTGTTTTATGTTATTGGATCCTCTTAGGGCAGTATCCTGCAGGTTACTTATTGCTTCTGAATAAATGAAGCTCCTTACACAACTACTAAGTAAAGTTTCATCTTTCATAAGAAAATCCAATTCCCATGAGAATAAACAAAATTATGGTTTCAGTGTATAAAACATTAAAATGTTAAGCATGCTAGAAAACTGAGAATGACTTTAAGTTGAATGGCTATTTTATGGTTGCTGTGTCCCTGCATAATTTATTATGCTCACGCTGTATATATCTTAAGTGGCTGTGATTTGACTGCAGTGGATCAGGCAGTGGTAATATGTTTTCTGGAATTGCTTTGCTTTGGCCTGTTTTAATGATAGCTTCAAGTGCTTTTCAAGCAGGTGCATCCATTATTAAGGTATGCCTTGGCTATAGTCACTCCATTGTGTCACTTTTAATGGGCATATAATGATTTGAATGGTTTGTGAATGTGTAGGAATCTGTCTTCATTAATGCTGCAACCCAACTTAAGGTGTGTGCAGAATTCTTATCTACTTAGAAATTTTCATTGTGGGAACTGTTTGCTCTCTTCATTCTCTATTCAGTTGGTGAATTATGTCTAATCTGTACCTTGCTATTATGGTGTTCTATCTCTTTTCTTTTAAGAAAAACCACCTTGTGAAGTTGATAGTTCTGGAAAGGCCTTTTTCTACTTCCATGATTTGTGCTATACTAATCTTAATGTGAGTTTCTCAAAAATCATGCAATCAATACAGGGAAAGATGCTTGATATTTTTGTCGTCAATTCATTTGGATCTGGATTCCAGGTAATTTCCTAATAGCACAGACATTGGTCTTTGTTTCATATGTGCCTGCAAACATAGCTCTGCATTTTATTTCTTCTAGGAACTGATGAAATGCACTAACCTATCAGGTAGGTGTAAATAGTATTTGCATTAGGTTTTCTCATTGTGAATTCATTGTTCTTTTTCCATGCTTTGTTTCTTCTATATTCCAAAATGGTTTTGATATTTTTGGTGGCATGAATAAGAGGGTTTCAATTACAGTTTCTTATTGTGTTGACATACTGACTCTTTGATCGAGTCATATTTTTCTAAATGCTAATTCTATATTTATGCTCTCATCTGCAGGCTCTTTTTGTTCTACTATTTCTGCCTTTCCTGTCAAACTTGAAGGGCATACCATTTTCTCAGCTGCCTTCTTTCCTCAAGAGTGGAGCTGGTTGCTTCTTCAATATTGGAAATGATACATCAGGTTATACTTCACATTCTGGATCTTGATGTAACCTTTTCCACTTTTTTACTTCTGATAGGGAAATTTGATCCGTTAATGGCTTCAAATTTAGGGAAACCTGGCATAATACATTGAACATAGGTCAACTAAAATATTTGTAGGTTCCTCAAAAAAAAAAAAAATAAATAAATAAATTTTGTAGGTGTCTTGACTAGACTGTAAACCTCACCCCCACTTTCCCTGTTTCATTCTATCAACTCATCCCAATCTTGACAAGGCAAAGGGTGGTAGTTCAAATAAAATTTGGGGGAGGGGGGGGGGGGTGGGTGGGTTGGTGTTAAGAAACAAACTCAATCTGAATTCCCGAGTTAAGGTGCAGATGAAGAACTACGTGTTACTTTTCTTGACAAGTGTTTTGTTGGCCAGGCTGTGACGGAGCCCCATTGCTGCCTCTCCTTTACATAACTACCAATATAGCTTTCAACATATCGATTCTCAATCTGGTGAAAATTTCGACGGCTGTTGTTTCTTCCCTTGCTGTGATGTCATCAGGTTTTACTCTCTCATTCAAGTTTGCGCATTCTCTATTACTCCATGTACACTAACACCTATAAACTGTGCTTTCTTTCAAATGATGCTTTTCTTATTGTGATGCAGTACCATTGTCAATTTATCTACTTTCTCTTCCAATGCCATATCTCCCGGAAGGTTCAAGCTTGAGCCCTTTCTTCCTTCTAGGCAGTTTGGTTCTTATCATAGGTCTTGTTCTGTACAACTTACGGTGGCCACTCAAGCAAGACTCAGAAACTGTGCGAGATTGATTTGCTTCATTTGAAACTGATAAACGTTCTTGGGGATTGCGAGTCTATAATTCTTTATTATTACCATTAAAATATTTCTTATGTACGTGGATGGTTTATGCCTGCAACAAAGGAGGAATTCAATTCGTATTCAGTAAATGTTTAAAAGCTTACTAAGTTCATAAACTGGAGCACACAAGCACAGTAAAATATCCTGTCGCATATGTCTGATTTTTATACCAAATTGAATATATGTTTAATCTCAGTTAAAAATCTAAATGGAGGGTTAGATTGTATATTTATATTGAATATATTATGGGGGTCTTTGGTTGGAGACTTTTGCACTTTACTATATATTTCGATACTCATTGACATGTTTGTTTGCCTACTTTTGTTATCTTACTATTGGAATTAAATTCTTTAGTAATTGCAAAATCCATTACCATTTTACTCCTTTACTTTTAAATCAAAAATAGGAAAAAAAAATGAAAAATAAAATAGAACTCATGGTTCATGTATTAAATATTGAATTTTAATATATATATATATATAGCGGCGATGTCCTTAGGTGCGGCGAGTTCTTGCCATCTTATATTATGTTTTATAATGTTATACTTGCTTGATTTCGAAATATACAATTTATACAATTAAAATTTATAAACTTAGTAGACAAATAGATCTAACATTCCTCATTCGGATAGCTTAAACAATGCATGTAATCAGCTAATGCTATCAACTAGTCAAACCCACTAACCCAATCAGCTAACAAGCAACAACTATTTACCAAATACCCCCAACATAATAACAACCAAAAATATTTACAAATTTAACGAATTTCCTATTATAATTTTCAAATTAATTACAAGCATATTCAAATGTAATGACTTATACACTTGAATCTTGAGACAAATTCCATTCTAAGCAAATTAGTGTACATGTGGAGTTGGTACGTAATAATCATCTTTTCTTTTCTTTTTTTTTTGAAAAATAAAATATAAACATATTTAATAAGTGATGAGAATGATAAATTTGTAAATGGATGTAATCATTTAAACTTTAGTGAATGATTGTATCATTTTATCATATATTTCATTAAGTTAATAGAATCGAACTTATTTACTTCATATATGTATTCCGATAGATTCTGTAGCTTAGTAAATTCAGGTTAAAATTACACATATATTCATAGGTTTATTGAAATAAAACATACGATATTAAATAAGTTGTCATCTCATTTTAACCTATTAATTTTTGTGTTGTGGTTTAATTTTGAAATTTAAATGCAATAAAGCAAACTGTATCATGAACACATTAATATAATCTAAAAAGAAAAATGATAAACATCCCTATAATTGTCATGGACAAAACAACGCCTGGCAAAGTTCTAGATCATACGTTACTTTTTCTTTCATAATTTTTTTTTTTTTGAGGGTGGGGGGGGGGGGGGGGGGGGGGGGGGAATTTCGCCTTAAATCGATTTTTTTTTTTTTAAGTGTTACATTTTCTTCACATAAATATTACAATTTTCATCATAAGTAATTCTTCAATTTTTACGAGACGTTTGGTTAGATGGAAGAATTATGAGGAAAAATAATTTAAATTTTATGAGAAAATAATAATGTAACAATTTAAATTCTAAGTATTTAGTTTGCAAAAATAGAATTACTGAAAATTTTAATTCCAATATTTGGTATACATGAGAATTGAAAGTGAATAAATAGTATAAAGTTCAAAATGCACATACTTATTATTAAATGACAAGTATCTCTTAGACCCATCTGCATATTCAAACACCAATAAAATAACATATTCAAATACCACTCATCTACCGTATTCTTAAAATGGACACATTGCAATTAATTTTCATGCAAATAGGTCATCAAATGTAAGCTTCATAAGTTCACATCCAAAAAAAACTTCATAAAAATAAAAGTACACAACCTAATTAAACATAACAAAATGTCAACATTTTAAAAAAGCTTACATCTAAAAAAAACATCATAGAGAGTTTTGAGAAAACATACTTGATTAAGGTTGGCATACTAATGATTATTGCTCAGAAAGATAGGAGGAGAGCATTGGCAAGTCTTAGGTGTTATGTGTTAAGAGTCGAAGAAGAAGACGCGCTATAATCAATAGGAAAATGTTAGACATTAGGTTACAAAGGGTAATTTTGTCCTTTTATCTTCCTAAAAATCAATGAATTGAAATACCAAGGGAGGGGATGTAATTTATTATTATTATTATTATTATTATTATTTGAATGCTACTGGCTCTATTACATTGTAGTATCTGTTCAAACATACTTTCTCAATCTAATGAAACACAAAGAGTCAAACTTGTAATATTGTAATTACAAAGTCAATAATTTGATCAACTTGGTTGGATTGCTCACAAGTTTTAATTTTAATTTTACTAATGGGGTAATTGATTTCTGTCGTTCATTATTTTTGTGGTGTAAATATGTTTAAATGAAAAAAAAAAAAAAAGACACGGGTGCACGAGCATTTTTGGCTCTCATTTTTTCTTCGGCTTTCCCTCCTTCACAGTTAACACACTCATTTGATCATCGACACTACAGAGCACGTATGGCGGATCGGCGCTATATGTCCCTCTTGACCGTTTCTTCCTCTTCTCTCTTCCACAAAGCTTCCTAATTCTAACAATTCTTTCCTTCTCAACTATATATGGATATTAATTCTGATACATTTTCTCCATTTTGCCAGTCCTCTTCACATTGAAAATACATGCACGCAGGCCACACTTCCATTGAAATCCTCTTGCTAAAGCTCGACGATAGATGGATTTGTCACTGGAAATGCCGGCCTTTTCGGCGAAGCTCTTCTTACTTCCCTTCGCCCTATGGCTTTTCTTCATGTAAGGCAAACGCAATTCACGTTCATACTATGCAGTTTTTTAGTTGTACATACGAAACGTATTATTGTGCCAAGGGAGCTTCAATTTTGTTACAGCGATCATGTTCCAAAATTATTTTAGACATTAGATTGATTGGACTTGGCGTATGCAGTAATCAGGTTGGGTTTATATGGAATCTATTCTTTAATGTTGGAGTTAGGAGATATGTTTAGTCACATTTGAGGTTGCATTTTTTATTTTTTTTAAAAGAATTATCATTACTGAGCAATTTATGGAAATTCTTAGCCTTTGGTCGTTAAATGAATGAGGCAGGAAATTAGAGGAAGGAGTTGGGTCATTCTGATGATACAGATCAATGAGAACATACCCATAGCAATCTGATGAGCATTGACATTTCCAAGTAATAAAAGGCTGTAGAAGAAAATGAGGGTAAATATAAGTGAATTAGAGTAGACCTGCAATTATATGATCTGTTAAAGAGCAGATTTGGCTATTTAGCTTCGTGACAATTCAACCAAAGTGATTACCTTTGAATGGAATCCCACTCAATGATTCTAGTTTAGTGGTACCATTGATTAGTTTTACTAATCAAAGACTACAGTTCAGATACAACTTTGGATTATCTGTTTTTTTACTGTTGCTGTTGTATCATCTACATTGTTGTGACAATTGTATTGTTTATATTGTCAGTATTTAGAACACAGATCTCTTAATTTGAATCATGTAGCCTTAAAGGACCTTCTACATGCTAGTGTCATCAAACTTGATAAGTTATTCAAATCAAGGACTCTTGTCTTGATTTTCATTTTTATTTGCCTCCTTCAATTTGTTGAATTTTTTATTTTGAATTTCTCAGTCGTGAATCTTGTTTCAGATTTGCTACCAAGTTCATACTTCTGATTTTGAGATGTGTATTGGGAATATCTATCGGATTTCGCGTCGGAGGATTGAGGAGTTTGAGAAATGTTGTGGTGAAGCTAAAAAAGGTCATTCTTTAAAGTTTTATTAGCTTTAAAAGTGTGCATTCGATTTGTTTCTGAATGTTTAATTATCATTCTTTAGAGGTGCAATTCAAATTGTATCCCACATTTCTTTATGGTAACTATCACTTTAGTTCGTCCCCATTGAAATCATTTTTTTGCCAGAAAACCCATGCTTTCTAATTGAAGTTTCCTGTGTTTGATGACTATATACCATCCTTCAAAAAATGTCAAGTGAAGTGTTCTTTTAGTGAAATGGTCATTCTTTTCGCTTATTGTACATTTGCATCACGAGATTCACTGGTAGATAAATGGGATTTGCCTTTTGTGCTCTCCTTTTGCACACATGCATCAATTTTTTGTCCTGGATAAGAGTAGTCAACTGGAAAGCAGTTTCTCCTGGAGCTGTTTTTGCCATAGGAGCAAGCTTTCTAGTCATTAAGTCATATTATTGATTTGGGAAATCGCTACGCCATGGTAGAAACCATTTTCTTGAGTTCCAGAAGATCAATATACTGAGATGGCAGCCTATATTAGAAATCCTAAGATTCTTTTATTTTTCTCCAGTGAAGTGGCAATGGCTTGTTAATGTCCTTGCTTACTGGATATTCCTACGGGACCATTTAAAATGTGGATTTGTGTGGTATTATTGCAAAACCATCTTGATTTCTGATTCATGCTTCATACCTCTATTATATTAGTTTATAAGAAAATGTCATGGACCAAATATGTTATTCTAAAAAATGTTGTTTGTTAGAACTGATTTTAATTTTGAGATGCTCAAATTATTTATTTTTCATTTTTTTTTTATGTCTGCTTTTGCAGGGTGCTGTTGAGAGCATTTCCATTGGCGAAATCAGATTAAGCTTAAGGAAATCGTTAGTTAAATTCGGGGATGGCTTTTCATCCAGGGATCCAAAATTGCATGTGCTAATATGTGATTTAGAAATTGTTACAAAGGCTTCACCGCCTTCACGCAAAGGCACTCAGAAGAAAAGGTCTCGCCCCTCTCAGAAAACCCGCAAGTCAGGTGGTGGAAAGTTGATGACCGTAGTTAATATGGCAAGATATTTCTCAGTTACTATAACTAAGTTGTCTTTCAGGGTAAGCCTGGCCTGAAGCGGCTATTATTTCTCCAAAATTTTTGTAGTCAACTTTATGCATTAATGGTTTTGCAATATCAGCTATTCTTAGCATGCAAGTAATATTTTTGTGTAGAAATACATTCTTTTTTTAAAACCTTAGAGGTATGGTCATGGATATTGCTATCTGAACCTATTCTTGTGCTCTAGGCAAACTTATTATGGTATTTTTGCATTTCTGACAAGGTGAGAAATTTCTCAAAGTACATACTGCACATAAGAAATTACTTCACCTAGGTGTAAGTGGTCTCTTAGTATGAAAGCACATTCCAGGTTTCAGGCTGAAGATAGCAAACATGATCAGAATTACATTTCCTTTTGCCCTCAGTGATGCTTTTCGTTTTGCTA
The DNA here is from genome assembly GCF_001879475.1 of Ipomoea nil. NCBI lineage: Eukaryota > Viridiplantae > Streptophyta > Magnoliopsida > Solanales > Convolvulaceae > Ipomoea > Ipomoea nil. Next base: position 2,807,867 of record NW_017619749.1, read on the forward strand.
GCTAATAGTAATGGCTAGAAGATGTGTAGGTCAATGCAGAGGCCTAAGTGCTTCATTATTCTTTTACCCTGCTTGACAGTCTCAGGGCATAACATTCTGCTTATATGATGATTGGCTGTTACAATATTGTAGACACCAAAGGCTGCTGGAGAGATGAAAGAACTGGCCCTTGATATATTTAAAGATGGTGGATCCCAGAAATTTTTTTTTGTGAAGTTCAATCTGGCCCCTGTTCTTGTATACTTAGGTGATACACAGGTCTCTAATCAGACATCTGCTCCTTCTAGCTGTGAAGAATTTTCTCTCTCGTGTGAATTTGTTCTTGATAGGTGGGTTTATGTTTCTACTCCCTGTTCCAAATTGAATTTTGTGGTTTTGATTTCTCCCAGTCATTGACAAAATAGTTTTAATGGACACTATTTGTTATTAAGTGAAGGACAAGGTGGGACAAAATTTACATTTTCTATTTTATAAATTGGAAGTGCAGAAGTTGATGTTGGACTTGGAAATTTATGTTCTGTACATCACTTGCGGCTAACAGAATATTTAAAAGGTTATTAATTTAGATGTGGGAGAAAAAATGGATATAATTTTGGGATTGCCCAATACAAAAGTCATGGCACTCAATTTGAAGCAGAAAGTCTGAAATCTTCAGACTAAAGGGACTCTCAGTCCCATCTTCTATGTGACTTCAGTGTTCCATTTCCTACAACTGAAAAGTTGCCACATTCCAATATCATTTTCAGGAATCGGAAGTAATTCTCAAATTTACAATATCATGTTCTGTAAATGGAAGCAATTCTCATCTTGAAAGTACTTTGATTTTCCCCTGCTGTTTTATAATTCTTGTGATGTAGGGAAGCCGGGGTGGTAGTTAAGAATGTAGATCTCAGAATTGGAGAAGTTTCTTTATGCCTAAATGAGGAGCTGATATCTAAAAAGAAAAGTTCAGAAGATGCCCTTCCCCCGGTTGAGGATGCTGTGAAAGTGACCAGTGAATCTGGTGCTACTGAACAACCTCAGAAAAAGTCAACAGCATTGGCTATGAGTAAATTTGCTTCCATGTTTCCTGAAAAGGTCAGCCAAGTTGAATCTATTAACATGGCTTTGCCCAACATTTTCTTCCTCTTCCATAAATTTGTATTGTCCTACTTGATGCTTTATGATGAAATTGAGGGATTGTAAGGCCTAGCGGGTGGCGAATAGCCATCATCTGCCAGTTAGGAGGAAGCAAAATATTTGAGAAACCAAAGAAAGAAAGAATAGAGAGAAAGATTACAATAGATTGTATCTCTATGTTTCTGTGTATTGAACTGTATAGGGATCCTATATTCATAGGAACATTGGTTAAACCCCACCCCTACCAGGATTAGGAAACTAAGCCCACGCCTACTAGGAAATGGACTATGGTTTCATATTATTCAACACTTTTATTTACATTTTGGCAGTTCTTGAGTTCATTACTTTTGACATTTGCTTTCTCTGTGATTGAGGATGTGTATTCAAAGCTTTCAGTTGGGATCTAATTCAATGTTTTTGTCCTAGTCATTTCCCCTCCCTGAAAAGACAGAGGGTTATAGGGTTATATGTAAGCAGTTCAAATAAGTGGGGAAATTGTAGTAAATTGTTAGTGAAACATTTTAGAAAGTACTAAGTACTGGAAAACCATGAGGAAGAAGCAGGTTTTTGAAGATAAATATTTTCAGTACTGAATGTTGGTTGATGAAAGAGGTAGTTTTAATTTACTTTTAAAAAAAAGAGGTGGTTTAAATTTTATTTGTATTTTTATTTTTTGATGGAAATGCAGTGTAACAGATCAATATTTTTTTCACATTCATGTGCCCACTTGCCTGGCTATTGGCACGGTTAAGAGTCCACATTGAAAAAAATAAGAGAGAATATATGGGTTTACAAGGCATTAGTTAGACTAGCTAATGGGTTGGATTCAATCTTTTAGTGTGGTTTGGCCCATGTGCATTATAGCCCAGTTGGGTGATCCTAGTCCAATCTTAGTTTATAACAGGCACTAATGAATGAGATACCAACTTACTGAGTATATGACAAGGAACAGGAATAATTTCCTAGTCTAATCATAGAAACCTCTTACCTCCATCAAATGTACAGGGTTACTCCACGATGCGGTATGTTTATTTATTGACAGGCAGAGCTGTAATAATAGGTACAGTAAGATACTACCAAATACACTACTTATAAAAGGACCCTAGCAATAAGCAGAAGCAGATAACAGCATGGTTGTCTTTAAACCACCAACCTCACCCAAGAAATGTATCACGTACCAAAAAAAATCGGTTTCCCTCATGAGCCAATAGAAGATAACCATTTCAGGAACCCTTAACATGCAAAACAACTCTGCCATCTAGTGGAAAAAAGGTGGCTACTTTCCAAGTCCTATAGCCTCTTCCCTCATTTTCGGTAATTGACTTTACTCTAGGTACTGAATCATTTAACTAATATGTCTGAAGATTAATTCATATGTTAAATAACAAATCTGATGCTCTTGCTGTGACTTTGGAGGACATTTGCTGTGATGTTTGTCTTTTAACAATTAACAATTTGTCTAAAATCCTGTTGATTCGCATGGGTTGAGATAGTTTGCACAAGCTTCAAATTCTTCTTCATTGTTGAGAAGTCAATCTCTTGAAATATGATAATTATGATTTTTTTTTTTCTGCATTACAAAAAATAAAATGCATAGATTCATACATCCAAAAATTACTAAGATCTGACTCTGAGTTAGCAGTTACAAGGAAAGAAGGCAATATATCAATCATGCTCCTCTAAATTCTCTATATACTTCTATACCACACCTATATGGTGAAAATGGTTAATGCCTTTAACATGTACATATTTTTTCTATGTAGTAATGAATTGCTTTCTGAGAAATTGTAATTGTCTTGCTTAATTTCTTTCCGTTGCAGATAAGCTGAGAACCCTTCACTATACTTTTTCTTTACTCTGTTTTAATTTCTCTTTTTCACTTATGTCCAGTTGATTGATATATTTATTATATTTAATTCATAGCTTAGCTTCACTCTACCTAAATTGGGTGCCAAGTTTGTGCACCGAGGAGAGGGTCTTCAGGTGGAGAATAGCATCATAGGTATTCAATTGAAGGGGTCAAAGTCACAATCAATTGAAAGTGGGGATGGAAGTACTCGACTTGATATTCAGATGGAATTTAGTGAGATCCATGTATGCACACATACTTTATTTTTAAAAAGTACCATGCATGTGCTCCCCCTCCCACCCCCCACCCCCCACCCCTCCCCTCCCCTCTAATGTCTGGTTTTCTGTTATTTGTAGCTATTTAGAGAGGCAGGAATTTCTCTTCTGGAGATGAAACTTGATATTAGCTCATCCGTTTATATCCCGACTGAGGTATGTCTATAGATTTGAGAAGCATGATAGAACATAAGCCACTTACATATGATAATCCAATAGCTTAGTGTGGGTTGTTTGGATCTTTATATGAGTGTGTTAGTATGTTTGATGACTGCAATCAAAGTTTTACATACTTAATGAGCATTAGGCATAACAAGACTCACTTGGAATAATTTGTTTCTGTGCCAAACAAGTCTGAAAGGAGTTATGAAGAAGGTCGTGTATAGTTTTTGAATAAAGCTTCATTTTTACCCTGATTTATTGCATATATGCTTGCTATTAAGTTCTGGGCTTCGGTGAGGAATGCAGAAGGAAAGCTTTTTCCTTGTTTTATATTTGTGACTTTTTACTAGTACACTTCTGTATCATTGGTCCCTATATTTGCTTATTAGTGGCAATAAGTTCTGACGTTCTGTTGAGTGATAGCTGAAACATTATTGCTTGAACAGCCATCTCCCCTTTGCAAGTCTGTCAGGGGTTAATATTGTACGGAGTATCTCTTTAATTTGATTTTCTCCATATGATGTATTATTGGTCTTCAAGTCTTATATTTGTCATCTCATTTTAAGTGTGTGGGGTGCTTTTTTTACAGCTTACTTCACCTGTTAGGTCTGAAGTTAATGTTAAGCTTGGAGGGTTTCAGAGCAATCTAATAATAACTAGATTAACTCCATGGATGCGGCTTCGTTCTTCAAAGAAAAAGAAGGTGGTGCCTCGAGAAGGAAGCTCTACATCTGAAAAACCAAAATCATCTGGAAATAAAGCCATTATGTTGACATTCACTTTTACTGCACCTGAGATGACCGTTGTGCTTTATGATATGAATTGCTCACCGTTGTGTCATGTAAGATCTTTTCTGTTACAAAATGTGTATCTGCTTCTGTAGGGTAGGGTTTTAAAGAGGCTTAAATTTGGTTCAGTTATCAAATAGGTAACGCAATCGTATAAATCAAAATTTCAAATGAAGATCACAATTAGACGACAATTGGGTGAACTTCTCTGTAAAATATCTGTCTCCCATGTAGCAATTCTTTATTGCTGGTTTAAACATGACAGCATTTTCCTTCATTTACAAATTTCAGGGTTGCTTGCTATCATTGTGTGTCTCGGCTAACAATACATCAAGCTCTGCCTTGGCAGCACATCTGGAACTAGGTGAATTCAATCTACGCATGTCTGATGAGTATCAAGAATGCTTAAAGGAGTCTCTGTTTGGAGTGGAAATGAATATGGGCTCATTAGTGCATGTAGGAAAGGTTAACCTTGATTTGGGAAGAAAGGATGTCGGTTCTCCTGAAGATGACAAGAGTAATTTGGCTCTCAATATTGACGTAACTGGCATGGGTGTGTTCATAACCTTTAAGCGCATTGAATCACTGGTAGCAACAGCCTTCTCCGTCAAATCTTTATTAAAGGGTTCGTCTTCTACTTCTGGTAAGAAACCAACACATACTCAGGGTTCAAAATCATCCAAGCCATCAGGAAAGGGGATTCAATCCATAAAGTTCAATCTTGAGAAATTTTCTTTAAATTTTTGTGGAGATGTTGGCTTAGAAGATGCAGTTGTTGCAGACCCCAAACGTGTAAATTATGGATCCCAAGGTGGTCGAATCTTAATAACTGACTCTGCTGATGGTACTCCCCGGACTGCAAGTGTAACATCTACAGCCTCAAATGAATTAAAAGAAGTAAAATATGCTATTTCCCTTGATGTTTTCAAATTGAGCCTTACCATGAACAAGGAAAAACAGACTGTGCAGATGGATCTTAAGAGGGCCACATCCATATATCAAGAACACGTGGAAGAAAATAATCCTGCAACTAAATTTACAGTGCTTGACATGCAAAATGCAAAGTTTGTGAGACGAACAGGGACTAATATTTGTTCTCTCTTCAGTTCTACTGATATATCTGTCAGATGGGAGCCTGATATGCAAATAGCATTAATTGAATTGGGGCTGCGATTGAAGTTACTGGTACAGAATCATAAGTCTCAGGAACCTAGTAAAGAAGGGGCCACAAAAAATAGCGAGCCAAAGAAACAGACCTCTGCAGAAGCAGTACAGCACAAGAAAAGAGAAAACATTTTTGCAATTGATGTGGAAATGCTTAATATATCTGCTGAAGCAGGGGATGGGGTTGAAACTACCATTCAGGTCCAGTCCATATTTTCTGAAAATGCAAAGATAGGTTTACTTCTTGAAGGTTTCATTCTTCACATCAATGGTGCAAGATTAGTTAGAAGCAGCAGGATGCAAATTTCTCGGATTCCTAATGCCTCTAGCAGTGTGTCAAATGCTAAAGTAGAAGGAGTTACAACATGGGATTGGGTAATTCAAGCCCTAGATGTTTACATATGTTTGCCATTCAGGTTGGAGTTGCGTGCCATTGATGATTCTTTTGAGGAAATGATTCGAGCTCTTAAGCTTGTTACTGCTGGGAAAACTAAACTTATGTTTCCAAACAAGGAAGAGAAACCGAAACCGAAACCTAAAAGTCCAAGTTCATCAAAAATTGGACGTGTTAGATTTTGCATACGTAAAATATCTGCTGAACTTGAAGAAGAACCACTACAGGGTTGGCTTGATGAGCATTTCCTTTTGCTGAAGAAGGAGGTTCATGAACTAGCTGTCCGTATGAACTTCCTTGATGAACTTGTCTCCAGAAGTGGTCAATCTCCTGGCGTTGCTGAGCAGAGTGATTCTATTCCTGAAGGCAAGATTCATTTTAACGGAGAAGAGATCAGTCTGCAGGATACTTCAGCTATTCAGAAACTGCGAGAGGAGATGTATAAGCAGTCATTCCGATCATACTACCAAGCATGTCAAAATCTTGTGCCATCAGAATTATCAGGGTCTTGTATAAATGAGTTCCAATCTGGTTGTAGAAATGGGTTCCAATCTGGTTTCAGGCCTAGTAGTGCCAGAACTTCTGTTTTGTCAGCATGTGCTACTGAATTAGATGTAAGCCTGACAAAAATTGAAGGAGGTGATCCTGGGATGATAGAAATCCTTCAGAAGCTTGATCCTGTTTGCCGTGCACATAATATTCCATTCGCTCGACTGTATGGTAGTAATATCAATTTACAGATAGGTTCCCTTTCTGTTCGGATAAGAGATTACACTTGTCCACTGTTTGCTGCAACTTCTGGCAAATGTGAAGGCCGTCTCGTGATGGCTCAGCAGGTCCATTCTGAAATTAAATAAATACCTTTAACCATGCTGTACTATTGCCTGATACTTTTCCTTTTCTAGTAGTATGTGCCTCATTTTCCTTTATTTTTTCTAGTATTTGCATATATCAATCTTTATTAGGTTTTTTCATTAGAAGGGTGCCTTGTGCATTTGCTTTTGATTTTAGTATGAAGCTCAACTGATGTTCAGAATAGATCTTTAGTGAATATTTTGTTCATCATATTCAAACTGAATATCTGAATATAGAATTGTACTTGTCTGTGAAATAATCTGCATTGGAATTAATGCCTCTCTAAAATGGTAAAACTAGCATAGCAGTTAACATTTCCAATTTAACAATATATATGTGTGTCAGCTTCCAGGCAACCTTAGAGCATTATAATAGTAGAGCATATCTGGATTTTACATTATTCATAAATGCATGATTAGATTGCTTGTCTGTGCTGAAATGTGACCATGCACTTGTTGACAACCCCTAAACCGTTGTACTTTTCTTTCAATTTCAGGCAACATGTTTTCAACCCCAAGTTCGCCAAAATGTGTACATCGGGAAGTGGAGAAAGGTCTCTTTGCTTCGCTCAGCAAGTGGCACAACTCCACCAATGAAAACATATTCAGATTTGCCCTTACATTTTCAAAAAGCAGAAATTTCCTATGGTGTTAATTTTGAACCATCATTTACTGACATCAGCTATGTTTTCACTGTGGCTCTTCGTAGAGCCCATTTAAGTCTTAGGAATCCAAATCCTGATCCTCCTCCACCAAAAAAGGAAAAGAGCTTGCCATGGTGGGATGAAATGAGAAACTATATTCATGGAAACACATCATTATACTTTGCTGAAACCAAATGGAATATTCTTGCTACAATTGATCCCTATGAAGAGTCTGACAAGCTCTTGATCAACACTGGTTATTTGGAAGTGCAACAATCTGATGGTCGCGTTTATCTTTCGGTGAAGGATTTCAAGGTTTCATTAAGCAGTTTGGAGAGCTTAGTAAAGAGCTCCAATTTGAAACTTCCAGATGGGTGCTCTTATACTTTCCTACAGGCACCTGACTTTAGTATTGAAGTAAATATCGAATGGGGCTGTGAGTCTGGAAATCCCCTTAATCATTACTTATTTGCACTTCCAGTTGAAGGTGTTCCTCGTGAAAAGCTTTATGATCCCTTCAGATCAATTGCTCTGTCCCTATCCTGGAATGTGCTGCTTAAGCCCTCTTGTCACGGTCAATCAGAGCCAGGATGTGCATCACTTGATTCACCAACAATTAATCTTGGTCCTCATGATGTAGCCTGGCTAATCAAATTTATTATCGTAAACTACCTCCCTCCATGCAAACTAAGGACATTTTCTAGGTGGCCTCGTTTTGGAGTACCAAGAATTCTGAGATCTGGAAATCTGTCGTTAGACAAGGTAATGACAGAATTCATGTTAAGGCTTGATGCAACTCCTATATGCATAAGGTATATGCCCATAGAAGATGATGACCCAGCTAAGGGATTGACATTTGAGATGAAAAAACTGAACGTAGAAGTTTATCTTGGCCGAGGACAGAAAGATTTTACATTTGATACCATACGTGATACTCTTGATCTTGTTTATCAGTGTGTGGACCTTCAAATGCCCAAGGTATTCATTAATAAACAAGATTGCACTAGTGTTGCACAAATCATTCAAATGAGTAGGAAGGCTTCACAGTCTACATTGATGAAAAGTGACACTGTTAATGGTAGCAAAGAGCCTGATAATGGTTTTTTCTTAACATCTGATTACTTTTTGATCAAGAAACAATCTCCTAGAGCTGATCAAGAAAGGTTGTTGTCATGGCAAGAATCATTCGGAAGAGATCTTGAGATGACAGATTTCAGATCTGAGTTTGAACCTGGGAGTGAAGGTGAGGACCATGCAAGACCTGAGCTCACTGAGGATGATGGGTGCAATGTATTAATTGCAGATAATTGTCAGCGCGTCTTTGTCTCTGGTCTTAAACTTTTATGGAATCTTGAGAATAGAGATGCTATCCTTTCCTTTGTTGGTGGATTGACTAAAGGTTGTGAACCTTCCAAACCATCTCCTTCTCGGCAATATACTCAAATGAAATTGCTGGAGGAGAAGAGTAAGGCAGTTGAAAATCCCGATATGCCTCAAGAAGATCACGAAAAGCCCCCTCCTAGTCAAGCTGTGAATTCATCACCTCCACAAAATTCAGGGATATCAGAATCACAATTGCAGAAGTCTCCCTCAAATTCAGTTAAAGTGGAAAGCCCTAATGAAACTGGTAAAGTTTGAACTGTACCTCAACTTTCTATTATCATGTATTGCAACAGGTGGTGTCTAAGAGTATAGAGTGTGCTGATTTTTTTCAACCTCAAATATATTCCATAATCTATGGAGATATCATGTTCTGAAGGTCCAACAATGTTTATCCATGCCTTCTTGACTTAAACATTAAAATTCTCAGTCTTTTGGTAGAACCAATGAGTGTTGCAATCTATGGTTCATCATTTTGTTCCTTTTTTCTTTTTTTTTTTCAGCAAAGCCTAGTAACAGTGAAGATGCTGAGGAAGAGGGGACCCCTCATTTCATGGTGAATGTCATTGAGCCACAATTCAATCTTCATTCAGAAGATGCAAATGTAAGTTATATCTGGGAAGCTTCAGCATAATAAGAATAACTTGGAAATGTCTGATTGACAAAAAAAAAAAAAAAAACAAAAACAAAAAACAAAAGGTTCCTCTTTGATCTGTTTATTACTCAGTTAAGGTCACTCAACTGGGCTATAATGCACATCGGCCAAATCACACTAAAAGACTGAACCCAATCAATTAGCTAGTCTAACACATGACCTTATAAACCCATATGTTCTCTCTTATATTTTCAATGTGGGACTCAACAAAGAGAAAATGAAACACTGTATTAGCATCTTCTTATCTTTATGAAATGTCTAGTGAACACGTCAAGTGTGAGGCAAGGTGTTTTATATAGCCTTAATGCAACCAAAATTTTCCTTATTTGACCCAGCGGGTGAGTGTGGCCTTGAGGAATTGATCCTAGGACCTGGCCTACAAGTCACCGCTTTCTTAGTGCTGGGCGAACCCATCAGTGGGTTTTGGCTTGAATTGAAATTTTCCTCTTTATAATGTAGGGTTAAGGTGGGATATCTGACATTTCTTTTCTCCTCTTTGTTTGATAAATCAGTATACCTGACATTTTTTGCACCTTCAAGGTGCTCAAGGCATTTTCACTGGCTAACTTTGCTTTACTATGTACTTTAGAGTAAGATGTAGAATTATCCCTTGTTGTAAGTTCAATAGTAATAAACCAGTCCTTTTAAGGACATTGCTTTATATTATAGAGTTACTACTAAAGACTCCTCCTTACTTTTATTGGGTGCTTCTTTGTTTGATTGAAGTGGCATTGATTGCTAGATGTCATGACAAACTTTTGTATATCAATTTGTACTGAAACTTACACATGTCAAAAGAGAACTCCTCCACCCAATGAAAAATTTTGGAATTTCAACTCATGACAAATTTGTGACAGTGAAAGTCCTTGCCAAGGAATACTTGGTGAACTTTCTTTCAAGCATTGTTTTCTCATTACATGCTAATGCCGTATGATTCCCCCTTTTTTTGCAGGGTAGATTTTTACTTGCTGCTGTTAGTGGCCGTGTTTTAGCTCGTTCATTCCAATCAGTTCTCAATATTGGCAATGAGGTAATTGAACAGTCACTTGGCGGACAAAATGCTCAAATCTCAGAATCTTTACCACAAATGACATGGAGCCGTATGGAGTTATCCGTGATGCTAGAGCATGTGCAGGCTCATGTTGCCCCAACTGATGTAGATCTAGGGGCTGGAGTTCAGTGGCTTCCTAAAATTCGTAAAAGCTCACCAAAAGTGAAAAGGACTGGAGCTTTACTGGAACGAGTTTTTATGCCTTTTGATATGTTCTTCCGCTACACAAGGCATAAATCTGGCTCTCCAGACTTGAAGGTGTGTTCTGTGCAGGAATCTGATGATTACAGGCTATGGCAAACTCATTTTTCCATTACATTTGTTCTGTTTGTCACTTTCTCTTCATGTAAGTTGATCCTTGCTTATATTGTCTTGTAGGTCAAGCCCTTGAAAGAGCTTTCTTTCAATTCTGAGAATATAACAGCAACAATGACATCTCGCCAATTTCAAGTTATGACAGATGTGTTAACCAATCTCCTCCTTGCTCGGCCTCCAAAGTAAGTGCATGTATTATCTCTAATATAGTTCTCTACATTTTGCTATAACCTCAAATAGTCTGTAATTGTTCATCATGAAAGTTTTACTGATCATTCATACATTTGTATACATAAAAACCCATTACATATATGATATGTACTGAGATACACAAGGAATTCATGATGCAAAACTTCATTTAAATATAATTTTTGCAGAATGCCACATTTTTTATTCTTCATTCTCTGGCTTTCATGAGTTAAATACTTTTCAACATTGTTATTGTTATGTTTTTCTGCCTAAGGTATATGATTCAAGACTTTATCAGGCTCATGTTATGTCTTCCGTGAAACCATAATATTTTTTTTGACTGCTTTAATAATTGAAGTGGCCTTAGAGGCAGCAAACTCTATATAGAAAATTAGGAATATTAATGGAGGTATATCTTGTCCTCAATCTGATATGTGTTTGATGGAACTTTATTGCTGAAATCTCAAGAAGTTACTTCTATAGCTGCAGACTTCAGATATTGAGAATCTCATAGAACAAAATCATGGTAGTAATAGGTCTGAAATAACGTTGTTCCTAGAATGAATTTTTTTTCTTCAGTTGGTAATTGATATTCAGTGCTCATATAATTGTTGTTGAGTTGGTAGTTTATATTCAGTGATCATAATCCTACAAACTGCTTTTACCAAAAAGGAAAAGATAGTACTAATTATGCACCAAGGGTTGCATGTATGGATGAGATTTCAGCAGTTATGTTAATTATGTATTAATTTTTGCATATTCTCCTGTGCTATAATTATTAGAAATTTCTGCCGTTTGCATACTTTACAATGGAGTTGGTTTTTATCAGTTAAAAATTGCTAGTTTTAATCTCAGTCGTGTGAAATTTTCATTTTTTGTTCTTCAAGTGGTTACATTGAGAATTGTGATTCAGGCGAAAAGTTAGTCTATCATATCCTGTTGAGGATGAAGATGCTGAAGAGGAGGCAGATCAAGTTGTTCCTTATGGTGTTGAAGAGGTAGAATTAGCAAGAATCGACCTTGAACAAAAAGAACGTGTCGTAAATACAATCCTGGATGACATTAGGAAATTATCCCTTTGCAATGATGCATCTGGGGAAGCTTACTCTGAGAAGGAATTCGAAGCATGGATGGTAACTGGTGGAAGATCTGTATTGGTAAGAAATACAGTTTTCTGTGCAGTATGAGTGCACATTATTTAGTGCCAAATTCCTGCAATTTTTTTATTTCTTAGCACCATCCTAATTGTATTTAGTGGTAGCTTTTTCATATATGGGGATATCACTTGCTGAAAATGCCATTATAATTGGTTAGACAAGTTAGTCTTTTTTATTGAGACAGTGTGCTCTGCATCCAGTTTATACATTTGTGGTTAAATATATTGATGAATATAAATGTAATTATAAACATGACCTATCACACTTTGTATCAGATGAATCTGTTTTCTGTTTGCCTTTTTTTCAAGAAAATTAATGTTTCTGTCAAATTGCTTTTCTGGAGAATTTATAAGATCATACCTCACATAATTGCATATTTGAAGCTTAGGATTGGCTGTATAGACAAGCCTTTAGCTAAAGAGCTAATAGCACCTTGTTTCTTCTTTATTCTTTCAAGTTCTCTATTCAGGAAAAATAACCTACTGCAAAGGACTTCTTGATTCACAGCTGGTTTTGCTTCTTATCTTCTTTTGGTAGTGCACTTCTCAGCTTGAGATCTCGATTTCCCAAAGTTCCATCCATTTTTGCTTGGTTTTATTTCATTCACAGAGTGACACCTGATCTTTGTTGTAATTTGATGCTACTCTATTTTGATAGTGTTGTGTCTTAACTGCAATTAATAGATTTCCCTATAAACTTTGGTTTTACAGGTGCAAAAACTAAAGGAAGAGCTAGCAAGTGCCAAAAAATCTAGAAAAGCTTCATCTGTTCCATTAAGGGCAGCCCTGCAAAAGGCTGCACAGATACGATTGATGGAGAAAGAAAAGAATAAAAGTCCTTCACATGCTATGCGTCTTTATTTGAAAATTAATAAAATTGCTTGGAGCATGCTTATTGATGGAAAATCATTTGGAGAAGCTGAGATAAATGACATGGTGAGCTTCTTAGTATTCAAGTCTATTTATATTTTCTTTTCCAACTGAGGTCTCCTTTGGGTTCAAAACCAGTTAAGGAAGTGTATATGACATCATTCATATTCTTTCCTTTCATGTGAAAATGGATACACTTTGAATGATGCCACTTCTCGATGCAGATTTATGATTATGACAGGGATTACAAAGATATTGGCGTTGCAAAATTCTCAATAAAGTTTGTTGTTATAAGAAACTGTCTGCCCGGTGCCAAGTGTGATACGGTTCTTTCTGCCTGGAATCCTCCTTCTGAATGGGGAAAGTATGCTGCTTTTACTCTTCCTTCTGTACCTTGTTCTGATCATTCATTTCTTTATTGCTCTTACTTCTTAATTTCTTATTTTGCTATACCAATTTATAACCATTATGCTTTTCTTTCACGACATGCTATCTTCTGTTCTTTAGTTACAAGTTACCATAGATTTTCTTTCCCCTTTTCCTGAAGTCAGAAAAAATCATTTCTTCTATGCTGTCGACTTGCATCTTATTGGTGTTGACAATTCTATGGTATTGGTGATTCCATGGGCAAGAAAACCTATCAACCTAAATCAGGTTTTAATTTTGATACAAAAGAATATTCAGAATTCTGTGATTTAGATCTTGGTAGGACTAAGAACTAAAGTATCTATTAAACTATTATGTATTATAAGTTGTGTAAAATAAGTAGATGTTGGACTGGATATTACTTTTAATTTGGTCTTAAGGTAATAATTATGGACAGAAAAGCCTTGAAAATTCCTATTTTTATATGTAGCAAATAAGTTAAGTGTTGATGCAAAGTATAATAACAAATATTTGCAATAGCCAATGGTGTCCAGACACAAGAGAAGCTCAGGACAGCTTCAAATCTTCCATGAGCTTGCTCTATCTCATGGGTGGAACACATGTTTTTGCTTGAGTTGTTTTAACCTTAGTGCATTTTCCTCACTGATTTACATTCTTGTATTTTGAGATGGCAGCTCTATTTTGAGTTACCAGTTATTTTTAGTGTAATACCTTCTCATCCAAATATTTGATGTCATACCTCATGTTTTTTGTATCCAAATGGATTTTGTGATGCAATCCTTGTCTGTGTGCTTAATGATCTTATGCTACTTCTGAATCTGCAGAAAAGTGATGCTTCTTGCACATGCAAAACAGGGGCCTCCAAAAGATGGACACTCTACTATTGAACTCTTACAGGTATTGATTCTTTTCACAAAACAAAAATTTAGGTGATTTTACCTTATAAAAGGAAGTGTAACCGTCAAAATTTATTTTGATTTTAGAATAGAAATAATAGAGTATACTATTTAATTATTATAATCTTATACTTGACACTCATAAGTAGGAACCAATTTTATGAAGTTGCATTATGCAGTTTAAGTACTCCTTGTATCCGGAGAATTAATGATGTTAAATGTCCTTTTCAGGTGGAGATCTACCCCTTGAAGATAAATGTGGTTGAGGCAATGTACAAAGTGTTGTGGGAGTACCTTTTTCCAGAAGAAGAACAAGACACCCATCGACGGCAGGTATGTAAAAGTAGAAGAATCATATATTAATATCTTAAATACATGAAAGTAACTTTGCAAACTCTTTGACTATGCTTAGGAAGTATGGAAAGTTTCAACTACTGCTGGTTTAAAACGTGGGAAGAAAGGCTCATCAGTACAAGAAATTATTGTGGCTAACAGCCCAAAATCTAAAGATTCTCAGGGCTCCTCCAAACCAGGCTCTGGCTTTGCTGATTCCTCTTCTGATGTAAGTTTTTGGTGTAAAATATAAGCGTGTGTTTGATAAGTTCATATTGAAGTTGTTTCACTGTTCCTCAACATAATAATCTTTCAATTTCATTCTTGTCTGCCCCATGAAGAGAATATTGATATTTGTGTGATGTGATGTGATGTTTGCAGTCTCTTAAGTTACGAAGGACATCTTCCTTTGATAGAACGTGGGAAGAAAGCGTTGCTGAATCAGTTGCTAATGAACTAGTATTAAAAGCTCAAAATTCGGGTGGGGGTGCCACTACTACTACATCAAAAACTGGGGCAACTGCTAAAGCTGGCCGCTCTGCCACTCAGGTAGCGAAACCAAATGAAGAAAAAAAGCCACGAAGACTGAGAGAGTTCCGCAACATTAAGATAAGTCAGGTCGGTGGTCGTGATGTTTGGTTGTGTTATGATTTATTATTTATCACAATTCTAAATACTAGTGTGCATGATGTTACAGGTAGAGCTATCAGTGACATATGAAGGATCTAGGTTTGCTGTAAGTGAACTAAGATTGCTGATGGATCCATTCCATTGTGCTGAGTTTACGGGAACCTGGGGGAGGCTATTCTCCCGAGTTAAGAAACATATCATATGGGGAGTATTAAAATCTGTAACGGGAATGCAGGTACTTACTTGATCAACAAATAAAATCCTTCCCTTGTATTGATGATGGATGAAAATACATACATACATACATACATACAGGTTAAGAAGTTTAAATTAGGGGGGGGTCATCATAAAGACACTAGTTCCACTGGTCCCAGCCTTGATATGAATCTGATAGATGATGATGGAAAAGTGGAACAATGGCCGAAGCGTCCCACTGATGCAGGCGATGGATTTGTGACCTCTGTAAGGGGGCTGTTCACTTCTCAGAAGCGTAAGGCAAAGAACATTGTGCTACGGAAGATGAGGGGTGAAGGAGAAAATGAAATGCTACAGGGTGAGTGGAGTGAAAGCGAAGCAGAGTTCTCTCCTATCGCCAGGCAACTCTCCGGATCAAGAGCCAAGAAACTCATTAGGCGCCACACCAAGAAGTTCCACCCAGGACTGCAGCAAGGTTCCATTTTCAGTTTCTATTTTCGTATTTTCATCTCTGCGCATACTATCCATAAACTTTTTTGTTCATTTCAACATCAGGTTTATCTTCCGTGGATGGAGACTCAATTCCCACATCCCCTCCTGATATAACACTCGACAGCGATTCTTCAAGCGAATCCTCGCCATACGAGGAAGAACAAGAACAACAACAACAACCTGAATAGGAGGAATTTGAAGAAGCAGCATACTGTACTGTTCAAAGGGAATGGAATGGACTGGACTGCTTTATCAACCTCTGCAACAGGCACTCTATTCCAGGTACAGGTCGTTTCCAAATAATTATGCACCTAGGCTACCAAATAAGTGTGCATCGGTAAATGTAAATGCCCCCGAGTAGTAGAGTTTTGTTTTTTTTTTTTTTTTACTCGAGATGGGTCCGGCAGAGTGAACATTTGGACCTGAGAGAGTCCGTAATGGCATCAATAAAGTAAGTTTAGGATATGATGCTACTCTGTAAATGAGTTAAATAAACAAAGATAAATAAATGCCCTTGCTTCATTATCTGCCCTATTCTTTATTACTCCGTAATTTTATGATATTCCATTCTAATTCCAAGCACTAAGTGGTATTCACAAGCAACACTTTCTATGTACATAAACTCAATGGGATTGTTTGATTTATCCACGACACCCTTCATACATTCGTATACCCCATAATTATACATTTATACTCAAGTAGTCAAATATAAACCACCCATTTTTCCCATATTACAACTTGTAAGTTTAAATTGGCTTCTATGCACTCTAGCATATGTTCCAAGTCAACCCAACAACTATATACAGTCAAGCTGCTGACAGTATCATATATATATCCAACCTCTGTATTCCAGAAAGCAGTTAGAGAATTTATAAAAATAAATTTGACTTAATATGCCAGTTTGGGGACTGGACACAAACTATTCAAAGTTTGCCGGAATATCTATCTCTGTTTTAGAACCATTTCCAAAGTCAACTAGTGTTTCCTGCAGATCAGATTATTAAACTGAGTAATTGTTGTGTAAAGCCAGAACGACCATCATTACACTGTTGACCATGTCATCGAAACAGTGTAATTTGGTTTTTGGAGTTCTTGAATAACATATTATAGTACATGAATGTAATACCTGAACATCAATGTGGCCTGGAGATCGGACAATAACATCAGGAATCTTGTTAGCAAGATCCTTGCAATTTCCAGGCAAATTCTGTACACAAGTGTCACAAGATAATCCCTTCTTTTGTCAATAAGTAGAAAAGGACAGGAAAAACAAAAAACAAAAAAACTGTCTGTTTACAAATTTTCACGGATACATATGACAATACAAAAATTTGTGGAGGGATTGGGATTGGTAAATATAGTAACAGAGCAGTTATCTTTTGCAAGGGAAATGAAATCAAAATTCCTTTCACAAATACCTCGTTATGATTATCTGAATGAACTTGAGTTCCTAGAGTTGCAGTTTTCAAGGGATCTCCAGGAGTTCCCTACATGCACTATAGCTGTGTAAGAATGATTTATCTTTATCCTTAATACAGTATCCTTGTTGAAACAAGTCCAAGGTTTCATACTAGTTCATCCTGATTATGAGGGAAGCTCTCATTTTGAAGGACAGAAGGCTTGATATCAGTTGGTGTATCCTGCAAAAAAAATAAAGAAATACTATTTTACTTTCTCAGAAAAAGTAACTAGATGGACACTGATTGCCAATGAAATACTAATAACAGTATATTGTTTTGTTGCTAAAGAAACACACCAGCTCTCTATGCTCCAGAGAAATGATCCTCCCTCCCTTGCTTAAATCTCTCAATGTTCCCTGTCCATGTTATTAGATATGCCAGAGAAGCACATAGAGATTCCAATTAAATAAACCACCAAAATACTTACAAAAATTAGTTAATAATGCACATTTCATTTCAGTCAGGGAAAGGAAGAAAGAAAACTGGTTGGAAAGAAAATGGCTCTTCACAAAAACTTCCTAGAAATTTTGAGAGAGACTGAGAGAGTAGAATAGAAGGATTACGGTGCTTCCAATGTAATTTTGACCAAAATGGAAAAAAGAACAGACCTTGACTATTTTTAGAACAAACCATACAAAGAAAAGATTTTGCAGACCTTGTTTGCCCACTTTAGCCCACATGCATTACAAAGTGTTCTTGGTCCATCAGGCCCGCGACGCATTGCTGGAGTGCAATTCTCACTAACACCACAATGGTGACATCTACGAGGACTGGAAGATACACAAAAAGTAACAATAAATTTAAATGAGAATGGCACTCTATGCATATAAGGGCAGTAATAAATTGAGTTTCTAAATGCCCAATCATTACAGTGAGAGAGTGCAACTCACACAGTTTCTGATTGCGGTGTACCATCTTCAAGGACACAGTTCGATGGATCCCAATTGGATGACCCACCTCCCTTCAATGATGCAAATTGACCATTCTTCCGGTGCATCCTATTATATATTCAATCAAGGCAGACTATAGCTGAAAGAGCATGCAAGTATAAAAAGCTGCTTTCTATTTGCAGTAGAAGATTAAGTCAATAACTCAAAAAAAAAAAAAAAAAATAGACATGATTAGAATATAGTGAAATCAAAAATCAGCTATTATGTTAAAAAATTAATTGATAACATTCTTCTAGTTTTTTATTCATCTAAAATGGAAATATTCCAGTACATCAGTTGTTTATGGCCGAATATTTCATAATGCAAGCATAACAATACGAAGCTTTGCTTATGGCACCAAAGGAATAGTTCAAGGAATTCAAGCAACACGTTATAGTTTACCTTTGAGCAACCTCCTTCCGGACAGTGTATCTAATTTTCTTATCATAACATCTCTCCTTCCTTTTCTCACGGAACCTAACCAGAGAGGCTATTCTTCTTGAAAGATTGGGGTGCTTTGGCATATCATCCTCAACCTGTCATACGACATATATATCAGATCATTAAAAATGATGTAAATAGCAGATTATTGTTTACATAATTACCTTGCTATTCAAAGGAACATCTACAGAGGGCACAGCAGTAGGAATATCAGGTCCCCCCAAAAGCAAGAGCACTGCTTGAACCTATGACAGACAGTTTTATGAACATAAGATTTTCTAAATGAGTACAAATTCATCTTGATATGATGTGGAAAACAAAGTAGGCTTAAATAGTACATCGATCTCAACATATATTAATCTCCAGTATTTTTAACAAAGTACTTTTTTATTCTTCTCCTATCACCATTAAGCTAAGACGAGCACAAACTATACTGACAAATGTATATTTAGCATAAACAGGGATAGTGAAACTAAATTAACTTCTCCCTGTTCTTATACAATGAATCGGGGACAAGAATACCTTCTATAATCTGTAAAATAAGTAGAAATTAAGATAATACAAAATAATAGAGTACCTTCTCGGGAGTGACGGCAGGGAAGACATAGACTTCACCTTCAAAAGCAAGAGTTAGTTCACTAGTCCTCGACGGCGCCACCACAACTCCGCCTTTCAGGCGTTCAGTCAGAGAGCCGCCGCGGTGGTTCTTAGAGTTTACTCGACTGTACTCCTCCTCATCCATAGTATCATCATCTTCGTACGTGCCGTTATCGTCATCCACGTCATCTAAACTTACGGCCGGAGGCGCGTGATCGCGGACGGGAATCGCCTGCAGTGGCCGGGGGTTCGCCGCCATCAACCAAACTTTCAAGTTCCAATCATCAACTTATTATTCTTCATGCAACTAAATCCACCTGCAGCTTGAATTCCAAGTAATCCTGTTTTCCTATATTATTTAATTCCTTTTAAGATTAAATTCAGGATTTCAGAGGAGAGTTCGAGAGTGAGGATAGAAGGAGACAGCGACGCAATGAACAAATGCGATTATATCCAAAACTCCAAAGGAAGACAAAGGTGGACACGAAAAAGCACCCCGAAATGGCAAAATTTTCAGATACTGCCATTGTGTTTTTTTACTTTCCTTTAATTTATTTTTTCTTTTTTAATTTATTGATAATCCCGAGGACTCAACACTTCAAACTATACACTTTCACATACAAAAAGTTTAAAATTTTACACTTAACTATATATTTTTGGAAGTCTAATTCAAACACAAATTTTTAATTTTTAAAATAGAATTGAACCTTGCAAAGTAAATTTTAAGTAGAACTTGTCATCTAGACCAATGACAATGTCACAATGAAAGTCTTAATCGAGCTATTTTAGAGAAACTCCATTTGATAATTTTCAATTTGTTTTTTTGTTCAGGAAAAATTCTCCCTTGCCGTGGACCTCGTGGGGGATGCAATGATTCTCTGCAATGAAGTGTACGGTTTTGGGCAAAAGATGAGGTGGGGCCTACTTATCCGAAGGAAGATCTTGGATTAGATTTGGAAACATAAACAATCAATCAATCGGATTATTATTAAAATATATCATAAAGTAGTATTGTTTGCTTCTATCTGAGGAAAAATACGAAATTATTATATTTTTTTTAGTGAAACATTATAGGATAAAAAAGAAAAATAATGTCAGGGAAAAGTTAGGTAAGGAAAAATACGAAATTATTATATTTTTTTTAGAGAAACATTATAGGATAAAAAAAGAAAAATAATGTCAGGGAAAAGTTAGGTAGAAATTGGAAGGCTGAAAATGATGATGTATCCGAAAATAACATTCGAGTCCATGCATAAAAAGCACTTTACAAGTTTCACGTCTATTCCGGTACCATCCAACCATAGAAATACAGACTGTGATTTGACTTGATATGACAAACTTCAGCAAATCCAATATATAAGATATACTGTAATTATTACGGAGTGTCAAAATAGTAAAAACATTTTTTTTTTTTTTGAAAACAAAATAGTAAAAACATATATATCCACTTTTCCTAACTGTGATAGTTTAGTCAATTTTGTATATTCCATTTTGTTTCCTGTCTGATATATATATACACACAAATGACACAATATCTATCTAATATTATTAAAATTGAATAATACTCCTACAATAAGACATGCTGTCCATTTCTCGAGTGATGTTTTAATATTATTTACAATCAACGAATAGTGTAAATTGTAAAAGTTGATCCATTATAATTTTAAAAATTTTCTAAATAAAATTGTATAAATAATTTTGACTTTATTTATATCATTGTTCTTAAAAGTTGAATCATTAACTTCAAAGGCCTCCCATGTCACAACCCGACAAAGAATTTAAGAAGATGTAAATCATGGTAACTCAGCTAAATACAGAGGTTAAATATTTGCTTACTGCACAAAATGAACCTCTCATTTTGAGAGATCGCTCCGACATTGTCATTGGTGAGGCTATGTTTATATCATGTTATATATATAGCGCTATTGATGTTTAAAAATCACTCTAATTAAATAAAAATTGTTAAACACTTCATATACATATAATTTGTCACATACTTTATTTACCCCTATATTGTCACACAGATTGAGCCTACTTTGGAGGCCATGGATTATGACTAAATTTGAGTTTGACTAATATACAGTAATATATTACTACAAAACACTTTAAAGCCCGGAATAAACTACTTAGGCTATGCGTAGTTAGGCATTAACTTAATCACAGATCAAATTCAAACATCTTTACAGTACTAATGATTTCTGATAATCCAACATAATCAGCTTTGTTTGACTTATAGTTTTGTAGCTAACCTGAGGCATCTGGTGATATAGCTTCCATAGACATAAGATATGTAAAACTGGTATGCTTAGGCATAACCTATCAAAAAATTACCAAACAGTGACCTGGTACAAACCTTGTGTACTTGTGAAGATACCTGTACAGTCAATTAGTAAATAGCTTTTAACATGGCTGGATGGTAAGAGAGATATTAGCTCCGTTGGCATCCTCTTTCAGGGCTTAAAACAGCTGAGGAATCACCAGCAGATGAAGAAGCCATGTAGTCAATATTATAGCGTAGCGGTAGAGGCATCCCATAATCAGAATCAGAGTCATCTTCATCTTCATCCTACATTGGATAATGCAGTGTGCAAAAGGAAACAAATCAGGTAATGCCTTATGGCAGCAGACACAAGCCAGAAATCATTTGAATGCATATACCTCCATTTCAGTCAAAGTATTGCTGCATCTTCTCTTTGGAAGAACCCTCATGGTCCCCTGCAGAGTGACGTGATTAAAGGTAAGATAATGAGTGAGCCAAAAGTATGTTCAAATTTTAGATTCTAATTATTTGTGTGAACAAAGCACATATGTCACAAACTCCACCAGATAAGATGTACCAGTATAGCAGAACATAAACTTAGTTGAAAGTAACTGGTGAACATGCTGACCTTGTTTGCCCAAAAAAGACCACAAGCATTACAAAGAGTTCTTGGGCCAGCTGGTCCTCGCCGCATCATAGGAGTTGCCTTTGAACTAGTGTTACAATGAGTGCACCTGACAAGAAGGGTAAAAGGGGTTTTACGTGAATGGGGAATCAGGGGTGGATGATTAAAATAGCATCCCAAAAAAAATGAGGGAGGGGGGAAAGGTTGGAAATACATAAATATTGCTACTTATCATATTTATTTCCTTCAGCAGATGAGCACTACTATTTATCATGCAAGACAGAATCCAGGTTTGTTTTTGAAGGTTGATAAAAAGATTGAACAAAAACCAGGATAAACTCAAGAGACAGACTAATTAGTGGTATGCATGAAGGCATTTCCCTTTCTTCTTCCCGTCATGGCAAAAATTTTGTTAACTTATGCTGTTGGTTTTGAACAAAATACAAATACAAAATAATAGGCCAATATCATGTGGTAATAAACAGGAAAAATAAAATATCAAGACACAGATGGAAAACCTTCCATTTGCAACTGAATTCTATAAAGATAATTGAACTTCAGAAAAATATAGGAATCTTATCAACAGCCCAAAAAAGGGTACCAAATTTCTTGGTGTGAATTATCGTCCTGCCCAGATTCCATCTGTGCATTGCCAGCAATAGTATTCTTTGATGCAAACTGACCCTTCCTACGCTGCATCCTGATTTATCATAAATGGAATTAGAAATTGAAGAGTGCAAAAACTATCCTCAAAAATAACTCCATAAATAAGAGCAAACTGAAGAGTGCAACTTGACAGCAGGATCAATGAATATGGGTAGTTAAAAGATTCAAAAACACCTTATCCATCTAGTATATTTTTTTAATGAATCTTAACCTAAAATTCCTAATATTTACTCTTAAGAGGAAAGCTTTTCTCATATCAATTGACACCATTTATCCGCAAAAACACAAGTGTCTAGTTAGAAACATAACACAGTGGTAACTGGTAAAAGCTTTATTAATATCATAGAACACTTCAATATATAAGATTCATGATTGTTTAGTGTATGGAGAAAGATGCATGAGACAGAATGCAGTTTCAATTTTGTCTTGCTCTGTAAATTCAAAGAACGCACAATCCCTACATGTATAGCATTTCCCCATTTTATATGTGGATTGATATGAATATGTGATCACACCTTGAGACGTGTGGCTGAAATCTTGTGTTACACTTAGCTTTAGAGGAATTTCCCAAAATGAGATGACTAGGAAAACAGTTCATGTAATATCATTGATTTGGGAGGTGCACCAAAATGTGTATTTGAAATTGCAAAATGAGACCAACCACCACGTTGCACTAAAAGGTTGTCTAACCTCATTCAGAAAATGAGACAAAATGTAGCATTCCTGAAATTGCCATGTCACATTGCATTCACATAATAAGATGCTTGCAGCATATACTTTGCTTTTGTCAATTTTAAACGAATAACCTTTTTTGTGACATGCATGGAAGAATAGGTAATAAATAAACAAATAACTGACACGCACAGATAAAACAAGCCGCAATACCTGACTGCAACTTCATGACGGATATTATATCTTATTTTCCTTCCATAGCACCGCTCTTTCCTCTTCTGACGAAACCTATTCAGAGATTCAGCTCTCTTTGGATCACTACACCGGGCTGAATAGTCAGTATTCTCCTAATGCACAATGGACTCAGATGTTAGACAGAAAGACATATTACCACTAGAAAATAAATTTTCATTGGGAAGTAAATACCCTTTGAGTAGTAAATGCTCCTGGAGTGTATTCATATCCACCCAAAAGTAAAAGCACTGATTGGACCTATAAAAAGCAGCCAAAAACAATGCTTATGCCCAGATATCATTCAAATCAAATGATATTAATAAATTGTTGAATTACTATCAACAACAGAAAGGACCATAAAACCAGTGTCTATGATAAATAAGGTATTTCATTCCCCTTTCATCTAGATCTAATAAATCAGGTGTACTGGGAATTCACCTGAAGAGTATTATTGTTCAATCATGTAATTGAACTATCAGGGACTAGAGTTACAAAAAATAATAAATAAATAAATAGTACATAGTAAATTGAACTTCTTCAACTCATCAAAATAATTTGCTAACAAGTATTCTCCTCTTCTTCTGCTCAAATGAAATTCAAGGGAGGAGAGGCAGTCACTAATCAGCTCTGAACAGTGAAATAATCAAAGATAAACAGCAATGCAAAATGACACAGCAACCAATTTTGCGCTTTCGGTCGTAATTTTTCAAACAGTTCTTAAAACAATATTACAAGACAAAGACTAAAATAACAACACAACGGACGCTAGAGTTGAACATTCATCACCTTCTCCAGGGTAACAGCGTCGAATACATAGACTTGACCTCGGAACGAGAGAGTGAGCTGGTCGGGAGCGTAAGCCGCGTCCGCAGCCGTGAACACAGAGCCGTAAGGGACGGGGACCTCAACGCCGTCGAATCCACCGATAGCGCCGCCTTCTATACACTGAACTTCATAGCCGATCCCAGCGTTGTTAGTATGCTCCTCTTTGCCGGCCGCACAGTCTCCGCCGCCGGGAAAGTGCCCCGGCGCACTCGTCGGTTGCATGTGAGTTTACGTTGTCCCCTTCAATGGTAGTAAATCCCTTCTTAAACCCTAACTCTCACAATGTAGATTGGTGGGGAAGGTGGAATTGTGAGTGTGAAGAAGACGAAGAAGAAAACAAATTGACCCAACGGTGGTTGAGAGATGGAGACGAGCATTTCCCTTTGTAAACTGATGGCATTTGGTTATTTTCCCACGAGATACGGATGAGCGGGAATCTCCATAATCCGTACAAAGTGCAAAACGAATTTGCGGAATGAGAGAGGAAAACGATAGTTCAGCACTTCATTAGTTCATTTTACATATCCGTGATAATGAAGATTGGCAAGATTAATTATGCTTATCATGCCAAGCACCTTGTGTTAAAAAAAAAAAAATTACACTTTATCATTTTTTAAGATGTAATAACTAGACAAGACTAAACACACTAATTTTTAAAAGAAAAATATTTTTTCTTCACTCAATTTTAGTTCTAATACGGAGCAATATTTAACTTTAGAATACTTTTTTAATAAATTATATTATTTTTTTTTAAATGTCAATAATCAGAACAACACACCCCATTACCAAAGATTGTATCACTAGTGTGACTGAGCTAGAAAAAGTCATAGTCACATGAAGTCTAAGTAAATTTATTAGACAGTTAATTGAGTAACTACTAAATTTTAAGTTCGATTGTTTGTAAAAATTATCTTTTAATTTTCTTAGTTTGAGTTTTGATTTACCTTATTATAATCAGTTATGGATAATTTAGGTTGGTAGGCTTCACCGATAGTGCATCTTTAAGTAGCGGTTGCAGACAAAATAATGAACTTACTCTATGATATGAATAACCTAGCTAGGTTGGTTTATTAATTTACCTCCCTTATGTCAAGAAGGGATTGCGGATTTTCGGACAAAAATAATGAACTCAGTCTATGATATAATTTAGATCAATTTACCACAGTTGTAGATAATCTAGACTAGTTTACCTCCTTATGACAGGCTTCACCTATAACGCATATTCGAGTAATGACTGTTAACTTTTAGGCAACAAATAAGGAACTCACTCTCACAATTGAGCCTGTTGTATGGGTATTCTTAAATCTTAATGCAATTTATCTCCCTTTTAAAATTTATTAATTATTATATATGAACGGAGTTTATTCCGTGTACAACATCGGGTCGGATGGTGAAAAGTAAAAAAAAGTACATTTTTGGTGGGTCAAAATTCAAAAGTGGGTAACTCTTATCATTGGATCTTGAAAACTTGGGCTTTTAGTAGTCCAGCCCAATCTAACGAAAAGGCTTTTTTGCTGATTCAAGTTAATGCTGGACAACGAAACTCTGCAAACTCTGTACTGTTTTTAGTTTCATCCCATTATTTCAGGTTTCTAAAATTCCAGAAATGGTGAAGCCTTCGACTTTCCCCCGTGCTTCATGAAACCTTCCAGACTCTCCTCCACCTTCCTTCCTGTGTATAATCGAACCTCTGTCATCTCTCCCATTCTCTCCCCGCCGCCATTAAACCACAGAAGGCTGCACACTGCCGCAAGCAACATCCCAAACACACTGCAATACCTCCAGTCATTCCGCAGCCTAATCGAATCCCTTTCAAAGAACCCAAGGAATTACAAAGCTCTGACCACTCTAGACACGTTCTTGGCCCAAACCCACTGCTTCACCCCAGCAACCTCGGTGATTGTCATTGATTTTCTTTCCCAAATCAAGAAACTTCAGAGGGCAAAGGCTGTTGTGCATAGTCTCAAATGTCAAGGCAAGGTTTCTGATCACTTCTTGTATGGTTTAGTATTTGAGTTTTTAGTTAAAGATGAGAACTTTAATGCTGTTGAGACTGTCTGGGCTGAAATTTGTGGGTCTGATGTTAGAATCAGTGCTTCTGATTATATTATACATGTGTGCAAACATGGCGGTGTAGATGAAATTAAAAGAGTCTATGAAAAAGTTCTGATGGGTGGCAGTGTACATTTGGAAAGGCAAAGCCTTGTTGCTTTGATTGGGGCTTTGTGCAGAGTGAATGAGGGCAGTTTAGCTAAAGAGTTGGCTGGTGAAATGCTTGATAGAGGGATTGCAGTGGATGATTTGAGTTATTTTGTGATATTTCAGTGCTTTTGCAGAAATGGGGATGTGGATGAAGCTGACTTGATTTTGAGAAAATTGTGGAAAACTAAATTCCATTTTGATGTATGTATCTATGGGAGCTTCTTGCATGCACTGTGTAAATCTGGGAAATTAAGAGAGGCAAATAAGTTGTTTTGCAGACTGATTAAAAGGGATAGCTCGGAGGTGTCCAAAAAGGCTGCCATTTTGAAGGAGGGAAGAAGGGCGATTTTTCAGATGAGTTGGGAGGGTGCCATTCCAGAAATAGTAGCATATGAAGCTTATTTTAGATCCTTATGCAGTGCAGGGAGGATCAATGAGGCACAGGAACTACTGAAAGATATGAAGAAGAAACGAAACTCGTTGGAGATATGCATTTATGGTTCCTTCATCAATGCCCTTTTTCGGGCAGGGAGGGCCGAAGATGCACTGAAGTTCTTCGATGTGGAGAGCTACAAAGGAGTGATAAGGATGGAAGATATGGCCAGGTTTGTCATTACGGGGCTCTGCTACGATGGCAGACTCGATGAAGCATTGGAGATTTTCAACAATGGAATCGCGTGTGCTAGGACACTTAACTGCATTCTTGATGGTTATTGGAGAGCAAGAAGAGTTGTCGAGGCAGAAAGATTGTTTCAGAGACTACAGGGTGGCGGTTTTGGATACTATAACGTATCAACTTATGGTACCATGATTAATGGCTATTGCAACGAGGGCAACGTTTCAAAGGCGGTTCGCTTACTGGACGAAATGCTTAGCAGAAAAATGTCGGTGAATCAGACATTGTATGCGATGATCATTGGAGGATTGTGTGCTTGTGGAAGAGTTGAGCAAGCACTGCAATATTTCAATGCAATGGTTGAAAATGGACATGCTGTTTCTGGCAAGAGATGTGAATCACTTCTTCATCTGTTATTGAATTCAGATGGGATGAGCAGTGAACTCTGATATATCTATTTTATACTCTCTGGAAATTAGATTGAATAAACTAAAAAGTATGAAAAGAGGAGCCAAATGAATTAGGGGATTCTTTCTGACTAACAATCGTTTTTACACACAAACTCACTTGTATCTTTCAATTCAATACCTACATAGAGGATTTTTTTTTTTTTTTTTTTTTCATGTTTGATTGCGGTTAAATACTCCGTAGTTCAATAGCTTATTTGGCTTCTACTTTTTTTTATATAATAATAATAATAATAATAATAATAATAATAATAATAATAATAATAATAATAATAATAAATAAATAAATCCAACATAAAATATTTTAGAAATTTTCTATGAGGTTACTTGATACAATACCAATTCCAGTTAAATTAGTCGGGTTGTCAACTTGCTACTCACAATGTTTTAAATTCAATTCTTTGTGAGCCTGTTAGCCTTATTGATTTGAATCAGTTAGTTATGGGAATTTGTGATCCTGGGAATTTGTGATCCTTTGCTGACTGTTGTTACAATGCTTAGATTTAATATTTACTTGTTATACACTTTCGAGTAATGATTGTGAGTTCCTATCGTTACTCTAATAATAATTATAATATAAAATGGGCTAGAGCGAGTATAGTTTTACTATTATTATTATGTATTCTATTTACTATTCATCGGTCAAACTAACTCTTTTTTTCTTTGTTTATTTTCTTTAGAATTCTATACTTATTTTTAAATTTGATTTGTTGTGTTTAATACTATTTTTAACGTAATTTCTAAATATATAAATTTTCTATACTAATATTGAAAAAATAGATTAAAAATAACTTCAGTTAATGGAATAGGTTCCCTTGTTGATCGATGTCGTAAAATCTAAATATTTTAATTTTCTCATGCATTTTGAAAATATAAAATAAGAATAAAAGTATACAACTATTCCTTATCAAACATGTGAACCACTTTTTACCAATTAAAATCCAGAAAAAGTAAATAGTATATTGAAAATAGAGTTAATACCCAAAATCGTCATCGACTATAGTGGTTTTTTTCAATTTCGTCCTAAACGACTTTGGTGACATAATATCGTCCCAGATTTTTGTGTTTCGCTCAATTTAGTCCTCCATTTGTTATTTCGTCAAATTAGTGTTAAATAAAGGGACAATTCAGTAATGTCAATATTGATCTCTCTTTACTTTCAACTTGTGAAGTGCGAAATTCCTCTTTCTTGTACGAATTACACCCAGAATTACTCCCGGACCTGCAAATCAAATTTTATATTCGCAGTTTTAGGAGTAATTCTGGGAGTAATTCGTAAAAAAAAAAAAAAACAGGATTTCGCAGTTCACATGTCTATGAGTAAAGAGATGCCAATATTAAAATTACTGAATTGTGTATTTATTTAACACCAAATGGACAAAATAACAAATGAGGGACTAAATTGAGCAAAAACACAAAAGTCTGGGACTAAATTGAGCGAAACACAAAAGTCTGGGACGATATTAGGTCACCAAAGTCGTTTAGGACGAAATTGAAAAAAACCACTATAGTCGAGGACGATTTTAGGTATTAACTCATTGAAAATAAGAGTGCAACTTGCGTTATTAAATCCTTAAATGGAATATTCGAATATAGTGTCTTTTCGCTAAGAAAGCGATCTCGACATGCACGCAGATTAGTTTGAGAATAAAAAATAAAGTTGGTGGATGGATAATTAAAATAAGTAAAAATTATCAAAGATCGTCTCGCATATCCTTGTTGTAACGGGTTGGGTTAATATAAAATGTAATATTTATATTAAAAAATGTAATACTAATCAAAAATAAAATGTTTATTACTTAAAAGTATAATACTTTTGAATGAAAAATGTACTCATTACTTTTACATTTTGATTTAAAAGTATTACATTATTCTCAAAAGTATTACATTAAGTAAGAAATACTCGACAACATTATTTATAAAGGAAAATATCATACTTTTGATGAAAAATTTAATATCTTTACAATTGATATAAAACTATTATATTTTTTTCTCAAAAATATTACACTTTCCCTTATAAATAACAAAAAATTTATTCATTATGAGTTACATTTTCCAGCATAAGTATTACATTTCAATACCAACCCGGCACGACTCGTCTAACGAATAAGGATTCGTTAGACGGTCTCACACAAGTGTAACTCTTAAAATAATTAGAAAAATGATAAATATGGAACCATTTCTATTTGTGTTTGGAATATAAACTATCAACTAACAACATTATTATTATTATCATTATTATTATTATTATTATTATTATTTTTTTTTTTTAATAAATGAAACTCGCACCACTACTAAAAGTTTGATAATTTTTGTGTAGATCATGAATAAAAAAGTATATTTTTAATATATTAAATGTACATTATTTTTGTACTGAATATGCAATATTTGATAGTATATAAAATAATATACTTTTAATACTCAAAGAAGTGTTGACAGTAATTAAACTTGTGAAGTTTACTTACTTACTATTAACTTTAGGTTACTTTATTTCTTTATTTCTTTCTTCTACGTCCGTTGTGCTTTGATTAAATAATTTTGTAGTTTCATTAATGCTATTCAATTTTGACTAATCAAAAGTAATGTTTGTTGTGTGTGAGAAATTTTCATTACGAGACGTGTAATACTTTTTTTTTTATAAGTGTTTAGATAAATATTACGCAAGTATATTTTAACTTAAAAAAAATAATTTGTATTACATGTGCAGTCTCACTCAAGTTCTAAAGTTTGTTGGAATCTCTCTCTCTTTGAAAAAAAAAACAAAAACAAAAAAAAAAACAAAAAAAAAAAACAAAAACAAAAAAACAAAAACAAAAAAAACAAAAAACAAAAAACAAAAACAAAAAACAAAAACAAAAACAAAAACAAAACAAAACAAAACAAAAAAAAAAAAAAAAAAAAGGAAACTTATGTCATATGTTAGTTCTTATGAAACATATTATTTATAAAAGGAGAAAATCTTTTATTGTTTAAATATGCATAATTAATTGTTTTGATTTTTCACGGTTAAGAATTACAAAATATGCTAACAACTTTATAAGATAGTAATAGTTTTGATCATCTGATGAATGTTAGTGTATATTTTCATTAACATTTTAACACTTTGAGGTTTGAATGTTCAATTTAAGTGAAATGACTACGTGGGAAGAAAAATAAAAAATGACTATCTCAGAGATTTTTTTTTTTTTTTTTTATAAACATTTTTCCTTTATAAAATTCATTGTATATAAGGAAGAAAGAAAGAAGGAAAAACAACAATGCAGCATGCCTTTGAAATTAAACTATCCTCATCCAAGTTCATTTTGAGCATACTAAATATGGAGTATTTATTTTTAATGTATTAAATGTTTATTTTTAGACGTTTCATTTTTAATATTATCTAAAAATAAATTTATAATACTTTAAAAATAAAATTTTTAATATACTAAAAATAAATATATATCAATGATCCATCTTATATGGTAAACTATGGCCTATAATATGATTTACCACTTATAAAAACATTGGCTCTAGAATAAATTAATATAAAAGTTGTTTTTAGAAGAAATAAAATGAAATAATTGGAATTAAAAATTGAAACAAAACGATAAATAAAAAAGAATATGAAGTAGTGCATGTGATTTGTGAAATGCAATCATCTCTGCAGGCTAAAGATTCCAACACAATGCAATCAAATCGCAACTTCAGGAAACTTAACAATAATATCCACCATTTTTTAAATATCAATTGCATGCCTTATGTCCCCAATCTTATCTTATTCCATTTTATTTTGATTTTCAAGAAAATACAGAATCGTTACTTGTTCTGAGTGAATCTTATTTTATGATCTTAATAAACAAAAATTATACAAAAATAAATTAGTTTAAATTGTCTATATCTTATCATATTAAATAAAAAAATATTAATAAATAAATATCATATATATATATATATATATATATATATATATATTCGAATTTAAAACCTTGTAATTGTCTAATCTCATTATATTTTAGTTTATTTGATTGTACCTTTACATATGCTTTGGTTTAAAAAGCTAGATATCAGTGCACATAGCTTATATTGAGTGGATTGTATTATATTGGTGAGACATTAAAAAAATTAGATATTGAAAATTTTAAACAAATATTTCTTTGGTGGGATGTAAAGTAGCACTTAGTCAATTAATAAGGAAATGATTTTTTTTTTTTTAATTTTTATTTTATAGTAATCAAATCAATACTCATTAATTGCTGTAGACGATGGGTAGTGCTTTTTGACAATTTCCAACAGTATCTATAGTCTAAGGCTTAGATACACTTAAATATATACTCCGTATTTAGTTATTGGCTTAATATTAATTAAGCAATCAAACTGTTTTAATAATGCAAATTTTCGTCACTTAATTATACTTGTTATCACTTTTGGTTCTACAATTGTTTGTGAAGTGGCTCTTTTTTGTCTTGAGTTGTATTATAGTTGGGATTTAAAAATTATTTTTGTAGATAATTGAGAGTCAAAAATAGTCATTTCGCAAATAATTGATAGACGAAAAATGGTGACGATATAACTAAGGGACAAATTATTATTTTTTAAAATAATTTATAGATGAAAATTAGCATTTTTCCTTATAAATTTGTTCTCATAAAACTCCAACTACAAATGACATTAAACGTTCAAGTTAGTCAAATAACTGATTTTACAACTCATTTTATAATAAAATGACAAAATTTGTTTAAAAAAATAAAAAATAAAAAAAAATTAAAGGAGGTGGGCTATATTTATTAATCAAACATAATTGAGAAACCAAAAATATCCTTCTAATAATTATATGGACTTTTATGATATTGTGTTTTAAGATATTGTATTTTATATTTAATTTATTAATTAATATCTCTCATCTTATTATTTAGAAATACTAGAATAAATGTATGTAATGTACAACACCGAATTCTTTCTGAATGATTAGGGAAATTCAATAATTCATAATCACTATTCAATGATTTGTATTAGATAAATCATATTACTGTATAATAATATGAAAATTACATATAAGAAGTAAATCATACTAAAAAGAATATGGCCCTGATTGGTAAAAAAAATGGTCTATAGGCTAATTTTGACTTATTTTACCACTATTAATTGTTTGATTTAGTTAAACTATCAATATAAATGTTTGGTTAATTAGCTTTTTGCAACTCCAAAAGGCTAAAATTCAAAAAGTTACTCCAAGCAACTTTTTCAATTAGTTTTTTTAGAAAAGAAATTATACCAAGCAGCTATCAGCTAACAACTAATTTACTAAATACTTTTCTACAATCAGCTAATGTTATCAACTATTTATACCCTCTAATTAACACAATCAGCTAACAGATAACAGCAATCAGCTAACAGTCATTTTACCAAACAGGGCCTATATATAATGAGCTCAATAAAAAATGTATTAACAAAAAATAAATTCATGATGATCTTATAATACAACAATCAAATTCCACCTTCTCAGTTCGTCTTTCAGGATAATTTATCCATGTTTTGAATTTTTGGTAGTAGAGAACCATGTAGGCTGGTAGGGCATATGCTTATATCAGTGGCATGAGCAATAGGCTTGCACTTTAAGCAAATAATGGATATTTTGATTAGTTTACTTTAAAAAAAGTATTATATTTCTGTTTCTGTTTAAAGAAAGAGCAGTGATTGAGATTTACCCATCTTCCCATAAACAGCAATTTTATTTCTTTATATAAAATAAAAAGTAATAATAATAAATGCCCATTCTTTTGCTTTGTTGGGCTGCAACCTGCAAAGCCCACTTTATTCACGTGCAAGTGCGAATATTTATATCATGAAAAACTGAAAATTGAAAATCCACCAGACCACCAATTACTCAATAAGAGACTAATCCAATGACCTTCAACTTAAGTGCCAAATTCAACTTAATTAATTAATTAACTATATATATATATATATATATATATATAAAATAACATACTCTTAAGTAAAAATGATAAGTTATATAATTCATCAACTTGAGTAGATCAAGGGTTATAGTTGTGAAAAATAAAAAAAATTTGTAACGTTAATTTTATCAATATTGTAAATTTAAAAATTCGTTTACAATAATTACTTTCAAAAAATAAAGCTTACAATAATTTTAAAATTGACATCAATGTTTTTACTAAAAGAATCAATCATTGATAAATTTGTATTGTAAAGAATGCAAATTCAATACTTTTTACATTCATTTTTAAATTGTACATGAGGTAAAAGCGAAGCACATGTGTCAATCGACACTTGAAAGTTTTTATCTATATATACATAAATGTTAAAGTATTTATCAACATCGTACCATATTTCTTTGTATTAATTGTTAGTCTCAAAGTTTTAAGTTTGTACGGGGTAGTATGAAATATAAACTCAATACTTTTATCATTTACTTTCGATGATACCGAGTATGAAAAGATTCTATATCCATCAGTATATGAATATGCATGTAGTGATGTAGTGTAAGTATAATAGTGATATATATTTTATTGTGATGGAGTGTTGGATAGTCATAAACTAATATAGAATACTAACTTTGGAGGAAGAAGAATACTAAATTGGGTGGACCACAAAAAAAAAAAAAAAAAAAAAAAAAAAAAAAGATTAATTATCCATTGTTGCCCACAAAGATTAATAATTTAATCTATTGTTAAATGATCAGTATATGTTTCTTGAAAGTTCAATGCATTGAATTGATTGGATGAAGTCGACGAGTTAGATATGTTGATAGGAAATCGCGCGTGATTAATTAGTTGCATCGGCGTCTCGAGTCCTGATTTGTGCGTCATTACAATAATTAATCTTATTCGCGGTCTCCACTCTAGCTTTAGGGGGGGTTTTCACTGCGTAAATAGATAAAGTTTATCCAAAATCTCAAGTATGGACCAACAATTCATTTGACCTGCCTTAATTATGGAATAATGATTGCTACAAAAAATACAAAAGAAAAAGATTAACAACTAACTGGCGTTTGGTTGAAGGGAATTTAAATTCCCTTCCCACTTAATTTCAAAGGCCGCAAAGTTCTCTTGTTTGGTTGAAAGGAATTGCAATTCTATTGAATTGTAATTTCCTCATTTTTATGGAATTAAAATCTCATATTCCTCTTATGATTTTAATTCCTCGGATTTTAGGAAGAAAAAAGATAGCGATGAGTCAAAATTATCCATCCCCTTTTTTAACTTAAAATTAATGTCTAACAACAACAACGAACATTTTTTACTTTATATTACTTACTCCCTTTCAATTCCCATGTATACCAAATATTGGAATTGAAATTCCCAGTAATTCTATTTCTGTGAACCAAACACTGTAATTTAAATTCCCACTTTATTCCCAATAATTAATCTCCCATGAAATTGTAATTATTTTCCCACGTAATTCTCCCTCTCCAACCAAACACCTTAGCTTGTAAGATGCCATTAATTTTATTTTTATATTGATTTTTTTTCTCAAAAAAAAAAAAGTTTAAACCCAAATTTTATGGTCCATCACCCTTTATATTTTAGACCGGTGGACAAGATAAATCACATGATGTGTCCCAACTAGTATATAGGCCCTCAAATAGTTGTACACCAGTGTTCACAACCATGCTAATTTCATACATCCGATCCCCTCACCTCACTCCTTATTAGTTACAAGTTCAATTCTGAAAATAAGTATCATGACCTTTTTTATTTGAGTTGATCGATTATTATTATTATTATGCACATATATCTATCGTATATTTGTGTTTAGAATAGCGATTATTATGATGAATTGCTTCAACGTCGTATACTCTAAAAAACAAAAGTTACTTTGAATGAACTAATAAGTTATTTATTCCCTTTCAATCTCTATATATACCAAACATTGAAATTAAAATTCCCAATAATTCTATTCCTCTAAACCAAACACTAAAATTTAAATTATTACTTCATTCCCAATAATTCATTGAAATTACAATTTCTTTCCTACATAATTCTCTTTCTCCAACCCAGCGTCATGTTATAAGTTATAACCATTGAGTCGTTTTAATTGTATTTTTACCATTTTAATTGCTTCAATTTTATCGCTCTCCCATATATATAAGCCTTAATTTTGAAACTATACATGAAATTAGGGAAACGAACTGTACAGTAGAGGGGAGGCCGGAGGGGGGCAGCCATGAGCCAGCTAGCCAGCAGAAGTGTGTTAACTAACTGCATGATGTAAGCGGAAAATAATACATAAAATGAATTATTTTGATTGGTGATAACTGATAAGCTAACGAATTGGGAACTGAAGCACGCAGCAAGCCAGCAAGCAACCCTTCCATTCACCAACAGACCAATCCTTCAAATTATTAATCTGCTCCCAATATTTCAGCCACATGCAGCAGTTTAGCTTTCCAAGAACTATTACTTTTTAAATAATAAATACCAATAACATATATATGGTATATAAAAATATAAGTATTCGTTAAAAGTTGAAAGAGAAAAATACAATTTTATTATTGTAAAAAAAGTGAAAACATTTTCATGTAAAAAGTCTATATTCACATCCTCAATATTAAAAGATCAAATATTAGAATCTTACTATTACTAAAATTTCAAGTTTATAATAATTATAAAATGAATCGTTTTTTAAATCTTTAATAATTATAAAATTAACATTTTTTTAAAATAAAATATTTAATTATTAATAAATTATAATGGACGACTGAGATCATATAAGAATAAAGTCCTTGTAAAATGTGTAGATTAATCTTATTTGTTCACATGGATTGAGTAACACTCATAAACAAACAATAGAGAAAAAAATCATGTGACATTTTTGTAATCATTGCATTGCATTGAGAAATATTTGATAGTGCATAACTATAACTAATAGTGCATATACACTTAAGTGCACTATTATAGATTATGAATGCACTGTCAATTATCCTCTCTTATACTATCAAACGATTCCAAATGCATCATAACACTTAACAATGCAGTTTTTTCTTAATTTGTAGTCCTTGATCATCATATATGGTCGAATGAGATTATTTCGCGCTTTTTACGAGAAACTTGTTTCACTTGAACAGGAACACGTTGTTGTGCCTTCCGGTGCACGTTGTTGAGCCTTCAAAGATTTGAACACAATGCAAAGACAGTAGATTAGAAGCCTAATAGTTTTAGAGCCGTTAATCTGAACATATAACAGCTTAGATTTATTCCCATGTTTTACCTGAGCCTATATATATATATATATATATATATATATATATATATATAACAGCTTGTATTTTCAATGAAATTTTATTATGTATTTTATTCAATGATATGAAAGACATAAATATAATTTTATCAAACAATGAATATTGAATATGCAAACTTGTAATCTCAAGTACTTTAACAATTATTTAGTTTGTAAATAAAATGGGAAAACTGGTGGTGAAATATAATACATTACAGAAACAACAATATAAAATTTTTTATCATTTGATATAATTCATTCAAGATAAAATCAATTAATTCATAAACAATTGTTAGTATAAAATAACTATGACATATACAATATGCTATATCATTAAATAAGATGTTTGATAAAAGTTTAATGCAAATAACATTTTTTAAAGGTATGAATAAACTATGCAATATGCATCCATCCAACCTACCAAATTGGGCAAGGTGATCACAAGGTCAATAGTCAAAAGCTAGGAAAACAAAAACCCAATTGCAGGTCCCAATGCGTCCCTTAATCCAATTGGGCAATAGTTTTGGGGAAGAGTTTTACACAATTTTTTAATTACTAGACTAATATGTGTATGGCTATTTGTTATTTTAATGTTGAAATCATACATATATAGACTATATTAAATTATAAGAAATTTTATATGGTTCAAACGAGACTGATAACGCATTGTATAGAATACTTTATTATACTAAGTACAATTAACATTAAAATTCACAATATTAATACAAATTAACTACATTTGTATATTTATATTAAATATAACACTATAATATTTATAATTTACAACTTAAAATGTAAACTGAACTCACTATTAGAAATATTAAAAAATTAATTAAGTAGATGAAATGTGATCCGACTCGCAATTTTATACCAAGAGATTCACTTTTCTATCTTTACCCATATCCTAAACATGCGCCGTGGAAACATGTCACAGCCCACGCGTCAAAAGTATAGCATGGTTAAACCTGACGTGCGCTACTGTGAGGAAACGGTGGGCATTTACCCAGGCCGCGTACGTTAGCACCTGGCGCTTATTTTTTCAATTTTCCCACTGCTTTTCATTTCTTCGGTTAGACGTTCCCCAACCATTCTGCTACTCGCTCTTAAAATAACTCAGCTAAAATCTGTCATTTGTTTCTCCCTCCCTTCTCTTCTTCCTCATCACCGTCTCCATCCCCTTTTATCTCTCTTCATCTCTCTTCATATTATATACTTAAAAAAATCACGGTTATCTGTATCTCTCTGTTCACCGCCGTGTCTCCCTAGCTAACACCTTCACCGCTTGTATCTCCAAAACAGCTCTGCTGAGTTTCATCTCCTTCTCCGATCTAAAGAGTTGTCAAAGTTTCAGTTCATTGAACTTTGTGTTTGATTTTCTGTACTGTTCTATATAGTTATATATACTGTGCTTATATGCAAAGGATGAAGGATCAAGGTTGAAGGCCAGCGTCCGTGTTTTCTCAAGTATTACTTCATATGCTGTATCAGTTTCCGTTTCCTTATGATCATTGATGAGTTGAAGTTGAATACTTGAATGTATTGTTAATTTACGTTGCCGTTAACTTGAGTCGGGAAATTTTGCAGATATTGTGACGGCGGTTGGGGTCCGGAGCTGTCGCCATCTTGGGAGCTTGCTGGTAGTTGAGGATAGAGAGAGAAGAGGGAAGGAAAGGGAGAGAGAAGCGTGCGGGTGAACTTTTTTGGGAGTTCACGTGAGGTTTGTGAAAATGCCGCATAGAACGACTTACTTCTTTCCGAGGCAATTTCCGGACAGAGGCGGATACGATGCATCGTCGACAAAGTTTCTTCTAGATCACGAGAAGAAGATCGGCGCTGATCAAAATGGAGGAAAGTCTTCCAAGGAGGGCAGCGAGGTCGCATTCAAACAGCTCACTAAGCTAGAGGATGAAGATTCCGAAGATTTGCCATATTCCAATGTATCTGATCGCATCACGGGAGGAGACAAAATTCACGGGAAGCAATTGGCCGCTTTCGTGAATTGGTTGGCGGAGAAGAAGGAAAAAGAAAAATCACCACATCAGAATCATCACGTGAAGACCAAAGTGGGAGAAGAAGATGGCGGTGAGGAGGAGGAGGAATGTGATGAATACAGCCTTCTCTTGCTTCCGACTCCGCCGGAGGCGGTACCAAAAGTGGTCGACTCTGACCACTCTCCACAGGAACAGAAACCATCAATTAGGCCGAAAAACCACAACGCGTCGTTACAGCGGCTATCCAGTAGTGGCAGCAACTACAGTGGGGTGTCAAGGAAAGAGAAGGGACCAGGTTTCGAGAGGCAGGTGCCATTGCAGAGGCTACCGAGTACAGGTAGCAATCATAGTAGTGTACTGTGGAAGGAAAAGGTGCTTGGTATTGAGAGGCAAGCATCGTTGCAGCGGCTTTCAAGTGCGGGGAGCACTAGCTATGCTGCGAGTTTGTTTTCGGGGATAACATTGGATGGGAACTGGCCGAGTACCGGAGTCAAGGATTCAAATACCTCGACCATCACAGAGGCAGAAGTAGAGGATGCCGCTAAGGAAACCAGTCCAGAAGAGAGGGATGAACTGGTACCGAGGTCGAAGGAGAGCTATTACTTGCAGCTCACGCTTGCAAAAAGGATTGTGGAGCAAGCAACTCTTGCTGGTGATGAGCCTCTGCTTCTACGAGAATTCATAAGTGTTAAGGGTCTTGCAGGATCTTCCGATCCTGAGACTGTTTCGTTCCGCCTCTGGGTAAGTACAGGCAGAGTACTTCGTTATGAAGTACTAATATCGGTCTGCCACTTCAAATATAGAACTGTATATTTCATTTATTCGAAGTGGTTACATCTTAAGCTGTGGTTCAAATCCAAGGTCATTATGAAGGTTTGTGAATTGTTATTGGCACATCTCAAAGATTAAATGTGTGACAGTCAAATGCCTTGTTGAATTTTCAGGTAAGCGGCTGCTTGTCTTATGCTGACAAGATATCAGATGGATTTTATAACATCCTGGGAATGAATCCATATTTGTGGGTGATGTGCAATAACTTGGAGGAAGGTAGTAGTAGATTACCATCGCTCATGGCACTTAAAGGTGTTGAACCCAGTGACACACCGATGGAAGTGGTCCTCATTGATCGGCGTGGGGACTCAAAGCTCAGGGAACTAGAGGATAAAGCTCAAGAAATATTTTTTGCCGCAGAAAATACACTAGTATTAGCAGAGAAGCTTGGAAAACTCGTGGCTGTCCATATGGGGTGAGTGTATGTTTTTTCATTGGCATGCTTGTTGAGCCTCCGTTTGCTTCTTTATGAGACTGTTAAGTTTGTTGAATTTAAGGGGATCTTTTCCCGTGGAGCAAGGTGATCTTTACATGCGCTGGAAAATTGTCAGCAAGAGACTTAAGGATCTTCAGAAATGCATCGTGCTCCCAATTGGCAACTTATCAACAGGGCTTTGCAGGCATAGGGCTATTTTATTCAAGGTGATTCTTGAGGCCTACCTTTTACTTGTTGAGAAAATGCCAATGATTTGTTGGACATTTTCAATCTCTTGCACCTATTACTCTCTGTATTGGTATCTAAGTGATTATTCTTGATTCTTCTCTACAGAAATTGGCGGATTATGTGGGTTTGCCTTGCAGGATAGCTAGAGGTTGCAAGTATTGTGTTGAAGATCATCGATCTTCATGTCTCATAAAAATTGAGGATGACAAAAAATTTTCTAGGTAAACTAATTTTCCTGATCTCCAAAGTTGTCAAACTAACTAGATTTAGGGTGACAGAGGAAGCATTGAGGAGCAAAAAAGTAGCTTCTTGTCGTCTGTTTCCTGTGGATTTCATTCTTTCTTCATGGCTGGAATAGTTATTGCAACTAGTTTCTACTTTGTCTTAGCAGGGAATTTGTAGTTGATCTAGTTGGGGAACCAGGAAATGTCCATGGCCCAGATTCATCTGTCAATGGAAGTGTTCTTTCATTTGTGCCTTCGCCCTTTCAAATTGCTCATCTGAAGGAATTTCAGCTACCTTACTTGGATGATGATATAAGTTCTCAACTACTGAATTCAAATTGTGGACTTCCTTCTCCGGAAATTGTTACCTATCCAGGTATTCTGTAGTTTTCAAACCTTGAACTTTGCTACCAAGTTCTGCATGATTATGTGATGAACAACTTGTTGTGAATGTGACTCAATAAATAATATTGTAAAGGTTGAATGAATAGATGCAATTTCCTTGGGAGTAGAAGTTAAATGAGTCCCACTGTGTTGGATTAAACAGTAGTTTTTTTCATACTATCATCTCAATAGAAATTTGTAGTTCCAGTATATTCAGTACCTTGCCATACAAAGGATGTTTCTGTTTATGTCTGCTACATGAACTACTGAAGGGTTAAATGTTTGCTGGCTACAGATTAGAAATTTCTATGTTGCTTTTCAAAGCTGAACAAATTTTATTAAGGGTGCGGATAGTACTTTGGAAATTCCTTCTATTTCTTTTCATATACACTGCTATCACTGGAGAAACTCATTACGTTCTTCATCCTTGCATGAACAGAAGAAGAAAATCATCAAGTTCATGACATTGTCCTTGTAGAAAAGCCCAAGAATGACTGGTGCAGTCCAAATCAACCGTCTGAAATTGAATCACCTAAAGAAGTTAACACTACCGCTGGTGGAATTATGAGAAATGAATGTAATAAACCTGGAGAAGATAATAAAATTGTTCTACTACAGACTTACAGAAAGGAGAATGTTCTATCTAGACCACCTATATGTTCTAGTAGGCCTCCTAAAGTAACTTCTTTTACTGGTAAATCAGATGTATTAGAGGTTGAGAGTAGCCTTGAGAATAAGGAGAAACATCCTGATGCAACCATTCCAAAATACTTGAATCTTGAACCTTCTCTTGCAATGGATTGGCTCGAGATCTCATGGGATGAATTACATATTAAGGAGCGTGTTGGTGCTGGTACAGTTTCCTTCTTTCTACTTCATTTTATTCTTGAGATTTTTGTATTAAGTTACATAAATTGTCTTGTCAATGTTATCAGATTGTAGTTTCCTCATATCAACACTTGCTGTAATTCTATTATGCAGGTTCATTTGGGACAGTACATCGAGCGGAATGGAATGGATCGGTTAGTAATATACACTTAAATCTTCTGTTGTAGTAAATGATTTTACTTGAGGATTCAGTTAAATCCCACCTTGGTACGTAGGAAACACTTTGCTCCTTTTGAAATAGGAACATATGAGGGTATCAAAAAAATTTAACCAATGATATATTGAGTTTGAGCATTATAATTGGTGCTGAGCTATCTGAGCCAACTTCATCTAGCAAATGGTTCAGTGGGCATCTGCAGAAAATAAACGGGATGGCTAAATCATTTTAACAATGTACTATTGAGGAGGAGGTCATTCAGAAAGAAGAAATTATTTGTGGTTGATTGAAGTAATGAGCTTAGACAATGCTGATGACCTCAGCTAGTAATTATTTTATTACATATAATAATCATTTTTCATTTCAGCACAAATTTAAGCTGTTAAAGTACGAAAGTCAAAATGTAATTTTCTGTAACTATACATACCACATGTTGATGCTCTCTCATCCAAATTACAATGACAACAGTATATTTTTGTAATGACCTCAAAATTTTAATAATAATTTTAAAATATTTGTGTGGTTTAGAAGTATTTTAATCAGAAACGAACTTAATTTCTTCACAAGTTGGGGAGAATTGGGATCGATTTCTGATTTCCGGGAAGCAATAGCAATGGTTGGGCTTCCAGAAGTATGTGAATATAAACTATATGTTGTTGACAAACTTAAAAGAAAGCTAGTGTCAAGTTTAGGATGTCGATTTTGCATAGATTTATTGGATTGAACATTCTATTTAGGGATTATTATCATGGCATATGTTTTCAAGGCTCCATATATTATCGTAAACTAAAAGAAATAAACCATTGCAGGACGTTGCAGTCAAGGTGCTAAGTCTCCAAGATTTTCATGATGACCAGTTGAGGGAGTTTCTAAGGGAGGTATGTACCTTCATTGGTTGAGCTGATGATCAAAATCATTAATTTCTTTGCATTTCTTTGGCAAGCCTAATGTTTTTTCTAGCATCCATGCATTTTATGTTTCTTAAAGTCATTAAAGAATTGTTCCTTTCTATATGGTAATGGAAAAGAGGAGGGAGTCATTAAGAAATATAAGATTCTATGTAGCTGAAGCTTTACCTTAGTAGTACTATTGGAAAGTGGATTTCATGTTTGTAATTTGTATAGGCAGTGCATCTAATACCTGTCTAGATGTTGCAGTTTTGATTCCTTCATTGCATATATGCTTAATGGGAGAAGTGCATTATATCAGGTGGAACACAAACATGTGCCAATTTCATCTTTGTATATGTGTTCAGTGTAGTGAGTTTTTGAACCAAGTATTGGGTTTTGAACATTCATTTAACAAGCTTTCTCTTTTGAAGGTTGCAATTATGAAACGTGTCCGCCATCCAAATGTTGTTCTCTTCATGGGTGCAGTCACTAAACGTCCACATCTATCTATAGTGACAGAATATCTACCTAGGTATTTGGTTCTTTTCCTCTGTATTAACTCCCAAAAGCATTCTGAAAACTACCATTTTTGTTGAACATTGTTTTGCCTTCTTTTGGAACAGAGGAAGCCTATACCGCCTGATACACCGGCCAGCTGCAGGAGAAATATTGGATCAGAGGAGGCGGTTACGCATGGCTTTGGATGTGGTTTGTGCCAACTTCAAATATTCTTTCTTGTGACTGCTAGTAATTTGAGCTATAATGTTTTTTTATATATATATATGCAGGCCAAGGGTATCAACTATCTTCATTGTCTTAGTCCGCCTGTTGTTCACTGGGATCTTAAATCTCCTAATTTATTAGTGGACAGGAATTGGACTGTGAAGGTAAAAGAATGCAATCTACTCTACTGAATTATGAGATTGTTT
The DNA here is from genome assembly GCF_001879475.1 of Ipomoea nil. NCBI lineage: Eukaryota > Viridiplantae > Streptophyta > Magnoliopsida > Solanales > Convolvulaceae > Ipomoea > Ipomoea nil. The sequence goes on from NW_017619749.1 coordinate 2,851,836, forward strand.
TCTGTTATAACTTATACCTATAACATTACTTGGTTCAATATCCCCAGGTTTGCGATTTTGGTCTGTCAAGGTTTAAAGCAAACACATTCATATCATCCAAATCTGTTGCTGGAACAGTAAGTCCATTCTTGCACCTAAATATTGGCTATTTTTCTCCAATATAGCTACATTTAGAAAAAAGATAAGCATGAGCATATTAAATTTTATTTGGAGGGTTCTTGTACTTTATGTAGATATGAAGGTTTTTTGTTTTTAATCCTGTGTGTCACATTGGTCCATTTATTATATTTGAAGCTTATCATCACAAATTATTTGGGCCATGTTGAATGCAATGAATGCTAAGTTTAAACCTTTTTTCCATTGACCCATGGCATGAAAGCCTGTTGCTTGCTTCTCTTTCTTTTCCCCCAAAACCTCTTGTAGTACTTAGTTGCTGATAGTGATTGTGCTTGATAAATGTCAACTTAGCTGCATAGTCGTTGGTTTTGCTAGTGTTTGTTTCTAGGTTTGGATTAATAATATTCTCACTCTAAGCATCATTTATTTTGAAGTATTGTTTGTTGCTTTTAAATTACGCTGGTGCTTTTTTTATTTTCATCTGCTTGCTCATGATTTCCAACATGTTGATGCATCTACAATGGGTCTCAGTAGAACATCTCGAATTTGGGTTCAACTCTTGCAGTCAATCAGCATCTAACTCTTGTTTTCATTTCAGCCTGAGTGGATGGCCCCTGAATTCCTTCGCGGGGAACCCTCAAATGAGAAGTCTGATGTGTACAGTTTTGGTGTGATTTTATGGGAGCTTGTTACCATGCAACAGCCTTGGAGTGGACTTTGCCCTGCTCAGGTTCATAGGATTTAACATATATAAAGCCCCACCTGCTCTGCTGTTTCTGCCTCATCTCCTAACATTTGTTCCTGTTCTTTCAGGTGGTTGGAGCTGTTGCTTTCCAAAACAGAAAGCTTTCCATCCCACAGAACATTTCTCCAGTATTGGCATCCCTGATGGAAGCTTGTTGGAATGAGTAAGTAAAACATGCATGTTCTAAAAACTTCCATTTCTGTCAGGATTTTTCTTATACTTTCAATGCATACTCTAAAGATGATTGTTTATATAGCTACTTTGTTACTTGTACTGTCAATGAATTTTTATTTTGGGGTTTCTTACTGATTATGTTCTATGAATTTCATTTGTGTCCTTACTATGTTGTTCCTTTGTGCAGTGACCCTGCCCAGCGCCCATCCTTCAGTAGCATCGTGGATACATTAAAGAAGCTATTGAAGTCTCCTCTGAAATTGATTCAGATGGGAGGAACATAAGGAAATTTGCAACAATATATAATTAATGCTTTGAAGCATATTAGACTATGTTTTTGAGGAAGTCTGCGAACCCTAGAGGGATCTATCAATCAAGTATAAATATTTCTCTTAACTAACTTATTGGAGATAACACAGCATCTGACCATCTGTTAGAGCTGAAACTTGCAATTACACAGTGCAAAGGCGTCTTAACGTATTTTTGTGGAGCCTGATCTGAACTGTGTAATTAGAGATTTATACCAAATGTATGTTTATTTATCTTTCAAGTCGATGAAACAGTGCAAGATAATTTCCCTGTTCAAAATCTCAAACGCCGTTTTAGTAATTTATCACTGTTAATAGTAACTAAGGTGTTTATCTTTCCTAATTACTCCACAGTCATGTAATAATTATAGTGATTTACATTCCTATAAGTCATCTTATGAGCTGTTTGGCTTGTAAGATTAAATGCATTGAACTATTTGACAATTCCATCAATAGATGCACAAATTTAATGTGATCATTATAAAAATATAATTTTAGATGTACATAATCACTTTTCTGTGCTTTTTTTTTTTTAACACATAAATTATTAAAAGCACTTGATTTAATTGGAAGAAAGAAGACACAAGTGTTAAATAGGCTCATTTACTACTGGTCTATTGCAAAGTGTTCAATTTTCATCACAAACTAATTAAGTGTCAAATAAATTCATCTATGAGTTAAATTTGTCCAATTAATTTTTTTTACAGGTTAATAACATGGTACCTATTTAATTATGAAAATAAATAAATTAAAAAAAAAAAATACAGTCACCGGCGGTGGCTGCCATTTTAAAGACAGCTGTGGCTGTCCGGCGAGGACAGCCCATGGCTGTATTCTTTTTTTTTATATATAAATAATTTTTAAATTATTTTTTTAATAATTGAATTGGTTAACCTGCAAAAAAAAAATAATTACCGGTAAGAAAAGTTAATTGAACAAATTTAGTAGGTAAGTCGTAAGTGTGGTTAATTAGTCTTTAATTTACTTCATGGTGGAAATTGAGCACTTGATAATAGTATATGAGCCTATTTGACACTTCTTCAAGAAAGAAAGAAAATGAAAGAAATGAATATTGTGATTTATTTTTTGAATAAAAAATGTAAGAAAAAAAAATAGAATTATCTTGTATACTACGGAGTATAATTTATATGTTGACATAACAATGACATAAATATATAAAAAAGTTTAGCACTTTCCCAAGCCAATAAAATAGGACTGTTTATTATTATTATTATTTTAGGTGACAAGGGAGTAACAGTATTATTGTTATGTATAGAACATATGTTGACATAATCATAACCCTCACTTTACGGTGCATGTAGCAATTTCCCCAAGCCAATATTCCGTTGTTGATTAGGGTTGTAAAGCGGTCAAGATAAAACAGCTACCAGCAAATATAAGTTGACTTTTCTGACTGTTTTAAGGCAATATATGGCCTCCGCGAACCGCGATCGGAATTAGCAAGTTCATTCATTTCTACTGAAAAATTGAGAGAAAGTAATCAAAGTATAAGCAAGATGTGGACCGATCTTCTTCTACAGGCTGTTCTGATTTTGATTTCCATCTTCACGTACCTGTTTATGCATAACATCCCCCAGAATCTCTACTCTAAGCTGCAGATGCGGAGACAAGCCCGTACTATCCAAGCCAGGCGCCACTTCGTCCTAGGCGCGCAGCGTCTGGCTCAAGCCAGGACGGCCAAGGACCTGTCGTCGTCGATGAGGATGACGCTGGCCAAGTCAGCCGAAGAAGAAGCCGAGAAAGCCATCGGCATCGACGCCAAGGACGCCGCTCTTCATTTGCTCAAGGCTATGGCTCTGGAGGTGCAGGGGTTCAAGACCTCAGCTCTCGACGCGATGAACGTCGCGCTGTCGCCGCTGGCGGCGAAGTCGCTCAGCCTCCCCGAGAGGGCGGAAGCGCTGCACAAACGGGCGGAATTGAAGCTCGCGGTGAGTAAGGGCGAGCAAATTGACTCGGCCGTTGAGGATCTGATCGAGTCGGTGCGGTTGAAGGGCGATAATGTCAAGGGGCTTTGTCTGTTAGGAGAGTGCTATGAAAAGAAAGAGCTGAGCGAGGAGGCCCGAAAGTCTTACGAAGACGCTCTTAAAATCCAGCCAGACTACTCCGCCGCCCAGGATGCTCTTGCTCGTTTGACTTCTTAGTCATTGCCAAAATGTATCATCTCCTTTCCTTTCCTTTCCTTTCCTTTTTCTCCCATCCTCAGGGATAACTTTTTATACAACCTGTGCTTGTACCTTCTAATGCTAATTGGATTTCACTCTAGATGAAATTCAACAATAATGCTGTTTGATACTTGCAAAAGACTACTATTTGTAAAAGTAATCCCTGTATTCCTTAATCAAATTCTTGTTCACGTCCTAAATTCCTTAATCTGTAATATATTCATAAGCTTGATTTTTCGTGTATGTGGATGTTTCAAATATGGAAGCTTCTAAATTGGTTCTTAATGATTAACATCTTATGGAGTATTGCCTGCATTGACCTTTTGCAACATTAGAGATAGGAGGATGATAATGGTTATGGACTTATGGTGATTCCACCATTTGAGATAGGGGGATGACAATGGTGATGGTTATTGCTCCATTTGAGATGTTGGTGACAATGGTGATGGTAATGGAAGCATGTAAATCAAAATCTTAATTAATGCGGTGCTCCAATTTCAGTATGAAGCCTGGTTTTAACTGTTATGCATTCCTGTTTTCCCCGTCTATTCTGGTTATAACTATGCTTCCGTTTATATGATTATCTGACTTTTGGACATTCGGACGAGTAGAAGAAGGCTCTTAAATTCCAATTGGTTCTGCAACTTTGAATGAATGGCTAGATGGAAATTGTTGTGCGTAGGCTGGTATCTTCTGTGCTTAGTGTCAAATTTGTTGTCAGGTTCTTGGTTTTTACATTACAAGGCAACTTGAACTTGGAATATGGGATCTAAATGCGAATTCATTATCTCATTTCAATGATTTGTATTCTCTATTTATCAAGCATATAGGCAGTTGGGTCATTCCAGAAGGTAACAAATATCATTCACACGAATGTACTGAGGTGAATGATCTTTGTTTGTACTTTTAGAGTTTTAGCATTGTACATATTTTGCATTTTTGTTAAGATCTCTCTCATAACCAGCTAGTTGGAACTTGGAAGCACCCACCAAGCATTTGTATAATTGTACATCTTGATCTGTTTTGCAACTTTCAGTGTGGCTTTCAATAATCTTCATTGCAGAATCCTATTGGAATAAGTTTTGACGCCTTCACAATATCCCAATATGAAGGTAATGTGACCATTACAAAATGCCTGCGCATTTTAGAGTGTTGCTCAAGAACATCAAGGGAAAGAGAGGCTTTGGTTTTCTTCTCTATTATTACTATTTCATATGCTGTGGAGTTCTGGGTTGTCATTGCTCCCCTTATTCTCAAGAGGAAATGGCACATGGCACATTCTGGATTGGTAGGTGTTTTGTATTGTTCTTAGCAAAGATAAGCTTTATCTATAGTGTGGTCGTATTAATCTACTAATACTTTCTGAACCTACTGAAGCACAAAGAACCAATAACGACTCCACTGAGACAATCTCCCATATGGGAATCCAACCTGGGTGCCATCTGAGCACAAGGTGAATTTGATTGGAAATTTGAGCATGATTGTTATTTTATTAAAAATTTGATTGTTTACAAGAAATTATTTGAGCATGGAATTCATCATTTGTACTATATGTCAACCTGATTCCGGTATAGTGGTAGAATCTCTCTTACGAAAAATAACAGCGATGCCATTATACCATAAGGTATAATAAAGTATATAAAAATAAAAAGTACGGAGTATATAGAAATAAGAGATATAAATGTGTATTTTTATAATTTTTCAAAACTAAAGTATAAATATTAATTGTTTAATATTTTTTATCTAGAACTATATTTTAAATTTTATTTAAATTAAAAATAATAATTTTGAAACCTAAAATTGCTAACCTTAAAAAGTTGTAGCGTGATTATAGTTAAGCTAGACTTCATATTCTACCCCAATTCCCAAGTCCTCCAGACTTGACTAATTGACCTAGTGCTCCTAAAGTCATGCACAAACGCATGCACAAATGCGGCGTCTATGGATCATGGATGAACAATTCTAAATTAATAGGTGTACCCCGTTCAAATAGGTGATAATTATAAGATTTTAAATTTATTTTTCAGTAGAAACAATTTTATTGGACTTCTCAGTTTGAGCAACTCAACTATAAATAATCTAAGCTGATTAACTTCGATATGATTCTTTACTAGTTAGAGTCACAATGTGAGCTCCATCCATAATACATATGTGGCGGTGGCGAGTTTTCTCGTAAATTAAAATAAAAAACTTCTAAATTAATTAAAATATGTATTAATGTCAAACGGTTGGTACTTGGGCAGGGCTTCATTCGTCATTCTACCCTTTACTAAACTAGAGTATAAATAGGTGGGGGGAATGTGGATCAGAATTGCAGTGCGGAGCACTGATTGATCAGTGAATCTACTCCTCTGAGTTCAAACACTTTTTTTTTTTTTCAATTCACTGATTATTTGAATCGCAAAATCACAAACAATAGAAAATCGAATTATATATTTTGAATGTAAAAGTGAGGAGTGTTGAGAGATCGAGTATGGACGCCGCCATTGTTGCCAAGTTGTTGTTATGGTGTTGCTGCATTGCCGCAGTGATGCTTGCAATTGTTGAAGAGGGTTTCTTCAGCTCAAATGAATGCTCATATGATACCTTGCAAGCAACAAGAAGATATGAATGTATGGAAGATGACTTTGGCATTCTCAACTCTCACCCAATTCCACGCCTCAAACTCCAGTTCATGTTGGCTTTACTGTTAGCGTGATTTATAACCTTTTTTTTTTTTTTTTTTTTTTTTTTTTTTAAAAAAATTTGCACCTTACATTCTGTTATTCTGTAGTCATTATACATTTATACGGATGAATTATTATTATTAAATTAAAGGAAAAATGACACTTTTCCCCCCTATGTTATATGCTTATAGCATTTTTTTTCCCTGAGTTATTCATGCATCCACATTTGCCCCCTCAATTATTATAAAAGTGGCGGTTTTTCCCCCTGATAATATTAAATAGACATTTTTACCCTTAAAATAAATATTTTATTTATTTCTCTTGTTCAACAAATTATTATTTATACATAGGGATGGCCACGGTTCGATTCGAACTGAACTGAACACTATAGCAATCAAATAAAAAAAATCCGGTTATGATTCATAACGTAACCCAATATTTGGGTTTCCGTTTATTAAAATTGTGAAGTGGAAAAAAATAGATTCTGAGTCGTGAACCAGAGGTTCAAATCGGAACAACTACTAGCAATAGCTTAAAATTAGAATTATAATATTTGCAAATAGTGTATATTTTTTTCGCATTTATATTGACTCTCACATATAAGTATATATAATCGCGATTTGATTTTTATTTTGAATCGTTGTTTCACAATTTCAGATCCAATTTGAACGGTTGGTTCAAACTTTATTTTAAAATTTTATTTTTTTATTTTTAAAGTATTCTAAATTCAACAATTAATGTATTTTATTTTTTCAAAATTGTGGTTATAATTTGTTGGAGAAGTAAAATAAAGGAAATATTTATTTTAAGGGTAAATATGTCCATATAATATATCAGGGGGAAAAATTGCCACTTAAATAATATAGGGGAAAAAAGTGCTATAAGTATATAACACAGGGAGAAAAAGTGTCATTTTCCCTAAATTAAATGAAATGAAATGAAGCATACTTCCTCTATCACATTTCGAACTTATATGCCAACAGAGTAGTTTGGCTTATTAAATTTAAGAGCAAATTACATTTTTGGTCCTGTGACTATTGGGAGTGTGTTAATTTGAGTACGTGACTTTTAAAACTAACAATTTAGTCCTTTAACTATCATTTTTTTAGCAGATTTGGTCCTCCAAACCAAATTGCCGGTGGAATTTGGCCGGAAAGACGTTCGAATTTTTAAATCAAACGCTATTTTTTTTACAATTAAAAAGACCGAATTACCCCCACTAATATTTGATTTAAAAATTCGAATGTCTTTCCGGCCAAATTCCACCGGCAATTTGGTCTGGAGGACCAAATCTGCTAAAAAAATGATAGTTAAAGGACTAAATTGTTAATTTTAAAAATCATGTACTCAAATTAACACACCCCCAATAGTCACAGGACCAAAAGTGTAATTTGCTCTAAATTTAATGACCAAATTTCATTTTTAACACTCAATTATTGTAGCATTTCACATTTTTAGCATCGATTATAGTAGTATTGCTACATTTCGATTTTAGACATACTCTTTTAATTATTTCTTATTATGACTTTTATTTACTTGTTATAGTTAGTTTTTAATTAATTTTTTGTTTTTTCACTATTTATTTAATAAAAAGGACTAATATTTCACTATTTAATAAAGAAGAGTAATGCGTAATTTTATTATTCAAATTCTTGCTGTGATATGTAATTTTTCACATTATCTCGTAAACTATTTTTTTTTTTTTGAAAAATAAAGAATATACTTTATTAATCATATGCTGAAACGCATATAAAGATTGATGGAATGGTTAAACATTCCTTACAATGCTACCTTTGACTGAAATGCCCTTAGGCACGGTTATACATAACATAGAAATCACACTTGGAAGTGGTGGACAATTAGCTAGAGCAGCGGGTGTTGTCGCGAAACTGATTGCAAAAGAGGGAAAATCAGCCACAATAAAATTACCTTCTGGGGAGGACCGTTTGATATCCAAAAACTGCTTAGCAGCAGTCGGACAAGTGGGGAATGTTGAGGTGAACCAGGTTTTTTTACCTCTCCAACTATCTCTCCATTCGGCAGGATTTTAGTGGCCCAAGCACTTATTTGTTGGGGAGAAACCAATCCAATTCACAATTGTTGATGTTTATATCGCTTGATCATAGAAGAACTCAAACATAGAAATAACTTCCGTAGCAATGCTAAAGAAAATATGATTCGCAGACTGTTTCACAAATTTGAAGCTCGATTCTTTGGAAGAACTTAAAACTTCTTTAATGATTTGGTCAAACGTATTCAAGACTAACATTGGTTGAATAGTCTTGCACGCCACATGAATATCTATTTCGGTTTCAAAGATATACAATTTATTTTTAAAAAATTTACAATTTGTTATCACCCTCTATTATATTATCAAATTCTTAAAACTTAAAACACAATTTATATTTTAGATGTTCACAATTTCAATACTAAAAATATACAATTTAAAACCAAGTCCACCTTGCAAAGTGGGCCCTACGTGGTCCACGGTATAACAACTGTTATGGTCCTAATCGTCCTCTGAATTTCTTTTTTGCATTCATAAGTTTTAGGGAAAATGACGCTTTCCCCCTGAGTTATATACTTATAGCACTTTTTCCCCCTGAATTATTTATGTAAGCACATTAACCCCTTCAATTATTTTAAAAGTTGTGGTTTTTCCCCGGTATATTAAATTGACATTTTTGCCCTTAAAATAAACATTTTATTTATTTTTCTTCTCCAACAAATTAGTGCGTATACGTAGGGATGACCACGGTCCGATTTGAATTGAATCGGACACTATAGCAATCGAATTAAAAGTTTTCGGTTATGATTAAGATCCAAAATTCAATATTTGGATTTCAGTTTATTAAAATTATGAATCGAAAAAACTGGATCCTGAACCGTGAATTGGCGGTTCCGGATCTGGTTCGCGATTTTGAACCGTCTTTATTTTAAAATAGTCTAAATTCAACAATAAATGTATTTTGTTTTTCCAGTTTAGAACATGAACCGGCCATCCCGGTTCGCAATTTTAATAAACTATAAATATCGGGTTTCGATTCTAAATTGTAATTAGAATATTTCGGTTTGGTTGCTATAGTGTCTGTTTGGTTTGAACCAAATTGTGGTCATAATTTGTTGGAGAAGAAAAATAAATGAAATATTTATTTTAAGTGTAAATATGTCCATATAACATTTCAGAGAGGAAAACAACCACTTGTATAATTCGGGAGAGAAAAGTGCTATAAGTATATAACTCAGGGGAAAAAATGTCATTTTCTTGAAGTTTTACTTTTTTTTTTTTTTTTTTTTTTTTTTTAGAAAAGAAAAAGGGGTAAAATAGACGTACCCATTAAATAATTCAATGGATAGTTGAAGAGAATTTTCAACGACGTATAAGATTCGGCTTGATAGTATTGTACCCATTAAATTCAATCTTGTGGAAATTGAGAAGAAGACATTTTGCCAAACACAATCAGTGGGTAGTTTCTAGAATTTTCGTGGAAGACTTTCACAATCGTGTTAGCCGTCAGGGTTGAGTGAGTCAAAATTTGAAATTCAATAAATCTAAATTCAGCTCTAATTTTTGAGCTTGAGTTCAACTCCACTCAAACTTAATTAGAAAAAGTTCATTGATTTATTTTAACAATTTTTTTATACAAAAAATTTGTAATAATAAAAATTTCTTCAATGATATACAATTCCTTTTGGTTAAAAAAAAAAAAAATTACAACCAAATATTTTAGCAAAACTTAATAATATATATCAATTATGATCATTTTATAAAATATAAATATAAATATAGAGCTAAATATGTAATATTATATTTTTAAAAACACTAAATTAAATTCACAAGTTGCTAGCTCAAGCATGCTTGAATTCAACTAGACAGACGACAATAATTGAATTAAATTTAAATACTTTTCGAATTAAACCCGAGTAACTTGACGCATGCCTTATCTAATCTAGTTTACTTCTTTGAGATCTTTTGCTAGCTAGGTGCACATTCTTGAATAGTAGTTGTGAGTTTCCCTCATTAAGTCAAAGGCAATCAGCAAATATGGTTGATTAAGTCTGATTCTTGTTACCCGGGTTGGACTTCCATTTGGAAGGTTATGAGTTCGAGCCTCGGTGGAGGCGTTATTGGTTCTTTGTGTTTCAGTAGGTTGAGAAAGTATATGAACAGATACTACAATGTAATAGAGCCAGTAGCATTCAAAAAAAAAAAAAAAAGTCTGATTCTTGTTAAAATCCTCTCATTGAGTCTATTGCACAAGTTATTCTTTTTGGTGGTCTGATTCTTATTAAAATAGAGTAATTTATTTCTCTTGCGTGGTCTGTAGGTTATTGAATAAAAGCGAGTACTCAATGCACATTAAAAAATAAATAAAAAAAATAGTTGACTAAGTCAATTCATTGGCAAAATTTGTCATCAAGAAATGAATAAATATATGTTTTATCACATATAAATAATGTTCTTCAGTTGAAACGTACTCACTCATCACAACACAGAAACAGAAAGAGATGAGTATACATTGAAACAAGAAAGGCAGAAAAGTAGAGTGTAGAGAACAAAACAGTTGTGTCTGTCTGTTAGTCTGTATCACACAAACAGATGACAGCTGGGAGGAAGACAGACATGAAGCTCTCTTATGCGGCGTTGTTGGGAGTAGCGATCGCATGTTTCGGAGTTGGCTTATGTTTTCCTGATGCCTTCGTCACCTTCTTGGCCACAACATTCGTAAACTTTTTCATAGCCAAGTTGCTGGTATTCAGATATATTGCGCCGCTGCGACCCTCGGTTTCTGTTCTGTCGTGGCTGTTCTGGGTCGTCTTCATCCTATCGCTTTCTTCTTCTTTGTACTATGTATTTTACAGAAACCAGATGCACGCAGCTCTGTACTAGACCAAACACTTGTGTCAACAGACTAATCCATTATTATTTACGTTTGTTTGTGTTTTTTAAGGTTATATAGTTTGTCGATCTTGATTTCATGCTCGACATAAGCGGTTAACGCATAAGCATGAGCGTGGCCATGGGTCTATGGACTATGGGAGAACAATTTGAATTGTTTGCGAAATAAATCTCAGGATTGGGTTGTAAGTGGATGCAAAATATAATATAAAGAAATGCTGTATGTTTTATTTCATGGAAATAAAATCATGGACATATTGAGTTGTAAGCCAGACTCCACTACTCCCTACCAGGAAAATTGACTGAAATATGACACTAGCATCATATAATTTCCAAAATATGTTATTTTTTAAAAACTGAGACAAAATTATTAAAAAGACATTTAGAAAATGTATTATATCACATTTTCGGTCAAACATAAAACACAAGTGAAACTTGCGTTTCTCGAAAAATGTTTTTTTTTTTTTTTTTTTAAAAAAATTGGTCTTCGGCGACCAAAATTGGTCACCGGCTTCTCAGGCGAAGGAGAAGGCAACGCAAATGGTGGCCTTCTCCTTCGCTAGAGAAACTAGCGACCAAAGCGAAGGAGAAGGCGACCAGTTTGGTTACCTTCTCCTTCGCCGGAGAAGCCGGAATGACAGTCAGTACAACCCACTGGGATCTCAGACATCGGAGCAACCTCGAAGGGATATTTTTGAATCGCAATTTGCAATTGTGTCGAACGTCGCCGATTTGGAGATCGCAAACGGTGATCGCCTCGCTGGAGGGTGACGAAGTTTTGGGGGGTTCCAGAGAGGCATCGCCAACCTCATATAACAAGAGCGAAGGTTCGATCATCGACTGGCTTTCGGAAGTTGCAACTGGTAACCGCTTTCGCAATGCAGTTGTCATTTTTTTTTAAATGTGTTTCTCGAGAAATGCAAGTCTCACTTGCATTTTATGTTTGACCGGAAATGTGATAAAACGTATTCCCCAAATGTCTTTTTCATAATTTCGTCCAACTTTTAAATTAAACATGTCATATTTTGGAAATTGTATGATGCTAGTGTCACATTTCAGTTAATTTTCCCTCCCCACCATAGATGTACAAGGTAGGGTTGGGCATTTATATTCGAGTTAATTATTTGAACCGAGTCGAACCGAATAGTTAGATTTTAGTTTATTATTAAATAAAAATAGATTGGTTTTATATATATTTTATAAATCGAATGGTTTCGGTTTAGATTTTAATTACTTGTGTCAAAAAAAGTGATTCACTAATACTTTTTTTTTTCTTCTGTAGTTAGTATAGAGTTGAGGTTGGAGTGTAAACTAGGGGTAGAATGTAAGAGTGATTAGGAAAGAGAATGTGAGAGGGGAGAGAAAAAAAACTGAAGCGTGAGGCACGCTAACAGCGCGCGAGGCACGCTAACAGCGCGCTTGACGCGCCCGTGTGGCCATTTTTTTTCCTGACATTATTTTGCTATTTGCAGGCCAATTCTTTTCTAAAATAACCCCACCCCACATTTGTTATTAACCCCACCCAAGTGAATTAATCTGACATTAACCCCCATTTCACCCCTATTGTGGATGCTCTAAGGATAAGTTTGAGTGAGAAATGGATGATTTCTTCTTCTTATTGATTGCTTACCCCTCTTGGATTGTGTCGCAAATTGATCAAGTAGGTGACTTGGGCAATTGCTGCACAAGTAGGAAGCATGAATAAATATATATCTATTTCACTTTCGAGTCAACTCCAATCAAGTTGGTAAGACATTTGATTTAATAACTGCAAAGTTTTAAATTCAACCTTGGTAGCTGTTTATTGATGTCCTAACTTGGTTTACCTCCTTATATAGTATTTTGCCGACTAGAATCACAAGACATGTTTCACGTTATGCGCACCTTCAATTAGCGACTGCGAACTTTCTCATAAATTACTAGATGATTTATTTCTAGAAATCGAGCAGATGCGTTTCAAACGAAATCCAATTTTGGAAATCCGAATGTAATCTCATAAATTCAACATAGATTGAGAGGAGATTTACCTTGGTTGGGAGTTTTGCGAAGGCGAAACCTCAATCATCTTTACGTTGAGTTTCTTTGCGATAGTCGTGCAGTCCGAGAGGTTTTCTGATCTGATCGGAGACGACAACGTTTACCGGCGATAGAAAGGAAAAGAGAACAACCAAACATAAACTAATAATGAAGTGTTTAACGGTGAGTGACATTTTTGCAGAGAAAGGGAAGATAGCGCCATTTTTCTAGGTAAAGGGAAGAAAGAGCCATGCGGAATGGCACGAATTTAGGCAATCGCCGCCGCAATCATGAGTGAATTCCCCCGTCGCAATCTATGTTCGTTTCGCCTCGCCTACTCCTCCACCACCCCCTCCGCCACCTCCTCTCTCTCCACCCTTCTCACCCTTCCTCCACATGACCAATATATGCCACCACTCTCGTCCGCTCGCCCGCCTCCTCCACCCAGAAAATTCAAATGTTAACCCCTCACCAAAACAAATGAAACTCAACTTGGGGAAGAGAATCGGATTGACTTTTGCCAAATTAACAAAAATGTCCCTTATTTAGAAGATCAACTAATCAGATAATAAATGGAGGATTAAAATTATCCTCGTCACAATAAGTGTGTCTATAAATTGACAACATTTTTTATAAAAGATTAAAATTATCCATGCTACTATAAGCATAGGTTAAAAAAGAGAATTAACTATTTTTAAAAATATCTAAAAATTTAATTGTTCAATTTTGTTTCTCGAGAAATATATTTTAAATTTTGTTTAGATTAAAAATATTAATTTTGAAACCTAAAAAAGCTAACCGTAAAAAGTTGTGGCGTGCATTATAGTTAGCTAGACTTTGGCCCGTAAAAAATTGGCCTATAGATTAATTTTGGCTTAGTTGATCATTATTAATTTTTTGATTTAGTTAAAATATCAATATAAGTGTTTTGCTAATTAGCTTTTTGCAACTTCAAAATGCTAAAATTCAAAAAGTTACTACAAACAACTATTTCAATTAACTTTTTTAGAAAAGAAATTATACCAAACAACTATCAGCTAACAACTAATTTATCAAACACTTTTCTACAACGGCTAATGTTATCAACTAGTTATACCATCTAATTAACACAATCAGCTAATAGCTAACAGCTATCAATAACAGCCATTTACCAAACATGGCCTTTATATTCTACTTTCCCCCAAGTCTTTCATACTTGACTAGCTAGTTGACCTCGTGCTCTTAAAGTCATGCACAAACGCGGCGTCTTGAATACTTCTAATTTCTAAATTAATAGGTGTATCCCATTCGAATGGGTCAGATTTTTAACTTGATAATTATAAAATTTCAAATTTATTTTCACTAGAAATAATTTTGTTGGACTTCTCAGTTTGAGCAAGTTAACTATAAATAATCTAAGCTGATTAATTTTAATGTGATCTTTTGACAGTTAGAGTCACAATGTGAGCTTTATCCACAATACATATGTAGCGGTTGTGAGTTTTCTCTTAATTTTGTTAACTTCTAAATTAATTAAAATATGTATTAACGTTTAACGATTGGTACTTGGGCATAAGGATGTGCGTAGGACGGGTTCGGACGGCTTGTGTTCATAGATGGTCACCCCGAGCGGATATCGGATACACTATTTAAGCTCTTATCATTTTTTTTTTACTTAAAACCATGGATATACAGTTGATTTAATCGGCTGATATCCGTTAAAACCGTCGGATAATTCGATTTTGTTTATTTAATCAAAATAACCAATTTGACATTTTTTAGAAGAAACATACAAACTTACAAACTAAAATATCATAAGCTATTACAAACTTACAAACTAAAATATCATAAGCTATTCCGGGATTTTTTCATGAAAGTCACAAGCGATGAAGTGAAGATAGCCCTTTTTGAGATGGCTCCTTACAAAGCTCTAGGGCCTGACGGTTTTCATGCTGCTTTTTATCAAAGAATGTGGAGCGTAATTGGGATGGTGGGATGGATTTAACAGACAAGATTTTGGAGTTTTTCCAAACCGCTAAGATGCACAATCATTGGAATGACACCTTGATAGCTTTAATTCCTAAAGTTCACCATCCAGAGCTGATCACTCAATTCAGACCGATCAGCTTATGTAATGTAAAGTATAAAATTGTTACCAAGGTCATCACCAATCGCCTCAAGAGCCTTATGACTCAAGTGGTGGGGAAGAACAAAGTAGCTTCGTCCCACAACGCCAGATCACAGATAATATTGTTGTTTACCAAGAGCTCCTACATACTATGAGAACCAAGAGAAGTGGGCTTAAAGCAATGACCCTAAAGATTGACCTAGAGAAAGCTTATGATCGCATATCTTGGGACTTCCTTCAGGACACGTTATATGGGCTGGGAATGGAAAGACACTGGGTTAATATAATCATGGAGTGTGTCACAACACCGAAACTGGCGATTCTATGGAAGGGCTCTCAATTGGATTGGATTACACCAACAAGAGGCCTTAGATAGGGAGATCCCATATCCCCGTATCTGTTTGTTCTTTGTATGGAACGGCTTAGCCGGCTAATTAAAGAGGAAGTGCACAAAAAAAATTGGAAAGGTGTCAAACTGTCAAGGTATGGTCCCGAACTAACACATCTTTTTTTTGCTGACGATATGGTGTTGATTGCAGAGGCTTCGTTAGAACAAATGAAGGTGATAAAGGGTTGTCTCCAAAAGTTTGAAAAAGCCTCAGGACAAAAAGTTAGTATACAAAAATCTCAAATTCACTTTGGGAGAAATGTTGAACCTGCTTTGGCACAAGACATTACCCGAGAGGCGGATTTTGTATGTACAAAGGACCTTGGCAGATATTTAGGTGTACCATCAATTCATGGGAGAGTCACGAGCAACATCTTCACACCCTTAATCGAAAAAATCGACGGGAGGTTGGAAGGATGGAAAGGCAAAAACCTATCTTTGGCAGGCCGTATTACCCTTGCACAAAGTGTTCTGAATGCAATGCCTTACTACATGATGCAATCCACGTACTTACCAAAAGGTGTTTGCGACACTATTGAAAGGAGAATCAGACAATTTATTTGGAAGGAAAACATTCACTTGGTAAACTGGGAAACCATAACGAAGCCGAAGGAACAAGGAGGCGTGGGGCTACGACGGTTGAGAGAAATGAATTTAGCTTTCCTTACGAAGCTAGGTTAGAGATTGCATACAGAAAAAGAGAACCTTTGGGCAAAGGTTGTCTTGGCCAAATACATGCATGGTACATCCGAAGACTGCAATTACACAAAAAAGAAGGCGTGCTCTAATCTTTGGCGAGGGATTTGTGAGGCGCAACCCATTCTGTCAGAAGGAACAAGCCGTCAGACACAGATGGAAGGTATGTTCTGGAAGTTGGAGCCGAATGGTCACTGCTCGGTCACTTCGGCTTATCGACTCGCGCTAAAAACTGATAAAGGGGATGATGACAATACTTGGAAGGTAATCTGGAGCCTGAAGGTGCCAAAAAGAATCAACAGCTTTCTTTGGCTCCTTAGACACAAGAAACTGATGACTAATGTGGAACGCAAACGCCGAGGCTTCACTACTGACGCAAGGTGTATCAACTGCCATGCGTACGAGGAAGATGTTCTCCATTGTCTACGAGACTGCGCAGCAGCAAAGGAAATATGGGAAGTATTCTTACCTTCTGGGGCTCAAAGGTGGTTCTTCCGCTTAAATGTTGATACTTGGTTTACTCGTAATGTAACAGGTAAGCTTGTTGAAGACAAAGAAGGAAATTGGAAATCCATGTTCGCAATAATAGCCTGGTGGATTTGGAAGTGGCGGTGCAAAAAAAACCTTTAACGAAGAAAGCTGGAGCTTAACAAGGAGGATTGATTGGATAAAGGAGCAGGTGGAGAGCACTACGAGAGCCTTCCTACGTCAAAAACTCCACATCAGGACAAAGATGGATGTTGCTGGCAACAGACCGATTACACAAGCGTGGACTCTGTTGAATACTGACGCCTCTTTCTCACCCGGAAGCTCCATGACTGGTTGTGGAGGAGTGTTGCGAGACCATGGAGGACATTGGATCAAGGGGTTCAGTTGTATGATGAAGACAAGTAATTCAACAGAAGCTGAGCTATATGGGCGATTTACTTGGGCCTCAAATGGACCTGGGACCAGGGGATAAGGATTATCTACTTAAGAACCGATTCACAACAAGCGGTGACTTGGTTAAATGGACACTCAAATATCCTGGGTCATTGCGACACGCTAGTTAAATGGTGTAAGGAATGGTTACGAAAGGATTGGACAGTCATCATCGACTATGTCCCCCGTGAGAAAAATGGCGTTGCGGATTGGTTGGCTAAGGAAGCTCCGAGACGAAAATGTGAGTGGGTGGACTTCCACTGCCCACCGAGGGAAGTTGGTGATATGATGAGCATGGATACTGTGTCTCATGTGCTGGGCCACTAGGTGTTAGATTAGCAGGGTTACCCCCTCCCTTTTCATCCCAAAAAAAAAAAAAAACTTAAGTAGTTAACTACTTCAGTAGTTAGACACTTAACAGTCGAGACCTTGTGGTCTAATGGCATCAAATGATCAAAGTTGAATTCTTAGATGAGAGGTTAGGGGTTTGAGTCTCAGTAGAGGTGGTATAACTTATGTGCTAAGTCATAGAGGCGTTTACCAAAACTTACTGGAGTTGATGTGTATAATTGCACTTTTTTAAAGTTCATGGGCCTAATTGATTTATCAATCATGTTCTGTGGACCATATTTTGTCTACTGTAAAATAATGTACATTCAGTACAAAAATAATGTACATTCAGTATAATAAAAATGTATTTTTTTGTTATGGTCCATACAATAATTTTCCTTGATTCATCGTGTAATGTTTAAATGCCTATTTGACTATTTTTCATATATTTTATATCTAAGTTTGTCACAAACGGTCAACACTAACAAATGGACCTAGTCATTGTTATAGTAATTTATAAAGGTAAATGTTACACACTCCAAAATTACTACTTCCTATTAGTTATTTATAAATTTATTATCATGAATTACTAATGAATTAAAAAAAAAATCCCGATACTATCTTGTAAAAAATAATGAGTATTTAAAAAAAGAAATCATACTCATAAAAAATATTGTGGTCAAACAACATAATTATGACTCTTTCAAATGAAATTCAATCTCTAATAGGAGAAAGTATGTATGTGCTCAATCCATTAATTATTAGTGTGCTTATTTTTAGCAAAATTTTAGTCTTATTTTAAATTAAATTTTTACATTAATAATCCCCCTTCATTAGTACTTTATGTATATACATAATGTACTTTATGTATATAAATAATTTACATTTAGTATATTAAAAATAAAAATATATATTTTATTTATAGTTTACAAAAATTTATAGACCATAATCTATAGAATAATGATGAGAAGTAATGACCCAAGGCCTTTTTATTTTTTATAGTCATAAACATATACACTGCCCCAAATTATATAAAAAAGTCAATCGTTATGCGTTGGACCCGTGTCCAGCATGCTTGCTGGACACGGGTAACAGTGCCGTTAGGCACTGTTATCTCCTTTTTTTTTTTTTTTTTTTTTTTTTTTTTTTTTTTTTTTTTAATTTCAGACCGCTTCGTTATAGGAATATATGTTCATAATTTTATTACTATATTATTAATAACTGTACATTCATAACTCCATAACTGTACGTTCATAACTCTATAACTGTACATTCATAACTCCATAACTGTACATTCATAACTCCATAACTGTACATTCATAACTCCATAATTGTACATTCATAATTTTCGAAGCTCTATGTTCACAATTTTAGAGCTCTATATTCATAATTTTATCACTATATGTAAATAATGTTAGAGCTCTTTGTTCATAATTCAATCAATAACTGTACATTCATAATTCCATAACTGTAGATTCATAATCTCATAACTGTAGATTCATAACTCCATAACTGTAGATTCATAACTCCATAACTGTACATTCATAACTCCATAACTGTACATTCATAATCTTCGAAGCTCTATATTCACAATTTTAAAGCTCCATGATCATAATTTTATCACTATATATGTTCATAATTGTAAGTTCATAATGTTAAAGCTCTGTGTTCATAATTTCATAATTGCATAACTGTACATTCATAACGGCATAACTGTACATTCATAATCCAAAAAAAAAAACACCGTTAACGACAAAACGCGCGCATTTTTTTTTTTTTAAAACTAAATAACGCATTTTTTTAAAAAACGACATCGTTTTGGGCTCGTGTCCACAATAAATTGTGGACACGAGTCCAGGGCATAATTTGCCTAAAAAAGTGACCTAATTAATTATCCATGGACATTTCTTGTGCTAAGCCCAATTTATTACCCATCGGCCCACGTATAAATATCCAAAGCCTAACCCTTGTTCGGACTTCGGACAGGCAGACCACACTGTACGCTCTCATCTCTCTCTAAACTATCTAAAATCTCCTCCGATTCCTTCCCTTCGCCGGCTTTAAATTTCAAAATCTCCGACGAATTAAAATTTTATAAAAATCTCCAACGGATTAAAATTTCAAGAAAATCTCCCAACGGATTAAAATTTGTATGAAAATCTCCAACGGATTTAATTTGTAAGAAAATCTTCAACGGATTTAATTTTTAAGTCGGCGCCGAAGATCGTACTCGGCTATTTATTTTGGTTTTCCTATTCCCGATTGCTCTGCCTCGGCTATAGAGGAGGCCAGAGAAGGGAAGCAGAGGAGGGGCGCCATTCATGGATTCGGAAGAATTGGAAGGAACTTCTTGAGGTGCTGGCATGGAAGGAAGTATTCTCCCCTTGATGTCGTTGCCATCAATGGCACCGGAGGTGTCAAGCAGGCCTCACACTTTCTCAAATACGACTCCCCCCTTGGCATCTTCGACGCCGACGTCAAGCCCGTCGGCGACAATGCCATCTCCGTCGACGGCAATATCGTATCCAGCCGCAATCCCATCAACATCCCGGAAAGGTAATATTTAATCATATTTTATTATTTTAAATTTCTACGCAGTGTTTTGGTTGGTGATCTTTTATCTGCTTTGCAGGTGACGTACTTCATCTTATGTTTCTTTTTTTGTTTCTTTTCTTTGGTTTTAACTTTCAAAATCTAATATTGTGGTGATATGCGCAACAGGCTTCAGATATTGGAATTGGTGAGGCTATTTTGACCGCTTTGAAAGGAGTGATCAAACATGCTGCCAAAAGTGTGAGTAGTACTTCTAGAACACTTGTAGTTACATAGTTTCTCTCTATCATTCAAATAAAAAAAAGTACTCTGTGTTTGTGGCCTTCTTTTCCTGTGAAATTACTTCTAAATTTGTTTCTTATTGACAGATTGTTTCTTTACTATAACCCTTCATTTACGCACGCTGAACATACTGCAAAAGCTTGGTGTTGCTACAGAGATCTTCAATCTTTGGTTCCATATGCTACAACAAACTAAAAAAAGTGGAGCTCGGGCTAATTCTAAAAGGTAGCAATATGTTGGTCTTGTAGTTCTTGTGGAGAGATGTAAAAGGCATAAGAAAAACAAAGCTAAGAGAAGTGGTGGTTTCTAATTCTTGCCATGTTGGTATTGCAGGGAGCATGAGAAGAAGGTTTGCTGCTTGGGCTTGACATCATTGCTGAGTCTTCCTGCTGATCAAATGCCTGCAGCTGCCTTTGAGGGAATTTTTTTAAGGCCATTCTTGACCTCCTTGTATGCAAGCAAGGAGCAACTTGCTGGTAAGTAACCATTTTATTTTATTTTTTTTATTCTATGTTTTTCCCATACTGGTTTTTCTATTTGTTTCATTTGCACTTTAGATGGTATATTCTGATTATTCTCTTAATGTTTGATATCATTTTCTACCTTCTATATCTTCAGAAGCTGCAAAGGGAGAGGAAGCTGAGGATGAGGTTGAGATGGATGGATTTCGAAGTGATGACGATGACGATGAGTCTGATAGAGAAATGGCAGATGATGACGAGGATGGAGATGAAGCTGACAGCCTAAAGCTCCAAAAGTTGGCAGCAAAGGTAACAGAATTAAGAGACAAATTGTATCATACCCGTCTAAGCATCTTGTTCCTGCTTGTTTTCTGTTCATTTCCTTTGTGAAATTAACATCCATCTCTATATGCTGTAACTTTGTGGTTTTTAGGCGAGTGCTTTCCGCTCCAATGATGACGAGGATGACTCATCTGATGATGATTTTTGTGATGATGAAGAGTTGCAATCAGCCATTGATGAGGCGGATCCTTTTGTTTTCTTTGTTGATTCTGTCAAAGGTATGCCTGCCTATTTCATCCTTTTGGGTTAATTAGTTTTTGCTATACTGTGTGATAAAATGTTTTGACCTTGTCCTTTGCTGAAAAACTAAAACCGCAGCAGGTTTCCTTTTATTTGGTTCAAGTACTATTAATAGGTATATGATTTCAAGTGTGCTCTTTAGTTTAAAAAGGATTTTCAAGTGTTCTTTTTAGTTTAAAAATGATTTTTCAAGTGTACTCTTTAGTTTAAAAATCATTTTCAAATGTGCTCTAGTTTAAAAATAATTTTCAATTGTGCTCTTTAGTTTAAAAATAATTTTCAAGTGTGCTCTTTAGTTTAAAAATGATTGTATATCCGTGATGCTGGTTTTTGTGAGGACAATATTGGTGCTGGTTGGATCGACAGACAAGGGATGGCATTGGCTTTACATTCTGTGGCTGATGTGCTTGGAACCAAAGATCTTCCTGTTGTTATGACTATCCTAATATCACGAACGCTGGTAATCTTTTATTTTGTTGTTATATACAAGGTTTACATGTTTGCTATGGAGTTGGCATCTTAATGTGCTCCTCCCTGTTTAACGGGCTATGTATTATAATTACATGATTTAAGCTTGTTCTTTATGCTTACCCCGTTCTCCCTCTCTCTCTCTCTCTCTCTCTCTCTCTCTCTCTCTCTTTGAAATACTATGAGAAATGTGGTTGATTCATTTAAGTTTATATAGGTGTCAATATTCTTTTGTAGGCTTACTTCATTTATTTTTTGCCCTAAAAAGAATCTCTTCATTTGTATACCAAATTTTCTAATATTTAATAATTATAGCAAAGAAATTCTTCCAAGAATTATTATATGTAAGGAACTAAGTATAATCTATTAATTATACATAAAGATTGTTTTTATTATTGCTGTTGTCGTTTTTGGAATCTGTTTCGCCTTATTACAAGCATTGGTAACAAGTATTAAGAATGCAAGATTGTTGAGCTTTGATTGCATGGTTATGTGAATTTCCTTTATTATCTCCAGGGTCTTATAATTGGATCTGCTGAATTAAGAGAGAAAGCAGCTTTGGGCCGTGGAGGGTTAAGTGAAGTGACAAGTGAGCAAGCATTAAAGGAGTTTTTCATTCCAATCACAGGGTATGAGCTGTTACTACAGTTCTACACATTGCTAGTTTTGACCAGAGACTATTAAAAGGATTGCAACCAACAAAATAAGCTATACGTAGACATTACGTTGCCTATTTATGGTATGCAGTTGCCTATTTATGGTATGCAGTGAACTATGCCCTTTATTAGTGCATCAACTATAAAACAGTCCTTTAATTGTCAGAACTTTTGGCTCACCAGTGTAAGGCCATTCTAGATTGCTTTTTCATGAATTGTTATTTGGTGTAGGCCGTTGATCCGTATAATAGGGGACAGACGGACAGGTTCCCATGGCAAGTTAAAAGTGCAATTCTCTGAGCATCATAATACAGAAGGGTGGGTTGGCCCTAAAGCCTTTTCTTCCCCAGCTTCAAACAACATTTGATAAGTGTTTCCAGGATAATACAAGGTTAGTTTTTAATTCTTATGGTTTTTTGGTTCTTTTTTAGACTCGTTATTTTGTTAGGTTCGGTACTACGATGTATATTCCTAGCTCATGCTATGCAAGTTGTTTGCAGGACTGTTCGATCAAGTGCTGCTCTTGCCCTTGGTAAACTAAGTGCACTCACAACTAGGATTGATCCTTTGGTTTTGGTGATCTTTTATCTGCTTTACAGGTGGCATACTTCATCTTGTGTTTTTTTTCTTCTCTTTTCTTTGGTTTTAACCTTCATAATCTAATATTGTGGTGATATGGGCAGCAGTATTCATATGTTGGAATTCATGATGCTATTTTGACTGCTTTGAAAGGAGTGATTAAACATGCTGGCAAAAGTGTGAGCAGTGCTTCTAGAACACGTCTAGTAACGTAGTTTCTTTCATTAAAAATAAAAATACTAGGTGGTTCGTGGTTGTATTTTTTTAAAGAAGAAATACTTTTTATTTCTTTCATTAAAAATAAAAATACTAGGTGGTTCGTGGTTGTATTTTTTTTTTTTTTTATTTTTTAAAGAAGAAAGGAATTACTTCAAAATAATATACTGTTCCAGACGGCGGGCAAAACAGAAAAGCTTCTCTTTTTCGCTAAATGCCAGACTGAATCAACCCAGTCTTGTCTCTTGGATCCAGTGGTTCTATCAAAATGGTAATTTCAAGCAGTGCCATTTGGGTGTTCTCTCGATTCATTTTTCTGGCGAATTGATTGATGGTTTGGTTTGGGCTTGAAGTGGGCAGATTTGATTCATTCTGCTTAAAAACTGGCAAGGATAGACTCGTTTGGCCAAGTATTACACCCCCCTCGAGGAATCCGAGAAGCACAAAGTCGAAAACATGTTCTTGCTATGATATCTTGATACATTTGTGTCATTAACGCTGAGTTTTAAGATTCGATCTGGTTCTGGAGGTTCAGCGGTTGTTCGTGAATAGAGACCCCAAATTCACCAACTTTGTGGAGCTGAGAGTGTTAGAACTTTTTTTTTTCACAAATCGTTCTATTGCCTCATGTGAAACTTTTCATGCAATGATAAGATCTGTGCTGTGTTTTCTATTCCTTTCAAAGTTAAGAGGCCATTGATTCCTTAAACTGTACTGCCAAAGATGCTCTGATTGAATACTGACTCTGTTGATTGTGGTTAAGAGCGGAATGTGAAGGAAATAGTTAATTGTTTCTCACCTGCTAGTTCTCTTCCACAGTTCTACTAACTAATCGAAGAAGGAGATGAGATAAAATATACTGTTAATCCCCGAGGGTGTCGTTTTGAAGACACTTTTACAGACTATGAGAGTGAATTCTTTGGTCCTGCGGGATTGTAATGGCTTGTAGTTGATGTTTTACTTGTCAGTTCCGAGAACACAAGATAATCTACATGCGGTATGCTGGGCTATTTTTCTCGCTCTGTGTTGATATGACGGACAACGAGTTGGCTTATTTGGAGTGCATTCACTTGTTTGTGGAGATACTGGATCACTTCTTTAGTAATGTCTGCGAGTTAGATTTGGTTTTTAACTTTCACAAGGTATGATTTGTCAGTCTTTCTCATTGTGAATCTCTGTATTTTGTTTTACTTCTAGTGTATTTACCTTGTGTATGCTGCATTGTTTTCCTATGAAGGTATATCTAATCTTAGATGAATTCGTTCTTGCTGGGGAGCTCCAAGAAACAAGTAAGAAGGTGAGAGTAATCGCAAGAAGAAGGATTTTTCTCGCGCCTTATCCTTGTTCTGGTGAAATGTACTTTGCATAGCTTTTGCAGAAAAAAATGGATGTTTGATTTCTTCTGGAACTGCAGGCTATCATAGAGAGGTTGAATGAATTGGAGAAGTTAGAGTAAAGATTGATGATCTATAATGGCCAACCTTCATCCATATTCCAAAGTATGCACCTTTTTCATTTGCTCCCCTTTGATCTTTCTGAACATTTAGGATTATGCCTGCTTCTGTTTGAGACTTTGAATCTCTAGAATTTCTTTCGATTTTACGCGTAAAGAAGATGGATTGAGTGTTCATGTCATAGGATTGAAGAAGACATTGTGATTGCTGGGTCATTTCCTCCCCCTATTCATGATTCAGTTTGCTTCTGAACTTTAGATAGAGAGTGTTTTCATGTGAGAGTGCTTTATATCCAGTGCCTTCTCAATGCACATGCTTTGGGAGCTTTAGCAGAGGTTGCTGGACCTGGTCTTGATGCCCACCTTGGTACCATCCTTCATGCTTTACTCACTGCAATGGGCTATACTGATATGGTAGGAACCTAATTTTTATGCCATTTACTTGGTTTCGTCTTTCACATCATTTAAATTTGAGTCATTGCTTAAGTTGATTTGTGTTTTTTTTTCATTGCATAATTTGCATGTGTCATGCTTTCACCATGAAAATATCGGAGGTTCAAAGTCTCGCCAAGAAAGCAGCAGAAACTGTTGTCACTGTAATTGAAGAGGAAGGTATCAAGTCTTCGCTGTCGGGGCTTCTCAAAGGAGTTGGAGATATTCAGGCATGATTTATTGTTTTGAATAATGATAATGTGACTTTCTTTTCTTTGTTTTGCATTTTTTAGCTAACACTATTTAAGTTTTATTCTTTTCAGGATTTAGTCAGACAAAGTTCTGCGTACTTTATTGGATATTTATTCAAAACCAGTGATCTATATCTTGTTGTTGAGGCTCCAAATGTGATATCCACCCTGATTATTTTACTAAGTGATTCAGATTCAGCTACCGTGACGGTTATTTTGATTCATTGTATGACATTTCTACAATGCACTTCAATGTACTAGTTTATCTTACCATGCTCTTTTACAGGTTGCTTAGGAAGCATTGTCTAGTGTGATAAGTTCAGTTCCTGAAGAAGTTCTTCCTTCATATATAAAGTTGGTTCGTGATGTATAGAAACATGCCGGGAGGACCAGTTCTAATACCTGGTTTTTGCCTCTGGAAAGCTCTTCAACCTGTGCTTCCTGTTTTCCTCCAGGTATTCCTGCTTATCTTTTGTTTGTGAACTTAATGTTTACATTGAAAGAATCTCTTCATTTGTATACCAAATTTTCTAATATTTAGTAATTATCGCAGAGAAATCCTTCCAAGAATTATTATATGTAAGAAACTAAGTATAATCTATTAATCATACATAAAGATTGTTTTTATTATTGCTGTTGTCGTTTTTGGAATCTGTTTCACATTATTACAAGCATTGGCCACAAGTATTAAGAATGCAACATTGTTGAGCTTTGATTGCATGGTTATGTGAATTTCCTTTATTATCTGTAGGGTCTTACAAGTGGATCTGCTGAATTAAGAAAGCAAGCCGCTTTGGGCCTTGGAGAGTTAATTGAAGTGACAAGTGAGCAAGCATTAAAGGAGTTTGTCATTCCAATCACAGGGTATGAGCTGTTACTATAGTTCTACACATTGCTAGTTTTGACTATGAGACTATTAAAGGGATTGCAACCAACAAAATAAGCTACACGTGGTCATTACGTTGCCTATTTATGGTATGCAGTGAACTATTCCCTTTATTAGTGTGTCAACTATCAAACAGTCCTCTACTTGTCTGAACCTTTAGGTCACCAGTGTAACGCCATTCTAGATTGCTTGTTCATGAATTGTTATTTGGTGTACGCCGTTGATTCGTATAAATAGGGGACAGATTCCCATGGCAAGTTAAAAGTTCAATTCTCTCAACTTTGAGCATCATAATATGGATGGGTGGGTTGGCCCTAAAGCCTTTTCTTCCCCAACTTCAAACAACATTTGTTAAGTGTTTGCAGGATATTACAAGTGTAGCTTTTAATACTTATGGTTTTTCAGTTCTTTTTGAGACTCGTTTATTCTGTTATGTTATGTAGTTGTTTGCAGGACTGTTCGATCAAGTGCTGCTATTGCCCTTGGTAAACTTAGTGCACTCACAATTTGGATTGATCCTTTGGTTGGTGATCTTTTATCTGCTTTACAGGTGACATACTTCATCTTATGTTTTTTTTTTCTTCTCTTTTCTTTGGTTTTATCCTTCAAAATCCAATATTGTGGTGATATGGGCAGCAGGCTTCAGATGTTGGAATTCGTGAGGCTATTTTGATTGCTTTCAAAGGAGTGATAAAACATGCTGGCAAAAGTGTGAGCAGTGCTTCTAGAACACGTGTAGTAACATAGTTTCTCTCTATCATTCAAAAAAAAAAAAATTGGTGGTCTAAATTTTTTTTTAAAATGAAAATAAATACTACAAAATAATATACTGTTCCGGACAGCGGGGAAAACAGAAAAGCTTCTCTTTTTTCTCTGATCGCTGGACTGAATCAACCCAGTCTTGTCTCTTGGGTCCAGTGGTTTCTATCAAAATGGTAATTTCAAGCATTGCCATTTGGGTGTTCTCTCGAATAAGTTTTCTGGGAAATTGGTTGATGGTTTTGTTTGGGCTTGAAATCGGCAGATTCGATTCATTGTGCTTCAAAACTGGTAAGGAAAGACTCGCTTGGCCAAGTATTACACCCCCATTGAGGTATTGTGTTCACCAACATTGCAGGAATCCACAGGTTGATTTGCAAGCTCAGGATTGTGCTCATAGGATTGATCAGAAGAAGGAATTTCAAGGGTTCCGTTTTTGCACCGAGGTTTATTCAGTTTTATCTTTAATTTTTTTAACACAGCATGGACATAAATTAATATTCATAAATTATAATTCAATGTGCAGATACTATTGAGGAAAAGATGATTGAAAGAGCTTTTAAGACGCTTGCACTTGATGCTTTGGTTATCCAGCAAGGAAGGCTGGCAGAGCAAAAAGGTAAGGTTTCTCATGGTTTTGCCATTTTTGATATATAGCTGCAATCTGTAATAACTAATTTCTGAACAATTAGGTTTGTCATGCTTTGGTTATCCAGCAAGGAAGGCTGGCAGAGTAAATAGGTAAGATTTCTCATGGTTTTGCCATTTTTGATATATAGCTGTAATCTGTAATAACTAATTTCTGAATATATCGTGTGCCAGCTAAATTTGTAAAATATTTGCCCAAGTGCTCTATTAATTTGGGAATTTGCTGACCAAGCTTTTCAACAGGAGGGGTCCTGCAATTTATGTGAACATTTTCTCTGGTGAAGCAACTGCAGAATTTCCTTCTGCATTGGAAACAGCAAGAGGGGTAGTGAATTTTATTTGTTAACTCTTTTTTTTCTTTAACTCCAATTTAATATCTTGATGTCCTGGTTTTTCTCTTGTTGTTGTATATATTAATTTCTCTGCGAAAGGTGGTTTCTGCAGATCTTTGCAGATGCTATGGGCCTGGGGAAACTGTAAGTAATCCAGCCTTTTCCAGATAGTATCAATGTTTTTCCCATGAGCTTGAAAGTGTATTTATTCTGTTCAGTTGGATCTATGCGCATTAGCCAGTTTTGAACTGTCATTTAGGATGTGGAGAGTAGCATATTCCATGAAGTTGATTGGCATCGAATTGTACTGGATGAAGCACACACCATAAAATCCTGGAGAACTATGAGTGCTAGGGCTGCATTCACATTGTCTGCACATTGCAGGTGGTGTCTCACTGGTACTCCACTTCAGGTATGTTTCCTCATCAAAGTCCCCATTTATCATATTTCCTAAAAAGATGAGGCTTTCATAGGACCGTCTCATTTGAGAATGTGATACTTTTTAGACTGTTCTCGAAATCTGGTTTATGTTAATGATGTCCTCACTAATTGCTGCAGAATAATTTGCCAGATCTTTACAGCCTTCTGTGTTTCTTGCATGTTGAGCCATGGTGCAATTGGGCATGGTATGTCTTATATATTACTAACTGTATATATACATGCTAATAAGTTTAACTGAACTAGATTATTTAAATGTTTGCTATCTTTTAGGTGGAATAAGTTAATACAGAGACCTTATGAGAATGGTGATCAGAGAGCATTGAAACTGATCAAGGCAATTCTTAGGCCATTAATGCTTAGGAGAACAAAGGAAACAAAGGACAAGGAAGGGAGGTAGTTGTCTCGTTTTCTAGTTTTCTTGAAACTCAAAGTTTACTTGAGAGGCAAAGCCTTGAATTAGGCCAATTCTTATCCTGCCACCAACTTACATCCAAGTCATTGAGTGTGAACAGTCGGAAGCAGAGCGCGATTTCTATGATGCCCTCTACAAGAAATGTAAAGTAAGATTTACAGCCCCAGCAAGTAACAGCATTTTCAAGGGTTCTTTCAGATTATTCAGACATGTGGTTCGAAATCTGATATGCATTTTTGGGACTGCTAACAGTTTCTTGTTGATGAACCAGGTCCAGAAGCTGCAAAGGCAGAGAAGCTAAAGATGAGGTTGAGATGGATGGATTTCAAAGTGATGATGATGACGATGAGTCTGATAGAGAAATGGCAGATGATGATGAGGATGGAGATGAAGCTATGATCAGAGGATAAGCAGAAAGTTTAGTATGCATTTTTATGTCTTGCATTTCATTTGTGGACATTAATTTCTGAATCTAATACATCTGGTGAAAATCTCTATTTCAGATTTATGTTCGAGATCGAGCAGCCCCATTTATTTCAATGGCAGAAATGATGAGGAAGTTTGAATCTAGTACAAGTCAGATGTCAATTCCACACATGAATTGTTCCATGTCACATGTAAATACAAATAACTTGCTTAAAAGTTTTATTGTTTTTCTAGTACGTTTTCTTTAAAAATTTGAACTATTTTTCAGGATGGATTCTGTCCTTGATGTCATTGCCATCAATGACACCGGAGGTGTCAAGCAGGCCTCACACCTTCTCAAATACGACTCCACCCTTGGCATCTTCGACGCCGACGTCAGTCCTGTCGGCGACAATGCCATCTCCGTCGACGGCAAGGTCATCAATATCGTATCCAGCCGCAATCCCATCAACATCCCGGCAAGGTAATATTTAATCATATTTTATTATTTTAATTTCTACGCAGTGTTTTCTTCAATCCAGTTGACATTATTTTTGAATATAATATTCTTTATATAACTGATCAGGTTGAAGTGAAGGCTATGTGGGAGGTTGACAGGTAAATCACCTTCTGTCAATAATGCTGTTGGTTTAATGAATCTGAACTTCTTTGTGGTGATCATGGTAATAATGGTAGTAATCTTAGATGTTCTACTGTATACAACCATTGTCTGTTATTGAAAGTATAGTCTATGAGTGTGAACATTCCTGTGGCTACTTAACAACTAGGGAGCAAGTCTTAAATGTGTGGTCCTGCATACATACGTCATTGCATAGCATATAATATTTTAGGGCTGTTAACAAGTAGTAGAATGTTGTTCTTTTACTTTTGGGATATAGGATTTTTTTTCTCCAATTTTCGTGCATTCTTCTTTTTTGGTTTGCATCTTTAGTGTTTTCAAGTGTTTTTTTTATTTTTATTTTATTTATTTATTTATTTTTTTTATAGATGTTTTTACTGTATAAGACTAGATTCTATGTTTGATTGCTCAATTAATTACCATTGGTTGTTATATTGAAAATAATAGTGATCAATGTATTCTTGGGGGGGGGGGGGTGGGTGGGTGGGTCTGTTATCTGAATTTCCTGCCTGTTCTTGATTATTTTGTGTCCTAAATTCTTTTCTGCCCATCTGGTTTTCCCCACATTTTTGGGTTCTTTTTCCTTTGTCATTTTTAAAATAATTTTCAGAGTTATTTTTTTTAACATTTACATTCTTGATATGATTTTTCCTGAGGTTTGTTCAGTCTTATCTTTAATATTTTAACTCAGCATGGACATAAATTATAATTCTATGAACAGTATACTATTGAGGAAAAGGTGATTGAAGAGCTTATAAGAATCTTGCACTTGATGCTTTGGTTATCCAGCAAGGAAGGCTGGCAGAGCAAAAGGTATGGTTTCTCTCATGGTTTTGCTATTTTTGATATATAGCTGTAATCCGTATTAACTAATTTGGATCCTTGGCTTGACTCAGTGCAGCGGATCCTTGGCTTGACTCAGTGCAGCTGTAAGGATGAGCTACTTCAGATGGTGAGATTTGGTGCTGAGATGGTTTTCAGT
Source organism: Ipomoea nil (assembly GCF_001879475.1). Taxonomy (NCBI): domain Eukaryota; kingdom Viridiplantae; phylum Streptophyta; class Magnoliopsida; order Solanales; family Convolvulaceae; genus Ipomoea; species Ipomoea nil. Next base: position 2,882,825 of record NW_017619749.1, read on the forward strand.
TACAAGGATAGCACAATCACAGATGAAGATATAGATAGGATCATTGCTGAAGGAGAAGAGGCTACAGCTGAACTTAATGTCAAGATGAAGAAGTTTACAGAAGATGCACCCCCAACACCCCCCCCCCTCCCCCCTCTAGGCTAATCTAGATCTCATTTTATGCAGCTGCTGATATTTTTGACTTTAATGATGAAAAGGTTAGTTGGTTTAATCTAGATCTCATTTTACGTTTTCTTTAAAAATTTGAACTATTTTTCAGGATGGTATGGCTGGATCAGTGCAGAGGAAGCCTAAGATTGCACTGACAAGGCCTAAGGAACCTGAACTTGAAACAGCTCAACGTTACCGTCCAGTAAAACTTAAGAGCTCAGCTGAGTTGGAAGAAGAAATGATGGCAAAAATTCCCAAGTTTAAGGCTCGCCCTCTAAATAAGAAGGTACCTCCAGTAAAACTTAAGAGCTCAGCTGAGTTGGAAGATGAAATGATGGCAAAAATTCCCAAGTTTAAGGCTCGCCCTCTAAATACGAAGGTACCCCCATTTTAAGTGACCGCATTATTTTCCTTAGTTTATACATCTTGCCTTAGTTTAAGAGACTGCTTTAGTATTCATGTCCTTTTTGTTAACTCCATGTGTTAATTTCCCTTTTGTTGAAAGTGTTCTTTATTGCAGCTTCGAAACCTTTCCCTTCTTCTCCCTTGGAACCTTTTCAGCTAATCCCGATAATGGATGTTGCCGTCGATTGGAAGAAAACTCTGGCTGGTATTCACGGAATTATAGTGTGCGTTTTCTTTCTTATGTTTTATTTTGATCTTTTTCTCCCTCCCTCTGCGTGCTTGTATATAATATGTTATGGAGTTTTTCCCTGCTAAAGTCTCCTGTTTTCTTTGTAGCGGCTATGTTGACCAACGTCTACTGAAAATCAATGCCAAGGTATTCCATTCATATGATTCAACAGTGTTCTGCAACAGGTATTATTAATCTCCTCCTTCCTTCTCTTTCAATCTCTTATTCGTGTTGTTATTTTTATGCTTTCTTCTCCTTTTCCTCATCTACACTCCCTTCTCATTTGTGCGTGTTTTTCTTTCTCGTGGTGTGAGGTATTATTCTTCCCCCTCTTGTCCTCATATTCATTCTCTTTCTTAATTTCCCTGATTTATTATAACTTGGTGGTATGAATTTCTTGCTTGCAGTGGATTATTCTCCATCGATAATTGGAATGGATGTTTCCCACGACATTTTTAGGGAATTCATTCTTTTCACACAAATGGTATAACCAGCCTGTCACAGTATGTGAAGCCACTATTTACTAACTGATTTATATGAAATGCTTTTTAATGGAGAGATGGTTAATTTATTAATTTCAGCTTTGTGTTTGCCTTTGTGAATTTGTCTATGTTCTTTTATGCTTTGATATAAATCATGAATGCCTGTATATATAGGATTTCACAATTGGTCTGGTTCTTAATTCTGTAATATGGGGTGGAATATGCATAATAAGCCTTAACTTTTTAGCCATGTATAAGGATTGTTGATAGGAAGAAGTGACTCCTGACGGGGAAGCCAATTTGGCATGTTTTGCTCCATCTGCCTAGTATTCTACTGTTGTTTTGGGGGTTATGATTCTTATTACATTTTGCTAACTTCTCAGGGATCTGGTGACAAGCGGTCAGCTGTTCACGGTTCTGTTTCTGCGCTAATATCAGTTCTCAAGGATCCTGTAAGAAGCTGTCCTCACTTTAAGGTTTGCTCCACTCTGTGAATATAAACTTCATTTATACAATTTGGTTTGCCTCAATTAAGTTTCACTGACAAAGCCAACTTAGTTTCACTGACTGCTGAGATTATTTAACGGGAGCATGTACCCCTCAGCCACCAAAAATAACTTCTCAGAGAACAGCCCAACAAACTGATGCTAAGAAGCACCAGACAGCTAAAAAAAATAGCAATTATGACCAGGAACCCCTCTGCGTTGAAGTCAGCAACCCAATCACAAGTGAAAAGCTTTAATCCAGCTAGTGCAAGAAGGTTGATATCTTTCTTTTACTTCCAATATTTGTTTTGATTTGTTCTATATCTCTTTATTTTCGTGAGCTGGAATCTGTGTAATATCTTTCTTATCGATTATTGATTCAGAGGAACGCAAATGTTAAAATTACATCTGAAACTCCAAATTTTGCTCAAGAAAATCAAGCTATAAAAATGCAAAAACTTGAAGAGAGGAAAGCTAGACAGGTGGGTCATTTGTTGACTAAAAATTTTTACCTTATCAAGTGCATCATTTTTCACATATTTTTAATCTGATCTCCTCAATTTGTTCTCACTTTTGCTTAGATCCTTACCATCAAACCCCATGCTTTGCTCCATAAACAAGACCTGTGAAATCTACCAGCAACTTGTACACTTCAACTGCTAAAACACGTACATAAGACATAACGGTTTGGACATTAATTTTCTGAATCTGCTACATGGTGAAAATCTCATTTTCAGATTTATGTTCGTGAACCAGCAGCCCCATTTCTTTCCATGGCAGAAATGATGAAGAAGTTCGAATCTAGTACAAGGGAGATGTCATTGTCATGCATGAATTGTTCCATGTCACATGTAACTTGCTTAAAAGTTTTATTATTTTTCTAGTACGTTTTCTTTAAAAATTTGAACTATTTTGGAGGATGGTATGGCTGGATCAGGGCAGAGGAAGCCTAAGATTGCACTGACAAGGCCTAAGGAACCTGAACTTGAAACAGCTCGACGTTACTGTCCAGTAAAACATAATAGCTCAGCTGTGAGTTGGAAGATGAAATGATGGCAAAAATTCCCAAGTTTAAGGCTCGCCGTTTAAATTAGAAGGTACCCCCACTTTAAGTGACTGCATTATTTTCCTGAGTTTATACATCTTGCCTTAGTTTAAGAGACTGCTTTATTATTCATGTGCTTCTTTATTTACTCTATGTGTTAATTTCCCTTTTGTTGAAAGTGTTCTTTATTGCAGCTTCGAAACCTTTCCCTTCTCCATCGGAACCTTTTCAGCTTATCCCGATAATGGATGTTGCCGTTGATTGGAAGAAAACTCTGGCGGGTATTCACGGATTGACAGCGTGCGTTTTCTTTCTTATGTTTTATTTTGATCTTTTTCTCCCTCCCTCTGCATGCTTGTATATAATATGTTATGGAGTTTTTCCCTGCTAAAGTCTCCTGTTTTCTTTGTAGCGGCTATGTTGACCAACGTCTACTGAAAATCAATGCCAAGGTATTCCATTCATATGATTCAACAGTGTTCTGCAACAGGTATTATTAATCTCCTCCTTCCTTCTCTTTCAATCTCTTATTTGTGTTGTTATTTTTATGCTTTCTACTCCTTTTCCTCATCTACACTCCCTTCTCATTTGTGCGTGTTTTTCTTTCTCGTGGTGTGAGGTATTATTCTTCCCCCTCTTGTCCTCATATTCATTCTCTTTCTTAATTTCCCTGATTTATTATAACTTGGTGGTATGAATTTCTTGCTTGCAGTGGATTATTCTCCATCGATAATTGGAATGGATGTTTCCCACGACATTTTTAGGGAATTCATTCTTTTCACACAAATGGTATAACCAGCCTGTCAAAGTATGTGAAGCCACTATTACTAACTGATTTATATGGAATGCTTTTTAATGGAGAGATGGTTAATTTATTAATTTCAGCTTTGTGTTTGCCTTTGTGAATTTGTCTCTGTTCTTTTATGCTTTGATATTAATCTTGAATGCCTGTATATATAGGATTTCACAGTTGGTCTGATTCTTAATTCTGTAATATGGGGTGAAATTTGCATAATAAGCCTTAACTTTTTAGCCATGTATAAGGATTGTTGATAGGAAGAAGTGACTCCTGGGGAAGCCAATTTGGCATGTTTTGCTCCATTTGCATAGTATTCTACTGTTGTTTTGGGGGTTATGATTCTTATTACATATCGCTAACTTCTCAGGGATCTGGTGACAAGCAGTCAGCTGTTCACGGTTCTGTTTCTGCTGTAATATCAGTTCTCAAGGATCCTGTAAGAAGCTGTCCTCACTTCAAGGTTTGCTCCACTCTGTGAATATCAACTTCGTTTATACAATTTGGTTTGCCTCAATTAAGTTTCATTGACAAAGCCAACTTAGTTTCACTGACTTCTGAGATTATTTAACGGGAGCATGCACCCCTCAGCCACCAAAAATAACTTCTCAGATAACATCCCAACACACTGATGCTAAAAAGCACAAGACAGCTAGAAAGGAGTAGCAAGTTTGATCTGTAACCCCTCTGCATTGAAGTCAGCAACCCAATCACAAGTGATAAGCATTAATCCAGCTAGCGCAAGAAGGTAGATATCTTTCATTTACTTCCCATATTTGTCTTGTTTTGTTCTATATCTCTTTATTTCGTGAGCTGGATTCTGTGAAATATGTTTCTTATCAATTATTGAATCACGCGAACGCAAATATTAAAATAACATCTGAAGCTCCAAATTTTGCTCAAGAAAATCAAGCTATAAAGAGGCAAAAACTTGAAGAGGGGAAAGCTAGACAGGTGGGTCATTTATTGACTAAAAATTTTTACCTTATTAAATGTATCATTTTTCACATATTTTTAATCTGATCTCCTCAATCTGTTCTCACTTTTGCTTAGATCCTTAGCATCAAACCCCAAGAAGGTAGATATCTTTCTTTTACTTCCCATATTTGCCTTGTTTTTTTCTATATCTCTTTATTTTGGTGAGCTGGAATCTGTGTAATATGTTTCTTATCAATTATTGATTCACAGGAACGCACATATTAAAATTTCATCTGAAGCTCCAAATTTTGCTCAAGAAAATCAGGCTACAAAGAGGCAAAAACTTGAAGAGGGGAAAGCTAGACAAGTGGGTCATTTATTGACTAAAATTTTTTACCTTGTTAGGTGTATCATTTTTCAAATAGTTTTAATCTGATCTCCACAATTTGTTCTAACTTTTGCTTAGATCCTTAGCATCGAACCCCAAACTTTGCTCCATAAAACAAGACCTGTTTTGTTCCCATATTTGCCTTGTTTTGTTCTATATCTCTTTTTTTTGGTGAGCTAGAATCTGTGTAATATGTTTCTTATCAATTATTGATTCACAGGAACGCACATATTAAAATTACATCTGAAGCTCCAAAAGCTCCAAATTTTGCTCAAGAAAATCAGGCTACAAAGAGGCAAAAACTTGAAGAGGGGAAAGCTAGACAAGTGGGTCATTTATTGACTAAAATTTTTTACCTTGTTAGGTGTATCATTTTTCACATAGTTTTAATCTGATCTCCTCAATTTGTTCTAACTTTTGCTTAGATCCTTAGCATCGAACCCCAAACTTTGCTCCATAAAACAAGACCTGGGAAATCTACCAGTAACTTGTACACTTCAACTGCTAAAACACGTACAGAAGACAGAAAGGTTAATATGCATTTTTATGTCTTGCATTTCATTAATGGACATTAATTTTCTTGATCTAATACATGGTGAAAATCTCATTTTTAGATTTATGTTCGTTAACCAGCAGCCCCATTAATTTAATGGCAGAAATGATGAAGAAGTTCGAATCTAGTACAAGGTAGATGCCTATGCCATGCATGAATTGTTCCATGTCACATGTAACTTGCTTAAAAGTTTTATTATTTTTCTAGTACATGTTCTTTAAGATTTTGAACTGTTTTTCAGGATGGTATGGCTGGATCAGTGCAGAGGAAGCCTAAGATTGCACTGACAAGGCCTAATGAACTTGTAAGAAGCTGTCCTCACTTCAAGGTTTGCTCCACTCTGTGAATATCAACTTCGTTTATAGAATTTTGTTTGCCTCAATTAAGCTCTACTCTGGTCTGGAGTTGCAACCTTGGTGGTGGCTTCGTCTCTTCTCACTATGGATCTGGTACACTGATTTAAATTTGATATTGTGCCTTTTCTTTCTTATGTTTAATTTTGATCTTTTTTTATCCCTTCACTCTGTGTGCTTGTATATAATATGTTATGGAGTTTTTCTTTGCTAAATTCTCTTGTTTTCTTTGTAGCGGCTATGTTGACCAACGGCTACTAAAAATATCAATTGCAACCTTGGTGGTGGCTTCGTCTCTTCTCACTATGGATCTGGTATTCACTGATTTAGATTTGAGAGTGTGCCTTTTCTTTCTTATGTTTAATTTTGATCTTCTTTTTTTTCCCCTCACTCTGTGCACTTGTATATAATATGTTATGGAATTTTTCTCTACTAAAGTCTCCTGTTTTCTTTGTAGCGGCTATGTCGACCAACAGCTACTGAAAATATCAGTTGCAACCTTGGTGGTGGTTTTGTCTCTTCTCTCTATGGATCTGGTATTCACTGATTGAGATTTGAGAGTGTGCCTTTTCTTTCTTATGTTAAATTTTGATCTTTTTTTTTTCCTCACTCTGTGTGCTTGTATATAATATGTTATGGAGTTTATCTCTACTAAATCCTCCTGTTTTCTTTGTAGCGGCTATGTCGACCAACGGCTACTGAATATCAATGCCAAGGTATTACATTCATATAATACAACAGTGTGCTGCAATAAAAAAAAAAGATAGAAATAACGGGAACTTTATTACTCAAAATATTTCCCTGATTTATTATAACATGGCGTTATGAATTTCTTGCTTGCAGTGGAATGTTCTCCATCGATTCCCAGAATTATAACTGGAATGGATGTTTCCCATGGCGTTTTCATGAATTCATTCTTTTCACACAAATAGTATAACCAGCCTGTCACAGTGTGTGAAGCCACTATTGACTAATTGATTTAATTGAAAAGCTTTTTAATGGAGAGATGGTTATTTTATTAATTTCAGCTTTGTGTTGTCTCTTCTGTTCTTTTATGCTTTGAAATAAATCTTGAATGCCTGTATATATAGGATTTCACAATTGGTCTGATTCTCAATTCTATAATATGGGCACCAATGCACTGGAATTTGCATAATAAGCCATGTTGTTGATGGGAAGAAGTGACTCCTGATGGGGAAGCCAAGTTGGTATGTTTTGATCCATCTGCATAGTATTCTACTGTTGTTTTGGGGGGTTATGATTCTTATTACATTTCGCTAACTTCTCAGGGATCCTGTAAGAAGCTGTCCTCACTCCAAGGTTTGCTCCACTCTGTGAATATCAACTTCGTTTATACTTTTGGTTTGCCTCAATTAAGTTTCACTGACAAAGCCAATGTAGTTTCACTGACGGCTGAGATTATTGAACGGGAGCATGCACCCCTCAGCCACCAAAAATAACTTCTCAGAAAACAGCCCAACGAACAGATGCTAATTGCTAAGAAACACCAGACAGCTAAACAATAGCAAGTATGATCTCAAACCCCTCTGCATTGAAGTCAAAATCTGAATCACAAGTGAAAAGCATTAATCCAGCTAGTGCAAGAAGGTCGATATCTCTCTTTTAGTTTCCATATTTGTCTAGTTTTGTTCTATATCTCTTTATCTTTTGTGCTGGAATCTGTGTAATATGTTTCTTATCAATTGATTCACAGGAATACATATGAAAATTACATCTAAAATTTCAAATTCTGTTCAAGAAAATCAAGCTATAAAGGCAAAAACTTGAAGAGGGGAAAGCTAAACAGGTGAGTCATTTATTTACAAAATTTTTTTACCTTACTAAGTGTATCATTTTTGACATATTTTTAATCTGATCTCCTCAATTTGTTCTCACTTTTGCTTATGTCCTTAGCATCAAACCCCAAACTTTGCTCCATAAAACAAGACCTGGGAAATCTTTCAGCAACTTGTATACTTCAACTGCTAAAACACGTACAGAAGACAGAAAGGTTAGTATGCATTTTTATGTCTTGCATTTCATTTATGGACATTAATTTTCTGAATTGAATACATGGTGAAAATCTCAGTTTCAGATTTGTGTTCGTGAACCAGCAGCCCCATTTATTTCAATGGAAGAAATGACGAAGAAGTTCTAATCTAGTACAAGGGAGGTGTCAATACCATGCATGAATTGTTCCATGTCACATGTAACTTGCTTAAAAGTTTTATTATTTTTCTAGTACGTTTTCTTTAAAAATTTGAACTATTTTTAAGGATGGTATGGCTGGATCAGTGCAGAGGAAGCCTAAGATTGCACGGACAAGGCCTAAGGATCCTGAACTTGAAACAGTTCAACGTTACCTTCCAGTACAACTTAAGAGCTCAGCTGAGTTGGAGGAAGAAATGATGGCAAAAATTCCCAAGTTTAAGGCTCGCCCTCTAAATAAGAAGGTACCTCCATTTTAAGTGACCGCATTATTATCCTGAGTTTATACATCTTGCCTTAGTTTATGAGACTGCTTTAGTATTCATGTCCTTTTTGTTAACTCCATGTGTTAATTTCACTTTTGTTGAAAGTGTTCTTTATTGCAGCTTCGAAACCTTTCCCTTCTCCCTCGGAACCTTTTCAGCTTATCCCGGTAATGGATATTGCCGTCGATTGGAAGAAAACTCTGGCTGGTATTCACGGATTCACAGCGTGCCTTTTCTTTCTTATGTTTTATTTTGATCTCTTTCTCCCTCACTCTGTGTGCTTGTATATATTATGTTATTGAGTTTTTCCCTGCTAAAGTCTCATGTTTTCTTTGTAGCGGCTATGTTGACCAACGTCTACTGAAAATCAATGCCAAGGTATTCCATTCAAATAATTCAACAGTGTTCTGCAACATTTATTATTAATCTCCTCCTTCCTTCTCTTTCAATCTCTTATTCGTGTTGTTATTTTTATGCTTTCTTCTACCCCTTTTCCTCATCTTCACTCCTTTCTCATTTGTACGTGTTTATCTTTCTCATGGTGTGAGGTGTTATTCTTCCCCCTCCTGTCCTCGTATTCATGCTCTTTCTTCATTTCCCTGATTTATTATAACTTGGTGATATGAATTTCTTGCTTGCAGTGGAGTATTCTCCATTGATAATTGGAAGGGATGTTTCCATGGCATTTTCAGGAAAATCGTTCTTGTCACACAAATGGTATAACCAGCCTGTCACAGTATGTGATGCCACTTTTTACTAACTGATTTATATGAAATGCTTTTTAATGGAGAGATGGTTAATTTATTAATTTCAGATTTGTGTTTGCCTTTTCGAATTTGTCTCTGTTCTTTTATGCTTTGATATAAATCTTGAATGCCTGTATATATAGGATTTAACAATTGGTCTTATTCTTAATTCTGTAATATGGGCACCAATCCACTAGAATTTGCATAATAAGCCTTAACTTTTTAGCCATGTGTAAGGATTGTAGATAGGAAGAAGTGACTCCTGACGGGGAAGCCAATTTGGTATGTTTTGCTCCATTTGCATAGTATTCTACTGTTGTTTTGGGGGTTATGAATCTTATTTCTTTTCCGCTAAATTCTCAGGGATCTAATGATAAGCAGTCAGCTGTTCACGGTTCTGTTTCTACTGTAATATCAGTTCTCAAGGATCCTGTAAGAAGCTGTCCTCACTTCAAGGTTTGCTCCACTCTGCGAATATCGACTTCGTTTATACAATTTGGTTTGCCTCAATTAAGCTCCACTCTGGCCTGGAGTTGCAACCATGGTGGTGGCTTCGTCTCTTCTCACTATGGATCTGGTATTCACTAATTTAGATTTGAGAGTGTGCCTTTTTCTTTCTTTCGTATGTTTAATTTTGATCTCTTTTTTTTTTTTCCCTCACTTTGTGCTTGTATATAAAATGTTATGGAGTTCTCTACTAAAGTCTCCTGTTTTCTTTGTAGCGGCTATGTCGACCAACGGCTACTGAAAATATCAGTTGCAACCTTGGTGGTGGTTTCATCTCTTCTCTCTATGGATCTGGTATTCACTGATTGAGATTTGAGAGTGTGCCTTTTCTTTCTTATGTTTAATTTTGATCTTTTTTTTTTCCCCTCACTCTGTGTGCTTGTATATAAAATGTTATTGAGTTTTTCTCTACTAAAGTCTCCTGTTTTCTTTGTAGCGACTATGTCGACCGACGGCTACTGAATATCAATGCCAAGGTATTACATTCATATAATTCAACAGTGTGCTGCTATAAAAAAAAAGAAAAAGAAATAACAGTAACTTTATTACTCAAAAATATTTCCCTGATTTATTATAACTTTATTACATTCATATAATTCAACAGTGTGCTGCTATAAAAAAAGAAAAAGAAATAACAGTAACTTTATTACTCAAAAATATTTCCCTGATTTATTATAACTTGGCGGTATGAATTTCTTGCTTGCAGTGGAATGTTCTCCATCAAATCCCAGAATTATAACTGGAATGGATGTTTCCCATGGCATTTTCAGGAATTCATTCTTTTCACACAAATAGTATAACCAGCCTGTCGCAGTATGTGAAGCCACTATTGACTAACTGATTTATTTGAAAAGCTTTTTAATGGAGAGATGGTTATTTTATTAATTTCAGCTTTGTGTTGTCTCTTCTGTTCTTTTATGCTTTGAAATAAATCTTGAATGCCTGTATATATAGGATTTCACAATTGGTCTGATTCTAAATTCTATAATATGGGCACCGATGCCTTGGAATTTGCATAATAAGCCTTAACTTTTGAGCGATGTTGTTGATAGGAAGAAGTAACTCCTGACGGGGAAGCCAATTTGGTATGTTTTGATCCATCTGCATAGTATTCTACTGTTGTTTTGGGGGTTATGATTCTTTTTACATTTCGCTAACTTCTCAGGGATCCTGTGAGATGCTGTCCTCACTCCAAGGTTTGCTCCACTCTGTGAATATCAATTTCGTTTATACTTTTGGTTTGCCTCAATTAAGTTTCACTGACTGCTGGGATTATTGAACGGGATCATGCACCCCTCAGCCACGAAAAATAACTTCTCAGAAAATAGCCCAACGAACTGATGCTAATTGCTAAGAAGCACCAGACAGCAAAACAATAGCAAGTATGATCTCAAACCCCTCTGCATTGAAGTCAAAATCTGAATCACAAGTGAAATGCACCCCTCAGCCACCAAAAATAACTTCTCAGAAAACAGCCCAACGAACTTATGCTAATTGCTAAGAAGCACCAGACAGCAAAACAATAGCAAGTGATGATCTCAAACCCCTCTGCATTGAAGTCAAAATCTGAATCACAAGTGAAATGCATTAATCCAGCTAGTGCAAGAAGGTCGATATCTCTCTTTTAGTTTCCATATTTGTCTAGTTTTGTTCTATATCTCTTTATCTTTTGTGCTGGAATCTGTGTAATATGTGTCTTATCAATTATTGATTCACAGGAACACATATGAAAATTACATCTGAAATTTCCAATTTTGCTCATGAAAATCAAGCTATAAAGAGGCAAAAACTTGAAGAGGGGAAAGCTAGATAGGTGAGTCATTTATTGACTAAAAATTTTTACCTTTGTGTATCATTTTGCACATATTTTTAATCTGATCTCCTCTATTTGTTCTCACTTTTGCTTATGTCCTTAGCATCAAACCCCAAACTTTGCTCCATAAAACAAGACCTGGGAAATCTACCCGCAACTTGTACACTTCAACTGCTAAAACGCGTACAGAAGACAGAATGGTTAGTATGCATTTTTATGTCTTGCACATTTCATTTATGGACATTAATTTTTGAATCGAATACGTTTCGAAAATTTCTATTTCAGATTTGTGTTCGAGAACCAGCAGCCCCATTTATTTCAATGGCAGAAATGATGAAGACGTTCGAATATAGTACAAGGGAGATGTCAATGCCACGCTTGAATTGTTCCATGTCACATATAAATACAAATAACTTGCTTAAAATTTCTATTAATTTTCTAGTACATTTTTTTTTTTCAAATTTTAACTATTTTTCAGGATGGTATGGCTGGAATCAGTGCAGAGGAAATGAGGAATCCTATAAGTTTACACTGACAAGGCCCAAGGAACTTGAACTTGAAACAGCTCAACGTTACCGTCCAGTAAAACTTAAGAGCTCAGCTATGTTGGAAGAAGAAATGATGGCAAAATTCCCCAAGTTTAAGGCTCGTCCTCTAAATAAGAAGGTACCTCCATTTTGAGTGACCGCATTATTTTCCTGAGTGTATACATCTTGCCTTAGTTTAAGAGACTGTTTTAGTTAGTATTCATGTGCTTTTTGTTTATTCCATGTATTAATGTCACTTTCGTTAAGAGTGTTCTTTATTGTCGCTTCGAATCCTTTCCCTTCTCCCTCAGAACCTTTTCAGCTTATTCCATCTCTTATTCCGTCTTGTTATTTCATTCTGCTTTTTATCCCTCATCTAACTAACCTTCTCATTTGTGCGTGTTTATCTTTCTCTTTTTTTCTTTTTTCTTCATTTTCTGTTTTATTCGTTATCTTCTACTTCAAAATTTTCATTCTTCCTCGTTTCGCCTTTCTCCTCATTTCATAATCTACTACTACTCTTACTCTCTTTTTCTTCTCCCTTTCATTCTAATATTTATCATGTTCTTTCTTTTTATTCTTTCCCCCCTTTTTTTGTTCTTAATTTTCTTCTCCTCTTTCCCATCTTCCTTAATCGTTTCTCTCTTTCTTTCCTTTTTTTTTTTCCTTCATGTTCTCCATCCTTTCTTACTCACCCACTCTAATTCCCATCCCTTCTCGTTTTTTCTTTGTTGGCCTTCTCTCTCTCTCTATCTCTCTCTCTCTCTCTCTATATATATATATAATTTTAATCTTATTCTCCAAATGCCTTTTGTCACTATTTTCGTCTTTTTGTTTATCTTCCCCTTATTTCTCCTTTTATCCTCCTCCATTCGTTTTCTCTCTCTTATCCTCATCTACCTTCTTTCTCTTTATTCTTTTCATTAAAGTGTAATGTTTATCTTTCTCTCCATTTTGACACTCATTCTTCAATTTCCATATTCCTTCAACTTCTCTTTTTCTGTCTTTTTGTTCTCCTCCTTGTCCGTGTATTAATTCTCTTGCTTCTTGCTTCTTACTTCTTTATCTTCTTCTTCTTCTCTTTCTCATCTTCCTCTCATTTTCTTCTTTTTTTCCCTTCTCTTTCTTTCATGTTTTCCATCCTTTCCTTAAATAATTCTCATACTTCTTTTCCCTTCCTCGCATGTTCTCATAATTTTTATAATTCTCTTTCTATTCATCATTTTCATCCTTATTTTTTCCTTCCACCTATCTTCCAATTTCGTTTTTCTGTATCTACACTTTGTTCTTCTCATCTTTCTCTTTTTTATTATGCATAATTCTCTATGTCCTTCTTTTTTCTTATTTTCCTTATATTTTTTCTTCTTTTTGTTTTCCCCTTTTATTTTCCCACCTTTTCCCCTTTTATCTTTAATTTTTATCCTCTCATTTGTCTACTACTATTTTTTCTTCTCCTTTTCTCTTTTTCACCTATCTTTCTCTCCATTTTGACACTCATTCTTCATTTTCCATATTCCTTCGACTTCTCTTTTTCTGTGTTTTTCTCCCTATTTTTCTTATTGCTCTTTCTCCTCGTTTTTTTAACCTACTGCTGCTCTCTTTTTCTTCTTCTCCTTGTCTTTGTATTAATTCTCTTTCTTCTTACGTCTTTATCTTCTTTCTTTTCTTCTTCTTCTCTTTATCATCTTCCTCTCATTTTCTTCTTTTTTTCCCTTCTTTTTCTTTCATGTTCTCCATCCTCTCCTAAAATAATTCTCATACTTCTTTTTCCTTCCTCTCATGTTCTCATAATCTTTATAATTCTCTCTTTCTATTATTGTCCTCGTCACCTTTCCATATCTTCTTTTAGTTCATTCCTTATTATTATTTATTCATCCTTTTCATCCCTATTTTTTCCTTCCACTTATCTTCCCATTTCATTTTTCTTTATCTACACTTTCTTCTTCTCATCTTTCTCTTTTTTATTATGCATTATTCTCTATGTCCTCCTTTTTTCTTATTTTCCTTATATTTTTTCTTCTTTTTGTTTTCCCCTTCTATTTTTCCACCTTTTCCCTTTTTATCTTTAATTTTTATCCTCTCCTTTCCTTCTCATTCTCAGCTTTCTACCTCTTGTCCTCATCTAAATTCCCTTCTAGTTGTGCATATTTGTCTTCCTCATGGTGTGAGGTATTATTTTCTCCATCTTGTCCACGTATTCATTCTTTTTCTTCTTTTGTCTTCATGTTCTCCATCTTTTCTTAAAATAATTCTCATACTTTTTTCCCCTATTACTCTTATAATATAATTCTTTTTAGAGTTTATTACCGAAATGGTCCCTCGACTATTGTGAAATTACCAATTTAGTCCTCGACAATTTTTCTTACCCAATTAAGTCATCGACTTTAAAAATGTTAACCATTTTGGTCCTCCGTTAAATCAGCCGTTAGAAGTCCGTTAAATTGGAGGGCATTGATGGAATTTTGCAAAATATCTACTTTGATGGTCTCTTGTTCCAGAAGTTGGGCATCACAAAAGGACAGACTAAGATCCCCAACCAAATTCTTGATCCGTTTTCGTCGAGAAGTTTCTGCTTGAACGCAAGGATCTTAGGAAACATGAGCAGCAGTAGCGGCGGTGGGAGTGGTCATTATTATGACTATATGCCAGATCAGGTTCAGAGATATGTGCAGAGAGATGAGTTTGTGAGTGTCCATGGCCTTCCTAGTCGGTACAACTGGAACAGATCGCAGCCTGGCTGCCTGGATTTCCTCGCTCTCCTTCGGTTGAAGAACCTGGTAATCAGTACAACTGGAACATAAAGCAACCTGGATTTTATCACTCTCAGCTAGAAGAGCCTGCTAATCAGTACAACTAGAACAAAATTCAAACCAGATTACCTCACTGGGAAGAGCCTTCAGTAAGTCCCATCATTCACCTCTATGTATGTTTTGCTCGTGAATTCAACCTTGTACCCAATCTTCTACCTCTAACCTCGTACCCCATATTCTGCCTCTGACCTCATACCCAATCTTCTGCAAAAAACCACTCAATCTACCATCTCTATTCATGAATTCAATCCAGATTTTATCAATTAAAGGCTTCACTAGATTCTACTCTTGCCCTAGCAATACTCGGCCTAGACTTCCTGCTTGTTGCCGAATCCAACGCCACAAAGCTCCCAATCGGAGCACACAATTTTTCCATAATTCGACAATCAAATAATTTATTTATTTTTTTCGAGCATCACGTCTGCAAGTGGAAATACAAAAATCAAACACCATCCAAAGATGAGATTCATCTTTATATTTGGAATCAAAAGATAAATAATGCTCACTGTTGGAAAAAAATCCAGACCTGGGTATTCTTTCCAACACAGGAACATATCCATCAGCAGTAACCACACGAAGAGCTTCATAAGGATACCTGAAAGGGAAAGGAGTAATAAACACTTGCATGAATATACAATCAAATAAGTGAATCGGAAGATTAGGGAGCAAGATCCATACCATTGCAATCGATGATCTATCTCTGTACTCACTGGAGACCACCGTCTAAATCGCACCACCCGATCGTCAATGCGAATCCGGTTTCTCGCCAAAATTGTGTCGCAATCTGCTTCCTGCTCACATCGTCTCGACCGGATTGACGAAGAAGGAAAGCTTTAATAAATATAATATATGAAATTACCTTTTTATCCTTAAAATTAATAGCTTATAGATGGAATTTGGACGGAGGACCAAAATGGTTAACATTTTCAAAGTCGAGGACTTAATTGGGTAAAAAAAATTGTCGAGGACTAAATTGGTAATTTCACAATAGTCGAGGGACCATTTCGGTAATAAACTCTTCTTTTTATTATTATTCTCATCCTCCTTCTTTATCTTCTTTTAGTTCATTCTTTATTAATCATCCCATCTTTTTTATCATTTCACCCCTATATTTCTTTCTTCCACCTATCTTCCATTTCATTCTTCTTTGTCTACTACTATTTTTGCATCTCCTTTTTCTCTTTTTCACCTATCTTTCTCTCTATGTTGACACTCATTCTTCATTTTCCATATTCCTTCAACTTCTTTTTTTCTGTCTTTTTCTTCCTATTTTTCTTATTGCTCTTTCTCCTCCTTTTTTTAACCTACTGCTGCTCTCTTTTTCTTCTCCTCCTTGTCCTTGTATTAATTCTCTTTCTTCTTACTTCTTTTTCATCTTCCTTTTCATCTTCTTCTCTTTCTCATCTTCCTCTCATTTTCTTCTTTTTTTCCCTTCTTTTTCTTTCATGTTCTCCTTCCTTTCCTAAAATAATTCTCATACTTCTTTTCTCTTACTCTCATGTTCTCATAATTTTTATAATTCTCTCTTTCTATAATTATCTTCGTCACCTTTCTTTATCTTCTATTAGTTCATTCCTTATTGTTATCTATTCATCCTTTTCATCCCTATTTTTTCCTTCCACCTATCTTCCCATTTCATTTGTCTTTATCTACACTTTCTTCTTCTCATCTTTTTCTTTTTTATTATGCATTATTCTCTATGTCATCCTTTTTTCTTATTTTGCTTATATTTTTTCTTCTTTTTGTTTTCCCCTTCTATTTATCCTTAATTTTTATCCTCTCCTCATTCTCCAAAGTCTCTTCGTCTTTTTATTAATCTTCCGTTTCCTTCTCCTTCCATCTCTTATTTGTCTTGTTATTTTTCAGCTTTCTTCCTCTTGTCCTCATCTAAATTTCCTTCTAGTTGTGCATGTTTATCTTTCTCATGGTGTGAGGTATTATTTTTCTCTATCTTGTCCCCGTATTCATTCTCTTTCTTCTTTTGTCTTCATGTTCTCCATCCTTTCTTAAAATAATTCTCATACTTTTTTTCCCTTCATTACTCTTATTATTCTTTTTATTATTATTCTCATCCTCCTTCTAAATAAGAAGGTACCTCCATTTTGAATAACCGCATTATTTTCCTGAGAGTGTATACATCTTGCCTTAGTTTAAAAGACTGCTTTAGTATTCATGTGCTTTTTGTTTATTCCATGTGTTAATTTTATTTTTATTATTTTTTCGGCTTTTTACCCCTCATCTAACTTCCCTTCTCATTTGTGCGTGTTTATCTTTCTCTTTTTCTTTTTTCTTCATTGTCTGTTTTATTCATTGTCTTCTACTTCAAAATATTCATTCTTCCTCTTTTCGCCTTTCTCCTCATTTCATTCTTCATTGTCTTTTTTTGTTCTTAATTTTCTTCTTCTCTTTCCCATCTTTCTTAATCATTTCTCTCTTTCTTTCCTTCTTTTTCCTTCGTGTTCTCCATCTTTTCTTACTCATCAACTCTAATTATCCCTTCTCGTTTTTTCTTTGTTGACTTTCTTTCTCTCTCTCTATCTCCATCTATATATATATATATATATATATATATATATATATATATATATATATATATATATATATATATATATATATATTAATTTTTATCTTATTTTGCAAACTCTTTCTCACTCTTTTCATTTTCTTTGTTTATCTTCCTCTTCTTTCTCCTTTTATATCTTCCTCCATTCGTTTTCTTTCTCTTATCCTCATCACCTTCTTTCTTTTAATGTTTATCTTCTCCATTTTGACACTCATTCTTCATTTTCCATATTCCTTCAATTTCTCTTTTTCTTTGTCTTTTCTTCTTATTTTTCTTATTGCTCTTTTTCCTCGTTTTAATCTACTGTTGTTCTCTTTTTCTTCTCCTCCTTGTCCTTGTATTAATTCGCTTTCTTCTCACTTCTTTATCTTCTTCATTTTATTCTTCTTCTCTTTCTCATCTTCCTCTCATTTTCTTCGTTTTTCCCTTTTTTCTTTCATGTTCTCCATCCTTCCCTAAAATAATTCTCATACTTCTTTTCCCTTCCTCTTATGTTCTCTTAACTTTTATAATTCTCTCTTTCTATTATTATCCTTGTCACCTTTCTTTATCTTCTTTTAGTTCATTCCTTATTGTTATCTATACATCCTCTTCATCCCTATTTTTTCCTTCCACCTATCTTCCCATTTCATTTTTCTTTATCTACTCTTTCTTCTTCTCATCTTTCTCTTTTTTATTTCGCATTATTCTCTGTGTCCATCTTTTTTCTTATTTTCCTTATATTTTTTCTTCTTTATGTTTTCCCCTTCTATTTTCCACCTTTTTTCCTTTTATCTTTAATTTTTATCCTCTACTTTCCTTCTCATTCTCCAAAGTCTCTTCGTCTTTTTATTAATCTTCCCTTGCCTTCTCTGTCCATCTGTTGTTTGTCTTGTTATTTTTTCAGCTTTCTACCTCTTGTCCTCATCTAAATTCCCTTCTAGTTGTGTATGTTTATCTTTCACATGGTGTGAGGTATTATTTTTCTCCATCTTTGTCCTTGTATTCCTTCTCTATCTTCTTTTGTCTTCATGTTCTCCATCCTTTCTTAAAATAATGCTCATACTTTTTTTCCATTCATTACTCTTATAATTCTTTTGAATATTATTCTCATCCTCCTTTATCGTCTTTTAGTTTATTCCTTATTAATCTTTCCATCTTTTTCATTATTTCACACCTATTTTTCTTCCTTCCACCTATCTTCCATATCATTCTTCTTTGTCTACTCCTATTTTTTCGTCTCCTCTTTCTCTTTTTCGTTCACAGATCCTAACTCTTTCTTATTTTCTTCCTATTTTTTCTTCTTTTCCTTTTACCCTTCTATTATTCTATATATCTTTGATTTTCTTCACACTTTTCCTTCTCATTCTCCAAATTTTCTTGACTCTCATCATCTTCGTCTTTTTATTTCTCTTCCCCTTCCTCTCATTCCGTCCTATTATTTTTCTGCTTTTTATCTCTCATCTAACTTCCCTTCTCATTTGTACATGTTTATCTCTCTTTTCATTTTGACCCTTGTTTCTTTTTCACTTTCTCTCGTTTTTTTTTCTTCATCGTCTCATTTTTCATTATCTTTTACTTCAAAATTTTCATTATTCCTCTTTTCGCCTCTCTACCCATTTCTCTTTTTCTTTTCCTTTTTGTTCTAATACATCATGTTATTTCTTTTTTTTCTACCCTCCCTTTCTCTCTTCTTAATTTTTATCATCTCTTTTCCTTCTTATTGTCCAAACTCATTTTCTCACTCTCTCATCTTTTTGTTTCTCTTTCCTGCCTTTCTCCTTTTATCATCATCCTTTTGCTTTCTCTCTCTTATCTTCGTCCACTTTTTTATTTTTCTTCTCTTTATTCTTTTCATTAAAGTGTAATTTTTATCGTTTTCTCCGTTATGACCCTCGTTCTTCATTTTTCATGTTCCTTCATTTTCTCTTTTCTCCTTGTCTACTGCTACTCTTTTTTTCTTCTCTTTCTTGTTCTCATATTCATTCTCTTTTTGCTTATTATATCCCATCTTCTCTTCTTCCTTTTCTTCTTCTTCTCTTTCTCATCTCACTCACATTTTCTCTCAAATTTCCTTCATTTTTCTCTTCCTTTTCATTCTTTAATTTTAAAAATGATTTTCATGTGTTCTTTAGTTTATAAAAATGATTATATAGTTTGCTCTTTTGTTTAAAAATGATTCTCAATTTTAAAAAAGGATACACCCGAATTTGTGTCTAAAGTTGTTGATATTCTTGCTCAATTCCTTGGAGCAGGTAATTTTTCTGTTTCATAACCTATGAATTATTGCTTGCCTAAAGTTGTTGACATTCTTGCTCAATTCCTTAGACTTTAGTTGAAAATGTGGAGCGCGATGCTGTACAGAAGGCTCTTATCATAGAGCTGAGAGCAGTTTGTAATATGTAAATCATTCCGTGAGGTGATTGTGGAGCGGTTGCCAAACCTAGATTTGAGGTTTAGGAGGGGCCGAGGGGGGCTTGGGTAGGTTTTTAACATATGTAAAAGTCTTCTCCTTCAATAAATACCCAATCACCTTTTTGTGTTTTGGTGTCTGTTCTTTTGTCCAACTCGTGTCAGTGACCTGATAGATACAAGACATATTTAGTGTTTGGCCATTTGCAGAACTTTAATTTTGTGTACCAAATTATTTATTTTCCCTCCATTGTAGGGGAAATCTGCATCTTATGTTCTTCCCCCCCCCCCCCCCCCCCCCCCCCCCTAAATCCCCAAAGCAAAGGAGAAAATTGGCGGCTAAAGATTTGGTTTTGCCGTGTTTGGTGGTGATTTTAGGCTCCACTCAGCTCATTCATTGGTAGTGGATTTGCTGAGGTATTCAAGTTCTTAACTTTTTTCCTTTTTTTTGCTTTCCTTTTCCCCTATCACCTATAATAGGTTAGATTCTAAAAACACAGTGGGTCATGGGTGTAATGCCGCAGATGTGGGAGGGCCTTATACAGAAGACTAAGGATGGAGGCTTGGATGTTATTGATACCTATGTGTTCTGGAACCTCCATGAACATTCACCTGGCAATGTGTTGTTAGTTCTTCATTTCCACCTTTTCCTGAACTAATGTGGTTTATTTTCTGTTTTTTTTTTTTTTTATGGTAAGAGTACTGAGATAATTCCTCTAAGCTTATTTCTTTGAATGCTTGTTTCTATTTGTCACTTTCGATTTTCCATTTTAACTAATCACATTTTCTTCCTTGGTAAATAGGTTTGCTTAGGCAGCCAAAGTTATGACCATTTGATGGAACTTCATAAGGCGATTACGTTAAGTGAGAGAGCTTTAGTTAATGCAGATCCGACTGTTACGCCGTTGGGAAACTATGAACAGGTAATTCCTATTTCCAAGTGATTTCTGAGAAAGTGTTGGCTCTATGGTAATATGCTTTTTGTCATCAAGTCACCATCCGCACCCACCCCCGTCCCCGTGGCCAATAAGATCGGCACGATAAAATATTAGTGTCTATTTTTTTGCTTCAGCTGTCTATCAAAGAAAAGTTTTTTGATAACTATAATGTTACAAATTCAATTCTTAGCGGGAGCGGCCTGTATTGACCTTCTTGGTTTAAGTTGGTTAGCTATGGTCAATCTAGGCTGGTTTACCCTCAGGTAGTAGCTGCGTGTTTCCCTCGTCACTTCAAAAAAAAATAAAGTTTCTGCTATGTGGAGTTAACATGTGTTTTATTCACGTGTTCAAATGTCTTCATTTCTAGGCACATGTATTTTCTTCCATGTCTGGTGGCTGTGCGTCTTTTCTCGCAAATTTCCATTTGAATTCACCTGCCACAGTGACATTCAATCAGAGGCACTATGAACTGCCACCTTGGTCAATTAGTATTCTTTCAGATTGCAAAACTGCTGTCTTTAATTGTTGGCCTTTACTTACAGATCTTATGTCTTTTAGGAATTAGGAGAACAATATCTATTTTCCCTCTATACAGTTGCTATACCTTCATGTTTGTATCGGGATACTAACATTCTCATTGAAACTTCCAATATCTGATTTTCGTCTCAAAAATAAATGGTTCAGAGAAAGAATGAAGAAATAAACTTTACATATATTGAGTGCTTGTTGTATATGCATTTTGCCATCTGGTTCATAAGGTAAGAATCAAGCTTTTGCGCCTTTTTGTGCTGCGCTTTATATGTGTAGTCAAATGAGTTTAGGTTCTGTTAATTTATTATTTTACAGACTCCTAAATCCTAATGCAACAAATAGTCTTTTATTTTATAGGGCTAGATTCTATGTTTGATTGCTCAATTAATTACAATAGGTTGGTTTGGAAAATAACAAGTATTCTTATAAGTTTTTTTAAAAAAAAAAAAAATCAAGTATTATTTTTAGTTTTAAAAATGATTTTTTCAAGGATTCTTTTTAGTTTTAAAAATGATTTTTAAAGTATTTTTTTTATTTTTTAAAAATTAATTTTCAAGTATTCTTTTTAGTTTTAAAATGTTAAAATGATTTTCAAGCGTTCTTTTTAGTTTTAAAAATGATTTTCAAGTGTGCTCTCTTGTTTTAAAAATGATTTTCATGTGTGCTATTGTTTAAAAATGATTTTCAAGTATTCTTTTTGTTTTAAAAATGATTTTTAAGTGTTCTCTAGTTTAGCAAAGATTTTCAAGTATTCTTTTTTTTTAAATGATTTACAAGTGTTCTTTAATTTTTAAAATGATTTTCAAGTGTTCTCTTGTTTAAAATTGATTTTAAAGTGTGGTTTTAGTATAAAAAAGATTTTGAAGTGTTCTTTAGTTTTAAAAATGATTTTCAAATTTAAAAAATGACACACCAGAATATGTGCCTAAAATTGTTGATATTCTTGCTCAATTTCTTGGAGCAGGTAATTTTCTGTTTCATAACCTATGAATTATTGCTTGCCTAAAGATGATGTTCTTGCTCAATGTACATTAATGCCTCTATTCTTGTTCACGTTGACTTGCTTTGCCTCTCAATGCAAGGGTTTGTTTAGAAAATTGTCCAAATGATGATGAATGAAAGGCTGTTTCAGTCACGGGGTGGTCCCATCATTCTCTCTCAGGTAAGGTTTCCATATTTAGCGTAATTTGGTTGCTACCAAATTTACATTCCCGGGATTTAATAGGATGAGATAAAATGATAAATGTCAAGAATTCTTGACATTTATGCTGTTCTTTAACACATAGTTCAGTCATTATAAACAATTTGGAATCGTATCCACCTTGCAAGGTGGACCCGGTTCCACAGCATAATGATTGTCTTGCAATCGTTATATCCTACACCACGGCGCGCGTAGCACTGTGCGCCGCGCGCCTCCCAAAACGACGTCGTTTTGGGAGGCGCGGTACGAAGTTGCTGTGATTATGTGTATTTGTTCACACAATTATGTGTATTTGTTCACACAATTATGTGTATTTGTTCATACAGTTATGTACATTTTTATACAATTATGTACATCCGAATCAAAAAATTTATGTGTATTATGTTAAGAGTTGATGTGTATTACGTTAAAAGTTTATGTTTATTATGTATTGTGTATTATCTTTTAAAAAGAGTATGTATATTTTGTTATATAATTATGTACATTCATGTATACAATTATGTGTATTCTAGTATAACATTATGTACATTTTTGAACAACGAGTTTTTTTTAAAGAAAAAATTGCTGCCATTCACTGGGGCGGAAAATTTCAAAAAAAATAAATAAATTAAAACGACGTCATTTTGCATCTGGGCGCACACTGTAACGCGCGCCGTGGTGTAGGATATAAATTGCCATTGTCTTGACAGAGATAAGATATTAGGGCAAGAAAAAATGTGCTTTTGGGCCTTAGAAAAAAATATAAAATGGACCATGTCTTAACTTCTTAATTAAAAATGGTGTTTGGGCCATAGAAAAAATTGATCCGTGTCTTAACAACTTAATATTGTTAATTACTCATTATATATATATATATATATATATATATATTGTTAATTACTCATTATATATATATATATAATTAAATATTTCAAATAGATTAGATGAAATACAATGTTAATTCAATTTATAGTTTTTTGCTATATATTTTTAATATTTTTATTATTGGGCTAAATTAATGTTGTACCATGCACGGATGCTATATTACGGTGGATATGCATTGGACGTGTTTTTTTTCATCTTTTTTTTTTTAAAGAAAAAATCATATTAAATATCATTAATTACTGATTGCTCTGATTATGCTATATTGTGATATATATGAGTAATAATAGCAATAGGAAAAACATTACAGCCATGGCATGTTTCGGATTTGGCTCATGTTTTCTTGATGCCTTTGTCACCTTCTTTGCCACAACATTCGTAAGCCCAGTTGGTGGTATTCAGATATGTGGACGCGCCGCTACGACCCTCGGTTTCTGTTCTGGGTCATCTTTATCTTATCATTTTCTTTTTCTTTGTACTATGTATTTTACAGAAACCAGATGCACGCAGCTCTATACTAGCCCAAAGACTTGTGTCAACACCCCAGCAAATTCATTATTATTTACGTTAGTTTGTGTTTTTCAAGGTTATAGTTTCTCGATCTTGATTTCATGCTCAACATAAGCAATCGTTATATCGTGCACTATTGTGCGCCGCCTTACCCAAAATGATATCGTTTTGGTGCATTGTCAAAAAAAAAAAAAAAAAAAATCTTTGTTTCAAATACACAAACTCATAATAGAGTATACAGAAATTCATAACTAAATGCACATCTAACATGATACATAATATACAGAAACTCTTAACTAAAGACACAAAAACTCTTAACTGAATACATAGAAACTCATAACACAATACACAGAAACTTTTAACTGAATACACATAATGGGATTTGGGACGTTTGGACGGGCGGAATGACATTAGCAATTGAAACACGCGCGTTTTGTGCATGAGCAGACATTGTTATGTGCATCGTGATGCACGATATATATTGCCCTACGGCTCCTCAGAAGTCAAAAATAAATGTAAGGACTCTTCCATATTATTGATATGGTTGTCGGATAGAGTCAAAAAAGAAATATTCTTCGGTCCCAAATTATACCATTTGAATTCTGTCTGCAATAAACGCTGGTTTTTCGATCAAGTTTTGAATGACTTTCTAGTCAGATCGTTCCTGCGTTTCGAACATAAGCTGTTAACGCATAGTCATGAGCGTGGCCATGGGTAGGGGTGTAAACAAATCGAATCGAGTCCTCACTATTCGATTCGAATTCGACTATATATTCGAATATTCGTATTCGTTTAATATTCGAATCTCAAATTTGATTCGTATTCGATTCGACCAATTTATTCGAATATATTCGATTTGACTCGAATATTCGAATTCGAAATGCCTAATTTAATTTTTTACAAAATTCTTCAATAAATTAAGATAAAATGTAATAAAAATTTATATTTAAATAGCATAAAATATTCGAATACTATTCGAATCGAATACACTCTAATTTGTATTCGTATTCGAAAAATATTCGAATAAGAAAAAAGTATTCGAATTCGGATTCGTATTCGAAATATTCGAATTCGAATCACGAATCGAATTTTTTTTATTTGATTTGTTTACACCCCTAGCCATGGGTCTATGGGAGAACAATTTGAATTGTTTGTGTAATAAATCTCAGGATTATTGGTTTTGTGATTGATTAGGTTGTTAGTGGATGCAAAATATAAAATAAAGAAATGCGGTATGTTTTATTTAATGGAAATAAAATTATGGACATATTGAGTTGTGAGTCAGACTCCACTACTCCTCACCATAGATGTACAAGGTAAGGGTGAACATTTCAGTTCGGGTTATTTGAAACGAGTCGAGTCAAATAGTTAGATTTTAGTTTATTATTATATAAAAATCAATTGGTTTTATATTTTATAAATTGAATGATTTCGGTTTAGATTTTAATTACTTGTGTCAAAAAAGTGATTCACTAATAAATTTTTTCTTCTGTAGTTAGTAGAGAGTTGAGGTTGGAGTGTAAGGATAAGTTGAGTGAGAAATGGATAATTTCTTCTTCTTCATTGCTTGCCCCTCTTGGATTGTGTGGCAAATTGATCAAGTTGGTGACTTGGGCAACTGATGTACAAGTAGGAAGCAGGAATAAATATTTATCAACAATTTTACTTTTGAGTCAACCACAGCCAAGTTGGTAGGGCAGTTGATTTGATAAGTTCATCAGGTAATTGTCTATTGGTCTCTAATTTAGTTTACCTCCTTATATAATCTTTTGCCGGCTAAAATCTCAACTTCATATTATGCACATTTTCAAATAGCAACTGCAAACTTTCTCATAAATCAAAAGCTATTTTTGCTTTCTTTCTTTTTTTTTTTTTTTTTTTTTTTTTTTTTTTACTTCAAGTGTGTTCTTTTATCAAATCAATTATTATGGAACATGTGATTTACCTCATCCACCCCCATATGTGATTTACCTCATCCACCACCTAAGAAAACAGAGAGTTAAAGCAAAAGTAGAGATCCATATGAATCGAGGTAATAGGATTAGGTTCAAGGCTTCCTCCCCACGGTTTTGACTACCAACTATTTTAATTGCAACCTCTACAGTTGACCTCGTACTCTCCAAGATACCTGATTCTAGGATTAATCATCTATTCATTGATCCAAGGGTCTACATTGTCCGGCAAGAACAAGCTGTGATTTGACTTCTCTTAAGTACCTATAAATAGCCTAAACCAAGCTGTCTGATAGCACACAAACAGAAAGAGTTGAAATAAGAAGTGCCAACAATGGAGTCAAAAATGCATTTCCTAGAGAGACAGATGAAGAGCAACATGCAAAAGTTGTACTCATACGCATTATTGGGAATGCTTGCATATTTCACAGTGAGGTTATGCATACCAGGCCATCCATGGAAGATAGAGCAAATAATGAGAAATCAACTTCGGGATGCCTTTGTTACCTCGGCTGTTAAGTTTTTCAACTTCTTCGTTGCCAAATTAGTCGTGTTCAGATACGTTGCGCCCCTGCAACCAATGCTTTCTGTTATGTCGTGGCTATTCTGGATCGTCTTCACTCTCTCGGTTTCTACTTTGTACTCTTGAGTTTTCATCTTGTTGAAAACTCGAATGTCCCCTTTTGCTTTGCTTTCCCTGTAAATGAATCTTCAAGGCCAAAACATTAAACACTTTGTATTATGAACATTAAAAAGATGTATCCTTTGAACAGATGATCAAAACAAGAACAGATTGAAACATACATCCAGCATTTCAAGCATCCATGAATCTTTTAAAAGAAGCAAAAATTGAAAATGTGGGATAAAATTTACCATATCTCAGTTGTATCAAGGAAAGAAGGTTCATATGTAGTCACTGTTACATAAAAGTACACGAGAAAATAAGAAGGGCACTTTAAATTTATCGGAGCTTTTGACCATCAAGCCATTTGAGCGATGGCATTAGCTCAGACAGCAACAACTTTAACTTTTCATCAGAAACAGCATTTCCCGCAATATCTAGTTGTATCAAATTCAGATGCTTAAAGACTAAGAATGCTTCCCAGTAATCAGTCGCATTGACAGCATCAGTTGAAAATTGCTCGATGTTCCAAGCACTTCCATTACTGTGGCACAGCGCAGAAGAACACAGGTACCTTCTTGTGTCAATTGAGTGCGCACCGATCTCATTGGATGAGATGTCCAATACTTTTAGCGATCTTAGCTACCTTAAAGGCTCCAAAGCAGTGACACTGCAAAGTAAGTTCTGGCTTAGATTTAAACAAGAGAGTGGCTGCATTGCCTCCATGCCTGCACCAAAATTCATAAAACATGGTATTAATATCATTTTCAATTTAAACATTGAGAAAGAACAAGCATTGTTTCCTGCTACACCTTACGCCATAAATTGATGAAAAGAAGGCATAAAACAACATGCCACGAGTTCTAAGTAAGAACTGGAGTTTTGTACCTTCAATTGACCGAAGTTGGTTGCAGCTAAGATCTAGGATCTGGACCACTAAAGTTTTTCGACACACCCAACTCGAGAAAGTGAGAGGTTATTTAGCCGCAGACATGAATAATTATAAATGATTGAAGAAGATGGTTCTCGATATGACGATATTGATGGCAGCGTTCCAACAAAGACTCTTGATTGGAGAATAACTGCAAAAGGACATTATGAAGATAAACTCAACACTCTCTTTCGAAGATAATTTTTTTTTAAAAAAAAAATCCAATTTCTATATACTGTATCTCTTCAGAATCTCACTCAATTAGCCCTCATTGCAGTTCATTTGCCATGACAAACATCTGCTCAATAAAAAGCAGTTGATCATCAACTTTAGCCCCCACTCAATATGCCCTCCAGTAGAGAATGAGGGGAAGTGTTCTAGCATTAGACTTAGAACCGGCTAAAGGTGACAAAATAAAATTATCCAGCAAACCATCTCTTGTCAAATGAAGACTAGAGCCATGAGGTGGCCATGAAGAAACCAACAAAGTTGTTAACTTTACTGTCTGATCAAGAAGCCATAGATGATAAAACCAACCACTTTGATCATCTGGATCTGTAAAAAGAGCATGGCTAACGAACTCAAGCTCTTCTGTCAAAACATTCTCCTTGGGAGAATATCCTTTTACACTCTCCTTTAGCAAGCGAATCAGAAGAGCACTGTCAAAAGTCATTTGAACAAAAATTACGATAAGAAATCCTTTTTGGGGAGAGGTTGACACATAAATATTTATTTAACAGCATCCAGGAGAAAATTTTTTAAACAGCATCTAAGAATCAAACTGCTGCATTTTGATGGGATGCCAAATACGGATCTTGATGTATAGAATGTTATCAGTATCAAATACATTGTGTTATTTGGGGAAGAGAATCAGCTTGACTTTTGCCAAATTAACAAAAACGTCACTTATTTAGACGGTCAACTAATCAGATAATAAATAGAGGATTAAAATTGTCCTCGTCACAATAAGTGTCTATAAATTGACAACATTTTTTTATAAAAGATTAAAATTATCCATGCTATTATAAGCCTAGGATAAAAAAGAGAATTAACTATTTTTAAAAATATGTAAAAATTTAATTGTTCAATTTTGTTTCTCGAGAAATATATTTTAAATTTTGTTTAGATTAAAAATAATAATTTTGAAACCTAAAAAAGCTAACCGTAAAAAGTTGTAGCGTGCATTATAGTTAGCTAGACTTTGGCCCGTAAAAAATTGGCCTATAGGTTAATTTGGCTTATTTGACCACTATTAATTTTTTGATTTAGTTAAAATATCAATATAAGTGTTTGGTTAATTAGCTTTTTGCAACTCCAAAATGCTAAAATTCAAAAAGCTACTTCAAACAACTATTTCAATTAGCTTTTTTAGAAAAGAAATTATACCAAACAAATATCAGCTAATAACTAATTTATCAAATACTTTTCTACAACAGCTAATGTTATCAACAAGTTATACCATCTAATTAACACAATCAGCTAATAGCTAACAGTTATCAATAACAGCCATTTACCAAACATGGCCTTTATATTCTACTTTCCCCCTCGTGCTCCTAAAGTCATGCCCAAACGCGGCGTCTTGAATACTTCTAATTTCTAAATTAATAGGCGTATCCCATTCGAATGAGTCAGATTTTTAACTTGATGATTATAAAATTTCAAATTTGTTTTCACTAGAAACAATTTTGTTGGACTTCTCAGTTTGAGCAAGTTAACTATAAATAATCTAAGCTGATTAATTTTAATGTGATCTTTTCCCAGTTAAAGTCACAATGTGAGCTCTATCCATAATACATATGTAGCGGTTGTTAGTTTTATCTTAATTTTTTTTAACTTCTAAATTAATTAAAATATGTATTAACGTTTAATGATTGGTACTTGGACATAAGGATGTGCGTAAGACGGGTTCGGACGGCTCGAGTTCACAGATAGTCATCCCGAGCGGATATCGGATACACTATTTAAGCTCTTATCATTTTTTTTTTTTTACTTAAAACCGTGGATATACAGTTGATTTAATCTGCTGATATCCGTTAAAACCGTCGGATAATTCGATTTTGTTTATTTAATTAAAATAACCAATTTGACATTTTTTTAGAAGAAACATACAAACTTACAAACTAAAATATCATAAGCTATTACAAACTTACATTCATATAACTTAAGTACTTAACTACTTCAGTAGTTAGACACTTCACAGTCGAGACTTTATGGTCTAATGGCATCAACTAATCAAAGTTGAATTCTTAGATGAGAGGTTATGGGTTTGAGTCTAGTAGAGGTGATCACATTGCTTTATAGATGTGAGTTTTAAAATTTCTTTTATTTAATTTTTTTATTTATGTTTATGTGGCGAGTCAAATACTCAAAACAAAGCTTATGTGCCAAGTCACAGAGGCATTTACCAAAACTTACTGGAGATGTAACTGGCTAATGTTGTTGGATGCCTTAAAATCGCGAGTTGATGTGTATAATTGCACTTTTTAAAAGTTCATGGGCCTAATTGATTTATCAATCATGTTCTGTGGACCATATTTTGTCTACTGTAAAATAATGTACATTCAGTACAAAAATAATGTACATTCAGTATAATAAAAATGTATTTTTTTGTTATGGTCCATACAATAATTTTCCTTGATTCATCGTGTAATGTTTAGATGCCTATTTGACTATTTTATATTTTATATCTAAGTTTGTTAGAAACGGCCAACACTAACAGATGGACCTAGTCATTATCATTAGTAATTTATAAAGGTAAATGTTACACACACCAAAATTACTACTTCCTATTAGTTATTTATAAATTTATTATCATGAATTACTAATGAATTAAAAAAAAATATCCCGATACTATCTTGTAAAAAATCATGAGTATTTAAAAAAAAAATCATACTCATAAAAAATATTGTGGTCAAACAACATAATTATGACTCTTTTGAACGGAGTTCAAACTCTAATAGGAAAAAGTATGTATGTGCTCACTCCATTAATTATTAGTGTGCTTATTTTTAGCAAAATTTTAGTCTTATTTTAAATTAAATTTTTACATTAATAATCCCCCTTCATTAGTACTTTATGTATATACATAATGTACTTTATGATATAAATAATTTACTTTTAGTATATTAAAAATAAAAATATATATTTTATTTATAGTTTACAAAAATTTATAGACCATAGTCTATATCTATAGAATAATGATGAGAAGTAATGATCCAAGGCCTTTTTATTTTTTATAGTCATAAACATATACCAATCGTTATGCGTTGGACCCGTGTCCAGCATGCTTGCTGGACACGGGTAACAGTGCCATTAGGCACTGTTATCTCCTTTTTTTTTTTTTTTTTTTTTTTTTTAAATTTTAAATTTCAGACCGCTTCATTGTAAGAGTATATGTTCATAATTTTATTACTATATGTTAATAACTATACATTCATAACTCCATAACTGTACGTTCATAACTCTATAACTGTACATTCATAACTCTATAACTGTACATTCATAACTCTATAACTGTACATTCATAATTTTCGAAGCTCTACGTTCACAATTTTAGAGCTCTATGTTCATAATTTTATCACTATATGTTCATAATTGTAAGTTCATAATGTTAGAGCTCTTTGTTCATAATTTGATCAATAACTGTACATTCATAATTCCATACTGTAGATTCAGAATCTCATAACTGTAGATTCATAACTCCATAACTGTAGATTCATAACTCTATAACTGTACATTCATAACTCCATAACTGTACATTCATAATCTTCGAAGCTCTATATTCACAATTTTAAAGCTCCATGGTCATAATTTTATCACTATATATGTTCATAATTGTAAGTTCATAATGTTAGAGCTCTGTGTTCATAATTTCATAATTGCATAACTGTATATTCATAACGGAATAACTGTACATTCATAACGGCATAACTGTACATTCATAATCCAAAAAAAAAATAACGCCGTTAACGACAAAACGCGCGCAATTTTTTTTTTTTTTAACTAAATGACACGTTTTTTTAAAAAAACGACGTCGTTTTGGGCCCGTGTCCACAATTCAATGTGGACACGGGTCCAGGGCATAATTTGCCAACATATACACTGCCCCAAATTATATAAAAAAGTGGCCTAATTAATTATCCATGAACATTTCTTGTGCTAAGCCCAATTTATTACCCATCGGCCCACGTATAAATATCCAAAGCCCTAACCCTTGTTCGGACTTCGGACAGGCAGACCACACTGTACGCTCTCATCTCTCTCTAAACTATCTAAAATCTCCTCCGATTCCTTCCCTTCGCCGGCTTTAAATTTCAAAATCTCCGACGAATTAAATTTTTATAAAAATCTCCAACGGATTAAAATTTCAAGAAAATCTCCCAACGGATTAAAATTTGTAAGAGAATCTCCAACGGATTTAATTTGTAAGAAAATCTTCAACGGATTAAATTTTTAAGTCGGCGCCGAAGATCGTACCCGGCTATTTATTTTGGTTTTCCGATTGCTCTGTCTCGGCTATAGAGGAGGCCAGAGAAGGGAAGCAGAGGAAGGGGCCATTCATGGATTCGGAAGAATTGGAAGGTACTTCTTGAGATGCTGGCATGGAAGGAAGGATTCTCCCCTTGATGTCATTGCCATCAATGGGACCGGAGGTGTCAAGCAGGCCTCACACCTTCTCAAATACGACTCCACCCTTGACATCTTCGACGACCACGCCATCTCCGTCGACGGCTCTTCAAATTCATGGACATATACGAGACAATCCGCGATCTCATCCCGGCGATCAGCGAGTCATGCTCGGACGTCTGCCGGAACGAGATCACACACGAGATCGCCGCCGCGGGAGACAGAATCGGAGAAGCAGTTGTGAGCGTATTCTCCGATCAAAATCGTATCCAGCCGCAATCCCATCAACATCCCGGCAAGGTTTTTTATTATTTTAATTTCTACGCAGTGTTTTCTTCAATCCAGTTGACATTATATTTGAATATAATATTCTTTATATAACTGATCAGGTTGAAGTGAAGGCTATGATGTGGGAGGTTGACAGGTAAATCACCTTCTGTCAATAATGCTGTTGGTTTAATGAATCTGAACTTCTTTGTGGTGATCATGGTAATAATGGTAGTAATCTTAGATGTTTTACTGTATACAATCATTGTCTGTTATTGAAAATATAATCTACAAGTGTGAACATTCCTGTGGCTACTTAACAGTTAGGGAGCAAGTCTTAAATGTGTGGTCCTGCATACATACGTCATTGCATAGCATATAATATTTTAGGGCTGTTAACAAGTAGTAGAATGTTGATGTTCTTTTACTTTTGGGATGTAGGATTTTTTTCTCCAATTTTCGTGCATTCTTCTTTTTTGGTTTGCATTTGAAAATATAGTCATACGAGTGTGAACATTTGTTAAGTGTTTGCAGAGTAATACAAGGTTAAGGTTAGATTCTAATATTTATGGTTTTTCGGTTCATCTTGAGACTTGTTTATTATGTTTGGTTCGGTACTACGATGTATAATCCTATCTCATGCTATGCAAGTTGTTTGCAGGACTGTTCGATCTAGTGCTCTTGCCCTTGGTAAAATAAGTGCACTCACAACTAGGATTGATCCTTTGGTTGGTGATCTTTTATCTGCTTTGCAGGTGACGTACTTCATCTTATGTTTCTTTTTTTTTTTTTGTTTATTTTCTTTGGTTTTAACTTTCAAAATCTAATATTGTGGTGATATTCGCAGCAGGCTTCGGATATTGGAATTGGTGAGGCTATTTTGACCGCTTTGAAAGGAGTGATCAAACATGCTGCCAAAAGTGTGAGCAGTGCTTCTAGAACACTTGTAGTTACATAGTTTCTCTCTATCATTCAAATAAAAAAAAGTACTCTGTGTTTGTGGCCTTCTTTTCCTGCGAAATTACTTCTAAATTTGTTTCTTATTGACAGATTGTTGATGCTCTTTACTATAACCCTTCATTTACGCTGAGCATACTGCAAAAGCTTGGTGTTGCTACAGAGATCTTCAATCTTTGGTTCCATATGCTACAACAAACTAAAAAAAGTGGAGCTCGGGCTAATTCTAAAAGGTAGCAATATGTTGGTCTTGTAGTTCTTGTGGAGAGATGTAAAAGGCATAAGAAAAACAAAGCTAAGAGAAGTGGTGGTTTCTAATTCTTGCCATGTTGGTATTGCAGGGAGCATGAGAAGAAGGTTTACTGCTTGGGCTTGACATCATTGCTGAGTCTTCCTGCTGATCAAATGCCTGCAGCTGCCTTTGAGGGCATTTTTTTAAGGCCATTCTTGACCTCCTTGTATGCAAGCAAGGAGCAACTTGCTGGTAAGTAACCATTTTATTTTATTTTACTTTATTTTTTTTATTCTATGTTTTTCCCATACTGGTTTTTCTATTTGTTTCATTTGCACTTTAGATGGTATATTCTGATTATTCTCTTAATGTTTGATATCATTTTCTACGTTCTATATCTTCAGAAGCTGCAAAGGGAGAGGATGCTGAAGATGAGGTTGAGATGGATGGATTTCGAAGTGATGACGATGACAATGAGTCTGATAGAGAAATGGCAGATGATGACGAGGATGGAGATGAAGCTGACAGCCTAAAGCTCCAAAAGTTGGCAGCAAAGGTAACAGAATTAAGAGACAAATTGTATCATACCCATCTAAGCATCTTGTTCCTGCTTGTTTTCTGTTCTTTTCCTTTGTGAAATTAACATCCATCTCTATATGCTGTAACTTTGTGGTTTTCAGGCGAGTGCTTTCCGCTCCAATGATGACGAGGATGACTCATCTGATGATGATTTTTGTGATGATGAAGAGTTGCAATCAGCCATTGATGAGGCGGATCCTTTTGTTTTCTTTGTTGATTCTGTCAAAGGTATGCCTGCCTATTTCATCCTTTTGGGTTAATTAGTTTTTGCTATACTGTGTGATAAAATGTTTTGACCTTGTCCTTTGCTGAAAAACTAAAACCGCAGCAGGTTTCCTTTTATTTGGTTCAAGTACTATTAATAGGTATATGATTTCAAGTGTGCTCTTTAGTTTAAAAAGGATTTTCAAGTGTGCTCTTTAGTTTAAAAATGATTTTTCAAGTGTACTCTTTAGTTTAAAAATCATTTTCAAATGTGCTCTAGTTTAAAAATAATTTTCAATTGTGCTCTTTAGTTTAAAAATAATTTTCAAGTGTGCTCTTTAGTTTAAAAATGATTGTATATCCGTGATGCTGGTTTTTGTGAGGACAATATTGGTGCTGGTTGGATCGGCAGACAAGGGATAGCATTGGCTTTACATTCTGTGGCTGATGTGCTTGGAACCAAAGATCTTCCTGTTGTTATGACTATCCTAATATCACGAACGCTGGTAATCTTTTATTTTGTTGTTATATACAAGGTTTACATGTTTGCTATGGAGTTGGCATCTTAATGTGCTCCTTCCTGTTGAACGGGCTATGTATTATAATTACATGCTTTAAGCTTGTTCTTTATGCTTACCGCGCTCTCTCTCTCTCTCTCTTTGAAATACTATGAGAAATGTGGTTGATTCATTTAAGTTTATAGGTGTCAATATTCTTTTGTAGGCTTACTTCATTTACTTCATTTATTTTTTGCCCTAAATAGAATCTCTACATTTGTATACCAAATTTTCTAATATTTAATAATTATAGCAGAGAAATTCTTCCAAGAATTATTATATGTAAGGAACTAAGTATAATCTATTAATTATACATAAAGATTGTTTTTATTATTGCTGTTGTCGTTTTTGGAATCTGTTTCGCATTATTACAAGCATTGGTAACAAGTATTAAGAATGCAAGATTGTTGAGCTTTGATTGCATGGTTATGTGAATTTCCTTTATTATCTGCAGGGTCTTATAATTGGATCTGCTGAATTAAGAGAGAAAGCAGCTTTGGGCCGTGGAGGGTTAATTGAAGTGACAAGTGAGCAAGCATTAAAGGAGTTTTTCATTCCAATCACAGGGTATGAGCTGTTACTATAGTTCTACACATTGCTAGTTTTGACCAGACACTATTAAAAGGATTGCAACCAACAAAATAAGCTATACGTAGACATTACGTTGCCTATTTATGTTATGCAGTGAACTATGCCCTTTATTAGTGCATCAACTATAAAACAGTCCTCTAATTGTCTGAACTTTTGGCTCACCAGTGTAAGGCCATTCTAGTTTGCTTGTTCATGAATTGTTATTTGGTGTAGGCCGTTGATCCGTATAATAGGGGACAGCCGGACAGGTTCCCATGGCAAGTTAAAAGTGCAATTCTCTGAGCATCATAATACAGAAGGGTGGGTTGGCCCTAAAGCCTTTTCTTCCCCAGCTTCAAACAACATTTGATAAGTGTTTCCAGGATAATACAAGGTTAGCTTTCAATTCTTATGGTTTTTTGGTTCTTTTTTAGACACGTTATTTTGTTAGGTTCGGTACTACGATGTATATTCCTAGCTCATGCTATGCAAGTTGTTTGCAGGACTGTTCGATCAAGTGCTGCTCTTGCCCTTGGTAAACTAAGTGCACTCACAACTAGGATTGATCCTTTGGTTTTGGTGATCTTTTATCTGCTTTACAGGTGGCATACTTCATCTTGTGTTTTTTTTCTTCTCTTTTCTTTGGTTTTAACCTTCATAATCTAATATTGTGGTGATATGGGCAGCAGTATTCAGATGTTGGAATTCATGATGCTATTTTGACTGCTTTGAAAGGAGTGATTAAACATGCTGGCAAAACTGTGAGCAATGCTTCTAGAACACGTCTAGTAACATAGTTTCTCTCATTAAAAATAAAAATACTAGGTGGTTCGTGGTTGTATTTCTTTTTTAAGAAGAAAGGAAATACTTCAAAATAATATACTGTTCCAGACGGCGGGCAAAACAGAAAAGCTTCTCTTTTTCGCTAAATGCCAGACTGAATCAATCCAGTCTTGTCTCTTGGATCCAGTGGTTCTATCAAAATGGTAATTTCAAGCAGTGCCATTTGGGTGTTCTCTCGATTCATTTTTCTGGTGAATTGGTTGAGTTTGGGCTTGAAATGGGCAGATTTGATTCATTCTGCTTAAAAACTGGCAAGGATAGACTCGTTTGGCCAAGTATTACACCCCCCTCGAGGAATCCGAGAAGCACAAAGTCGAAAACATGTTCTTGCTATGATATCTTGATACATTTGTGTCATTAACGCTGAGTTTTAACATTCGATCTGGTTCTGGAGGTTCAGCGGTTGGTCGTGAATAGAGACCCCAAATTCACCAACTTTGTGGAGCTGAGAGTGTTAGAACTTTTTTTTTTTTTTTTTTCACAAATCGTTCTATTGCCTCATGTGAAACTTTTCATGCAATGATAAGATCTGTGCTGTGTTTTCTTTCCTTTCAAAGTTAAGAGGCCATTGATTCCTTAAACTGTACTGCCAAAGATGCTCTGATTGAATACTGACTCTGTCGATTGTGGTTAAGAGCGGAATGTGAAGGAAATAGTTAATTGTTTCTCACCTGCTAGTTCTCTTCCACAGTTCTACTAACTAATCCAAGAAGGAGATGAGATAAAATATACTGTTAATCCCCGAGGGTGTCGTTTTGAAGACACTTTTACAGACTATGAGAGTGAATTCTTTGGTCCTGCGGGATTTTAATGGCGTGTAGTTGATGTTTTACTTGTCAGTTCCGAGCACACAAGATAATCTACAGGCGGTATGCTGGGCTATTTTTCTCGCTCTGTGTTGATATGACGGACAATGAGTTGGCTTATTTGGAGTGCATCCACTTGTTTGTGGAGATACTGGATCACTTCTTTAGTAATGTCTGCGAGTTAGATTTGGTTTTTAACTTTCACAAGGTATGATTTGTCAGTCTTTCTCATTGTGAATCTTTGTATTTTCTTTTACTTCTAGTGTATTTACCTTGTGTATGCTGCATTGTTTTCCTATGAAGGTATATCTAATCTTAGACGAATTCGTTCTCGCTGGGGAGCTCCAAGAAACAAGTAAGAAGGTGAGAGTAATCGCAAGAAGAAGGATTTTTCTCGCGCCTGATCCTTGTTCTGGTGAAATGTACTTTGCATAGATTTTGCAGAAAAAAATGGATGTTTGATTTCTTCTGGAACTGCAGGCTATCATAGAGAGGTTGAATGAATTGGAGAAGTTAGAGTAAAGATTGATGATCCATGATGGCCAACCTTCATCCATATTCCAAAGTATGCACCTTTTTCATTTGCTCCCCTTTGATCTTTCTGAACATTTAGGATTATGCCTGCTTCTGTTTGAGACTTTGAATCTCTAGAATTTCTTTCGATTTTACGCGTAAAGAAGATGGATTGAGTGTTCATGTCATAGGATTGAAGAAGACATTGTGATTGCTGGGTCATTTCCTCCCCCTATTCATGATTCAGTTTGCTTCTGAACTTTAGATAGAGAGTGTTTTCATGTGAGAGTGCTTTATATCCAGTGCCTTCTCAATGCACATGCTTTGGGAGCTTTAGCAGAGGTTGCTGGACCTGGTCTTGATGTCCACCTTGGTACCATCCTTCATGCTTTACTCACTGCAATGGGCTATACTGATATGGTAGGAACCTAATTTTTATGCCATTTACTTGGTTTCGTCTTTCACATCATTTAAATTTGAGTCATTGCTTAAGTTGATTTGTGTTTTTTTTTTCATTGCATAATTTGCATGTGTCATGCTTTCACCTTGAAAATATCGGAGGTTCAAAGTCTCGCCAAGAAAGCAGCAGAAACTGTTGTCACTGTAATTGAAGAGGAAGGTATCAAGTCTTCGCTGTCGGGGCTTCTCAAAGGAGTTGGAGATATTCAGGCATGATTTATTGTTTTGAATAATGATAATGTGACTTTCTTTTCTTTGTTTTGCATTTTTTAGCTAACACTATTTAAGTTTTATTCTTTTCAGGATTCAGTCAGACAAAGTTCTGCATACTTTATTGGATATTTATTCAAAACCAGTGATCTATATCTTGTTGTTGAGGCTCCAAATGTGATATCCACCCTGATTATTTTACTAAGTGATTCAGATTCAGCTACCGTGACGGTTATTTTGATTCATTGTATGACATTTATACAATGCACTTCAATGTACTAGTTTATCTTACCATGCTCTTTTACAGGTTGCTTGGGAAGCATTGTCTAGTGTGATAAGTTCAGTTCCTGAAGAAGTCTTCCTTCATATATAAAGTTGGTTTGTGATGTATAGAAACATGCTGGGAGGACCAATTCTAATACCTGGTTTTTGCCTCTGGAAAGCTCTTCAACCTGTGCTTCCTATTTTCCTCCAGGTATTCCTGCTTATCTTTTGTTTGTGAACTTAATGTTTACATTGAAAGAATCTCTTCATTTGTATACCAAATTTTCTAATATTTAATAATTATCGCAGAGAAATCCTTCCAAGAATTATTATATGTAAGAAACTAAGTATAATCTATTAATCATACATAAAGATTGTTTTTATTATTGCTGTTGTCGTTTTGGAATCTGTTTCACATTATTACAAGCATTGGCCACAAGTATTAAGAATGCAACATTGTTGAGCTTTGATTGCATGGTTATGTGAATTTCCTTTATTATCTGTAGGGTCTTACAAGTGGATCTGCTGAATTAAGAAAGCAAGCCGCTTTGGGCCTTGGAGAGTTAATTGAAGTGACAAGTGAGCAAGCATTAAAGGAGTTTGTCATTCCAATCACAGGGTATGAGCTGTTACTATAGTTCTACACATTGCTAGTTTTGACTATGAGACTATTAAAGGGATTGCAACCAACAAAATAAGCTATACGTGGTCATTACGTTGCCTATTTATGGTATGCAGTGAACTATTCCTTTTATTAGTGTGTCAACTATCAAACAGTCCTCTACTTGTCTGAACCTTTGGGTCACCAGTGTAACGCCATTCTAGATTGCTTGTTCATGAATTTTTATTTGGTGTACACCGTTGATTCGTATAAATAGGGGACAGATTCCCATGGCAAGTTAAAAGTTCAATTCTCTCAACTTTGAGCATCATAATATGGATGGGTGGGTTGGCCCTAAAGCCTTTTCTTCCCCAACTTCAATCAACATTTGTTAAGTGTTTGCAGGATATTACAAGGGTAGCTTTTAATACTTATGGTTTTTCATTTCTTTTTGAGACTCGTTTATTCTGTTATGTTATGTAAGTTGTTTGCAGGACTGTTCGATCAAGTGCTGCTATTGCCCTTGGTAAACTTAGTGCACTCACAATTAGGATTGATCCTTTGGTTGGTGATCTTTTATCTGCTTTACAGGTGACATACTTCATCTTATGTTTTTTTTTTTCTTCTCTTTTCTTTGGTTTTAACCTTCAAAATCCAATATTGTGGTGATATGGGCAGCAGGCTTCAGATGTTGGAATTTGTGAGGCTATTTTGATTGCTTTCAAAGGAGTGATAAAACATGCTGGCAAAAGTGTGAGCAGTGCTTCTAGAACACGTGTAGTAACATAATTTCTCTCTATCATTCAAAAAAAAAAAAAATTGGTGGTCGTAAATTTTTTTTAAAACGAAAATAAATACTACAAAATAATATACTGTTCCGGACAGCGGGGAAAACAGAAAAGCTTCTCTCTTTTCTCTGATCGCTGGACTGAATCAACCCAGTCTTGTCTCTAGGGTCCAATGGTTTCTATCAAAATGGTAATTTCAAGCATTGCCATTTCGGTGTTCTCTCGAATAATTTTTCTGGGAAATTGGTTGATGGTTTTGTTTGGACTTGCAATCGGCAGATTCGATTCATTGTGCTTCAAAACTGGTAAGGAGAGACTCGTTTGGCCAAGTATTACACCCCCATCGAGGTATTGTGTTCACCAACATTGCAGAAATCCACAGGTTGATTTGCAAGCTCAGGATTGTGCTCATAGGATTGATCAGAAGAAGGAATTTCAAGGGTTCCGTTTTTGCACCGAGGTTTATTCAGTTTTATCTTTAATTTTTTAACACAGCATGGACATAAATCTGCAGCCGGGCCCGATGTAGAGTAATATGCAAACAAGCTTGCCCAGAAGATTCTTGAAACAAACCCTGATTTGGACAAGGTTGCACAAAAGTATGTTAGGAACAAACCCTGATTTGGGCTAACCTGATATGGTAGGAACCTAATTTTTATGCCATAATACCATTTACTTGGTTTCCTCGTTCACATCAAATATAGGAGGTTCAAAGTCTCGCCAAGAAAGCAGCAGAAACTGTTGTCACTGTAATTGATGAGAAAGGTATCGAGATTTTGCTGTCGGAGGTTCTTAATGGAGTTGGAGATATTCCGGCATGATTTATTGTTTTGCATAATGATAATGTTGACTTTCTTTCTTTGTATTGTATTCTTTGGCTAACACTATTTGGATTCATTGCATGACATTATTACAATGCACTTCAATTTAGTGGTTTATCTTACAGATTGCTTGGGAAGCATTGTCTAGTGTTATAAGTTCAGTTCCTAAAGGAGTTCTTCCTTCCTAAATAAAGTTGGTTCGTGATGTATACAAACATGCTGGGAGGACTAGTTCTAATACCTGGGTTTTGCCTCCGGAAAGTTCTTCAACGTGTGCTTCCTATTTCCCTCCAGGTATTCCTGCTTTGTTCTTCAACTGATTGCACCTTCTTCTTTCTTTCTCTTATTCACTATTTGTTGAATTCTTCAAATCTACCAAAGCCTTTAATGTAATGGAACTTGATTTCAGGGTGTTTGCATTGGTTTAAGTGAAGTGATGGCAAGTGCTGGGAAGAGCCAGTTGCTGAGTTTCATGCACAAGCTTATCCCTACCATTCGGACAGCACTTTGTGAAGGTTTGAGATTGTTTACTTGTATTGAAAGAAGCAATTTTGTTTCTGCTTTCCTGTATGAAATTTTTTTTAATGTAATGGAACTTGATTTCAGGGTGTTTGCATTGGTTTAAGTGAAGTGATGGCAAGTGCTGGGAAGAACCAGTTTCTGAGTTTCATGCACAAGCTTATCCCTACCATTCGGACAGCACTTTGTGATCGGTTTGAGATTGTTTACTTGTATTGAAAGAAGCAATTTTGTTTCTGCTTTCCTGTATGAAAACTTTCTTACTGATTTTCTGATGTTATAGCATGACCTGAGGTTCGTGAATCGGCAGGATTGGCATTCAGCACTCTCTACAAGGTACCACTAGTTAGTTCTTGGTGTGTTGACATACCTGTTTTTATATTTTAAATATTTGTTTGATGATGAATTGATGATGGTTCCTTGTGTAGACTGCTGGAATGCAAGAAATTGATGAGATTGTTCCGACACTTCTGCATGCTCTTGATGACGATCAAATCTCTGATACTGCTCTGGATGGTTTGAAACAGATTTTAAGGTTGAAAATCGTTTGCAAATATGTTTTTTCTTACATTTCTGCCTGGGCACCTTTTCTGATTTTTATAATGTATTGGATGCTTTTTTCAGTGTCAGGACCAGTGCTGTGCTGCCTCATATCCTTCCCAAGCTTGTGTCCACATTCCTCTTTCGTAAGTATTGTATCTGTTTCTTATAGCGTTTTGTATACTAGTATTTCTTTATTATTTCCAAAGATCTTTGGTTTTATATCCAGTGCCTCAATGCACATGCTTTGGGAGCTTTAGCAGAGGTTGCTGGACCTGCTTTACTCACTGCAATGGGCTATACTTATATTATGGTAGGAACCTAATTTTTATGCCCATAATGCCGTTTACTTGGTTTCCTCGTTTACATCATTTAAATTTGAGTCATTGCTTAATTTCATTTGTAAATTTGAGCCGTTGCATAATTTGCATATGTAATGCTTTTACCTTGAAAATATAGGAGATTGAAAGTCTCGTCAAAAAAGCAGCAGAAACTGTTGTTGTCACTGTAATTGATGAGGAAGGTATCGAGTTTTTGCTGTCGGAGGTTCTTAAAGGAGTTGGAGATATTCAGGCATGATTTATTGTTTTACATAATGATAATGTGACTTTCTTTCTTTGTATTGCATTCTTTAGCGAACACTATTTAAGTTTTATTCTTCCAGGATTTAATCAGACAAAGTTCTGCATACTTAAAGTGATTCATATTCAGCTACCGTGACGGTATTATTTTGATTCATTGCATGACATTAATACAATGCACTTCAATGTACTGGTTTATCTTACCGTGCTCCTTTACAGATTGCTTGGGAAGCATTGTTTAGTGCGATAAGTTCATTTCCGAAGGAGTTCTTCCTTCGTATATAAAGTTGGTTCGTGAAGGAGTGTGAACATTTTCTCTGGTGAAGCAACTGCAGAATTTCCTTCTGCATTGGAAACAGCAAGAGGGGGAGTGAGTTTTATTTTGTTACTCCAATTTAATATCTTGATGTCCTGGTTTTTGTTGTTGTTGCATATATTAATCTCTCTGCGAAATGTGGTTTCTGCAGATCTTAGAAGATGCTATGGGCCTGGGGTAAACTGTAATGACAATTGCTCTAATACTTGCTAGGCCGGGCAAGGGTATCCCTGATAATCAAGAACTTGCTGAGGACATGCCTATTACTTAGCATTCTAGGAACAGAAGGATTAAAGGTGGCACTCTCATTGTTTGTCCTATGGCATTACTTGGTCAATGGAGGGTGTGTCACTTCATTGTTCGTCCTATGGCATTACTTGGTCAATGGAAGGTGTGGCTCTTCATTGTTCATCCTATGGCATTACTTGGTCAATGGAAGGTGAGTTTTTTAGTCTGTAGCCCCTTTCTTGCTTAATGTCAATATGAACTTGAAGTCCGTTCAAAGCCAGATAGCATTGATTATAATTCTCATAACAGGATGAACTTGAAGCCCATTCAAAGCCAGATAGCATTTCTGTTTTTGTTCATTATGGTGGGGAAAGAAGTAATGACCCTAGAGTGATAGTAGAAACAGATGTGGTCTTGACAACCTATGGTCTTCTAACTGCTGCATATAAGGCTGTAAGTAATCCAGCCTTTTTCAGATCAGTATCAATGTTTTTCCCATGAGCTTGAAAGTGTATTTATTCTGTTCATTTGGTTCTATGTGCATTAACCAGTTTTTAACTGTGATTTAGGATGCGGAGAGTAGCATATTCCATGAAGTTGATTGGCATCGAATTGTACTGGATGAAGCACTCACCATAAAATCCTGGAGAACTGTGAGTGCTAGGGCTGCATTCACATTGTCTGCACATTGCAGGTGGTGTCTCACTGGTATTCCACTTCAGGTATGTTTCCTCATCTAAGTTCCCATTTATCATATTTCCTAAAAAAATGAGGCTTTCATAAGACCGTCTCATTTGATAGAAATCTGATTTATGTTAATGATGTCCTCACTAATTGCTGCAGAATAATTTGCAAGATCTTTACAGCCTTCTGTGTTTCTTGCATGTTGAGCCATGGTGCAATTGGGCATGGTATGTTTTCTATATTACTAACTGTATATATACATGCTAATAAGTTTAACTGAATTACTTAAATGTTTGCTATCATTTAGGTGGAATAAGTTAATATAGAGACCTTATGAGAATGGTGATCAGAGAGCATTGAAACTGATCAAGGAAACCCTAAACCCTAAACGCATGGTATGTTTTCTATATTACTAACTGTATATATACATGCTAATAAGTTTAACTGAATTACTTAAATGTTTGCTATCTTTTAGGTGGAATAAGTTAATACAGAGACCTTATGAGAATGGTGATCAGAGAGCATTGAAACTGATCAAGGCAATTCTTAGGCCATTAATGCTTAGGAGAACAAAG
The DNA here is from genome assembly GCF_001879475.1 of Ipomoea nil. Taxonomy (NCBI): domain Eukaryota; kingdom Viridiplantae; phylum Streptophyta; class Magnoliopsida; order Solanales; family Convolvulaceae; genus Ipomoea; species Ipomoea nil. The sequence continues at coordinate 2,926,746 of NW_017619749.1, forward strand.
GAAACAAAGGACAAGGAAGGGAGGTAGTGTTCTTCACAACTTTGCAAACATTCATGAGTTGCTACTCAGACTGAGACAGTGTTGCAACCATTGCAACCATCCTTTTCTTGTGAGGAGGTGAAATGCCATTATAGTTTTACTGTGCATGTGTCTATAATGATATATACTTCTAAAACAGTTTATTTCCCCTAAATCTGCAGCCGGGCCCGATGTAGAGTAATATGCAAACAAGCTTGCCCAGAAGATTCTTGAAACAAACCCTGATTTGGACAAGGTTGCACAAAAGTATGTTAGGAACAAACCCTGATTTGGGCTAACCTGATATGGTAGGAACCTAATTTTTATGCCATAATACCATTTACTTGGTTTCCTCGTTCACATCAAATATAGGAGGTTCAAAGTCTCGCCAAGAAAGCAGCAGAAACTGTTGTCACTGTAATTGATGAGAAAGGTATCGAGATTTTGCTGTTGGAGGTTCTTAATGGAGTTGGAGATATTCAGGCATGATTTATTGTTTTACATAATGATAGTGTTGACTTTCTTTCTTTGTATTGTATTCTTTAGCTAACACTATTTTGATTCATTGCATGACATTATTACAATGCACTTCAATTTAGTGGTTTATCTTACAGATTGCTTGGGAAGCATTGTCTAGTGTTATAAGTTCAGTTCCTAAAGGAGTTCTTCCTCGTAAATAAAGTTGGTTCGTGATGTATACAAACATGCTGTGGGAGGACCAGTTCTAATACCTGGTTTTTGCCTCTGGAAAGCTCTTCAACCTATGCTTCCTATTTCCCTCCAGGTATTCCTGCTTTGTTCTTCAACTGATTGCACCTTCTTCTTTCTTTCTCTTATTCACTATTTGTTGAATTCTTCAAATCTACCAAAGCCTTTAATGTAATGGAACTTGATTTCAGGGTGTTTGCATTGGTTTAAGTAAGTGATGGCAAGTGCTGGGAATAGCCAGTTGCTGAGTTTCATGCGCAAGCTTATCCCTATCATTCGGACAGCACTTTGTGATAGGGTTTGAGATTGTTTACTTGTATTGAAGGAAGCAATTTTGTTTCTGCTTTCCTGTATGAAAAATTTCTTACTGATTTTCTGATGTTATAGCATGACCTGAGGTTCGTGAATCGGCAGGGTTGGCATTCAGCACTCTCTACAAGGTACCACTAGTTAGTTCTTGGTGTGTGAATATTAGTTTGATGATGAATTGATGATGGTTCCTTGTGTAGACTGCTGGAATGCAAGAAATTGATGAGATTGTTCCGACACTTCTGCATGCTCTTGATGACAATCAAATCTCTGATACTGCTCTGGATGGTTTGAAATAAATTTTAAGGTTGATAATCGTTTGCAAATGTGTTTTTTCTTACATTTCTGCCTGGGCACCTTTTCTGATTTTTATAATGTATTGGATGCTTTTTTCAGTGTCAGGACCAGTGCTGTGCTGCCTCATATCCTTCCCAAGCTTGTGTCCACATTCCTCTTTCGTAAGTATTGTATCTGTTTCTTATAGCGTTTTGTATACTAGTATTTCTTTATTATTTCCAAAGATCTTTGGTTTTATATCCAGTGCCTCAATGCACATGCTTTGGGAGCTTTAGCAGAGGTTGCTGGACCTGCTTTACTCACTGCAATGGGCTATACTTATATTATGGTAGGAACCTAATTTTTATGCCCATAATGCCATTTACTTGGTTTCTTCGTTTACATCATTTAAATTTGAGTCATTGCTTAATTTCATTTGTAAATTTGAGCCGTTGCATAATTTGCATTTGTAATGCTTTTACCTTGAAAATATAGGAGATTGAAAGTCTCACCAAGAAAGCAGTTGTCACTGTAAATGATGAGGAAGGTATAGAGTTTTTGCTGTCGGAGGTTCTTAAAGGAGTTGGAGATATTCAGGCATGATTTATTATTTTACATAATGATAATGTGACTTTCTTTCTTTGTATTGCATTCTTTAGCTAACACTATTTAAGTTTTTTTCTTCCAGGATTTAATCAGACAAAGTTCTGCATACTTGGAGTGATTCAGATTCAGCTACCGTGACGGTATTATTTTGATTCATTGCATGACATTAATACAATGCACTTCAATGTACTTGTTTATCTTAGTATCTTACTGTGCTCCTTTACAGATTCCTTGGGAAGCATTGTCTAGTGTGATAAGTTCAGTTCCTAAAGATGTTCTTCCTTTGTATATAAAGTTAGTTTGTGATGTATTCAGACATGCGGGGAGGATCAGTTCTAATACCTGGTTTTTGCCTCCGGAAAGCTCTCTTCCTTTTTTCCTCCAGGTATTCCTGCTTATCTTTTGTTTGTGAACTTAAAAGTTTACATTGAAAGAATCTCTTCATTTTCTAATATTTTATAATTATTGCGCAGAAATCCATCCAAGAATTAGTATATTAATTCTATTAATCCTACATCAAGATTGTTTTTATTATTGCTGTTGTCGTTTTTGGAATCTGTTTCCCATTATTACAAGCATTGGTAACAAGTATTAGGATTGCAAGATTGTTGAGCTTTGATTGCATGGTTATATGAATTTCCATCATCTGTAGGGTCTTATAAGTGGATCTGCTGAATTTAGAGAGCAAGCAGCTTTTGGCGTTGGAGAGTTAATTGATGAGACAAGTGAGCAAGCATTAAAGGAGTTTGTCATTCCAATCACAGGGTATGAACTGTTACTATAGTTCTACACATTGCTTGTTTTGACTATGAGACTATTAATGGATAGCAACCAACAAAATAAGCTATACGTAGACATTACGTTGCCTATTTATGGTATGCAGTGAACTATGCCCTTTATTTGTGTATGAACTATAAAACAGTCCTCTACTTGTCTGAACCTTTGGCTCACCAGTGTAAGGCCATTTTAGATTGCTTGTTCATGAATTGTTATTTGGTGTAGGTCATTGATTCGTATAATAGGGGACAGATTCCCATTCCAAGTTAAAAGTGCCAATTCTCTCAACTTTGAGCATCATAATACGGAAGGGTGGGTTGGCCCTAATGCCTTTTCTTCCCCAGCTTCAAACAACATTTGTTAAGTGTTTGCAGGATAATGCAAGGTTAGATTTGGTTTTTAACTTTCACAAGGTATGGTTTGTCAGTCTTTCTCATTGTGAATCTCTGTATTTCTTTTACTTCTAGTGTATTTACCTTTTGTATGCTGCATTGTTTTCCTATGAAGGTATATCTAATCTAAGATGAATTCGTTCTCGCTGGGGAGCTCCAAGAAACAAGTAAGAAGGTGAGAGTAATCGCAAGAAGAAGGATTTTTCTCGCGCCTTATCCTTGTTCTGGTGAAATGTACTTTGCATAGATTTTTTAGAAAAAATGGATGTTTGATTTCTTCTGGAACTGCAGGTTATCATAGAGAGGTTGAATGAATTGGAGAAGTTGGAGTGAAGATTGATGATCCATGATGGCCAACCTTCATCCATATTCCAAAGTATGCACCTTTTTCATTTGCTCCCCTTTGATCTTTCTGAACATTTAGGATTATGCCTGCTTCTGTTTGAGACTTTGAATCTCTAGAATTTCTTTCGATTTTACGCGTAAAGAAGATGGATTGAGTGTTCATGTCATAGGATTGAAGAAGACATTGTGATTGCTGGGTCATTTCTTCCCCCTATTCATGATTCAGTTTGCTTCTGAACTTTAGATAGAGTGTTTTCATGTGAGAGTGCTTTATATCCAGTGCCTTCTCAATGCACATGCTTTGGGAGCTTTAGCAGAGGTTGCTGGACCTGGTCTTGATGTCCACCTTGGTACCATCCTTCATGCTTTACTCACTGCAATGGGCTATACTGATATTCAGGCATGATTTATTGTTTTACATAATGATTATGTGACTTTCTTTTCTTTTTATTCCCATTCTTTAGCTAACACTATTTACGTTTTATTCTTCCAGGCATCAATCAGACAAAGTTCTGCATGCTTAATTGGATATTTATCCAAAACCAGCGATCTATATCTTGTTGATGAGGCTCCAAATGTGATATCCAACCTGATTCAGATTCAGCTACCGTGATGGTATTATTTTGATTCATTGCATGACATTTATACACCGCACTTCAATGTACTAGTTTATCTTGCCATGCTCTTTTACAGGTTGACCTTAGGGAGCATCGTCTAGTGTGATAAGATCAGTTCCTAGAGAAGTTCTTCCTTTGTATATAAAGTTGGTTTTGATGCAGTATCAACTTCCAGGGATAAAGAACGTAGGAATAAAAAGGTAAAGGAGTGTGCATTTTACTCCAAATGGTGGTACAACCTGTTTATTGTTTATGCTTCCTGTTGATTTGCAAACATGCAGGGAGGACCAGTTCTAATACCTGGTTTTTGCCTCTGGAAGTCTCTGCAACCTGTGCTTCCTATTTTCTTCCAGGTATTCCTGCTTATCTTTTGTTTGTGAACTTAAAGTTTTCATAGTTTCTCTTCATTTGTATACCATTATTACAAGCATTGGCCACAAGTATTAAGAATGCAAGATTGTTGAGCTTTGATTGCATGGTAATGTAAATTTCCTCTACTATCTGTAGGGGGTCTTATAAGTGGATCTTCTAAATTAAGAGAGCAAGCAGCTTTAGGCCTTGGAGAGTTAATTGACGTGACAGGTGATCAAGCATTAAAGGAGTTTGTCATTCCAATCACAGGGTATGAGCTGTTACTATAGTTCTACACATTGCTAGTTTTGACCAGACACTATTAAAAGGATTGCAACCAACAAAATATACGTAGACATTACGTTGCCTATATATGGTATGCAGTGAACTATGCCCTTTATTAGTGTATCAACTATAAAACAGTCCTCTACTTGTCTGAACCTTTGGGTCACCAGTTTAACGCCATTCTAGATTGCTTGTTCATGAATTGTTATTTGGTGTAGGTCGTTCATTCGTATAATAGGGGACAGATTCCCATGGCAAGATAAAAGTTCAATTCTTCCCCAGCTTCAAACAACATTTGTTAAGTGTTTGCAGGATATTACAAGGTTAGCTTTTAATACTTATGGTTTTTAGTTCTTTTTGAGACTCGTTTATTCTGTTCGGTTCAGTACTACGATGTATATATATTCCTAGCTCATGCTATGCAAGTTGTTTGCAGGACTGTTCGATCAAGTGCTGCCCTTGCCCTTGGTAAACTAAGTGCACTCACAACTAGGATTGATCCTTTGGTTAGTGATCTTTTATGTGCTTTACAGGTGACATACTTCTTCTTATGCTTTTTTTTTCTTTAGTTTTAACTTTCAAAATCTAATATTGTGGTGATATGGGCAGCAGGCTTCAGATGTTGGAATTCGTGAGGATATTTCTTCCCCAGCTTCAAACGACATTCGTTAAGTGTTTGCAGGATAATACAAGGTTAAGGTTAGATTCTAATACTTATGGTTTTTCGGTTCATCTTGAGACTCATTTAGTATGTTTGGTTCGGTACTACGATGTATATTCCTAGCTCATGCTATGCAAGTTGTTTGCAGGACTGTTCGATCAAGTGCTGCTCTTGCCCTTGGTAAACTAAGTGCACTCACAACTAGGATTGGTAAGATCTGTGTTAGGTTCTAATACCTGGTTTTTGCCCCCGGAAAGTTCTTCAACCTGTGTTTCCTATGTTCCTCCAGGTATTCCTGCTTATCTTTTGTTTGTGAACTTAAAATATAAATTGATAGAATCTCTTCATTTGTATACCAAATTTTCTAATATTCAATAATTATAGCATAGAAATTCTTCCAAGAATTATTATATTTGCACTTTTGATGGTATATTCGATTATTCTCTTAATGTTTGATATCATTTTCTACCTTCTAAATCTTCAGAAGCTGCAAAGGGAGAGGTAGCTAAAGATGAGGTTGAGATGGATGGATTTCAAAGTGATGATGATGACGAGGAGTCTGATAGTGAAATGGCAGATGATGATGAGGGATGGAAATGAAGCTATGATCCGAGGATAAGCTGAAAGGTTAGTATGCATTTTTATGCCTTGCATTTCATTTATGGACATTAATTTTCTGAATCTAATACATGGTGAAAATCTCTATTTCAGATTTATGTTCGTGAACCAGCACCCCCATTTATTTCAATTTGCAAAAATGATGAAGAAGATCGAATCTAGTACAAGGGAAATGTCAATGCCATGCATGAATTGTTCCATGTCAATGCCATGCATGAATTGTTCCATGCCACATGTAAGTTGCTTAAAAGTTTTATTATTTTTCTAGTATGTTTTCTTTCTTATGTTTAATTTTGATCTTTTTTTTCCCTCACTCTGTGTGCTTGTATATAATATGTTATGGAGTTTTTCTCTACTAAAGTCTCTTGTTTTCTTTGTAGCAGCTATGTCGACCAACAGCTACTGAAAATATCACAACCTTGGTGGTGGCTTCGTCTCTTCTCTCTATGGATCTGGTATTCACTGATTTAGTTTTGAGAGTGTCTTTTCTTTCTTGTGTTTAATTTTGATCTTCTTCTTCTTCTTTTTTTTTTTTTTTTTTTTTTTTTTTTTTTTTTTCTTTCTCTCACTCTGTGTGCTTGTATATAATATGTTATTTAGTTTTTCTCTACTAATGTCTCCTGTTTTCTTTGTAGCGGCTATGTCGACCAACGACTACTGAAAATATCAGTTGCAACCTTGGTGGTGGCTTCGTCTCTTCTGTCTATGGATTTGGTATTCACTGATTTAGATTTGAGAGTGTGCCTTTTCTTTCTTATGTTTAATTTTTATCTTTTTTTTTTTGTTTTTCCTGTATGCCTTTTCAGCTTTTTGTTGTCTCTTATGTTCTTTTATGCTTTGAAATAAATCTTGAATGCCTGTATATATAGGATTTCACAATTGGTCTGATTCTCAATTCTATAATTTGGGCACTAATGCACTGGAATTTGTATAATGAGCCTTAACTTTTGAGCCATGTTGATAGGAAGAAGTGACTCCTGACGGGGAAGCTAATTTGGTATGTTTTGATCCATCTGCATAGTATTCTACTGTTGTTTGGGGGGTTATGATTCTTATTACATTTCGATAACTTCCCAGGGATGCTGTAAGAAATTGTCCTCACTCCATGGTTTGCTCTACTCTGTGAATATCAACTTCGTTTATACTTTTGGTTTGCCTCAATTAAGTTTCATTGACAAAGCCAACGTAGTTTCACTGACTGCTGAGATTATTCAACGGGAGCATGCACCCTTCAGCAACAAAAAATAACTTCTCAGAAAATAGCCCAATGAACTGATGCTAATTGCTAAGAAGCACCAGACAGCTAAACAATAGCAAGTATGATCTCAAACCCCTCTGCATTGAAGTCAAATTCTGAATCACAAGTGAAAAGCATTTAATCCAGCTAGTGCAAGAAGGTCGATATCTCTCTTTTAGTTTCCATATTTGTCTAGTTTTGTTCTATATCTCTTTGTTTGTTGTGCTGGAATCTGTGTAAAATGTTTCTTATCAATTGTTGATTCACAGGAACACATGTAAATTACATCTGAAACTCCAAATTTTGCTCAATAAAATCAAGCTATAAGGAGGCAAAAACTTGAAGAGGGGAAAGCTAGACAGGTGAGTCATTTATTGACTAAAAATTTTTATATCATTTTTCACATATTTTTAATATGATCTCCTCAATTTGTTCTCAGTTTTGCTTATATCCTTAGCATCAAACCCCAAACTTTGCTCCATAAAACAAGACCTGGGAAATTTACCGGCGACACTTTCACTTCAACTGCTGAAACACGTACCGAAGACAGAATGGGTTAGTATGCATTTTTATGTCTTGCATTTCATTTATGAAGAAGTTCGAATCTAGTACAAGGGAGACGTCAATGCCAAGCTTGAATTGTTCCATGTCACAATACTTACGAAAGGGGAAGCATTGTCTAGTGTGATAAGTTCAGTTCCTAAAGAAGTTCTTCCTTCATATATAAAGTTGGTTCGTGATGTATAGAAATATGCAGGGAGGACCAGTTAAAATACCTGGTTTTGCCCCCGGAAAGCTCTTCAACCTGTGCTTCCTATGTTCCTCCAGGTATTCCTGCTTATCTTTTGTTTGTGAACTTAATATATAAATTGAAAGAATCTCTTCATTTGTATACCAAATTTTCTAATATTTAATAATTATAGCATAGAAATTCTTCCAAGAATTATTATATGTAAGAAACTATGTATAATCTATTAATGATACAAAAAGATTGTTTTTATTATTGCTGTTGTCGTTTTTGGAATCTGTTTTGCATTATTACAAGCATTGGTAACAAGTATTTGGAATGCAAGATTGTTGAGCTTTGATTGCATGGTTATGTGAATTTCCTTTATTATCTATCGTAGGGTCTCTTGGATCTGCTGAATTATAACAGAAAGCAGCTTTGGGCCGTGGAGAGTTAATTGAAGTGAGAAGTGAGCAAGCATTAAAGGAGTTTTTCATTCCAATCACAGGGTATGAGCTGTTACTATATTTCTACACATTGCTAGTTTTGACTATGAGACTATTAAAAGGATTGCAACCAACAAAATAAGCTATACGTAGACATTATGTTGCCTATTTATGGTATGCAGTGAACTGTGCCCTTTGTTAGTGTATCAACTATAAAACAGTCCTCTACATTTGTCTGAACCTTTGGATCACAAGTGTAAGGTCATTCTAGATTGTTATTTGGTGTACGCCGTTGATTCATATAATAGGGTCCCATGGCAAGTTAAAAGTGCAATTCTCGCTGTGTTGAAATGACGGACAACGAGTTGGCTTATTTGGAGTGCATCCACTTGTTTGTGGAGATACTGGATCACTTTTTTAGTAATGTCTGGGAGTTAGATTTGGTTTTTAACTTTCACAAGGTATGGTTTGTCAGTCTTTCTCATTGTGAATCTCTGTATTTTCTTTTATTTCTAGTGTATTCACCTTGTGTATGCTGCATTGTAATTTATACTTCTGATTGATTGTTTTCCTATGAAGGTATATATAATCTTAGATGAATTCATTCTCGCTGGGGAGCTCCAAAAAACAAGCCAGAAGGTGAGTGTAATCGCGAGAAGAAGGATCTTTCTTGTGCCTTATCCTTGCTCTAGTGAAGTGTACTTTGCATAGATTTTGCAGAAAAAATGGATGTTTGATTTGTGCTGAAACTGCAGGCTATCATAGAGAGGTTGAATGAATTGTGGAGAAGTTGGAGTGAAGATTGATGATCCATGATGGCCAACCTTCATCCATATTCCAAAGTATGCACCTTTTTCATTTGCTCCCCTTTGATCTTTCTGAACAATTTAGGATTATGCCTGGAAAACATGAAACATGAAACATTTGTTTCGTCAAAGATTATCTTGAAACGATTACTAAATTCACAACGTATTGAAGTTATTATGTATGATACGAAACATCATATGTATTGAAGGATGTTTGTGCCTTTCCTGTATGAAAAATTTCTTACTGCTTTCCTGAATGCAAGCAATTGATGAGATTGTTCCGACACTTCTGCATGCTCTAGAGGACGATCAAACCCTGATACTGCTCTGGATGGTTTAAAACAGATTTTAAAGTTGAAAACCATTTGCAAATGTGTATTTTCTTACATATCTGCCTGGGCACCTTTTCTGATTTTTAAAATGTATTGGATTCCCAAGCTTGTCCCCCTTCCCCTTTCGTAAGTATTGTGTCTGCTTATTATAGCTTTTTGTATAGAGTAGTATTTCTTTATTATTCACCAATGATCTTTGGTTTTATATCCAGGGCCTTCAATGCACATGCACATGTCAGTGGAACACAAGAATCATCTTGTAGCCATAATATGCATTTTTCACTTTTCAGGTCTATATAGAGAGAACTCAGAGAAAACCTGAAATTGATGGGACAAAAACATAGAAGATAGTGACATCGAGTCTGCACCTAAGCTCATCGAAGTTCCATTCCAAAACTGCAAAGTACAGGTCGATCACTGGGTTGAGCCATATCTCAGAATCTCAATTGAATGTCTGCATCGAAGTGAAACACCATACTTGAAGTGCCTCCTGATCCAAGTGGTAAGATACTTAAATATTTCTCTGTTTATACATATTCATTTGTTTCCCCTGTTTTTTTTTTTTTTTGTAAAGTGGTTCCCAGTCTATAAAACATGGAGATTATGTGTGTACTGTTCCTTTGCATGATTAGAAGACTTATTTGTGGCTAATAATCTAACAAGTAATATTGTGATTTGAACTCGTTTCTTTGCCTTTGTTCCTGTTTAGGAGGCATAGGTCACATTGGCATGTAAATGAGTTCAAATTTCAATGGAAGGTTGTGAGTGCACTTGCAGTTCTGCATATGCCTGATATATGAGCTGGGTGTGAAATATCTTTAAATGATACATGAAGTCTACTGTATTAAAACCAAATAATTACTAGATACTTTATTTTTTAGTGGATCTACTTTTTTCTATATTTTCCCCTACAGATTCACACGTTCTGTGTTTGTGTCCTTTTCCTGTGAAATAACTTCTAAATTTGTTTCTTATTGACAGATTGCTGATGCTCTTTACTATAACCCTTCATTTACACTGAGCATACTGCTTGGTGTTGCTACAGAGATCTTCAATCTTTGGTTCCATATGCTACAACAAACTAAAAAAAGTGAAGCTCGGGCTAATTCTAAAAGGTAGCAATATGTTGGTCTTGTAGTTCTTGTGGAGAGATGTAAAAGGCATAAGAAAAACAAAGCTAAGGAAAGTGATGGGTTTCTAATACTTACCATGTTGGTATTGCAGGGAGCATGAGAAGAAGGTTTGCTGCTTGGGTTTGACATCATTGCTCAGTCTTCCTGCTGATCAAATGCCAGCAGCAACCTTAGAGGGCATTTTTAAGGCCATTCTTGACCTCCTTGTATGCACAACGAGCAACTTGCTGGTAAGTAACTATTTTAATTTTTTTTTCCTATGTTCTTCCCATACTGGTTTTTCTATTTGTTTCATTTGCACTTTAGATGGTATATTCGATTATTCTCTTAATGTTTGATATCATTTTCTACCTTCTAAATCTTCAGAAGCTGCAAAGGCAGAGGAAGCTAAAGATGAGGTTGAGATGGACTGATTTCAAAGTGATGATGATGACGATGAGTCTGATAGAGAAATGGCAGATGATGATGAGGATGGAGATGAAGCTATGATCCGAGGATAAGCAGAAAGGTTAGTATGCATTTTTATCTCTTGCATTTCATTTGTGGACATTAATTTCTGAATCTAATACATGGTGAAAATCTCTATTTCAGATTTATGTTTGAGAACGCCCCATTTATTTCAATGGCAGAAATAATGAGGAAGTTTGAATCTAGTACAAGTCAGATGTCAATGCCACACATGAATTGTTCCATGTCACATGTAAATACAAATCACTTGCTTAAAAGTTTTATTGTTTTTCTAGTACGTTTTCTTTAAAAATTTGAACTATTTTTCAGGATGGTATGGCTTGGATCAGTGTAGAGGAAGCCTAAGCTTACACTGACAAGGGAACCTGAACTTGAAACAGCTCAACATTACTGTCCAATAAAACTTATGTGCTCAGCTCAGCTCATAATCTACTACTCTAACTCTATTTTTCTTTTACTTTTCGTTCTAATATTTATCAATTTCTTTCTTGTTGTTCTATCCCCCCTTTTCTCATCTTAATTTTATTCTTCTCTTTCCCATCTTCCTTATTTGTTTCTTTCTTTCCTTCTTTTTCCTTCATGTTCTCCATCCTTTCTCACTCACCCACTCTAATTCCTATCCCTTCTCGATTTTTCTTTGTTGACCTTCTCTCTCTCTCTCTCTCTCTCTCTCTCTCTCTCTCAAGAAGTGACTCCCGACGGGGAAGCAATTTGATATGTTTTGCCCATCTGTATAGTATTCTACTGTTGTTTTGGGCGTTATGATTCTTATTACATTTCGCTAATTTCTCGGGGATCTGGTGACAAGCAGTCAGCTGTTCATGGTTCTGTTTCTGCTGTAATATATCAGTTCTCAAGGATCCTGTAAGAAGCCGTCCTCACTTCAAGGTTTGCTCCACTCTGTGAATATCAACTTCGTTTATACCATTTGGTATGCCTCAATTAAGCTTCACTGACAAAGCCAACTTAGTTTCACTGACTGCTGAGATTATTTAACAGCAGCATGCACCCCTCAGCCACCAAAAATAACTTCTTAGAAAACAGCCGAACAAACTGATGCTAAGAAGCACCAGACAGCTAAAAGAAGTAGCAAGTATGATCAGGAACCCCTCTGCATTGAAGTCAGCAACCCAATCACATGTGATAAGCATTAATCCTGCTTGTGCAAGAAGGTAGATATCATTCTTTTACTTCCCATATTTGTCTTGTTTTGTTCTATATCTCTTTATTTTGGTGAGCTGGTATCTGTGTAATATGTTTCTTGTCAATTTATTGATTCACAGGAATGCAAATATTAGAATTACATATGAAATTCCAAATTTTGCTCAAGAAAATCAAGCTATAAAGAGGCAAAAACTTGAAGAGGGAAAAAGCTAGACAGGTGGGTCATTTATTGACTAAATTTTTTTACCTTTTTAAGTGTATCATTTTTCACATATTTTTAATCTCATCTTCTCAATTTGTTCTCACTTTTGCTTAGATCCTTAGCATCAATCCCCAAACTTTACTCCATAAAACAAGACCTGGGAAATCGACCTGCAACTTGAACCAGCAGCCCCATTTATTTCAACGGCAGAAATGATGAAGTTTGAATCTAGTACAAGGGAGATGTCAATGCCATGCATGAATTGTTCCATGTCACATGTAACTTGCTTAAAAGTTTTATTATTTTTCTAGTACGTTTTCTTTAAAAATTTGAAGTATTTTTCAGGATGGTATGGCTGGGTCAGTGCAGAGGGAGCCTAAGATTGCACTGACAAGGCCCAAGGAACCTGAAAAAATAAGATTGCACCAACGTCTACTGAAAATCAATGCCAAGGTATTCCATTCATATAATTCAATAGTGTTCTGCAAAAAAAAAAAAAAAACAAAGAAATTTCAGTAACTTTATTACTCAAATTATTTTGTTGATTTATTGTAATTTGGTGGTATGAATTTCTTGCTGGCAGTAGAATGTTCTCCATCGATTCTCACAATTATAATTGGAATGGATGTTTTCCATAGCATTTTCAGGTAATTCATTCTTTTCACACAAATGGTATAACCAGCCTGTCACAGTATGTGAAACCACTATTTACTAACTGATTTATATTAAATGCTTTCAGGAGAGATGGTTAATTTATTAATTTCAGCTTTGTGTTTACCTTTGTGAATTTGTCTCTGTTCTTTTATGCTTTGAAATAAATCTTGAATGCCTGAATTTTTCACATGTTTTTAATCTGATCTCCTGAATTTGTTCTCACTTTTGCTTAGAACCTTAGCATCAAACCCCAAACTTTGCTCCATACAACAAGACCTGGGAAATCTACCAGCACCTGAACACTTCAACTGTCAAAACACGTACAAAAGACAGAAAGGTTAGTATGCATTTTTATGCCTTGCATTTCATTTATGGACATTAATTTTCTGAATCTAATACGTTGTGAAAATTTCTATTTCAGATTTGTGTTCGAGAACCAACAGCCCCATTTGTTTCAATGGCAGAAATGATGAAGAAGTTCGAATCTAGTACATGCGAGATGTCAATGCCACGTTTGAATTGTTCCGTGTCACATATAAATACAAATAACTTGCTTGAAAGTTCTATTATTTTTTCTAGTACATTTTCTTTAAAAATTTAAACTATTTTTCAGGATGGTATGGCTGGAATCAGTGCAGAGGAATCCTAAGCTTACACTGACAAGGCCCAAGGAACCTGAACTTGAAACAGCTCAACGTTACTGTCCAGTAAAACTTAAGGGCTCAGCTGAGTTGGAAGAAGAAATGATGACATGATGACAAAATTCCCCAAGTTTAAGGCTCGCCCTCTAAATAAGAAGGTACCTCCATTTTGAATAACCGCATTATTTTCCTGAGAGTGTATACATCTTGCCTTAGTTTAAAAGACTGCTTTAGTATTCATGTGCTTTTTGTTTATTCCATGTGTTAATTTTATTTTTATTATTTTTTTGGCTTTTTACCCCTCATCTAACTTCCCTTCTCATTTGTGCGTGTTTATCTTTCTCTTTTTCTTTTTTCTTCATTGTCTGTTTTATTCATTGTCTTCTACTTCAAAATATTCATTCTTCCTCTTTTCGCCTTTCTCCTCATTTCATTCTTCATTGTCTTTTTTTGTTCTTAATTTTCTTCTTCTCTTTCCCATCTTCCTTAATCATTTCTCTCTTTCTTTCCTTCTTTTTCCTTCGTGTTCTCCATCTTTTCTTACTCATCAACTCTAATTATCCCTTCTCGTTTTTTCTTTGTTGACTTTCTTTCTCTCTCTCTATCTCCATCTATATATATATATATATATATATATATATATATATATATATTAATTTTTATCTTATTTTGCAAACTCTTTCTCACTCTTTTCATTTTCTTTGTTTATCTTCCTCTTCTTTCTCCTTTTATATCTTCCTCCATTCGTTTTCTTTCTCTTATCCTCATCACCTTCTTTCTTTTAATGTTTATCTTCTCCATTTTGACACTCATTCTTCATTTTCCATATTCCTTCAATTTCTCTTTTTCTTTGTCTTTTCTTCTTATTTTTCTTATTGCTCTTTTTCCTCGTTTTAATCTACTGTTGTTCTCTTTTTCTTCTCCTCCTTGTCCTTGTATTAATTCGCTTTCTTCTCACTTCTTTATCTTCTTCATTTTATTCTTCTTCTCTTTCTCATCTTCCTCTCATTTTCTTCGTTTTTCCCTTTTTTCTTTCATGTTCTCCATCCTTCCCTAAAATAATTCTCATACTTCTTTTCCCTTCCTCTTATGTTCTCTTAACTTTTATAATTCTCTCTTTCTATTATTATCCTTGTCACCTTTCTTTATCTTCTTTTAGTTCATTCCTTATTGTTATCTATACATCCTCTTCATCCCTATTTTTTCCTTCCACCTATCTTCCCATTTCATTTTTCTTTATCTACTCTTTCTTCTTCTCATCTTTCTCTTTTTTATTTCGCATTATTCTCTGTGTCCATCTTTTTTCTTATTTTCCTTATATTTTTTCTTCTTTATGTTTTCCCCTTCTATTTTCCACCTTTTTTCCTTTTATCTTTAATTTTTATCCTCTACTTTCCTTCTCATTCTCCAAAGTCTCTTCGTCTTTTTATTAATCTTCCCTTGCCTTCTCTGTCCATCTGTTGTTTGTCTTGTTATTTTTTCAGCTTTCTACCTCTTGTCCTCATCTAAATTCCCTTCTAGTTGTGTATGTTTATCTTTCACATGGTGTGAGGTATTATTTTTCTCCATCTTTGTCCTTGTATTCCTTCTCTATCTTCTTTTGTCTTCATGTTCTCCATCCTTTCTTAAAATAATGCTCATACTTTTTTTCCATTCATTACTCTTATAATTCTTTTGAATATTATTCTCATCCTCCTTTATCGTCTTTTAGTTTATTCCTTATTAATCTTTCCATCTTTTTCATTATTTCACACCTATTTTTCTTCCTTCCACCTATCTTCCATATCATTCTTCTTTGTCTACTCCTATTTTTTCGTCTCCTCTTTCTCTTTTTCGTTCACAGATCCTAACTCTTTCTTATTTTCTTCCTATTTTTTCTTCTTTTCCTTTTCCCCTTCTATTATTCTATTTATCTTTGATTTTTTTCGCTATTTTTCCATCTCGTTCTCCAAGTTTTCTTAACTCTCATCATCCTCGTCTTTTTTATTTCTCTTCCCCTTCCTTCTCCTTCCATCTCTTATTCCGTCCTGTTATTTTTCTGCTTTTTGTCTCTCATCTAACTTCCTTTCTCATTTGTGTATGTTTATCTCTCTTTTCATTTTGACCCTCGTTTCTCTTCTTCTCGTTTTCTTTTTCCTTTTTCTTCATCGTCTCATTTTTCATTATCTTTTACTTCAAAATTTTCATTATTCTTCTTTTCGCCTCTCTACCCATTTCTTAATCTATTACTCTGCTCTCTTTTTCTTCTCCTTTTCGTTCTAATATTCATCATGTCCTTTCTTTTTATTCTAACCTTCATTTTCTCTTCTTAATTTTCTTCTTCTCTTTCCTATCTTCCTTATCCGTTTCTATATTTCATTCCTTCTTTTCGTTTATGTTTTCTATTCTTTCTTACTCACTCTCATTCCCATCTCTTCTCATTTTTTTCTTTATTGACCCCCCCCCCCCCCCCTCTCTCTCTCAATGTATATATTGTCATTTCTTTTTCTTCTTATTCTCCAAACTCTTTTTCTCACTCTCTCGTCTTTTTTCTTTCTCCTTTTATCCTCTTGCTTTCACTTTCTATCTGTTATCCTCATCCACCTTCTTATTTTTCTTCTCTTTATTTTTTTTATTGAAGTGTAATTTTTATCATTTTCTCCATTTTGACCCTCATTCTTCATTTTCCATATTCCTTCATCTTTTCTTTTCTGTTTGTCGCTGCTACTCTTTTTTTCTTCTCTTGTTCTCATATTCATTCTCTTTCTTCTTATTATACCCACTCTTTCTCTTCTTCCTTTTCTTCTTGTTGTTGTTCTTCTTCTTTTTTTCTTCTTCAGCTTCTTCTTCTCTTTCTCATTTCAGTCACATTTTCTTCCTTTTTCCCCCTTCATTACTCTCATAATTCTTATTTTTTCTTTGTTTCTTTTTCCCCATTTATATATCTTTTATTTTTATCTTGTCCTTTCCTTCTCATCCTCCAAGTTCTCTTTATTCTTTTCGTTGAAGTGTTATTTTTATGTTCTCCATCCTTTCTTACCAATTCTAATTCCCATCCTCCAAGTTCTCTTTATTCTTCGTCTTTTTATTATTCTCCTTCCATCTCTTATTTGTCTTGTTATTTTTTAGTTATTCTCCTTCCATCTCTTATTTATCTTGTTATTTTTCAATTTTCTACCTCTTGTCCTCATCTAAATTCCATTCTAGTTGTGCATGTTTATCTTTCTCATTGTGTGAGGGGTATTATTTTTCTCCATCTTGTCCTCGTATTCATTCTCTTTCTTCTTTTTTCTTCATGTTCTTCATCCTTTCTTAGAATAATTCTCATACTTTTTTTTTTCCTTAATTACTCTTATAGTTCTTTTTATTATTATCCGCATCCTCCTTCTTTATCTTCTTTTAGTTCATTCCTTATTAATCTTCCCATCTATCTTCCATTTCATTCTTATTTGTCTACTACTATTTTTTTCTTCCCCTCTTTCTCTTTTTCGTTCACATTATTCTTTATCCCGACTCTTTCTTATTTTCTTCCTATTTTTTCTTCTTTTCCTTTTCCCTTCTATTATTCTATATATCTTTGATTTTTTTCGCCACTTTTCCTTCTCATTCCATCTCGTTCTCCAAATTTCTTAACTCTTATCATTTTCGTCTTTTTTATTTCACTTTCCCTTCCTTCTCCTTCCATCTCTTATTATGTCCTGTTATTTTTCTATTTTTTATCTCTCATCTAACTTCCCTTCTCATTTGTGCCTGTTTATCTCTCTTTTCATTTTGATGACCATTGTTTCTCCTTCTCTAGCTTTTTTTGTTTTTTTCTTCTTTTTCTTCATGGTCTCATTTTTTTATTATCTTTTCCATCTTTCTTATCCATTTCTCTATTTCATTCCTTCTTTTTCCTTATCATCTCTTTTCCTTCTTATTCTCCAAACTCCTTTTCTCACTCTCTCGTCTTTGTTCGTTCTCCTTTTATCCTCTCCCTTTCGCTTTCTATCTCTTATCCTCATCCACCTTCTTATTTTTCTTCTCTTTATTCTTTTCATTAAAGTGTAATTTTTATCTTTTATCGATTTTGACCCTCATTCTTCATTTTCCATATTCATTCATCCTATCTTCTCTGTTTGTCTACTGCTACTCTTTTTTTCTTCTCTTGTTTTCATATTCATTTTCTTTCTTCTTATTATACCCACTCTTTCTCTTCTTCCTTCTCTTCTTGTTCTTGTTCTTCTACTTCTTCTTCTCTTTCTCATTTCACTCACATTTTCTTCCTTTTTTCCCTTCATTACTCTCATAATTTTTATCTTGTCCTTTCCTCTCATCCTCCAAGTTCTATTTGTCTTTTTGGTAATCTCCTCCTTCCTTCTCTTTCGATCTCTTATTCGTGTTGCTATTTTTAAGCTTTTATACCCGTTTTCCTCATCTACACTCCTTTCTCATTTGTGCGTGTTTATCTTTCTCATGGTGTGAGGTATTATTCTTCCCCTTGTCCTCATATTTATTCTCTTTCTTCATTTCCCTGATTTATTATAACTTGGTGGTATTAATCCAGCTAGTGCAAGAAGGTAGATATCTTTCTTTTACTTCCCATATTTGTCTTGTTTTGTTCTATATGTCTTTGTTTTGGTGAGCTTGAATCTGTGTAATATGTTTCTTTTCAATTATTGATTCACAGGAACGCAAATATTAAAATTACATCTGAAATTCCAAATATTGCTCAAGAAAATCAAGCTATAGAGAGGCAAAAACTTGAAGAGGGGAAAATATGTTTGTTCTCAGTTTTGCTTGTATCCTTAGAATCAACCTCAGACTTTGCTCCATAAAACAAGACTTGGGAAATTTACCGACAATTTGTACACTTTAATTGCTAAAACTCGTACGGAAGAAAGACAGGTTAGTATGCATTTTTATATCTTGCACACTTTAATTGCTAAAGCTTGTACGGAAGAAAGACAGGTTAGTATGCATTTTTATATCTTGCATTTCATTTATGGACATTAATTTCTGAATCTAATACGTGGTGAAAATTTCTATTTCAGATTTGTGAGAACCAGCAGCCCTATTTATTTTAATGGCAGAAATTATGAAGAAGTTCGAATCTAGTACAAGGGAGATATCAATGCCACGCTTGAATTGTTCCATGTCACATATAAATACAAATAACTTGCTTAAAAGTTCTATTAATTTTCTAGTACATTTTCTTTAAAAATTGAAACTATTTTTGAGGATGGTATGGCTGGATTCAGTGCAGAGGAATCCTAAACTTACACTGACAAGGCCCAAGGAACCTGAACTTGAAACAGCTCAACGTTACCGTTCAGTAAAACTTAGGAGCTCAGTTGAGTTGGAAGAAGAAATGATGGCAAAATTTCTCAAGTTTAAAGCTCGCCCTCTAAATAAGAAGGTACCTCCATTTTGAGTGACCGCATTATTTTCTTGAGTGTATACATCTTGCCTTAGTTTAAGAGACTACTTTAGTATTCATGTGCTTTTTGTTTATTCCTTGTGTTAATTTTACTTTTGTTAAAAGTGTTCTTTATTGCCGCTATGAAACCTTTCCCTTCTCCCTCAAAACCTTTTCAGCTTATTCCATATCTTATTCCGTCTTGTTATTTTTTTCTTCTTTTTATCCATCATCTAACGTCCCTCATCTCATTTGTGCGTGTTTATCTTTCTCTTTTTTTTCCCTTTTTCTTAATTGTCAGTTCTATTCGTTGTCGTCTACTTCAAAATTTTCTTTCTTTCCTTCTTTTTCCTGTGTTCTCCATCCTTTCTTAATCACCAACTCTAATTCCCATCCCTTCTCGTTTTTTCTTTGTTGACCTTCTCTTTCTCTCTCTCTATCTATAATATATATATATATATAATATATATATATATATATATATATATAAAATTTTTATCTTATTCTCCAAACTCCTTTTCTCACTCTTTTCGTTTTTTTGTTTATCTTCCCCATCTTTCTCTTTTTATCTTCCTCCACTTGTTTTCTCTCTCATCCTCCTCATCCACCTTTTTTTCTTTATTCTTTTCATTAAAGTGTAATGTTTATCTCTCTATCCGTTTTGACACTCAATTCTTCATTTTCCAATTTCCATACTCCTTCAACTCCCATGTGTGTGTGTGTGTGTCTGTTTGTTCCAATTTCCAATTTCCAATTTCCAATTTCGTTCTTATTCTCCAAGCTCCTTTTTTCACTCTGTTGTCTTTCTTCTTTCTCCTTTTATCCTCTTCCTTTTTGCTTTCTATCTCTTATCCTCGTCCACCATCTTATTTTTCTTCTCTTTATACTTTTCATTAAAGTGTAATTTTTATCTTTTTTTCCGTTTTGACCCTCATTCTTCATTTTCCATACCTTCTCTCTCTCTCTCTCTCTCTCTCTCTCTCTCTCTCCAAACTCCTTTTCTCACTCTTTTCGTCTTTTTGTTTATCTTCCCCTTCATTCTCCTTTTATCTTCCTCCATTCGTTTTTCTCTCTCATCCTCATCCACCTTTTTTCTCTTTATTCTTTTCATTAAAGTGTAATGTTTATCTTTCTCTCCGTTTTGACACCCATTCTTCATTTTCCATACTCCTTCAACTTCCTTTTCTCACTTTTTCGTCTTTCTTCTTTCTCCTTTTATCCTCATCCTTTCACTTTCTATCTCTTATCCTCATCCACCTTTTTGTTTTTCTTCTCTTTATTCTTTTCATTAATTTCGTTTTGACCCTCGTATTTCATTTTTCGTATTCCTTCATCTTCTCTTTTTGCTTTCTATGAACAGGTAATTTCTATTTCCAAGTGATTCCTGAGAAAGTATTTGCTATATGGTAATATGCTTTTTGTCATCAAGTCACCATCCACACCCACCCCCCTCCCCGTGGCCAGAAAGATGGCACGATAAAATATTAGCTCTATTTTTTTGCTTCAGCTGTCTATCAAAGAAAAGTTTCTGCTGGGAACCCCCAGCTAAATTGGTCAGACTTTTGACTTGGTAACCACAAGGTTACAAGTTCTATTCTTAGCGGGAGCGGCCTATTGACATTCTTGGTTTGAGTTGGTTGGTTAGCTTTGGGCATATATTGATTGCTGCTTGTTTGTGCATTTCGCCATCGGGTGGCTCATAAGGTAAGAATCAAGCTTTTGCGCCTTTTTGTGCTGCACTTTATGTGTAGTCAAATGAGTTTAGGTTCTGTTAATTATCTGATTTTCATCTCAGAAATAAATGGTTTGGAGAAAGAATGAAGAAATAAACTTTACATATATTGAGTGCTTGTTGTATATACATTTCGCCATCTGGCTCATAAGGTAAGAATCAAGCTTTTGCCTTGCTTTATATGTGTTGTCAAATGAGTTTAGGTTCTGTTAATTTATTATTTTTACAGACTCCTAATGCAACAAAATAGTCTTTTACTTTATAGGGCTAGATTCTATGTTTAATTGCTCAATTAATTACCATTGCTTATGGAAAATAACAAGTATTCTTATAAGTTTAAAAAAAAAAAAAAAATTAAGTATTATTTTTAGTTTTAAAAATGATTTGTTTCAAGGATTCTTTTTAGTTTTAAAAATGATTTTTAAAGTATTTCTTTTATTTTAAAAAAAAATAATTTTTAAGTATTCTTTTTAGTTTTAAAATGATTTTCAAGCGTTCTTTTTAGTTTTAAAAATGATTTTCAAGTGTGCTATTGTTTAAAAATGATTTTCAAGTATTCTTTTTGTTTTAAAAATGATTTTTAAGTGTTCTCTAGTTTAGCAAAGATTTTCAAATGTTCTTTTTTTAAAATGATTTACAAATGTTCTTTAATTTTTAAAATGATTTTGAAGTGTGGTCTTTAGTATTTAAAAAAGATTTTGAAGTGTTCTTTAGTTTTAAAAATGATTTTCAATTTTAAAAAATGACACACCAGAATATGTGCCTAAAGTTGTTATTCTTGTTCAATTCCTTGGAGCAGGTAATTTTCTGTTTCATAACCTATGAATTATTGCTTGCCTAAAGATGTTAGGGTGTGTTTGGTTCGCACATAGGAATCGGAATGGGTATCAAATACTTGGTAATGGTAATGGGTTTTGGTGGAAGTATTTAACATGTTTGGTAGTAGGGTGGAATGGGAATGGTTACTAATAGTAATGCTTGAGAATGAATAAGGGAATGAAACTCTTATTTTATTTGGGTATGGGTTTTTCAATTGATGGGGTATTCGAAACCCATAGTAGTGTTCTAAAAACCTATCAACCAAACGACAACAATCACTTTCATACTCATTCCTATGGGCAAAATCCACCAACCAAACACACCCTTAATGTTCTTGCTCAATGTACATTAATGCCTCTATTCTTGTTCACTTTGACTTGCTTTGTCTCTCAATGCAAGGGTTTGTCCAGAAAATTGTCTAAATGATGAAGAATGAAAGGCTGTTTCAGTCACGGGGTGGTCCCATCATTCTTCTCAAGTAAGGTTTCCATATTAAGCGTAATTTGGTTTGCTACCAAATTTACATTCCCGGGATTAATAGGATGGGATAAAATGCTAAATGTCAAGAATTCTTTTAACAAATCTCGGTGGATTCTAGATTGAGCTAGGGAGTGTAGAGAGAGATCTTGACAGAGCAAATTATGCTATGCGTCTTTAACATATAGTTTAGTAATTATAAACAATTTGGAATCCCGGTGTCCACCTTGCAAGGTGGACTCGGTTCCACAGCATAACGATTGTCAAGTCTTAACCGAGATAAGATATTCGGGTAAGAAAAAATGTGCTTTGGGCCTCAGAAAAAAAAAATATAAAATGGACCATGTCTTAACATCTTAATTAAAAATGGTGTTTGGGCCTCAGAAAAAAATATTTCAAATATAGATTAGTAGATGAAATACAATGTTAATTCAATATATAGTTTTTTGCTATATATTTCTAAATATTGAGCTAAATTAATGTTGTGCAACGCACGGGTGCTATGCATTGGACATGTTTCATCTTTCTTTCTTTTTTTTTATAAATAAAAAATCTTATTGAATATCATTAATTATTGATTGCTCTCATTATGCTATATATATATATATATATATATATATATATATATATATATATATATATGGTGATGGTGATATATATGAATAATAATAATGGTAAAATTGAAGCCAAAAAGGTTCTCAAATAATAATGATAATGATAATGATAATGATAATGATAATGATAATGATAATAATAATGATAATAATAATAATAATAATAATAATAGATGAACTAATTCTTAAATATTCATTGCATGTGAACCAAATTAATCCAAAAATAAAATCTGACATATATGCTTTGCAAGAAATGGGCAGATGATTTGCCTTGTCTCTCTCTCTCTCTATACAAAAAATATCTATATTGATATATGTTTGATTTGTACTAAAAATATCTATATATTGATATATGTTTATGTTTATGTTGCACCATAATTATTAGGTGGTTATTTTTTTATTTGAACATATTGTATTTTAAATTATATTTGGTATGATATTTAAAAAAATTTGTTGGGTTTATAGTGAAAATGTAAAATAAGAATTGTATGTTACTCTAACTATATCAGTTAATAAATTTTAATTATACTAAATTGAATTGAATTGATGACCAAAAGCATTCCAATGCTTGTGAACATCATGGTGTGCTTGGATTGCATTGCAGAGACAATCATTTCTTCGAGTTATTAGGCCTCGTTACCTAGAATGTTACATGTTCATAATAATGGTACCTTCAATTCAAATGTATGTTACAGTAAATAAATTTGTTTTGGTCGTATAATGTATGCTGTATTTTGTAATTATCATTTTCGATATTTTTATTTAACTTGCCAAACAAAACTAATTGATGAAAATTGCATCTACAAATATTATCCGCGTGTTGCACGGGTCGAGTATTAGTGTTATAATAATAGCAATAGGAAAAACGTTACAGCCATCGCATGTTTTGGAGTTGGCTTATCCCTGATGCCTTCATCACCTTCTTGGCCACAACATTCGTAAACTTTTACACAACCAAGTTGGTGGTATTCAGATATGTCCACGCGCCACTGCAACCCTCGGTTTCTATTCTGTGTCGTCTTCATCTTATCACTTTCTTCTTCTGTGTACTATGTATTTTACAGAAACCAGATGGACGCAGCTCTGTACTAGACTAAAAACTTGTGTCAATAGACACGTACCCCAGCAACAATAATCCATTATTATTTACGTACATTTGTTTCTGTTTTTTAAGGTTATAGTTTCTCAATCTTGATTTCATGCTCGACATAAGCAATCGTTATATCGTGCACTATGGCGAACAATGCATTGTGTGTCCCGCCTTATTCAAAACGACGTCGTTTTGGTGCATTGTCCAAAAAAAAAAATCTCTGTTTCGAATACACATAAACTCATAACAGAATACATAGAAACTCATTACTGATACATATAATCTAATACACATAAACTCTTAACTGAATACACAGAAACTCATAATACAATACACAGAGACTTAACTGAATACACATAATGAGGTTTGGATGGACGGAGTGACGTCAACAATTAAAACGCGTGCATTTTCAGCCTGAGCACACATTTCTATGTGCACCGTGGTGCACGATATAAATTGCCCAACATAAGCTGTTAACGCATAATCATGAGCGTGGCCATGGGTCTATGGGAGAACAATTTGAATTGTTTGTGTAAATCTCAGGATCATCATTGGTTTTGTGATTGATTAGGTTGTATGAAATGCGGTATGTTTTATTTCATGGAAATAAAATTATGGACATATTGAGTTGTAAGCCAGACTCCACTACTCCCCAACATAGATGTACAAGGTAAGGGTGGACATTTCAGTTCAGATTATTTGAAACGAGTCGAGTCCAACAGTTAGATTTTAATTTATTATTAAATAAAAATCAATTGGTTTTATATTTTATAAATTTGAAAATTTTCGGTTTAGATTTTAATTACCTGTGTCAAAAAAGTGATTCACTAATACTTTTTTTCTTCTGTAGTTAGTACTTAGTAGAGAGTTGAGGTTGGAGTGTTAGGATAAGTTGAGTTAGAAATTGATAATTTCTTCTTCTTCTTGATTGCTTACCCCTCTTGGATTGTGTGGCAAATTGATCAAGTTGGTGACTTGGGCAACTGCTCTACAAGTAGGAAGCAAGAATAGATATTTATCAGCAATTTTACTTTTGAGTAATAGATATTTATCAGCAATTTTACTTTTGAGTTAACCACAGCCAAGTTGGTAGGACAGTTGATTTGATAAGTTCAATCGATAATTGTCTATTGATCTCCTAACTTAGTTTACCTCCTTGTATAATCTTTTGTCGGCTAAAATCTCAACTTCATATTATGCACACTTTCAAATAGCAACTGCAAACTTTCTCATAAATCAAAAGCTATTTTTGCTTTTTTTTTTTTTTTACTTCCAAGTGTGTTCTTTTATCAAATCAATTATTATGGAATATGTAATTTACCTCATCCACCCCATATGTGATTTATCTCATCCACCGCCTAAGAAAACAGAGAGTTAAAGCAAAGTAGAGATCCATATGCATCGAGGTAATAGGATTAGGTTCAAGGCTTCCTCCCCACGGTTTTGACTACCAACTATTTTAATTGCAACCTCTACAGTTGACCTCGTACTCTCCAAGATACCTGATTCTAGGATTAATCATCTATTCATTGATCCAAGGGTCTACCTTGTCCAGCAAGAATAAGCTGTGATTTGACTTTCTCTAAGTACCTATAAATAGCCTAATCAAGCTGTCTGATAACACAAACAGAAAGAGTTGAAACAAGAAGGGCCAAAAATGGAGTCAAAAATGCATTTCCCAGAGAGACAGAAGAAGAGCAACATGCAAAAGTTGTACTCATACGCATTCTTGGGAATGCTTGCATATTTCACAGTGAGGTTATGCGTACCAGGCCATCCATGAAAGATAGAGCAAATAATGAGAAATCAACTTCGGGATGCCTTTGTTACCTCGGCTGTTAAGTTTCTCAACTTCTTCGTTGCCAAATTAGTCGTGTTCAGATACGTTGCGCCCCTGCAACCAATGTTTTCTGTTATGTCGTGGCTATTCTGGATCGTCTTCACTCTCTCGGTTTCTACTTTGTACTCTTGAGTTTTCATCTTGTTGAAAACTCGAATGCCCTTTTGCTTTGCTTTCCCTGTAAATGAATCTTCAAGGCCAAAACATTAAACCCTTTGTATTATGAGCATTAAAAAGATGTATCCTTATCAAAACAAGAACGGATTGAGACATCCAGCATTTCAAGCATCCATGAATCATTTAAAAGAAGCAAAAAATTGAAAATGCGGGATAAAATTTACCATATCTCAGTTGTATCAAGGAAAGAAGGTTCATCTGTAGTCACTGTTACATAAAAGTACACGAGAAAATAAGAAGGGCACTTTAAACTTATCGGAGCTTTTGACCATCAAGCCATTTGAGCGATGGCATTAGCTCAGACAGCAACAACTTTAACTTTTCATCAGAAACAGCATTTCCCGCAATATCTAGTTGTATCAAATTCAGATTTTTAAAGACTAAGAATGCTTCCCAGTAATCAGTTGCATTGACAGCATCGGTTGAAAATTGCTCGATGTTCCAAGCACTTCCATTACTGTGGCACAGCGGAGAAGAACACAGGTACCTTCTTGTGTCAATTGAGTGCGCACCGATCTCATTGGATGAGATGTCCAATACTTTTAGCAATCTTAGCTGCCTTAAAGGCTCCAAAGCAGTGAAACTGCAAAGTAAGTTCTTGCTTAGGTTTAAACAAGAGAGTAGCTGCATTGCCTCCATGCCTGCACCAAAATTCATAGAACATGGTATTAATATCATTTTCAATTTAAACATTGAGAAAGAACAGGCAATGTTTCCTGCTACACCTTACGCCATAAATTGATGAAAAGAAGGCATAAATCAACATGCCACGAGTTCTATAAGTAAGAACCGGAGTTTTGTACCTTCAATTGACCGAAGTTGGTTGCAGCTAAGATCTAGGATCTGGACCCACAAAAGTTTTTCGACACACCCAACTCGAGAAAGTGAGAGGTTATTTAGCCGCAGACATGAATAATTATAAATGATTGAAGAAGATGGTTCTCGATATTGATGGCAGCGTTCCAGCAAAGACTCTTGATTGGAGAATAACTGCAAAAGGACATTATGAAGATAAACTCAACACTCTCTTTAGAAGATAATTTTTTTTTTTAAAATCCAATTTCTATATATTGTATCTCTTCAGAATCTCACTCAATTAGCCCTCATTGCAGTTCATTTGCCATGACAAACATCTGCTCAATAAAAAGCAGTTGATCATCAACTTTAGCCCCCCCACTCAATATGCCCTCTAGTAAACATCAGGTACTATGCTTATTTGGTCCCAGCTTATTTTTGAACTTATTTACACCAAAAAGAAAAAGCTGAGTCAAACTGTAAAAATATAAAAAGGATTTCAAGTTCAATTAAGAGGAAAAAATCTTTTTTTTTAAGAAGCTCAAAAAGAGACTCTTTTTGAAGAAGCCAGAAACCTAGACAAACGAGCACATAACAAGGAGTTCTCTTTTTCCACAGCCAAGGTGAACTCTAACATTCAACAACAAATCATGCCTAAGTGGTTAACAGAAACAAGAAAATCACCTGTCTTAGTAAGACAGAGCTGTATTCATCCTTATAGTACTGAATGTGTGGTGGATCCAATTCCATTAAATCATTGTAAAACTGAAGAACTTCTCCATAGTGGTTGCCAGCATTTGAGTCATTATATGACATCAATTGCTCACGTGCCATCAACAATCTTGCAAGTGTCAACTTTCCAATTTTACTGCAACAAAAGGAGAAATTCATAGAGAAGATCAATTAAAAATTACAGCTTGATGAACATTCCAACTTGCATAAGCGCATAACAAATAAAGGCACAGGGCATACCAGTTCACTGATAACAATAACTCCCTGCAGTGAGCTATCTCATTGTCGAGTGTCTGAATATTCCAATCCAAATTCCTTGCTTTGTCATCTATAGGCATTCTCATTTGATAGGATGAGTTAACTAAAACTGACTCTGGAGAAACAGTTTCATATGTGCAAAAGTTTTCCTCTTTCCAAGATATTCTCTTTTCATTTTCCATTTCTGTATGTTCTGAATTGTAAGGTGGCACATGCACTGTAAACATTAGTTGAGCAGCAGCAGCACAGTAAACAGAGCCACTTAAAGAGACAATGCCTTGGGAATGCGAAATGTTGACCTTTACAAGATAAGACTCTAAAGATTGGACCCCATCAGCGAAATTCAGGTGTGTCAACCAGGCTTGGGCACACTCAATATCATTTCCTGACAGTGGTCTCCAAACAAGATCTGTATTCAGATTACCTTCACATTCAACCTTGACTGTCGATGGATTTATATTTTTAACAGCTTCACTAAAGTAGAGAACGAGGGGAAGTGTTCTAGCATTAGACTTGGAACCGGCTAAAGGTGACAAAATAAAATTATCCAGCAAACTATCTCTTGTCAAATGAAGACTAGAGCCATGAGGTGGCCATGAAGAAACCAACAAAGTTGTTAACTTTACTGTCTGATCAAGAAGCCATAGATGATAAAACCAACCACTTTGATCATCTGGATCTGTAAAAAGAGCATGGCGGACGAACTCAAGCTCTTCTGTCAAAACATTCTCCTTGGGAGAATATCCTTTTACATTCTCCTTTAGCAAGCGAATCAGAAGAGCACTGTAAAAAGTCATTTGAACAAAAATTACGATAATAAATCCTTTTTGGGGAGAGGCTGACACATAAATATTTATTTAACAGCCTCCAGGAGAAAATTTTCTAAACAGCATCTAAGAATCAAACTGCTGCATTTTGATGGGATGCCAAATACGGATCTTGATGTATAGAATGTTATCAGTATCAAATACATTGTGTTATTTGGGTTAATTTAGACCCCTTATCTTTAGTGGGTGATGGAACCATAGAAATAGAAGATCAGAACTATTAAGAAAAATATGTTAAACTCTATCTAGGATGGTTTAGTCACAGTTAACACTGTGATATTAACCACAAGCTTTGATATGAATAATCCCAGTATACCTTCTGTTGTGCCAAGCAGAATAATTGCTAAAATTATCATATATCATGTCTGTTGTATATTGTAGTTCCTCCTCATCTGGAATGTTCTTCAATGCCGTTATAAACCTGAAAGAGCAGAGCAAAGAAAATGACTTGAGATGCCAAAGTCTGTCTCACTTGCATCAATTTAAAAAATCCAGGGCACCTCCTATAATTCCAAGCATGGAAATTCCGAGAATCTGCCTTCTGGAACTTGGCCAGAAGCCGTAATTCCCGATCTGTTGAAGAATGCCCTTTGCTTAGAACCCACTTACGATGATACCATGCTCCATAAGACTTATAATTGCTCCTCAATGCATTCTCCACCTAATCCAAACATTACATGAATCACATATAAAATACAGAATAAGGCAACAAGCATATTGCAGTCTATAATCCTCACCCAACCATCAGATTTTAAACAGCAAATAACACTTCCATTTAATAAACCTTCAAGCTTCAACTAACACTATCCAATTAAACCAATCACATTTTTTAGTCTTTATCAGTCCTAGTGATTAAATCCTTCATATGCCAGCTTCTAACTAAATCTCTTCATTTCAAAATCAGCTCCATACTAAAATTTCCAGAAAAGCTGCAAATTTTCTGCTGTCCTACGAAGAGTGGAATAAACATACTAGTCTAAGTTCTTCATCGAGAATTGCTTTGATAGACTCGGCATTGTTCTCAGTCTCAGATTGATTAAGTCGGAGATCTACAGCCAGCTTCCGGTAATTCCAAGCAGTGTAATGCTCCGGATTGGCCTCGAGCAGCTTCGCGCTGAGTTCTAGCGCTTCCTTATCATAACTGATGAAAAATAAAAATAAAAATTACAATAAATATTCACCAAATGAGAAACTCAAAAGCCACTTACCATCAATTATAGATTTACTTGAATTAAGAAATAAATCTTAAGGAGGTAGTATACATTTTATTGTGATGAAAGTGGATGAACTGAGTTTGAAGAGATCGAAGCTTGGCGGCTTTGATCGCTGAAGCTTCTTGCTCTTCTTGGCTTGGAGCTCTTCGTGGTCTTCCATGCATCTTTTCACACAATTTGTGGCCTGGGATCGGAGAAAGAGAAGATTCCGGCGACCGGCTTCAGTGGAAGCTTCTCTTTTTAAGTTTTGTAGAACAAAGAACGGCGATGAATTTGGCAAAACGATATCAAATAAAAGAGTTAATTACCAAAATGTCCTTGACTATCGCGAAATTATCAATTTGGTCCTCTCAACTTTGTAAACGTTAACTAATATAATCCTCCGTCCTGTCAGGCGTCAAATTTTTGGTTAAGTTGAGGGTAATTACGGAATTTCACTTCAATTGCTGTTTTTCTCCTCTTCAAGCAATGTTCTTCCATTTCTGATTTTCTTCGGTGAAGCCACAGTAGAAAAAGGCACAACTTCAACAACAGAGGCAACACAGTTCAGCTATTAACAATCAAAGAGAATATCAAAATAGCCAAACACAACAAATGCATAAGAGACAGAAAGGATATCAAAATAGCCAAACTCAACCTGTTCGAGAATCGACTCGAGGGTTTAATTCCAGAGAGCATCGCCAACTCCCCAAATCTGCTCGAGCTGAAACTGTTCAAAAATTTAGGTTTGGAGAAACTCTGATGAGCCCTTCCTCTCGAACCACTCTGAGCAGTCTAAATGAATCGACGTCGGTCGCCATTGAATTAGGATTTTTTTTTTAAGCATTAGGATTTTTCATTACTACTAAAAACACCCCTAATTCATGAAGTAATTACGTGGAAAGCCCGATCTGTCCAAGAAACAAGGTGAAATTCTTTTATTACCCTCAGTTTTAACAGTCGTTTGATGTCAACCCTAACGGAGGGAGGACTTCATCATGTAAACAAAATAGTCAAAAGATCAAATTAGTAATTTTGCGATAATCAAGATATCATTTTATTAATTAACTTCAAATAAAATGATGAAAAAAACAAAAAGAAAAATTTAAATTACATAAATCGTAACTAAATCATTCCAATTAAATATATATACAAATTTAATTTGTATACTTGTTAATTGTTCTATAAATATAATTACGAGAGCAACTCCAATGCCAATGACCTTATCGTTTAGTGGCAAAAAAGTGACTCCAAAAAAAAAAAAAAAAAAAAAAAAAAAAAAAAAAAAAAGAACTACTCAAACCTTATTATAAAAGTTAAACAAATTAAAACTTGTTCAGTAAAAATTACAGACTTAAAACATACTCTTTTTTTTTTAATTTATTATTATCAAAATGAACAATTTCAAAATATATAACTACTATTAAAAAAAAACATTACTATAATTTATTTGTGAGTAAAATGATTTTTTTCTCCCAATTGTTTTTCCATTTTATCTTAAAAGAGCATACTTTCTTCCATCAAAATGGCTTGTATATGCAAAGGGCAAATCACAAATGTACATTTAGTGGTACCATCAAGAAATTTTATCTTAAGAGCATACTTTCTTCCATCAAAGTGGCTTGTATATACAAAGGGCAAATCACAAATGTAAAGTGGTACCATCAAGAAAGTTGCATCATAGATGACAGGCTGCAAGATTGATCAGTCATGTAAAATTGAAAATGGTATATTATTGGTTTAAGCCGGTCAATTATGACACCATAGATTGATTTATCTCCTTATGATCTTTTATCGGTTAGGATCACAATGTGAAACTGACCAATCTAGTTTGATTTATCTTGTAATTTTTTACTGGTTAGAATTACAATGCAAGATTTACTAAGTAAATGACAATGATTTTCCTCGTAACCCAATAAAAGAAGGATATAGTATCACAAAATGTTAAATCAAGATGTTAGAGAAATCGTTTGAATCAAGTCAAGCTAAAGCTGCAATGCCATTTGCATGGATGCAATGGTTTTTTTTTTTTTTCTGTTAATCACACAACAAATGCAACACCACAATTCAGAACCTTTTGTATCAAGGTTGACAGTTTTCAAATGGATGATTTTACATAAATTTAATCATCTCTTAATATAGGCTTAAATATAGTTAAATATATCCCCCCCCCCCCCCCCCACCTCAAGAATTTTCTATCAAAATGCAGTTCAGAATCAAATAATTATGATCAATTGATTATGCATCCATGACAGATGCAACTTCTTCCATGACATTCATGCCACTATGAAGCTCCACCTGGCACAGTGTAGGGCTGATATCCACTGGATTTACCTCTCCAACTCCAAGAATTGCAGCTGTTCCTCCTAAGTCGTTTTCCCCGAACGTATGGATGAGTTCCAGTTTCATTTCCATGTGTGACACTCCATAATCTGTTACTTCTAAAGCGGTGGCATCATTTGTACCCAGTTCCGGTCCCGCTTCATCAGTTGTAACGTCTATACTACCAGTGCTATCGCTCTTGGGGAGGAGCTTCCTCTTTTTGCGGGATTTCTTCTTGAGCCGAGCAGCCCGACCCCTTTTTGGCTTGAGAGCTGCCGCGGTCTCCTGGTGACTGATTCCCAGATCTGCCACCTTCTTCTTCAACGGAAGAACGGTGTAAGAGGAGTAGTCAGTCGGCCTGTTGTTGGACTTGGAAGGATCAGACTCGATGGCCAATAACGCGGTTCTTGCAGCTTTGAGCTCCGCTTCCTTCTTTGTTCTCGCGGATGCCCCAATGTACTTAACTCCCCCAATTTCAACAGTACAAGCATACATAGCAGGCTTGCCTGTTGCTTCCTCCTTTCGGCATTCATACAATGGAATCGCGAAATTCATCTTTTGTGCATATTCTTGTAATAGGTTTTTGCACAAGCCTGTGTCGTGCTGAAAGTACATCAAAATATATAAGGTCAAGCACTCAGATTTTACAATCTGAACCATCCATATGTTTGAATAAAGAGAGAAATACTATTTGGAAGTCTGAAACAGGCTAGACTAGTTATTTAACAATCAACAAAACAAGACACAGAAGGACTCTTCTCTTACGGGAAGTTCTCACATAGTAGCTCTTCGTGAACTAGGGAGAGAAGAAATGACCAAGCCATCAGCTAACAGTGTCGATTTTAGTCTAGTTTTACTAACAGATAGTATATCAATCACTACTATTACGGGGGTGTTTGGCAAATAGCTATTAGCTGATAGCCGTTAGCGGGTTTGATAGCTGATAGCATTAGTTGGCTGTAGAAAGATGTTTGGTAAATTAGTTGTTAGCTGATAGCTGATTACATGCAAAATGACCTTCAAGGGTATAATTTATTTTCTCAAAAAACTGATCGAAAAAACTGCTTTGAATAGCTTTTTGAATTTTATACATGAAACAAAATATCTCATACTCAATTGAGAATCTTATTACCATTTGAAAGCTTCATAACCAACACAAAATGCATACAAATTTATACCAAAAGGACCCAGAGTACTGAGTGGCTAATCGACATAATATATAGTACAACGGGAAACGGACTAAAGGAGTGTGTCAAGAATGGAGAAGAGAAACAAACCAATGAAAGATAGAGAGCACTTACCACTGGTTGCGAAATGCATTCTTTCCTTTCCCCAGACCGAGAAAGTTCGACGAGAGCAACTTCAGCAGCTGACTGCTCTGCTGCCTTGCGATTAAAAAATCCGGGTAGGGAATCATATCTGGTGTCGCTCACGATCACCGTCGACCTAAAAGTGGGTTCATGGGAAGGTCCTTCCTTTATAGTCTCATAAACAGGTGTAGGAAGTCCAACTTTCTGAGCATACTCTTGCAAGCGACTTTTGAACACATAACAGTTTGATACACCTATTACATATCAGAAGATCAGTAACAAGACACTAAGCTAAGATAATAACCATACAACAGTAAACACATACCAAACACTAGTGAATTTTATTTTTAGCTCAACAAATATGGTTGCAAACAGCTCATGGAAACAAAGGTCCAACACAAAAACACAACGCAAATATGAAAATACAAATGTCAGATTCATGTGCCAGAGATCATTAACTATATCACTATGTATGTATATATATAGGGGAGGGTGGTGAGAACACCTTCCTTGTAAAAAGTGTGGACATATCTTGACCCTTCATCTTGACAAATTTATTTTACCATAATTAACTCAACGCAAAATTGTATTTCAATAAATATACAATTAATTCAATAACAGTTATGTTTTAAAAACTTTAAATCTATACAAAAAATAAGGACCACAAGATCTTGATAAATGGAGGGTGTGGATATATCTTCTAGTTTGAAACCCTCTCTCTATATATATAGTGCATTCCCAGTTCCAAACAAAAAGCTGAAACCATTTTCCCAAGAGGAAAGTGATGGTTCTCTGTCCACCCAGATCTGATGCAAAGGCACAGCAGCACCAAGTCTCTAATTATAATTAGAATGGGTTGGTGTAAAATATTTGGTGATCATATATCTTAAAACAATGTTAAAATTATCATTGAAGGAGAACACACATATCTCCAATAGTTCAATAGAAAGTGCAGCCTTACAATCACTAACAAAGCCAAAAATAAAATAAAATTGGTGAATCAAGATTATTTGGCAAATTAATTAAAGTTCATATGTTTGGTAGCTTCCCCCAATTCAAGAATTGGGAGATCATAATTGATTCAGAAATTCTAAAATTTAGACAAGAAGAGAGAAATTATCAGATATCCACTAGATTCCGTTTTATTCTTACTCTTTTATTTCCATTATCACTCACAACCCTATTACTTACTAGCGTCGACCTAAAGCAGTAAAGCACCATTCTTTTTTAAGCTAACTTTTTGAAGATCAACAAACAATCAAACGAAAAGAAAGAATCAAATTTTTTTCTTTCTCCTTTTCACCATCCAAAAAAAATACTAATTTTTCCAAAAATATACTAAAATGCAGCCCAAATTTACTTTTCAAACAAATAGAAATTCAATTTTTAATTTTGTTTTTATAGTATTTTTATTTTTGCAGAATCAGAAGCATAACTAGGTACAACTGCAGAAGTATAAATGCATGTTTAATTGAGTTCAGCTAAAACTAATTTGACAATCTATAGTGATGCGTGGGGAGGGGCAGATGGAAGGGAGAAGTACCTTGGAAGCTCTCGCTAGCAGACATTTCAGGTCGGCGTTTCGGAATGAGAATCCGGCAAGGCAAGAGCTAAGCCGAGAGAAAACCGGACCACCTTTTTATCTTGAAGTGTCTGAGACCTGAGGGACATTTGGTTCGAGAAACTAAAGGGAATTTAGGGGATTTCAGTGGAGGTGTCTTTCACGTAAAAAAATAAAAAATTACAATTTATGTCCCTCTATAATATGTTAATTATCAATATCACCTATAAATATTAATGGTATTTTCAAAACAGTACATATATAGTCTCTTATAGTATAAA
Source organism: Ipomoea nil (assembly GCF_001879475.1). Taxonomy (NCBI): domain Eukaryota; kingdom Viridiplantae; phylum Streptophyta; class Magnoliopsida; order Solanales; family Convolvulaceae; genus Ipomoea; species Ipomoea nil. Next base: position 2,961,924 of record NW_017619749.1, read on the forward strand.
TATTACCTTTAAATTTTTAACATAGTACATATATTGTCCATCCTGTAAAGTACGGGATGAGCAATATATATACCATTTTGAAAATTAAAATGCAACATTTACACTACTAATAATTTAATGGTGACATTGATAATTAACATATTATGAAAGGATATAAATTATAATTTTCACAATAAAAATATATTTAAAAAATTCATATCACAGCTTTCAACGCTTGAGATGACAATTTTACCCACACCGTATGAGGTCCTTGGATCTTTGCCTAACTGGGTATTAAAATATTCGCACTATTTAGATAATATAAGTGCAGGGATGGAAATAAAAATTATACATACGTGGTGCGTATAAGTATATATAGATTACGGGTTATATGCGAAATTTTCTTTAGATAAAAAATAAGGTTCAATCTCATCTATTGATCTAGACATCCATTCCAGATCAAGGGTGTAAAATGAAGACAATTAAAAAAAAAAAAAAAATTGATGTGGTATTATGAAAAATTTGCGTAAGTTAGTTCAATTGTTCTTTTATCTTTGAGTGCACAATTTTTCTTCATCAAGTGCACATTTTCTTCAAGTGCATATTTCTCATTCTTCAAGTGGATATGTTTTAATGTTTTAACAGGTTGGTTCTACAACCCATTGCTAAGTACCGTGAAATAAGGGAAGGAAACGGATTCAATAATCCCGTGAAGATTAATAAACATTTTGTACTTTCAGTGCACAATTTTGTGTCTTCGAGTGCACATTGTTGTGTATTTCAGTGCACATGTTGTGCCTTCTAGTGCATATTGTAACAAGCTCAATAGATCCGTTGCTAAATCTCGTGAAAGATGGAAGGAAACAGGTTCAATAATTCCGTGAAGATTAATACACATTTTCCTTCGTCAAGTGCATATTTTTGTGCATTCAAGCAAAATTTTTTGTGCTTTCAAGTTCACAGTTTTTGTTAATTCGAATTTTAACTTAAAAAAAAAAAAAAAAAAAAAAAAAAAAAAAAAAAAAAAAAAAAACATTAGAACTATATGAATTTAATGGTTGAGATTTGTACTCATTTTTCACTTGAGGAGTCCTTCGCACCTGATCCTAGACACACATATAAAATAAATACATGTAATTAAAAATGCATAATGAATTGAAGTTTTTTGTACTAGTGCATCGGGAAATCAAATGCATTAACATCTCATTGTCTTAGTTTGAGAAAATTGTAGTTTATGCCACTCACAAATATGTTAATTATCAATGTTACTTCTAAATTATTAGTGGTGTAAATATTGTCCATCAATTTTCAAAATGTGACATATATTGTCCATCTCGGAAGAATGAGAAACATTGTTGTATGCAGAAGTAGAACAAACAAAGAAAGAAAATGTGGTATTTGAACAGGAAAGACGGCGAATAACTGCATTTACACCATTAATAATTCAGGGGAGGGGTAATATATGTCACATTTTGAAAATTGAGGGACAACATTTACATCATTAATAATTCAGGGGTGACGTTGATAACTTGACATATTTGTGAGGTACATAAATCATCCGAAACAGCCAAAACTATCATGCCAAACAAATGAGAGACTTTTATATTTTTGTTCAATTTAGTTTTTTTGTACGGTGTACTACTTTTTACTGTTGCAAAAATCGGTCTAGGCGCCCGCCTAGGCTCTAGGTGCCCCTAGACCGTGGCGGTTTTCCCCCTAGGCGTCCGTCTAGCGCCTAACTCGGCCGATTTGGCCGCCTAGCGTCTAACTTAGCCGAGTTAATTTGTCCATTTCGGTCAAGTTAACCCGATCAGCTCGGCCTAGCTAATTATTTATCATTATATATATATATATATATATATATATATATATATATATATATATATATATATGTATGTGTATACACATACATACATATAATCATATATACACCCGTAGATTAGTTTGATATTTTGAATCTTTGGATGATTGAAATATTTGAGTATTTAATACAGAGTATTTGAGTATTTTTAATTTTTAATATTATTTTGATGTTATGACTTATGAATTATCATTATTTCATTTATTTGGATGTGTTATTTGATTGAATGTTGAAAACAACCTCATTAAAATTGTCAAACTGCAAGTCTACCACTGTTTTTTTTGTGCCCGCCTAGCGCTGCCTAGGCCGCTTAGGCGCTAGACGCTGCTCGGGTGCCCGACTAGCGCCTAGCGCCTACTGCAATATTGCTTTTTATACATAAAAAATAATAATAATAACACTTTTACGATTGTGAAATATGGTAGACTCCTTGTGAACACAAGATTGAACTATGATAATCGTAGTGTGAGAGTTCCACCTAATATGGTGGACTCCTTGTAGGCACCAAACAATGGTCTTCCCACCTAATGGATCGTTGAATTACCATGATTTAGCCATTTACTATCTTGTTGCTTCGGAGTATGAAGATCCTATGAAAAAAGAAAGTTCTCATTTTGTGGACAATAAAAGTTAAGATGGTCGCGAGAGTTCGAGCCTTAGTGAAGGCGTTATTGGCTCTTTGTGCTTCAGTAGGTGTTAGTAGCATTAAAAAAAAAAAACAAAAAGTTAAGATAGTCATCAAAAGTTAGGAACTTTCAATATATTGAAATACAAAATATAGAATTGTGTAATTTACATACTCATACATCAGCTTCGCCAGAAACACTCTATGGTTTGGGACTCCGTCCCCCGCTATTGCTTTACTCATTCATTAATATATAGGTATGCCTTATTTTTTTTTTTTTTTAAAAGGTAACTATGATAATTAAAATTATTAGTTTTAAAATAATGGAGATGCTATATTCATCATGTTATATTCATTGCACTGGTGATACACTTTGAAAACTTAGAACTTGATTTGCGATATCCATCCGTTACAGACAACCCAACTGGGATTGTTTGTCTCTATTTCATAATCGTAAAGTGTAATTATTATTATTATAATTTTTATTTTTATTTTTATTTTTATTTTTATTTTTATGTATGAAAAAAGAATTAAATTGAACAAAAGTATAAAAAGTTCCTCACTTGTTTGGCATGATAGTTTTGGTTGTTCCCTAATCCGGGTTATAGGTGGGCCCCACTGTATATAATCCGGGTTAGGCGGTTGGCTCATTGTAATGGAGTGGGAATAGGAAAATTGCCGAATTGGGGATTGCGCCATTTTAAGTAGTAAAATTACCGTGATATCCCCCGTGCATGGTGATTGGTGAAACCCTAGCCCCACCCTCGTCCGGTGCATTCCATCAGTTGCTGCAGATTTCAGATTTCATCGTCTCTTCTTTTTACCTTTTTCCCGACTCCATTATTGAAATTCTCCCCTCAGCGGAATAAATTCATTCGCGTTCTTAACTCAAGAAGAAGAAAGGTATCTCTTGTTATCCGTCTTTATGTTTTGATTTGATTTATCCGTTTTTTTTTTTTTTTTTTTTTTTTTTTTTTTTTTTTGGCTAATTCAGAAAGTTGATAGTTTAATTTCATTAAGCATAAACCCTAATTTCAGCAATTTGATTGTTTCGACTTTGCACCCACTTAACTTCGTCGAATCATAAGACCGCCAACGTATGCAGGAATCATAAGCTTTCAATTTTTTGCTGTTTTTTTAGGTATATCTGCATAATGGAGGAATCAGAAAAGAGGAGAGAAAGGCTGAAGGCAATGCGACTGGAAGCGGCGCAGGCAGGAACTCAGGATGAAGCTGAGATTTCTATGGACCTAGCCAACCCACTAATTGAATCTCAGACGGCTCAGCCTAGCATAGCTGAGCCGTATTCAAGACCGAGATTCGACTTCTATACTGACCCCATGGCAGCCTACTCTGCAGACAAGAGGAAGAGCAAGCACAGCCCTCCGGTCTCACAACCATTTTCCACACCTCCAAGTAATTGTGTTTTCTTCTTGAGTCGTCTATTTTATCTGTTTTTGCAGTTAATTGTTCATAGCCTTCAGGCGTGTGATATGCTATCTTTGATTTTTTTGGCACTGTCTTTCAAACACCCTGAAATAAGGCTTTTTCACATTAATTACTGAATTTGGGTTTCTTTAGAAGAAAAACATGACTCTTTTTTATAATTTATGTTATGACATGTAACAGAGGGTGATGCTAACATTGTAGAATGTTTCTGTTGACTTGTTGAGCATTATCACAGAATATCTCCAATGATCAAATGTGTGGATTATATTTTGCATATGCTGATATGCAACAAGTTTACTGCTAGAAGTTGTCTGGTATTAGGAAAACTAGAGTGTATAAATTTCAAGGTATCAACTTGTTCTTCTTGTAGCTTGGTAGCCCGGTGGTCCCGGAAGGAAGGGTATAGGTTCTAATTAAATTTTATGATGATGAATTGATGATACAACAAATAAATTTCCCTGTGAATGTTTGGGATTTAAACTTACTCTGTGGCTGGATTCGAGTATTGGACTTGTGATTAATGTTGTCATGGAGTATTAGAACCTATTTTCTATGTTTTCTTGATAACCTTTAGAAAAAATTTACACTATGAGCATTGCTGATATTTTGGTTTTGCAGGACCGGGGCACTCAGACTCTCCAGCTTATCATGCTCAGGGAAGCTACTTTCTAGATCAAAGGCCACAACAAGCACATGGAGTACATAATACCTTTAGCCCACTGCAAAGTAGTTTGCCTGGCACACTACCAGAAAATCCTCCTAATGTTTGGGGTAGTCCTGGTGGCATACATACCAGCAACTTTCCACCTAATTACCCAAGATTCAGTAACTTTGCAAACCATAGTCATGGACGAGGCCCTGGTTTTGATCACGCGCGAGGAAGTCCTGGTTTTGTTCATGGGCGAGGTAGTCCTGGTTTTGTTCATGGGCGAGGTAGCCCTGGTTTTGTTCATGGGCGAGGTAGCCCTGGTTTTGATCATGGGCGGGGTAGTCCTGGTTTTTATCATGGGCAAGGTAGCCCTGGTTTTGATCAAAGGCGAGGTAGAGGATATGTATTCAGTAATAGCCCCCGGCCATATTCAGGACGTGCAAACAGCCCATACCAAGATTCAGGTAGAGGCAGGGGTAGATGGCAAGGTAATAATGTTAGTTTTAGCTCTATGCAGAGTGGCAGGAGAGGATCAGGTAATCGGGAAGGCTCCTCAGCAGAGGCAAGACCAGATCTATATTATAACACGTCAATGGTAGAAGATCCATGGGAACAATTGCAGCCTACCATTTGGAAGAAAGTAAATACTCCCTCAAAGTACATAGATACCCCTGGCTCACATAAATCACGGCTTCCAAATTCCATCAGTATGAAAAAGGCGAGGCTTGCAGAAGTTCAAGTGAAGTTAAGCTCTCAGCAAAGCCTTGCCGAATATCTTGCTGCCTCGTTTAATGAAGCAGCCAACGAGGGTGAAAATGACAAGTCTAGTGCATGATTTTGACTCTGAAAACTCAAATAGAGCCATGTAGTGACTACTGCTTCTGTTTGACACCTAGTGTTTATAAGAATCTTGTAATTTTTCTAAATATTTGTCATTTCATATTTAGTCAAAGGAATCACAACAAAAAAAATGAGTGTTTGTTTTGAAAGTTATTTGAGATTCCTTACTCCAAGAAGTCAAAGCTTAATCAAACACTTAAGTTAAAGGTTTTCAAGGAAGTCTTTGGCAATCCTTGTTTGCTTCAAAGTAATTGCCTAAGATTTGATTAGTTTCTAAATGCATTAATTTCTTAAGGAATAAAATCAACTTTTCCTTGTAACAGCTAGAGAGTGGCCGGTTCAATGCCAGAAACTGGTGCAGAGCCCATGATGTGAAACCACTTTCTGTTCACCACACACCTTATCCATGAAGGTATGCATTAGCTGCCCAGCCAAGCCTGAAGGGTCATCAATGAAGGTTTCTATAAAGATACTCACCACCCTCCTCTCTTGTGTTGTGGCCTTCAGACTGAACCAAGTGAGGAACTTCACTCTGAACTCCGTTTTTATGTGGCCTTCGTGCTCCAATCTTCTGATCACTCCCACCGAGTACTCATACTTGTTCTCTTTCGCTTGCCTCTTGCAGCCCACAAGTGGCACTTCCTTAGCCCCACCAGATTTGCAAGGCGTGGCAGGACCATTTGAAATGGGACTCATGGCTGGAACACGCTTCACTTGAGATCTTCCATGACTCTTGCTTTCATTGTCGTTCAGGGAGCCCAGCTTTGATGGGTTTTCAGTTCCCGCTACTTTGTTGTCACTAGAATTCATAGACTCTGCACGTAGATAGGCGACATCCACAACAGGATTTCCTCTCTCTCCAAGTTCTTCGTAAGGCATTGGGTTGCAATCTGTAGATAGGGCAGGCATTAAAAAATAAGCTTCCCTAACCCCCAGTAGTCATACTAATCTTGCTAAATAAAGAAACATCACATATACACTCATAGTAACACAGAAGAGTATTTCTACTTAAAGCCATGAACCTATACTGAGTTGGTATTAACCACTTAAGCATGGTCATAAACTCGTTTTTTCTTTCTTAATTGCATATTTAGAAGAGGAAAGTTAATGTGGTTTCCTGTTTCCCTCCCTCGTATTTTTTTGACATCAAGTTGAAAACGGACACTTACTCGGTGGCTCCTGCTTTCTAGCATGAAAGCACTGGTCGAGAAACAAGGAATCAAAAGCTTCAACTGCAGAGGCACACAACTTCTGCACTGCAGTACCGCAAGAAAGCCTGTTGACAATGCTGCGATCCATCTTCTCTGATGCCAGGTCAACAGGCCCCACTTCGTTCTCAAGTGCATGAACTGCAGATTCAACAACTTGTAGCAGTCCCTTGTATCGCTCAGTGTACTGCAGAATCTTGTGGCTAAGGGAGATTCTTAGACACAACACATCAACTCTCCTCGCATCCTTTGCTACCACCAGCTGTTTCCTCAAAGTCCTAAAGATACACAGCACGTTTTAAAATGTAAGCCAAGATTACTTGTTGCTGCTAATACATTATGAACATTATTCTTGTGCTAAGAAATGCAGAGTCGCATCCTATTAATCAACAAATAACTCGAGTGCTATTTCTTTATCAGGGAGAACTGAAAAAAAAAATACCATAAAAAACAAATAATTAAAAGCCACTATAGTAGTATATAGTTGTCTGATGTAAACGTATTAAATGAAGTCGCCTAATTATCAATACAATCTCAACCAGGCATTAAATGAAGTAGTAGTATATTTCAAGATTTTATTTTAACTGCTCTACATAAATCGATTGAGGACCTAATGATGACATATCATTGTACAATACTGAGCTTGATATTGTATGTGCAGGTAAATACAGAAACTTTGCAAATTAAAAGAAGAGTTTAATACCTCATCAAGTCGTTAATTTTTCCACAAGAAACACAGTAGAAATGTCCATCCAATTTTACACAAGGACCATTCAGCAATATACCGGATCTTTCGTGTGAAAGAGAACATTTGAGATGGCATGACAACCCACACGACCCAGGTTCATCGGGATAATCAGAATAGCAGATCAACCATAAACTAGGATCTTTGTTATCATCGTACTGATGACAAATGCAGCAGGAACATCTTCTACAGAAAGCGTCTCCAGTATTAAGTATAGCTCTACATGCTAAATTCTGACATAGGACCTCAGATATGTCTTCCATATCCTCATCACACTGATTAGGTAGGCATAGGTTTTCTTTTATACACTGTCGTTTCAATCCACCCCCGCTCTGGATGGGGGAGGAATCAAGTTGTGTATTGGTACTTCTCGTGGACTTACGAGAAACCAGCTTTAAAAGATGCTCAATCATTCTTAATTTTGTGAAGCCAGAGTACTTCCTCTCTTTACCCATTTCAGCACATATTAGTTCAAGCAGATCTCTCCTGGTCAATGAACTTAGGACCTTTGGGGCATCTTCCGACCATTGAACAATTTCGTAAACTAATTGCCTTCGCTCTTCTAAACTCAACTGGCTATATTTAGAAGGACTAATTACAAAACCTGAGGATAAAAAGAATCTCATTTGTAATGAAGTCAAGTATGAGTACCATATTGAAGAAAAAAAAAAGGGGAAAAAAAGGGAAGCAAAAGAGATTTTGTATGACCATCCTAACCTCACTGCCATTGCATTTTCCTGTTATTATAAATTTATAATAAATAAATCATAACAATTCAGATGGGCATCACATACGCAAGTATCTACTAATTAAGGAATAAATTGTAACCAGAAAAGCCAAGTGAATTAACATTGACTTTTCAGATCTATTCTTCTTAGTAGGGATTTTCCATCCCAAAACTTGATTCCTAAAAAGACTATTAAAGCATATATATCTTATTCATGAGTTAATTAGTTTCCACATATTATGGAAATTATTCTCTAGTGGATCAGCGTAAGAAAGGTAATTTCTGTATTACCTATTAAATTACTCCAACTTTTTTTTGGAGAAGTCTTATGAAATCAATCCTACCTTAAGAGAAAGCATACAAAATCACCAAGCCCACTTAGTCTTACAGAGATGAATATAAGTTAACTTAGAGCTATTAGAGAATTAAAACAAAACAAAGAAGGAATAGATTAGTAGTAATTTATCCAAATTTAACCCAACTCGAAGTAGAGGTAGAAAAAACAAGGTTTGCTAAATATGTGCTTTACAATAACTAGCATAATCATATCCAATTCTCACCTTTAAGAACCATTACAATTGTACATTCACAAATGAAGTTGTAAACTTTAGGCCAACTTTTTGGTTTAGAAGGGTCCGAGGAGAACAAAAAACACTGAATACATGTTTGTTTTGTTCTGTTTCACATGGTTAATGGTCAAGATTCTCCATTGGAATGACAGAGAAGTGGTGTACAGCATATCTATCGGAGGTAGCTTCAATAGGCATACATGTAATCTGATTATCCCCAACTACACCATTCAATCATCCGACATCTTTAATATCATGGCTAGTTTATTAAATGACTAATTTCTTCAAAAGCATCCTCTAAATTGCATCAATATTCTACTAAATAAAAACCAGTACGTACTTTACTATCTGGAGTATACACCATCTAACTCCATCACCCCTATTAACTTGTAACCATTACAAGCAATCTACATGGTTCTATTTCACCACCCAGTTCATTATATTCATTTTCGGGTGCTTTACATCTTCTAACTCTCACCCAGATTAATTATAATCATGATATGTAACCTACGTGATTCTAATGGTCTATCTAAGGCAAAGTTCTTGATTAACCCGTTGTTGCAGGCATAGCCAAACAAAGTGTGTTTGTCTTGTTTGTCTACTTCAACATTGAAGTATTCCAAAACCAAACTTTAAAGAGGATTAAGTCAATATTTCAAGTCATTTACCTACAAGAAACAAAAATAAAACGAAAAAAGGATTCAAATGTTATTTGTTAAGAAGGAAAGCCAACTGAGGCGCATCTTCTCCCTCCCCTCCATGCCTCACCTTATTAATAATACAGACAAGGAATGATTTATAGAAGTCAAAATAATATGCACATTAAGAGGTAAATCCTGAAGCCAACAACTAATCATAAATCTTAGGATTCTTGTACAGACAGAAATCCTAATATATGATCCAGTTGCCAGTGACATAAGCACAAACCACTAATATCCTTTTCCCCTTTTTAAACCACCACATGGCATGAAAACCAAACCATCATTGCCAAACCCTTAGCTATAAACATATATAAAGCTTTTGGAACAATTGTCAGTGTCAAGATGAGTCCAAGATCGAATAATTTATTGATACAACAGTACTATATAGCAAATGCAACCTTTTATTTGTTCCTGATAATTATTACCAACCAAAGCACTACCCATCAAACAGAAAAGTCAAAGGACATTGACAATATTGAAAGAATATTATTTCAGCAGTGACTTTTGAGTATTAAGCCCCACAAAAAACACAATAGGAAAGCACAGCCCTTGTACTTTTGAAGGATTTTTTCTAAGATTAAATATAAGAAAAATACTTCCATGCCAAAGCCTTCAACCCCAGTATCATGATTCATGAACAGTTTATACACACAAAACTGAGCTGCAGATGGGCAATATTTCCATTAAATAAATAAAAAAAATCATAAAATAATGCTCTAAGCCTCTAATGTTCTACGAGCAAAGCCACATTGTCAACAACAAACCATTAGATGATAATTCAAAACAAAATCCCAGTAAAAAGCAGAAGAAAAAGGTCCCAAAAGCTACCACAAACAAAGAGGCTTGAGATTTTCTTATAAAACTAATTAGAAAAAAGCGGTACCTGATAATGCAGACTCCATGGCAGAAGCTTTGCTACCCTCGGGTTTTCTCATGGTCTCTGAAGCAAAGAAAAAGAAGGGCGTATCGAGTAATGCGAAAGGGCAAGAATGCAATGGGGATAAAACAGATAAATCTTACGAGATCAAGAGGAGAGATAAAGAGGCATCGAAGGAGAGAGAAGCGAATGAAAAAGCAATAGTATCCCTTCTATTACTATGGGACTCCTTTGATGTAGCCATGAATGTCAGGCTTTGGGAATCAGAAGCGAATGATATAAAAGGCTAAACAAAGGTCTACTGACTGCCCCCGTCCTTCTATCCCAATTTCGACTATCAAATTGACAAAACATTAGCATTAATATTTAAATATTTAAAATTTTAAAGAAGTATCGTACATTATTATTATATTATAATATTATAATATATAAAATGTTCAACCCAACATGGTAGCTCAAATGTCAAATGAGATTTTTGTGTAGGAAAATTTCGAGTGAACCTGGACCGTTAAACGGACAGAGAATGTAAATGAATTATATCATGGTGAAATATGTCGGGTCGGCGGGATGCGATCGGCAAACAAAGATATCAAGCCGTCGGGATGGGATTGGTCGAGTTGGCGAAGTGCGATCAACTAGGGTGGTTGTAACCAACAGCTCTGCCCAGGGCGATACCCATACTGGGTGAATGGTTTCCCAAACACAACTTACATAAATGGATAATAGTAGTGCATTTGTCTTTTTTAAACATCTCATGTCCTATCAAAAACATTATTCTTGTAATATTATAGCAATTTGATATAGGACTCATCTTATTTTGTCTCATTACTACACAACCTTTGTAACCTACGAACAACCTTTGCAAGTATTATTTTTATCATTTACGAGAATTCTTCATGTCTTTACGTTATTTATTCTCTTATTTAATTGAGTTAGTTAACAGTTCAACTCAAAATTAATTTTAATTTATTCATTACCGATTCCTTAGATGAAAAAACCACGTACTATTTGGTATCCACAAAAAATCACCATACAAAATAGTAAAAATGCATATTGTAACTACCAAGATCAATCGTATATACAACTTTCCTACTCTATAACATATATCACGCCATGGGAATATAGTATACACTATTTTTATAGTACGTACAAATCAAGAAACATTTTACATTATAAATATAAATAAAAACATAATAGTAAAAATAAAATTATTTATGTGTCGGTCCAAATGGTAGGTAACCAATTGATTATTGTATATTAGGTATGTATTTGACTTCCACACGAACTATTGAGAAAGGTGATGATTTGGCGTTGGTATTCCAATTTATTTGGTAATGTTTCATTTTAGGGGTGGTAATGGGTTATGAACTTATGGGTGACATACCTTTATACATTTTTCATCAACGCCCAATTTTCAATGGTTCAAAATTCACCATTTACTATCTTGTTAAAAATATGTATAAAATAATAATATTTTAATGTTTTTATACACAATAAAATGTACTAGTTATCTCTTCCCAAAAAAAAGAAGTATTAGTTATATTAAAATATAAAATAATAAAAATATTTAAATATATTAACTAAATTGTAAATTTTTTAAAACAAACGTATTAGTTTAAAATTAAAATTAGTAAAAAGTTAATTTTGTAGAATTAACTACATACTACTTATATATATATATATATATATATATATATATATATATATATATATATATATATATATATAGGATCGCATTTTGGTGCGAATGTCCGCCCAATTGTGAAATGCGAACTAATCAGCGCGCGCCACGTATCAGCATTCATTGATCAGGTGCACTTACTTTCACTTACAAGTGCACATATTTTCGCCTGCAAGTGCATGTAATTTTTGTCAGCACTCATTGATCGGCTGCACCTACTTTCACCTACAAGTGCACATACTTTCATTTGCAAGTGCATGTAATTTGTCTTGTTAACATTCACTGATCTGAGTTCGTTCTGTTTGGCATCGTTTTTGTTATTGCGGGGAGTTCAGCGGGTAGTAGTACCCGTGAAACCACTCGCAAACATTCATGCACCTAGGTGCAACTACTTATAACTATAGGTGCACTTAGTATTGATGCTCAGTGTAAATTTTACTTGTACCTATAATACATTTTACTTGCACTTCGATGTTCAATTATTTACAAAAATGTCACCGTATTTTTTTTTGTAAAAAATCAATGTTTCTCATCCATTAGATCTGAAAATGTAGACGGATATCAGCCATTCGCATATCCACACATGAGCGCTCTATTCACACCAAAGTGCATATATATATATATATATATATATATATATATATATAATAACATGGTGAGTCATGTATGGTTTTATGCGGGTTTAGTTTTTTTAATGCATACTCTGACGCACCACACGCTATTGCCCACAAAAAAAGAAAAAAAAAAAGAAAAAAATAATAAAAAAAAATCAATGCATGGTGGATATGGGTACATAATCGCATAGCGAATTGAAATTGTCAATCTCTATTTAAAAAAAAAAAAAATAGAATAATGTTCAAATGGACCACTGAACGTAACCTGAAAATGCAATTAGGTCACTGAACGAAAAAAAAAGTGTAATTAGGCCATTGAGCACTCAGCTGCCATGTAAGCAGATAACCTGCTAAAATTGAGGGTAACCTGCTATCAGGTGAAATTGCACATTTTTAGAGTGTTCAGTGGCCTAATTGCACTTTTTTTCGTTTAGTGACCTAATTGCATTTTCAGGTTACGTTCAGTGGCCAATTTGAACCTTATTCCAAAAAAAAAAAAAAAAATAGCCAGACAAATAACGTTATTTATGTCTTCGTCCAATGAGAGGAAAATAACCCGTGCATTGTTTGCATTGGCCATTTGTATTGTTCACTAGACAAATACGATCTTCATTATTAGAATATTCATATATAACTTGTTACGATTTTTTTGTTTATATTATTTAGAATGACACATTAGCACCAAATCACTTGTCACCTTTCACAAAAGTAAAGGTGGTAGTTAAGTTGACTTTAATTTACCAATTCTCAACCAGAAAATTCAAACTCACCATTTTTATCGTGCATTTTTTTTTTTTTTTTTTTGGTTATTCAACATGTTATCCTTGAATTTATGATGTTTATTATTATTATTATTTTTAGTACTACTGACTCAGTTATAATGTAGTATATATTTATAACTATTTTGTAACTATTTTTTCAAAGTACAAGCACAAAAAGCCAATATCATCCCTACAGAGAATTAAACCTATGACCTTCTATTGAAGAGAGCCGCTTCCTGAGAGTAGACCACAAAGCCATTTGACAAATATTGATTTAATACGCTTTGGATACCTTTAAACTCGAAAGCAGAAGAATAATGAGGCAATGCAAGACAAGACAGAATATAGTAAATAATACTCCTACTAACCCTAATCCTGACCTCAACATCGGTAACGTATACATGTCAATTTATATATGTGCTCGTACTATCACTCTTCTGCACCAAAACCAACTTTCTGTACCAAACATTACTTCTTCTTCTTCTTCTTCTTTCTTTTATTTGTATTTTTTTTAGTCATCTCAGAGGATTGCATTTGAAAGTCCCCACGGCTTGTACTATAAAGTTTTGACGGAGGAACTAGGAAGTGAATGTGGCCATGTGGGATTTGACATTATATTTTTAGTACTTTTTGCTAGCTAGTTCCTCCGTCAAAATTCATAGCACAAGCGGTGTAGTTTTTCAAGTGCAATCCTCTCATGACTAAAAAAACAAATACAAATAAAAGAAATATCATGGGTGAAAGTCTGAACAGAAACACCAAGCTTGAGTCTACAATTGGTCTGGCATGGGCGGAAGTCTGTTTAAAAGTCTATTTCTTATGTAAGTCATAATTTTTATTTTTATTTTTAAATATACCTAATACTCGTTGTGCCTCAAAAAACAAAACAAATAAACAGTGACAATAGTGACCATAAAAGGAGACTTATAAATTTACCTTAACAACAATTAAGAATCGTCTCGCAGTCACAAGGGAGAAAGTGAGAGCAAAGATACAGATTTACAAAAATAGTATTTAAAATTAAAGATTTTGGGGGTTAGGATTTTGTAATTGATATATATATATATATATATATATATATATATATATATATATATATATGCCAGACCTGTAAACCTATATGTTAGTTTTTAAATATATAAGCATAGGTCTTATTCAGTTAAATAGGCTTCAGCCTAACCTCTTTACTAAATAGGCTAGGCCAAGGTATGCCCAAAGTAGGCCATGTTGTAAGCCCCTTGGGCCTTGATAGGGACCTAGCCTATTTTTATCCATATTATTAGCCCCATGAAGAAAGTATATACTTTTGCGGAAAATTATTGTGTTGACCATGGTCCATATAACGGAGCGTTATGCTGTGCAACCGTGTGCACCATGCATGGTGCACACGATTGCAAAAACGACATCATTTTAACGTCCGACTAAAAAAAAACAGAATTTCATAACTACATATCCATAACTTCATAACTATACATCCAGAATTGCATAACTACACATCCATAACTTCATAACTATAAATCCAGAATTGCATAACTACACATCCATAACTTCATAACTATACATCCAGAATTGCATAACTACACATCTATAACTTCATAACTATACATTCAGAATTGCATAACTACACATCCATAACTTCATAACTATACATTCAGAATTGCATAAATACACATCCATAACTTCATAGCTATAAATCCAGAATTGCATAACTACACATCCATAACTTTATAACTATACATTCAGAATGTGAAATTATAACTTCATAACTATACATTCAGAATTGAATGCATAATTACACATCCATAACTTCATAACTATAAATCCAGAATTGCATAACTACACATCAATAATTTCATAACTATAAATTCAGAATGTGAAATTATAAAATTATGAACATATGTTTACGTAACTACCACAGTCGAAAATGAATTTTTTTTATTTATTTAAGTAAAACGACGCCGTTTTTACATCCGTGTGCACACAGATGCACAACATAATTTGCCCCATATAACTGTGTGGACTATGAATACAATATATATTTTTAATATATTAAAAATACATTATTTGTGTACTAAATATATATTATTTGATAATATATAAAAATTATGTACACTCAAATAATGTATTTTATGTATACAAATAATGTACTTTTAGTATATTAAAAATTAATTTTTATTTATGGTTCATATTTAAATATGTAGATCATGGTCCACAAAATAATGATTGATACTCTGCATACAAGAAATATAATTTAAATTCAAATCCTCAATGTTTATGAGGAATCAAATATTAATTTGCTGTTGAAAATAAATTTTAAGTACATTTTTTTTTTATATACAAATGTCTTCGACTTATTTATTTATTTTGAATCATGATGGTTAAATAGCTTTAATTGGGCTGCTCGCAGTGAAACGTTTATTTCATTTCAGATATGGCAAATTATTATGTTAATGTTACGTGGACCATAACAAAAAAGTACATTTTTAATATATTAAATGTACATTATTTTTGTACTGAATGTACATCATATAATATAATGTACACTCAGAATAAAAATAATGTACATCCCCTGAATACAATGTATATTATTTCTGTACTAAATATATATTATTTTTGTACTGAATGTACATTATTTTACAGTGATAAAATATGATCTATACAATTTGGATGGTCCACACAATAATGATTGTTGAGATATCGATGGCTATAAAGTGGAATATTATATGGGCCTTGGGAGTGCTTTTTGAATATTCAGAAAGCCCAATTTGGTTTTCATTGGAATTATAGATTTTGGGACTACTCTAAACTACATGGGTAAATTATGTTGTGCATCTGTGTGCACCATAACAATATCGTTTTACTTAAATAAAAAAAATTGATTGCCGTTAGTTACGTAAATATATGTTCATAATTTTATAATTTCACATTCTGGATTTATAGTTATGAAATTATAGATATGTAGTTATGCAATTATGGATTTATAGTTATGAAGTTATTGATGTGTAATTATGCATGCAATTTTGAATGTGTAGTTATGAAGTTATAATTTCACATTCTGAATGTATAGTTATGAAATTGTGGATGTGTAGTTATGCAATTCTGAATGTATAGTTATGAAGTTATGGATGTGTAGTTATGCATGCAATTCTGAATGTATAGTTATGAAATTATGGATGTATAGTTATGCAATTCTGAATGTATAGTTTTGAAGTTATGATGTGTAGACGTGTAGTTATGCAATTCTGAATGTATAGTTATGAAGTTAAGGATGTGAAGTTATGCAATTCTGGATTGATAGTTATGAAGTTATGGATGTGTAGTTATGCAATTCTGGATGTATAGTTATGAAGTTATGGATGCGTAGTTATGCAATTATGTATTTATAGTTATGAAGTTATGGATGTGTAGTTATGCAATTTTGATTTTTTTTTTTATAAGTCGGACGTTAAAATGACGTCGTTTTTGCAACCGTGTGCACCATGCATGGTGCACACGATTGCACAGCATAACGCTCCAAAGTATATGCCCATTGATCCCTTTAAAATAATATATCAACATTAATGATTCTATTTTACTTTTTTTTTTAATGATGAGGAAAATTCACAATAATTAAATGATAGTGTTGATTATCTCACTCTTGTGTAGTAGTTTAAAAATCACACAATAATGATCAATAAAATGTTGGTAATAATTATTCTTTTCCCAACTTGAAGGGACATCAGCAAGAAATGACGCTCGTGATTTGTACTTAGAGCATCCACATTTGTGGATTTTTTGGAGTTATTTCAATTAATTCTCCCCACCCAAGATAATAGCTAATGTGGAGAAGAGTTATTTGAGAAATAATTCTCTTACAACTCTGCAAGTGAAGGGGAGAATTCACAAATGGTGGGACCCACTATAAAAAGTGAATTAATGCACCACTGGTGACAGCCACGCGTGGGACATCGTTTATATATATATATTCATAATTTTTGAAATATATATTCATAATTAAGAATAGTTTTGAAACTGTGTCCATTTTAAAAGGTGAAGATGGTTACATAGCATAATTTTCCATGAAATTCATGATTCAATTTATTTTAGTGTGTACGATTTATTTCTTGGGCTTAGCTCAGCCACGTTCTACTCATTAATTGTTCCATCAATTTGTTTGTTTTCAGTTGTGTAATTAATACTCGGATTTTTAGTTTGTGAGCATATAGCCATTAACGTGCAATCCAACTATCAGCTTAGATTTTTAGTTGAGATGGAGCACATGTTTCAATTTAGTTATATAAGTTATGAAGAGTTGATGCGACGGACACTATTTCGTTCATCCAATCTTGTTACATTTTTTTATTTTTTTATTTTTATTTTTTTTACATTTGTGTTTATGTATATTATGTTAGGAGTTTATGTGTAATATATATATATATATATATATATATATTATGTATTATGTATTATGTTAGATTATGTGTATTATGCTAGGAGTTTATGTGTATTCTACTATACAATTCTGTACACATGAAACATGGATTTTTTTTTTTTGTTTAGAAGTTAACGACATAAATGGAAAACGACGTCGTTTTGGGCCAGGGCGCAAAATGCATTGTGCACCCTGGTGCACGATATAATTTGTCTTAATACTCACCCTGTCCTATTTTATGTGTCTGGTTCGGTTAACGAGGTTTGACTGAAGTTATTTAATTTATTTTTTCATAATATTAAGTTTAGTATTAGTATACAAAATTTATATATTTAGAAACTACATTAAAAGTACTATTAAACACAAAAAAAAAAAAAAAATTAAAATAATAAAAAAAATACTAAAAAATAAACAAAGAAGAAAAAATTTATTTGACCAATAAATAGTAAGTAGGACATATAAAATGAGATAGATGGAGAAATAATGGTGCCATGTAATCCATACAATTTGGTACTGGAGAAATGTTGTATACATGGTTTTTTTTTTTTTTTATGGGGGGGGGGGGGGTGTGAGGGGTTGGGGGCGGGGTTTGGGGAATTATTATTATTATTTTGTTTGTGAATTGTGGGTCACGTCAAGATTTTTATTGTTTGATTATGCCAAATGAAGTTATACCCTTTATTTATGTCCATTTTTTCCGTTAAGTTTTTTTATACATTATGCTATAAAGGTTGTACTTTATAATATTTTGGACAAACATACCCCTACCGTTATAACTTCCGTTATCTTTTCCACTATTGTTACCATGCACATGCATCCACCATATATTTTCTTATCTTATTCAATAATAATAATAATATTTATACATTATAATTTGGAGTTATTTCCTACAATATAAATATCAAATGTATAAAAATGTTTACACTATTATTATTATTATTATTATTTATAATAATTTTAATATTAAAAATCTTAATATAAAATACTAATATTAGGCACATAATTTTTGCGCATCGCGCATCAGAAAATACTAGTTTAATTAATAAATGTAATAGGTCTAGACTAAATAAATGAAAGAAACAAAACTGAAATGTCTGAAATGTTTGCTTAAATAATAAGCTTGTTTAAATAATAAGCAAACAAATGTTGGACCAACTCGTCAAGTTGACAGTGCTCAAATGGAGAGATAAAATTGAGATAAGAATCAAAAGTTATTTTTATAAGTAAAACAAAATTATATTGTAGAAGACATTTTATAGAGTAATCTTAAATCTTCAGAGCAACTGTTCTATTAAAAAAATATGCTTATAATTTATTGAGGGGATTAGTCACTATATTCGACGTTGAAATACCAAAAAAAAAAACATTTTGTGCCAAAAGTTGTTATTTTTGTTGAATTAATTGCTAAACGTGAAAAATGACTTCCTGATTGGTAAACATGGGCTAATGAAGTAATGAGTGAATCAATTAATCTTCCGGAAGACGTAACATTTAATATTTTTGGTGAGCGGAATGAACGGACTTCAATTCGTGTGTTTTGTAGTGGGAGCACTCCAACTGGCATATCCACGAGGCGGAGGTTGAATTGTCGTGGAAAGAGCTAGATTAGTGCACTATACGCACACCAAAAATAAATTATTTTAATGAGTCTCGAACATTCCACCTGCTTCACATTAATCCGCTAGCTGCAACTTCTCTGTGAGTATCCAACTATCTATAGCCTAAAAAAACGGAGACAGTTACGATCATGGAGTCACCGGACGTCGAGAATATCGTGTACGATCACCGCCTATCGTCGGTGGTTCCGGCGACCATTACCGGGGAGGGCAGGGTTCTGAATCTGACAAACGCTGATTTGGCGATGAAGCTGCACTACCTAAGAGGCGTTTACTTGTTCAGAAGCGAAGCAGTGGACGGCCTGAACACCGGTGACCTGAAGTCTCCCATGTTCCGGATGCTGGAGGATTTCTATCCGGCCGCCGGCAGGATCCGGACGTCGCCGGAGGATGGGCGGCCGTTCGTGAAGTGCAATGACAGCGGCGTTAGGATTGTCGAGGCTAAGTGCAGCAAAACCATTGATGAATGGTTGGATATGAGTGATCAATCGGAATATGATCATCTTCTCCATCACGATCAAGTTCTCGGCCCTGACCTGGGGTTTTCACCTCTTGTTTTTATACAGGTATGCATACTATACGAGTATACGTTCTCTGTCTCTATATTTTCTTCTCCTTTTCAAAGTCGTCTCTAATTCTATATCTAGGTTTCAAATCGTTTTTAAGTAAATCTTAAATGAAGCTATTATATGAAAAAAAATTAACCATGGATCATTGATGTGAGAAATCAAATTATGAGTGTATCACAAATTATAAAAATACACACTCTAATCTTATACATTATGATACGTAAAAGTGCAACTCATAAATATATAAATATTAAAAATATATTATACAAAATTATAAAGTACGCTCATTCTTGTACTTTTACATATTATAAGAACACAAAAATATACTCTCTAATATATAGTGACAACAGCAACAATAGAGATTTAATGTTCTATCTCAAAATTTATTGCTTCCTTAGTTTATTTCATATGAATGCTGGATCACATGTATAACGGTAGAAGTGGTGTCTGGCTGACATGCTTTTGATGAAATAATTGTACGTAATGACGGTGATGCGTCATAAACCTATGTACATTATCAACGCGTTCCGTGATCTAACATGATTAGACATTCAATGCTTCTCATCTATATTTTTTCCAGCAATTACTTTTCTTAGCTACCCCAAGTCCCAACTCCCAACAGCCCAACCATCCATGAAAAAAAAAAGCACATAACAAAATTGAAATGGGGAAGCTGTTCTCAAACTCTTTTGGACACATTTTTCACAAAAAAAAATAAAAATAAAATAATATTTGCTCAAAATATTTTTGAGGTGTTTATCAGTTAATACACAATTTGGGCCTTGTTTCATATGTAAAATAAAGTATATTAATAATGTAATTTAAAAATATTTTTGTTCTGAAAGCGGTGATTAAGTGATTGGAACATAATTCTCTTAATAAAAAGTATGAATTTGATATTGGCTAGTAACCCCATTTTGATCTGTCTAATTCGTAAATTATTAGTATTATTTTTTAAAGTGCAATTTAACTTTTGGATAAAAGAAAATGATATGAAATTTTGTCGTTATATTGAAAATGGTGGATCAAATGGAATGAGTGTATGGTCTGTTTTTACTATATATATATATTCAGAGCTCACTTTTGAGTTGGAGTTCTGAATTTTCATGTTAATAGAAAAATATAATGCTGAAATAATGTTATTGATTTTATTCTTGAAATATGATCATTATACTTTTATAATTTTATGTTAAATGTTAAATTTTTGCTAATAATTTACTAAGTATATTTATGTTTCCTGCAAGTTGTATGGTCCAACCTTCCAACTACTTTTTGGAGCGATAATAGGTCGTTTTGGACAACTGCTTTTTTGGGTAGCGTACGTAAGACCTCGTATTCGGTCATATTAATTGCTAATTTAATTTTGAATGAGGCAGATGAAGAATAAAGTTCATTATATTGTTCACCATTCTGAAATTTTTAAAATATAATTTTGGCATTCCATATGTACGTATATTCTTCCTCCTTTTTCTTATATTTATACGCTAGTTAAAAATACTACACAATGTGTAGTAAAAAATGTCTAATGAAACAAATAAGGGTCTAAAATTATAGGATCTTATAACAATTACTCCGTATAAAAAAGTATAAAGGATAATAGGAATAAATTAATAAATCATGTTTTAATAATAAAATTATAAAATGAAAAATACTTTATAAGTGTATAAGATAGTAACTACATTGTATAGGTTATTGTATTTAATTTTATGATGTTATTTGATGGCCTGAACAACTTTACACAAAAGGAAAAAGAAGGGTAAAATTAGAAAACAACTATGAGTGTACAAGAAAGAAAGTATAATGTACAAGTTAACAATATATTTAACTATTTTTATTCTCAAGGCTTTTGGTCAGTAAAAAAATGGTTAAAAATCTTGTGTATGTTTAGGACTTTAGGTTTTCAACCGTTTTGACAAATATGAAAAAATCATATTGATATTATTAAGTACCATGAGTTGTTGGAAATAGTAATCACCTTGTACAGTTGTACTATTTGCTTATAATTGTTTTTTTTTTTTAAAAAAAAATTAATTTTTGTTTGTTTATTACGTACTATAGATTACTTGGTTCAAATGTGGAGGACTCTCGATAGGGATAAGCTGGGCTCATGTTCTTGGAGATGCATTCTCACTTTCAGACTTCCTCAACAAGTACGGCCCAGCCATGGCAGGCCGTCGTGATCTCCCACCTAAGCATCCTCATATGCCAACTGCCGACAACCACAACTCCCCAAAACCTCGTACTCAGAAGCTGTTCCCATTCTCCCTAGGAAGCGTTGGCCCTGTCGGAGACCATTGGAAACTCACCAACACCTGCAAAATGGCAACACAATCTTACCACATCACAGACAAGCAACTAAACGCGCTAATCTTCAAGGTTTCAGGGCTAAAACAGTCGGCCAAAGTTAAGCCATTTGAGGCAATCTCTGCGCTGTTTTGGAAATCTTTGGCTAAAGTGAAGGAGGGATCAGGGTTGGAGACTGTGACAATTGTCAAGAACGGCTTTCATAGTAGAGGAAATGGGCTGCTTCCCTGCAGAAATGGGCAGGTGATAAGTGCTGTTAAGGCGGAGATGAGGGTATCTGAGGCTGATGTTTTGGAGCTGGCTAATCTGATTGGTGAGAAGGCAGTGGATGAAACGGGGATTATTGATGAGACCATGGAAGAAGAAAATGGGAAGTCTGCAGATTTCTTTGTGTATGGAGCAAACCTGACATTTGTGAACTTGGAAGAGGTGAAGATTTATGGGTTTGATATGAAGGGGCAAAAACCCATTTTTGCAAACTATACCATTGGTGGGGTTGGTGATGAAGGAGCTGTTTTGGTGCTGCCTGGGCCTGAGAATTTGAAGGGTAAAGAAGGTGGAAGAATTGTGAATGTGATCCTGCCTGAACACCTTCTTGGGAAGCTGAAAAATGAGATCAGTAAAGAATTGGGCACTTCACCAAATTAAACTAGTCTTCAACAAATGAAGTACTGTGTTTAATTTTCATTATTTCTGTTGTAAAATTTCAACCCAATAGTCCTTTGTGTGTACTTATATACATGTAAGCTTGAGGAGTTTGCTCAAATGTCAAATCATTGCTCTAAAACCATTTCACATAATTTGCTCAACTCGAATGGTTTTTAGAGCAATGAGTGGAAAAATTTGTGGGAGAGTAATGCACTTTCCAACACTATAAGTTGTACAATAATACTATAATGTGCAATTTAGTTAATTTTAAAGTGTAGTGTCAGTAGGATTTACTTTTTAGAGTTTAAGGTTTGGTTTAATGTTTCAGTTTTTAGTTTGGTTTATGCGTTTTTTTTTTTGTGAAGGCGTTTTGTAAAAGGGAAAGTTTAAACTTTTTTGAAAATTTAAAAGTTGGAAAAATTATTTTTACGTTTGGTTTATTCCTAGCAGGAAAGTTCGGAACAACTGGGAATCAAATTTCATAATATCATGAAAAGTAAATCCCACCTAGACTGGTGTGATTTTTTTACCGAGTAACACCAAACATGTTAATTAATGTTCTTTGTAAAGTTATTCACATCAAATACATTATTTGAAAACATTTTTCAAAAAATTTAATTGATAAGAAAGTATCAAACGACCAGCTATACAGGTTTAGTATTTAAAATTTAGGTTTACAATATAATTTTTTGATTTAGATTTTAGCATTTAGTCATAAATGACTATATTGTCAAAATTTATATTTTAAAGTTTGAGAAATTTACTAAAATGTCATTATATTTTATTTCCAAATTGCATCATGTCCATTAGATTTTTATTTTTTTAAAATTTTTGAGATGGAATACTATTATTGAATCTTAATTTGTAAATGCCAAATACATCTTAGAATCTTTAAGTCAACTGTCCCACCAAAAAGATGTGCCTACAATCTAACAAGGAGATTAATCACTGTGTCCGACGGTGAAAATATGTATAAAAAAAAAATCAAATACATTTGTCAATTAATGCGCACATTCATATGCATTTTGCAAATGCCTTTGAGGTATTTTCAATTTATCCAACAATTAAAATAAATAATAAGTGAAGTGGCACCAAGTTACTCCCTTATGTGGGAAGTTGTGTATTCCAGTCTCACTAGAAGCAACATTAACCTTATAATAGAGTCAGTAGCACTAAAAAAAGGAAAAGTCAATAACCTTGTGATATATTGATACTAACTCTCATATAAGGGGATGAGGAGGTTGTGAGTTTGAGTCATCTATGAATCTAGTTTGTTTAAAAAATTAATTATAGTTCTCAAAAAAGATTAATTATAAAATTTTTAATTTAATGATCAAATTATATTGTCGCATACAATTCAATTATAATTCAACTCGTATTCCAAACAATTTGAACTCCACAAAAAAACGTATGATCGTCCGGTTCCCAAATTTCCAAACACGAGGGGGAAGGTCCCATTCGTCATTTGTCAACCGAGAGGCACCACACTTTTTGCGGTTTGTACACGTCACCACATAAATTCTCACACACTATATAAGGGTACCCTTTCCCCGTCCTCCGGAATAAGACCCTCTTTCCCTGGCCCGGAAACTTCTGGAGAAAGAAAAAGGTAAGCGAACGAAATCTCTCTTACCACGACCGGCACCGTCGTACGCGTATTCTGTCTGTCTCTGCTCCGCCGGCACTCTCCGCCGTGCTCATCCTCCTCCTTTGTTTCATAGAGATAAATTAAAACCGAGGAGGAAGCAAAGGCGTTGGAGCTCAGCTACCGGGAACCAACGACTTCTCCTGCTGAGAGGATTATGGAGTCGAGTTCGGAATTGCTGAGATCGATCGGGGCGGCGTTCGGAGTGTCGATAGGGAATGATGTGGCGGTGGTTGCATTGACGACGTCGATCGCCGTCGTCGTTGGCTTGCTGGTTTTGGTATGGATGAGAACGGGTAAGGAGGTGAGGCCCGTGGTTGTTCCGAAGGCCAGAGCGGTTGAGAAGGAGGAAGACGCCATTGTGGACACGGGCAAGGTTAAGGTCACCGTCTTCTTCGGTACTCAGACCGGTACCGCCGAGGGGTTTGCTAAGGTAATGATGTTTATTTTTTCAGAGAAGAAGAATAATATTTGCTGCTATTTTTTTCCTCGTTCTTTATGAATGCTAACGAACCGTACTCGCTATATTCTTCATGCGCGCTTATGATTGTTGACTACGAATGGTATAACGTGGTGGACCACAATTTATATTTATATTTTTCTACCCAAGGCATAACTGATACTCCGTACAAATATTAAGGGGGTGTTTGGTTGGATGGAAAACATATGGAAAATGTTTTCTTAAAAGCGAAGGAAAATGATGTTTTATGTTGTTTGGTTGGATGGAAAATTTTTTCCGAACAAATTGTACTTTTGGTCTTGTGAGTATTAGGGTATTAACAATTTAAGTACGTGACTTTCAAAACTCCCAATTTAAACCTTTAACTATGCAATTTTTGGCACATTTGGTCCTCCGGGCCAAATTGCCGGCCAATTTTGGCCGGAAAAAGATTTAATGTTTCGAATTTATTTCTGATGAGGGTAAAAACATCATTTCACTCTCTTCTTCTTCATTCACCCCTTCTTCTTCGTTCTTCTTCTTCATCCTTGCACTGGGAGCACATCCGCGCCAATGGAATTCAAAGAGGGAAGCTCACCTTCTGTAGCAATGCTTGCACATGTGCTCCCAGTGCAAGGATGAAGAAGAAGAACGAAGAAGAAGAGAGTGAAATGACGTTTTTACCCTCATCATAAATAAATTCGAAACATTAAATCTTTTTCCGGCCAAAATTGGCCGGCAATTTGGCCCGGAGGACCAAATGTGCCAAAAATTGCATAGTTAAAGGTTTAAATTGGGAGTTTTGAAAGTCACGTACTTAAATTGTTAGTACCCTAATACTCACAGGACCAAAAGTGCAATTTGTTCATTTTTTCCATTGGAAAAAGTTTTCCTTAGAGAACAAGGAAAACAAATTCCTAGCTTATGCTAGGTATTTTGTTTTCCATGAAAAACTAATATGACAATTTTACCCTCACCGTTCTTTATTAATTACTCTTATTATTATTATTGTGTAGGGTTATATTTGTCATTATACTCATTATTCCTTACACTTCCAAACAATGGAATTCATATTTCCATTGTTTTTTGGATGTTACTGGCCCTATTACATTGTAGTATCTGTTCATATACTCTATACTTTCTCAACCTACTGAAACACAAAGAACCGATAATGCCTCCACTGAGGCTCGAACACGTAACCTTCCAAATGAAAATCCAACCCGGGTACCATTAGACCACATAGTCTTGGTGTTTTCTTGGAATTTATTTTCCATGGAATTTCAATTCCATTTCCCTTCAAATATTTTCCAGCGAACCAAACGAGCTAAAAGTTAGGGTTGGGGATCAACCTTTTTTGGGAGAAGATATAAATATTAAAAAGAGCTTTTCATTCTCATTTTTCAGTTAAACCTTAGAATTCATGTTATATTGAATTTCGGACTCGTTAGTTTACGAAGTGGTAGTAACTCTTCGGCTAAGTCCTTAAAAAAACACGTGGGTATGACACTGTTGGTTGGGTTGCAATTTCTCTCAAGATGCAAAGAGCTATCTAACCAAAATGTGGATATCTCAATATGACAGCAACACATTTTACTCCATTTAGGATTCTCTAGCACACAATGTTTTCATTTATCTACTCTGCTATCTAAACTAAGCTGTATTTCCTGAAGCAATGGTATTATGCTTTTTGAGTTGATTTTACTAGTTTGCTCTGATGGCCTATTGTTTGGAATTAAGTGGGTGTATACATGTCTAACCTTGTGGCTCTTGATTTCTTTTAATCAATAGTCTTCTTACATGATCATTCTTGCAGTCTTTAGCTGAGGAGATCAAGACAAGGTATGAGAAGGCAGTTGTGAAATTTGTGGACTTGGTATGTGCAATATTAACCATTGCTTTAACCCACTTCCAGTTATCTAACTTTCACATGGTGATAGTTTGTATTTTGTCTTTAAAGGATGATTATGCTGCCGATGATGACCAGTATGAGGAGAAACTGAAAAAAGAAACATTAGCATTTTTCATGGTTGCAACGTAAGATACACCTTTACTCAGACAGTAATTTATGATCTAAATTTTTTTGCCTAGAAGTTTCTGACTTATGCTTGAGTCTTACATATTGAGACTGTTATGATAGTTATGGTGATGGGGAGCCAACCGATAATGCTGCGAGATTCTATAAATGGTTTGCGGAGGTAGGTTCAACCTTGATTGAATTTCCGCTTGTTAAAGCTAAATATTTTTTTAACATATGCTTCCCCTTCTAATATTTTTAAACTACAAGGGAGGAGAAAGGAGCCCCTGGCTTCAACAGCTTACCTATGGTGTATTTGGTTTAGGGAACCGTCAGTATGAACATTTTAACAAGGTATGAGTGACATTGTCATCGTGCATCTCTGATCTGTTCATCAAGTTGATTTCTGACACTTACCTGTTTGAAACAGATAGGTAAAGTTTTGGATGAACAACTTAGTAAACAAGGTATGTAGACCTTTTCCGTATTGCACTTGTTCTGTATGAGTGTAAGTACTTGCTATATCTTCTGCATTGTCTCCTCTGATAATTGATTAAAATTCCATGACTGGGCAAAATGCCTCCTCTTCTCTCTCTCCTTGGTTAGCAAGTGTTTGCAATGTTGTCTTTCTACAGGCTAGAAAGAGGGGTTGGTTTTTGTTTTGAAATTCACGTTTGAAATGAAAAAATGGCACAAATGATTCAAAATTTCCATAGTGACGAAATAATCTCTGTTGCAACAATAAAATTATTATTTCTTGAATAAAGAAAATACTAATTTTCTTTTCATTGCTTATTTCTTTTCTTTTTGGTTGAGTGGCCAGGTCTGTGGTTGACTGGTTGTAGATGGTGATCCTCGTGATTTAGTGGTTGATTTCATTGCTCTTTTCCTTTATTTTTTTTTAATGTTTATTTATTTTTATTATTATAGCAATTATGGTTTTTTAGAGGGGTTCCTGATACTTCTGTGTCCACTGGTCTCTTGGATGTTATAGGTTTTATCATGTTATTTGAGATATGTCCATAAAAATAAAATAGAACTGAAGGATGTGCGCTTATATGATAACTTTTTAGGTGCAAAATGTTTAGTTCCACTTGGTCTTGGTGATGATGATCAATGCATTGAAGATGATTTTACTGCTTGGTAACTCTCTCACTCACTCTTGTTTTTTGGGTTTGGGTTTTGTGTGTTCTTTTAACTTTTAAGTTTCACATATGAGTAGATGTTATTTTAGTTTTGTTTATGGAGTACAAAATAGTTCATTTCTATTTTAAATGAACTAATGAAAACAGCAGAAACATTTTTTTTCCTTACAATGTTAATTATAATAATGCTTTCTTTTAAGGCGGGAACAACTGTGGCCTGAATTGGATATAATACTTAAGGATGAGGGTGATGCAAACTCTGCATCTACACAATACACTGCTGTAATTCCTGAATATCGTGTGGTGGTTCATGACCATGGGACTAAAACTTATGATGATGTGCATGCAAGTATGGCCAATGGAAATGCTGTATATGATATCCACCATCCATGCAGGTAGGTCCTTTAAACATGCATGTCTGCTTTATTCTGTTTTTCTTTGTAGAATGCTTTATTCTAACTTTTACTGCAGAGTTAATATTGCTGTTCAAAGAGAGCTTCATACACCCGAGTCTGATCGTTCATGCACACACTTGGAATTCAACATATCTGGCACTGGCATAACGTAAGTTCATGACTTTGTATTGAAAATTAATGGGACAAATTAATTTTGGTTAAGTCTGGCTGTGTTTTCTCTTATTTCATTTTTAAAATCTTAGCATGATGTTGTATTCTTTTTCCGACTATTTTCTATCATATTTGCAATGTATACATATGGGCAAACACATTTTGCTGCTTTCAGATATGAAACTGGAGACCATGTTGGTGTCTATGCTGAAAACTGTGATGAAACTGTTGAGGAAGCAGCGAAGTTTTTGGGTCAACCTTTGGATTTACTATTTTCTATGCATACTGACAAAGATGATGGTACACCCTTGGGAGGTTCATTGCAACCACCTTTTCCTGGTCCTTGCACTCTTCGTACTGCTCTAGCACGCTATGCAGATCTGTTAAATCCTCCTCGAAAGGTAATCCACAAACATTGCATGATGTGGGAGCTTTGTAAGCCAGGTGTGATCTTTTGTAATTTCTAGACTGGTTTTTGGATTTAAATGATGTCATTTTCAGGCGACTCTGGTTGTGTTAGCTGCTCATGCAATTGATGCTGGTGAGGCAGAAAGGCTCAAGTTCTTGTCTTCTCCACAGGGAAAGGTAAAGTGGTTCCATTATTCTTTATTTCTTACTGCTTTCTTTAGTTTTAGACTTTTAGGTCACCTTCCTCCCCAACTGTGAATTTAGAAGAAAGACTTTTTCTGATAACCAACTTGTGATTTGGTACACTTTTACTTTATTGTCTGTTCAAATGCCTATTTCTCTTGTATAGGATGAGTACTCACAGTGGGTTGTTGCAAGTCAAAGAAGTTTACTTGAGGTAATGTCAGAGTTTCCTTCTGCTAGGCCTCCTCTTGGTGTATTCTTTGCAGCAGTTGCTCCTCGCTTACAACCGCGTTTCTATTCTATCTCATCCTCGCCCAAGTGAGTATTTTATTATGAATATGCCTGTAAAAATATCTTTTATAAGAGGGTAAATATGAGTCTCCCTTTTTCCATCTTGGCTAATGGACATTGTTAACCCATGTTTTTCAAATCTGTGTAGATATGCTCCTGAGAGAGTCCATGTAACCTGTGCTTTAGTTTGTGGTCCTACCCCTACAGGCAGGATTCATAGAGGAGTGTGTTCAACATGGATGAAGGTACAAAAAAATCTTAAGTTGGATTGTAGAAAGGAAGAACTTAATCTGCTGGTTTCTTCATACAATTTTCTGGGCTCCTTTAATTACAGACACAGTTTAATCAAAGTCCACCCAATGCCATTTATACCTACCACTTTTGCTAAATTATTCTGATGATGCCATTTTGCATTTGATGCTTCCGTGCTTTTACTACTGAAGGGTATCTTTAGAAATTTGTCATTAAATGTTCTGTTGAAGTTTGATAGTGAATGGGATTTGGGGGGGGGGGGGGGGGGGGGGAGTACCTTCGTTCTTTCTTGTTGCACTGTACTTAAGTTCTAATTTTGTGTTTTGGTTTTGTTAATCTCTAAAATACTTGGGCTCTTTCACTAAATTAGAATGCAATTCCGTTGGAGAAAAGTCATGACTGCAGCTCAGCTCCAATTTTCATTCGGCCATCAAACTTCAAATTGCCAGCTGATGCATCAATTCCAATTATTATGGTGGGACCTGGTACTGGATTGGCACCATTTAGAGGATTTTTACAGGTATGGGGATTACATTTCCACTTTGTTCTTGCTTGTGTTTTTTTACTGCACAAATATTTACTAGGGTTGATATACCTTTTTACCTGCTCTGCTTTCCAGGAAAGAGCAGCTCTTAAAGAAAGTGGGGTTCAACTTGGCCCTGCACTGTTGTTTTTTGGTTGTAGGAACCGAAGAATGGTAAAGTTTCAATTTATGCACATACTAATGCATGTGATTCTGCTGCAATGTATTTTGACTTAGCATTACACTGTAGGATTTCATTTATGAGGAGGAGCTCAAGAATTTTGTAGATCAAGGCATCATTTCGGAGCTAATTATTGCATTTTCACGGGAGGGGCCTCAAAAAGATTATGTTCAATACAAGATGATGGAAAGAGTAAGCCTGTTGATATTAATTAGTATTTACCTGCTTCTGTTATAGAGATCAGTGTTTTACTGTTTTTACTTCATTTTAATTCATTTGCAGGCTGCCCATGTATGGAATTTAATATCCCAAAAGGGGTATCTATATGTATGTGGGGATGCCAAAGGGATGGCTAGAGATGTACATCATACTCTCCATACGATTGTCCAAGAGCAGGTATTATGCTTACTAATGTTAGCTATATACGTTTAGTTGTAGACATGATGTTTTTTTTGAGCGACAAAAGGGAAACTTACACTCAGTATCTGAGGGTGTACACTGGGTTGTCCTTAGCTGACCAGCTTAAACTAAGAATGTCAATAGGTCACTCTTGCTGAGAGTCTGTAACCTTGTGGTTACCAAGTTAACATGTTGACCTTGGGCGGGTTGTCCCCAAATGATGTTATTATTGTAGTCTGTATCTCTACGTATGCGTCCACTTCACCTGCTTGTTCTACTCGAATTCAGGAAAAGGTAGATGCGTCAAAGGCTGAGGCCACGGTGAAGAAACTCCAGACGGATGGGAGGTATCTCAGGGATGTTTGGTGATCACTACCACGCTCACTATTCTTGCCTGTAAATTACTGTGTCCCGATTGCCAATATTGAAACACAGGGGTCCGAGTCTTCCCAACATCTAAATTTTGTCATATAAAGACTATGATTATCTTTTAACATATTATTCATCAAAGGTTCATAATTTTTATTATAGGATATTTGTTATACATGGTTGAATAAATGTTTCTTCTCCCTGTAATTCAAATTATATTATACGGAGTATATCATTACCCACATTTTATAGATGTTCGGTTCTATTGACGTCAATTCTCCCGGTATTTGGATTCGGATTTCATCTAACATTCATTATATTTTTTATAAATATAGTTATTAATTTAACAAATATATAAAATTACTGTAGCTTGTAAAACGTGTGGTGGAATAAATCTGCCTTGCGCGAACTAACTCTGCCATAGTGCCATGTGGTTTATATTCTGCTACAATTCTTTAACTCCATTGGCAATGGAATTTCAAGTGTCACAGAAGGAATATAATAAAAAACAGAAAGTCACATCTTTCTTTTCACTTTAACAAAAAAGGAAAGCGATATATGGTATGGTTGTGATAACTTTTAAATTTAAAAAAATTAGATAGAACATTTATTTTAATTTATTTCAAATCACAGTCACAGTAATCATTAAAAGCATAACATTTAATAATTTATCAAACTTATATTGTGAACAAAATTACCTTTTAGAGACTAACCATATGAGACGATGCCATCCTACACGGCTACACCCATAATATCATTATATCAAGCTCAAATGATTTGCTTGCATATTTTTTAGATTTGAGTTTCAGATAAAGATTTTTTTTTAAAATAAAGCAAAATCTATACATTACACAAGGGCTCTACTGTCATTACCTACTTTCTGACGTTACATTGTCGACTCCCAAAAACGACACCGTGGTAGACAGGTAGTGTCATTTTGACCGAGTGGCCTCCTCGTTCTTCCCCCAAAACCCCGGTCCCCGGCGCCTGTCTCCACACCCACCCTCACACCGGTACTTGAGGTACACATCCGTTTATCTTTCTTCCACAGCCGGTCGCTTTTTTACTCCGTCACCGGCAAACGTCATCATCCTCCTTTCCGTCTTAGGGTTTTTACTATCTTCGCTAAAACCCTCCTCCCCCGCTCCATAACCGTTTCGCGGGAAAACAAAGTCCAATCTTAGAAAGAAATACTCACATACGTCATACGGAGAGTTAAAAATGGTTGAGAAATCGGGTAAGCGGAAAAAGTGCTCCGTCAGTGAAGAAGATATCTCTACTCTTCTACAGAGGTACTGCTTTTTTTTTTTTTTTTTTTTGGTAGCTTAAATTCGTATTTGTATTTATTTATATTTGGGGGGTTTATTGAAGGTACAACGCGACGACAGTGCTGGCATTGTTGCGAGAGGTGGCGCAGGTTACGGAGGTGAAAATCGATTGGAATGAGTTGGTGAAGAAGAGCAGCACTGGGATTACAAATGCTAGGGAGTACCAAATGCTGTGGCGTCATTTGGCTTATCGCCATGGATTGGCTGATAGGCTGGATGACAGTGCATTACCTCTGGTCAGTCAACTTTTGAACGATTCTCTCTTTCTATGTGTGGGTAGGGGTCATTTG
Source organism: Ipomoea nil (assembly GCF_001879475.1). NCBI lineage: Eukaryota > Viridiplantae > Streptophyta > Magnoliopsida > Solanales > Convolvulaceae > Ipomoea > Ipomoea nil. The sequence continues at coordinate 2,994,791 of NW_017619749.1, forward strand.
ATTAATGGTTTGTGAAGCTTCTATCGACTGTTATACACTTTGATAGCATAATTTAAGAAGAATGGGGGTATACATGGATTTCCAGTGTGTGGGCATTCACACTTCAGTTTAAGTTAGAGACTTTTGAATCTTTTTGTTGATGCTTTCTTATATGAGCCTTTAGATTAGATGAGCTTGAGAATGTTATGAATGGGAAGGGATCTCATGAACTGGACAATGTAATAATGCATACAGGTTAGTGATGCTACTTCTGTCAACATGTATAAAAGTTGTTGTGGAATTTTATGCAACAGCTCTACTGTACAGCTGTGCTGCTTAAAATTTGGTTCTCCTGTGTGTGGGCTTTTTGTTATTTTTAGGTTTTGGGGTTGTTTGGTTAAGGTTTGCATTTGTGTATAGGTTTAAGATACCTGATATGACCTTGTAAAAGAAAGCATATCTAGAGTCGGTTGACAAAATCCTTGCTCTTGTTTCTTTATTTCTACTGCATCCCATTATCATCTTAACTTTGTCTTGTTCAGCAAGTTGAGCATCCTGTTAACAGTCATATGTTAAAGATGGTTGAAAGATTCTTACATGTATCTCTGTTTCCCATTAATATCTGTACGTTGTTTGGTTCAGTACATCCTCTTGGCTGTTGTATATCCTCACCAACTGTGTAATTCTTTGACATAAGTGTGAGCAATGTGCCTCCTTTGGTAGATCTAACAGCCCAGTTATTTTCTGCTCCATGTACCAATGGTCATTGCTTTTATCATTTTGGATGCCAGGATGATGATAGTGATTTAGAATATGAATTGGAAGCTTCTCCAGCAGTTAGCAGTGAAGCTTCAGCAGAGGCTGCTGCATGTGTGAAGGTAATCCAAACTATGATTGCATGATACTAATCTCTTTTTCTAGAATTTAATACCTTTTATGCCACAACAACTGTGCAAGCCTATATTGTTCCTTTTTTAATGTTTCTCTGTGGCAGACACTCTATTTACGTGATGGATTTAGTAGTTTGAGTATCATGCACTGATGGACTTCAACTTGTTATTGACAAAAATACCTGCACCAATTAGTTATTTATTTATTTATTTTTCCTGAAAGGTCCAAAATTTTATGGTCAGTAATGCATCTGCATCCTGGGGGTAATACGGTAGGTTCTGCATGTGGCTTTCACTGTGCGGGGTTCACAAATCATTACTACATGTTTACTGGCCTTGCCCTTATATGTGGAGAACAACATGTCTTTCAATATTTGTTTTTGAATGCACAGATGTTTTAGACATTCAAATAGTATAGAGCTTCAAACATGACAATCGTGTGATGCCATTCATTACATTATTTCTGTTTGTTCTCTCTTTTTGTCTTGTTTTTTCTCTGTAATTCTTTTCACTTTTTCATTTAGTTTTTTATAGTGCTAATTGTCTGGCTAACTATAAGGCTGGATGATATCCTTCTTCCTTGTAAGTTGATCTGTCAGTGAGAACTAAAATATTTGCATATATGTGATGGGTGTTTGCCTTTGCTTGTATAGGTCTTTATTGCTTCTGGGGTGCCAAACGATTCCTATTTGTCAAATGGCACAATTGTTGAGGCTCCATTGACTATAAATATTCCCACTGGGCAAACGTGTAGGAACCCTTCAGATAATTGTTACCAAAGTATTTCGCAAGGGACAAATATTACAGTTCCAGTTTTTGTGCAAAAGCAACCGCTTCCCAATGTCGCATCAGCTGAGGGGTTAGATACCAATGGAGCATCAAATGCAACCTTGCCTCCTCGTCGAAAAAGAAAACCATGGTCTGAAGCAGAGGACTTGGAACTTATTGCTGCGGTTCAAAAATGTGGTGAAGGAAATTGGGCAAATATCTTGAAAGGGGATTTTAAGGGTGACAGAACAGCTTCACAGCTTTCTCAGGTCCCTTTTTATATTTCAGTACTTGTTCTTGCTTGATGGCTTTAAGATTATAGATAAGCACATATTCTTTTGTGCTAATCTTTTCTCTAGAATATATATGGTTCTTTCTTACCATTTATGCATGATCTTTCATTGTTTCTATTTTAAATGCCCTGCTTTATCACAGACCTATATAATTACCATTTTTTTTTTTTTGCACTATGAGAAAAGATTGTCATTACAAATTGGTGGATGATAGCCATGTTTTACAAATTAAAGAATAAGAAAAAGGACAAGAAAATGAATTTTACTAATATTTTTTTTATTAAAAAAAAAGCATGTTGTAGATTAAGGTTACAAAATATCTTTATTTGAGACAGACTAGAAATAAAGATAACTTCAGGATGTCTGGGTTAAATAGGGATTGTTTATTGCTAATTACTGAATGTCCGTTGTTATCTTGTATGGTTCGGATGTCTAGGTTTTACCCAGGTTTTCCGGGTTCAAATCCCGGCAACGGAATGATATTATAGTAAGCTCTGTATAACCAACCTGACCTAAATTTTTGTAAACAAGATAGTGAACCGTGACCATCATTTTCCTTGACAAGATGCTTAGTCATATACTCATATATTAACCACATTATTTACTTTGCTACAAATTTTTCAGTTTGTTATTTACTTTATTGCAATTTGTGCAGAGGTGGGCAATTATTAGGAAGCGACAAGGCACCTTGGTTGGGAACAGCTCACAACCCACAGAGGCTCAATTAGCAGCTCGTCGTGCAATGTCCCTGGCTCTTGATATGCCTATGGGTGATAATTTGAAAGCAGTTTGCTCAATCAATACTGGTAATTCTCTGGACATGGGAATCACATTCCCTTCAAATTCTTAGGTTATGTGAGATTCTTGGGAATTTTATGTATCTCAAAACATTCGTTGAACCAAACACTCCCTTAAGGTTATGATTTCTAGCTCAAAAACCTTTTGTGGTTATGTTGCAAAATTTTCCTTGCCTCAAAACTTTTCATAATGCATGAATATTGTGCAGTATATGTATATGACATATGAGGGTTGGGGCGTTGGGCTCAGTGTAGTGGTCACTTGTTATCAATTGTGCAGATGTTGCACATCGATATGACATTCAAAGGTTGGGCTTATAGTAGTGGCCACTTGTTGGTCCCTATTTACAATTGGGTCATGGGTTCAAGACCCCAAAACTAACTGTCCAATAACAGAGGTAAAGTGTGTACATCCTTGTCCCATACCTCGCATGATGCTTGAGCCTTAAACAGCGGGTATATCCTTGTACATTTCTAGTTGTAAGTTGTAACAAATTAAGTTTGTAAGGATTAACCATGTAAATGCAGAGCACTGCATTGAGTTACATTTCCTTCCCACTAAAAGAAAAATTCAACAGTTAAATGTCTTCATTTTCCTTGTTCTTCTAGCTAGAGACCCCTAGGTATTTGGTAGCCACATTGCACTCTGACTAATCCAAAGTTGAGCTATTACGAGACCCCATATAGGAGGGAGCTGGATATATGTTGCTCAGGGGAACCAAATTTTTTCTGCTCAAACAACAGGTAGTTGGTAGTTAAATGTCTTCCATGTGTGAGGCAAATAAGTAGCTCTAAACTTAAGCAGTGTATTGTATTTTCTTAATATACTTGTTTAGTTGAATGTGGTAGGTAGCGTAGTGTGAATTTTCATCCATTTCCAACTCATTCCTTCTACCTGTTCTTTTAAAGTTGTCTTCTTTATGCCAGTATTTTGAAATTGAACTAGAAGGTTTTGCATTGACCTTTACTCATTTCCCTCGTACTTTCATATATTTTGAAAAGCTTTGACAAATCTATGTTTATATTCAAACAGCAGGGGCAAACACAAATATCTCACCTGGTAACCCTGCTAATCCTCCTGCTGCGGAGACTTCATTTGTTGGTACCCAATCCCAGAATCATCTGGGTCAGCAACAAGACTCTGGAATGGCGTCACAGAAGCCAGGAACACTGGGACCTTCAAAAGCACGAGTGCCTCCAAAAAAGCCACCGACAAAGACAACCCTCAGCCCAGATTCAATGGTCAAAGCAGCTGCAGTTGCTGCTGGGGCTCGCATTGCTACCCCTTCAGATGCTGCATCACTGCTTAAGGCTGCACAGTCTATGAATGCTGTCCGTATAATGCCTGGAGGAGGAGGCCCTATGGTTAAACCACCTGCTGTTGGTGCAAATGCATTACCCAGTAATGTGCACTTCATTCGTACTGGTTTATTGTCTCATTCAAAAACACTGCCGAATGCCACGCGAACTGGACCTCAGCCAGTTCAAGGCCACTCCGCAAAACCTGCATCACAAATAGTTCAGTCTAACCTGTCTAGTACTACTATCTCAGGACCCAAAGCTTCAAATGAGGTGCCAAATGGTACAAACTCTAGTCTAGCTGCTGAGCTTGATGTAAAAACCGTTGAAGATGCTGTTATCTCAGGACCAAAAGCCTTGGCTGAGGTGCCAAATGGTACTAACTCTACTTCAGTGTCTAAGGTGCCAAATGGTACCAACTCTACTCCAGCATCTGAGCTTGACACAAAAACTGCAAAGGATTCTGTTATCTCTGGCTCGGAAACTGTAATGGAAAAGCCAGCCAAAGAGAGTCGAGCACCTGGCCCATGCAATTCCCCTGAAGGCAATAAAGCTGCTTCCACCAAAGAAGTGCCATTGGAGTTGGCCCAAGTGGACCAAACTGCTATTCCAGCCAAAGAGAAGATTGAAGAAACTTGTTTTTCAGGTGATGCACCAAAGGAGAATGGACAAAGGGATCAAGCCTCTGTTTCTACAGCTAGTGCTGCAAACATTTGTGTTCAAGAAAAGCAAATCAACTCTTCATCAACGACTGATGTAACTACAGTCAAATGTTCTGCTAATGACCGCAACCAGGCTGAGGTTGAGTGTGCAAGCTCAAATGACAACAGTGCAATAGTTTCACCAGTTGGGAACACTAGCAAGGAGATGAATGAAAAGCAACCCGCAAATAGAAATCAAATAGACCCGTCGAGTATGGCTGTGGATGGGGCTGATGAGGAAGTAACTTGAAGAGAGAATACTGGAGAGTAATGGCGTTCTCTTGGTCCTCCATTGTACGTATTGTTTGATTCTCAACCACTGCAGTATACCCAAACACCCCCCACCTTCCTTCCCTGTTTGCCATTTCTTTTCTCTATATAGGTTTGTAGATGTAGCACGCAAAGAAAGGTATACAGTGTTTATATATCTGTATGGCCTGTGTAAACTAATATTTTTTTTAATTGTTTCTGTATGGATGGTTAAATATGTTAATGAGCTATAGTGAGTTATAGTGAGTCTCACCCCATCAGCCTACTTTGAAAGTACTACTAATATGAGGAATTTTTTTTTCAGGTACTTTGAAATCTTATTTATCAAAATAAAATAGTTTTAGATGTATTTTACTTTTTTGTTGTCACATGCCCTTTCTAAATAGTCATAAAAAAGTTATACACTTATCACATCATCTTATTAAAAACAAAAATATGGCAAATAGTAAGCATGAACTTTAGATGTTTATGAATTTCAGATGCTGAAAGTAAAATCAAAAGCTAAGTCTGAGAATTCATACTTAAGCAAGAGAGAACCCTTTTGTGTTCGGATAACTTTTACACTGCATAGAATGGAGTCAATGGACTAGTAGTCTGTACTGGTAGAACTACAAGGGAAAATAGTAATAAGAATGATAAAGAACTATTTTGTTGGTTTCTGCATTATTGCAGGACTTACACGAGACAATATGTTTGTAGGCATTTGCTTCTTCAACTTCATTCCAAACAAGAAAGATGTCACGGGGATCTTAGAATTGGAGCCTCTTTCGCTCTTGATCCCGAGTTCTTTTTCCAGTTTGGATAGTGTCGTCTTTACATCAGCTTGAAGTTTCTCTACACATTCACTTCCTGATTTCAACTCATTTGCAACCTTGTTGTTCTCATGTTTCATGTTTAGAATCTCACCTTGGAATTTGGTAGCTTGATAGGTGGTCAGCTGGATTTCTTCCTTATTTGTCCCTGCCAATGACAACTTTGTTACCTCGTCCTGGATGTTGGTAAGTGATGACAGCCTGTGCTTTAAGTCTTCTTTCAACACCGAGGAATGTTCCAGCCATAGAAATAACTCGGTCTTTATTTCTTTCATGTGCTTGTATATAGGGCGTATGTCTGAGAGTAGCGATGGAGGTTTACTGCTGCCCTCTTGCTTGTTTTTCTCCCTCACTTTTTGCAGTTCAGCTTGCAAATCCTCCACAGATGTCTGAAACTTTTTCACTTGATGCAAAGAAGTGCTAAACCTGAGCCAAAATTCTATGTTTTCTTCCAGCAGGTCATCAATATCCATGCGTATCTTCTCTTCAATTGTTGAAAAGGTCTGAGGTTCGTCGAGATTGGCAATCTTGACATCTACTGCATCAATTGTTGAAAAGGTCTGAGGTTCGTCGAGATTGGTAATCTTGACATCTACTTCATCAATTGTTGAAAAGGTCTGAGGTTTGTCGAGATTGGCAATCTTGACATCTACTTCATCAATTGTTGAAAAGGTCCGAGGTTCGTCGAGATTGGCAATCTTGACATCTACTTTATCAATTGTTGAAAAGGTCTGAGGTTCGTCGAGATTGGCAATCTTGACATCTACTTCATCATCATCACCTTTTGTGTTGGATATAGATGTCTCTTCTGAATGTTTTGCTTCTTCTCTTACAGGAGCATCTTTACTGGTTGGCACATCGATTAATTGCAATAGACTTTTCATATATTCATCCAGCGACTTCTTCTCAGCCGTGGGCAGTGAACTGGATTTAGTAATATTTTCATTGGATTTCCGAGTTTCAACATGGTTTTCTTGAGCTGAATTGAGCTTCTTCTTTAAAGATTGAATCTCTGCATCCTTTGAGGCAATAGAACTCTTCAGGACTTTTATCTGAATCACATACTGGAAGTGACTAGCCCTCCTTTTCTTTTCTGCTTCATTGTGTTTCATCTTCGCTTCTTTGTAATTTCTGAGGGCTGTTATGTACTCCTCTAATAGGACCTTCTCCCTCTCATCTAAACCATTTAAAAACAACTCTCTCCAATTCGGCTGATCATATTCTGTATCAGTTTCTTCGCCCTCTTTTCGTGTTCTTGGATCCTGAAGATTTTCTGCAAAAGTTCAGGGATTAGTACTGGTTAATGTAATCAGATGTCTGGTTTTATTTTATGAGAGTGCAAAATACCTTGATCCAGATGACCGCCACTACCTTGATCCGGATGACCGCCACCCTTTTTAAACTTCTCTCGAGGCACTTCATCTCCCCCGATGCCTGAAATGCTATCGGTATGTTCTCTTTTAGCGGTGGCAGTATCTTGATCTGGATAACTACCCTTTTTCAACTTCTCTTCAGTTACTTCATCTCCCAGGATGTCTGAAATGCTATCAGCATGTTCTCTTTTAGCCAGAGAAGTGCCTTGATCTGGAAAATCATCTCGCTGTTGCTTCATTCCTGTTTCTGCACCTCCTAAAACTGCAGAAATGGTGGTATCAGCAAAATTCACATGTGCGTCTGATTTAGGCCCTTTTGGAGGACTATTGAAATCATTTTTGTTGTCATTGATGGTGCTAGGTGGATCCTTTGTCGATAGATCAGATAAATTTACATCTGGAGATCTGAAAGTACTATCATATGCATCAGTGTCTCTTTTATCAGAAAGTTCAATGTTTTGGTCTGCCATTTTGGGAGAAATGGGATAGGGACCACATTGTTTCTCAACCTCGTCGTTTCCATGCACCTGAAACTCGCTCTGTGAATCAACGTCTGAACAACTGGAATAAGAACTATCGTCGACCTCCTCATCTGGTTGCACGGTTTTGAGTTTCACAGAGAGGCCATCAAGTGTGGAATTTGCATCAGAAAAATGAGTCTGCAAATGGCTGCTCTGGTCATTAATGGTTTGTTCAAGTTTCATAACTCTCTTAAGCTTTTCCTCGAGCTCTCTTATCTTCTTACTCGCGTCCTCTGAATCTTTAACCAGAGCCTCCTTTTCCTCTTCCACCTGATTTAGCTGTACAAGAAGCTCATCTGCTTCCGTCTTCAATCTGTTAAGGTAAGCGTTCTGAGACGACGCTGAAATCTCCAAACCTATGACCTTTTCCACAGCATCATCAACCTTTTCTGCCAGTTCAGACACAGTAAAAGAAGTGCTTGTACAGAATTCTGAGTCCTCTTTAATCTTTGAAGACTCCAAATGAGAACTCTCCAGTTTTTGCTCCAATTTCTTCGATTCCTCGTTCAGATCCACAGATACTTTATGTCTGATGGTCTGGTTGGCAGTGAGTGCCTTCACGATAGACTCGAATTTTAGCTTAGCATTATGAAGCTTTTGGCTCTCAGTCTTGGCAGCCTCATTTGATTGCTCCTGTTGTTGTTGTAACCGCTCCAATGTCTCCCGGCATGACTTCAGTGCTGTGCAGGTCATCAGACTTCTAGCTTCTTCGTCTTCAATATTCGTGCCAATCCCAAACTCGTCTTGTAACCTATTAACTTTAGCCTGCATTTCTGAAACCTGGTTTTCGAATTCCCAGTACTTGCCTATCTGGTGTTCATATGAACTCTTCACAAACTCCCTCTCAGTCTGAACTGCCAAAATCTGCTTCTGGAGATTATCAATCTCCAGAAGAGCTTCATCTTTGTTCAGCCCTGAGCCTGCAGTGGCATTGGCATTGAAATTAGCATCATCATCTGCACTGAACTTGAGCAATCCCTTCTTAGTCATCACTTTTGAAGGCTTATCACTCTTCTTTTTCATCATTGACACGATTTTCGGGATGGTTAAGTTTGGAGCCGCTGGCATATCATTGCTCCACTGCTCGGGAGGAGCAGCCGAACCTCCTGTCAGAAAGCCTTCTCCATCCTCATCAAACATCGATATCTGAACTTTTTCTGGGAACACACTTGCAATCGTTCGATTAGCAGTCTGCAGATCTCTTGACAAGTGATCATATCTCTCTGCTAGAGCTCTGTAGTTCCTGAATGTATCTTCAACAAAGTTCAAGAGTTCTAGCCTTTTCCTGTAGTACATTTCTGCCCTCCTCGCAAACGAGTCTCCATCTCCATCTATGATCTTCAGTATGTAATCTACCTTCTCCTCCATATCTGCAACCACAATCCAAGCAGTATATATCAACCATTTTCTCATCTTTAATCAACCATTCTTGGGAATTGGCATATTGTCAAACATTTGTTATGCATAATTAAGATTCTCCTGTTCCCCTATTCTCCTATTCTCTTCATGGATCTTAAGTGACAATGGAACAGAACATCAAGCAAATCAAGCAACATTCTATGTCATCAAAATTTCCAAGAACAAAATGGATTATAAAATGAGACAAAAAAAAAAACATAAGATCAGTGGGAGTGAAGAGAACATACCTCGTATGTTTTGGTCCAGCCATTTTGACTGTTTTGTTCTAATGTGGCTAGCCCACCACCAGGAATATGCATTTTTGGCTGCTCTCTGCAACATCTTTCTTCCTCCCTTCTTCTCTGAAAGTTCATCAACTGTCAAGATGCTCAGATACACATTGCTTTGCCTCTCTTACAAAACCAGAATTGGGACTAATCGATCATTGTGAACAAGACAAAAAGGATTATCAGAATCATAGATTTCTAATGACCTACAAAACAACAAGAATTTTCTTCAAAAAACAACAACAACAACAACAACAACAACAACAACAACAACAAGAACTTTCTTCAAAAAAAAAAAAAAAAAAAAAAAACAACAACAAGAATTAAAGTTTTTTCTATGACTGGGAAAGAAGGAAAAAAAAAAATGAAAGGAAAAAAGTTAACTGTTTAGAGGAAGGTGCATGGCATTAGCCAAAAATGGAGGAGGATTTGTTGCATCTTTAGAGAAAGCACAGATGTAGGAGCAAATATTGAATCTGGCATGTAATTTTGTAGACAATAGACCATTGAGGCTTGGCACTTTTTTTTTTTTTTTTTTTTTTTTTTTAATATTTCAATCTACAAAGTAACTTTCATTGGTTTTATACTTTAATTTGCGAGAAAATTCGCAACTGTTACTCGAAGGTGCGCTATGGGAGAAGTCTACCTTGTGACCCTAGCTGATAAAAGATTGGTAAACTAATCTATGTTACCCATAATTGACCAGCTTAAACCAAGAAAACCAATAGACAGCTCAAATCAAGAAGGCCAATAGACAGCTCCTTGTCTGACCAATCTAGATGGAGTTGCCCTGTCAACTATTATGTAGTGTGATTACATCTTTGTTATCATTCTAAATATCAAACCTCGGGCATTGATTCTTTGGGTTGAAAATGATTGAGAAAGTATAAAAGAGATCCTATCTTGTGTAAAGAATAACGAGTGTTACAAAAAAAAAAAAAAAAAAAAAAGGGGGGGGGGGGGGGGGGGGGTTGCCCCTCATTGTCACAATCAAACATTATCAAACAGATCTATATGCAACAGGTAGAATAAAGTTGATACATTATAATGGGATGATACATTATCCAGTTATTTACAGTAGAACATCTTCATTCACAATCAAACTGATCTATATGCAACAAGGTAGAATAAAGAACCAAGCAATAGATGTCACATAATTATATACTCCAAATTCCAAAGAATGTTTGTAAGGCACACGACATAACCCCGCCTTCTCCCTTCCTCGTTCTGGTTTAGCGTTTTCTAAGCCTAAGCTAGAGAGCCAAGAGACAAGACACCATATAATCAACCTAGTACTAAAATTGCATATTTACATTCTTCATCGTCTTTTACTTTAGACACACGATCATATAGGAAGCACAATATTTCAATCCTCTGCTGTTTATTCTCGTATCTTAGTGTTCTTGATTCCCCGCCTTTCTTGTTTGTGAGACTTTAACGATTCTGAAGTGAGGAAAGCCATTGTTCCATGTATGTCTTGCTGTCTGCATTGTCTGCAAATTAAACCGAGAGTTTTTGAGGATATCTGTTTCTTATTTCATACTTCATTCGTTTTTTTAATGCACTGCCACACAATATAAGCAAACACAACAACATAAATTTCCCAGAATTACTACTCATCATCAATAACTTCAGGAAGACCGATATTAGCTAATCATCTTAATCATTAAATAAAGTTGCACCGAATATACCAAATAAGTGTAAAAAGGGGGTAATCATCTTACCTGTGGCATATATATCTGGGATGTTTCGAATGGTGCACAGAAACTGTTCTTGCAAATTGTTTGCTAAATTGATTCCACCACCACCACCACCGCGCCCATAGCAAGGAACCAGCACAGCGAAACTATCATCTGATTCATCGTCACTTTGGAAGCCCGAGCCATGAGGCTCCATCCATCCAATTGACCAATCGGAATCATCAGAATCAGACCCCGACACACATCCACCGTCCGATGGCACGAGAACAATGTCATACTCTTTATCAACCTTCCTCTCCTCCCTGCTGTGCCATTTCCGCTTAACCCTTCTGGAAGTGGAAGCCATATTTTGCCTGCGATCGAGGGGAAACTTCACGGTATCCAATTCCCACAACCCAGATTCAGGCAATGGGTTTAAGGTACTCCCTTTCGAGATTTTGGGTTCTTGGTGTTTCCCACTCCACAGCCACCATGACAGGGAGGTTAATGCTATAGCCATTCTGCAAAAAGCCCAAGAATTGCTTGGATCTTCAAGCGAAAACCGAAATCCAATACTCTGGGTATTCAAACAGATATTTCACCAGATAGAATTCAAAACTCAATATGCTGACCAAATCAACCAGATTGGTTATCCTGCTCCAAGAAAAATTCACAATTAGAAACTTAAAATCCCCAAATCAAAATCAAAACCCTATCACCAGTAAATGCTTTGAAGCAAAATTCAAGAATGAAGAATGGAGAGGGAAAGGGGGTTAATTAATGAGAGCAGATTAAAGGGCTCACATGAACCTTGTCAAAAATCCCAACTTCATTCAAAGAAATACAAAAACTACCTCAAACCCTTTCACTATTATAACAATCTCTCATTCATTTTCCCCTTTCCTTTTTCTAATCTTTGTACCATTCAACGTTTACAAGTCAAACGTTTTCAACTTGAAACAAAAGTACAAAATGACAACCAAGAAACACCACCCAAAAGTATGCCAAAAGATGGAAAACGAGACACAGTATTAACTAAAAATAGCCCTTTTTCGCTAAAGCAAAAGAAAACCACAAGTTCAGATTTTTATCAAAAAGGTAAAAATTTCTTAAAATTTTACCAAAACTAGCTGGATTTTGCTCCCCTTTTTCTCGTTAAAAAAATTAATAGTAAATAATTCACGTTAATATTATGCAGTAGACAACATGAAGAAAAAGGTGCTCTTTTCAATGAATCAAAAACAAAAGACTTTTTTTTTTTTTTTTCAAAAAAAAAAAATAATGATTAAAAAAGAAAGAAAGAAAGAAGCTACAATTCCTACAAAACCCATATATTTTCCAATAAGCAAACAACAAACTCAGATCTTTACAACAACGCACGTATGCAAAAGATGTGGATAGAAAGACCCAAAGATGAAGGGAAAAAAGGCCACTTTTTAAAAAATTCCAACCTGGGATTTCACAAAACAATCATAGTACTTTCCTCAAGTATCAAAAAGTCGAATACTTTCTGAAAATTTAGAATCAACCCAGAAAAAAAGAAGAATAGATACCTTAAGGAACAAAAAATAGATAATGATCAGAGGCCTCTGCTAAACGCTATAATAATATTTACATAAAAAGCTTTCCGAACTGTGAATTTGATGTTTGTAAGAAAGAAGAAGATAAAGATTTAGAGAGAGCGAAGGAGTGAAGAGAAAGGCTTTAGGGTGTTCTCTATCTTTAGGACTCAGTAGTTTGAAGCCGTGTGATTGTTTTCTTCTTCACAGGAATCACAGCTTCTCATACAGCTCAACTCCTGAACACCAAATATTATATTGTAGAATTATTTGTATTACACTATATATAATACTTGTACTTATAATATTCTTATATGATTCTGTAAAAATGGTTCAATTTTTGCTATGTCTTATCTTAATAAAATATATATTCTTAGTTTATTTTCTTACACTTTTTATAGTAAAAATGTGTTGTATTTATTTATTTGTGTGTGATATAATATACATAAGTTAGCGGCCATACATTCGGGTCTGATAAGATTGTGAAGTGATAAATTATAGTGATTTAATTCTTGATATTTTTTGATAAATTTTATCTCTGTGACAAGTTGAGCTACTTATGCAAGCTATTACGTGTATGTCTTGAGGTAGTAATTGTGAATTTTCTGATCACATAAAAAAAAAATTTATGAGTAACGATAAAAATTTACTACCACCACTAGATAAATCATATTTTGTAACTCTAGTCGGCAAAGAACTACAAGAAAATATCGAGAATGTTAAAAAGTTTGTCCCGCTAAGTCTAACTTTGTAATCTTAAATCAAACTTTTTTTTTAATACTATACGTCTATACTACTGATTATCTGCATTTGACCAAATGAAACTAATTCAGTTATATTTCGGACCCTCTTATCAAATTTTATTTTATTTCTTGAAAACCTCTTATCAAATTTATGAGGGTAGCATTGGCATTTGAGGAAAATTGAGTGGATATGATTGGTGACAAGGATTGAGAAGGACAATCCAATTTACAAAGAAATGTTGGTTGCCACGTCAGATTTGGATTGCCAGAGCAACTTGAATGGCCACGTCTGTTTGTGTCAAGTGTCAACTTCTTGGCCATTGGGGTTGTGTCAGACAAGGATTTGGTCTCTCTTCTTTTTTTTTTTTTCCCTAATATGTTTCTTAAACAGTAGTTATATAGTGGATTAGGGGTTATAGTTATGTACATGAAAAATGTTGTTATATCTCCATTAAATTTAATATATCTCTTCTCCATTCTTTCTCTGTTCTCCTCTACAATACTTTCCTCTCAGAGTGTCAACAATGATTGGGTGTAAGACGGTGGCGGCAAAAAATTAGATGTTATTTGATAACGAACGACAGACGCGGTTTAAACTGGGCCATTTATCTCACTTAAATCAACGTCCAGGATTACCAAATTTTTTTTTAAAAAAAAAAATGCGGTGGCAATTTTGTAATTTTTGCATCTAGGTCAAAATTAGGGTGTAGCGGTTCTGTGATTAATGTGCGTGAGTTTTGTATATAAGATGCGTGAGTTTTGTGCTTAATGTGTGTGGGGTTGTGCTTAATGTGAGTAATTGTTAAAACTTAAAGTGTGGATTTTTGTGCTTAAGGTGCGTGAGATTTGTTCTTAATGTGAGTGGAGTTTGTGATTAATGTGCGTAGGGTTTGTGCTTAATGTGTGTGAGGTTAGTGATTAATGTCAGTAGTTGTTGAAACTTAAGGTCTCCGAGTTAATACTTAAAGTGCGTGGGTTTTGTGCTTAATGTGCGTGAGGTTGTGGTTAATTTGCGTGAGTTTTGTACTTAATGTGCGTGAGTTTGTGCTTAATGTCAGTAGTTGTTGAAACTTAAGGTCTGTGAGTTAATACTTAAAGTGTGTGAGTTTTGTGCTTAATGTGCGTGAGATTGTGCTTAATGTGCGTGGATTTTGTACTTAATGTGTGTGAGTTTGTGCTTAAGATCTAACACTTAAGGTGCGCCATTTTTAGCTTATGCTTCTTATTTTCAGACACGTTTTTTTTTATTTTTTTTTAATTTTCATTGATTTGAGTCGTTGATCTAGATTTGATCAATGGCTCAGATCTAACCGCACAACCGCACGGGAAGCTATACCCGCACTTGGACCCTTCCCTATAGATTAAATAGGATATTTATTATTATTAAACACTGAAAACTACATTGAAATTGCCAATGATGTAAATCACACTTGGAAAACTTTGTGCAACGGGCTCAACGAAGAAGATGTTTTCAAGAATCAAACTCGTGACATTTGTTTTCAAAAAAAAAAAAAAAAAAAAAAACTCGTGACATTTTGATACGAGAATATAATCATGTTCTACCCGCTCGATAACTCCTTTTGGGGCATTTTATATTATTTTTAATAACATACACATACATTAAACAATAATAAGAACTATTAAATATGCGATCTTATGTCAATTTTTTAAGTTTTTTTTTTAATTTTTTTTTTAATTATGACAAAGGAGATTAATGATAAAGACAAATAGGATAAGTTGTCAAGATCCATAGAAAATTAATTAACGAATTAATTAAATTTTTTAAAAAAAATATTGACCTTTTTTATGGGATTCATCTTCAATCATTGATGGTATTGTGTCATCTAACTAACAATATAATGTGTGGGTGCACATGGAACCCTTTGGTCTGATAGAAACAAATCGGAAATGCTTTATGGATTGTATGGTACGTCTCACATGTGGTCAGAAATTGCATGGGAGTTTCTTGTCTCTACAAGAAATTAAATTTTTGACTTTGCTTGCCATCATAACCATTATTCTTTCAATTTATTTCCAATATATATTGATATTGTCTATATGTGTATATTATTATTATTATTATTATTATTATTATTATTATTATTATTATTATTATTATTATTATTATTATTTATCAATACGAAAAGAACATCCATTTGCATTTATTGGAAAAAAAGAAACTATAAAGTAAACTATAAATTGACAATATGTTGTGTATGACACATACTTGTCAATGTTTAGTCGTTAAATGTTAACTCTCGATTTTACTATTAAAAAAATAATAAAAGATATTGGTTCAAATAGAAGGGGTTTAAATTGCTTAGAACCTATGTGCATATAGTCACGCTCATGAGAGAATTGTTCCCAAATGAGGTCTGGTCAAGACTTGACTACATTAGTCTTATCCCAATATATGCAAAAACTAGTAGAGAGAGAGTCTGCGTACGTGTGTTTATTTGTGAGAGTGCATAAAATGATGTTACTAAGGTGGCAATTATTTATTTATTTATTTATTTTGGTCAAATACATGTGTAGATTGAATGACAACAAGTTTTAGGGCTTTACAATTTGACCTTCAAATCTTTAATCACCCATTACTAGTATTAGTTTATTAGATCACTTTTAGCGACTGATTGTATTAGAGTGATTTTGTTACGTTTCATATGGAATCTTGATTATTAGCTTTGTTATTTCTTCTTTGCTTTCGAGAATACTATTATTGAAAGACAACTCCCAACCTCCCAACCAAGTTGGTCACTTGGTTGGATAATTGACTTTGTAACCACAAGGTCTTAAGTTCACAAACATAAGACCTTGTGGTTACAAAGACAATTATCCAACTAACTTGGTCGAGAGTTGTCCTTCAAAAATACGGGTGAGAGTGATCTTCTTAATTTGAAGCTAGTTAGTTATAAATAACTTAAAATTTACCTCCTTGTAGTCTTTTATTTAAATCAAATAACACTATTTGTGTCAAACAAATTAAATTCCACATGCTTTAATTATTATTGGACCAAACGTGATTCTTAGGTGTACCAAAACTTGCAAATGTATCTAGTGTCCTTTGTTGAATATCTCTTTACAAACGGAACATGGAATATTGACTTGGGTTGTTGGACAGATAGTAGTACTAAATTACGGCACGGCATAGGTGAACAATTCTTCCTAAAAAGCCACCGCAAAGTACAATTTGATTTTATAAATAATTAACACAATTTCTTTAATTTGTAAGTAAATCATACGGAGTATTTAAAAATGTATATAATAAAAATAAAAAATATACATCACTTAAAATATAAACTACATTTTCCTCGTAGCTTTTTTGGAAGTTGGGTACAATGTAACATGACAAAGGAGATAAAAATCAAACATGACCAACTTCCTAAAACAGGGTTTTAAGGTTTTAACCCATCATCAAGCTTAACATTTAGCACAGATTGCTAGTAAACAGGTTTGGCCTACCATTAGGCTGAACCTCAAAAACTCACACTTAAGATTGACAAGAATGTTGGAACTTCTCCTAGTAACCAAACCAACAAGAATCAACATCTGTTGAACTAAAAACTCACTGGTTTTCTTTCTCGTTCTTCGTCCTTGGCCTCCGTTGAGGGCTTTTGGGAGCTGGCAGGTGAAAATCCTTATCATGAACAGAAGAATCACTGGAGCTAGAGTTTCTATCTTTCAGGGTGTTATTGGCTAATGTAGAACTGATGGCTCGCGGCAACTTCAATGGAATGTCAGGAGTCTCTGTCGTGTTGTTGATGTTATCTGGTTTTGTTGGAGCTGCAGAATTTTGATCTTGAGAAGTGGCAGGAGCAGGTTGTGCAGAAGGAACGAGTTGAATGACAGATTTTCGCATGGATTTCCGCCATGTCTTTCTCTGATTCGGTGGTTTAGGAGCATTGGATTTCACCTACACCATGCAAAAATTCATCCTTCTAATGTCAGTCCATGAACCATTGAAAGGTGAAAAACAAAAACAGATAAAAACTGTATCAAGAGCCTAGGAGTCACGGGTGATTTGATTTGTCTTACCAGCGTATTTCCAATATCAGAGAGAGGTTTTCTTTTGGATCCCGCTTCATCCTTTGTCTCAGTCTTATCTGAAAAGGCGGTTTGGAGTAGCATCGCACCCTGAGAAGCCAGAGCTTTTTCGCCCTCAGTTTCACCATCACCTTCTGTGGTGTTTCCGGTATGCTCAGAAGATTTATTTGCATTGTGTTCCACGTTACTGCACTTGGAAGACCGACATGACACAACGCAATCGCGTCCTGCAGCTCGACACTCGCACCTTTGCGTTTTGCAGGACGAGCTCTTACTGCATTGGCAGCAAGGTGGAATGTACTCTACGTCAGAATCATTATCATTGTTGTCTGAATCTGATATCTCCATGTCCATATCTTCTAACAGTCCTCCACCATTGTAAACAAAGGAACTACGGCTTCCCTATAAAAAATAAATAAATAACAAAGAAAGAGATTATGCTTTATTTTAACTCCAATACACTTACAAGGGATAGCGTTGGCAACTATTATACCTTTGGCCTTAGGTCATAAACGTGTCCGTGGTGCCCATTATTCTCCACCTTGGACTGTTTCTTTGAAACCAGCTTCTGCCACAGTTTTAAACAAAATTATCAATCCATAATTTTACTAATCATATCCTTTTCTATATGTGCTTTGCATTTCACATACTTAGAAAGAAGAAACATTAACATACTAGAAATATTTAGCGGTTGTACTAACCTTGATTTGTTGCTCCTTACGAATTATTTCAGCCTTTTGTGATTCTAGCTGTCCAACCAAGTTGACAACTTTTTCTTTCAACTCCCGGATTTCTGAATCTTTCTCTCTACATTCAACTTCCTTATCCCTTAACTGACATCTTTTGGAAACAAGAAGAAAATATTAGTTACTACTATATACCCAGTAGAGTTGTTTCAACAGGATTTCGACTTAAAAAATTGCAATTACCTGGAAGAGGATGCTAAATTGAATAAAAAATTCATAATATTTTTCCCTTCAGCAAGAGATCTAACTTGGTTCCATCGTCCTCGACCACTAAATGCTCGTTCCCGCTCTTCTGCTTCTGACAAATGTGATGCCATGGAAACAAGTGCGCTGGATGAAGTAGCTAGCATGTTTTCAAGTGCAAAAATTCTTGAATTCCTAGCACCAGGGGACATTATCTGTGGGGAATCACTGCAAAGGAAATGGCGTAACAATATGAACACCCCACACATCAAAAACAGGTTCTAAAAGTATATCTCCTAGTTTAATTCGAACCAACCTTATATTGCTTTGCTTCAAGTCTGCAACCTCCTTGGCCATTTTAGCTCGCCTGTGGAAAGTGAAGTCAATAATTGGTCAAGAATGGAACAATTCCACACTAGGAGGGTAAAATAAGTAGTCCTTGTAACAAACACAATTAGACATACTCTTCCATTTGGCGCTCATACTCTGACCGCACTTCATGTACCCTTACAAAGACTTCAAGCTCATGCTCAATTGCCTGCAATAATGCCTATGAATTGAAGAGCAATAATTAGCTCAGATCTAAACAGAAACACACACACACACACACACACACACACACACACACACACATATATATATATATATATATATATATATATATATATATAGCAGAAAAATATACCTGACTTCCAGGGCCATTACTACTAGATGCTTCACGTGATGTTTTTCGGGATTCTAGCAAGTCTTTGAGTCGCTTAGTTGCATTAGCAGCTTCTTCAGTTTTTCGTTGCAAAACCTGTTGATGGCCAGTAAATAAATAAATCATGAAGAATAACAAGAATGATAATGTCATAATGGTAGTAGTAGAGTTGTTTACCATCTTTTGCCTCTGGTTCAATGCTAACAACTTATGCATCTCATATTCATTCCTTCTACCCTCCTTCTTAAGCTGTAGAAATGACAATGTATGAGAAATCAAATGTAGTAACAATTTTGCAAATATTTCCTCTACCAGCTGAAATAAAAACACTACTATGAAGAGAAGAGTAAAACAAAGAAAACTAAGGGAAAGAAGGCAAGGAAGAATATTAACCAAGAACATAATTACCTGAAGGACTTCCTTTTCTCGTGATGCTTTCCATAATCTGAAACGTTCAGATTCTTGCTTTATCGTTTGTTGCAATTGAACCTATAGTAAAAGCATAAACCCATGATCAGAAATTACTGGTTACTTTATACACACAAGTATCTAAACACCATTCTCAGTACCTTTTGAGTCTTAATCTTCTGTATCTCATTCTGAAGGTGTTTAGCAGCTTCGTCACTTTTTTGTTTTTGTCTTAAAAGCTGAGATTGAGCATCTTGTTTCTTCTTCAATTCAGCAACCTGCAGAGGCAGTTGGCATCAGTCAATCAGGTTGATAAATATGTAACAATCACATACTAATGTAGCAGCGTAAACTCTTCAATTAGCCATGAAAAAAAAAAAAAAAAAAAAAAAAAAAAAACTCACTTGAGATTCTAGGAAATTCAACTTCTGAAGATACTCTTCTTTGAGTTTTTGAGCACTATCATCAGAATTGGATGCCAAATTCGCAAGATTGTTTCGAAGTTTCTCGATTTCTTTCTGAATAATGAGAAGGGATGTTGAACTAAAGTGAGCAAGAAAAAATATACACTTGATCTAATGAAAGAAAAAATATACTCACCTGCAGGGACTTTTTTTCTTGTTCCAATTCTTGAACTTTCTTCTCATAATGTTGCTTAAGAACTGAGGTGTCAACAGTTGCGAATCTCTTCATTTCAGCCTATTATACGAGACAGTGTGTGTTAAAAAGTAATTGTCATTATGTATATAAAGTTTCAGTAAGGAAACAAAAGCGTAATAGTATCAAAGCAGAAGAAAAACAAGCATCTATACCTCTTTCTGTTCAAGCCTTTTGTCCAATTCTTTGAGCTCCCTATCCAACCTTTCTTGAAGAGAAGAGTGTTCTAACTCTTTTTCCTCAACTTCAGCCCCACCTTCAAGAAGCAATAAGGCTCAGATTAAGATATTAATTTTTCAGAAACAGAAATCTTCAGCAAATACAGACAAGATGATTATATTTAGAAAAAAGTCAAAAAAACAAACATATTCTTCTTTAAATACATGATCTAGTATAGTCCAATAAACCATTAATATTCAAAGTTCAAGATCAACAAACCATGCACAAAACAATGTATAATTCATGTCGTACTTACCATTGACATCTGTGCTTCTAGTGTCAGATTCAGCAGAAGATAAACCCTTTGAGTGAAAATCATCATAGTCCAATCCAAGATAACCATCAGATACAGTACGCCTTGAATTGTTTAATCTCTGCACACGGTGTAATTCTCCTTCTAGCTCTTGAATTTTGGAGACATAATTTTTCACCAGATCCAATTTATCATCAGTGCTATCCAAGTGGTTACTGTGTTCAGCTCCATCAAACTTTATAATGAGTCTGTCCCTTTCAACCTATTAAACCAAGTCCTTGTAAGAAAGTGATGCTGATTGAAAGAGATATCAATTATAGAATTAAATACAAAATTACGATGATCTTTAAACCTGGGCATCAATAGCTCTCTTTGACAAGTGATCACAATTAGTCCGACACTCCATAAGTTCCTGCTGCAACTCCATATTGCTTACCTCTAACAAAGATATCTTGTGCTTGAGAATCTGTAAATTAAAGCCAATAAATTAATAACTGATAACCAAGTTTGCTCAAAGATACAATCACAACATTTGTACCTGTAGTTCTTCAAATGGAACATTGGAATCGCCACGCAAATAAAGAAGCTCAGCTTGCAATTGCTCAATCTCACTCTTCATTCTTTGCATCTGAGCAGCTGTTGGGTCCCGATTAACCTATGATTGGAGGAAAATCAGAGCCAAATAAAACATGTATTTATTTTATAACAAGTTGAAACTTACAATTGCTTTATTTTGAATGTTACGAGCACGGTTTGCATATTTCAAAGTATTCAAAGTTTCCTCAGCATTTGTGTCAGCAGGGCTCACACAAGCTTCATCAAAGCAAAAACAAATAAAAGATCACTAGAGAAAGTTAGCATTACAATTGAATAATCATATAAAATCTCTACAACTAATAACAATAACTTAGAAATACCACAGTATTACTGCATACAACATACCGATCATAACAGTTTTACTGTTCCCACCAAGAGAATCCTGAGAAAGACCACAAAGAAATTAAAGCACAAAACTGTCTAACAAGAAAGAAAAAAAGAAAAAAAATCTAACCTGTAGCAAACGCGTCAACTTGCTATCTCGGTATGGAACATGAGCGCCTTCTTTTCGCTTCTTCTCATCACCAAGAGCGCTAATTACATTTCCCAAAGCAAGTAGCCCCTTGTTGATATGTATTCCTACATCATAAGAAAACCATAATGTAAAAAAAGAGGCATAAAATTGTCAAATGATAATTTAGGCAATATAGAAAGCTAACTGTTAAAAGACAATAAAAAGAACAAATTTGAATACTTTCAAAAAATATTAGTACATAAATTTTCAGTAAATACATAAGCAATAGAGTTTATCACCTTCACGTAAACGCATTCCATCTGCTCCAGTTCGCTTTGCCCTCTCCGAACCGGCAAGATCAACTAAATGAAGCTTTGCACATAAAATATCGTCTCCGATGTCATCAGCTGCTCCTCCAATTGGGCACTTACCAATTCTCTTTTGTTCAATGGAGAT
This sequence comes from Ipomoea nil, assembly GCF_001879475.1. Classification (NCBI taxonomy): domain Eukaryota; kingdom Viridiplantae; phylum Streptophyta; class Magnoliopsida; order Solanales; family Convolvulaceae; genus Ipomoea; species Ipomoea nil. The sequence goes on from NW_017619749.1 coordinate 3,016,880, forward strand.
GGTAAAAATGGCATGTGATCGGCTGCAATTCATAAAAAATTAGTTTTCCAAATTGTAAAATGATAATAAAATCATTACAAAAATACCAATATAGTCGGATGGACTCTTGATCAAACTAATATAGCATAAGATGCTATGGAAAATAAAGAGAATACCTCGACTGACTATTCATGTTTGTGCTCGCAGTGGCACGCGAAACTGCACCTTGCAAGAGGTAGGAAGCCATCTCTTCTTTTGTTTTAACCTCTGCTTCTGTAACACCAGCAAGCGTAATTCCTCCATTGGCAGTTTCTCTTATTTGAATGGGAGCTCTAGTGTGCCCAGCTGCCCTTGCCCCTTCGCCTTTACAAATAGCCGGAGGATTTGTATCTAGCAGATCAAACACCTCTTCTTTAAAAATCTGCAAAATCACAGGTTATCATAAATCAATTTATTAATAAGAAATGATGCATTACTAAATCACCAAAAGGTCACTTCCCTTACCTCAATGAAAGAAACTCTAATTAGAAATTCAGTAGAATCCTTCAAGCCATCTACCCTAGAGAATATAGTCTCCATAACTCTAGGTATTACCCCTCCAGTGTAGTCTTCTCCATTATAGTTTGTGCCCATTGTATAGGTCTTCCCTGAACCAGTCTTTTGACAACATAAACAAAGCATTTGAAATTAATACGAAATTCGAACATATAGGTGATTGCAATTTGTTAGCTTTAAAGGTTTAGAATTATGCAACTCATTTCCAAAAAGATGGGATTAAACTAAAGAGGGATAAAACTTTATGATCCCTTAAACATCAGAATTGAATCAACCAAGCCCTAAAAATTTAAACAACAGAGCTGAAAGCAATACATCTAGTAAATCAAAAGTAATGTCGATACCTGACCATATGCAAGAACAGTACTGTTATAGCCTTGGAATAAAGCATCAACCAATGACAGAACACACTCGTCAAAAATGCGCGAGGATGGGTATCCCGCACTCCCGAACACACAGTCAAATGTGAATGCATGTGACCCAATTTGCACCTGTTGGGGAAAAAAATTACACTTTCTTTACTTGATTTAAACCATTCTATTAGACTCTAAGCAACACATTTCCTATTCTAAACAATTTGCTTACATACATCCTCATAAGTCAGGCAGATCAATTCAAATTTAATGCTCAAAACACTGTATTATAAATAAAATTAGAAGGTGAGTAGAAATGAAAATTTGCTTCCGTACCTGCTGTTCGCCGGGGACGACCGTAATGCAATCGGTGCAGCCAACGAGGAGCTCCGAAGTAAGCAGTGGCCGTATGTTGACGGCGACCCTCACGCACTGAGATGCATCTTTGAGATCCGAATTCTCCATCCCCGCTCAATCAGTAGCCGGCCGGAAACCTTACCGCCGTTAGGGCAACGGTTAACGGGAGCAGAGAAGTGTTGGGAGGCTGTTTGAGTTGCAAACGGCGGAGAGGGAAGATAATGCCCGTTGAGGGGTGGGAGGGGAGGGGAAGGGGGGAGAGATGATTTGAATTTGAATCTGGTGAGAGACAAGATGGTGACGACAAAAAAATCAACGATCAAAATTATATATAAGAGCCGCATCTGAATTCAAATTGGATACACCGTGTTTGGGGAGCCACAAATGCATTGATGATGAAAGGCGAAGTCAAGTGGGACTAGATCAGGAGAAGGTCTGATCTTCAGTCCATCCAAACACGCCTCAACCTGTGAGTTGGCATTATAATTTGCGAGGAAAAAATGGAAATTATATCCCCACGCATATATCAATTATCAATGTCACTCTTTAATTTTTAGTGGTGTAAATATTATTCCTTAATTTTCACATATTTGCAACATATGCAGATCCCCTAATGGAGTTATGAGATCCCGTTATAACTTAGAATTTATTAAAAATATTTTGATAATTTTCATTTCACGTTTCCTTTTACTTCTCTTCATTCTCTGTATGACGAACTCCTTGTACCCTCTCTCTTCTCCACCAAGTTGTGAGTACTTGCATTTAGACACACCACCAATGTGGTTTAGTCTCCTATGATTTTATTAAACACCCAACTCCTTCAATCCTTTGTGGCCTTATGCCCAAAGTTTCAAGGAAAATGGAGTTTGATTTGAACGTAGCTCTCTTCTATAGAAACCAATCTCTCTGAAGTGTCTTCTTTTGTTGTTGCCGCTACCGCCAATAGTACAATTCCCATCGAGCTACTTCGTTTAGTTTTTGTCGCCATCCCTAGTGTGCTTGCTTTTCCCTTCGCTGCCAGAGTTCTATCCCTCAAAGCGGGAAGCTCAAGACCCAAAGTGACATTGACTCAAAATCGAACAAGCAAAAAAAAAAAAAAAAAAAACCAAGTCCCCTGAAAAGTTTGTGTGGAATACCAATGAAGAGCAAACATCACAAGATGTTTGGCAACGGTGTAACAAAAACACTGCGGTCTCGGTTCAAAGTTGAAAAAACAGTATAGCCCCAAATTATAATAGTTAGGCATCTGAATTCGAAAATAGTTAAGCTTTTTGAACATCTTGCGAAGTAATCGGACTTATTAAAATTAAATATAATGAATTTGGACCACTGAGTTCACTTTTTCCTATAAATGGTGAACTCCAAAAAAAAAAATAAACAAATAAAAGATCAAGAGCGAGAAGATAAGTAGAAGAAAGAAAGAAAGAAATGAATTGAAAGTAAGTACAATTAGCTCCACATTGATTTAGTCAATAAAAAATTTGACTTAAAACTTGTTTTCGGTAAAAGAGTGATAATTCAATTTCTGGGTTGGGCTTCTTGATAATGTGGGTGTTTGATTACTATTCCACATTATAAGTTTGTATTTATTTCAAATCTTTATATATATGTTGAAAAAAATAGTTAAAAATTGTATTCAAAGTGATTGATCATTTTGAAGCAATATTTAGAGTATGAACTACTCCCAATTTGAATTATGTTAAAGTGAATTTAAATTCTCTAACTTGAGATGATTAATATGATAGATTATACACTTAAAATAGATAAAGAATAATTAAACTGTTTAAATAAGCCTCTGTCATTTGACTAAGACTCTAGCAACTCTGCCCTTGAGATCGTAGGAAATTTTGAAACTTATGGCCTTGTTCTTGCTTCAAATAGGTAATGATTTTTTTTATCGACACAAACCAAGAAAGTTATATAGAGTTCAATTCGACTTAAAATCTTGTAATTATTAAAATAATTGTCAAATCAACTTGATTAGGGTGGTCCCCATCTATTTTATCCCTTGTCTTGTACCTTTTCTTTTTTTTTTTTTTTTTTTTTGTTTAAATAAAGTTAGGATGTTATCTTTAAAAAATATATTACAACGTAATAAAGTGTTGTTGATTTTTAACTATATCTTGGTTCAGTATAAAGCACATAAAAATGGCAGTAAAAAAATGAATCGAATCGAATTAACGTCTCAAACAAATTTTAAGGTTTTGATTGTCGGGTTAGTTGATGCATGTGAGATTATTTCCCTTTCTAAAATAAATAAATAATAAATAATTTATAAGGGAACTCTCACTCTTCTCACTGCATATAGATAGAAGTTTTCTTCATCACATCATTAGCACAATACTTATTCATCTCCCAATTAGAGTTAATTCCACAAAAAGATCCCTTATTTTTAATGGCAATTTCAAATTTAGGTCTAGACTATTATTTTTGTCATTTAACATTCTAAATTATTATTTTTTAGATACTTTTAGTCATTTTAATTACTTTTCTTTTTAAAGCAAATACCAATTTTGGTCTCATGAGTATTAGCAAAATGACAGTTTTGATCCACATGTTTAATTCCTACCAATTTTCCTCCACGACTATTGTTTTAGTACCAATTTTCATCCACAACTATTGTTTTAGTGCCAAAATTCATCATGCCGGTCACCAATTCGTTTAAGACATGCCGAAATATGAAATTATTAAGGGTAGTTTCGTGCTTTTCAAATTAGGATCCATATTTGAGCATAAATAAATAGATTTAAGCCCTAAGATCTATACTAATTCGCAGTTTCCTTCCTCAAATTAAGGTAGGATGAGGTGGAGAACTGCGAATTGGGACCGATCTTAGGGCTTAAATTCATTTATTTATGCTCAAATTGGAATCACAAAAAATGCCCTTAAAATTTTTAGATTTCGGGATGTCTTAAATAGATGGGTGACCGACGTGATGAATTTTGGTACTAAAATAATAGTCGTGGATTAAAATTGGTACTAAAACAATAGTCGTGGATTAAAATTGATACTAAAACAATAGTCGTGGATGAAAATTGGTAGGAATTAAACATGTGGACCAAAATCGTCATTTTTTTTTAATTACATTTAATCCATTAAATCTGAACACGTGAACAACTGCCATTGGTTCTTAGTTCTTTCTTGGACATTCGTTCTCACATGATATATATATGGACAATATCAAATGGAGTTAATACCTAATTTAGTCCGCGACTATAGTGATTTTTCTCGATTTAGTCCTAAGCATCTTTTTGTACTTAATTAGGTTATCAACTTTGATGTTTTTATCCAATTGAATCCTTTGTTAAGATAGCTTGCTTGGTAATTTCACCTCTACTAATACACAATTTAGTCCTTGACTTTAATAGATTTACCCAAGTTAGTTTTTGACTATATAATAATTTTACTCAATTTAATAATTATTTTTTTTGAAAGCAATTTAATAATTAATTATAGTGATTTTAATTGATTTAGTCTTTGATTCTAATAATAGTCGATGACTCAATTAGGTAAAATTATCGAAATCGATGACCTAACTGAACACAAAAAGTCATTTAAGACTAATTAAATCGAGAAAACCCACTAAAATCGATGACTAAATTGGGTATTAACTCGTATAAAATGACAACATGTTCCACGCAACACCAAATTAAAAAGTGTGCAGATACAGCAACTACAATTAATTATTTGCCAAGCATCACAATTCACATACACGCAGATCAGATCAGAGGTTCATACAGCACCACTACCAGACAACCTTAATTATACATATACTCTCCAGCTTCCTGGGCATATATGTGCATTATTTCTGATGGTCTTGTTCAGCTAGTGAAAGGGTAGCCTGATCAAATATGCAAACTATATATTAATTAATTATTTCCCATGGCCATAAGATATATATTAAGGATTATATTTATCTACAAATTGATGAACAAGTGACCCAGTCGTGAATTGTCACTTTCGCGAGACAATCTCTACGCTATGCAATTATAACTCCATTAAAAAAAGAGTAATATATATACTAGTGTAACAGAAATCACACCCCTTTTTAATGTAGAATAAAAAATGTTACTTACAAGTCTTCCCAATCTCATTTTTCTTAACCTACACATTGAAAATTAATTTAATTTCCATTCAACTATTATATATTTTGTGCATATAATATATCAAATTAAACATCTCGCTTAAGAAAATTCAAATTCACTACATTAAAGCTCACCCGAGTTTCAGCATTGTATCTGAGCAGTCAGCAGCCTGCAGAAGCGGCGGCTGGGTGGTGCTATTTTTGGTGATGGACTCACCATCTTCTTGGATCATGCGATCCATAATGTCACCAACAATCCGCCCGTTTCGTCTGTCATTTGCAACCTGTGTTTTATGACAACAATAATCTCCTCTAATTAGCTGCTAGCTAGATTGATTAACAGAAGTTAAATGTAATCCGAAAGAACACAAGTTGATCTGACTATTAACTCGGTAACCATAAGGTTCCAATAACTTTCCGTGGGAACAACTTATTAACCTTCTTAATTTGAACTGGTTTACCTCCCATCGGATCGGATAGTGGTTTTGAATTTTGCTTATCATAAAAATAAAATTGTTAGAGATAAGAGATTACTCGTTGTTTCAACTGATTATTTTCTTCCATGAGCTCAGAACCCTGCAAAGACAAACCAGGGAACAGCAGATCAGAAATAGAAGATGATTAATTAAGCCCTAACTTGGCACTATATGTGTATTGATTTTACTGTGCGGACTATATATACCTTGTATTGAAGTGTGGCAATCTCATTCCTCAACTGTTCATCCTGGAACCAAAAAATTCAAGAATTGATGAAGAATTACTAACTTCAAAATCAAAAGGGATTGAGGGAAAGCAAATTAAAGATAGAGATGAGATGATGATTCAAGCTAAGCTAAGGTACCTTGGTCTCAGACACACGGTTTAATCCAACTTTAAGCTTTTTCTCCAGTTCTTCTAGTTCCTCTAAGCTTAATCCTTCAAGCTCTTCACCTCCCATCCGCCTGTTTTATTCAGCTTAATTGTTATTAGTACATGCATAACCATTTCTACGGTTCTACCTACTTGCTTGGATACTGTAAAATAAGTTTATTTACAAAAAAGAATCAGTAAAAAAAAAAAATGACATTTTCCACTACTTGCTACCTGAGCTCACGAGTCTTGTCAGAAATCTCCTTGCTTAATCTTACTTGAAGGCTATTCTCTTGCTAAAAAAAGGAAATAATTTTAGGTTAAGTTAACAGACAGTTGATGGTTATAAGCTAAGTAATCATCTCATACATGGAATTGGATACTCAAGCTTTCATGTTAATACTCAATTTATTGGAAACAAGAAAAAAGAAAAAAAAAAATCTCACATGAAGAAAGTACTGCAAGAAGCAACCCTAAAAAAGAAATATAATCTCACAAATTATTCGATTGCTTCTTCTTCTTCTCTTTTTTTTTTTTTAAACCCTAGTTGATATATGTATATAGATGCAAGAAGATATATATATATATATATATATATATATATATATATATATATATATATATATATATATATATATATATATATATATTTGGTGGCCTTCTCTGGTAGCCAATGGCAGTCACTAGTCGCCAGAATGGAAATGAGTCATTTACCGGTTCTTGGGCTTCATTTTGTCTCAATTTGACATATTTGGAAGTTTAATTGTATTTTTTTTTTAAAGTTTATTAGGTGCCTAATTGACTTTTGATGTAAAGTTTATGAGTTTATTTGACACTTTTTTCTTTTTATTTTTATCCAATATGCATGTGTATATAGATTCAAAAAGTAATATATATATATATATATATATATATATATATATATATATATATATTTAAGTATGGAGTAATATTCATGATATGTCTCACATAAAGTGCAAGTAAAATTATGCCTCATCACATGAAAAATTGATCAAGATTTTTCAGAAGTATTAGGATGAGTCATGAACCGTTGCAATGTTTAATTTTTTTAAAATCCAAGTTGATATGTATATATAGATTCAAAAAGTGATATCATCATACGTCTCACATAGTAAGTAACATTATGTCTTATTACATGAAGAAAGAAAATATCACCATACGAACCAATTACAAAATTTTGTTTTTATTTTTACACAAGTTGATATAAATGTATATATAGATTCAAAAAGCGATATTATTATACTCATCAATCATCATATGTCTCACATAGAGTATAGGTAAAATTATGTCTCATGTGAAGAAAGAAAGATCAAGATATATATCTTTCCAAAACTACTTGCATGAGTCATGAACGGTTGTAAATTTTTTTTAGTTTTTTTACCCAAATTCTTATATATGTATACATAGATTTAAGAAGTAATATTCATCATATATCGCATATAGAATATAAGTAAAATTATGTCTTATTGTCTTACATGAAGAAAGAAAGATCAAGATATATATATATATATATATATATATATATATATATATATTAAGGATCAAATGAGAACACGCACTAATTTTGGCCTTTCCAAAAGTACCGGCATGATGAGTGATGATCATATCAATTGCATTTTTTTTTACGTACAATTTTAGTATGTATATGGAAATTCAAGATGTTTTCTTTATTATATTCTAATAATTTTCATCATATAACCTTAATATTGTACTAATTAATCATTAAGAATTAATTAACTAATACTGTTATGATGATCATATATTAATGCAAATGGTACACAGTAAATGATACCTGCAGAAATTGAAGAGGTGGGTACTTCTCGATGTTACTTGAATGAGACACATATTTTTGAAGGATATGCTTCATGCTGCCATAAAAACATAAGATCACACACCTCAGTAAAATGTGCATTCTGCACACATATACCTGTTCTATAAAGTCATAATTTCACTATCGATTTATACCAATCCGTTAATTAAAGATCGAATCGAAGAACCATAACTTTATAATTCCACAATAAAACTTATACGTACCGACCAATTAAAGATACTCTAAACGTATAATTTCATTATCAGTTTATACACACGGGCCCATTAAAGATTATCCATATACACATCAACAACTTAATTAACATATATGCATTATTCAATTCAGATTGAAAGCTACTATATCTAGGTATAGGTTTGAAGTTAACATCAAAGTATTGCCCAGAAACTGCATCCGATGAACTGTAAACTAAACCAAAACATAAATTAAAGGGAGATTGTGGGTGGAATCATAAACATAAACATAGTCTATAGAAGTAGCTGGTTATATAATATAATGAACCTTCTTGTCTATCCATCAAATTAAAAGGTGAGATAGATGACTGATATGACAAGGAAGTAACTAGGTATAGTACTATGAAATCTGGACCATTGATTTTTCTCAAGTTTATGCAGAATCTGAATCTAGTAGTGCAAGTCTGCACTGGAGGATGAGTGACCAGAATATATACCAGAGATAGTTGGGAAAACTAATTAAAGTTGGAAATCAAACATAAAAGGTAACTGGGTCGGATCGGAGCAAGAAATCCGATGAGAAAACCCTAAGAAGGAAACACATACAGACACGCCGACCAAATATGTTCTCAACACGACATACTATTGTTGTATGTCTCATATGTACTAGAAGATGATAGGTGTTGGACAGAACGGGATGAAACACCGGACAAAAATAAAGAGTGGGAATCTAATTTCCGGCGAAACAGCGGCCGCCGGAAAATAAACGGCCGGGGAGAGTGAAGTAGTGGACATACGTACCTAGAGCTAGCGAAATCGAAAAGCTTGCCGGTAGCGGAGAAGACGATGAGGGCGACGTCGGCGTCACAAAGGACGGCAAGCTCTTCAGCTTTCTTGAAAAGCCCTCTTCTCCTCTTAGAGAATGTTACCTGCCTCGCTGCAATGTTGTCGATCTTCTTTATCTTTATCTTCTTCCGAGTCATGATCCAGTGTTAAGTTCAAACCAAAATTAAACCACTTCCGCTTCGATCAGTTCTTACAACCTTATTAGCTTCATCTCCTCAAACTGCAAATTAAGAGCGAACAAAATCTTTTCCCAGCACGTACGAAAACGAAGAAACAGTTGTAATAAACTATTGTTTTTAGCTAAACATATATAGCAGACAAAAAAGCAGTAGCTTGGAGAAACCCTATGATGGAAAATGGAAAGTTCCCAGTTTAGATCTGGCGAAAAACTCCAGAAAAAATCTGTGACCAATAATCGGGAATATAATATAATGAACGTGATGACGACCTCCAGGTTTTCTTCTTCTTGGATTGGCGGGTATGGGAATTTTGAGAGTGAGGAAGGCGATGCTTCAATTCTCTGCAAATAAATAAATAAATAAATAAAAATTCCTTCTTTTGGAACTTGCTGCTGCTTCTCTCTCTCTCCAAAAGTAGAATAATAGGGAGAGGGACAGAGAAAGTGGAAAGACCACTAATTAATATCCCAGAAATGTGGTTCAGTAAAGGGAAAGTCTTACTATTTATAACCAAGGAAACCAAAAAAAAAAAAAAAAAAAAGGTTCCAATATTCCATGTATATTGGAACACGCTAGGCCAAGAAAATGTTTTATAATTTTGTTGGGGGGAAAGGGCCATTAAATTTTATACGACATTAACTTTTTAAAAATGCAATTAAGTATTTTTCAAAATTTCTCAGTAACTCATTCAGTAAAAGTCGTTGATCATCATTAACCATCGTTGATTGTCTGAACTATCAAACAAAAAAAAAATTATCGCCGATCGCAGATGACCAGGACCGGTCACCAGCAAATGTCGTTCGCCGAAATCCTAATGATTGATTATTCTAGGTGGATAACTGGCTATTAGGTTTAAATGCACCAAAATGTTGTTGAAAAAATAGCTTGAAAATGGCATAATAAGTGGTTATTTTGTGGTACAAATTAGGCGGGTCCACTTTCGATTTGGGCCGGGTCAAGGTGGATTCGGATCCTTCGTAGTGAGAAGAAGAGATTGATATATTATACGCACAAAACGAATAATGGGTGAATGAGAAATTGATTCTCAAAGTATACCCATTTGAGTTTGGAAAAAATGAAGGGGAAATAAGGGTTTAAAGTAGCATTTGTCCCACATTGATTATGGAAGTGTATTTGCACAACTATCTATACAAGAACATTTCTAAAGCTTATTGAATTGTATAGCATAAAGGATTTTTTTCGTGTGCAAGAGCCTACAAAAGCCCCTCTTCTCTCACGTTTTTCTCTCAAAACCTTGCACGTGTTCTTCCCATGCTCTAACCTTGCATGTGTTCTTCTCATGCTCTACTTTGTTAGGTTCTAAGTTTAGTTTTAAGAAGGTAGTGAAACTCGACTCGTACTTACAACCAAGTCGAAAATACCCTTAGCTTTCATCCCTATGCTTATATTTCCCAATTTTTTCCAGGAAAATAATAATCCTTTTTTCATAGGATTATTATTAAATTATTATTCTTGTATTTCCAACAACAAATGTCAAATTTAAGTGTTTAATTGCACTTGAAAGGGATTTGGTGATTTTATTGTTAAATATTATTTATTCAAATGATGAAAATTGTACTATATTCAAATTGAAATATTTACCGTGACTTTTGATCTGGTTCTGATATCAAAGTGAAGCATGTGCTCCATCTTAACTAAAAGCCTAAGCTTCTAGTTGGATTGCATAATGATTATATACTCAACACTTCATACCCATGTGAGAATTAATAAAGTATTTATTGACTAAATGCGAATGCATTCTGAATGGGGATATTTACCCATAGCTTCCAACTCAGCTTCTTCATACTCATGTGAGAATTAATAAAGTATTTATTGACTAAATGCGAATACACTACTGTTGTATCTGCATTTTATCAAATTAAAAGATTAAGCTAAGGTAAGAACCACGTGCATTGCTGAACCATACGTTACAAGTGCCTGTTCGATCGATGAGAAATTGTTAGAACACTACTATGGGTTTCAAATACCCCATCAATTGAAAAATTTATACCCAAATAAAATAAGGGTTTCATTCCCTTATTCATTCTCAAGCATTATTATTAGTAATCATTCTCATTCCACCCTACTACCAAACATGTTAAATACTTTCACCAAAACTCATTACCATTACCAAGTATTTGATACCCATTCCAATTCCGATTCAACCAAACACACCCTGAATTTGTCATGAAGTTGTCGGAGACCTCCTTTATTATAGACTTTTTCACATCCCATTTTATAACCCAAAAAAAGAAGAATTTATATGGGAATTATCACTCTTCTCACTGCATATGGAATTTTCTTTTTCACATCATTAACACAATGCTCATTTGTCAACTATCATGTAATGTGATGACATCTCGGTTACCATTTTAAATGAATGGTCATAAATTCGAACTCCGGTGACGAAAATTTAGATTTTTTAGGCTGAAACTTTTTGAAAAAGTATAGAACAGATCCTACCTAATGAGAATATAGTATTTAAAAAAAAAACACAATGCTCATTTATTTCCCAATTACTAATATATATATATATATATATATATATATATATATATATATATATATATATATTTAAAAAAAAAAAAGAAGCAAAAAGCTGCGCCCTACATCTGCTTTGGTGTGTGCCAGGGCCGTATTTTAAATTTTGGTGGCCCTGTTCTAGTAAATAAATGTGGCCCTACCAAAATCACAATTAATACACTGTAAGTTTCGAACCTTTGACCTCCAAGTTAAAATACAACAAATACACATTCTTACCATCTCTTCATAAAACCTTTTAAGTTTAATTAAAAACTTTTAATTTTTATTTATAAACTAGCTAGGTAAAAATTAAATATTAGACCTTTAAAATTTGGGGCCCCTCTAAAGTTGGGGGCCCTGTGCGGTAGCCCAGCTTGCACAGCCTAAAATCCGGCCCTGGTGTGTGCACAAACCTGAATTCTGATCTCTCTTCTTTTTTTCCTAAAAAAAAACATGAATTCTCTTTTACTTTATTTATTTATTTATTTATTTTCAATAAAATGTCAACTTGCTATCGAGCGAACATTGGCTTTGCAGCAAGTTTCTTCAAGGAAGAGAAAATTCTTAGATTGGAGATGCCCTAACACACTTATAGGAGACAATAAGTGGTTGCATAATTCTTTAATTATTCATTAATTCTAACATTCAATACACAATATTTTCAATTGTCCGATTAATCAAACATATCAGGCCGTCCAGCACACTCATTACACCTAGCAACTAAGTATACAAAAGGCATCTCCGATGGAATGAGAAATAAGAGAGATTATATATGGAGAGCAACATTAAATGTTGAAGGTGTGAACATTATATCATTTAATGATATTCACATCCTTTATTATTATTATTATTATTAAAAGGAATTACATCACCTTCAAAAAGGTAAAGAAAAGGAAAAAAGGTTGGATAGAAAATAGCTAGGATGAGAGATTATAGATGATGGGGAGGAGATGGGCCCATAAAATAGGAGATATAAGGGAAGAAGGCGGCAATTTATATCCTACACCACGGCGCGCGTTGAACTATGCGCCCAGATGCAAAACGACGTCGTTTTAATTTTATTTTATTTTTTGAAATTTCCCGCCCCAGTGAATGGCAGTAGTTTTTTCTTTAAAAAAAAACCGCTGTTCAAGAATGTACATAATGTTATACTAGAATACACATAATTGTATACATGAATGTACATAATTATATAACAAAATATACATACTCTTTTTAAAAGATAATACACATAATCTAACATAATACATAATAAACATAAACTTTTAACATAATACACATCAACTATTAACATAATACACACAAATTTTCTGATTCGGATGTACATAATTGTATAAAAAGAATGTACATAATTGTATAAAAAATGTACATAACTGTATGAATCAATACACATAACTGTATGAACAAATACACATAACTATGTGAACAAATTCACATAATCCCAGCAACTTCCTACCGCGCCTCCCAAAACGATCCCAAAACGACGTCGTTTTGGGAGGCGCGCGGTGCACAGTGCTATGTGCGCCGTGGTGTAGGGTATAGAGATGATTAGAAGAAGGCTGGGTTGGTGGGCAAATTATTGTGTAGACCGCACAGTGCTGTGTGGACCATAATGAAAGTACATTTTTAATATTATAAATGTACATTATACAAAATAATGTATTTTCAGTAAATGTACTTTTCCTGAATAAAATACACGTTATTAATATATTAAAAGTACATTATTTTATAAATACAAAATATGATCAACACAATAATGATTGGGGTTGATAATGCCAAAAAAGCGAAGATTATTGGTTAGGTTTTATAATTAGATTTTTGACAAATTTTTTGGAGCCAAATGGAAAAGAAAAAAGAAAAAAAAAAAAAAAAAGAAAAAAAAGGCAGGTGGTTGTCAATTGGCAACGAACCATAAATGCCCTAGCGGGCTTGTGAAATGCACACACATTTAGACACCCTCAGTGTACATCATGCCTAAAATTCAATTAGCAAAAAAACTTGTGCGTTCTTTCTCTCCTTCACATCACTGAAAATTCATAAAAAAAACTGAGAAAAACCCCTCAACGAGAATCCCCTAAGTACACCCTTTACACCTATCAGCTGAAATATACCACCAAATTGTATTATATTACACCAAAAACACACAAACTATTTCATTCTATTTGCTAGCTTGTTAAACAAGTGTGCAGATAGAGCAACTAAAATTATTTGCCTAACATAAGATACAAGCAGATCAGAGGTTCATACTTACAGCAACACTACCAGCAGACAACCTTAGCTTATACATATACTCTCCAGCTTCCTGGGCATGCATTATCATTATTTCTGATGCTCATATTCAGCTAGTGTTAGGGTAGCCTGATCAAATATGCAAAGTATGTATATTAATTAATTATTTCCAATGGCCCTAACATATATATTACTGAATAGCTATAGCATAAATACTTGCAAGAAAGAGAAATCAAGATATATATCTTTCTAAAATTATCAACATTATGAGTCATGATCCGTTAAAAATGTTTTGTATGTTATCACTACGCCAAAAGTTATAGCTAGCAATGAAGACACAACTTTATTTCCGTGTACCTGATGAAGCGCTTACTACTATGCCAAAAGCTATAGCCTTTATTTCATTATACCGCCACACATTTTTTAAGAGTCAATGTGCTGAACTTGACCCTTTACCGACCTCTACCCAACAATCTCAATCATTATTGTGTGGACCATGGCCCATACAAGTTGTGTGGACCATATTTTATATACTAAAATAATGTACATTCAGTACAAAAATAATGTACACTCAGTACAAAAATAATGTATATTGTATTCAGAGGATGTACATTATTTTTGTACTGAGTGTACATTATATCAGTACAAAAATAATGTACATTTAGTATATTAAAAATATATTTTTTGTTATGGTCCACATAACACTGTGTGGACCATGGTCCATACAATAATTTGCCCAACAATCTCTGTAGCCCCATGGTACTGGACTTGGCCCTTATCGGCCTCCGCCCAAGATGCTTCATTGGTTGATGAAAGGGAATATATAGTGAAGTGAAATTGCAGACTATAATAGAAGTTTCATATGATTGGGTATGCATGGATGGATGCATATACAAATTATAGCCATGGCAAGATATATCACTACAAGAAAAATAACCATAAACAAGACTCAAAAGACAATGATTACGTTATAGGTTAATATAAAAGACAACAGTATCCTCAAGAAGTCAACAGATATATGCATGGAAAGCTTAATAATCTGCATTCTGCAGTGAGGATAGATTCAGCCAGTGAAAGGGTGGATCAGACTAAAACCTTCCACCAATTACTGGGGATTCATGCTAAACATAGTACAGGTTTCCTCAAGAAACTAATTAACGTTGTAGCTTAGCTGCAACTATATATATGGTGAGCATATATTACTACAGAAAAGGGTATAGAGTAAACTAATTAAATTAAAGCTCACCCGAGTTTCAGCAATGTATCTGAGCAGTCTGCAGCCTGTAGATGCGGCGGCTGGGTGGTGCTATTATTGGTGATGGACTCAGATGTCTGACCCTCTTCTAGGATCATGCGATCCATGTCAGCAATAATCAGTCCGTTTCGTCTGTCATTGTTCATCTCTGCAACCTGTGTTTTATGACAATAATAATAATCTCCTTTAGCTCCTAGCTAGGTTGATTAGTAAAAAGTTAACTGTACTCAAGAGGAGCACAAGTTGGTCCGGCTGTTCCAAGTTCTACTCTGTGTAGAAGCAGCTAATTGGCCTTCTATCTTGATTTAAGTCAATCAGGGACAACTATAAGGTTCCAAGTTCGACTCTGTGTAGAAGCAGTTAATTGGTCTTCTATCTTGATTTAAGCCAGTCAGCTATGGACAACCCAAGCTGTCTTTTATTGACTAGGATCACAAGACATGATTTACCGTTTCTTCAGTGCATACCCTCAGGTAGTGACTGGGATTTTTTCTGGTCAATCAAAAAACTAATTGTTAGAGAGAAGAGATTACTCGTTGTTTCAACCGATTATTTTCTTCCATGAGCTCAGCACCCTGCAAAAACATGGCAGGAACAGCAGATCAGAAAGAGAAGATGATTAAACCCTAACTGTGCAGACTATATATATATATATATATATATATATATATACCTTGTATTGAAGGGTGGCAATCTCATTCCTTATCTGTTCATCCTGGAACCAAAAAATTCAAGAATTGCATAATTACTGACTTCAAAATCAAAAGGGATATGATTGAGGGAAAGCAAAGATAGAGATCAGATGAAGATTCCAGCTAAGGTACCTTGGTCTCAGAGACACGGTTTAATCCAACTTGAAGCTTTTGTGCCAGTTCTTCTAGTTCCTCTAAGCTTAATCCTTCAAGGTCTTCACCTCTCATCCGCCTGTTTTATGCAGCTTTTTATTAGTGCATAACCATTTCTACCTACTTGCTTGGATACTGTAAAAGTTTATTTACAAAAAAAGAATCAGTAAAAAAAAAAAAAAAGATGACATTTTCCACTTGCTACCTAAGCTCACGAGTCTTGTCAGAAATCTCCTTGCTTAATCTCACCTGAAGGCTATTCTCTTGCTAAAACAAGAAAATGATTTTAGGTTAAGTTAATAGACAGTGTGCTGCTTATAAGAAATCATCTCATACATGATGGGAAAAAAAAAAAAAAAAAGAAGATATATATCATTCCAAATCAAAAGTACCAACATGAATCATGAACAATTGTAAATTTTATTTTTATTTTTATTTAAAAAAATACCAAAGTATATGTGTATATATATAGATTCAAAATGTGAAATTCATCGTATGTCTTGCATAGAGTATAAGTGTTAGGAATAATTGTTAATAGATTTTGATGATGTCAAGATAGTATATAGGCATAATATACCCCCTCATTTCTTATTGTAAGTTGAATTCTCATTACTTTTAAAAGAATAATATGCTTCAACAACCGTCTGACCGAAAGAAAGTAGTTTCAGAAGAACACTATCAGGAGGAAAGGTTTAGGAAGCTAAGGAAGACCAGAAGGAAAGACTTCGGAAAGAAGCAACTGAAAGGAAAAGATTGGAAGAAGGGAAGCTAGAAAGCAACCACAGTTCTCGAAAATCCATTGTCATATCTCTTAGCTTATGTAGCTTGAGAACCATAGGGCAATTACAGTTTCCGTAGTCATGTATAAGCACACTTTGGTTCAAAAGAGTATCACCAATTTGTGTACACTTGGTGTCACAAGTTGCAGTGTCAAACATCTCTTTTTATTCTTCCTCGTATGAGCTTCTTTCGATAATGATCTTCCATAAAAATCTTCATTAAAGTTTCCTCGAATTTTGGTGATAGCAATGAATGACCTTTATAGTACGTTCCATTTAAATATCATTGACTTGATTTCACATCTCCTTATTGTCTATAAAAAGAGGGCCCTAAACTTAGAAGAACATTTATTTTTATTGGGGTGGAAAATAGACTATTGCGATATATTGTTGAAAGCTATCTAGAGAGAAAAACGGCTATATTGCAAAATCTAGTCTTCTAAGCAAAAAGAAGAACCGTTCTGATTCTTACAAAGTCCAACACACAAACAACATTATCTTTCAAGTTAAGGAAGTTGGGAGATCAACCTAGCAATGCAATTTTGTGATTGGCCATTGATTAGTTGTAATCAAGCAGTGAAGGACAAGACGACGAGAAGTTCATAATTGTCTCAAGGACCGCCATCCAATAGAAACTGTTGGTCCCAGTAGGGTCAGAGAGAGTCTAGAGGGGAGGGGGGGTGAATAGACTCTAATCGGTTCTTTTCGAATAATCTCCTTTCGGAGATATACGCAGCGGAAATAGTGTTTCGTTTTAAATATTCTTTGCATGCTTTCGTGTTAGTAAAACTTAGCGTTTGGTCGATATGATATGATATGCAAAGCATGAAAGTAAAAGTGATAAGTAAAAAGAGATGGACAGAGAGATTTTTATAGTGGTTCGGCCAACTGTGCCTACTCCACTCTTCTTCCACAACTTGTGAAAGGTTTGCACTATCACTCCTAGTACAAACTACTTTAAGATGGCTTCCTTGATCACTAAGTCGGACAACCACTTGAAAGGTTTTTCAACTCCTCGAGTTTACTCCGCCTCTATCAACTTCTTCCTAAGCTGAAATGTTGGAAAGATAATCTGATGGTTCTCCAACAGGTTGAAGCTTGTCTTGACGTTTGGATGGATATTCACTTGAGAAAAGTACAAGACTGCTTCAAGTTATGAAGTATGAGAATGGATAAGCCTTTGAAAAACTTCACAACTAACACTGGTTATGAAAAGCTTTTTGGAGATAAAACTGCTTGAAGAGCTTTTCTTAGGATTGCAAGAGTGAGTTAACCAGCACCTTCTTCAATGGTGAAGAGAGGTATTTATAAAATCCATCCATTGGAGGGAGATGAAAATTTCAAACCTAATAACCAGTGTGTATTACTCAGTGGGCAAAAGGCATTTAATGCACTTGTACTGTATAGCCGTTGGAGCCAAAAGCATTATGACTTTTGTCCTTGATCTCTGACAAGATAGTACAAGTTTTTAATTAATGCTCCTTGTCGTTAGTGAAAATCATTCCTAGGATACTTTTTGTCCGAATGATTTGCGCATCTGAGTGATAGACAACATTCTCATTGTTTCCTTTAATGAGTGTTGTCTTTCTACAAGTCTGTCCTTGACTTGTTCACTTAGGAATGAGAGACGAAAGATGATCCTCATCTTTCGTTCTTTCTTCTTAGACGAAGGTTCCTTTTGTAAAAGCAGTCCATCCGTGACTTGCTTTAATCCTTCTTTCGTCTATACTAGAGGCATCTTTCGATCATCTTCGAATCTTCATGTAGACCTATTGTACCAGTCTCGTGCATGGTTTAACATCTTATGCCTATGTCATTTGAGACTTATCTAACAAATGAAAAATAGAGGTCTACATTCTAAGACAGTTTGGTATCATCAAAATCTAAATACACTTGTTCCTAACAGAAACTATTGGCTTCTGTGTCACTTGTATTTGTATAGGAGAAGAGTGGAGTACCACTTTTATTCCGATTTCCGAACCACTATAAATCTCTTTCTTGATCTCTATATTTCATTACTATTTATTTTTTCTTACTAACCATATACTCTACTCAAACACTCTTTCACGTGAAACAAACTTAGCTACAAATTTTATTTTGTGGAAGCTTTAAGACTTCCACCGCAATAAAACTTATTTCCTTTATTTGATTTCCAAATTTAAGCTCACATAGAGCGCCCACCCCCCCCCCCCCCCCACAAACACACATGAAGAAAGAAAAATCAATATTATATCTAACTTTCTAAAAGTATTAGCATGAGTCATGAACGGTTACAAATTTTTGTTTTTATTTTTTACCCAGATTAAAGAAGTGATATATTCATCATATGTCTCACATATAGTATATATAAGTAAAATTATGTCTTACGACATGAGTAATGAACCGTTACAATTTTTTCTTTTTATTTTTTACCCAAGTTGAAATGTTTAGTGTGTGTGTGTGTGTGTATATATATATATATATATATATATATATATATATATATATATATATATATATATATATCCAAAAAATGATACTCATTGTCTCATGTAGAGTATAAGTAAAATTATGTCTCATCACATGAAGAAAGAAAGATCAAGATATATATCTTTCCAAAACTAGGTGCACAAGTAGGTTGTAAATTTTTATTTTTATTTTTATCCAAGTTGATATGTATAAATAGATAGATTCAAAAAGTGGTATCCATCATACGCCTTACCTAGAGTATATGTAACATTATGTCTCATTACATGAAGAAAGAAAAATCAAACTAAGATATATCTTTCCAAAACTACCTATATGCGCCATGAAGTCATGAACGATTATTGTAAAACTATATATGTATTTTTACTCATATTTATATATATATATATATATATATATATATATATATATATATATATATTTAAATACAGTAATATTTATCATATATATGTCTCACATAGAGTATAAGTAAAATTATGTCACATCACATGCATGACGAAAGAAAGACCAAGATATATTCTTTCAAAAATATTAGCACGAGTCACTATTGGTGCAGTGGTAAACTTTTATACTATTTTTTTTAATCCAAGTTGATATGGATATATAGATTCAAAAAGTGATATCATCATATGTCTCAGATAGAGTATACATAAAATTATTATATATGTCTCATCACATGAAGAAAGAAAAATCAAGATATATCATTTTAAAAATGTTAGCATGACTCATGAACATTTGCAAATTTTTGTTTTCATTTTTACCCAAAGTTGATATGTATATATAGATTCAAGAAGTGATATCCATCATACGCCTCACATAGAGTATAAGTAACATTACGTCTCATTACATGAAGAAATAAAGATCAAGAATCAAGATGTATCTTTTTGAAAATATTAGCATGAGTCATAAATGGTTGTAATATTTTTTAAAATGAAAAAAAAATTATCCAAGTTGATGTGTATATATAGATTCAAGAAGTGAGTAATGAATGGTTATAAATTTTTATTTTTATTTTTATTTTTTACCCAAGTTGATATGTATATATAGATTCATGATGTGATTTTCATCACATGTATCACATAGAG
Source organism: Ipomoea nil (assembly GCF_001879475.1). Classification (NCBI taxonomy): domain Eukaryota; kingdom Viridiplantae; phylum Streptophyta; class Magnoliopsida; order Solanales; family Convolvulaceae; genus Ipomoea; species Ipomoea nil. The sequence goes on from NW_017619749.1 coordinate 3,037,286, forward strand.
TATGTATATAAAGAATTTTCTTACATGAAGAAAGAAAGATCAAGATATATATCTTTGCAAAACTGCTTGCATGAGCCATGGCTACCATGATCATATCAATTTTAATTTTTTTTATTATTAAGGTGTTTGTGTGTATAGTATATACAAATTCAAGAAGTGGAATTCATCATATGTCTCAAATAGAATACAATTAAGTAAAACTTGTGTTACGTTATTAGAAGTTGGTATAAGTTAAAAAGATGTTTACTTTTTTATATTTTAATACACTTTCATCATATAAGCTTAATCTTGTGCTAATTAATCATTAATGGATTAACTAATACTGTTATGATGATCATGTATTAGTGCAAATGGCACACAGTAAATGACACCTGCTGAAATTCAAGAGGCTGATACTTCTTAGCTTGATGTTACTTGAATGAGATTTACGCATGAAGAAAGATCAAGATATATATCTATTTTTTTTCTTAGGGAGAAGAAGATATATATCTTTTCAAAACTACACGTTTGAGTTATGAACAGTTATTATATATATACCCAAGTTGATATGTATATATAGATCTGAGGACGGAGTAATATTCAACATATGTCTCACATAGAGTATAAGGCTATGTTTGACAAACCTAACTGAAAAGGTAGCTGGAAGCTTAAAAGGAGCTGAAAGCTGAAAAGCTATAAGCTAGGAGCTGAAACTGAAGATCTGTTATGCTGGAAAGTGTTTGGTAAAATTAGTTTTTTGAGTTAATAAATGTAAAAAGACAAAAAAAAAATGACATCTTCATAAAATTTAAATAGTTTGTTTACATATTAAAATTTAACATTTTGTCTTCAAAAAAATTAACATTTTGAAATAAAATCATTAGCATAATCATGATTTAGCATCCCATAATGAAGTAGCAATATTGTTGCGAATCCAATAATATTAATAATAATAATAATAATAATAATAATAATAATAATTGTGGTTAAAGTTGTGGATAAAGGAGAATGAGAAAATAATTTTAATTGGAAAAGATAAAATGATGTCATTTCATTAAAATAATAAGGATGAAGATAGAAAAAAACCGTTAGTAAGCTACTAGTTTATTTTGAATAGCGTTTTAAAATAAGCTCTTATTTTAAGCTACGATGGAACATTACCAAACAGAGCTTATAGCTTATTAAAAACTTAAAATAAGCTATAAGCTCTGCCAAACAGAGCCTTAAAGTAAAATTATGTTTCATCATATGAAAGAAAAATCATGATATACCTTTTCAAAAGTATTAACATAAGTCATAAACGGTTACAAATTTTTATCCAAATTATATGTATATATAGATTCAAAAAGTAATATCTATCATATGTCACGCATAGAGTTTTAAGTAAAATTATGTCTCATCACATGAAAAAAGAAAGATGAAGATATATTTTTTAAAGTATTAGTATGAGTCATGACAGTTTGTAATTTTTTTATTATTTTTTTTTTATTTTTACCCAAGTTGATATCTATGTATATATAGATTTAAAAAATGATATCATCATATGCCTCACATATAGTATATGTAAAATTATGTTTCACATGAAGAAAGAAAGGTCAAGATATTTATCTTTCAAATACATACTGTTATGATGATCATATATTAATGCAAATGGCACACAGTAAATTATACCTGCAGAAATTCAAGAGGTTGGTACTTCTTGATGTTACTTGAATGAGATACATATTTTTGAAGGATATGCTTCATGCTGCCATAAGAACACATATAAGATCACGCCTCAGTAAAATAATTAATGTGCATTCTGTCCCATAAACATATAATTTTACTATCAATTTATACGCAATCACCTGTTAAAAATATTTCATATATAAATGTATAATTTCACTATCAGTTTATGCACAATGGCCCATTAAAGATCATTCATACACCAACAACATACGTACATTATTCAATTCTCAGATTAATTGAAATCTACTTTCTAGGTTTGAAGTTAACATCCATCAAAGTATTGCCTAGAAACTCCGTCAAATGAACTGTAATAAACTAGATTGTGGGTGGAATCATAAACATATATAAACATAGTCTACAGAAAGTAGCTGGATATATAATATATATATATATATATATATATATATATATATATATATATATAATGAACCTTCTTGTCTGTCTATCTATCAAATTAAAGGTGAGATAGCTGACTGATATGACAAGTAAGTAACTAGGTATAGTACTATGAAATCTGGGCCATTGATTTTCTCGAGTTTATGCAGAATCTGCAGTGGAGGATGAGTGACCAGATTGCCAGATGGTTGGGAAAACTAAGAAAAAAAGTTGGAAATCAAACATAAATGGTAACTGGGTCGGAGCAAGAAATCTGAGGAGATGAGAAAAACCTAAGAAAGAAACACGACACCAACCAAATTAAACCAAAATAAAATATGTTCTCGATCAACACCACATACTATTAATGCAAATAAAAAAAAAATAAAGACTGGGAATCTAATTTCCGGCGAAAATTAAACGGCCCGGCCGGGAGAGTGAAGTAGTGGACATAGTTACCTAGAGCTAGCGAAATCGAAAAGTTTGCCGGTGGAGGAGAAGACGATGAGGGCGACGTCGGCGTCGCAAAGGACGGCAAGCTCTTCAGCTTTCTTGAAAAGCCCTCTTCTCCTCTTAGAGAATGTCACCTGCCTCGCTGCAATGTTGTCGATCTTCTTTATCTTTATCTTCTTCCGAGTCATGATCCAGCTAGTGCTTCTCGATCAATCGACAAACCAAGATTAAACCAACTTGATTGATTTCCTCAAACTGCAAATTAGCGCGGAGAGCGAGAGACACATAAAAACACGCGAGCGAACAAAATATTTTCCCAGCACGTACGAAAACGAAGAAACAGTTGTAATAAACTATTGTTTTTAGCTAAATATAGAGCAGACAAAAATGCAGTGGCTTGGAGAAACCCTATGATGGAAAATGGAAAATTCCCAGTTTAGATCTGGCGGAAAACTCAAGAAAAAATTGTGGCCAATAATCTGGAATGAACACCAGTTTTTCTTCTGATCTTCTTGGATTGGCGGGTATGGGATTTTTGGGAGTGAGGAAGGTGATGCTTCTCGATCTCCAAAAAGAATTTCCTTCTTTTGGAACTTCTTGTGCTTCTCTCTCTCTAAAAGTAGAATATATAATAGGGAAAGAGGGACAGAGAAAGTGGAAAGAACACTAATTTCCCAGAAATGTTCGTTCAGTAAAGGGAAAGTCTTACTATTTATGACCAAGGAAAGAAAATAAAGAGAAAATGTTCCAATATTCCATGTATATTGGAACACGCTAGGCCACGAAAATGTTTTCTAATTTTTTTTTTTTAAGGTAAAGTTCAAAGGGATTTGGTGATTTGGTTGGTAAAAACAAAAAAAATTATTATTTATTCCAACTATGAAAATTTTACTACCATTATATTAGAGCTGAGCATTCTCAATGGGATCTTGTGGTCTTGTGGCACCAAGTTGCTCTATCATATGTGATGTTATGGGTTTGAGCTTTACGTAATTATGAACAATAGTACCAAAAAAGGGTGGTGCTGGAAATTATAGAATCTCCTGACCATCTAAATCAAGTCGACACCACTCATTTAAAATTGCACGTAATCAAAAAATGGTAGTTGGCATAAATGTAATAAGTCCAAACTATAACAAAAATTGAAGAAAAAATTAAATGTTTTTAAAAATCTTTTAGACCATTGTCCATCTTAACCATACTCATATTTTAACCAGACTAGTTTAATCCTGCTCAAATATATCCACATAGATGGAAAGCAACCCATCAATATGAATTATATGACGCCACTCAGAGAGATCAGAGAAAGAAATTAAATTCATAAAATGTTTTACAAGTAAAAATTTTGAAAGACATTTTTTTTAAATGGATCATTTTCTTTTGACCATAATGAGTATTTTTTGTTTTTATTTTTTTATTAATAGCCAAACATTAGAAGTTTTGAGAAGTCATTTTTCAAATTTTCAAACCAATATTAAATTTTATATATTGTGAATGATTTAGACAAGAGTAAATATCCAAAGTGGTCCCTCAACTATAGCTAAATTTACAAATTAGTCATCGACTTTCAATTTTAACCAATTAAGTCCTTAACTTTGCAATTTTAACACGATTTGGTCCTTCGTCTATTTGACCATTTGTTAACTGTGATTTTTGAGGATATATATGTAATTTCATAGTCCATCGTCAGTTTTTTAAGGTTCCGATTGCATTTCCAGACCGCACTACCGAAAGCAATCTGCCAAATTAATCATGTCGCCTTTCTTCCTCCTCCCTTTGGATTCAATGTAGTTGAGTTCATACCAGAGCGAAGAAGACGAGGTGTTTCCGAACCGGTGCAGCATCATCTTGGAGGCCTTTACGTGCTCCGACAAGAGATGGAGGTTCTTCTGGAGATCGTCGATGACGGCGCGGCCGCCGGCGTTGATGCAGAAGTGTTCAAAGGCCTGTTTGAAGTCGGGAATATAGGGTTTCCATTTGGGATTGAAGATTTTCCGGGCGATTAGGGTGAAGAGAAAGAGGAGCTGCTCCGACGCCGGGAGAACGAGTGGGCCGATTGTGGTTATGTTGGATTTGAGGGCTTCGCCAGCGATCACCATTAGGTATTTTGAGAGGTTGATTCCGACTTTCCCTTGCGGATCTTCCTGCTCGTAAACGCAGTGGTAGGCTTTGTCGTCGGCGCCCTTGTGCATGCGAACCATGTGCATGAGCCGGTACTTGGCCCGACCCGAATCGCGCTTCTTGTTGGACACGAGAATCACGGCGCCGCCCATTCCGAAGAGGCAGTTAGGGAGGAGCATAGCTCACTCCGATCCTTTGTAATAGTTGGGCGTAATAATCTCTTTGCTAACCACTAGGGCGTTAGAGTTGGGGTGCACGTACAGGAGGTTATCACGTGCGAGATCGATCGAGATTAGGCTGGCGCTACACCCCATGCTAGAGAAATTATAGCTTTTGATAGACAGATCGCTGAAGTCCCTGGAGCGGCTTTTCGAGAAAGCCATGACTCCAGCGACGTTAGAAAGCTAAACCGGCTCGTGATCCTCAAGCAGCAACGGAGAAGCACTTCTCCCCTTCGAAACGGCGCCATCACCTCCAAGAGCGTTCTCTTGAGCTTTGCACATGAAATTACATATATATCCTCAGAGATCACGGTCAACAAACAGTCAAATAGACGGAGGACCAAATCGTGTTAAAATTACAAAGTTAAGGATTTAATTGGTTGAAATTGAAAGTCGATGACCAATTTGTGAATTTAGCTATAGTCGAGGGATCATTTTGGGTATTTACTCTTTAGACAACTCACAAATATTACCATTAATTAGAGATGCTCTTAGAAGTCCAATATGAGTCCACCACAAACTCCCTAGATCCACCTACATATGACTGGAGCGTTATGCTGTGGACCCGTGTCCACCATGTGCATGGTGGACACGATGTATATTCATAATTTCTATACTGTACATTCATAAAATTTATAATGTAGATTCATAATTTCTATACTGCACATTCATAATTTCTATACTGTAAATTCATAATTTCTATACTGAAGATTCATAAAATTTATAATGTAGATTCATACAGTACAGAAATTATGAATGTGCAGTATAGAAATTATGAATTTACAGTATAAAAATTATAGATCTACAATTTAGAAATTATGAATCTACAGTATAAAAATTATAAATCTACAGTATATAAATTATGAATATAGAATGTGTCCACTATGCACATAGTGGACACCGGTCCATAGCATAATTTGCCCATATGACTATATGAGACTCCTAGAACTACTGCCAACAAACCCTAGCCCAACTCGTACCATGCACCTAAAAATCCACAAGACTCAAAAAATAAATACAATTACCTTACTCTTTTGAAAAAAAAAAAAAAATCAAATGAGTTAATTTTATGAATAAATCATTTACTATTAACATTTACCAATTAATTTTTATCCTTTGACTTTCAATTATACCATAAATGGTTCTTAACGGTTGATTTTGTTCTTAGTCATTCAGTTAAATATCCATTTAATAAATATAAAATGTAAGAACAATAATGTAAAAATTTGTTGAGATGAACAAATTGAGTTCATAAATTTAATACATTGAGTTTATCATTGTGAAGAATTAATTTTTTTTACATTATTACCCTTAAATTTAATGTTTATTAAAATAATTTTTAACTAGAGGACAAAATTTGAAAAAAAAAAATCAATAGTCAAGGGACCACTTATGGTTAAATTAAAAGTAGATGATAAAAATTGGTAAAAATCAATAGTCAAGTGACAATTTATTGTCCAATTGAAAATCGAATAATAAAAATTGATAAAAGACAATGGTTAAGTGATCATTTCTGGAATTAATAGACCCCGCATACTTGCAATAATGCAATTATTTTCTTGAATTAAAAAAAAATTATTAAATTAGATTCTTGAACTTGTAAAAAAGTTATAATTAGCACTTTTAACATGTTATATGATGGTAACATGATGATTAGATGTAGCCGTAGTTTGATTTCGTTTCATGGTTCGAAAAATGACAAATCAGAACTGAAATCTTTTAGAAAGGTTTCAATTAATTCAAATGGAATTTATTTTTATTATTCTTTTTTTTTTTTAGAATTTTGCCATTCTATTTTTTTAAAATGATTATATCAAATATTTAAACTTTAAAGTTAAAGTAAAAGACTTTTTTTATTTTGTATGTTTATTTATTTATTTATTTATTTGGAACCGAAATCAATCGATTCCAAACCAGAACCCAAGGTTTCGGTTTGGTTGAAATTGAACTGTGGTCATCCCTAATTAGATGTGCTATGTGACATTTTTAGGAAATTTGTTGTTGAGTTGTGTATATTTTTAGTATTGATATAACATAGTTGTGGCCCTCTTGGTTGTGGCGGTCGTGCCCAGTCTTCATAGTGAAATTAGCTCTCCTATGTGACTTTTGAATTATTACACATGAAGGTTACCATGTACAATTGTACACTATTTAATAGTGGGTGTGAATTTTTCTCATCACAAAAAAAAAAAAAAAAAAAAAAAAAAAAAAAAAAGTCAAATAAAAAAAATAGTGTCAATGTATTGTCACTAAAAAAGTAATTCGTAGAGACAAAATTTGTGCCACTAAAATATATGGAAATAGTGACAACGCTTTTGTCAATATTATTGATATTTTTTAAGCTAAGTAATCATTACTTTGGCATAAAAGTTTTTTTTTTTTTTTAGTTTAAATAAAACTAATTTACTGTTATCACAAACTATATAAAGTTATTTGTTTCAATCAAGGTTTTTATTATTGTTAGGAATAAATAATCCATTCAACAAATACAATTTGTAAATTTGTATTTAAAAAAAAAAAAAAAGGAAAAGAAAAAAAGACTTCATTGTCTTACAAATGATGTATATATGTTGTCACAAATATGACGTTCAATTTCTTTTAATTTTGCAACTTATCCTTCTAAAATACTTTCACATTTCTTTTAAGTCTCCATTTATGCTTGAAAAATTAAAAGAATTTTCTTTTGAGTCTTCAAAGTTATTTTTTTAAGGCCTAAATCATGTGCATAACTTAACTTTCTTTTTAAAACCAAATCGAAATGTTTGATGAGCGATAGAAGTGCAACTAAATTTTTTTCTTGAGGTTTTCTGTATATAAGTATATTAAGATAGATATTAATAATTGAATAAATTACTTTTAAAAACTGTAGACATTTTTTCTTGAATGTTATTATGTATATTAAGATAGATATTAATAATTGAGTAAATTACTTTAAAAAAAAAATGTAGGATCAAGCGCTTATAGTTATGCCATCAAAAGCTATAGTAATGCTAAACTCGACTCTCCTAGCCGCAACCCAACTGCACATTATGCACCCTAGCTCTGATATCAATTATAGGATCAAGGGCTTATCATTACAACATAACTTGAGACACTACTCATCTATTTATAGTAATAATATCACTGTAGCAAATACTTAGGCTACTGGTCACAATTATAAATTATCATAGCATTAATGACATGAGCCAACATAATTATTGTCACAACAACTGTAATTATTATGATGGAATTTTAGAGTGTTACACATTTGTTACAATTTTATCACAAAATTTGACAATATGAGTGACCACTATATATATCTTTTGTTACAATCATATCCCGTTTCCGAAAGTACTAACTAATTACATTTTTATTGACAAAAATATTGTCATAAATAGTTTTTTTTTTTTTTTTTTTTTTTGACTAAGAACTTTTTGTCACAAAAAAAAAAATTGTGACCACACCATATTTTTTCACAATTATATTTGCTCTTGTCACAATTACAACAATGTCAAAATGTACATATAATATATTTAGTGACAACTGAATAATTATGCTAATAATTTTATTTCAAAATGTTAATTTTTTTTTAAAGATAAAATGTTAAATTTTAATATGTAAACAAACTAATTTAAATTTTATGGAGATGCCATTTTTAGTCTTTTTACATTTATCAGCTTATCAAAAAGCTAATTTCACCAAACACTTTTAACCATAACAGCTAGCTTAACAGCTCTTCAATTTTCAGCTCCGAACTTATAGCTTTTCAGCTTTCAGCTCCTAGCTTATAGCTTTTCAGCTAAGTTTGCCAAACAGAGCCAATACTGATAATTTAATTGTCACAATTACCATATCATATGTGATTAAAAAAAATAAAAAATAAAAGGTAGTTATTACAATTACCACAAGCAATAGTGTCAATTTTTTTATTCACAAAAAATGTATTATTTGTAATGGCATTATGTGTTACAAAAAAAATTGTCACTAAATGTCCTAATTTTGATAGTAGAGCATTCTCAAAAGGCATTTGTATAAAGAGCATAGAGGACATACAAGCACCCAAAGCCTAAGACTTCAATTATGCATAATTGAATCTTTAGCGAGCTTGTTAAACGACTCTGGCCTATATATTGTGCTTTCTTAAGATGTGTACAAGTTTATTCTCCTATAAACTCTTCTCCGCCATAATTTACACTTCTCTAGCTAGTGAGTTCATCATTAATCCTTGAAGATCTTGTCTGAAACCAACCATTATATATAGTGTTTGCATTATAGCATTTTGATAAAATATTACTACGTACTATTTATTTCTTTTCAATTTATTAACCCCATCAAACAATTAAAAAAAATATTCTTATTAACCCACAAGTATTGCATGACAGATATATCTCAATACCCAAAATTCTCAAATGCAGTTAGGAAGCCGGGAGGCCTCACCTTTGTTTGATTCAAACTCTCATCCCTTCCCGTTTTGTAAACTTTATGACTACTTCAGTGTTTGCTACTAGATCGATCAATCTAAAATATCAATTATATCAACTTTGTGCGCTCGAGTTGAGGTAACCTTATCCACCAAATTTATACATGATATATATAGTAGGCCAGGTAATGTGCAAAGTGTATATAGAATGATATCTTGTTTCCCATGATATGTGGACGGAGGTTTTGCGGTACGAAAGATGAATATATACACCATGGATAACCATACGTACTGTTTATTAAATTATTGGCCACCAAACATTATCTGCATATATAGTCCCCTCATCATCATCACTAACTAACGTGGAATGGAACGCGACCACTACTGACTACTACGCATTAAGGAACATGGAAAACATGAATCTTGTCGACCTATGAGAAATTATTTGAGTATGAACATCATATATATCGTGCATGATTTGATCGAAAACCTAAAAGACAGGATAATATTAATCATTATTTATGTATGAATTATGATCAGATGATTTGAAAGTGTACAAGACAGGGGAATTGGAGTCATCGCTTGCTGTAAACGGATCCATCAAATTATATTTGGCATCTCTTCATGTATATATATAAATTAGGAATAAGGGTCAAATAGGCCATCGAATTGTACAAAATAATGTAATTAGGCCACTGAACCTAAAAAATCAACAATTAAGTCTCTAAATTAACCAATTCCAAACAATTCTTCCAATTTCAAGATTTCCAAACAGGTCAACACGTCATTCTCTCAAATTAATTATTTTTTAAAAAATAAATTTTAAAAAATAATTGTTAAAAAAAAACATACTCCGGCTGGAGATGCCAGTCCCCTTTTTTTTATTTAAATAATTAATTTTAAAAATTTATTTTTAAAAAAAATAATTAATTTTGAATGATGACCTGTTAACCTGTTGGAAACTTTCAAATTGAAATAATTGTTTGAAATTGATTATTTTAGGAACCCAATTATTGATTTTTTAGATTCAGTAACCTAATTGAATTATTGTATGCAGTTGAATGACCTATTTGACCCTTATTCCTATAAATTATAATCCCGTAAGTCATGCTTCTTCTATTTCTCGATGAAAAATTTTGCAAATATCAATCATGCATGAGAATATCAAATTATAGTGATTAGTGAAACGTGTCGGTAAATTAAACGACCATTGTTGCAATTGATGATCTCACCACTCACCACTACCATAATGGTGTCTTGCTTCTTCTATTTCTTCATGAAGAATAATTATACAAATATCGATCATAAAAATATGATTTTACTTTTGGTCCTATGACGTTTGAGGTTCTATCACTTTTTATGTATAATTTTAAAATTTTTTAATTTTGGTGCCTAACTTTACTATTTTTATCAATTATGATCATTTTGGCCAAATTGACGATAAAATATTGTTGAATTTTATATTTTTAGAGGTAAAATCGTCATCCAAATGAAACATCTTCAATATCTAAAAAAAATCACTGTAAAATCATATCTATATATATATGTGTTTGATCAATGAAAATAATGGGGAAGACGGGCAAAAACTAGACATAGATCTATGAGATTTATAGCGTCAACCATCGACAAACTCTTCTTTTTATCTTAATATGATTTTTCTTTTGTTTAGATATTGAAAATATTTCATTGGAATGACGATTTTGCCCCTAAAATATAAAATCAGGCAACATTTCACCGTCAATTTAGCCAGAAAGACCAAAACTATAAAAATAACAAAGTTAGGCACCAAGATTTAAAAATTTTAAAATTGTACACTAAAAATAATAAGACCTCAAAAGTCGTGGACCAAAAGTGAAATTAATTATAAAAATATTAAATTATATTAGTACATACCAATTAACATAGTGATAGCATCTCGGTTACCATTCCAAATAAGTGGTAAAGCAGTTATATTAGTGCATGTCGTCAAACGATTCAAATGGTTGTTGCAATGGGTGATATCCAAGAAGCTAGGTTCTAACGGTGGAGAAATGGCACCACCTGCGTATGCGAGAAAAGACTGGCTTTGGAGATAGTCTGCTTAGAACTAACAGAGTTGTACGTCGGATATTGCTGTATTCACAAATAACTGAATGTGATACAACTCATACAAGTATATATATATATATATATATATATATATATATATATATATATAGAAGATAACAATTACTAGAAATATATAATAACTAGAACTATAGAATACTGACATCAACACTCCCATAGTTCATTCATTCTGGAATTTTAGTTTATAGATTCTGAAATTTTAGTTAATCGCTTCTGGATATATAGTTCAAATTATGCACAATATAATGTTGCTGTTGGGAATCAAAACTGATTTTTATTTTTTTTAAGTGAGACGCGCGTTTTTAATAAAACGACGTCTTTTTTGCATCCATATGCATCATGTACATGGTGCATATGCACAACATAATTTGCCATTCCCACGTAGATGGGCCTATAACGGATATAGATTTAGGCCCCCAACTCCCCACTTGTCGGGCCGTTATAGAAGCTGGCCCAAAATTGCTCCTTTAATGCATTCAAATATTCAATTAGTAAAATTGCAATCGTTATACTGTGCATCACGACGCACATAGCACTGTGGGCGTCTCTCAAAATGACATCGTTTTGTTAAGTTGTTAAAAAAAATCCTCTGTTTCGAATGCACATAAACTCATAACAGAATACACATAAACTCATAACAGAATATACATAAACTAATAACAGATCAAACAAAATACATAATACACATAAACTTTTAACTAAATACACATAATAGGGTTTGGTTAACATAATACACATAAACTCTTAACTGAATACACATAAACTCATAACACAATACACATAAACTTTTAACTGAATACACATAATGGGGTTTCGTTAACATAATACACATAAACTCTTAACTGAATACACATAAACTCATATCACAATACACATAAATTTTTAATTAAATACACATAATGGGGTTTGGTCTGTTCGGACGGACGGAGTGACGTCAGCACGAAATGCGCGCGTTTTGTGCCTGGGCGCACATTGCTATGTGTGCCGTGGTGCACGATATAAATTGCTGTAAAATTGAATACAGCGTCACAACGCAATCATTATTGTGTGGACCATATTTTGTATACTATAAAATAATGTACATTCAGTACAAAAATAATGTACATTTAGTATATTAAAAACGTACTTTCTATTATGGTCCACACAACACTGTATGGACCATGGTCCACACAATAATTTGCCGTCACAACGACGTTCTTTCTGTTCCTTGAAAGCAAATTATACCGTGAACTATAAATGTTCATTTTTTTAGAAGATAAATGTTCATTTTTAATATATTAAATGTTTGTTTTAATGTGTGTATATTGATACTAAAATTAAAATTTTAAAAAATAAATATTATTAATATATAGTTCACCTTACATATAAAAATCAATTAACTTTAAAATAATAAAGTAATAAGAAGTGAATGAATAAATAAATACTACAATGTAATAGGACCAGTAACATTCAAAAAAAAAAGTGAAAAATAAATAATTGTTAACATTTATCATTGCATATTAACAATGTACTTACCAACAAAATTTCTAACATTAGGTCTATGGATTTTTCAATAACACATAATCATTTGTATGTGATAATATAAAGACAAACGATGTCTTGTGTAGATGTTGATGTAGTCAAAGTGAAATGAACATGCAAAATATTTTATTTGTAAATAAGATTGAGTAAATTGACACAACTAGACATGTATTTATCCATGAGCTACAAGCATATCATCCATGTAAAACAAACTCCTTTCAACAACTCATAATCAGACCATGACTCTTGTTGGACCAAAATTTGGTCCCATCTCACTATGTCAGGTGAGAGAATATTAAATTTGGTTCCATGTATTTTATTTCGATTTTGTTTATTTATTTGATAACATGACATTTCTTTCTCTTCTTTTTTTTTTTTTTTTTTTTTTTATAACTCATATTTTTCACATTTGCTATACTATATCTTCGACCCTATAAACTCGTCACAAAGACCTATAAAAAGGTAAATCAAACCAATCTAACTTAGAAACTCAATACTAAACTGTACACTTCTGCACTCTAGAACCACATCTCAACCCTGAACAACCAATGTTCATGGCAGGGATCAAACACTCACCATGACGCTGGAAGCAGGTCTTTAAGTGAGACCTCTTATCAACTAAATCAATGTCCTGCGGTAGAAAATGACATTTCCGACCCTTAAATTATAGTGATATAGTATATCTTTCTCCTCAATAGGCATACTATAATTTTTCCAACAATTAGCTTTAAAGTGACTAATTTTTCGCAACCATACAAAGATTGTTGAATATATATCGATGGAGTAATAATATGAAATCCTAAAGTTTGAAGGACTTTTATGTAATTTAAAGTTATCATTTAAAGGGAGAGGACAAGTTATTCAACTGATGGAAGGATAATTAAGGGAGTAGGTTAACATTATATAAAACTCTTTCAAATTTTAGAATTATGAATTGTTCTGTTTGTATTTAATAGTTTTGACATGGCTTTGGTAAAATTAACAACTTTTAAAAATACTTGAGGGAAAAATGTGAATGCATATATATAATTAAGGGAACAAAATTATGTCACTACAATTCAAAGATACCATTTTGTTTTTTAAAAAAATTTATCGAATATTTAATGTATTACGGAGTACAACTAAATGACTAATGAACGTAGGAATCCACTTCAAATGAGAATTAGTATAATGAAATCGTAATACATATAACCTAATTAAATAAATAAGAGGTTTCAAATTTTTTTTAAATAAATAAGAACAAATTATTTTCAATTAAAATTAGCCTCCAGCCTCATGTAAGAGGGACCAAAGAATTACTTGCAAACTTGATAAATATTGAATAGTCTACTTCCTTAGCTTCATTAAAGAAACTTTCATGACTCATTTCAAAACTGTCTATTTGCCTTCTTGATTTGAGTCCGTAAACTATAACCAATATATATATATATACTGGTTTATCTACCCATGATCTTTTGTGGGTAAGGGTCAGAAGGCAGGATTCACGTAGGTGGATGCAAATTTTTCCATAAATCAAAAGGAAAGTTAGCAAAGACACACAAATGACAAAATGCAGATTATGTTAATAACTTATAACTGGTATGAAAGATTATTATTATTGCAGTATTAGCTAGGTTGGAATATTGGAGTTCAAACTCATCCAAAAGGAAGAAGGTGAAAAAGGAAATGAAAAATGTGGAATAGTTCGTATTCTTGGCAGAGAAGATAGCACACATTGTAACACTATGCACATGGCTTGGAAACAGAGGTGGTTTAGTCTTTTATGGTTTGTACTATTCACTATAATTCTCCAATGTACACTACACTGCCTTGACATGACATACCCACTTCATGGTACATCAAAGCTCCCGGTCTCAAACCCCTTCACTTTTGCTCATGCCCAATAAAATAGCATTTGTGTTATCGCTTTTATGTTGATTCTATGAAAAATTGTGGAATAGTATTTAAACTCAGCGAGTTTTCTTATCTACTAAATCAATGTTTTGTGATGAGGTCTGATTTTGAGTATCTACAATTGATGTTAAGAGCCTAGTTTAGTTTGTGGAAGTGCACAATTTGGTAGGTTGACAACTTGTCAGTAAGAAGACTAATCTTGTGTCCTTACTATCAGCACACTAAGTGGTAGGGGACTGGCCAAATGATTTGCCCCATTCACATGGGTGCCTCATGCTTAAGGGACGAGGTGCTAAACCACCACGCCAACCATGTTGGTTGTGAACACTGGTATAGAAACATCCCAAAGTTACAAAGCGTGAATTTTAGTGTATAGAAACAGTTTAGAGAACTTGAGACTAGTGCTTGAGTTTGGAGTGAAAACCTTTATAAAATGGCCTGAAAGCGCTCAAGGCACATATTAGTAGGTTGGCAAATCTAAAGTAATGATAGTCTGCTTGGCTGGTAGTCGCAATGTGCAAGTTCAAATTGTACTCGAGGCTATACAAACACTTTGAGAAACTTGACACCATGGCTAGAGCTTGGGGGTGGAGACCTTTATAAAATGACCCAAAAGCCCTCAGGGAGCAACTTAGTAAGTTGACAAATATAATCCAAAGTAATGATGATAGGTTGTTTCATGGTAGTCACAATGTGCTGGTTCAAACCATATTGAGGGAGTGGTATGGATTTGTCTAGTTATGGGCATCAATATACAAACACTTTAAAGAACTTGAGACCACTAACTCAAGTTTGGGGTGAAAACCTTTTATAAAATGGTCTAAAAGCCCTCGGGGTACAATAACTTACTTCTCTAATAGCCACATGCGGGTTTATACTCTACGAGTTGTATGAATTTATCTAGTTACGGGCATCAGAATACAAACACTTTGGGAACCGAGTCCAGACATTGAGCTTGAAACATCTTTAAGCAATTTGTGCATATATCGTCCTGTAAGATGCCTGCAGGTTAGAATGAAAATTTCCCCATCAAAGTTGTGGAAGTAACAGATGCTGCTGATATCTTTCTGAGTAATGAAAACTGGAATTTTCTTACCTAACATTAAGCCAAGTTCAACATTTTTCATGAGAAACTTACAAGATTATGAACACAAAAGGGAAGCAAAGATCAGAGATTCAGAGGAGTGTTCCCACATGGTTACATTCAAATTGCTGAAACAACACCCTTTTGTGTGGTTAACATCAATGGTGGGGCCCTGTCTGGGAGCAGAGACAAATGGAGATGGGAATATATGTGCAGTGTTGAGGCTGTCTGAGATTTCCTGGTGGGAAATTTGGGTAAAAAAATATAACCTGCTCCTCTGATGCACCATAATACTGGTGCACCTTCTTTGGTAAGACAGGGATTTTGATATATCCATCGAGTTTGTCCAACAACTAACTTGATAACTATAAAATTTTAAATTTGAATCATGTACTTTTGAATGATTATTGTAGGCTTTTTCCTAAATATTTGATGTATTAAGTAGATTTGTAATGACACATCGGACCCCGATAGTGAAAAAATTAATTTTTTGTGCTGAAAAAGATTAAGTATTGAATTCATGAATAATCCATAGGTATAGGTTAGAATATTTTTTTTTTTTTAATGACAATGAAAACACACCGTCACTATCTGAATGTGTATTAGGTAAATACCACAAGAAGGTAAAACTAATAGTTTTTTTTTGTCAGACCACGGGCGTCTTGAGCAAGCCCTAATTGTATAAAGCATTTTAAGCCCGTACCATACTCAGAGTCTCAGACTAATCCTTGTTCGTACCGGGCTGACACAATTAAAGGGCAAAATGCTGGACAGATCCATACGAGAGGGGGTTCGAACTCTTGATATATCTTAAGGGACGAGAATGCACGATCACTCACGCCAATCCAGAAGATAAACTAGTTTATGTTACTCATAGCTGACGGGGTCAAATTAGGGAGACAAGGGAGTTGAACTTGTAACTTTGTGATATAGTGAATAATTTTTTGTAAAAAAAGAACATTTTTTGTATTGGTAAATACTAAATGGCTTGCCAACTTCACTATAAGCATACATATTGGTGTCTGCATATCCACCATTAATTCTTTTTTGTCCTCTGTATGAAGCTAATTCTTAGCTGATGAGCTGAAGCTGTTCTGATCCTATCTGGTGCTATTGTCCACAGTTGTCCTGTCAAAGGCTTGTTACAGTGAGATTGGGCCCCACCCCACCACAAGTCTTTTGGGTGTTGTTGTAATGTTGTGTCAATTATTTGGGCATCGATGGGTTGTTTGAATGTTTGATCATTCCCATGTAGATATATATATATAAGGAAAACTTTAGAAAATCATTTAAAATAATTAGATTCAAATCCCTTTATTTTATATGTCTACAACAATAATGAATTAACTCTTTTTTTTTGGATCATAAAGATAAATATATTAACAACACAAAATGTTACGTGTACCCTAGAAAACAAGCTAACACTCTTACAAAATAAGAATTGTAGAGGTTACAATTTTAAAAGTATAAATATGACTTAAGAAAAAGTAACCACGGCTAAAAGATAATAATAGTAATAAAAGATATATATATATATATATATATATATATATATATATATATATATAGCAAAGAGATTCCTATATGCCAAACAATTCTAGACAAATTTGTCGGACAGTTGATTTAGTAACCACAAGATTTGAAGTTCTCGACTCCTTTGTGGAGGCGTTTCAACTTAAGTAATTAGTTACTCTCCTTATGCTTATTTGTTGTTTGGAGTCACAAGGCGGACTTTAATCTATATGCAGAAGTCTTTACCATCTCTCAAAGAAACTTCTATATACAGAAGTCTTGATGAATGCAACTATAGGTTGAATCAAAATGACACAATAGTGATTTATTTCATTATTTGCGTATCAAGTAAACCCAATGCATATTATAATAAATACAGCGTATGGTTGTTTTACCGTGAAACAGTATCGTACAAGACTTCATCTGCATATTATTGTAGTATCATAATTAAAAATAATGCTCAACCTTAGGGTTGGGGTTCAACCTTTTGGAAGAATAATTAAAAATAATGCGAAATTGTGATACTTTATTTGAGAGTGGTACTTTTTTTTTTTTTTATTTACCATTAATACCAAATTAAATATTTGATTCTTGAAATAGGACTAATAGATATATATATAGTACAAACTTACAGCATGCTAGTGCACCAACAAACAGCAAAAGTTCATAAGGCTAAACAGAGTTTTCCCACCTCTGCATATATATGTACTTCTGCTGTGAATCCACTCATTCTTGAGGCACATACATGACAATCAGATTACAAAGGCAGCCCAGCATTAACATATATCCCCCTGTGCATGGACTGTAAAATGGAATGTTTGAGTTGATTTTTCAGTTCAGTGTCCATCTTTCATTTTGCTTCAATCAGAGAGCTGAGACACGTTTTATAATAACATAATTTATCACAATATCACCCGTTAATTACTTATCTATATAATAAATTTTACTTTTCAATATTTAATAATACCTGTGATATCTCACTTTGAATCAACAATTCATGAATATGGAAAATGGAACGACAAACACTAAAAATAATACCTAAGTTATAATGAGTATCCATAACAGACATCCATCATTAATTTTTTTTTTTTTTTTTTTTTTTGGTTGGGTGAATAGGGAAACACACATCCACTAATTGAAATGTGCCTAAGATAAACTCTTTGGATATATGATTTAGTAGTCTAATAATATATTAGGTTTGAGATTTTATTAAACTGAAAACCAATGTATATATAACTAATTGTTTGAGTAACTTATTTTTCACCCATGTAAAAACATTATGTGGGGCCACAACATATCTCAACAAGTGATAAAAAACAATTTATTTGAAATATTTAATTATTTTTCATGTATTGGATCTCACCCATATGTCAAATACCCTATTTTCAAAAGTTAGATCATATCAAACTAATTACCTAATTGAGTTTTTATTTTGTAATATATAACACATCGGTCATGTTTGGTAAATGATTGTTAGCTAATAGCTTATTATAGAAATGTGTTTAGTAAATTATAGCTATTTTGATATAATTTCTTTTTCTCAAAAAAATTAATTAAAAAAAGTTGTTTTAAACAACTTTTTAAATTTTAACATTTTATAATTACAAAAAAAATTAATTAATCAAATATTAATTTTTTAATAAAGTCAAATAGCTAATAGTGATCAAATAAGTCAAAATTAAGTGATAAGTTAACTATTTTACCAAACAAAACCCTCATAACACTATTGAAAATTTTTAATTTAAGGTAACCCCATGTCCCTTGAACATCAGCAAAAACTATGATATGAATACAGAAGCATGTATGCAATTATTGGGCGGATATCAAAGTAAATTATTAAAGAGAAGTATTTGGAAAAATGTGTAACAGCCTGTTTTCCCTAATCTCGAAATGGCTTTTTCAACCTGCAAAATCTGTCTCATTCCATGATTTTACACTTTGAATAAACCCAACCCGCCCGCCATGCAAACGGTAGTAAAAAGGCTCTCAGCTCTCATCCAGTTCTTGTTCCAATCTCCCCAACACTCCACCAGTATATATCTCTGTAAGCTCCCCCTCTCTCTCTCTCTCTCTCCCTTTCTCTCTCTGCTGACATATATATACATACATACATACATACAATCCTCTGATCTTTCCTCATTGTCTTCCCATAAAACACATTAACAAAGAACATTAAAGCTGCTCCTCAACATCATCCTCTTTCCTTATTATTCTCTGTCATTAACTCCATCAAAATCAACCATTTAATACCCATCCAGTATTTTCTTTCATTATTTCCCCCTCTTTATAAATATACTCAGTATCTCCCTCCCCCTTCTCTCCATTAAAAGGTTTCTTTGAACATATTATAGGGTGCAGTGGGAAAAAAAGAAAAAACATCATGAAAATGCTGAACTCTATTCCTCTGCAGACACAAAACGAGGTAGATTATCATCTTCATCACCAACGTCGGTATTTAGCCAAGAAAAAGTCTAAAGAAGCGGCTAACAGACATGCCAAGGCTGAAAGTGAACGCAGGAAAAGAATCAATTCTCATCTTTCTACCCTCAGGAAACTCTTTCCCCATCTCACTAAAGTACGTGTAGTTTTTTTTTTTTTTTTTAAGTCTAGAAACCCACAATTACTATTCTGAAATATGCACCGAGGAAACTCAAATCTTGAATAAATTTTGGTTTTTGATAAAAAAGACACAAGAAGGTAACTCAGTTTAGGTTGCTCGCTAACTGGCATTATGGTTTACCAAGTAAATAGTTTGATCAATTTGACTGGTCGGGTTAATTGATGTTTTTGGTTTTGTTTTTGCATGTTGACCATTGCATGCACGTGCATGGGTTTATATGTATGTATGTATGTATGATGTTTATGGTTGCTGTGTTTGCAGAAGGATAAACCGAGGGTGCTTACGGAGGCCGTTAAGGAGCTGAAGGAGCTTAGACAGAAGGTGGCGGAGCAGCTGGAACAGCATCAGAGCGAGGGGGAAACGCCGTTATTTTTGCCGGGGGAGAATGATGAGGTGGCGGTGGTTCCCTGCGATGGAGAAGGAGAGTCGGCGGTGAAAGCGACGATTTGTTGCGAGGATAGGCCGGGGCTGAACCGGGACTTGACGGAGGCGGTGCAGTCGGTTAAAGGGCGGGTAGTGAGGGCGGAGATGGCGACGGTGGGAGGGCGGACCAAGGTGGACGTGGTGGTTCGGTGGTGCGGCGGTGGCGTCGGGGAGAAGGATCTTGGGTCGCTTAGACGTGCCCTTAAGGCCGTTGTGGAAAACCGGTCGTTGGGAATGTTGTTGTGCCGTAGGTTTCGGGCCGATACATGGGCCGGCCCGAAAGTAGACGGGCATGCTAACAATTCGGCCCAGATATGTGGTTCGCTTAGTAATGGATCTGGACTTCCGGATGGTTTGTTATTCAATACTGTTTAATCCCAAAGATTTGTAAAGCCAAGAAGTCCAATCCCTCATAAATATATATATTTTGTGATGAGGGAAATCTCCTACTTTTATATGATAGTAATTTAAAAATTACTCAAAAAAGTTAAATTACATTATAAAGATCATACTCGATCAAAAAAAAAATATTTTTTCAGTAGTGTTATATATATATATATATATATATCTTAGTATAGTATTTTAAAATTTAGAGCTTTGTTTGGACTTACAGTGAATGTTAATTTCAATATTAGCACCTTAACAAGAAACACTTGATTAAATTTAATAATATGCCCATAAACTAAGCACCTTGTGTTTAAATGACATATAGTCACGTCTGCCATGTAGGAGATCATGAGATCGAGCTTTAGAGTGGGGGCGTTGTTGACTCTTCATTGAAAAGTTGAAAGCAAGAGTTAATGCCAATTTAATCTCTCACTATTAGAATTTTAATTTAGTCCCTAACTATGCAACTTTTACTTAAAATAGTACTATTAAGATTTCACCAGTTTAGTCATTGACTACTAAAGTTAGTCCATCGACTATTATTATGCAATTTTTACTTAAAATGGTCAATCAATTATTAGAATTTCACCATCATCGACTATCAAAGTTGTTCCAAAAAAAAAAAAAAAAAAAAAAAACAACTGTTTGTTTGGGGTCTCCAAGTGAAAAATATGAATTAAAAGAGGTTAGTTCTGGAATTTCTTCAAAATATACTTTGTTAGATAGTGCAACCGCTCAATCGAGGCAAGTAGGATTTAGCAGCAGATAGCACAGAAGTTGAGAGCTGAAATCGTAGTAGCAACGAGTAATGATCTCTCAGTTCTTCGTTCTTTCTCAGAGGGGAGACAGCATCGTCTTCCGTGACTGTGAGGGCTCTCTCACTCTCTGTATATGCACGTAATTATGATTAATTTATATACGCTAGTCTAGTAGTCTGCAAATGCGCTCTGTAAATTGGAATTCGTTTTCAAATCTCGTAAATATGCTGCTGATTAATTTTCTCCATTATATTCCTCTAAACTTCGTAATTATGAACGGAATTGAAGTTATTTGAACTCAAGCTGAGCTAGCTGATATGAATTGCGATATGACTTGAAAAAATGAGAATAATAATTACACGGCCATTGCATTTTCAGTTCAGTTATAGACTGTGAATGAACTAGAGTAATTTAATTATAGACAGTTGAGGTATATTCTTATACTCAGCCACTATTGGAATGTGTGTGGTTTTAAGGATTTTACTTAAATTATTGTTGAATTGCAGATCGAGGTGATGTACCTAAAGGAAGTGCTGAGATCTTCTTCCGCAAAGTAAAGTTCTGGAAAGAAGACGGTGAAGAGGAAGCACCGCCTGTATTTGTAGGTATTTTTTTTTTTTTTACCAGTGTGATGCCGTCTTCATTATGCATTTCATAGAAAAAATGGTTTTTAAAATATGATTAAGCCTATATCGTTGTAACACCTAATCTTTAAGCATTGGTGCAGTGATCTATGAACTCCTCTATGTGTTATCTAGTTATTTAATTTCAACAAATATAATCTGCTGGCTTTCATTTTTCCTCTATAGAACGCCGATGGTGTGAACTATTTCCATGTGAAGGTTGTTGGCCTCCTTTTTGTTGCAACTACAAGGACCAATTTATCACCTTCTCTAGTGTTGGAGCTTCTGCAAAGGATTGCACGTGTCACCAAAGATTACCTTGGCATTCTCAATGAAGACTCCCTGCGAAAAAATTTTGTGCTGGTGTATGAGCTTCTTGATGAAGTCATTGTAAGTAATTTATTGGCATGATCTGTAATGAAAATTAAGAAGCAAGACACCTATCCTTCATTCAACTACAGCATTTTGCCACTTATTGCTGAAACTGCAGTAGATATATTATATCATAGTACATTTTTGTTTTGTTTTGTTTTTGTTTTTTTGAAAATATTTGTGTCAATCTGTCCAACAGTTCTGAGTTTTTTTGGGCAATTACGTTCAGGATATTTAGTGATATCTGTGATTCTTTTTTACCTTTAGCCTTTGGTCTTTGTGCATTGATGATTGAGGCTTTGGAGTTTCAGCTGCTTTAATGATTTTTTAAAATATTTCTTTAAAGATTGAAAAGGAAACTTAATCTATCTGTGTTTTATTTATTCCAGGATTTTGGTTATGTTCAAACAACATCCACTGAGGTCTTGAAATCCTATATATTTAATGAGCCAATTGTTATTGATGCTGGACATTTATCACCAATCAGTCCTTCTGCTATATTTATGGTATTTTAGATTGACTAACAACATGATTAGAACCAATTTTACTTTGGTATTAGTAATTCATCTCCCTCCTTGATGCTCTTTCACCTTGACATTGGCAGCAAGGGACGAAAAGAATGCCAGGGACAGCTATTACTAAGTCTGTTGTAGCGAATGAGCCAGGTGGTAGAAAGAGGGAGGAAATATTTGTGGATGTAATTGAGAAAATAAGCATTACATTCAGCTCAAGTGTGAGTAACAGTTTTAGATTCTGTAGCAATTTATGTGTTGCAGCAAATCTTGTTCTTATTAAGGAACCAAGGTAACGATCATGAGTCACAGTATGAGCACTTGGTGGATTAGGTAGGAAATGTCTGTAAATGATTATCTAATGCTCATGTGACAAAAAACTTCAATCTAAATTTGACATTTATGCCATAACACCCTATCTGTAGAACAATATATTTTCAACCTTTATGAAAACAAATTGTGGGAGGCAAAAGTAATAACTGGTGGATATGTTGACTTTCAGGGGAAAAATCATTAGATTGGTGGCACCCTTTATTTCTCCTGAATTCAAAATTTCAAATTGTTTCCATGTACCGGCTATGCTAGTGGCTTAATAATTAGATTGGCACCCTTTTCCAGTTTTCCATTGTGTTTTGTAGTTTTATTGACTTGCTGCATTTACTTTCGACATACATTGCTTCAAGATGTGTCTTTTAATCCATTTTTTTCCCTAAAAAAATAACAGGGATATATATTGACTTCTGAAATTGATGGCACTATTCAAATGAAGAGTTACCTAACTGGTAATCCAGAAGTCAGATTAGCTCTTAATGACAATCTGAGCATAGGCAGAGGAGGGGGGTCAATTTATGGTACTCTTATCTTGAACTATTTAATTCACCACAATACTTTGTTACTTCTACTGTTTGTTTGTTTGTTTTTTTTTTTTGTTTTTTTTTTTTTTTTTTGGCGAGCTTCCTATTTTCTTCCTTCAACCATATTTATGCTCCGGTACATAATTCCTAGTTATGCCATCAATACTAAATTTAAGTTCATTTCTCAATCAGTCTTTCTTATTTTTCCCTGGAACAAGATTACAGTGGTTCTTCTGGGGCTGGTGCCGTGATATTGGATGATTGCAATTTCCATGAATCGGTACATCTTGATAGTTTTGACATGGACAGAACCTTGACTCTTGTGAGTGAAATAGGATGATGGAAGAGATTGTTTAATTTGGCCTTTTCATGGAAATTAATTTCTTGTGACATCAAATGCTTGATTTTGCTATCTTTTATTAGGTCCCACCAGATGGTGAATTTCCTGTCATGAATTACCGTATAACCCAGGAATTCAAACCTCCTTTCCGTATTAATGCATTGATTGAAGAAGCTGGGTTGCTTAAGGTAGGATATATATATTCAAGAGGCTAGAAGGATCTGTAGATTTTGAATTTTGCCAGCTACCTTCTGGGTTAAGATGCAGTTGTGTTAATGATCAAAGTGATTGCACTTTTTTTTGCACAATTTGAGTCTCATTCAGGCTTTCTCTTATAACGTGAGCCTTTTTTTTTTTTATTAAAAAAAATAAAGATAGTCATGTGCAATATTTATCTAAACACACTGCTATTTTTGTTTGTTTACATTAATTATATACTAGGCGGAAGTCATTTTGAAGATCCGAGCCGAGTTTCCTTCAAGCATAACAGCAAATACAGTTGCGGTACAGATGCCAGTGCCAACATATACGTCCAGGTAATTACAATGCTAGTCACTTTTTCTCATTTATCAAGACAAGTTCTAAATCATTCAGGGTTAGCTTTGAGTACATTGTGTAGTTGTCAACTCACTTTTTTTGCCCCTGTCAATAATTCAGGGTTGGTTTTGAGTTGGAACCTGCAGCGGTTGGGCAAACAACTGATTTCAAAGAATCTAATAAGAGGCTGGAGTGGTATCTGAAGAAGGTATTATCTCTTTTCTTATGTTTTGCAGTGCCTAATAACCTACAATAATCAAGTCTGGCTTTATGAAATAATGTTTCTGATTGATATCTCCAATACATCACAGATTGTGGGTGGGTCTGAATGCACACTTCATGCAAAGCTAACATTTTCACAAGAGGCACATGGTCTGCGTAAGGAGTTAAAAATTTTTATGTGCATTATTACCTTGAGCTCTTATATTTATTCCTGTTCTACAAGTATCTTGATTTAGAGTTGTAGTACATGTACTCCCTCAATTTTACTCTTTATGTGGCGGGCTCTATAGGCTATGTTTTCTATGTGGGTCCCAATGCAAGTGTCTACATCAAGGTTTTGAGTATGGGAGTAAAAGTTGAGAGTAGAAAATGGGAGTACACATAACATTTTCCCTTGATATATATGAGTGCTGGCTGATACAGGAAATATCACAAAAGAAGCTGGGCCTGTCAGCATGACCTTCACCATACCTATGTACAATCCTTCTAGACTGCAGGTAAAAGGCATCATATTGAATTTATTTCTGGACCTGACTTCTCTACTATTTAGTTCTCTATTTTATCTTGATAAAAAAACAATTTAAACTTTCTACTGTTGATTTAGAAGCAAATCCTTCTAAACCAGAGTTATACAGCGCGCATCATTTTTAAATACAAGTATGTTGGGTAAAAGTAGTTTTACTCTCAACTCTCAGCTTTAAGCAATGGGATGGATGTTTGATGCAGGTGAAATATTTACAAATCCCAAAGAAGTCAAAAACGCACAACCCCTATCGGTGGGTGAGATACGTGACACAAGCCAATTCTTATGTTGCTCGGATCTGATCTGATGGCCATCCTTTTGGCTTCCCCTTCTTCATTCTCCTAATCTCCTTTTCAGCTTCTGTTATCCTGGCTGGCATATGTATAACTTAGTACCAGGCATGCTGACATCTGAGCAGTTTCTTTCTCACATTACCTGAAGAACGTCTCTCCTAACCATTTTCTTGGCTATATTGGGGACTAGTTCTACAATAATGTCTGAACTGAAAGTTGCCCTTAGGCATAACTTTGTTGTACAACCATGGTAAAGGCTGCCATAAAAAAACATAAACTAGACAGGCCATGGAGGTAAATTAAACTATGGGTGTGTTTGGTTCACACATGGAAATCTGAACCGGAATTAATCAAATACTTCTAATGTTAATGGGTTTAGTAAGGTGAAATTAGAATGATTACCAAGTGTTTAGTTATGTATAATCTTATAATGGAAATAAAAATTTTAAAAATATAAAAACAAAAAATCAAGGCAATTTATCTTAATATAATGACATCCAAAGCATCAATGTGAAAAAAAAAAAAAAATCACTAATCCAAACAAAAAAAATGAGATTATTAATAAGCTGGAATGATACTTGTTTTTAATTGGATGTGTAATCAAATTTTATTGTTGTGTTTTAAAAAGTTATCAATCAAACAATAACTATGATTTTGATTTTCATTTCTGGCTTGTAAATCGATGAACCAAACACATCTTATCTGCAGACTAGAATAGATGGGCGTGTTTCACTAGAATTCTTGGTGGTTTATGAATCAATGTCTATTGGCATAGTAATGTAGGTTGTCCTTATCTGGAATCAGGACATTAATGCGAATGTAGTGGTAAGAACTGTGCAGTAAACCACCCACTAAAGTTTATTTTCACGGTGTTGGAAGCGTGTCTTACGTACCCATGGGACAGCAAAGAAGTTGAACTACTTTTCACTGAATTAACTCCAAGCCAATTAACACGAGGGGGAATTCACTTTTATTCATTGCTTTTTCAGTGAAAACTCTCAAAGCCAAGGGGGGAATTGTTGTGGGATTCCTACTAATTTGTCCTCTTCTGGGAAAATCTATAATTCCTTTTTCCTATTTTGGGCCGTCCACTTTGTTCTTTCGTCCCGCTTTTACTATATAGTTTTGGTATGCTTGAAATTTATAGTAAGATTCGTTTAAATTCCCTTGATAGAAAGTAATCAACATTCGCTTCTAATTGATATGAAAACTCATCAGCACATAACACATCCACAAAATAGATACATGAATCATTAATAAGACTATTAACCCTTAAGACATTAGTCTAATAGATAAAAAGTCTTACTTAAGATTTATCTCTGGGGTGAGTTAAGAGTTTGATTCTTACCATGAATATTAATGGTTTGGATTTGGGTTGGAATCGTCATGATGTTGGAGGTGGATTTATAGAGTTTAGGATATAGTTTGACTTCAGTCTGAAATAAAGATTAAAATAAATTTACCAATTTGGATTGAATTTGAATTAGTGTTATAGTAACAATAATTAAGGCAGCAAATGCTATACGCATCAACCAAAATTAGATTGGTTTAGAGCTTGACTTACACATTAATACTCCGCACATATTATGCTCACCAATAGGACCCTATGTCCCTATTATCCTACATCACTTCAATCTTGGTGTTGAAACCAAATTAGAGAGAATCGAATTTATATTACTCGTATTGAAATCATTGGAGAAAGATGATTGAATCCAATCATTTCAATTGTCAAATTATGGATGGGAAGAAAAATGAATTAAGCAGTCCGAGAATGAGCATGAAATAGACGGCTCAAGAACGATCACATGTTGACAACTCCAGTACAAGGCAAGAGAGAAGCAGATCCAATACCTGACTTTTCCCAATTCCCATGGGGTTGAATACTAACAACTACAACTACACCAACCCGAAACCTCCTCCCGCCTCCACTGTTCTGACTTTTCTTTGTCAACAAAGTCCACACGTAACGCGTAAGCCATTATCATTGCTGCCTTTAAATTCCCATTCCTCAACTAAGTAGGCCTCCCCCCCACCCCTTCAAATTCATCTCAAAATTCAAATGTACATCATAAGCTTTAACTCGGTCTTTGTGAGTTGGATTCACTTATGTAATATTCAGCATTACATTATTACATATATGCACCGATTGTTGTCTGTGTTATTTTTATCCTATGAATTTCGTAATATTTTTTTACTATTGATGATATGATGTGAGACTATAAAAATTGCTGCTATAGGTGCACGCTTTGTTTTAATCAGTTTTGGTTCTTTAGGCAAGGAAACTAATGAAATTTCATTGAGCTTTGTCACATGGCTAGCTAGCTTGTTTGCAATTAAAGTTTATGGGCAAAAATATTCGTTCACATGACATGCTCAAGTAGAAAGTGCGAATTTTGATTGCTCATAAGTTATGTAGCAATAAAACTCTTTCTATTGTCACAAGGTGGGGCTTAGAGCATCCACAATGGTTGGGGAGAATGGGGGGATAATGTAAGAGTGATTAGGAAAGAGAATGTGGGAAGGGGAGGGAAAAAAAAAACCAAAATTAAAAAACGAAAATAAAAAAAATAAAAAATAAATAAAGGGTTCAGGTGCGCCCGTGTGGGCTGCTGCTGTGCGCAGAACGCGCACAGCAGCTTGTTTCTTCATTTTCTCCTTTTCTGACATTATTTTTGATTTTGCAGATGAATTCTCCTCAAATTAATTCTCCCCTACATCAGCTATAAACTTGACGTGGGTGAATTAATGCTGCAATATCCCCTTATTATCTACTGATGTAGATGTTCTTACCCCCACCATGAATTGAAAAATATATTGACCAGGGATCGAGTCTCACCAGCAACATTGTGGGAGCAACCTCTCAAAGTGAGGGGGTTCCTTGTGCGCAGTGAGCACAGGTCTAGCCTCTGTGGTTCATGTTCAGTTGAGTTACCATGATTTACATCCTCCCAAATGCTCTCTCGGGTCGGGGTGTGGGGGGCCCTTAGGGTTGGGGTTCAGCCTTTGGAAGAATGAATTGAAAAATATATTTACTTAGTAATCAAATACTGAAAAAGCTAATCAAATAATGTCTAAGAAATAAAAATTGGATGGAAAATTTATGAAGGGTGTGTAGCACTAGTTAATAATCAAATAATGAAACCACAAGTTTAAAACATAAGATTTTACTTAGTAATGAAAAATCTAAACAGATAATGTCACGTCTGGAAGAAAAACTTATGAGAGATATGTAACATTGCTCATATTGAAAATGTCATCAATCTTGTAAGACCAAAATAACTCTTCCTTCATAAGTAAAATTAAATGGCACTATTGCAGCTATGGATAGCAATAACAAATTTTTTCTTAAATCAAAGATATTATAATTGCGGTTATTACTCATAATGTATTAAATATATCCTATCAAGATAATATTACTTGCCCAAAAAATTATGTGTGCGTATTTGTTACGTTTATTTTATCATAATTTTTTGTATTATTACCTCAAATATCACTCACCAAAAATTTTTGAAACTCCCAAACTATTGAATTTGTGAGCAAGCTAAGTATTTCAGTCTACCAGGGTTCCTTATCTTCTAGAATGTCGTAGAGGATTGAGCTTGAATTGAATTCCAATAGTCATAAGAGCAGAGATTGCTGCTACAATGTCAGGATCACCCCCCACCTCCATGTCGATCACAAGATTAAGAAGTGAAAGCTTTGAAAGTCAAAGAGAAAATGGAAAATAGTCAAAAGAAGTGAGCTGCCACTTAAATACAGCGTACCGGGACAACCTCTGTCAAAAGATAAATATCATAGCACAATTCCAGAATAAATATCTTAGTTTGAACCAATCAACTATATACAACATAAATTAATTTACAATCTTATAATCTTTTACGGACTAAAATCATAATATGAGAGCATCAGTTAGCTATGTGCAATATAAATTAATTTATCTTTTTATAATCTTTTACTGACTAAAATTGAAAGACGGAATACATAATTACTATTATTTACAGTATTTATTATAAGCGTAAATTTTCAAACTGGTAAAATTTCAATACACATAACTATATCGACCAATTCATATACAATTACTATCATTACAATACTTATTGTAAACCTAAAATCTCAGGCGAAAATCATTATTTTATAAAATTACAATACTTATTGTAAACCTAAAATCTCGGGCGAAAATCATTATTATTTTATAAAGCAAAAGTGTTACGGCGTGGTACATACATTTAACAGTGTAGTGGCGGCATACATGCATGGCTGGAAGATGGGAAAGGTGAGTTGATTTATATGAAATGATGTAGGCTGAGTATGTAAACACATAGGTTCTGTTTGATATAATACTTAATTTAATTATTAATTGTTTAACATGATTAAAAATTTAATATAAGTATTTGATTAATTACATTTTTGTAACTTTAAAATACTATTAAAAATTTAAAAAAATATTTAAAGTATTTTTTTTTCAATTAATTTTTTTTAAAAAAAATTATAATAAAAAATCATCAGTTAAAATTAATTTATCAAACACCTTTCTACAATTAGCTAATGTTATCAATTATGGTGGGTTTTGCCCATAGAAATGGGTATGAAAGTGATTGCCGTTGTTTGGTTGATAGGTTTTTAGAACACTACTATGGGTTTGGACTACCCTATCAATTAAAAAACCCATACCCAAATAAAATAAGGGTATCATTCCCTTATTCATTCTCAAGCACTACTATTACTAACCATTCCCATTCCACCCTACTACCAAACATGTTAAATACTTTCACCAAAACCCATTACCATTACCAAATATTTGATACCCATTCCAATTCCGATTCCTATGTGCGAACCAAACACACTCTTAGTTATGCCTTTTAACTCAATTAGCTAACAATCATTTACCAAACATGATAGAAATAACAGAAAAGAAGAGTGTAATAGTAATAGATGAGAGAGGGAAAGAGCTAGGAAGAAAGATAGAAAATAAAAGCAGCACCCCCCATTACACAAAAAGAAGGACACATGAAGAAGTCATTATCAATCCACTCGGTCGGAACCTTGCCCCACGCCCCATCCCTCTTTCTTTCTCGTGGGACAACTCAAGGCCGGTGATCGCCTACACCAATTAATCACTTCAATTTTGTCCGGAGGAATGAGGCTTATTACAACTTTGACGATATATAGTATTCAATTTTTAGTTGATTTATTTAAATATAAAGCGATTAGGGCTGTGAATGTTCTTAATGAGTGTTACGTTGGATTATGGATTTAGAGTGTCAATTTGAGTACAAACATTTGATCTAAAATTTGTACCCTTAAATAGTGTTTTCAAGTTTTCATTGTTACTCAAAAAATGTTATATGGAGAACAATTTGTAATTTTAGCTTTAGTCAATAGATGAATAGGAGGTAGATTAATGTTGCCGAAATAGGTCTATAACTTTATGTCTATGTATCTACGACGTTTCCTACTTTACTTTTTTGAATGGCATGTTATAAAAATCGTTTGTTTTGATTTTGTTTTTTAATATACAGAGTTATGAAATAAGTTCTGAACTTTAATCGTGAATAATATAAAATTAAAGTTGATATGATAGAACTTGTATAATGTAAGAATACAGTTGAAACAATGAACCACACCCAATTGAGGCGATGAACTTGGGAAGATTTGGTATTATTATAATATAATATAATATTTGAAGCACATCATATATATGAATCGTGGCGTATCTCTATCTGGATGTATGTATCATGTATGCAATATAAGTGGAGCCTACTTAACACCCAACTCAACTAGCGGCGCCAATGGTGTTTACTTGGTTTCCAAGCTCACCCACCTCACCGCTCTCTCTTTCCTCCATGTTCATTTACCCTTTAAGCAATATTCATCACTTTCTCCCATATTCATTTCCCCTTTCAAGCAAAATTCCAAAATCCTTTCTTCATTCTCCCTACATTTCCATATACAATACCCCACCCCCACCCCCCTTGTCCCCACCCACATTTCCCCTCTCCTATATCTAATCTCTTTTAGGGTAAATTCCATGTTTCTATTTTATTCACTTGCTTAAATAGGTCATCACATTGTATGCAATAATGCAATTAGTCTATTGAACTTAAGCCAAAGGTATTGTAGTTAAGCGGGTGAACTCTCAAATGAAATGTCTTACGTTTAAACTCCAGTGTGGAGCATTGACTATTTGACTTGTAATATGTTTGAATAGATACTACATTATAATAGAGTCAATAAGTATTTAAAAAAAAAAGTTTAAACTTAAAAAAAAAAGTATAATTAAATCTTTAAATTAATCAATTTCAATTTAAACATTCATTTAATATATATATATATATATATATATATATATATATATATATATATATATTTATATTGCAGTTAGTAACTGGGTAGTGAAGATTTTATCAACAAATTGGATGAATTACACAAAATTGATTAATTTATGGATCTAATTGTACTTGTTTTAGATTCAATAACCCAATTGCATTATCACTTGCATTTCAATGGCCTATTTTAACATTATTTCTATGCACTTTTATATTCATATATGCAAAATGGAGGGATTAAAAGTTAAAACCCTTAAAACAAAATCTAAATTGTTAATAGTAAGTTTCATATTTGGTAGGAGCTTAAAAAATAATTATACAAATAATCTTTCCTTTAATATCATTCACATTTTCTTCTTTTGTAATATAATAAGGTATATATATGAACTTTTGCAAATGGCTTATCATATTCCATTTTAAAAATGAAAAAAATAACAAAAACAAAAACAAAATATTTTGGTCATGTTAATTGGGTTGAAAATAAAAAATCACATATAACAACAATGTTTCATATTTTATTACTTTCTGACAAAAAAAAAAAAAAAAATTGTAGTAAAAGCATTTAAAAACTTCATTCTATATACATATAGAGAATTTTTGTATGTCAATAAGCACCGATGTTGATAATCGTGGTAATTATGTATACTATATTTTAGTGTACACGATATTGTCAAAACTAATGCTAATGGTTCTCAAAAAAAAAATGCTAATGGTACTCAGTGCCTTACTACACTAATATAATATAACATGTATACTTATTACTCCATATATATACAAAGTTAAGAATAGAATCTACTTATAATCCCTCAACTATTATTACTAATTATGCAATGTGGTTTATGCCTTTCAATTTGGACAAGTGTACTTCCTCAATTCTTTAAACCGTGATTAATTTTTATTAAAAACTGGACAAAGCTATGAGATAGTGTTTGCTTGATTTTTAATATGAGGGTTTAAGTTTTTACAATTGGAAGGTCGCATTTATTCAATTTGAAAGATAGTTATCACATACATAATGGGCAATAATTAAGGGATTGTCAACACACCAATTGGACTTTTTTTTTTTTTTTTTTTTTTTTTAATATTATCAACTCTGTTACAATATATTTCTCAACCTATTAAAGCACAAATAGGTAATGCCCCACATCCCATTTAGAAGAGTTACAATTATACCGCTTAACCATAAGGTATTTGGCAAATGAAGTTAGTAATTATGTGATTATGAGTGATTGAGTTTCAAATTTTATATATTTATACATAGCAATTAAAAATAGGCTTATTGTTTGTTTTTTTTTTTTTTAAACAAATCTTGAAGCCTTATAGCAATTATATCCAAACATTCAAAACTTGGTGAAAAAAACACAAACTTTTGTGTTTTGTGACAATGGTATCCAATTACAGTATATAACTCTAAAAATGATTCAATATTCTTGATTTAAGTATTAACTAGTAATTCACCCGCGCGATGCACGGAAAAAAATTATGTTATTATAAATATAAATAAAAAATAGAAAAATTAAAATATTTTAAATTATTTAATATAATAATATTTTTGAGTTTCCATTGGTTAAGTATTTATTATTTTTATAGAATACAAAATTACAATTAAAATTAAAATTTTGTATGGTTAATATAATCTATAATTATGTGCATATTCAAATAAACTTATAGAGATAATTTACATAATTACATTGATTTATTCTTAATTGTATTTCATCTATATTATAATTTTCACAATACAAATAATAACTAAGATAATTACATTTGGAAAGCAAATTTCAAATTTTGTATGTGTAAATTTAAACTCTAATTGAACACATTTTTTATATAATTATATAATATATAGCTATTTTATTTTTTAAAAGTATATTTTTTATATGATTATATAATATATAGCCATTTTATTTTTTAAATGTTGTGTTTTTTTTTTTTTTTATAATAAAGGATGTTGTGACTTAATTGTAATATTAATTATTTCCCAAACCATATAGTTTTATTATATAAAGGATTGGTCACAATTATATTTAGACATTTTCATATAATTTTTTTTAAATAATGTTATGTAATTTTTTTAAATAATTTGTGTGTAAAACTCAAGAAATTCGGATTAGATTGGTTTTGGTCCAAGTTGATCATTCATGGTCCTTCAACTATCAAATCTTAACTCGCCATGGTCTTTCCAGAAGGACCACAGTTGATTAAATTTTGAAAGTTGAAGGATCATGGGTGATTAACATGTACCATGAATGGTAATAATTTGAAAGTTGAAGGATTACATATAGTCAATTTGAAAGTTTAAACTAAACGTGACAAAATCACTATACTCAGAAGACCACATATGACATTCACTCAAAGAAAAATTGCATATCGATCACCTACCAAATATAAAACACACTCAAATTCACCATTTAAATTACATAGTTCTTTCGTACTGAATAACTTAAACTGTTTTATTTCATTGTGATCCTTACCAATTAGGATTACAAAGTTGATTTAATGCTGAGTCAAAACTTCAAACTTTTCATAAATGGAAGTTGTTTATTATTGGATTATTTCTGTGTTTTAGGGATCTATCTATAAAATTTACCAAATATGAAAAAAAGGGATTGTTATTACAATTCTCGAAAAGCAAACAACCCCTTATCTGATCTCTTTCCTTATCTAGCCTTTCAACTTTGTTGGCTTTATTTTATTATATTATACACAATTCAATGACATACACCCCAATCATCCATAGACGGTCCGTAGAGAGAGAGAGAGTGGGGGGATAGAGATAGAGAGAGAAAGAGTTGCTTGTTGAAAGATATATTAAAACTATATAGTCTATATAAATTTATAAAGATTATTATATGATGAAAGGGGAATATGTAGAAGAAATGAAAGATCACTCCAACACTATGTTTGCTAAGCTCCATCAAACCCAGAAGTTTCACCACCACCACCACCCTTATCACCAACCTCCGCCCCCGCCGCCGCAGCCTCAAGCTCAGCCCACCTTCCACCACCCCTTCCAGGTCGCCGCCGCCGCCCGGGAATGCCAAACTTCCGAGGATACCGACAGTCGCAGCCCCAACACTCCATCCACCACAGGGAAGCAACCCATCACCCCGCAACCAATCTCCGCGGTGGTGGGGGCGCGAACGCCTTCCTCCGGCAACGACGGCGCCACCATTGAAGTGGTTCGGCGCCCGCGCGGGCGGCCGCCGGGGTCGAAGAATAAGCCGAGGCCGCCGGTGGTCATAACCCGCGACGCCGAGCCGGGCATGAGCCCTTACATTCTTGAACTCCCCGGCGGGGTTGATATAATCGACTCCACCACCCGGTTCTGCCGGAAGCGAAATATGGGGCTCTGTATACTCAACGGGTCGGGCACCGTTTCGAACGTGACGCTCCGACAGCCCTCCACGACGCCCGGGGCCACCGTTACTTTCCACGGCCGCTTCGATATTCTCTCGATCTCAGCCACCCTGGTGGGCCCCAATGCCACCTTTCCGTCTCTGGGTTCGATCCTCATGACCAACGGAATCGCCA
Source organism: Ipomoea nil (assembly GCF_001879475.1). Taxonomy (NCBI): domain Eukaryota; kingdom Viridiplantae; phylum Streptophyta; class Magnoliopsida; order Solanales; family Convolvulaceae; genus Ipomoea; species Ipomoea nil. The sequence goes on from NW_017619749.1 coordinate 3,072,999, forward strand.
ACGGTTTCACCATATCATTAGCCGGGCCGCAGGGCCAGGTGGTGGGCGGCGCCGTCGCCGGACCCTTACTCTCCGCCGGGACAGTATACTTAATCGCAGCCACCTTCACCAACCCTTCCTATCACAGACTCCCGGCGGCGGCGGAGGAAGACGGGAAGGGCTCGGGCGGCGGGAATGACGGCCCCGACCTACAGCACTCGCCGCCGCACACGGACGTCTCGGGCGGCGGCGACAGCGGCGCCGCCGATTCGTGCGGGATTTCGATGTATAATAGTTGCCATATGCCTCCTGATGTGATTTGGGCTCCCACCGCCAGACAGCCACCGCCACCTTACTAGATGGAATGTTTTCTTCATGTTCACAACTCTTTCATGGTACTGCGAAAACTCCGTAGATTTTTGCTTTTATCGCATATTTTAATGTAGTTTTCAATTCGCCTTTGATTAATTAGTTTGTATCATCTCTCTGTACTTTCCCTCTATTACTATATATATTATATTATTTAGTTTCTTGCTGGTCCTACTTAAATTAATATCTTCGATATATGCATATATCTATGCTTCATTGCCTCACACACTACCCAATATAGTTCTTTGCACTGTAAGCTATCCAAGCTAGTAATTCGATCCAAATATGGCTTTAGCTTCCTTGATGCTCCTTATATTATAATTCAGTTTGTCCAAACATTTATTGTGTGTTCTACTACAAATAGTATAACACTAAAATACCAATCTTGCAATATAAATGTGAAAGTTGATTGTCAAAGTTCATATTATTCTAGACAGAATATATGCTTTAATTTAGTATTAGAGTTAAGTAAATTTGAATTTGAGATCGAATATAATATAGTATTGAACTAGGAACGAACTGGTAGATTTTTAGTTTAGAGTTTATATACGAGGGTAATTTGCAGTTACTATTTGAAGATGTGCTTGCATTGTGATCCTAGCCGATAAAGATAATAAATATTAGGAGTCAAACTTATACTTATAACTAAGAATATATGTTTTAATTTAGTATTAAAGTTAGGGTTTTTGGGTATAATGGTGAAGGGGGGGTTTGAACTTTGAAGTTTGTGAAGAATGGGGATTGAAGGTTGGGAGGGTATAGTATGTTAAATGCTGCCATTATATTCCAACCTCTGGTTTGTAAGGTGGAAGGGAAATGTGGTGAAAAGCTAAGGTTTAGTCAATGTTAAAGAGAGTGACCATAAGGAATGGGAATTGCCTTGAAGTGTGAGAATAGAGAGGATGGTGCAGTGTCAGCCCTGTGGTGGTGCAGCTTGCAGGCATGATAGGTGCCCATTTGGACTTGCAGAGGCAAGTGGGTCAACAACATCAGATAATGGCTTTGTCCCTCTGATCTTCCACGACTCTCCTTTGATTGATTGATGGTTATTGAGTTGCACCATAATCTCGAGAGTTCAAGAATACGGTAAAAAGAATTATAGTTCAATCCCGAGAGTTCAAGAATAGGGTAAAATGGATTACAGTTCAACTCCGAGAATTCAAGAATAGAGTAAAAAGGACTACAGACTTACAGTTTAATTCTGAGAGTTCAAGAATACAGTAAAAAAGATTGTAGTTCAATCCCGAGAGTTTAAGAATACAGAAAAAGGATTGCAGTTCAATCCCGAGAGTTCAAGAATAGGATAAAAAGGATTAAGTTCAATCCGGAGAGTTTGAGAATATGATAAAGTGCAGCGGGGGTATGGGCAGGGTTAAATCCTGGCCACTTGTTTTCCAGCTGTGTGGTTCACAGATAGGGAGAGAGAGAGAGAGATGGGCAGGTTGAGATTGAAATGAATGAGGTGTGATGAGTTGGTTTATCCGAAATGATGAAACAATGCTTTCAAAACCCATAGCTCATTTAACTTTATCTTTCACCATTTTCTGATCTCATCTGTACTTTGGTTGTTTTGTCTGTTTCCTTCTGGGTTTTGGGGAGGCCTCAGGCCTGCCTTTTCTTCTAAGTACATGATCTAAAGTGGAGGTGTTTCCACACAGCTTTCCTCTCAAGACTTGTTTCCTTTCCCATTTTTGGCCCACTCCTCCTTTCTTAGCTGTACTTACTACTTACCCTCTCCTCACATTTTTAGCCAAATTTAGTCAACACTTACTTATACATCACCCCCACTTTTGCATTATTTGATATGATTTTTTGTCCAATCAATCAATTAGCATCATTAATCACATCAAATAATACAAAATTCTGATTTATGGTGAAATTTGTAGATAAAAGATTACAAAGGGTAAACCAATTTAGATTGTTCATAGATGATCGACTCAAATAAAAAAAGTCAATAGACAACTCTCGTAGAAAGTCAAACTTAAAATATTATGATAAACAAGTCAACTGTGCGACCAAATACCAGTAATAATGTTATTCTACAATAATTTGATTTTTGTTTTGTTCTGTTTTTTTTTTTTTTAAATTCAAATGGTATTAGTACATGTTTTTCTTTTGTTGGAAGTTATACATTGAGTAATTGAATTGGATGATGGAGACCTCTTTATATCTTACCTCGGATGTAGTCTCAGAATGGTAGTTAATTAATAGCAATTTCTTCCTATGTTGGAGAAGTCTTTTTTTGAAAGTTGCTGGCTCTATTACATTGTAGTATCTGTTTATATACTTTCTCAACCTACTGAAACATAAAAAACCATTAACGCCTCCACTGAGGCTCGAACTCATAATCTTCCAAATGGAAGTTCAACCCGAGTACCATTAGACCACATAGTCCTGGTCCATTACTTACAGATTTTGTTAATATTAAAAAAATATTATTTTCAAACTATTAAAGGATAAATTGGTTATTTTGTAAAATTTTCTAAAATTTTCTCTATGACTCTTCTTATATACAACACTTTTACGGGAAACCCTTGGCAAATACTTGTTTATCAGGATCGTCTTTTGGATTTTTGTGGCCCCGTTCTTGTAAATAAATGAGGCCCTACTAAAAGTATAAGCGGTAATTTTTAAAATCAATATCGTAAAATATATGATTTTTAATTATATATTATTTTCCAATATAAAGATTATTTCAAAGATTTTGAACGATATTGCCATAATCATGCTCAATTAATTAGGAGAGAGAAGTGAATATTGAATTGCAACTTTGGTAGGTAATCAAAGAAATTTGGGAAAATTTTGTAAAATTAATGGAGGAATGAAGAATATTGCCATTTTCAATGGTAGTGTGTGATTTGGGGAAAAAACTAATGAGTACTAGGCAAGATAAAAAGAGAAGTGAAGGAATGTGAATTTAATTGCAGATTTTTTTTTTTTTTTAATTTCTTAAGCAGCTAGGTCAAAAATAGATATTGGGCCCTCTAAAATTGAGGCCATGTGATATTGAGCATTATGCACGGGGCAAAAACTAGCCTTGTTGTTTATCCTAATTGATAAATAATACGAGAAGCAAAAATAACAAGCAAAAAATTACTTAGGATTGAAGATACACTGAATTATAAGTTTAGCATGTTATTAGTTTAATATGTTCTGATATGAAGATAAAGAAGTGGTGGATGCATCAACTAATTGTGTTTTCATGGTCTCAACTTCCCATCATCTCATATTCTTGAGTGATCAACATTACAGAAAACCTAACATTCAATTGAAATCATCAATGTGAAAAAGCCTTTTTTTATACTTGGAAAAATTTTACAAAATGACCCATTTGTTCTTTAGTAATTTGAAAAATTAAAATAAATTGTTAATGTTAACAAAATTTATTAGTAATAGATTGAAATTGCCGCTTTCAACATAATTAAAGGTAAAAAGTTATATAAAGTAATAATTTATGAACTGATTTTACAATTTAGATATAACTAATGGACTAGAACCGTCAACTTCTCTTAAATAAATCATTAAATTTCACACCTTAAATATTTATTAATTTGGCTTATATATTGTTTGGTTAATTAGTTTGTAACAAGACAAACATTTAATGCTTCATGACGAGTAAGGTATTTGGCTGATCGGAGATTTTACGTACATCTGGTATAATTCAATTTAATGGCTAACTCTTGAGCCAACTCAAGATTTCATTACATGTTTGGAGTCAACCATAGCAGTTGGGTAGGAGTCGAGAGACTTGATGCCAACTATCCTGGTGGTCAGGGACAAAGTCAGGAATTCCGTTAAGAGGGCGAAGAAGTAGGGACGGATCCAGAAATTTTTTTCAGTGAAGGCAAAACATTAAAACAAAAGAGATAATTTGAAAAAAAAAATCTAAAAAATATAAATATAAATATTGTTGGATATGAGAAAAAAAAAAATAAAACTTATTGAAACTTTATAAAAATATTCATTCTTCCAAAAAAAAATAAAACTCATTTGGGAGGTTTATAAAAATATTCATAACAACATATGAAGCATAATTAATTTGATAAAATAATTTGAATAAAAAATATATTATAAATTACACATCTCATTATTAATATAAAAGAATGTTATATATGTTGAGCATACAATTTAACCATTAATATGCAATCCAACTATAAGCTTATAGTTGAGATGGAGCACATGAGCTAGACCAACGGTCATGGGTTGCAACTGTGAAAATGTATTAATGCCAAAATTTGAACTCATAACCTTCATTATAACCAAATACATACTTTGCCAACTAATCTAAATCACTTCTTGTTAACATTCATCTGTTTTTTATACTAATACTAAAACTTGTACTATATATACATATATACATACAAAGGTTACGTTATATATGGGGTGGGGGGGGGGTGGGGGGGGCAATTGCCCCCCTGCTCTCCCTTTGGCTCCATCTTTGCTGGCGGTGCCTACAATCCAGCAAAGGGATTAGTCACTGTGTCCGACAGTGAAAATCCTGAATATACCCAAATAAAACTACCCCTGGCGAAGCGGACAAGGAGAACGCATGTGTTTGTTGGCAATCTAGTATAAATAGTTAAGTAATTGTAATGAAAAAAACACGATTTATCTTGTACTAAAATATTCATTTACAATACCACACTTTGCTCCATGCACTTATCTATCCAATAATGACAAATCTTTATTCTTCTCTTCTCCTAAATACTACCTACTGAATTAGTGAACTAAACCCGTGCATGCAACCAATCTTTATTCTTAATTTTACTATTAATTTCTCGACATAGCTAGCAATATGCATATCATAGTGTTTTAATTACATTGAAATTATACAGACATATTACTAAAGTTCTTTATTTTACTATTCGATTTCTTTTCAAACATTCAAATGAACGGATCGGATAAGTCTTAATTGATCAAAATATGTAAGAATAATGCAAGTTTCTTCCAATTAAGATCGAGTTAGGTGCGTAACATTAAGTAATTGTAATCACATTTTCATTAGGTATGTTAGACGATCTGTGAACTAAGCAGTCTATAGCTTAGCTCGGAAGTCTGTTTTTTTGACTGATTGTAAGGAGTGGTGTCTACCTAGCAGGTTCAGATTGAAATGTGATTTGATATTCTGGACTTCAGCTTCTATTATGGCATTATTATCCATGGTTTTTTTTTTCAAAAAATCCGGTGCGTAGTCAACAGATTATAGGTGTGGAATGGTTGAATTTAATAATGATGGGTTATGGTAGTGGTTTTGCATATTCTGTGCTGGCCTCTTCCGGTCTTATCATCGCTATATTAATAATTAGTGGAGTAGCTGTACGTAACACTAAGCCCTTCCACTCCTCTCACATCTTAATGAATCCCAATTTCAATTTTCAACCACTTCCTTCCCGTCAACATTCAACATTTAAAGAAGTGTTTGGTTAGAAGGAAAGAATTACGTGGAAAATGAAATGTAATTTAGTGAGAATATGGTAAGAATTTAAATTATATTGTTTGGTATTTTGGTAGGGATAAGTAATAAAATTTTGAGAATGGAAGAAAAATGTGATATAAAGATTAAAATGATTTTATATAATATCTCGTAATAATTAATTAAGGGCAAATTTATAAATTTCTTTATTTTTTCATTGCAATCTACTACTAAATTGGAATTCTTTGGGAAGAAGTGTATGAATTGTAATTCATGCCAACTAAACACTGCATTAGCTGCTCTTCTAACCTACTAGCTTCTCCATTCATTTTGGTTGGAGTATAATCTAAACTTCATAAATTCGTCGTCAAAATTTATGAGGAGGTAAATTGAGTTAATCTAATTTTGAAACTTAATATATACTAAATTGTATACTTTTACGCACAATGAACTAAATCCAAACTCAAACCCCTAATATTCGTGGTAGAACTTAAACCCTATCCTGCCGCTAAAAACAAGTCTTAATTAAGTAAGAGTTCTTATCCATTATACCAATGCCCTGAGCCCTTCTCCATTCAGTTTGATTTCCCATGCACCAACTTTGATCTCATCTTTAAAACAAAAATTTAGATGACCGATTAAGTGGATAATAATTCTCATATCAAAAGCTGATCATGAGTCTGATTCTTGTTAACACACTCGTAATTTTCTTAATACAATTTATATAATTTGTATTACACAATAAGAGAATAACATAAATACAAACCACTATTTGTAAAGTATGCGCACAAAAATAAGTTTATTATTATATTTGCAATTTGCAATAATCCAGCGGAGTCGAGGATGCTTTCTTAAATGTGCGCATGCACATCAAAATATGGTAATGTTACTGGACTATATGTTATTCCAAAGTACAATACATGAATAAGTGGAATAGAGTCTAAAATTTAAGAAACCTATAAAGCGTGCATGCATGCCTCCTTTTCGTCATATATATATATTCTGCACCTATATAAACATGACAAACGTATTTGTTGAAGTGATTTTAAAGATGCACGTGGCTGGGCAGCTGGCTGAGGCCTGAGGAAGAGATTTAATTTAATTTCTTTCTAAATGAGGTTAGGCGAAACTCAATTAAATTAACAAGATTAAATATTAGTGCAATATGTAAAAAAGATACATACAATTTATAGCCCACTATAGGAGATATGCCACATTGCCACTCTATATAAAAAGTTTTTTTTGTTTATTTATTTATTTTATTTTAAGTGTGTCATTTTGTTTTGGTTTTTTTTTTTTTTTTTTTTTTTTTTTTTTTTTTTTTTTTGAAACGTGTCATTATCTATGTAGTTCACTAGGTATTAACAATTTTTTTTTTTTTTTTGGACTTTTAGGCTATCTACCTCCTTGATTTGCTCTTGAAATTTATCATTATTTTACGAGCTAATTCCAGAAAAATAGTTCATTGACTATTGACGTCTATTAATTTTTATTCTCAATTTTTAATTGGATCATAAATGGTCTTTTGAGTATTGAGACCTTTATCAATTTTCATCTTCGAGTTTTAATTTGATCATAAATAATCTATTAACTATTGATTAATTATTTTCTAAATTTAGTCCCCCAGTTAAATATTCATTTAGTAAATATTAAATTTAAGGGTAATAGTGTATGCACAAATTGACTTATTGTTGAGATGGCAAATTGAGTTCATAAACTTAATACATTGGTTTCATCATTAGTGGAAATGTGCAGAACCAAAATTTTACATTATTATCCTTAAATTTAATGTTTACTAAATTGATATTTAACTGGATGACTAAATATGAAACAAAATCAATAGTCAAGCGACCATTTACGGTCAAATTAAAATTCGAGGATGAAACTTGACACTTGTAAATAGTCTATAAACCATTTATGATCCAATTGAAAGTTGAAAATAAAAATTAGTAAATGTCAATAGTTAAGAATCATTCATGGAATTCTTTCTTATCCTCGCAATTTTAATTCAATCTCAAAATATAGTACTATAATACATCTGTCCTATTTTGTGTTTGTTTGATTAATGATGTTTGATTGATATAATTTACAATTTAATTTTTTATTATATTAAATTTAGTACTCCATATTAACATATAAAAGTTACATATTTAAAAATTACAATTAAAGTACTATTAAACATACAAAAAAAACATACAAAATATAAAAAATGATAAGAAAATACTAAAGAAAAAATAATTATATTTATTTAACTAATGAGTAATAAATTAAAGGTGACATGTAAAATGAATTAAAAGAAGTATAATAATGAAAATAACATTTCATTTTATTACTAAATTTAGATCGGGCACCCTAAAATTGAGAGTGTCATATTTATAAAGATTGTTAATTTTAGAATTCTTACAATATACATATTTAAAAAAATGGAAAAGAGAATTATATGAGAATAAATATATCAGTATGCAATTTACAATTATTATTGGTATGCGAATTGAATAAAACTTATGATGTACATGTCTCAAAATTAATCTCATCATAATAGGTTTTTGTTTGATGAGTATAAAATCAAAAAGAAAAAAGAAAATGAATAATATCTTTATTTTTTTTTTTGAAAGTTACTGGCTCTATTACATTGTAGTATCTGTTCATATACTTTCTCAACCTACTGAAACACAAAGAACCAATAACGCCTCCATTGAGGCTTGAACTCATAATCTTCCAAATAGAAGTCCAACCCGGATACCATTAGACCACATAGTCCTGGTGAATAATATCTTTATTTACTTTATTGGACATTAAAGTTTTATTCGAGCTTACTAGACGAAAACAAAATGACAAAAAACATAGTTAAATTGATAATTTATTTATTATTTTGTGGGGGTTGGGTCAGTTCTTATGATGAGACAGGCGAGCTATCCAATCAACTTTGAGTTTTCTTTCTTTAATTCACACCTTCGTTATGTCAATAGATAATTAGATAGAGTTCAACTTTTATTTATGAATAAGATCAGATATTTTTATTATGTAGGTCCATAAATAACAAGCTGGGGTACGTCAGGTTACGCGCGTCAAAGGAAGAAGAGTGCAACTCGAGGTTGAGGTTGTAGGACCCGTAGACCTAAATTATTTCATACTCCGTATTATATTAGTGTGACATTTCTATATTTCTTATAAGTTCTTTTTGGCACGTCTAGTGAAAATCTAGTTGAAAGTTAAAATGCAAGTAGCTAATAAACAAACTAATTGTAATTAAAATGTTTGATAAAATTAATTGTTCTTCCAAAAGGTTGAATCCCAACCCTAAGGGTCCTCCACATCCCGGCCCGACAGAGCATTTGGGAAGATGTAAAAATTAATTGTTAAATTAGATGATAGTGTAAAAGGATATAAAAAGAATGTTAGATATAAATAATCTAACTGTACTAAATAATAGTATATGAGAAACCCGAGCTTGTATAAGCGGAAGCGATAACCGTGTTGATCTCCAGCCACAGTTGATGTTCTTGTTGTGTTGCCTCGGAACAGTAGACCGTTAACCATGTTTTGCCTCATAACGACTCAGAACCCTAGATGGTGTATTGGTGTCTACTAAGCAATATGAGTACCGTAACTGAATATAGCATAATCATCCTCATACCTGACTCAGAACCCTAGATGATGTATTTGTGTCTACTAAGCAGTATGAGTATCGTAACTGAATGTGCTATAGCATAATCATCCTGTATCCCGTCAATCCAAGATTATATTAGGTAAAGAGTTTAGTTAACTAACAACAACTTCTAGTTATTCAGTCTAACCAGACCACTTAATAAGCATAGTCAACTTGTACCACTTAATTAAGGCTCTAATATATAATATATATTATTAGAAAAATCTTACAAAGATAAATTAAGATATTAGAATTTTGATTAATGAAGTGTAGATGTCATTATTTTTGTAAATTAATAAAAAAAGAAAATAAAAAATAATTATGAAATCAATACTTCTCCCTATTTTACCAAACAAAGCTTATAAAATAAGTTAGAAGTTCTAAAATAATCTCTTATATTTTTTGTTAATTGTATTGTAAGAAAACTACAAATATTAAGATGATAGTGTTTGACATTAAAAAAAAAAAAATTACTTGACAATTAATTCCCATTTATGGAAATTAAATTTCCAATTAATTTAATACATTATATTAAGTCCCTTAATTTTATTTTTCATTTTGGGTGCATTATAAGACAAATTAAAGCAAACTAGATACTGCGGCGCCTATAAGATATAGGCTTAAAAAAGATCCAAAATTTATAATGCATGCGTGCATGCTGATTCATAGATGTTACTGATAATCTAATCTAGATTCTAGAATATATAAGAGAATTGGGATTTCTGATCTAATCTAGAATATAAGTACAATAATGTCGGTGCTTTGTCGGACAAAGCCTCCGATCCGCCTGCACTGGGATCTGCCGCTGCGCCGCCGCAGGGGCGGCGCTGCCGTCATTTTCATTCTTTCTACAGATAGATGATGATTTGATTTGTGCCTAAAAGATTCCCGTTCCGGTGCTCCGATCCGCCGTTGAAAAAACCACATTCTTTTAATTCCGATTTCCTACAGTGCTTAATTACAACGCTCTATTTTTATAATGAGTAAATTGTACATTGTATTTTGTTAGCTATTTTTTCCAGGATTAAGAAGCAAAATCATATAACTTTCCGGTGGTGATTAGAAATACCAATAAATATTTTTTGATAATAAAATTAAAAATCCCAAACTTTTTCAACATCTATTTAACTTTATTAAACATGGGCAATTGGGCAGTAATAAGTTACCCTATAATTGAATGATGGGTGGCCTACAGGAAAAGGGGAAGATTGAGCTAAGTCAAAAGAGGCGGTGTAAAGGAGAAGAGAGATAGATGAAGAAGGATATCCGATCCATCTGAACTGGACATGCCCAAATAATTATTGTCGCCTTCAATTCATTATATTGTTGTTATAGTCAGCATTCGCATAATCTAACGGCTGACCGCAGGGACGAGGGACCATCGTTGTTTGTTTGTCGGCCCGGTTGAGTTACTGATTTGCGGTGGTGGGTTAGTTTGGTCGTACGTTTTTGTTGCTTCAATTCATGACTTTGTATGCCTTAATCAAATAACGACGTTAAATTGTTATTTGTAGTGGTGCCTTTTGACTTTTAATTTGCATCCATTGTTTGACTTCCCCGCCCCGGCCGCAAGAGCCTCCGGTGTTGAATGCCAACACTTTCTTATTCATTTTCTACATACGTTTCATACCATCATCACAAGGGAGAATTTTCCTAATCTATGTAAGTAAACTCGAATTTGAAACAGGATACCATGAATCAAGCGTAACAATCCCTCATCCCCTTAACCACTAGGCCAAAAGTTATATTGATAGGCCGTTTGGCCCTTCTCCGACCTCCGCACTACAATTTCGACAATTTATATCGTGGATCAGCGTCTACAGTGCACTGTAGACCCTGATCCAATACACACAATTTGATTTCATAATGTACAGAATTTATGTTTATAATGTACATAATTCATGTTTATAATATACATATACATAAATACAGTATAATGAATACACATAAGCATTTAACATAATACATAGAGTTCATATTCATAATGTACAGAATTCATGTTCATAATGCACATAACTTATGTTCATTATATCATATTTATGTGTATGTGTATTATGAACATAAATTATGTGCATTATAAACATGAAGTATGTGCATTATGAACATAAATTATGTGTATTGGACTAAGGTCCATGGTCCACGATATAACGATCCTACAATTTCTCATCCCACGCCTGCCAACCTTGATTTGTCTAGAACTCATGACTACATAATTTTTAGCTGAGACTCTAACCTATGAGGTTGTGACCTCGTGACTATATATAAAATACAATAGAATAATTAAATCAAACAAAAAGGTTATATTTCTTTACAAAAAAGGAAGGGCGAAGCCCCGGGTTAAAAGGGAAAAGTCAATCACCACGGGCATAGGGCGCCCCGATATAGTCCCTCTGAACACGTGTCGAGATCGGCGTTTGGGAAAAAATAAAACAGGGCCAAATCGGGATGAAATCGAGAATTCTTCGCCAGCAAATTCGCTACTTAATTTTGTTCTCTCAAAATATGATAGCAAATGGCAGTCCAATTTTTTTTCAACCAAGATTTGCACTCAAAAATGAGGTTATTAAGAGTACCTCCACGGTTGGCGTCAAAAAGCGGATCATTAATCGAGTTGACAATATTGGCAGAATCACTTTAGATAGCCACCTTGATAAACTTCATATGCCAAGCTACTCTAAGACCAGTGAGGATCGCCCAGGCTTCAGCAACATCTCCAGGACAGTTTCCAAGATTACGTTGAAAACCCACGATCTATTCGCCTTTATGATTTCTCAAAACTCCACCACAACCAGCCTCTTGACTCTTAGCGTTGCTGCTGCCATCAACATTCACAGCGATTGTTCCATCTTCAGGCTTGTAACAAGTAACGCTAAAAGCAGCACTCCAATCCTGGAAGCCGTGCTTGGCACCCTTAGCTTGAACTTCAGATTTCCGCCACCCAGGTGCTCAATTTAGTATAGGTGCTAGTGTTCACCATAATGGGAGGCATAAGAGCTTTCCAGACATTTGCAGCAGCTGAACATTTTCTCAACACATGGTCAATATCTTCACTGGTTCCATGACAAAGATGGCAATAGTCATCTTGAGTGAAGTGTCTTCTTCTTCGCTTAGCATTACACATGATTCGTCCATGCATGACGAGCCACATGAAAAAAGTTAATTCTGTAAGGGAGTTTCGTTTTCCACACCAGGTTCCATTTGGCGTTATCAAGCTGATATGTTTGATTAATCACCTGTGAGGCTGTGACCTCGTGACTATATATAAAATACAATAGAATAATTAAATCAAACAAAAACGTTATATAAATTCGTGTCTCAACAAATTAAGACATTTTGAGGATTTTTAAAGAACTCTCATAATGTGATGATCCATTCGATTAGCGCATAAATCCGCGTTAGGATCTAGGTTTGAACATATAATCAATATGGTAAAAATCGCGCTTAGGCGCCTGCCAATCACCTAGTGTATCATCATAATCGGCGGTCTAGGCAGTCGACCGACTAGACGGCCAACTAGGCCGATTAGGCATCAACTGCTTAGGCTGCCTAGTCAGCTGATTAGATATTGTTATTTTTTTTTAAAGAGTTATTTTACTTAAAATGACGTCGTTTTGAGCAAAATAATTCTAAATCGTTCAAATCTTATATGTTTTTACGTTAATATTTAATATTTTAGTATTAACTATTAAAGTATTAAATAATTTATAATTATCAAGTCTTAAAAAAATTGTAAAAAAAAAGTCAATAAACTTTTTTTTTTTGAGTACTATTGAGTATTGACTCTATTACAAGGTAGTATATGTTCTATACTTTTTCTATTTTTGAAAAAAAATTCAATAAACTTTTTTTTTGAGTACTATTGACTCTATTACAAAGTAGTATATGTTCTATACTTTCTTAATTTCAGACAAATAAATAAAAGATTAACAAAAGGATAAAATCAAATCCTATTAATAGATGAAAAAAATAACAAAACATGAAAATTGTTTTTTTTTTTTAATTAAAATAGTAATTCAACCCCACCATTGATGCACAGCAACACCCTGATCCCTGAGTGAACCATACAAAGCTAAACATTCCCAATATGCCCTCCTGTTTTTGTCACCACCTTTCTTTATCCCTTGATGCTTGCATTCCAAGAAAAGTTCATCCACCAACCTGATTGCTCTACTCCTCATCATTTCCTCCGCCACTTCCACTTCCGTTTTCATCACTACATAATCCTTCTCCTCCACGTTCTTCCCCACCCAATCCGACATGCTCACCCCCGGAACTTCCCCGCCACCACCCGACCCCGACGCCTCTGCCACTGCTTCAACCTGAAATTACATCAATCTTATAGTCCGAAACTGATAAACTATCAAAGGAACGAGCTGGCTGCACTGCTGGAAATTATGAAATTTCTGACCACCTAAAAGTGATCTTAAATCAAGTCGAAAGCCTTGTTCCGACCACTTTTGGCATCTGGAAAAACCTTTGTTGCTATTTCAGATCACCTTTTGCTTTCAACTTGATTTAAGATCACTTTCAGGTGGTCGGAGATTTCATAATTTCTAGTAGTGCTGGATTGACATCCCTATTCCCTACCTGGAATATCTCGAATTTGGAGTTTCCTAAAGGGTAGTTCTTTGTGAACCAAGCGGAGGCGGATGTGGAGGTGGAGGTGGAGGCGTCGTTGTTGTCACGCAGGGTGGCGTAGATGAACACTCGGCGGGGGTAGCTTTCCAGGGAGACGCCCATCAGGTCGGGGAGATACCGGGTTCTCTTGCTGTAGGAGGTGGATTTGCCGGAGGCGGCTCGGGGGGGTTCCAGGAGGACATCTTCAAGATTCTTGAGCGCCGCCACTCGGGCTTCTGATTCAATCCCCAGCAACCGCCGCCTATTCGGGGTGGAATTGGTGCCTGTTTTCTTCATGGTTACAATCATGGCGGACTCGAATTTCCTGAGGTACACAATCCTCGAGTTCCCAGGCTTCTGGAACCCCACGGCAGGGTTGTCAGTGAGCTGCACAACAACAAATCCACCTACCTTAACACCCCGGTTCACGAAATCCGAGGTTTCTGTCAAGCCATGGGCAAATGCGAAATCATATGTCTCCTCTGGGATCAACCTTTGGCGCTGGATGTCTGAAACAGAGACCAAATCCATGTTATAATCAGAAATTACTCGACAACCACAAATGCCTTCCTCGTTGCTGACAAAAAGGGCTCGATCGCCATGTCTGAGAAGCCCTTCATTAGCCAGATCATGAAACACTCCAGGCAATAGATCCACACTGATAGGATCAGAAATGTTCCTAGGTTCATGCAGATTAGGCCATGATTCTCCAGTCATTGTTCTAACCCAGGGAAAAGAGACAATAACCAATGCCAAAATCACAGCACCCAACAATTTCAGAATCCAAGAATTACACAATCTAATCACCAAGAAATGGGCATCTCCACCATCAATCTGCAGGATCTTCGTTTTATCCTGATGTTTTGGTTGAAAACCCAACAGAGGATCCATTCCTTTAAAACTCGAATCTCTGGGATTAAACAGGCTGAGAAGAAAGCAGGATCTTGAAATGAAAACTTTTTATATGAAATCGGAGGAAACAAAGGCTACAGATCTTTAGGGGACTCGAGAGAGAGAGAGTTGAAGAAGAAAGTAGGCAAATTTATTTATTATTTTAACTAAGAGCAAAATTGGGTTGAAGGATGCAAAAAATGGAAAGATTAGCGAGTGCAAAACCTGGCAGCAGTGTGATTACCGCCCTCAAATGCAACTCGATTATTTTGCAACCTTAACCAGAGTAACAACACTCCTCGCAATCTCTGCACCTCCATTTCCTAAATTTACACTCCACCTTCCTTTCTAAGGTTTCCAGATTGATGTTGGGTGATTCAACTCCATCAAAGAAGGAAGGAGGAGGCACAGCTATAGGAAGGGAGGGTTTTTTTTTTTTTTTTTTTTTTTTTTTTTATGGTTATATATTTGCGGGTGGGTGTCTCTACACTAATTTGTCTTTGTTCGTTCTTGAGGGAAAAAACAACATATAACAAAGAGATATGAGGTTGCAACGGGAGTGGTTGGCCAAGCACAAATCTCTCTACTTCAGATGGAAAACAATGGAGATGTCATTTTGAAAATTTACCAACAAGCACTTGTCGCAAATCTACTCTCCATAAGCTTGTCTGGAAAATATGCATCTGAGCAGGAAAAAAAAAAAAGAAAAGGAATTGTTTTATTATATGGTGAAGAAGCTAAAAGATCCACCAAGAAAAAGTAGTGCCACCACATTATGAAGCTTTATACATATTGATAAATCAGTAATAATTGGATCAACCCCACACCCCCCCCCCCCCCCCCCCTCTTCTCTCTTTTTCGGGGACATTTGATGGGAGATGAAATCAAACAATGTAAACAATAACACAAGAAATTCATACAGACAATTCAATTTATGCCTTCATGGCATCTTATAGCACAACTTATTTTGTTCAATTATCACTTTGGTAAGTTGCATTCTGCAAAATACAAACTATGAAACCAATAAAGTTTTTAACATATTAGATGAGACTGAAATGTTGTAACCATTGAAATTGTGGAACACAACCAGATAGGCTACAGTTCTAGTATAAGTCCATCCAAAACTGAAAGTGTCAGGGAATGGTCGAATGGGATTCAAAAGCGGTATATTTTGATGCAAACAAAACATTGAGTTGATACCATGTTTAGTTTTTCAATTCTTATAGCCATAGTAGAAAAAAGTGAGATCGTTTTTTCAGAATTCAAACCATCTAAATTGAAGAATTGGTCATCCTAGGCATTGCATATCACTCATTCAAAGCTATAAAGAAATTCATGAGTTTAAAACGTTGAAATTACATGAATAGTTACCTCCCGGCATTGCATAGAAATTTAGTGCTACCAAAACTACTCTGATCTCGTGATGTACTTATGCTCTAACTGGTTTCTGTAAGACAGCAGACAGGTACACCTCCGACTTTTCTGACCCATTGCTCTTCTCTCCCACAACCCATTTTAACTTCTTGTATCCAAATGCCTCGATCAACCGAGTTAAAGCCTTTTTCTTATCATCACTCTGACAATAAAAGTTATCCAACCAAAACAGCCCTCCGGACCTAAGAACCCGATCAATGTCAAACATCAAGAATTCCAGTTTCTCAGGGCGGCCACCAACATCCAGTCCATTTCCAACATGAACCAGATCAAACACATTGTCATAAAAGGGGAATCGATGATCCAAACTTATATAAAGCGGAAAAAGCCCTCTTGAAGCAATGAACTCATTGAAAGGTGCTTCAATATTCAAAGATGCAGTCACCACAGTTAAATTCCTCTCAGCCATTCTAGCAGCAAAAGTTCCAGAGCCACCACTAATATCAAACCCAATCCTGATTCCACCATTTCCCATTGAGAGCACATCATGAAGCAGAAAATCATTCTTCCCTCTAGCCTTAACATATTTCTGAGTCTCATACCCACTAACTATATCAAAGCAACCAGCACAATCTCTGTTCAATTTCTTAGCATTCAAACAAGCAAAGTTCTTGCAAGCAAGGCCACTCCAACTATAAATCTTTTCACTAGTGTTGCTCCAAAGAGAAATAGGAAAAGGTTGCAAACCCACCTTAGGTATAGTCTTGGAAAAGCACCTCCTCCTTGGCAAAGGCTCACAGCCCCTCAAAATCAGCTTCTGCCCAAGACTCCAATCATCCGGACAAGCCCCACTGACCTTATAGTTCATGAAGTGTGACAGCAAATCCACAGATTTTTCACAAGAATGGCCGACGGAAGCCACCATTTCAGTGATCCCAGTTCTTGAATCTTTGCCCAGAGGGAGGTGGTGGTGAAGCAGAAACGCCCTGAGCTCAGCAGCAACATTGGGTGTGGAAAGATCAATGCTTTCATACCCTAGGAGCTGTTTCTGCACCTGGGCAAGCTTCTTCTGAGAGGAATCGATCTCCCTGAGGATCAAGGAGACTTGGTCGGAGATGAGGGAGATGTTCTTGTGGGTCTGGTGAAGTAGGAGATGGGTTTGATGGGTGTTGGGGGCGTGTGTGAAAGCGTAAAAAGCAAAGAGATTTGTGGTGAGTACCGAGCAGATCATAAGAACATTTACCGCTGAGGAGCAAATGGAAGCCCTCTTCTTGAATCTTGCTGTGCCGTCTCCTATTTTGAGCGATACAGAGCCCATTTGTAACAGAGAACACAGTGAAATTTGCGAGCGAGAAGTGAGAAACAGCGGCGAGTTGATTGAAATCAAGTGAGAGAGTAAAATTGGAAATGTGATGATTGTGGGATCGGAACCAAATTAAAAGTAGTGTGCTTTTAGTATGCTGGCTGTCCTTCACCATGCATCCACAGATTCTTGTATACTCACATCACGACAGGTTACCACTTACCAGTCATTAAAATATTGAAAATATTATGTGTATTTTTATTTTTTATTATTAACTTTTATTTGGAATAAAAATCAAAATAGGTTACTTTTTTGAAGGTCAATCTTGCGATTGTATTAATGAATCAAAGTCGAAATAGCGTCAGGTGGGATAGCATCCCAGTACATAGCTTGATCCTGAGTAAATGCTAACGTAGCTAAAGTATGCGCATGTAAATTAACCTGCCTAGAGATGTAATCCAAAGTAATACGATTAAACAACGACATAAACGTTCTGCACTGGTCAACTGTGACCCCAACGTACGAATGGATCGGCGTGTGATGGTGCCTGATAATCGTAGCCAATTCCATGCAATCCGTGAGTAAACTTACTGATGTGCTGTCCCGTTTAAATAGGTTACTTAATTACACATAAAATTGTAATTGGATTATCTAATTTTAAAAAAATTGTAATCCAATTTAAAATGCAGTCAACGCGGGGTTTGGGATTTTTTTTTTTTTGTTTTTTAATTTAAAATCATTTTTAAAATATTTATAAATTTATTGTTAAAATTTAATAACTCTCACGTCAGCCGTCAAATATGTCACCTTTGATTTAATTGTATAATTTTGCATTATTTAGAGACTTAATTGTAGTTCTTTTTAAAGTTGAATGACTCAATTGTAATATAATGTGTAATTCAGTGGTTTATTTGACCTTTATTTCTTTTTATTTTATACACAAAATTTTGACGTAAACACTTGTATAATTGTATTAGGACTTCCATGGAAAAAATAGTTTATCAGTATCCATCACATAGAATAGTAAAACTTTTAAAATATAAGGAGTTAAAAAGTTGGCTTGTCAGAGGGTTGTTTTTTTTACGGAGTAGTATTTTTTAAAATTTTAAATAGAAATTTAAATTTGAAAAAAAAAATGTGTAATAATACGGAGTATTTTATTTTATTTTTGTCAGAGGGTTGTTTTTTCTCTATTTTGTTTTTAAGTGTCTTGTAAATAGTAAAACTTTTAAAATATAAGGAGTTAAAAAGTTGGCTTGTCAGAGGGTTGTTTTTTTTACGGAGTAGTATTTTTTAAAATTTTAAATAGAAATTTAAATTTGAAAAAAAAAATGTGTAATAATACGGAGTATTTTATTTTATTTTTGTCAGAGGGTTGTTTTTTCTCTATTTTGTTTTTAAGTGTCTTGTAAATATTGCATTAGACAATCTTTATTCTTACAATTCTCTGTGGATCATATTAATGCTATTTTCTTTTTACATTCTCATATTTTTCTCACTTGTATAATTCTTCCATTGCCTATGTTGATACCAATTACCAAGTTACTAAGTCATATATATATATATATATATATATATATATATATATATATATATATATATACACACACACACACACACACACACACACACACACACATATATATATATATATATATATATATATATATATATAAAAGTGAAATCCTCCTTCCCAAATTTCTCTCCCCCCCCAAAAAAAAAAATTATGGACATTTATATAACATCTTAATTTTCTACTTTAATTAATTAAAAAAATATAGAAATTATATATTATATATTATTCATTTCCGTCTATATACTCTATATAAAGTAAATTCTGTGTGAATATTATATATTAGCTTATTAGGTAACAATTAGGTAGTAAATTAAGTAAATATAAATCCAATCTATAATGAATAGCCAGTAATATCAATGTTATGAATTAATTAGGAATAAAATTAATTAGGAATATTAATATTAATATAATGACTTGATTAGGAATATCAATATAATGAATTGATTATGGCAATACCTTAAATAAATAAATACACTTTCCTTTTGAAAAATTTTACAAATTTATAATTCTCATATTTTTCACCTATAAATACAATGAGTTGATGACTAAAAAAATTATGAGTCTTCATTTTATCTTTGGTCCCTCTTTCCCATTGCAGATGACTCTCTCATCACTCATTTATCAATTTATTAATCATTGTGGTTCAATAGCCACTCAAACTAATATGCATATTTAAAAGCATTAAAGGTACACTTTCTCTTCTAGCTATTATTATCTCTATGAAAAAGTTATTATTTTTTCATTTACATTCTTTATTATGGATTTGTCCGGGTTGATGCAACTTCATACCAGTTGTAGTTGCTTCGACTAAGCCGATGCAAACAAGTTTATTTTTTTTAGAAAAGTATTTCTTTCGTATTATTTTTGTTTATAATTTATCTTCCGTAGTTTTTAATTATTGTTTTGTTTTTAAAATTTTGTATTATATGTATTTTTTTTTTTTGTATTTTTGCTTTGTTTAAAACATTAAGTTTGAAATATTGTTTATATATTTTATTTCCAGGCACGGTTTTTGTTATTTGTGCGATGCAATAGTTACAGAGTCAGTAGGGGATACCACCCGAGTTCCCTGTTTTTTGGTGACTTTGTAGTTAATAGGGAAGCGAAAGCTGCGGTCGAGAAGGCCAACGCAAAAAAAGCAGAAAAAAAGATTCAACTTTAAAACAAGTTATAGAGATAAAAAAAAAAAAAAATGTTGAAGGCAAGATTCAGAAGAATGTGGTGAAAAGCGGGTTCCTCTTCATTTGATTCTGAGAAAGAATTGAAGGTCAGTAGATAAAATATCCATGTATGTGCATGCTTGAAAGTACCATTTAGTATTTTTTTTTTTTTTTTTTTTTTTTTTGCTTTTATTGACCTAAACTTGATTTCCTGTAATTTAATTCTTATATAAAAAAAAAATGTTCTTATATTTTTTGTTTTTAGAGTATGGATTATTTGTTCGATTCAATTTTTTTAACATATATTGTGGGTTGTGTTTTAAGTATTGAGTATCTGATGGTGTTTTTTATTGTTCTCTTTGTGCTATGCAGGGAGGATTTTATTTTTTATTAATAGAATAGATTATCATATGATTAATATTACTAAAGTAAGAAATTTATATATGACAAATTATTGCATATAATTATGGTAACATTTATTTAAAATCTAATGAAAATTTCCCCCCAAAACTTAGGCCTTCATAGAACGGAAATATTTTAATAATAATATCTACAACATCAATTAAAAATGGAATGAAAATTATGTAAAAATATCACTACATCTAATTTCTAATTGACTCATTGACTGAAAAAGAAAAAATAATTGGCTGAAAATGAATATGATATTACTAATTGACCGAAAATATAAAAGGATTGACTACAAATAAAAAATGATTCATAATTGACTAAAGTGAAAAAAAATGGTCAGATCATTGCATTTTAATTAAAAATTGGACGGAAATATTTCAATAATAATATACATCATCAATAGTAAATGCATATTTTAAACAATAGTAAAGGTAAATTAAAAATGGAACAGAAATATTTCAATAATAATATTCTACATCATCAATTAAAAATAGAACGAAAATTAGGTAAAAATATCACTATATCTGATATTCTAATTGACTAATTGACAGAAAATAAAAAAAAATAAAAATAATTGGCTGAAAATGAATATGATATTACTAATTGACTGAAAATATAAAAGGATCACTAATTGACTAATATTCTACGATTATATATTTTCATCTGAGTCACCCATCCTAATGGACCGAAGATGTTAACTATAGACGAGGATTGACAAGATTGTGTTGCTACTACCAATGTCGTATACAATGAGGTTCAATAATGTGTAAATACAATCAATGATATTAGGTTTTTTTAAATGACAAAACTGCTATATATCTAGACAAAAAAAAAAAAAAAAAAAATCATACAAATGAATTAGGAAAGCAATTCATTCATATAACTGAGTTGCTAAAGAATGATCATGTTTGCCTAATTTATAAAAATACTAAACAATGATAAATAAAATCTTCAAAGTTACAGTACCGCAGCACCGCATGCGTAGATCTACACATCAGTTATTAATTTGAGCAATTATTTGCTCAAATTCAAGCAATGATAACATCAAAACATATAAACGATCCGAACCATATTTTCAATTGCACTATATAATATTTGATATTCTAATTTAAATAATTATATAGCAATCCAAATATTCTTAATATATTACAACAAATCCATTTTGTGCATCGCACGGGCGCAAATACTAGTTTATGTAACATCATTTTAAATTTGTAAAATAAAGAGAAAAAATTAAAGTGCGGGACTGCAGATCAATTTACCCATATTTCTCTCTTTCTTTTAGTATTTAATAATAATAATAATAATAATAATAATAATAATAATAATAATAATAAAAATGCAAGACTGTAATACCATATTATAGAATAGGGTAAATGGTATTTCTTATTTTAGTAGTGTAATTTATGAGCTCATCTTTGAACCTATTTCATTATGTGCATACCCCATCCAATCAAATTGAGAATGTAGTAACTACAGACTATTAGAGACAGTAATGTATTTTTACAAGAGAACGAAGGAAGCAAAAACCTTATTGAATTTTGCTCTCAAACTATCCCGAGAGGGAGAAATTCATGTTCTTTACAATTAAACAAAATAAATAAATTAATAAATAAATAAATAAGTAAAATTCTTTGTAAAGATTTATGTCAGTGGTTTTAAGCTTCTAGGGGAAACAAAGGTTGCGGATGAGTGAGTTCTAATGAGCCACTATACATTACTTTTATAAAAAAAAAATAGATAGATTCTCTATTTTGGCAATAGAAACCTATAAAATAAAATAGCAGCACTACCTTTGCTCCCAAGTCCCAACCAGCTGATCAGCTGCAGCAGGGCAAGGACACATTTGGAAAGCTAGCTAGCTTGTTTATCATCCATCCTTCTGGTGTTATTGTCCTCCAACAATCCATCAGATAATACATACATATATGTGCCTAATCCGTCAGATCATCTGGAGGCTGTCCTAGGGGAGACCTTATTTCGGCTTTTATCAGGGGCGCTGCTGCTGCTGCTGCTGCCACTGCTTTCTGATTTTTCTCGGTCCGGATTGTTTTGCCCATCTGAGGGTTTTGGTTTATCTGGAGGTTGCTGTGATTGCTCCTTCAAGAAGTTGAGCCGATTTGTTAGCTTTGTCAGTGCTGAAGAAGTAGTGGCCCCCTGACAATCAAACATGTAAACCGTTAACTTCACACAAGCTGAGAGCTTAAAGTGGTGAAACTAGCATTTTATTAACAAAAATACCTCAGTTTTTGAACCAGATTTCTTGGTGATAGTTGGAGGCCTATTAGCCAACAGAGATTCCACAGAGGCAGCAAATGATGCTGCGGGAGCGTTAAAATTTATCAGCGGTTTATTCACTGCCAGCTGAAAATCATTTTTCTTGTCCTTGTCACCCTCTGCTTTGTCCTTTCTGTAGCCAGATAACCAAATATAAGCAGATGAAAATAGAATGCCATTTCATCCATATTTCTTTCATTTTTTTAAAGACGGGATTTTCTATTTGGGACTTGGGAGGCAGGAAGGCTGAAGAGGGCCTTAACGAACAAGACAATAGAGTGGCAAAGCATGTAAAGCGTAATCAGATAGAGACTTGTCCCAAAGGAAATGAAGGGGAAAAAAAAAAAAAAAAAAAAACACTTACAGTTTTCCTTGATAATTTGGTTTTTGATGTGGAATGCCTGCCTCGGTATGATATTTCATATTTTGTTCCCGCTGTTTGTTGAGTTCCGCTTCAATATCAGAAGCCTTCTGTTTCAAATTCATAACATCTACCTCAATTTGAGCAATCTCCTCAAGCTTTGCTTTCACCTATTGCAACAAAGAAGATTATTATTACCAGCATAATAAGATATAATTGCCAGAGATGGAGTTAAACTCACAGTTCTGTTTATAGTGGAAGGGATGGACTGTGATCCTTGAGGATTGGTAAGTTGAGCTGCAAATATCATCCTCAACTCCTGTTCCTTCTCCAACAGTTCCTGAAGCCTAGCCACCTGTCCATGTAAAAAATTTAAAGATTTCAAATCTACTAGACAAGAAGGCAATCAAAACTTTGTGACAGTTTGATCAGGGTATCAGAATTACAAAAGGGAAGACAGCATCTAAAATCAGAAAAATGAATCCTAAAGCTAAATAGTCCGCATGTCTAGAACTTCTTACACAAAAATGAATGGGATATGGCACAATACAGATGTAAGTGGAAAGATAGATGATAAGATATTTGACCACATTGTGCAAACAGTAACTGTTGTTAGAGGCTTTCAAAAGGGACCCGACTGATACCAAAGAGATGTGCAAATCAAAGACAATGCTATTTTTTGTTCCCTCAAACAATTCCTGATTGAAGGTGCAATGTTAGTCAGGGAAATTCCTGCAGTCAAATATGCTTTAAGGTGTTTTAAAGCTAATGTACGTATTCATTTCATCATGGCATTGCACCAGTCTATAAAAATTAGTTGTAAGCATCAATATATATCACTTTAGCATGTCCAAGGGTTTACTGCAACCTCAAAGTGAGTTCTATTTTATATATGTATAGAAAAAAGTATTAACTAAAAAGGCACTCATCTAGAAACTAAAAAAGCAAGAGTACCAGATCAAGAACATACTTCCTTCTCAAGAGCAAAACGACGCTCATGCAAAGTAATCCTTCGTTTCTCCATACCTTCTTGTAGAACTTGATTCACCTTACCCTATCAAGACAAGATAAAAATTATGATAACAAAAATGAACAAGAAAAGAAACATATAATCAAGATAAAGAGTGTGGATACTCCATATGAAAAATGATTATGATACCTCCTCAGCGATTCTGTTTTGTAAGTCAGTTTTGGTGGCCTCAAGCCTCTCGAGGTCAGCACTAAGAAGAATGAAACAACAGGATACCAGAATAATTTGTCAAATATTTTGGTGCAGATGATACAAAAAGAAGTCAGTTTGCAGATTTTTAAAAAAAAAAAAAAAAAAGAGATATGATGCATGAAGAAGCACATCTCATTCTAAATATTGCATGCAATATCAAGATGGAATCGTAACACAATCTGAAATTTACCAAATCCTATTACCAATTTAACCTACAGTATGTTATCCTAGTAGGTAATCTAGTCCAAAAAGATCTAGGTGAAGACAAAAGTAATCAACACCAAATTTTTATAGATAGAGAAAAGGTTGTAAAGCAAATAACATTTGGTCTGCCCCAATGCAAAAGGCTCAGGTATCAAGCTGGGTAATCCCAAAATAATAAGAACAAGAGCTGTGAGCTGTAAATGAGTAAAGTAAAAAAAATGTTTTGCCTTATAATTTAACAGATTGCAAGGGAATCACTTACTCATCGTCATGGGCGATAGCAACAGCCTCCATGGATTTCTTCTTCTTGCCCTGTGTTCAAGAAACAAAAGAAAAGAACATGAGTAACAATTCTATTAAAAGCATTTCAAATGTAGAGACTTATCTAGAAAATAGTTTAACAATAAGGAAAAAAATTGATGACCCAAGTAAAATAGTAAATGAGAACTTGAAGTGACATAGAAATGAGAACAAGTCTGCATTGAAAAGGTATATGTTATCTAAAAGATACTGTAATACTAACAGGAACACGTCCCAAGAGGGCTTGTCGCTGAACAGCAGGCACTGTTGCATAATTTCTAGAATTTTGAGAAGGGGACATGTCAGAACTTTCAGCATTGGATTCAGTACTGCCTATCCTTCCCTTTGTTTCAAGAGCATTGCCTAATTCAGGTGACCTAGGACTGGAGACCTGCATCTTCAGTATAGCAGAATAAGTTTACTAGTTTTAGAGAGAGGGAGATGGCTGGGGGATGAATAAAAGGCTGTGGTTGAGATATAAAGGCTATGGTTGACATATAAAGGAAAATGGAATAAACAAAAGAAACTGAATATTGGACACTCAACAGAAAGCATTGGAAAAAGTTCAGCACAAGTCTTTGAAACATTTTAACTGTGAACAAACACTTCTACCAAAAATGAAATATTTATATGGTGGTAAAGGGCTTAAATTACTGCTATTCTTCAAGAGAGATACCAGGTTATACCATCCAGGATGACTTGGTGACTGCACACAACTCAACTCAATTAGGCCCTAATTCTAATTTAGTTGGTGCAGGAATTTCACTATTATTCAACTCTACTAAGTGCTAAATTCATTGCAAGCTCTTGATGTAGGAAATCTTTGTAATTACTTCAAGCCAAGAAAGTTTCAGAATACCTGCCTTACATGAAGCATATTGAAACCATCTTAATCTATTTTTGCTCGATTTGTTCTCGATAGGCACCACTCATGCCTTTCTTGAAATTAGTTAAGCTGTTATATTAGTTCATTTTTGAATGTTCTCAAATTTAGATTGTCGGATATTTTGCCATGCATGGCATCAGATCCATCTGAAGTATTAAAAAAAATAAAAACAAGTCCAAGCTACAGGACTCTCAAGCATAAAGATGCATACTGGGGTTTTGCAAAGATGGTAATGCAATGAGGGAACCAGAATATATAATCAGTGAAAGGGGTGTCATGGATGATTTCATATTCATCTATGTCTGGTAGATGCTGAGGGAAATTTCAACAAACCTTACTAGCACAGTCATTTCCAGTCTCACTGGTAGCGTTAGATGCATGCTCAGAATCTTCTATGATGTCTGCATCAGAGCCCTCATCAGCATCATCACCATCATCTTCATATTCTTCTTCTCCTTCTTCATCATAATCACTACCTTCATAACTTCCATCATCATCAGTAAGTTCTTCACTCCCGCTTCCGCTACCATCCGAGTCAGAGTAAAGTTCAGGTTGCACAGAGCCTTCCTGCTACCAGTTAAATTGGTTATTAACCAAGTATAAATTTAGGGGGGGTGGGAAAGAAAGATTACTAGGCACAAAAGAACAGAAGATGGAAATATTCTTTGTAACTGAAAAAAGAAGGCTGACCAGAATACATATCTTTTATTGTTTAGTAAAACAGTGATAAACTAAAGCAGCAAATGTTTCAAAAAAAAAAAAAAAAAAAAAAAAAAAAGAGAGAGCAGCAAACTACTTTTGGTGGGTTGACAAGAAGCCTGCTAGAACCAGTAAAACAAAGCCTGGATGGAATCATCCTTCCAATCTCAGGCATGCTCACAGTGCTGCTTGTTTCAAGGAACATGGGTTCCCCAAGCCACCTCAGTGGTGGGTGGGTCATTAGCAATGTTGTTCTCAAGAAAACTAAAATGTGTTTTTTGGTTCAAAATAGATAGTTCCAGGAAATAGCAATCCCATCTCCCCCATGGGAGAGGATAATAACAATTTTTTGGGAGTACACTAGGACAGAAGAAAACCCGACAAACCTGAATGAGTTAGACCAAAAAAACTATATGGATCAACTAGTAACACCTTAAACAAACAACCAGAGAAATCCTATTGCATTAACTCTTAATATATGAGAATGTAAAGAAGTTTATAAGAGAAACAGAACAATTTCATTTTTCGCTAGGAGTGTGAGTTTATTGTAAGGTCATAACCATTACTCATGAATTTGCAAGATGCATACTATCAGGGCTAATATACTCAGCCCAGCCCAGAATTGGCCATAATTTGGTCTGGGTCCAACAATCCTAGGGGGGCATCAGAAGGGTGCTCAGAGGCCCAGGTCACAGGGTCTAGATCCAGGGGCAAATACCCAGTATGACAAGAGGGATCAGATGCTGCTGAGATTTTGCTAGAGACATTGAAAGGTAGCAATGAATCAATTACAACATGGCAGTAGATGTGGAAGTGGGTTCTTGAGCATTGCTCTCAGGTCAACATAGGAGTTATTTAAAGGCCCTCACCTTATCTGTTTATCTTCACACAATCTCAGCCAGTTACTAGCATTCTAGCAAATGTGTAGTCACAGGCCTTAGTTGCTACAAAAGCTTTAACCCATCTATTGTTTTTCTTGCTATGATTGCAAGGAAACTTGCTGTTTATGTTGGGCTAGCTAAATTAAAACCGACACATACCAAATGAAATGATGTATGTGTCACACAAGCAAATTCATTTCTGCATGCATACCAAAGAAATTTTGGATGCCCTCCCAAAATGACTACAAATTTACTGATGATTTAAATCTCAACTTCTCAATTGATGTGTTAGTTAATAGCAATCACAAGATATAAAAATAACTAAAAAATAATCATACCCCAAAAATATTATCATACTCCTCTAGTAAAGTGATAACAATAGCTTGAGCATGATTTGCTGCAGCAGCTGCCTGCAGAAGTTGAGCAGAACCATCACCACCTAAATCAAAGGTATGTTCAAGTTCACACTCTCCAGATAATAGAGGGCGAAGTAGCAAAGGTGCCATGCAAGCAGCAACAGCTGAAGTGCTCATTCGGTTCTCATTCTTGTAAGCAACCACATGTCTCATCATTACAAGAATTCTGGTTCATAAAAGCAAAATGAATTCGTCAAAATTTACCTGAAGTTCTTCAGCATTTAAAAAACATATGCAGAATAATGAAATAAAAGTTACAAGGGTCTACATCCAACAAAATGTATCTAGTTATTCTAGCAAGAACATTATGCGCTTAGGGGAATTATAATAAATCAATTCAACATAGAACTAAGAAATTTTCCAAGAATGCACTTAATCATCAGCAGGCATGCATGTGCACACACATAAAGGGATTAAAATGAAATTAAGAAGCATAAAAAGGATTTTAAAAATGCAACTTCAAAGACAATCCTGACATCATACAACAAAAGTTAAACGAATCAAGAGTGTAGTTATTATTGACACCTCTGTAATAAGCGTCGATTGGGCTCAGGAAATGTTTCCAATATAGCTGAACGAATAGCATTGACTCTCATGCCACGGTCAATACCTAACAGTAAATATAAAACAATCCAGTAAATAAAAATTAACCAAAGCTCTAATAGAGTAGTTAGATGTGACAAACCCTTCAATTTTACCACTTTAGAGAACATGTATAACAACCACAAAACCTAATATATTCAAGATCTCCAGCCATTAGGTAGAGAAACTACCTATGATATCTCTGCCCAAAATGGTTGCCTTACATGGTTAACTAAACTTTACTCAACTTATTTACAATTTATTTTTTTGTAATATTTAATTTATTGAATAAAATTTATATATTTAGAAACTACATTTAAAATTATATTAAACACACAGAAGGCCGGTTTTGAAAATTATAAAGAACTATTAAAGAAAATAAGCGGAAAATTATAAAGAACTGCCAAAATAGAATTGCCAATTTGACTTCACCCTTCCTTTGAATTTCGTGATATTCCACCCATGTGGATGACAAGAATAAACTTATTTACTCCAAGAATTTCAATCTATGGCACTCTCCTAAGTCCTAAATCTTTGGTAAGAAGTGGTTTGCTTTCTTCCCTCAGTTAGTTCACTTTCTCCTGGTCCTGTGTCATGATTAATCTCTTCCTTCATGTGTGTATGTAAAAAGAAAGCAAAAGAAATAGCTTCACTTGATTCCTTCACTGGAGGACTCCCCTGGACAAATATCGTTAAATCCCCTTTTGAATGCACTAATTTGATGTTTACAAAGAAAATAGTGTGATTGAGTTTTGTTTAATTAAGCAAAAGAAATAGAAACTCTATGTGCTTGAGCCCAATTGTGTACAGCAAATCATGCTGTTCTATCAAGTCTTTTTTTATACCATTCACCATCACAAGGATCTCTATGCTCTTCTGTAAAAATTACGGACCAGGAATAGAAAATGTCCAAATGGAAAATTGTTGCAAGAAACTTACGGCATGCATCTAAAAGAGCGCTGCAGCAAGATGCAGGAACTGGAGAAGATGGTAGCTCCCGGAGTATATACTATAGAGCAATTCAGTGTATAAAACAACATAAGAAAAGTTTCTACAATTATTTAACATAACCATTGTTTATGCTTCTCATAAAAGGATATACCTTTATACAATCAGCTATAACATGTGCATCCTCATCTGCAGAAAACTCAACTTTCCCTGGAATAAAAGTTGAACAGTACCAAATAATTTAATTTCTACCTGGGCATTCATAATATCAAGTATATGTAGTGATATCTAGGCTTCAATTTTAGGACAGAGCTATTCGCTTATCAAGAAAAGCATAACATACTAAATAGGAACTGCAATCTCTCACTCTCTCTACCTCATGTCTGCAAATTTTAAATAAGTCCTCCCAACACATTAAAAATTATTTTAAGTTTAAACAAAATGGAGGGGAAAAAAAAAAGGAGGGGAGGGTTACTTTTTTTTTTTTTTTTTTTTTTTCATGCTGTGAACATGTATCTTGGAAAAGTCGGTCCTTAACAAATGGATCTTTGAAAGAAGTTTGTAGCCAATTGAAAGAGTCATTTCCAAGAATGATTCACTTGTTATGAGAGCTTCAGATGCTTTTTGAATGCAAAACATAGCACTTCCCTGCTAGTTCTCTACTAAAATATCTTTAATCCAGCTCATTTCTCAATTAAAGAAAAAACTCAAAGGGATCATCAAAAGCTAAGTGGAAAAGCAACAGACCCTGTTCATATTCTCGGATTCGACGCTCAACATCATCAACATAAGCAGCTTGTCTCAAGATGCCTTCAACTTTAAGCCCTGAAAAAAGGAATCCAATCAATCAGCACCTAACAATTGGCAAATATGTATTTCAATTGAAGGCTCAACCACTGTTTTCTACACAGAAAAGGGCTTATTAAGTGGTCAAATTTAATCATACATAAGCATAAAAATTTTATGACTAAAGCGTATGAGGAAGAAAAGGCAAGTTATGCTTGAACACTAATAATAAGTCGAAGAACTTGATGAATGAAAATTCTTTAAAATGATTTCCTTTGCAGGTTTCTCTTTTAAGAGAAATTAAGGTGAGTGCGTTGACTTTATGTGTGCTATGTAATTCTCTTTTTCAGTTTTGGTAAGCCAAGTAATGTATTAAATGCACTGGGAAAGTTCCAAAAATAATTGCAGAACCCATGCTGGACAAAAGGTCCTCAAAGAAATTAACCCAATAATATATTAAAGGAAAAATTTTAAAAAATGCTCCTCTATTATATGCCAATTATCAATGTCACCCATGAATTATGAGTAGTGTAAATGTTACCCCTCAATTATCAAAATGGTGCACATATAGCCCCTCCCGTAACGGACTTGTGGTTCCCCACAGTTGTCCATCGTTGGTACTTCGAATAGAGGGAGGGAAAAAACAACTAAATTACATATTTACTCCGACTTAAGAGTGTCGTACACTAACGAGGAACCACATGTTCGTTACGAGAGGGGCTATATGTGCACCGTTTTGATAATTGAGGGGCAACATTTACACCACTCATAATTCAGGAGTGACATTGATAATTGGCATATTATAGAGGGGCATTTTTTACAATTTTTCCTATATTAAATGCACTGGGAAAGTTCCAAAAATAATTGCAGCACCCATGCTGGACAAAAGGTCCTCAAGGAAATTAACCCAATAATATATGCATAGGGAGTACAAATTCTTTACCCCAAATATGAACAAATGTAAGAATGCATACTTTATTACCAAAACCATGTAGTACCTAATAATTCCTCAAAGCAACCTTTCTTTGTCAAATCAGGAATCATACTTTATTACCAAAACCATGTAGTACCTAATAATTCCTCAAAGCAACCTTTCTTTGTCAAATCAGGAATCAAGAATCAGGATGAGATCCAGATTTATGTCTCAGAATAATTTTATTTTTTAATTTTAAAACCTGCAGGTTCTAGAGGATGACAGAGGATTTGCATAAATGAGGCTAGATGGGAATTGCTTTGGGTACTATTTAGTATTTACTGTTACATTTTATGCATAACACATCTAATTTAATCATTTTTAATCCAAGAATCCTTTTGGTAATACTCTAACTTGATTAAAAATAGAAGTTCATTTAAGCACATGGCCAGCAGCAACAGTTATATGCTAGTACCAGTACAAAGGAAACCCAAACCCTACTTAGAAACTACAGCAAGTTCAGGTCTCTTCAAAAAAAGAGAGTACATAAGTACATATTTAGCAAATTCAAGACATCAAAGTGGTAGGAAACTTTACCGTTCTCTTCTAGAAACTTAAGGGCTTTCTCCAAAAAAGATGGAGTTCCATCTACTTCTTCCAAAGCAAGTAAAACTGGTTGACCAATGACCAAGGATTTCATGGGTGGCCTGTCCTTAGCTACAGAACGAAAATGAATGCAGTTTGAAGTTAGCTCCAAGAGAAAGATACTTAAATACTGAAGCAAATGCATTTTTGGTCAAATAAAATTTTGAATTTTCAGATGAGAGGAATCTTGTACAATTAAGTCTAGGAAATAACTCTGCTGACTTATCATAGCTAGTTTAATACCAAATATGTATCTCAATTCAGTCAAAGGGAATCTCCCCTCTTTGGAGAAATATATAGTAGTCAAGCAGTGATCATAACTCAAAAAGATGCCATTTTCTAGTAAAGCTCCCCTGATGAATTTCTATTTGCTGAAACGGCATCAGGTTGTAGAAAACCAAATGTAGCCAACTGTTACCAGAAGTTCTCCAGTTATCATTTTACATAATGAATCTAACAATTTCTAAAGAAAATAATGCATAAACTTCTACAAAAAATACTTTGTACTTGCTAAATTGGAAGCCTATGGTTTTTTTTAATGAGAAAAAAAAATAAAAATAGTATTCTAGCATATGAATTTGAACCCACTGCAGACACAACCTCATGCATGTCAGTACATGGGCTTCACAATATGCCATGCAAATTAAATCAGAAAGCTGAAAAGACAGTGTATTTTGCTCACATCAGAGACTTTCAGACTGACAAAGCAAGCCTTTCTCTTTTACTTTTTTATTTCATTTTCTGTACTACAACAATTCAAAAGTTCATGGAGCTAATATTAACAGAAACTTATTATATCAAACAGCTCATTTGACCCATAGCAATATTAGTAAAACACTTACATTGTTCTGAAGAAGCATCAACCCCATTTGCCTGATCATTCCTGAAAACTCCATTTTGTCCCACCATGAGAGCAGCACTTGGTGCATTTACCAAGGCTTCTTCCAGTGCAGTCTTCCACTCAAGCAAATCTTCTAATGTTTCAGCCTAAAATATCAGGAGTGCTCAACACAACATAACAACTAAAGAGAGCATATTATACACAAGCAGATGACTGCAGACGACACAAGTAGAGGATGAAAGTTTAAATTGAAAGTCAAAGTCCAGATATTCAAATATATCATATCCCCCTAGTTCCTACCAGAATATCAAAATCAGAAGAGAAGTAAGAAAATAATAGTTAAGCAGAAACAAAGATATGAAAAGATACAAGATAAATAAAAAGGAAAAAAAAAACATTTGAAAAGAAAAGGAAAATCTAGACAAAAGGCATCAAAAAGACCAAACACCTTAAGTGTGAAAGTTCGCCCATCACGACCATCAGGAAAAAGCATAGTCAGGAGCTTCTTATCTTCTTTGACAACCACACTGTAAATTCATTGACAAGTGATTAAACACTTGCACAATAAAGGGTACAGACTTCTAGGAAATACATTTGATTTACAACAAAAGAAAGAAGCTATTAAACTTTGTGAAGCATAATGATAAAGACAAGCCAACCTGCCTGAACTGTTGAGATCAATACCCCCAAGTGTTAAATTTGCTTCACCTCCTTTTTGAGGAGCAGCAGTCTAAAATATCCAACCAATAGGATTAAAACAGAAATCTAGTGAGACACATGCATACACACACACATATTCTCATAAACTAGCATGAGATTTTCTGTTAACATGAAGAATAAAAGGCATAGTGCATTAATTCCATAAAGG
Organism: Ipomoea nil; assembly: GCF_001879475.1. Taxonomy (NCBI): domain Eukaryota; kingdom Viridiplantae; phylum Streptophyta; class Magnoliopsida; order Solanales; family Convolvulaceae; genus Ipomoea; species Ipomoea nil. Next base: position 3,106,567 of record NW_017619749.1, read on the forward strand.
CATAAGTAATGAAGAAGACAACAACACTGATTCGGTAAAAGTTAAATCAACCTGCCTGAAGCAGAAGTTGAGACTTGAATTAGGACAATGATAATTAATTCAAATTTAAAATAATACTAATAATGAATGTGCAACTTAAGTACCAAAAAGCCATCTACCTTCCACAAAATCCTACAATAATATCCTAACCATCAGCGAGTGAAACTAAACCATTGTCCCCCACACCAAGTGCAAAGAACCCAAAACATGTTTCAAGTTAATAGTTCAGGTAATTTAGTAAAGGAAGAACAATATCTATATGGATGTTGCATGTCAACTGGAGCAGCATTTGTACATTATACTAAATCAGTCATAAAATGATATTGGTCTGAGAGCAATAATACCAACTAAGTCTTAATATAAAACTGTGGAATAAGAAAGAGAGACATACAGGATCACTTCTAAAGAAGACCAATGAGGTACGTGTTAAAACGAACCACCTTTTCTTCCATGAAGTCCATCCAATACCTACATGCAAAATTAATTAGGAAATTCAAGGAACATGCTATTGGCTACCAAATTTCAGGTGTTGCATTTTCCATTCTGTTATGTACTGAATTTCTATTTGGACATTACTCTTATTTAATTATAAAACAAATATTTTGCGACAAGGAGTGTTGTGTACAATGTATAATGCAGGAAACAGGGATTATACTAAATATGATTTTTGCTAAATAAGATGACTATGATGTGCCAAATGATCTATAAATGCAAATGATGAAATGTAAGAGAATGGATAATGCTACCAAAGCAATTAGGTTGTTCAAAACTACCCAAGAAATATAATTATATATTAAAAGAGACCAAATTGAGGCAAATACTACCTAGATTACTCATTGACCACTAACAAACTTGAGACACTATTACACTCTTACTAGGAACTCAAGATTAAATCTTATTATGGAGTATAGGAAGGAATCTTGTTAAATGTTTTACCAGTGAAGTTCACAGTTCACAAAGAACATATGCAATGCAATAGTTTAGAAACAAGTATAGGTAAAAAGGAAAATATGCCTCAATCAATTAACTAACTCATAAGTAGTGACAGAAATTCAATAAACATCATGTAAATGTAGAATAACACTAAAAAAGATCCTTTATATCCTAAGTACAATAAGATTTCTAACCAAAGCAAAAGAAGAGGATAGGCAAACCTTTAGACGATATAAACAGGGGGCCGGTTTTGTAAACCTGCAAAAAAAAACATAAAATTGGATTGGACCTTTGAAATGAAAAAAAAAAAAAAAAAAAAAAAAAAAAAAAAAAAAAACACACACACACCAACTCTATAATCTATATATAGCATTGCAAGTATAATGTAAAACGTATATTCCTGTAAAAACAGAAAAGCATTTGCGGATAAATTTAAAAATTTTAAAAATAAAATAAAAGACAGTTTCGCAGATCATGATTACCTTATTGCCAGCGCGATTCGGGTCTTGATCATTGGAGCTAACAGGCGGCAAATTACCGCCTTCCCCCTGCAACCCAAAATGATAACAGAAAAAGGAAAATTTTCAAAAATTCAATATAATAATAATGACACTGGATTCAAAAGCCAAAACATTTCAAAAACACACATAAAACGGAGAGGCATAAATCATACCTGAGGAACATCACCGTTGCGGTTGGTCATGTTGCGATTCTGAATAACGTCATCCACAATCTCAATCAGGAAGGATTATCCTACATTTTCAAATGATCAGATTCAATTATTCTAAAGCCTCGTCATCCGCATAACGAATCGGAGCTCCTCTTCGATTCAAATCCCAAAAAAAAAAAAAAAAAGGCGGATCAGAAAGTAATACAAACCATCCGTATATAGTTATCCAAAAAGGGAAAGCAATGATGAAGAGGACGTTTTTTTCCTATGGCGAATTGAATTTTTATTCTTTAAAAACAAAACAAAGAATGGATTGTTTTTACATTTTCATTTCTGAGAGTAGCGACGGCCCTCGTGGAGGACTCTGGCTAACGGAAACCCGAAGGTCAAGCAAAGAACGCATGGGCATTGAGCCTGGAGAGATAGAGAGAGAGGAGAGAGAGAGCTCTGGTTTTTTATCTTTCTATTTAGGCCTCTGCCTATTCGCAGCCATTGATTTCCTTACACGTGGGCCGTACATCTCTCCCTCCCAATTGTCCAACTTATATTTTGGAGGGAAATTTTATTCACTATTAAAGGTCTTAAAGCTTCTGTTTTGTTTTTCGTCGACTCTTAATATATTGTTTTTATATTTTCCGTATAGAGATTTAGACATAACTTTTTACATTTTTATCAGATTTCATAACTTTTTTTATTTAAAAATAAATAAAATATTTATCATGTTGTCACGTACTTTTCTATACTTTTACCATTCAATTCCAAATGTAACAATAATTGCATGTTTGTGATGTGACAATTACACGTTAACAATCATTCTGTTTATAAGTAACAATTCTAAACGCAAGTAAAATTGATTGTCCACTAACTAATGACAAAACCAAATACTTCATATTTCCCATAAATTAAAGTTATTAAATTTTTATTATAAAAAATTTATGTTGATTGAATTAAATTTTGATCTTATTCTCGTATAGTAATTTAGGGTTATACATTTTTAATTTAATTATATTATATTCATGATTTCAATTTGATTTTATTTTTGAAATCACGAAGGTAATGCAATCAAATTAAATGAATAAGATTGAATGTAAAATCTTAACCATTATTAAAAATTAAAATTGAAGACAAAGGGTGACAAGTAGAACATAATTACATATTAGAAGGTCACTAGTTCGATTCTTGTCATCCTTTCGGTTGTCACACAGAAGTTTCTCAATGCGATTTACCTCTCATGTGTGGTTTGTGAGCTATTACACAGAATAGAGATTCATCCAATTCACACTTTTAAGTAGTGGCTACGAGTTTCTTGTCACCCAAATAAATAAATAATGAGGCAAACAAGTTTTACACACAAAGGGCATTTCAATTGAAGGCATCACATATTTACAGGACTAATTGACAGGAGACATTGATCAAATTTGCACGAAAGAATGGTACTTATGTTACAGATAGTAGATGAACGTTTAAGGCTACTACGGCAGTCTGACCACTACATCATTCTGAGAATCAAACTTCTTCCACCTATTTACATGTGCTGCTCAGAACAGCTTTGATATAACGTGGCAGGATGTCCAGAAGGCTGCCGAGGCAGCTCTAAGAATGGCCGGGTTTTGGTATATCCTGGTCAAGCCATATCCACAACAACATTACATCAGTCAAAGAGCTTCATTAGTTGAGATGTAGAAATATCCCTCAATTCAATAAAATAAATTTAAATAATAGAGCGGTTCAACACGAGAACATAATTCGTTATCAAAGATCAACAATGACTTTAACACGTGCATATCCTCTATGCTATTTAGGATAGTTACAGAATTTTGGGACTTGTAGACTCATAGCACAGCTATGCTCACGAAAATGTCCTCCCAATGTTCCTAGATCATAGTTGCAATCAATTGTTGAAATTGTCTCTAAATCACTAAGGTAGGTGTATAGCAAACATGCCGGGAGTAAAGTCCTACTCAGGCCAGGTAAACAAGTTTAACCAATAATTTTCCACATTCTATTCGATTCACATTGGCAGAACTTTCTCAGTTCAAATGCTAGTGTGTAAGCATCAAATCACAGAGCATGATGGAACTCTACAAGTGACAAGTATGAGCCAAAAACAAAGATTTTACCCCCTCAGGACACGAGAAAGAAGAAATAGATACCAGGGAATACATTAAATTTGCTTACCCAACTGCTGTTGCCCCCCAAGATGCTACATTATAAATTATTTTGCTTCCATCCCATGCCTTCCGAAGCTTTCCTTTCTTCTTTTTTACAGAGAATGTCTTGCTGAGGGCTGTAAGAAAATTCAGCCTTGAGATTTCTGCTCCCCATCTCATGTACACCATAAATTTATTTGTACAACTATTCTCCAGAAAAAATTAAGAAAGGAAACAGTAAAAACTAACCATCCTGCAATTGGTTTGGTGTCAGATCCTGCAAAAAGTAAGGTACATAACTGAGACTAACTGACCAGAGAGACATATCCAAAAAGACTACTGACAGTATTTTCTTTGCTAGTATAAGCAAGAAATTCTCTATTATGCTCTATGGACACAAGTGCATAAGGCTCCAAGGAAAGAAGATGTATGCAACCTCACCTTTGTTCATGACTTGTCAATTAAATTAATTTTTTTCTTCAGCAATAAAAAGAAGGCACTGCCTACCTTAGTCTGTTTAAGAGACAACAGATATGCAGCCATGAAACATGCTATACCATCCACTATGTCTTCTTGCCGAACTAAAACATAATCGTCATTGTCCAATTCAGGATCTCCACTTTCCCACAGATCACTGTCATTGACCATGTCCCATGAACTGCATTCTTCTATATTATGCAAGAATTTAATAAGCTATACATTTGGTTGACAGCAAGAATATTTTGCCCCCAGACTATTGACAGAGATTTACACATTAACAGCACAAGTTGCAAAAAAAAAGTTTTTCCCTTGACACCCCCCAAAAATCAATGTATAAAATAAAAAAAAATTGGAGTAATTCTAAAGACGATGGGAGAAAGTTCTCCTACTGACTAGTCTTTGTGAGCATACCAGCAATGCTTTGTGGAACTGATGCTTGGGCATTTTCTAGCTTTTGAAGGAAATCTGGGCTATCAACTCTAGATTTCAAGAGATCACATAACTGTTCAAAATAAATAACAGAACTCATCAAAAAAGAAGCAAGATAATTCTTAAGAATACCAAAAAACAAAAATGATTTCTCATCTGAAGACATTTTCATACAGAAACCAATTAAGCAAGCTAAATTGCACAAGTAGATACAGTTGCAGAATGTGAAGGAGACTTTTTCTACATAAATCAGTATATCAAAAGTGTAAATTAAAAACTGTGATAGGCAAACAAGAAGTCAAAAGGCTTTATAGCAATTGGCAATTGCTGTATAATACAAGACCTTAGGATAGATGTACTATGCAACTGAAAAGGCCATGTTAATGCATTAATACAAGTATGATAAAACTATGAGGTTAATCGAGATAGGGCCATCAAAAGAGCATAAGAAATTCTCTGATGCAAGTATAACTTGTTTTCTTTCTGAATGTATCAACTGAAAAGTCTAAGTGCATGATCCAAGTGCCAATCTAGGACTATTATAACCCTAAGAAAAACCCAGCATGAACCTCAAGTTCATCACTAACTAAAAAAAAAAAAAAAAAAAAAAAAAAAAAACTGCAGTTCATCAAGTTCCCAGCTAACCAAGCACCTCAAGTTCCCAAAAAAAATGAATCAGAAAACCTAAAATCCAAAAACAAAAAAACAATAAAATCTATCACCTCCTCCGTCTCAGCATCAGGAGACGGCGTGGATGAGGTCTCATCGTTCTCCTCCACAACATCTCTCCCAGCATCTCCAACATCGTCGTCGTCTTCCTCAGTACCCCCTACAGAATTAATGAGCTCAAGAGCTCTCTGGCACTGCTGGAGCACCGTCTCCAAGGTCTGTCGCTTCACCCGAAGACGATCCGTCCCCGAATTGGCTCTCACAACCCGGATCGTCTTCTCATCCGCACCGACACCCGTCCCCTCCATGCCCAAGCAATCCACAACTACCTAATCACCTATGCACGCGACGAGGACGGGACAAACAAGCGGCGAATGGTTTAAAGTCAACTAGACCTCTGTGCTTCTTATACGATTGGTGAATTGGAATACCCCATGGCTAGGGTTCGGAGGTTGGAACTTAAGCTCTCAGACCGGGTCGGATCCAAAATCAAGAGGAGGAATGTCAATTTGGGGTTAGGGGAAAAATACAATTTGGTATTGGTGGTGGCGTAAGCCGCCTGCGTTGTTGGGTTTCCGTTTGGGCATATTATGGAATCTGGAGGACAACAATAAGGGGGCGTTTGGTTCAGGTTATATAACATAACCAAGGGAATGTGACATTCCAAAGTTCACATTCCGGTGTTTGGTTCATATTATCTTAAGGAATCTAACATTCCCAAGGAATGTCACATTCCCTCCACATAGGATTTTGAAGGGAATGTGATTCCCTTCAAAATCTTAGGTAATGTAAGATAACCTTGGTTATGTTAGTTTTTTATTATTATTATTATTATTATTATTATTATTATTATTATTATATATATATATAATTATTTTTGTAATTATATATATATATATATATATATATATATATATATATATTTTATTTTTATTATGTTATGTTAGCATATAAAATAATTTTGTTTTTCAAGTTCAAGATTTTAGTTAATATTTTAAAATCATGTAATTATATATGATACCGTTATCTTATTTATTTATTTTAATTTTTAAATTTATTAAAATATATGAAAATATGTTAAGGATATTATAGTGTGTATAAAAGATAACCTAAACCAAACATGATTATATTACATACCTCAATTTTAACCAAACACAGGAATCTAACATTCCCAGTAATCTAACATTCCCAACAATCTAACATTCCCTAAGGTAATCTGACATTCCGTGAACCAAACGACCCCTAATAGATTTCGCGTGGGGCCAAAGGTCAAGTTCTCCCAGATTAATTAGTAAACTTGTTTTTCTTCTCGTCTTCTTTTTTTTTTTTTTTTTTTTTCTTTTGCTTTTTCTTTTCCTTTTTTTTGCAATTTACACTTTTTTTTTATCACTTTCATACAATTTGTAATTTTTCTATAGGTGTAAACCAATCGAATCGAGTCAAATATCTCAGTATTCGATTCGAATTCGACTATATATTCAAATATTCGTATTCGTATTCGTTTAATATTCGAATCTAAAATTTGATTCGTATTCGATTCGATCAGTTTATTCGAATATATTCGATTCGACTCAAATATTCGAATTCGAAATGCCTAATTTAATTTTTTACAAAATTTACTAATAAATTAAGATAAAATGTAATAAAAATTTATATTTAAATAACATAAAATATTCGAATACTATTCGAATCGAATACACTCTAATTCGTATTTGTATTCGAAAAATATTCGAATCAAAAAACGTATTCGAATTCGAAATATTTGAATTCGAATCACGAATCGAATTTTTTTTATTTAATTTTTTTACACCCCTATTTTTCTATCATCTACCATATTTTATATAATTAGTTTGTAATAATATATACTCATTTACAAATAATCAAATAATATAAAACACCTTCAAACATATCATTAAATACAAACTTTAATCAAAAAAAAGTTTAAACACCATTATTTCTTTCAATTAATCTTGTATAAGACAAAATTTTGTGTTTTTCTTTTGGTAAGATCACATGTTTCATTAATCGACATACATTAGGGTGTGATTTCCTCAACAGCATACATTAAAGTTTGTATTAATAAGGTAAAATTAATAAGGTAAATAGGCCATTTTCTTTAGAAATCGAACATGAAATCTTATTGCAAAATACATGAAAATATGAATGCAAAATGCATAATAGCTTTATAAGAATGTAGTCAGCATACAACATTAGGTTTCCTCAATCAGCATGCAGAAGTGCTTCTATAACAAAAACTAGCAATTTATGTATGGAAGCTAAGGTCCTGATCAAAAAATTCAACCCCCACCCCAAAGTATTATGGGGAAAGAGAAATAGTTTTCCTATCATTTTGTAAGATATGTACACAAAAAATGGCATTTTAGTAATAGTAGTTTGGGCCCTTGTTAGCAGATCCATCTCTACAAAGCATTGATCTCACTTCAAGAATGGACCTTGGAGGCTCCAGGTCCTTTTCTTGAAGTGAATGTCCTAAATGCTGCTGCATCTGTGAGGCAAATGTATCATCCAGAATCTGCAAGAACCAAAGGCCAAAAATATCACAATGAGAATACAATAGGGATTTGCTAGTTGATTGTAGTTTCTTTTTTTTTTTTCTCTTCTTTTTTTAGTGACGAGGAAAACCTGCAGCCACTATCCTAGCCGGCAAAAGAACACCACAAGGGAGTAAACCAGCCTAGGTTATCAATAGGAGACTGGCTCAAACCAAGAAGGTCATTAACAATAAGCCGCTCTCGCTGAGAGTCGAACTTGTAAGTTGGGGTTGACCCCAATTGACTGTAGTTTCTTTTTTTTGAGTGGCGAGGAAAACCCGCAACCACTATCCTAGCCCGCAAAAGAACACCACAAGTGGTAAACCAGCCTAGGTTGTCCATAGGAGACTGGCTCAAACCAAGAAGGTCAATAACAACAAGCCGCTCTCGCTGAGAGTCGAACTTGTTGGTTGGGGTTGGGGTTGACCCCAATTGATTGTAGTTTCAACACATAAGGAAATGGATGTATGACTCTATGAGAGATTGATTGGCCACTCACAGAGACAGCAATGCGCGAGTTCTTATACCAAGCTCGATTCTCTTTCCTGCTCTCCAGGAAACTGAGAACATCCTGCAGAGATGTATAAACAAGAACTAAGTTGCAAGTTTTGGTGAACATGTGCACGATTATCAATAGTAATAAAGGCAGATGAGTTTACCTGTCCCATCTTATCCCAATAGCCGCGGCAAAGTGCTACAAAGACAGTAGGACCTAAGATGGTATACAGATGATTTATCGTACTTGTTAACTGGTCCTTCAATGGCTGCATCTTGCTTCTCACATCTGATTCCGTCAAGGCATCCTTAGTATCACACAATATCTTCTTTAGCCTCGTGCTTCCCTGTGCCTTCATCTAAATCAGAGAAAGGCAAGAAATGAACAAATGGTCTTCATAGAAGAAGGTTTCAATATGATTTGTAAATACTACTTACATTTTCTGCAAGCTTGTCAACGACCGCTTGTAAATAATTTTTGAACTTGGACCTAAGCATAACAGTCACCTCGCTGAGACGTTCTCCCGGGGCAGTGTTTCCCCCCTCAGGAATATACGACCCCCAAGACTTAAATTGCTGCTCTATTTTTGGGCGCAGTATGTCAAGCATGCGCTTCATGGAATTCAAAAGTATGCCAAGCTGGAAATGAAAGAAAGATGATTTTATATATATATATTTTTTTAAAAATATGCGTTTTGAACAAAATTGAAGAAGTGCTTACATCATCTGGCACTACATAATGGCATACTGATCTTTTGGCAAGTCTTTGGACATATTTATTGAGTCCAAACTTCTTAGGTCCCAAATTCTCCTTCAGTGGCGACAAGACATCTGCATACTGCTTCTCTAGAGCCTCCAAAATTGCCTTCTCGATATCAGCAACAGCCTATTTAATTAAAAGAAAAGGAGAATATACAAGTCAAGATGCAGTGATGAATAATGACAAAACTTATACACAGACTGTATTAAAGATATAGTGCAGTAGAAATAGCTTAAGAAGAACGAGGTCTCCGTCAAGACATACACTCTCCAAGAAAGATGAGTACTCAGGCCAGCGTGAAATGATGACCTCATAATCGTTTAGAGTATCTTTCAGTCTATCATACATTTCATCAATAAACGGGGTTGTTGAGTGCTGCGTGCGAACTCCTGACCACTTCACCTGCAATACATGTTGCTTGTTAAGAGTCCCACATTTAAAAGATAAGAAAGAATATATATGGGTTTATAAGGCTATGGGTTAGACTAGTTAATTGATTGGATTCAATCTTGTGAAGTTTTAGTTCCTTATCTCCAAGTGCTTGTTTGGGGCAATTTATTTTGGAGCTTAATACTCCAAAAAAAGCATAAGCTAGGCCAAACACTAAAAAGAGAAAAAAGGCTAAGAGGCAAAGGTCCCTTCTTTAAAAAGATCCAAAAGTTGATGCTTTTTGAAAAGCCTCTTTTTTCATAAAGCTCAAGCTAGGCCAAACAAGCACTTCGTCAAAATAAGTTCTAAAGCCTCATTGCAAAATGTCACAAACATAAAGTATCAGCAAGATAGTGTTGAATATAATACCTTGTCTAGCTTGCATGATTCAAGCAAAGCAAGTCGTCTATCCTGAATCCAGAGCATAATATACAAATGGAACAATTCCTTTGCATCAACACCTCCTTTGACTGGCCTGGAAGAATTATTTACTAAGTCAGTATAAATTAAAGCGGGTAAACTAATTGCGAGAAGTGCATTCATGAGGGGGAAAGAAAATACTTTATATTCCAGTTGGCAAGGTCCCTCTGAAAATCCGATGTTGCAATCACAAGTGCGGTTACATGAGGTGATGGGCCTGTTGGAGGGCATGCAATGAGGAATGCACGCAACCTACTACAAAGTTCGGCACTATATATAGCAGAAGACAGGTTTGGAAGATCTATAAAACTGCAAAATTCAAGAATGAAGCCAAAAGCTCGTGAGTTGCATTATCTATGAGTGAAAAACGGCATATTCACAAAATAAGGTATACCTGGGAAGTATATTTTGATTGTGGATCTCTATATCTGTAAAAATTTCATTTCTAATGTTGGTACACAGGGATTTCATTCTCTGATAAGCTGTAGAAACAGTCACTGCGTCCATCAAAGTTGCTTCATTATTACCACTAACATATTCATCAGTATCAGTTAAATGCCTTCTCGATCTTTTCTTGGCAGCTGCCTGCATGTGTGTGCAAAAATTTCTTGTCAATAAACATTGAAAATAATAAGCAAATATCTAGACTCTATATCACAACAATGCACCCCTTTCGAACCTGGAAGTGGCTATAAAGCTTATTTTGGACCTCTGGAGATAAAATATCATGAAGAAGTGAATATAGCTTAACAGCAGGCTCCAACGCAGGTGGTGCCACCCCTGTAGCAGGTCTGAAAATGTCCATTAACCCTGACGGTGCCAACTCATCCAACAATTTGTAGTTTTCAAAAACTAATGCAAATATCTGTTCTAACTGATCCTCGATTTCTCCCAAGATGCGATTCTGGAATACCAAAAGAATGTTATTTATTGATAATAACAGTATTCACCAGGATAAACACCTATTTATTGATTTGAAGCCTTACCTCTTGATGGCTTAGAGTGCTCCTGGAATTGCCTTTCATCATTACTGGCAACAACAGTTCATACACCAGCGTTAGACAATCGGCTGTCGGGGTTGCTACATCCATAACATATGAGAGGTACCTGTGATGACACAGCAGTTCCTCTAGCTTAGCAACTACGGAGTATAATATAAAATTGGTAGGTATGGGAAGCAGATAACTTGCTCAACTAGCATCTTAAAGAGCCTTATTGCATGTATCTTTTACCTTAGCCTGGTATATGTATCAGAAACCCCATAATATGAAGCAAATTCAGAGAGCAACCACTTCCACGGGCCATGCAGTAATAATTTTCTTTGTTGGAAATGCTGAATCTTCATGGCAACTTCTAACACTAAGTCATATGCCACAGTTTCTGCAACTGAGCCACACTGGAACAAGAACAAAGATGTGTCAAAACTCGCAATAAGAAATTAGCGTATTGATCTTTTTAGTATTACATCTTGAGGGGGAGGAAAAATTAAACCATGAGATGAAATGGATATCCCTTCAGGAATGTATCACCATTTCAAGAAAAGGAATAATAATAATAATAATAATAGAGACTCAAACATTTCAGCAGATCTGTCATTATAGATTTGCTTTTACATTCAATGCATCATATTTTATTGTGGTTCTTTTTTCTTCTCTACATTCCACATAGAACTTATCTTGAGCAAGGAACATTCACCTTGAGATTGCTATTTTCATCCATAATTGTTGAGTAGTTTATAAACAATTGCACTTTTCCAACTAGCTCGTGTTCTGGCTCATGGTATAGGGACCACCACCGTAGTTTCTCACCCTGCAATCATTATCCAGTGTGAGTATCAAGAATTATCAGTTTCCAAAAAGAAAATCCAATCTCCATAGAAGGAAAAAAAAAAATAAGAATAATAAATACCGGTTCCTCAGCAATTGTAGCCACTTGAGCAAGGACACGACCATAATGTTGGCCTTTGGAATCATAAACTTCAACAATTAGATCATCTGCTAGGCTATCTGGAAAGCTGTTCAGTAGATTAAAGCAGGTTCAAATTAAAAGAGGACATGATTCATCAAACAAAACAAAAAAGACATCAAGGTTCGCAAGATAGCATACAATATGTGGGTTTCACTAGATCCAGGCTGCATTCTAACTGCATCCTCTTCTCTGGAACTTTTTAGTCGCAGTAAGCAAGAGTATGACTCTGATCAAATGAAAAGTTACTTGAATAAGATTCCTTTTAGCATAGAGCAGTGGTATATCTTCAGGAGATAACCCAATTGGTACACCTTTTAATTAATTCATAAAAAATATATGGCTATAGTTAATAAATCACATCAGAAGAGGCTTGACATGTAAATATTGTACCAAAAAACAATACATCTGTAAATTGCTATGTAAGATTATTAAAAAGTTTACATACCTTGCACAGAATCATAAGATGATGGACTGCTGCGCAGAGATGTGACTCCTATTTTCAGGAGCCCAGAAACTTGTTTTATGTATTGAGTACTTGCTTGCATGTATGCCAAGCTTTGGCGTGAAAAAGAACCATTTCTAGGAGCTTGAGGAGCAAACCGGACCTTGCAAAGTGCTCGCCATCCAGAAGAGATAGATAATCGCAGACTATATAGGCGTTGCTTTACACAGTCCATCTTTAAATTTGGGGCTTTCAAGGATGAAAAACTACATCCAGTAGGCGGGTCAACAACCATTTTCACTCTCTTAACTGTAAAACGAGCAGAGTGTTAGGAGACCCTTTTAAATAATCTAAATACTGGAATAAAGAAAGTTAATGGCAAGCATTACCTTGCACCTTCATCTTTCCAGCCAATTGCTTAGACTTTGGAGCAGCCCCCTCAATTGCAGTCTCGGTCCTTTCTGATGAACGCTTTGCCATCAGGTCCTCCTCTGATTGTAGTAGGACCTGTTGCAAACTGTCAACCAAGTAACCCTTTTATACAACAGGAAAAATGATGAAACATTTTGAAAATGCATCAACTGAGAGAACAAAACTTGCCTAAAAGCTTCCCGTAACAAAGCACACTCGTTCTCCAGAAACATTGGAGCTTCCATACAACCTCTGGCCCACGCATGAAGACAAAGCCGTACACATGCATCATATGCAATAATACGGTGCCAAGGGCCCAGTGCACTGGGATTGGAGAAAAAGGTTTCAGAATAGGTAACAATACGAAGAGCGTATGCATTTTAGTCTCTAAAGTTTAAAATAGAATTACCTGACATGAAACGTTGGCAGCCGAGTGGGATGGGAACCTGAAGGTCCACCATTTTCCACACCAACAGTAGCCCTGCAAAACAGAAAAAGAAGAAATTTTAACATATAATACTAAAAATTCTTTTTCCAATTTACTTATTAAGGCCTAATTGGTTTATAGACATGATGGTAAAAAGTAAAAACCTCAGAGGTGAACCAGAAAGATTCGTAACATTCTCCTGCTTGTGAATGCTGGCTGAAATATTCGCATCTGCTGAGGAACCATTTGCATCCACTGCAGATGATTTACAAGTAGCTCCACAGGCTGGAACCTCGTCGTTATCTTGTTTGATTTCCCCAGCAGAACCACAAATGGGAGGCGCACTGGGGATTTCTTCATCAAAAGAAACTTTCCTCAAACTTCCAGCAACCATATCCTGAAATCACATTTGCTTAGCAAGTCTATATATCAGTTAAAAATCCCATATTCTCAAACTGATCATGCCACGATAAAGATGATAAGTTCCCATTTATATTAACATACAATCACAACAACTAGCTATGTGGATGTATATCAAAACTGGAATATAAATATGCATTTATTACAAACATATATAATGTATGTATGCATTTATTACTTAGTAATCTAAGGAATGAAGCGCAATCACAAAGTACCTTCTGAGTCAAACTCCCCCTATTTGATTTTGAGGGAACACTGGATGAATAACCTTCAGATGCATTAGTTGCTGACCTTAGAACAGTTCCACTATTGGTCCCGACTTGTGTGGTGGAGAATTCCGAACTCGCTGCCGAATCAGACTCCTCCTCCTCCTCCTCCGTGTAAGCACCGTTTCTCTCGGGGAACCTACTAGCTCCCCTAACTGCCCTTTCCGCTACATGGCCAATCCCTCTCCCAATTGTCTCCCTGGACGAATTAACATCAACATCATCAGAGAATGCACTCTCGCTCCCATACTGTGGCACACGCCTTTGTGCATAATTATAGTATCTCTGAGCTGGGCCCCTGCCCGGGAGTCTCTCGTCCTGGGGAGACGAATCCAGCGAGTATCTTCCCCGGTAAACCTCTGAATCTGAATCTGTGCACATGTCATTCTCAGAGGCTGTCCCGTTGTCGTCTGAATCGCAATGAATGACTCTAGACACCGGGATCACCCCCGACAAGTTACCGCTCTGGAACTTAGAAGGCGGAAGCCCAGCACTTCTGCCTCCACTTCTAAGACCAGTGAGAGTATCAATCCTGCTGGCTCTATGAGTCGACATTGGAGTATAATGAACTTCATTCTTATGATTATTACCAGAACCCTGCAATTCCAACCCCAATTTCAATTCTCCTTACTAACCAACTATCAAACCATTCAAACCCCAAAATGTCAAACTAGATACGACAATAATCATTTATGAAGAACATTGTATAAAAACTCCAGTACTTGACTCGCAATTTGAAGTTTGAAATTCACGAATTAGGTAAAAATCTATTTGGAATCTAGTCAAGGACGATTAGAAAATTAAAATGAAAGAGGAAGAGCAAAAGATGACCTCTCGAACCCATTTGAGGGCGTTACTGTCCAAGCCCTCTGTAAACATCTTCCTTGATCTCCTCTCTGCAAACAGCCAATAACATCAAAAAGAGATAATTGCAGATTTGCAGTGCAGCATTACACAAACACCAAACGCATATACAATACAGACCAAAATATAATAAAATCTACAGAGGGATAATAAAAGGAGGCATGGGCATTACCAGAATGAGAGAGAAAGAAAGTGTTTCCAGAAGCGAGAAGACCAAGTATGGAAAGAACACTAAAATTAGTTTCTAAAGCCGGATTATAATGGTAAGAACTTCAACTACACTGCTCACTCTCTCACTCTCTCTACTGCGCATAATCCCTCATGGGACAAAAGAAGAGGAATGAGAACAGTGTGTATTCCTTAATAATGTCGGATTAAGGAATGGGATTTAGCTATTTAAGGTTACTAATGGTGGTTCTGAGCTGGGGAAGAAAATCAAGAAATCAAGTAATCAAAAAAAGAAGAAGAAATCAAGAAAATGAAAGAATTTCTGCAAAATCTTGAATAAAACTGGTTTTGTTTTTGTCTTTGTTTATTTCAGAAGAATTAGTGAGGAATTTAATAGAGCGTAAAAAATGGTGGTCGACGTGGCGGTGGGCAGTGGACGTGGGGACGGAGGATGGGGGTGGTGGTTTGTTTGTGGTGACTCAACAGAAATAATTTTTTTTTTTAAATGAAAAAAGAAAATAAGTCGAACGTTAGAAGTGGGGCTCACTTTCTCTCTCTCCGTAGGTATCAGTCACATGCTGTCCTGGGGCCCATAAATCTGCACTTTTGTTTGTTTCAGTTTTCAAAATATGGGCAATTGTGTCATTCACCGTCCATCGTTGCCTTGCTGAGCAAGACTTCCTCGTCCATTTTCTTTTTATAAAATTAAACTTTAAAAAAAAAAAAAAATCATCCCTGCATGGGCAGCTCAACTGGTCATAGGGGTGAAATTTAAGAAAAATGATTAAGGATCGAGTGTCACCGACGGTAATGTATGAGCGGGGGTTCCTTGTGTGCAAAGACCCCAATGCTCTCTCGGAGAGGCTTTCCTTCCATTTTTCTTAAAGTGAAGGAAAATGTTATTTTCTAGTGTTTGGTTCATTGAATTCATTTTCCATTTGAAAATAAATTCCTCAAATTTGAGGAAAACAAAATCCTTGGTTGAACCAATGATTTTGTTTTTCTATGGAAGATGGGAAGAAAAAGTGAATAGATTGTCTATTTTACCCTTACTTTCTTTTTTAATTATATTATTTTTATTAATTTGTAGGGGCATTTAGATCTTTATACTCATTATTCCTTACAATTTCAAATTTAACCAAACAATAAAATTAATATTCCCAGTAATTCTTTTTCCACCAACCAAACAATGAAATTCATTTTCCTAGTAATTTTTTTTCCATGAAATTCCAATTCCACTTCCCTTAAAATATTTTTCGCGAACCAAACGAGCCCTTAGAGACGAAAAGAATGAAACCAAACATCTTGTGGTCAAGCGACATAACAAGACTACATTATAACAACGTCTAAAAAAATCACGTTGTTGTTTCAATATAGTTTTTCTCATGTTTTTTTTTTCTATGCATTCTCTTATTTTAAATTGATTAGACAATCGAACACATTTGTTGTATTATTCAAAAGTGCATGTCACTTTATCAATTATGCATTACGTGAATAACTTATCGTTGATAAGTATAAACATTATCCATCGTCTCCCAATCTTCTTCTTTTGTGCTTTATTTCATTTAACCGTTACGATCTCTATTTGTATTTGTAATCTTTTAAATATTCATTTATGCATCTCTTGATTTACAATATACTGTAATTAAAACTCATTATGGAGTCAACATTTAGATGATAGTTGAACCTGCAATTTGGCTAAACTTAGTCATAATATCACAAATAATTACACATGACCATATATTAAAAAGAATTCAATATCTAACAACCAAGTCAATTTTCAACTGAAAACTTCCAATTCATCAATAGAAAACCGTAGATGTCATCAATTTTGTACTTAATAATCGCTGACCTAGTTTGCATCTTATTATAACAACAAAATTGACTATTCATTATTTATTATTTTATAATCAATCAAATAAAATTATATCAACGAATAATTATAAATTTAAACACATAATATTGTTTGTATTTAGACTAGCTTTTCGTCATTTTAATGGTCAATGTACAGTTCCATATTAAAAATCTACAATTTATCTATAAGAATTTAGAATTTAGAAAAATTCCCATTATGATAAAAACTTGTAGTCATTACTTATGTAATAGTTCACAAGTAATACAAAATAAATAAATTGAATTATGAAGACCATGTGCGACAGGTTCAACTGAAAAAGATGTTAGTAATAACATCCATGTACAAAGCGTTATCCACCCACTTAACCATCAATTTCGGGCCAATACCGTTAACACGTATAAGAGTTATCCACTCACCCGACCATCCATCTAGGGGCAATAATGCTGACTGTTACACCAAATGGTGTGCATTAGATAAACTTTGTGCAGAAGATCATAATGAGGTAAATCAATTTATGCTTCTCATATATGATCAACTCAAACCGATAATGTCAATAGGTCATTCCTGTTAGGAGTCGAACTAGTAATATTGTGGTTACTAAGTCAACCACTTAACCAATTTATCTACTATAAACATATAGCAAATTTGTAAAGTATCGATTAACACCAATACTTCTTGCATCGAAAATAACCAAAAAGTAAAAGGAAAATACTTTAAATTAATTTTTATTGCATATTGTCAAAACATTATCTTCATTATACTCCATACAAATCTAACATTTTATCTAAAAAGAGTATAATCCGTGTAAAAAACACTTACCGATTGACACCACATACTTTTTAAAATATAAATAATATTTTATAATCACTGTACGAGGAACTTTAATTTGAATCTTCACAATAAGTCAATAACCCGCAGGTGCAGCCGCAAGATTAATGTTTTGTTTAATAATTTTATTTTGTTTGTTGTTTGAAAATTGCTTTAAATTCAAAAATTTTGTCCAACAGCCAACAACCTCAGGTATATGTCCCACCAACTAAACCTCAGCAAAAAAGTCATCATCTCATTTTCTCCCACTTTTATGTTTCAAAATTAGAATTATGATGAGGTTGATTCGGTTTCATGCCGCATGCTTCACTCATTTATAGATTTAAATCCTGAGATATATATAGTTCAATCTTCAAATATAGTATGAAATAAATTAATACAAGTCTTTATCATACTCTGTTAATAGGATAAATTATGTCTTTTTATAAATAATGAAAGTTTGGATAAGTAAAAAACATAGAATAAGTTTGAAATACGTGGATAACTATAATTAATAGTGGTGAATTGGTTATTATTGAAATGCAAATATTATGATATAACAATATTGTATACTTTTTAAATTATGAGAATATTTTAATATATAATCGTTATCTCGTGGATCATGGGTCAACCAATAGCATTTGGAATCTGGTCTAAATTATATACATACAATTAATAGATTACGTATATCAATTATTATGTATGTTTAGTTAATTATATATGTACATTCAATTATAATATGTTTATTGAAAATACATATATAATATATTAATAGTATGTACATAATATGAATTATAAGAGTTTTTCAAAGAAAATTATAATTCAGAACATACATTGTGAATCCTGGTTCAAGATATAATTTGCAATAATTAAATGATGCAAATAACCTCACCTAAACTCAAAATTATAATTGTCATAAGTATCAAATGTCACACTCATGTATTAAATCAAACATATTTTTTCAAACCCCTTTTCACGAGTCTTAACCACTCTCGCCCCTAACAACGCAACCAATGCTCATAGACCAACCAAATCTTTTCTTATTCTGCACAAAAATGTTGTCAACCAAGGATGAGTAATTGAAATGACAGGAACCTAAATTGCACATAATCTTATCTTAATCACACCCCCTGTGGGCGATTACAGCTATTTGATTAAGTAGTTTCAAATTAAATGGTCTGATGCTGACTTGTGGTTGAGCGTACGTTAAAATAGTCTTCGGCTGTCGTTTTCGCGTAAAGAAACAAAGTCCCAATTTCTATGTGCTACTCCACATGCAATGGTTGGATATCCGACAGCCCAATAATCCTAATGTGCATCATCATCATCTCTTCAGCCATCCTCCTTGTCCATTTTGCGTCAATGATTGGTGATTTTGAAATGGGGATGTTTTAGAAAGATTGGCCCATTTTGGATGTAGATGTGGGTTTTGACAATTCAAACATATAAAATGATTTGGTTTAATTCAAAAGTTATTTGAAACTCAATTACAGTTAAGAGTTTGAATTTGTATGTACGTGACAACATTTACGATATACGGGGTAATTGTTTTTAAGCAAGATAAATTGATCTAATTATAGATTGACTCTTTCACAATATAATCCACCGACCCAAGCAGATTAAAAAATGTTGTCCATTTGCCCCCACAGGCTTTCCAATCCTTGCAATCTTTAATTTTCAATATGGTTTTTGCTGCTTGCTTTAATTTGAAATTGTTACTTCCTTCCCAGATGATTAGTATACAACTTTAATTACTCCATATCAGATTTGACATTCTCAGTTATAAAACATGTTTCATGTGTCTTTTAATAACGGACTTTATAGTAAATCAAAGATTTGGCATTGGCATTGGCATTAGTGGAAATCCCAACAAAATCTCAACCTCATTACAACAAAAGCAATAAGCATAGATGTTTATGGCTGCCGTTACCAAGCAGGATTGTTTTAAGAATCAAATATTAACTGATTTGGTCAACTGATTACATTAATTACATGTTTGTATAAAATAGTTTTGAAAGTGGTTTGATTTTTGAGTAATTGGAGCAAATATCTACTATCTATCTATCTACTATATATATATATATATACTAATAAGAGCTCAAGAGAGTTAGGCCTATAATGGGTAGAAAAAATGGCGGTCAAATTTTTTAATCAAATGAATGGCTCAGATTGATCAGATTTTAATTTTTCCTTAAGATTTCCTAATTTATCCTTAATGAATATGATTATCCGTTAACTTTTCCGTTAAATATTATCTTTTCCGTTAACTTCTGTTAGTTCACCGTTAACTTACTCATTGATTTCAATAAGAAAGGTCTTAGGTTCGAACCTCATCCAAATCAAAGTTGGCATAATTAGTACTCTATTTTACTCTTATTAAATTAAAAAACAATAATTTAGTAGCTACAACAAAAAAAAAAAAATACATATGCATTTCTTTAATTTAGAATTATGTGTCTCAGTGGAGGCGTTATTGGTTCTTTGTGTTTCAGTAGGTTGAGAAGGTATATGAACAGATACTACAATGTAATAGGGCCAGTAACATTCAAAAAATAAAAAAAAAAAAAAAAAAAAAAGAGAAATAATTGCATTAGTTATATTGTCTTTATTTTTCTCAAATATCAAAATTCTTTACATTCAAATTCATCAATTGATTATATTGCTATATTGTCCCTACAATGTCTTTATTAAAAAAATTATTCATTATCAATAAATCAATTAGAAAAATAATTTTATTAGTTATATTGTCTTTATATTTTTCCAATGTAAAAATTCTTTACATTCAAATTCATCAATTGATTATATTCACTACATTGTCTATTATCTTTGTTGTGCACTATTTTTTAATTAAATATCAAAGTTAAAATACAAAATAATGCTATATATTTATTTACCAAGTATTTTATTAATACCATGAAAAAATTTAAAAAATAATAATTAATAAAGCCAATCATATTAACTACTTGAGGGATTTGTTGACAAAAAGAGTATTCAAATCACACAACAAATTGAAGTGAGAATTACCTCGCAATGTCCTTGTTTGACAATTAGCAATTAGCAGTTAGCGTTAGCGGATTATGACCTTGTTTAGCAATTAGCGTTTGCGGATTGTATTAGCGGTTAGCAAATAGCGGATTATATTAGCGGGTTTGACCAGCAGATTGTATCAGCGGTTTGTAAAAAGATGTTAGGTAAAATTAGTTGTTTAGATTAGCGGTTAACATGTAAAATGACCAAAAAAGTATAATAATAATAATAATAATAATAATAATAATAATAATAATAATAATTTTTGAAATAATAATAATAATAAGGAAAAAAAAAAACAAAAATGATGTAGGATAAAAATCCCACATCAAAAATTTTAGAAAATAAATGGCGTTGAGCTCCCTTATAAAAGGGAGCTCAACGCCAATTAGTTTCTCTTGCCCATCCCACATCGGATGGGCAAGAGAAGAGAAGCCTGAGGCTTCTTTATTTAAAGTACGGATTAGTGTAATTATTTTTTTTATAATAAAATAGAAATAAAAATGGAGGGTGTTTTTAGGGAAGAATTTCCCTTCCCCAAAACTCCAACCCCAAATGCTGCTCCGCGTTTAGGATTTCAGCGGTTTGGAGCAAACCGCTGCTCCAAATCGCTGAGTAACCAAACATGGTTTTTGGCGTTTTGACTGAAGTCAAAACGTCAAAATGATGGATTCGCTATTAACCAAACAAGTTTTTTTTTTTTTTTTTTTTTTTTTTTTTTTTTTTTATAAAATAGAAATAAAAATGGAGGGTGTTTTGGGGGAAGAATTTCCCTTCCCCAAAACTCCAACCCCAAATGCTGCTCCGCGTTTAGGATTTCAGCGGTTTGGAGCAAACCGCTGCTCCAAATCGCTGAGTAACCAAACATGGTTTTTGGCGTTTTGACTGAAGTCAAAATGTCAAAATGCAATTGTTATTGCATGGACCATGGTCCACCCAACTTGGCTGAACCATGGTCCAAAACTACGCCGTTTAATTATTAAAAAAAAAAAAATTAGAACGTCAGTTTTACGGTGTTAGTGTTCCATTGTTTGCTTTTCGCCGGCCATTTGTTTCTATCTCCTCCGCGATTGCGACTGCAAATCTTCTTCATTCACCGCAACTGCTTCGTACACTGCGATTTGTATCTTCCTAGAATTGCCTCCGTCATCATGAATAATATCAATGATTCAAACAATAGAGTTGATGCGATTCAAGTAGATGATGATATTACAAGTATGTATATTGTTTTATATGCAATTTAGGTTCGTTTTTATTTTGAATTTTGATTAATATTGCGTATTTTTTATATTGTAGAAGATGTGAATGCTTTGATTCATGTGGAACCTATTTCTCCCATTGATGTTGAATCAATTCCAGGTTTGTCTTCCACAATGCTTTGATCTATTGTGCCTAGGTTTGTTTTGTTGGTTGTGTGAGGGTACATAATTTTTATTCACAGGGTACATAATCTTTGTTCACAGGATACATAGTTTTTGTTCATAGAGTACATTATTTCTGTGCAAAATATACTACATTATTGAACATGCTTAATGTGTTTATTAGATATATTATTTATATGCTTAATGTAAATTATTTACAGTTGATGGCACTTCGGGTGGTGCAACAGATGAGAGTTCACCAATTGGAGTTCAAGCTAGTTCTTCTAATGCTATGGATGAGAGTTCTTCAATTCCAGGTTCTTTTTAAAAAAGTTTTTTTATTATTATCTACTTATTATTAGTTGTTTTTTAATTATATTGATGGAATGATTCGTTTTTTATTATTGTTTTGGTGTTACAATAAAGTATTTGCATGTTCTGTTGTGAATATTGTATTTCTGTTAGAGGTACATTATTTCTGTTCAGTAGGTACATTATTTTAATCCACAGGGTACATTATTGTTATGCATGATTTATTAGTACATTCTGTTGTGTGCATTCTGATTTGAAACTTGTGCTTCTGATTAAGGTACATTATACTTGGTCAGTAGGTACATTATTTTAATCCACATGGTACATTATTTTTATGCATGATTTATCTGTACATTCTGTTGTGTATTGATTGGAGTTTTTTCTTTTAGTGAATATCTTATTTCTTTGTAGAGCATGGCTGAATTTATTCGGCACACCCCACCACCCCTCTACTTAGAAATCAGATATTCACTAAACATAATATTAATCTGTTATGCTAGTAACTTGTTAGTTGTATTATTTTTTTGAAATTTACAGTTACTCAGGAGTTGTTGGGGATTACAGTTACCTCAATTGAAGAAGCATTTAATTTATATAATGACTATGCTTTTAGATTGGGATTCAGTGTTAGGAAGGGCAAGCAGTACTATGTTTCCGGTAGTCAGACTATTAAAATGAAGAAATTCCACTGTGCAAAGAGTGGTTTTAAGGACAACAAAAAAAAAGATTCAAGGTCATATTCAAGGGTAGACACACGAACAGGGTGTAATGCGTTTTGTCAGTTTGATTTGGCGTCTAATGGACAGTTGATTGTGACAAAACATGTAAAGGATCATAACCATGAGTTGTGTCCACCTTCTAACAGCTATCTTCTTCGGTCACACAGAAGTGTTGTTGATACCCAATTGGATTATTTAAAAAACTTGAAAAGGAGTGGGGTTGCATTGTCGGATGGCATTCGATTTTTGAAACACCAGTCTGGAGGTTCACCTTTGGTTGGATTTACACCAAGGGATGCTTATAATAGCCTGCATACAGATTCGATAAAGAGATTAGATGGGACCGATTCAAATTCACTAATTGAAATATTTAGACAAAGGCAGTCGAATGAACCCAACTTTTTCTTTGATTTTGAATTAGATGAGGATGCAAGACTGTGTAATTTTTTTTGGAGGGATACAAGAATGAAGGAGGATTTTGTGTTGTTTGGTGATTTAGTAGTGCATGACACAACGTATCGTACTAATAAGTATGATATGATTTGTGGTCCCTTTGTTGGAATGAATCACCACTGTATGAATATAATGTTTGGGTGTGGGTTTTTATTGAACGAGAGGACTGACTCATTTGTTTGGTTGTTTAAAACATTTTTGCGAGCTATGGGTGGTAAGTGTCCACAAACAATCATGACCGATCAATGTGCTGCTATGTCTGCTGCAATTTCTCTGGTTTTCCCAAGTGCAAGGCACAGACTTTGTATTTGGCATATTGGAGAGAATTCAAAGAAACATATTAAATGTCTAAGGAGTCAAAACGGCTTTATGGAGTTATTTAATTTTCTGTTGAAGTACACAGACACAGAAGCTGAGTTTGAATTTTATTGGAATAGGTACATATGCTATTAAATTTATCATTTTATATATTTGATTTGTCATTCTTGCATTGTGACATAGATTACTTTGTGCTTATAAAATCAAACACGTGATGTTTTACCTTTCATGTTAAGTTGGAAATTGTAGTGTTTAGAAAATGTACTTTATGGGTTATAATAATGTACCTTATGAATTTTGAAAATGTATCTTTGCAGCAGTAATTTGATAAAAAAAAAATTCCTTATTTTTCTAGTTGCATTTAAAACTTAGATCTTTTCCTTGTTCTCTATGTGTGATTCCTTTGTAGCATGTAGTAATTTGTACTAATAAAATGAAGTGTCACACAGTTTTACCTTTCATGTTAAGTTGGAAATTGTAGTGTTTAGAAAATGTACTTTATGGGTTATAATAATGTACCTTATGAATGCTGTAAATGTATCTTTGCAGCAGTAGCAATTTGATAAAAAAAAATTCCTTATTTTTCTAGTTGCATTTAAAACTTAGATCTTTTCCTTGTTCTCTATGTGTGATTCCTTTGTAGCATGTAGTAATTTGTACTAATAAAATGAAGTGTCATATATTTTTACCTTTCATGTTAAGTTGGAAATTATAGTGTTTAGAAAATGTACTTTATGGGCTATAATAATGTACCTTATTAATGCGGAAAATGTATCTTTGCAGTCACACTCAGTTTTGTTATTTTCAGGTTGGTGACGGACTATAATTGCCATAAAAATGTTTGGTTAAACAAATTGTATGATATTAGGGAGAAGTGGTGCCCTGCTTTTAATAAAGATTACTTCTCTGGAGGTATCTTATCTTCCCAACGGAGTGAGACTACAAATCATTCAATTTCAAGAAGGTTATCTAAAACATCTGGGTTGTCTGATTTTTACAACTCTTTTGTTAATGTGGTTTCTGAGTGGAGGAGCAAAGAGAATGGGGAAGATGTGCGGTGTTCTCAAGGGTTGCCTACAATGGCATTGGATCATGTAAAACTTCTTTTACATGCTAGGAATGTATACACTATTGAGGCTTACTACTTGTTTGAGCAACAATTTTTGAAAGGTGCTGCTTGTCATCAAGAGAGTGTAGCGAGCAATGTTGATGAGCTTAAATATCACATATGGCGGCCGGATATTGACATTATTCGGCATGAGGTTTGTTTCAATATTAAGGATATGAACATATGTTGTACTTGCAAGTTTTTCTCCGAGATGGGTATTCTTTGTTCACATTGTTTGCGTATTTTGAACATTCATTGTGTTGAAAAAATTCCTGAGAAATATATTTGTAGAAGGTGGACAAAAAAGGTTGTTGAACACAGGATTATGGACATTGCATCTTCTTCTAGTATTTTGACAGTTGCTTCTCCAATTTGGGTTATAGATATGGGTAGAAAATGGCAAAGGTTAGTTCTATCAAGTCAAGACAATTGCAAAGCTCGACAAGTATGTGAAAACCTTATTGAAGATGGAAGAAGAAGGATTGAAGGTGAGGTTGGTCCTATTTGCTTTGATGATTTGGAAAGATCTATGCGAAGTAGTGGTATACAAAATCCAGAACGAAGTGGTGTGAAAGGCGACCGTAATCGAAGGCCAGTTAGTACAGTACAAAAAAAGTATAATCAAGCAAGTGGCCGAAAAAATTATGCAAAAAGAGTTGAATATAACACAAAGGCTGCCGTCCAATCTTCTATGCAAGAAGTTGTGTCTAATATTGTTGGCAATGGGTATCTTGTTCATCCTAATGACACTACTAGTTCAGAATTGATTTGTGTTAGGTCTAAGTCTCAAAACAATTCAAATGATAGTTAGGAGTTGTATTGAAATTTTGTTTACTTATATATGCACTTCACAGATTATGAATTGGTTTTATATTGTGTGAGTTATTTACAGATTATGAATTGGTTTTATATTCTGTGAGTTTTTAAAGGAAGTATTTGCACTTGACAGATTATGAACATTTGTGTTTTATGCATTAATAAAATGTTTTCTTATTTGGTAATGTATTCAGTGGGTTAAAATAATGTACCTTGTGCTCTAAAATAATGTACCCTATTTGTTAACAAAATGTATCCTTGCAGTCTTGATTTTGAGTAATGTACTCTATGGGTTAGAATAATGTACCTTGTGCTCTAAAATAATGTACCCTATGAGTTATCAAAATGTATCTTAGTTAAGGTCACATGTTCATGGATTGATCACCACTTAGAGTCTTAGAGATGACGGGTGGTATACTCCTCAACCCCAACCCCGTCCACGCCACCATGAGAAATTAGGGGAGGGGTTCATTGGTAAAACGAACTATTATTTTATATTTTCAAAACATATTTTAATAATTTTTAAATTTGACTTTTAATTTTATGTTACTTTTTATAGTTTCTAAAAACATATTTTTGATTTTATGGATTAATAAAATGTTTTCTTATTTGGTAATGCATTCAGTGGGTTAAAATAATGTACCTTGTGCTCTAAAATAATGTACCCTATTTGTTAACAAAATGTATCCTTGCAGTCTTTATTTTGAGTAATGTACTCTATGGGTTAGAATAATGTACCTTGTGCTCTAAAATAATGTACCCTATGAGTTATCAAAATGTATCTTAGTTAAGGTCACATGTTCATGAATTGATCACCACTTAGAGTCTTAGAGATGACGGGTGGTATACTCCTCAACCCCAACCCCGTCCACGCCACCATGGGAGATTAGGGGAGGGGTTCGTTGGTAAAACGAACTATTATTTTATATTTTCAAAACATATTTTAATAATTTTTAAATTTGACTTTTAATTTTATGTTACTTTTTTATAGTTTCTAAAAACATATTTTTGATTTTATGCATTAATAAAATGTTTTCAGTGGGTTAAAATAATGTACCTTGTGATCTAAAATAATGTACCCTATGTGTTAACAAAATGTATCATTGCAATTGTAGTCACTTGAATTTTGGTAATGTACTATGTGAGTTAGAATAATGCACCATATGAGTAACTCCACAATAGCTTCTGCTAATTGAGCAATTAACTCCACAATGAAAAGCAATTAATTGAAAAACAACTAACTGAAAAGCAATTAACACATAAACAATTTCAGCATATCTTGATATCACTAGCTAGCACCCAATTCAGCACCATCTCTGAATTGTTCAACCAAAAATTTCATCTAACACAAAAATCAACAATATTCATCTAACATTTTAGAACCATCAATTACAATGATCATTGTCTACTTATAAAGATTACGGGCTGCTTGTAGTATGGATTGTTTGTGCTCATTCATTGGTAAAAATAATATGTCGGCAGCATATTTTGCCCTCAAAGATGTCAAGAATATTGCCTGCATGTATATTCAACCAAAATGGCAGTTATATAAGTCCAATTAGGTATTTATAAAAATGAAAAACATGTACTTTAAATCACAGTACTTACATTTGCAGGTGTTCTGTTAAATCCAGATTCCCAATTCGGTCCATTACCCTTAAAGGTCTGCATATGACGCATGCAATAAACTCCACAATCAGTAACATTAGTGGCATTTTTCCAAGACATCTTCACCAATTCATGGTTAAACACATCATCTTCATCATCATGCTTTGTCATTTTGTTTAACAAAGTTGTGATCCTTTTAAATTTGCAATACTCTTTGAATGCATTAACCTGCACATTAGTTAATGTTCATTATAATATATCAAGTACCTAACAGTATTCAATTTAAACTCATAACAATCTTAGATTTTGCAACTTACTAGGTTTTGATCACAATTATCATATCTTTGTAGAAAGTTGGTATTCTTGCCCAGTGTTCTATTGTCAACTACTTGGACAACCCTTTTCTTGAAGTTCAAGCACATGATGAAATAGTGATGATAGCGTATAACAGGGAAGAAAACCTAAATACATATGATTTTAAAAGTATATCCAATGAGTGTATATAAAATGAATTTCACATAATTTATTAATTTATAATATTATGCATGATAAATTACCAGTTCAGCATCAGAGATGTCAATGTTAGAGGCCAATTTAATCTCATAATCCAAAGATCCATTGAACCGTCTTTGTTTTTCCTCTGCAGAGAATTCTATTTTCCGTTCAGTAGCATCATCAATTTCCATCTGAACACAAAATTATATTACTAAGTAAACATATTACACCATCAAATTCTGTATTATATACACCAAAGCTTTATGTACACAAATAATGTACTCTGTGAACAGAAATAATGTACCCTGTGAACAAGAATAATGTACTTTGTGCAGAAAAACTAATAATCAATAAGAACTTGCATTATCAATTTACTTTTTTAATATAAGAGAAAGTTCAAGCACTTACAAAAGGATTGGTGGTGAAGTAGATGCATTTTGGTTCACCCATTCCACGAGTGATATTTTCAGAATTCATTCTTAAGCTCCAAACATCTATAATGGTCTTCTCTACTTCACCGTCCCGTAGAGTCAAGAACTGGTCCCTTGCAATGTGGTACCTTTTATACCTAAACAGTGTTTCACTGCAAGAAAAATAACTTTTTAACACATATTAAAGACAAACATTAGTATTAAACATAATTAAAGTGAAAACCTACTCTATTGGATGTTGAATAGACGGTTCCATGAATGCAAAATCAGACAGCATCTTCTCTTTCGCAGAGACAAAGGAGAGCTTTTCATTGTTTTTCGTCCAATATGGAGACCTCAATCGCAATGGAACATTTTTCAATTTTCTTTTCTCTCTCTCCCCATGTTGGACATTCTCCCTCTCTGATTCCTCAAGTGCACTGCCACATAAAAATAATGTACCCTACTCATTAAAATAATGTACATAGTGACCAGAAATAATGTATCTTAATCAGAAACACAACTTTTAGAGTTTAACTTACATGTCAAACAATGTTTGTTCCTTTTCTGTGCTTCTTTCCTCACCAGGGAGTGTAGTAGTTGTTTCGTTTGGTTTTTGAATATCCGGGGGGTAGGTGTTAACAAATTGAAGCGTGGTGGTGAAAATGTTTCAGGATCAACAGGTTCTTCGGTGATTGTGGTGGCCTTTTCCAATGCTTCCATTGCTGCCTTTTCCAATGATGCAACTGCTGCAAGAAAGCTCTCGCTGCTGAAGATTGGATCATCGTCCAATAATGTCGAAGTCTTGTCAGGCTGGGAAGTTGAAGCAATGTTCAGCATATCAGACATCTTGCTAAAAGTCTTCTTTATAATTTCTTGTCCGGTGTTTTTGCTCCCAACTTCAGCCATTACTTCCCCAAATTCAACTATGGCTGCAGTTAGTTTCTTCATTCCCATAGATATCTTCTCTACATCACTCATTTTAGCTTTATCACCAACTGCCTGTGCCTCCACCCCATCCCCAACAATGTTGTTTTCAATCTCAGCAACCGATTTCCTAACTCTATCCAAGACTTTTCCCCTGCCATACCCACCAGAATTCTTTTCATCTGCTAATCTTTTTTGGACCATATCCATTGTCCAAACTGATATCGCAGGGTATTTCCTTGGGATTTGCTGCCCTTTAAATTGCATCCTATCAAGGTATGAAACCTAAATAAAATAAAATAAAATAAGTTAGTATGAAAGCAAAAAATGCATTAATAGAATAAGCAACATAAATTGAATTAAAGGTATTACCATCAAGAAGACCAATGGTCCAGTGAAGAATGTACTTTTTGATTTCTTCCATTTCTCCACTGTTGTAGTAAGACTATTAAAAATGTACCTACACCAATTCAAATTCTTGATGTTTTTCACGTCTATCAATGAGTACAAAATTTTGAAGTTTGTTGTCCAATTAGCGTGGCCCTTGAACATACTAGAAACAACAAACACCACAAAATCCCTTTTGAACATGTCCCCGTGGTCTTTCTTCTCAACTATACCATGGCCAAGTCTTTTCACCAATGGAGAACAATTGTCTAATTCCCAGCGTGTTCTCCATTCCTCCAACAAGGTTTTGTATTCTTCAGTTGCATTTGAGTTGTTCCCTTCAACAACTTCAACCTCACCCTTCGGGAGACCTAATGTGCTCTCCACATCATCCTCTGTGAGCTCCATCTTTGCACTCTCCAACATTAGGGAACAACTACAAACATCATAGTTTTCTACCAAATATGTATTTAGTGTATTGTCCATGCTGGACAATCTAAGCTCTAGTAATGATCCAAATCCAATCTCTTTAACCGCATTTTTTTGTTCATCACTAAGATTTGCCACCATTTTGTTAAACTCCATTGGTGACATCCTAGTCTTGAGCTGAATTTTCTTTGGAGCATTTTCTTTCTTTATAGTCCTATTAGTGGCCTTTTCTTTATTTCCGTCTTCTTCATTACTTGTAGATCTTTTCCTTTTCCGGTAGGTTTTGGTAACCTCTTTTAATGATAAATCTACTTCTTGGCTAGACATAGTTGCTGCAAGTAAAATGTTAGTTAAAGGAATAAATTCAGCGATGCTCTATTCACTAAAAGTGCTCATAAAATCATGAATTAAAATAGTCATGCTCTACAAAGAAATAAGATATTCACTAAAAGAATAAACTCCATGCACTACAAAATGTACAAAATAAATCATGCATAAAAGTGGGTACCCTGTGGTTTAAAATAATGTATCTAATGAACATATATAATGTACCTTAATAAAAAAAAAAAAACAACTTTCAAATCTGAATGTACACAAAAATAATAAATTAAAATAATGTACCCTATGTGTTAAAATAATGTACCTAATGCATATAAGGAAAGGTGACACTGCACTCAAAGCCAAATAGAAGTTGGGAATGGAATTCATGTACTGTACAAATCCCATACTCATTCAAAAGTCCCACAGACATCACAACCCATAAAGTACACACACATATTTGATATTTGATTATATACCTCATGGCTCATAGAACTTATTCAAGCATTGGTTTGATTCATAGGGGTACAGAAATGTGTGGAGAGGGAGAATAGCATCTAGAGGACAAGACAGTAAATCATTAGCCACTGAAGTCTAAATACAAAAGACAGGAAGCAGAAGAAACCATAAAAATGATAGTCTCTCTGATCCTCAAAAAGCTCTGCAACAATGTAGCCAGATCTAACACCCACTTCCACAAAAGATCCATACACAATAATAATTTCCTGAACCTTTTATCTATGGCCATTTCCTAGTACTGTCTCCTATCCAAATATGAAAGGGTAGAAAATAGCATACCATACCAGAGATTCAGATATGTGAGATGTCCAAATATGAAAGGGTGGAAAATACCATTCCTACACGATATTAATGGCTACTGGGTCCACATAACACTTCACTTTAATTTGCTGCCACCTACACAACTGCCTGGGAGCCTAACATCCAAATGCATCTTGTAATTCACTCATCCATTAAGATTTAGAGTAAGAATAAGTGTGATTTTTGAGTTTAGTGTGCAAATCTTTCTCAACTTAGATCAGAATAATCCTAATCTCTTAGAGTTCCTATCCGTCAGTCCCCAGGTTCTCACCCTTTGCATGTAGGCTCTGCCTTCACTTTTGATTGGTCAAGGTCTCCCAACAATCCCCTTGAACCTTTGTACCAAGACTTTAAGGTGACGGGTCGAACCAATTGAGCTAGCGCCGTGACATGGTGCAAAACTTTAGTTATTAGAAGTGGGTTGTTGATACTTAGCTTCTTGCATGGGTGACTACATATATAAGAAAATGCCCACAAATCCAACAACTAAAGCAAGAGTGCCATAACATCACTAGTCATTTCTCCACCCACTGGAAGACCATATTGGAAGGGAAATGGAAGGCAAAGCAGATAGAGCAAGATTACAGAGAGCTTAAAGCCAAATTTGACAACCTAAATGTGCAGTTTGATTACCTGAAGAATGAAAACCAGTCTCTGCTTATGCAGGTATATATATAATGTCCTACTGCATTATTATTGTTAGCTGGGTTGCCCTTTTCTTCTTGACATCTCTTTAACCCTCACTCACCATAAATCTGACTAACAGAAGCTATGAAAATCTTCTTATCATTCCCAAACAGTTGGAAAAGCTACGTTCTGAGGTAGAAAACAAGCCCGCTGGGCACAGAAAAATCCAAGATTCAAAGGGCAGTAAGGTGTTCAGGGATTCAGACAGTAAAGATTCACTGTGAAGCCTTAACTCTCCAAACCTTTTCAAATATGCTGGATTTGATACATCAATTTTACTATTTCCATCAATGCTTTAGGACCATTGTTTACATTGTGCAGAACAATATGAAATTTTATTGTAATGAATATAGTGTCTACTTTAAACAATTGAAACCTGGAAAAGAAATCCTAAACAACTACTCCAAAGCCAGTAAGAACCCTAGGCAGTAAAAAACAACTACTCAAAAATCACAAAAGCAACTACTCAAAACTCAATTTTAAAACCTAGGTAGTTGAAAATGTACCTAATCAGTAGATGGAGATGGCGTCGGAAATGGTGTACAAGAAATCTCTTGTGGCGTTCGTTTGTAGTAGGGCGCGCTGGAGGTGGCGTCGGAGACGGTTGATATGCGCGAAGAAATGGCGAAGAAACTGTCGAAGAAGCTGTCGGAGATACGCGAAGAACACCCCAACGTTCGTTAGAATTATTTTTTAAAATGATGTCTAACGGCGCCGTCTCTCCTTAAATGAAGAGACGGCGCCGTTTTGGGCCATGGTCCAGCCAACTTGGCTGGACCATGGTCCAGCCAATAATTTGCCAAATAATGGTGGATTCGCTATTAACCAAACAAGGTCTATATTAGCGGATTTGATTAGCGAATTATATTAACGGTTGATAAAAAGATATTTGAAAAAATTAAAAAAATATAATTAAGCCAATCATATTAACTATTTGGGCGATTTATTGACAAAAAAGAGTATTCAAATTACACAACAAATTGAAGTGTCATTGTTTAACAATCAGCAGTTAGCTCTTCAATATTAGTATATATTTAATATTTTATATCCTAATTTTTATTTGCTCTCCCTTATGTCCCGTATTTGATTTCAACCATATCTATACAATTATTTTATTGACAATTATAATCAATAATTCAATATTGACTATATTATCTTGCATTTGTAAACTTAGAATTACCTATTTAAATACACAAATTTAACATTCAATTATCTATGCATGAACAATTTCAATATAATCTTGTCTTGATATACCTTAAAGTACTTATTAAAAAAAAAAAAAACATTGGGCATTATCCCAATCGCGCAATGCGCGTAAAAAACTAGTGATTATAATACGATACCAATGATACATTATGTTTCTAAGTGATTAACACATGATACACTAACTGTCACAATGTTTTTTTTTTTTTTTTTTTTTTTTTTGCACAGTTGGAGGAAAGAGAATAGAGGCACAAATTATGCCCTGGAAACGTGTTCACCGTGAATGGTGAACACAAGTCCAAATGACGTCGTTTTTAGGCAAAAAAAAAAAAAAATCGCGAATGTGGAGTTAACGGCGCGTGTTTGATCAAATTATGAATTTTCTGTTATGAGATTATGAATGTAATGAAAATTCATAATCTCATAACAGAAAATTCATAATCGCATAAAAAGTAAAATATTTATTAAATTATGAATTTTATGTTATGAGATTATGAATGTAATGTAGATTAATAATCTCATAACAGAAAATTCATAATCTCATAACTGAAAGTTCATAATCTTATAACAAAAAATTCATAACCTCATGGTTCCAAAGTGAATGTGTAGGCATGGTTCCAAAGTGAATGTGCAGGCATGGATTCATAATTTATGAATGTCCGTGATTTCGGACAGGAATGTGTAGACATGGTTCCAAAGTGAATGTGCATGAATTCATAATTTATGAATGTCCGAAATCATTGCTCACCTCAAATTAAAGTGAAACCGCGAAATGTGAAAATAAAGAAAAAAAAGTCACGCAATTAATTAAGAAAAAAAAGAAGAAGAAAGATAACGGTGTACTAACACTGTTAGAACCGTGTTCACCATGAATGGTGAACAGGGTTCCATGGCATAACGATTGGAATAGAGGAAGGAGACAACAATGGGCTCAAAACTTGTTTAGGATCTGATGGACAGAATGGGCCTATGCAGGGCTCCCTTGGCCCATAAGCCTAGAAAATTTCCTCCCATTGATTTGATCACATTTTACTTTTCGGAAATCGGAACAGATAAACGCAACTGTCTTGACCCAAACAAGAGCTACGTGGTGACACCTCAATCTCAATTCTTAAACAATTCGAACTATTCTGTACACAATAATACAAATTATTCTTCAGACTACACCTATTTTCCGCAATTTATTAACTTCAACAATTTATCTTTCCGTCTTCCTAGCGGATTTTGTTTTCTGTTCACTTCCTTTACAAATTAGAAGTCGTGTTGATTCCACTGATGCCTTTTTAATCGGATAAATCAATTCATCCTTATTCCATCTGCTTCGCCGCCGCCGACGGCGTAGATACGCAAGTATTCATTCCTTTTCCTTTGAATTTTGGTTGAAAGAGATGATGTGGGATGACTGGGAAGGCGATTTCCGGCAGGTCCAAACCGTAGAAGAATACAACTGCAGTGGTCGGCACCAGGAACGACAACGGCGGCGAGACGGGGAGGAAGAAGAAGAATCTCCTCACTTTAACTTCGATTTCTTATCTCTTATTTCTGCGCCTAAGGTATTTTTTTTCTCCCTTTATGTGATTGTTATTGTTTTCTCCATATTTGTTGTTATGCGGTTTGAAATGTGTGTGTTTCAATATGGTGAATGTTGTTGCATAGGATCATTATAGGATACTGGAAGTGGACTACGATGCTACGGAGGAGGCCATTCGATCAAACTATATCCGTCTCGCTTTGGTTTGTATATTTCCTTCACTCTTCCTTTTTTTTGCAGGTTTGACTGAGCTTATTTAGCTATTCTCTAGCTTTTTGAATTTAACTTTTTTTTTGTTTGTTGTACAGAAATGGCACCCAGACAAGCAAAAGGATCATGGCAGTGCCACCTCGAAATTTCAAGAGATAAACGAAGCTTATCAAGGTTATTATCCTCCTTTTCTACTTGCTGACTACTATACCTCTTGGTTTATTATGACTGGAAAACGTCTATCCATTATCAGCTTGACGTAATGCATTATTCACTATTGTTGTTGGAACCTTATTCCCCTTCTAAAACTGTAGAGATGACATTTTGCTGGATAATTTATTCATTGAACATAGGAGCAGAAGAATTACATGTCTATTCCTATTCCTTTTTTTTTTTTTTTTTTTTTTTTTGTTTTTTTTTTTTGTTTTTTGTGAGATGTAAATGTTATGGATAGCAACAATGTGGAACGAGACAGACTCTGGAATATAATCCTTTCAATGCACTTAACTGCTTAACAAACTTATATGTTAGGGATTAGTGTAGCACCAGTTTTAGGTAAAAGCCATCCTGAGAAGTCCAGGTTATGATGATGAATTAATTTAGATATGGAATTCCTGTTATAACAGAATGGTTAATGCATTGGATGTTTGCCAAGTGCCAACCATACTGATTTACTGTTCAATTTGGAGAATTCACATAATTTTTTCAAGCAAGTTTTTAGTTGCTTGTGGATATGTGATATTTTGGATTAATATGAATACCAGTGCTTAATCTCAGCAATTCTTGAGAAGAGTGGCAGCCCTTAAATAGTTAAATTCGGAAGTGTAAGAATGCAAATGTTTTTGTCATTGACCAACATATCAAAAGTTCAAAATTGAAGAAAATTTTCAGAAAGTTGTGTGAAAGGGATGCCCTTTTTTATTTTTATTTTATTTTTAAAAAAACCCGTTGGAATTGCCTTATAACCAAATTATAGAAGTTGATCATTTGAAGTTTGGATGGAAAGTTGTGGCTAGATGTTTGCACACATGACGCATGTAAGCTTCTGACAAGAAAACTTTTGGGATCTTCAGTTTACTTGGCTTTCTTGATTTTTTAGTGAGAGCTCACTTTACAAAAAGTTCTAGGGAGTTCTTGATGTCTAAATAGTCAAGCTAGGTGATACTTGCTATAAATAAGTTTAATCATTTTATGGACACATTCTATTACTTTATGTATATAAATAAATTAAGATATATCAAATGGGAAGAATATAGAAAAATGATGACCAAAGGAAAGGGAAGAATAGGGACTTAAAAGTTAAAAGTAAGATGGTTTACTGCTGTTCTGGACTAGAGAGAAAAACACTCGTGTAGCCAACACGACAAACATGCCGAATTTGCTACAGTGTTCAATGCTTGCATACATAAGTACTTTCAAGTAGATGATACTGTTAATCTAAATGCCTAGTAACTATATGGCTGTTATACCTGACTCTCAAATCTGCTTATGCCATACATAATGAGGTGAAGAATGTCTTCCTGGTAGTTTAATTCAACTTAAGCTTATACATGCGTTTTATGGAGTACTTTTTAAGTCAAGTTTCACCACCCTCTGTATTCATCAGATTGCAATTTCAATAACTCATAGCAGTGCCTACTAATTGCCAAATCATATGGTTTCTGATATTTAATTCGACTCTGTAACAGTTTTGATTGATCCAGTGAAACGTCAAGAATATGATAGGAAAGGGACACTTCATGCCTATGACTACAATATAGTGGTAAGTTATACCCCCTTTGTTTATGTCTAGTTTGTTTTCTCTTGCTCGATCACTGATACAATCTTCCAACTGTGACCGAAGGATTATCTTAACCGTTACAAGGGTCTTATTTTGACGTGCAATGGTCTTGGGATGAAGCACTCGGTATTGTGAAACAAAGATGAACTCATTTACCATTTTGTTACAGCATCATATTTCAGTGAATTGCAACTTTGCAAGTACACGGATGAATTTGTACCTTGGTAGTAGATCTTTACTATAGAGGCTTATGTATCTACCATTTGCTCTTGTACAAAAACAAATTTGACATATGCAATGCCATTGATCTTCTTATTGCTCATATGATCTCTTGTGACAAACTCACAAAAGGTGCGTAAACAAATTGTTTTCCAACAAGGTGGAATTGCCCATCCTAGGATGCACACCCACACTGTCATCTTTGGTTTCTTGTAACAAATTTCACCTTTGTGACCGGTGGAGCTGCGAATTATATGATCTCACATATGTGTCTAACCTGTTTGGCTGGGCAATTGTTATGAAGTAAATAGCCTATTATTATCTTCATTGATTTTCTCCAATATAGCCTCTTTCCTCTTCTTGAAAATGATGTGCAAGAAGGAAACTTTGGCTGTATATTATGTCAAAAACAACGGCGGGCAATGGCCAATGGGGCAAGTTATATTGTGGACCATGGTTGCTTTAAAATAAAAAATAATACTGCAGATTATGATTTATATTGTAATTTAATTTTTAATATATTGAATATTGAATATTTATTTTTAAGTAATATATTAAAAATGAACATGTAATATACAGAGTATTAAAAATAAATTTTTAGTATACTAAAAATAAGCATATATGAAAATTAAAACATTCAATCGAATTATTATTATTATAGTTTGAATATAAATTTATAAAACAAATTCAAATTTAACATGAAATTGTTAAAAGATTAAATTTTAAAAATACATATAATTTGTCTTATATATATATGGAGAATTTGAAGGTGTTAATCCATCCCAAACAAAATGACGAATGCTTAAATTTGTACCCAGTAAAAAGTTAACAATATTAATTTTTTCTTACACTAAACCAAAAAAAAAAAAAATTATTTTGAATTTGTACGAGAAATACCGATTGTAAGGGTAGGGTTTTTGAGCGTTGATTTAAAAAGAAAATATTTTATTTGCCCCGAGGAATCTGAATGTCGCTCTAAAACTGTCCGCAGAAAATCAGAGAAAAAGCCAAGTCATTATTCTTCTCTTCTCTATTTCTCCCCTGTTTTTCAATTCTCTCTCTACGAAAATGGCGGCCGCCGTCGATAACCTGTCGCGCGAGCAGTACGTCTATTTGGCTAAGCTCGCCGAGCAAGCGGAACGCTATGAGGAGATGGTGCAGTTCATGGACAAGCTGGTTCTCGGTTCCACCCCCGCCGCGGAGCTAACAGTCGAGGAGCGCAACCTCCTCTCCGTGGCCTACAAGAACGTTATCGGCTCGCTCCGAGCCGCCTGGCGCATTGTCTCATCTATCGAGCAGAAGGAGGAGTCCCGGAAGAACGAAGAGCACGTCTCCCTCGTCAAGGACTACCGAGGAAAGGTCGAGACCGAACTCTCTCAGGTCTGCGCCGGCATCCTCAAGCTGCTTGAATCAAATCTGGTTCCCTCGGCTACCTCCAGCGAGTCCAAGGTGTTTTACCTCAAGATGAAGGGCGATTACTACCGCTACCTCGCCGAGTTCAAGGTTGGAGATGAACGAAAGGAGGCTGCTGATGATACTATGAACTCCTACAAGGCTGCTCAGGTTGACTAATTTCAAATTTTTTGGTACTTGCTTGATTACTGTTGTTTTGAGTTAGACTGCTTTGTGCTTTTCAATCTATGTTCACAATTAGGGCTTTAACTCTGCACTGCTTCTATTGTTGTAGTATGGATTAAGATTACAGTGAGGTATCATGTGCTTTTAGATCACATCTGCCGTAGTTATTAAGTCACTAAGATTTGTGCTGAGACTTTGAATTTGAATCGAGATATCGTTGGTAGAGTGCTAGATTTCTGTTATAAGTTTATGGTGATGACTAATTTGCCAATTTGGAGCAATTCAACCTTATCAATTGAGATTTTGATTTAATTTGGATATTAGAAGTTGATTTTGTTATGGATGTGCACATATATTCTACAGACTAATGGAAATTTTAGGGTTTATTGTTTTGTATCTAGAATGCTTTGGTGCCACTCAATCTTTTGATGTTCTTACCTAAAAGGAGGGGGTGTGGAGTGAGATGGTTTTCATTAGTTTCAATGTTGGGAATTTAGTTATAAATTTGTAATTATGTTTTAAAGCATAGGGGTTTGAATTAATTGGAGCAACTTGTGATCACAATCTGGAGTTGCATTATAATATATACTTCATGTTTGAATTCTTTTACAGACTCTTTCTTTGGTATACAATTTTGATATCTTGTTTAGCCTCTGGTTTTCTTGGTTAGCATGGTTAGGACTTAGGATACTTAGGCCGGAATGTACTGCATGCCACTGCATCCATTAAACTTCGGTTTCGAGGGTTGGGCTGTTTTGAAACTTGGGTCTGGATCCTCTCCTGACCTTTAATGAGATTGTGACAAGTGGTCTAAATCTGCTCCAAAGGCATTAACAATATCTAATATGCATATTTTTCCTGTCTAAATTGCATACTTTGCAATTACCTAATTGCCCCTTCCCCAACCAAAAAACATTCAGCAATTTCACAGTAGAGAAGGAAAAAGTATAAATAACAACAATGGTTGGAATATGTACTTGTGATGCATCAAAATCACATTAAAGTTGGGAGTGGTATGTGGTGATTGGGTCTGGAGAGGAGCTTGTCCCGTGTATTACAGCTGTTGCCTTTCTCTAGTAAATGTGAAAAGAAAGTTCTATCATTGGCCATATATTTGTATTGTTTAGATTTTCAAAGAATTTGAATTGCTTCTAAACATGTGTTGTTTCCTATGTTTACCATTGAAGGAAATTGCTCAGGAAGATCTGTCCCCAACACATCCCATAAGACTGGGTCTGGCGTTGAATTTCTCAGTTTTCTATTATGAAATTCTCAACTCATCTGACAAAGCATGTAGCATGGCAAAACAGGTAAACATTTTTCTGTTTCTAACCTCTTACATCATTCTGATATTGATACATTATGCTACCTAGTACCTAGAGGAGAAGGATATGAAAGGCTTCTGAATTTGATTTATCAGATCCAGTAATTTTATTATCAATTGTTCATTGAAATTTAGGGGTCTTTTTTTTTTTTTTTTAATCTGTAATGAACTTATCAATTGTATCCTTCTAGCCATAATTGTATACTTAACTGGTGCTTTTGTCTGTTATAGTGGAACTTGCCATAGCCTGCACAACTTTACAATAGCTCATTTAAAACCTCACTCTTTTTCAGTCCTCTTTTTACAAGTTTTTAATTGTTTTACTTTCCTGATGGTCGGACAACATAATCTTAAATCTCATGTATCATCAAAATGCTTATGAAGTGGTTGACTCTCCAAAATGCCCTTTCTGAAGACCCAATAGTGTTTAATGGTGAAATGTAGTTTCTCTATCCAAGTTTTATGGTTCTGACTTTTACTGTCAGTGCTTGGTACTTCACCATTTTCTTTTGTCAATATTTTGTCTTGATTTATGCTGTTCCAGATAGCTTTTTGTCCATATGTTTGTACTTGATGGAGACATTATAATGTTTATTTTTAGCATCAGTTATGCTTAAGGTTGTATGCCCTGTTGTAATTGACTTTGTCGTATATATGCTTCTATATAGGCATTTGAGGAAGCCATAGCTGAGCTGGATACCTTGGGTGAGGAATCATACAAGGATAGCACCCTCATAATGCAACTCCTACGAGACAATCTGACCCTCTGGACTTCTGATGCCCAGGTTAGTGCATGAAATCTCTTTGGAAATTACCATTTTGTTCATATTCTCACATTTGCATCACGACCTAGTGAGGTGCTTCTCTTGAACTCTTGTTTTACGCTACACGCAGGATCAGTTGGATGAGCCTTGATCTTATCAGGCCAACAAATCATTATACTCTCCTTTTCGGAGGTGGGCTTTGAATGTCATGTGCTCGCTAATTTGGTGTTGTGTATGAACTAGGGTTGTAATCATATAGCATATGATGTGTTTCACATTCAACTCTTATTATGTAACTGCTGGGAGCCACTAGTCGCCATATTTCCTTTTTGTTTCATTGTATTACTTAGTCTCTCAAATGACAGCATCTTTTCATTCTGAAAGCAGTTATTGGGGATTGAATTCTGATATATATATATATATATATATATATATATATATATATATATATATATATATATATATATATATTTGGGATTTTGTACTCTCAAGCGCTGGTAGTGATTGTGAATTAAACATGAACTCAAAAGTATATTGCCAAACGAAAACATATGTTATTATACTATATTTAAAGAATCAATATTTTTTTGTATAATTTACACTTTTTGCATAACTATGAATTACTGTGCAATGCCCGCATGGGTAGCTCAACTGGTCATAGGGGTGAAACTTTGGAAGAATGACCAAGGATTAAGTCTCACCAGTGACAGTGTGTGAGCAATCTTTTAAAGTGAGGGGGCTCCTTGTGCGTAGTGAGCACCGGTCTAGCCTCTGTG
This sequence comes from Ipomoea nil, assembly GCF_001879475.1. Taxonomy (NCBI): domain Eukaryota; kingdom Viridiplantae; phylum Streptophyta; class Magnoliopsida; order Solanales; family Convolvulaceae; genus Ipomoea; species Ipomoea nil. The sequence continues at coordinate 3,147,800 of NW_017619749.1, forward strand.
GTTCATGTTTAGTTGAGTCACCATGATTTACATCCTCTCAATTGCTCTGTCGGGCCGGGGTGTGGGGGAACCTTAGGTTTGGGGTTTAATTCCTTTTGGAAGAATGAATTACTGTGCAATAATTAGTACACAAATTTCACTTTTACTCTTAATTGTTATGGTATTGTCACATTTGTAATATGTACTCTTTTATCATTTAAAAGAGTAGATGAGAGATAGAAATTACATGTTGGGACAAGAAATTTGAACAATACAATTACAAATTAACTTTTTGTTGCTAAGAGTGGAGTGACAAATTTAAATAAAAGAGTAAATTGTGAGAAACAAATGACTAAATATGATAATATCACAACAATTGATAATTAAAAGTAAAATTTGTTTTGGTATAATTTATATACATGTTGATGGGAATGATGGCTTGCTCTGATTCCCTTCACAGATATTCATTGTGACCATATTTCATGTTTATCGAAAATGCGTTTGGTGGGCAGTACTGTTTGAAACAAAATAATAATAATAATAATAATAATAATAATAATAATAAACTTGAAATGCTGCGACCCTTCACAACAGTGTAGCCGCATAGTTGGGCTCTGTATGCGGTGATCCGCAGCACACTTTATTCACAGACGCAAATTATACTAGGGAAACGCGCATAGTGAACACAGAGTAAATTTATAATTTCTATGATGTAGAAATTATGAATTTACAGTACGGTATTGAAATTATAAACCTACAGCATAGATGTTATGAATTTACAGTATAAAAATTATAGAGATTCATAATTTCTATGCTGTAGACATTATGAATCTACAGTACAGTATAGAAATTATGAATTTACAGTATAAAAGTTATGAATCTACAATTTAAAAATTATAGATCTATCATGTGTTCACCATGCACATGGTGAACACGATTCCACAACATAACTATTGATTCACACACATGTCCTGTTTGGTAAAATAGTTAGCATATCAGTTAATTTTAGTTTATTTGACCCCTATTAGTCATTTGACTTGGTTAAACAATCAATATGAATGTTCAATTAATTAGCTTTTTGTAACAACTTATTGCTTTAAAATGCTAAAATTCAAAAAGCTGCTCAAAGTAGCTTTATGAAAAAGACATTTTATATGTAATCAGTTAACAACTAACAACTAATTTACCAAATATTTTTTTACAATCAGCTAATGCTATCAACTAGTCAAACTCACTACCCCAATCAACTAACAGTCATTTACCAAACACTCGCACACAACAAAAATCCCACTATTAGTGTGATTCAATCTTATTATTCATCCATTATCTAACGCTTCTTCTCCCAACAGGTTAAATCCCCAATCTCAAGGGCTTTTCACACTCCGACCTGATATAGTATTTGAGAGAATGTAAATCACGGTGACTTAATAGTTCAATAGATATACCAAATATCAGTGCGCACAAGGACCTATCGTTATTATGGTGTGCAATAGATTTACAAGTTTGCATTGTGGATTTGGTTGTGGACTTGTGGGTAATATTATAGTCCGTAGTAGAGTAAGATATAGATTGAAAATTTGGGTTTGGCAACCCAAGGCTGCCAAATGCTGATATTAATCAGAAATTGAAGTAGTGTAATAAAGATGTAAAGGAAGGAAGGGTGTTAGTTGAATCTGAAATGAAATTGTCTTCAAAAAAAAAAAAATCTGAAATGAAATTAATCTTAGAAAACAGAGAGATATACGGAAAGGGTCATATGGCAGATAGTGAGTGTGCATTGGGTTTGCAGCAGTAAAAATAATAAATAAAAAAATGATAGATAAGGTTAAAAAAGAAGAGAAATAGTGGGTGTGAAATGTGAATGACACCCTGGAACCGACCTCAGCTCGGATCTCAAATAGTTGCTACCATTTTTAGACTCCCATCTTTAGACCAAATTTTCAATTTTTTTTTCCTTTCAAAGACTGACCATAAGGACTGAGGGGGGCCTCACTCGTGCTTCTCTGCCAAAAAAAACTCTTTTGGTTTTAAAAGACTACAACTATTGTATCTATTGACTATTATTAAAAAATAAAATGAAAAACTGTTTTTTTTTTTGGTTAGGAAGGAAATTTTTGGGTGTGTACTAGGTAAATTTTGTTTGTGTGTAATAACTCAAAAACACATGAATAAAGTAAATTGTACTAGGAAGACCTTATGCAATGGTGTTGACTGAGAGAGTAAGTAAGGTAAATTGTACTAAGAAGATCTTATGCAATGGTGTTGACTGAGAAAGTGTTGATAGGAATCAAATTAGAACTCGGATGTGTGCCAGGTAAACTCCGCTCATTTGTGACAAGCCCATCTTGTGTAATAGCCTGCACATGAGAGGTAAATCGCACTTCGAATACCTTATACGACGAGCTCAACCAAAAATGTGTTGGCAAGAAAACTCAAACTTTAGTGTGTGATGGGTAAACTCTGCCCCTATGTAATAGCTCACAAACATTTTCGATGCAATAGCCCACAAACACACGTGATATATAAATCGCACTAAGAAAATCCTATGTCACATGCTCGACTGAAAAAATATTAATAAGAATCACACTGATAATCTTGAAGTATGAGAATTATACTCCACTCAATCCGTCACTCCCTCGAAGCGAAAATTGAATAATTTGTGCATAGGAGATGACATGCATGATCCACATGAGCAAAGGAGGGAATTTTGGGGCATATGAAAAGGTGAATCCCAAAGTAGAATTTGAGGAAAAAGGGTTTGAAATTTGTGTGGCAAAAGCCTCTTTTAGAAATTGGTATTTTAAACCCATCATATATCCCCAAACCTTGTGCTAACCAGTAAACGAACATGTAGCATCCGAAGTGTTGAAAACTTGTGTTTTTTTTACCACATGCCTCCGGTCCATTTTCACAGACCACCTCGATATATTTTTACCGTTGAATTCGATGATTATGACTAGTCAAGATCGTAATAATTTTGGGGGTCAAAATTTATAACCACCCCCCAAAAAATACTTACAAGAGGGGGAGAAAATGACAAAAAAACATTTAATGATCATTTGGGTGGAGTTGAGGTTTGAATATAATTTAGATTTGGAAGATGATTACATTAAATAGGGAGTTGTCGGACTCACCACATTGCCTCTTAACCATTCCATTGGTCTGCACCAATCTCTTCATTTGGAATCACCGGTTTCTTAGGATGCAATGGTTGAAGACAAACAAAAGGAAATTAAACAAATTAAAAGTTTATTCTCTACTATACCTATATCTATTCTTTAGTGAATTGATTTGAGATTGTTTGGCAAATAAATTGATTAACAAAAAAATGTACTAGTGGTACGTCATACCTTTAAAATAGAACAACGTTATATACTCTCTTACAAAAAATCACCTAAGGCAATTTCAATAGAAGTTTACGAATCGAAAGTCTCAGACGGAGGGACACTAAGAGACCCGATGGTCTAACGATAGCGAGATACGCTCCGTGCTCCTGTTTGGGTCGGGATCAAACGGTTCAGCTCAAGTCCTATATAAAGGCCATTAGCCGTCATTGTAAAGGGTTCCTCCCTATCTCTCCTCCACGACCGTGTCTCTCTACACACAATTCACTTTCAACTCTCTCTAGAAACACACAAGAACACAATTATGAATAAAAGATCCTTTGAGCTACTTTCTCTTGTCTACTCTACATTGTTCACACATACATTACAATTCATACATACGGTTTACTTTCTACGTACAACTGAGAATTAACCGTATCATTGAGAAAAGTCTATAGTGTCGATTGGTACCTATTCCACTTGTACATAGTACAAGTCAAAAACCCTAGAACATGATTTGTGTTGTCTCAATAGTACCCAATACAAACTCAAAGCATTTTCCATTCCCTTTGGAGTTGTACCATGTGAAAAAGACAGTATGTCGATCGACACCTTAAAATTTATTATTATTATTATTATTATTATTATTATTATTATTATTATTATTATTTATCTTACATTAACTTTTTTATTAACAGTGGAGTTAACTCTTCCAAATGTAGTAAACGTAGATTAAAAAATTTTCGTTTTAAAAAGCTCATAAATAATATCATTGAATGGATATTAGTTTGTAATTTTAATCTAAAAAATAGCATCAATATTTAGAACATGATAGATATTTATTCTCTAAATATTTAGAATAAATCTTGTGTATGTAATTGTGTAAAATTGTTTCATGTAAGATGTGTAATACTTTTTAATTAAAATGTACTTGTAATACTTTTTTTGAACTTATACAAATTATTATAGATGTACTATATTTTCTAAACATTTAAAATTAGTATTGTGTAAGGTTGTCTCTCGTGAGACCTACTTAACCATCAACCTATACTAGGCTGCTGATTTTTTTTTTTTTTTTTTTTTGTAGTCCTTTGTCAATTAGGATCATAATGTGTGATTTATCAATGCACATCTTTGAGTAGTGGTTACAGATTTTTCTCGTCACAAAAAAATAGTTGTATTACATTTCCTAAAACTAAACCATTTGGAGTATGGTTAGGTAAGTAGTAGAAAATTAAATGATAAATACAATGTTTATGGAAAAGGTGGAGGTGGAAAAAAAGAAAGATAATAATTAAAAATAAAAAGAAAATGTGAAGTGATAATTAGTGTCTGATAAACAACCTAGATGTCCACTTAATCACAATTTCACAAACTGTCTAAATCAAATGAGAGAAGGCTTTGCTGAATAATATGAAAGAAATTTTTGTACTTTTTATTTAATTAATTAAATATTAATTATATTAGGGATATTGCATGCATCCATTAGGTTTAGGTCCCATTACAGACGCTCCCAAAAGTAACAAAAAGCAAAAGGGCATTTCTTTTTGTGATAGCTTTACCCACCATAGCTTATTCTCTCTTGCAGATTTTTCTCATCTGTAACCTCTCTTTCTTCTTTTTTCTTTTTATTGTTTATTCAATTTTTGTTTATAATTCCAACTATGTGCATGTGTGTATATAAATATATATACGTAGTCATGCATATTCATAATTAATCATCATATTGGATTCCTAATACATATTAAATTAATGTTTAGATACATATTTATTATTCTTTTTGTTATTTATTGCATGAGTTCATAATAAGCTCAACTTTTTATTTGTATTTTTATATTTGAAAAAAATTGTAATTTTTTTTTTTTAGTTTTTAGTTTTCTTCTCCCAATTATTAGTATAGTAGCATTTTCCTCTCCCCTTGTCGTAACAGAACCATTAGTGATAATTATTAATGTCAGTCTCAAAACATAAATTTTCAGGGTTAAACTTGTAAATTTACTTTAATCTTCTCATGATTTCCTCACATATTTTTCCTTCTTTCCTCATCGTGAGGAAATTATGGATTCGAGTTATTTTGGTTGAAGTCGCATATTTATGACGAAATAAGATGTTTTAATTTGTCTAGGTAGCTCTCACTTATTAGAGGGAAAGAGAAAAATGAGGTGAATTTATAAATTTAGTTATAGTAAGTTAATTCCATTTTGATTGAGGAAAAAAATCAATACACTAATAATTGGAGGGTCAAAATTGGATGCGTCTATAATTTGGATACTGAGTCCATTCATTATACTCTTTAATTTGGAAAAAAATCAATACACTAAATATCAAGATAACGCTTTAGATATATTAATTAGCATGCAAGTAATGTGAAAGAAAATTCTCTTTATTTATTATTTTTCTAAAGTTTTATTTTGTCTTTGGATTATAAAAGGCCTTTGTTTAAGAACAGGCCGGTTCAGGCCCTACCTATATATCCTCCATGTAATAATGTATTTTGCAAGTCTAGTTTTAGCTTGCTAAGTCACCTTAATTAATCTTATCTTACTATGACCAATTAGTCATAGTGGTGTGGTGTGATAATTATCACTTCATAAATTAATAAAATATAATTCGTCACGTTAATACTTGATAAAAACTTCAATAACATTTTTTTTTATCAATCTAATAATCATTACAACAAAATACTAAATTATCTATATATAAATACCTACGGATTAAATATCAGATAGGTAATATCAACAGAGGTAACATACTGACATCACATTACATAGTAGTTGACACTATTTTGTTAATTTATTGTAATTAGTAACTCATTATTGAAGTTTTTTTTTTTCTTTCCCACTCATAGAATATAATTGCACTATTCGCTAGATTTAGAAAAATAGTTTAACACTTATTCCAAATATATTTCATTCTCAGTCAATCTCAATAATGAAAATAGTATTAAAAAAACACTGCATTTTTTTTGGAGTATTACTGACGTTGTTACAATGTAGTATATGGTCATAACTACTTTCTCAACCTACTGAAGCACAAAGAGTCAATATTGCCTTATTAAGCATAATATTAATTACTCCATATTAAAAATCATGTATTTTATGACAATTCAGCCTTTGAAATAATGAAAAGATATACACTATATTACAACTAACGCTGTCAAGTAATATTAATGAGATCTTCATGCGAAATAGGTTGGACTCTCGCCAAACACGAATGTCGCACGGTAAATTGTAATAATGTGTCGTTTATTAATTATTACAAATGAGATCTTCAAACAAAATAGGCTGGATCCTTATCAGATTGGATGACAGTCAAACCCACGAAGGTTACACATGTAAATTATAATAATGTGTTGTTTATTATTACTGAGATTTTCTCGCAAAATAGGTTGGACTCTCATTAGATAAGAAGACAGTCAAACCTGAACGGTCACACTATAAATCATAATAATGTGTCAGTATTTATTACTAATGAGATCTTCATAAAAATTGGTTGGACTCTCATCATATTAGAGGAGAGTCAAACTCATAAAAGCCGCACTATAAATTATAATAATGATATTGTCGTTATCGATACCTTTAACGTATGTGTTATTATTATTCATCTTGAATGATATTACTCTGAATAAACTAAAACAAAATATTATAATGTTAAATCATTCCCACTACAAATACAATTTTATATTGTGTATTTGTTTTTTTTTTTTTGAATGCTACTATAATAACAATAATAACAATAATAACAACAACAATAACAATAATAATAATAAAGTAAATCCAAGTCCCTCGATGCCTGCTCCGCCGTTTAGTTATTATTCTCACTGGTATCTCCCTTAAATTTTGTATTTGATTTTTCTTTATAGCTTGTTCTCTACATTGCACTTTTGTTGTTTGTCGCAATTGTTCTTTACCTCACAATTATATCTAACTTGAGTTATATTTACAATATTCAGTATTTTTCTTAGCTACAATTATATTGTTTGGTAATATGTTCTTTACCTCACTTTTTGAATGCCATTAGTATTGTTCGGTTCGGTTTAAGAAAAATACTGAATTAGGAAATGTATTGTTTGGTAGTATGTTCTTTACCTCACTTTTGTTGTTTGTCGCATTAGTATGTAGTAAACCGAACCGAATTAAATCTGAACCGAAACCGAAAAAAAAAACCAAACCGAACCGAAACTCGAAACGCCCACCCCTAAGAAATACTAAACAATGATAAATAAAATCTCCAAAGTTACAGCACCACATGCTTACATCTAAATATTAATTAGTTATTAATTTGAGCAATTATTTGCTTAAATTCAAGCAATAATAACATCAAAACACATAAATGATCCAAACCCGTATATTCAATTGCAATATATAATATTTGATGTTCTAATTTAAATAATTATATATCGATCCAAATATTCTTAATATATTACAACTAATCTATTTCGTGCATCTCACGGGCGAAAATACTAGTTAAGCATAATATCAATTACTCCATATTAAAAATCGTGTATTTTATAACAATGAAAAGATATACACTATGTTACAACTAACGCTATCAAGTAATATAATATTAATGAGATCTTCATGCGAAATAGGTTGGACTCTCGCCAAATCAAATTCACGAACGTCGCATTGTAAATTGTAATAATGTGTCGTTTATTAATTATTACAAATGAGATCTTCATACAAAATAGGCTAGATCCTTATCAGATTGGATGACAGTCAAACCCACAAATGTTACACATGTAAATTATAATAATGTGTTGTTTATTACTACTGAGATTTTCACGCAAAATAGGTTGGACTCTCGTTAGATAAGAAGACAGTCAAACCTGAACGGTCACACTATAAATCATAATAATGTGTCAGTATTTATTACTATTGAGATCTTAATGCAAAATTGGTTGGACTCTCGTCATATTAGAGGAGAGTCAAACTCATGAAAGCCGCACAGTAAATTATAATAATGATATTGTCGTTTATCGATACCTTTAACGTACATGTTATTATTATTTATATTGAATGATATTACTCTGAATAAACTAAAACAAAATATTAATGTTAAATCATTCCCACTACAAATTTTTTTATATAGTGTATTTGTTTTTTTTTTTTTTTTGGATGCTACTGACTCTATAAGCACAAAGAGTCAATAACGTCTCCACTGAGACTAGATCTCATGACCTCCCACATGAAAGAGGTCATTACATGTCATTTGAGCACAATATGCTTAACTTATATAGTGTATTTGTTAATCATATGCTTTTATATGATTAATTGTCCAAACAAGCCTTCTATTATCTATATAGAAAAGTCAAAAATTGATAGTGTAGGTGATAAAGAAGGTCATGTAGATTTTTGAAAAAATGGACTAATAACAATGAATTGGCACTGTATGTAAGACAGCACCATTTGCATTCAGCAACAAAATTTTAAGTAAATTAGCAAAATAAAAATAAAAATAAAAAGAAGATCAACAAACGGCTGATATGGAAGTTAGACCACATAAAAAGCATTTTAAAGAGATTTTTGACACAACATATTTAATTCACAAAATATATTTAAAATAATACATATTTTTCCTTTTGCATATAAAAATATACGGAGTATATTTTTATTATTTATAAATAATAAATAATTTTTGGCTTTTATTATTAGAGTAGTGTAATAAATAAAATTACTTGTGATTTTTAATTTTTAAAAATTGATAATATTAGGTGCAAAAATGTTGCGAGGGGGAAATAGTAATTTTTTTTTTTTTTTTTTTGGGTTTAAAAAATAAGAAAATAAAAAAGCCAAAAGCTCTCCATAATTGCGATTACTGGGTGGCTCAATGAAACGTCCCACTTACAATGTGTATACATATCCACGTGGCGCTACCCCAGGAAGAAGACAAATATTACAGCTTATTAGTCCTTCCAACTAATCAATTTACGCAATACCCCTTCTTATTCTATTGCATCATTTATGTGGATTAATATATTTATTTATACAAATATTATACATATTATATGTGTGTACTATAAATCTATAATATCATTAGAATGCTATTGCCTACTATTTACCATCATGGTTTAAAATGACTAAATAGTAAAACATAATAATTAATTTTTTAATTTGGATGATAATATTTATGGAGAGTTATATTACAGTATAAATATATTTCAATTATATTCTTTTTTTAGACGCGATGACTAATTATTAATGTTTATGGATTCTGAACAACACACCGTGATATTATTAATAAAACAAAATTCTTGGTGACCAGTTGAGTTGTGTTGAAGAATTATTGACCCTCATAATAACAAGTGTAATATAACTTTGATTTAAAGAGAATCATATAATCGCTATTAGAATGTGCCGTCTAGGTGAAATTCGGATGGTAATATAACTACTATGAAAGACAATAAATGTGTAACTCTGGCAATATAAAATAAAATAAAATAAAATGAAATGAAATAATTAACTAGAAGTAAAAAATAAAAGTATATAGAGGGGATACAGCTATTACATCTCCCATTCTGTCAATCTCTTAAATGCCGAAACCACCATCTCTTTCTTTCTCTGTCACTCAATATTTATTAACCTCCCTATTTTCATTTCTTCTGCTCTTCTCTTCTCTATATATATATTTCTCCCTCCATTCTCTACCCTAACTCCAATATATTTATATATATTATATTATATATAGAACCCTCATTTCTCCCTTCTCTCCAAGCCGCTGTCCCTGTTCTTCACTCTCCTTCTCCATCTCTGAGTGCCCAAAACAGACAACTTTATATCCATTAATACACAGAGAGGGGAAAGGATAGCAGAGCTGCTTCATCTTCTTGCATCTCTGCATTGAGCTTATTTATGTGTTTCCCATTGTTTTCCTCTTCAAAGTCCTTGCCAATCAGTCTTGAGATGCCCCATTAGAGCTTTTATTAGTTTTAAACACATAACACCGATTGTGTGGCTGTGGGCTATATAAAGATTGTATTTTTAAGGTACTACTACTGCTGCGATGGCGCCGAGCTTCGACTGTGCGATTTCGACCCTTTTCTGCGCAGAGGATAACGACAGCTTGTTCTATGACGAGAGCGACGAGGTGGGATACGCGTGCGTGGAGGTGTTTGAGGATCATTGGGATCATAGGAATGATCGAAACAGTCAACACCAAAGAGCGAGTTTGACTGACCTGCCGGTCCAGAGCGAGGAGTGTTTGGCTCTGATGATCCGGAGGGAGAGCGAACTCTTGCCTGCATGCGATTACTCCAAGAGATTGAGGAATGGGGAGCTGGATATCGCGGCTAGAGACGAGGTTCTTGATTGGATTACAAAGGTTCGTTCATCGATTCATAGGAAAAACAAGAAAATTTTTCATATCCCGACAATTTTCCTATATTGGTGGGATTCCATCCCGCAGTTCGATCTTAGTTCTTAACAATGATTCAGATTTAGATTACGTTAAATGATCGAAAATGATAATGGTTCACTAGCCTTAAAATTAGTGATTAATATGGATTAAGCCTTTTTGGGTGGTCTTGATGATAGCTTTTCCCCTTTTTGGGTTTGTGAAGTCCTATGGGGTTGATAACACATTCATGGTAATTGGTAAAAGATGAAATGTGTTAGGTGGGATGCTTTTGTTTTTATGTATTCTTTTTCACTTGTGTGTTACTATATACATAACTGTGTGTAATTGGATTTACATTAAATCACTGTTTGATTATTGATTACTTACCTTTTGCGGCTAATCTAATTATTGATCTTGTGGTGATGGTGTCTTGGCATTACAGGTTCATGCACATTTCAATTTTGGACCTCTCTGTGTTTATTTGGCTGTGAATTACCTTGATAGGTTCCTCTCTGCATATGAATTACCTGTAAGTTAATCATTCTCAAAAGCTTATCCTTTTGGCCTTCTTGGTTTGGTTCGATTTGTGCCCGTCAGCTATGGTTAACCTAGTCTGGTTTAGCTCCTTATGGTCCTTTGTCGGCTGGGGTCACGAGGTTTACCTTATTTACCTTGTGTACACCCTCGGGTAGGGGATACAGGTTTTGATAGTTTATGTGTTTTACTTCAGTAAGATCACACATTTACCTTGTTTTACAGAAGGGCAATAACTGGATGATGCAGTTGTTGGGTGTAGCTTGTTTGTCCTTGGCAGCCAAAATGGAGGAGACTGAAGTCCCACTCTCTTTGGATTTGCAGGTGAATATTTTGTAGGAAATTTCAAGAAAGCTAAAATGATTGTCAGTTCTTAAAAATTGAATCTTTGTTTTCCTAATGTTCAAATCTTGCTGTTAAATTTATGGTTCTTAGGTGGGGGATGCGAGATTTGTATTTGAAGCTAGAACCATTCAAAGAATGGAGCTTCTCGTGTTGAGCACGCTGAAATGGAGAATGCAAGCAGTCACGCCATTCTCGTTCATAGACTATTTCCTTACCAAGATAAACGGTGATCAAATCGCTTCGAGTTCTTCAATCATGAAATGCATAGACCTCATTCTAAGCACGCTTCAAGGTATAATATAGTCATAAATCGACTCTGTTATCTGCCATGCCTTACACTTACTAATTAGCGAGGGATTAATGAAAATTAATTGCAGGGGTTCACTTCTTAGAATTCAGGCCTTCTGAGATTGCAGCAGCTGTGGCAATCTCTATTGCAGTTGAAACCGAGGCGGTAGACAGTGAAAAAGCAATATCCCTTATGCATCATGTACAAAAGGTAAATACGGTGGTGGCCCAAAAGAGGCCAAAGAACGACATAATTGATTGCTTAACTTTCTGTGTTATCATTTTCACCTTGATTAAGTTTACGTTTTTACCAAATTTACTAACATCTCGTAGCTATGCTGGTGTAATTTTCAGGATAGAGCGATCAGATGCGTAGAGTTAATGCAACAACTCTCTTTGCCAAGCGGTTTTCTTATGGCTCCAAGAACTTCACTGCCATCTACACCCCATAGCCCGATCGGGGTTCTTGATGCTGCCTGCTTGAGCTATAAAACCGAGGATTCAGGGGCTGGGTCACGCAATAATTCTTCCCACAACAGTCCTGTCGCGAAGAGGAGAAAGCTGAGCCACCCGTACCTAATGGATCACTAGGTATAACCGCGTCCATGGAGCTGCACTTTCTTACTAAAATCGAGCCGGTTGATTTGGTTGGCGTTTTCGTATCAGAATGGTGCAGCCCCAAACGCTTTCTGAAATGAACGACGGGCAATTAAGATAGTGAATCTAAGCGTAGCAAAACAGATTGTTCCTTGTTGGTTCCATGGCGGTTGGACGATTGATGGATGATCTGAGCAAGAATGGTGAGAAGCTGCTGGCTGGCTGGCTGGCTGTTAAATATTAGACTTCTTAACAGCTGTAGAAGGTGAAAAAATTAAGAAAAAAATAGGAGAAACATAGTTGGTTTTTTTTTTTTTTTTTTTTTTTTTTTTTTTTTTTTTTTTTTTTTTTTTGGGTTCTGTCTTGCTTTGAGTATTCATAGATAAGGTTGTTTGAGGTTTGAGGTTTATTTTTTCTTTGTGAAAAATTTTTTCATTCAAAAAAAAAAAAAAAAAAAGCAGAAACAGAGAAAAAAGAGAGAAAGGTATTGAGGATTTGTTACCTCATATCAGAGTTGTGATTATTACATACTTCTGTCTTGTGTATAAAATTTTGGGTTGCGAAGTTTTCTCATCTCAAGATACAGAATTCAATTTCTTTTTCTCATTTTTTGATGATTTTATTTATTTATTGAGTGCCGAAGAAATTCGCAACCACTATTGGTGTTCATTGAGTAAATCTCACATTGTGAGGATCACAATAAAATAAATTAATTTAGGTTATTTATAATCGAGTTCAAATCAAGAAAGTGACGTTTGAAATTGGGATTATTCAGAAATTGGGATTAATAATTTTGTAGTTATTAAATTAATAGTTATTAATTTGGTTGCTTCTTAAAAAGTTGAATTTTTAATTTTAAAGGTCCCACACTCAACAAAACATTTGGAACGATGTAAATCATGGTGACTCAAGATTTAGTAGACAGAGTCAAATGTCGATGTGCACAAAGAATTTGTTCACTTTGAACATAATCTACACGGGTTTAGGTGATTGCCTAATAGAACACTTCAGAAAATGTAAATCATGATGACTTAATGGTTCAACAGACAAGACTAAATATTTGTATGCACAAAACATCTACACACTTTAAACATAATCTTCACAAGGATTTAGAACATACTTCTTAAAATGCTGATGCGTGCAAGGTTTCTGACCAATTTAGTTGATGTTGTTTAATTAAGATGAGATATAGTAGTATATCCACCTGTGTGTGGAGCACATGTGAAGAGGCATAGTTTGACTGTTTGTCTGGTTGGACTATGGGGTTTAATAACGTAACAGCCTTCCCTCTGCCACCAACCTGACTTACGTTGGACCCTTTTGTGAATGCAATGCGCCTGCAACTCTTGCCTAACTAAACCTTTACCAATTTAATAACATCAACTCAAACCTACTTATTTTCCCATTTCTTATTCCCCTTATTAATTTTTTCACAGTTTAGTACTTTCAGTGGGTCAGTTAAAAAAAAAAAAAAAAAAAAAAAAAAAAAAAAAACTAGTTAAAATGATTGCATTCTAATGTTGAGGATTAACTTCACCTGTTTCTGTCATGGAGTTTTGATCGGAATGTGCATCAAGGACTTGTAGGATTTTAAAGGTGTTATTAATGAGATAACTTTTTTACTTTGGCGGTATTTGGTTCACAAAATAAATTGAAAATGAAAAAAATAAGGATCAAATAAATCCCTAAACTTTATTTAAAAAAAGTCAATTAGACACTTAAATTTTTAAAAGTTGTAATTGAACTCATAAATATGTTATTTTAGAGCAATGAAACTCACTAATTAACCTATTGGTGACCTGTAATTGTAGGTCAATTATGGTTTCAACCAACTCCGGCGAACCTCCAACCAAATTCTGGCAAATTAGGTGGTCGCCAATCGCGTTCTGCCGGAGAAGGCGACCAAGCCTTCTTCGGCTACTGGAGAAGGCGCAGAACACGACCGGCGAGTTGGTATTTGACCTAGCTTGCCGGAATTTGGTGGGATGTTTGCCGAAGGTTCGCTGGAACCCTAATTGACTTGCAATTACAGGTCACCAACATGTTAGTGAGTTTCATTGCTCTAAAATAACATGTTTGTGGGTTTAATTGCAACTTTTAAAAGTTTATAAGCCTAATTGACTTTTAAGTAAAGTTTAACGGCTTATTTGACTCTTTTCCAAAATGAAATAATGTTGGAATAAATCTATTATATTGGTTGGTTTATTAATGTATTATTTTGTAATTGGGCTAAATGTCACATTTATGTATTGTTTTGTAATTGGTAATTAAAAGAAGTGATAAATAGAAAATCCACTAATAAAAGGATAGCATATGAGACGAAAATTTGTAACATTTGCCACACTAATTAACCGTGTTGGAGTAGATTAGGCGGCAATGGTTTGATTCCGTTTTAGGTTTTGGAAGTAGAGTTGAGGATTGAACGGAACCGGCTTGTATAGTTTTGTTTGTCTGCCGATTTTAGTTTGGTGTAATTTAGATTTGGACGAAGATTTCAATGGGACGCTATTTTTGACCTCATTCATATTCACAAATCCATTGCTAAATTAAAGGCTTTCACTACCTGTTCTTGGAAATCCATTTTTGACATTCAATTCATTGTTGAATATAGTGTATGCACCAAATTTCTTCAAATCATATTCAGGAAAATCTAATATATTCCTAGTGAGGGAGTAATATTCTGCTATAGATGTGCCATGTGCCTACTCATTGGATGGGAGTGGAAGAAAAGAAAACAATGCTCGTCTTAAACACCGATAGTCTATTGTTGTCATAAGTTTGAACCATAAATTTCAGAATCCTCACCACTTCTGCTATGAAGACGGGTAGAAGAAGTAAATTGCGGGATGTGTCTCAAGTAATCTACAGGTCTCAAATATTTGTACACTAGTGCCAACAACAACAACAAGACCAAATTCATACGTCACTTTTTTGGTCCATGGTAAGATTCGCAAAGCAAAACTTATGAACTTATTTTAGATTGGTTGATCAGTTGAACTGTACAATAATCAATTATTGTCATATTAAGTAGTAGGAACTAGTTAAAATGGTGTGATGTACATCGAATGTAACTCAATATTTTGAGTATAACCAGTTAACTTTGAGATTTAAGATTGTTCCATGTCTAAAGTTAAAGAACAATTCATTAACATTTGGTTAAAATGAATTAGGCAACTATAGCAGTTTAGGGCATCAGTTGAATGGTGATACAATAATAGAAAACTTGTAAGCAAGTTTGAATTGAATGGCAACTTTAGATTTTATTATAAGGGGGCTAAAGATGATAATCA
The DNA here is from genome assembly GCF_001879475.1 of Ipomoea nil. NCBI lineage: Eukaryota > Viridiplantae > Streptophyta > Magnoliopsida > Solanales > Convolvulaceae > Ipomoea > Ipomoea nil. The sequence continues at coordinate 3,163,491 of NW_017619749.1, forward strand.
TGGCAGCAGCATCCTTAGCTTGTACTTTATCCATGTATACATACTACTATACCTTTAGTAGTAACAGATACTGATGAAAGACAAACAAATAGATATATGGATCACAAGACAATATTCTTGAATTTACAAAATGCCCATGCCCCCCCCCCCCCCCCCCCCCCTCAACCCCCAACCCACCCAAAATGATATTTCAGATTGTTCAGTCTCATATAGTCGTTCACTATACTACAACTAATAATTTGATTGATTTATTTTTTTTCCTTTTTCCATTTTTGTTCCCACATATTTTGTGTGCGGCTATATATTAAAAAATCAAATGAGAATAGGGTTCCATGTAAAAAGTGACAATAAATTTTAGGTGTCCATCATGATTCATCAATGGTTAATGATTTTGATAAAAAAAAAAAATACAGGGTCAATTTTATAATTATTACAAACTAATGTTACTGACTCTATTATAATGTAGTATCTGTTTATAAACTACTTTCTCAATCAACTGAAACACAAAAAGTCAATGTCGCCTCCACTGTGGCTCAAACCCACACCCTCCTATATAAGAGTGCAACCCGAGTGTCATTAGACTACAAAGTCTTAGCAAATTTAAAAGGTTTAGTAATGATAAGATCATAGTCTTTGATTTTTCAAGATAGATGGTGTGGATGTGTTCACACTTTATAGATATTCTCATCTGAATCCTCCCATATATATACATTGCATTCACTTCTACACTCGTTAGAGCGAGATTATTGATTGGAGACTTGAAGTGTTCTTTTTTTAGTCAGGCTAGCAGTAAAATCAAATGGAAATATATGCTTTTATAATTTTTTTTTTTTTAAATTACCTATACTATGAGACTTGGTTTTCACCAAAATCAAATGGAAATATAAGTTATATAAGGCGTTGTTGAGTTTAGTTGCAGTCTGGCTGGCAGGTTGCGAAGACCATATTATTGCAAACTGAAATATGAGGAAGTTGTAATAGCAGTAAATGCTCCCTCAAATAAATATTTCTCTCTTTTTTTCTTTTTTTTTTTCTTTTTTCCAGTCAATAAATCTTAAATACAACTGCTTCATTTCTTGAATTTATGTTCAATAAATCTTCAGAGTCAATAGTGTTGGGTAAAGGCTTTTGATGGCAAGTCTAACATCACGTTACTTTGTGGAGTGACTTTGATGATTCGTGAAATGGGTCGAGTCAATATTAAAATGTAATACTTATAATGTAAAATATAATATTAATAAAGAATAACGTGTTATTACTCATAAAAGAAAGTGTAATACTTTGTAATCAAAATGTGAAGTATTATATTTTTTCTTTATGAGTAACAAATACTTTATTCCTACTTAGTATTACATTTTATAGTATAAGTATTATATTTTTATCTTGAACTGACATATTTGAGGGTCTGCCTTGTAATTATAACCGACAAAAGACCACAAAAGATAAATCAACATCAAGTTAATCATAGTTGACCGGCTCAAATCAATAGGGCTTCTATTATGAGTCAAAAATTACAAGCTAAAATTTTGACACGGGTAAATGTTTGATTCGATATTACCATAGGCACAAAGATTGTTGAGCAAATGCTTCAAATGTCATGTCCAAAATTGTGTTTAACTTAGGGTGTGTTTGGAAACTCGGAAAATAATTTTTCGAGTTTTCACTGTTTGGTAAATAGTGAAAAATGTGAGTTAAAAGGAAAATGAGTGTTTTTTTTTTTAATATATATAAAAAGGGGGAGACCCGAATATAGAGTACAGATTACAACGAAGAACACACATTGCACCAAGCCGGAAAGCCGGCACGATCGTCCTCTAAGAGTCTAACTATTTCCGATGGAGGTTCCGAGAGCAAGCAGAGACCATTAAATGTGAGTTAAAGGAAAATTAGTGTTTAGTCAAAAGAAAATAGCCTCATTTTGTTAGAAAATGACTTTTTTTTTTGGAAGTCATTTTCCAATTTCCACTACCACACTACTACTACTACTACGATGACCACCACCATCGCCGTCGCGCCAACACCACCACCACCATACCACGACTACCACCACGTATTATTATTATTATTATTATTATTAGCAAATAACACCACCACCACCATTTATATTATTATTATTATTATTATTATTATTATTATTATTATTATTATTATTATTAAAAATGTTGTTATATTTTAAACAAAATAATTAAAATGTTTAATTATTCAATTTTACTTATTTTCTGAAAAATAAACCAAACACACCAAACAATTTTTTTTAAATACAACCAAACATTGAAAATGAATATATTTTTTAAAAATTTAATTCATTTTCTAGAACTCGTTTTACTAATTTCTCAATACACATTGATAAATGTATGACCCTATTAAAAAAAAAAAAAAAAGTGTTGATTTGGGATATTCATTAAAGTCTTATACCTAGTATTAGTTCATTTCCAATTCTAGGAAACCTTGTTTTGTTAGAAGAAAAAGATCCCTACGAAGAATAAAGAATGACAGAAACACACACCCATCAAAAACTATAATTAAATACTACTAAAAACACATATTTTTCGAGAAAAACTAAAATAATAATAATAATAATAATAATAATAATAATAATAATAATAATAATAATATTTTTTTAAAAAAATAAAAATGTGGCGCCCCATATATGTCCCATGAATCAAAGCTCTGGGAATGATGGTGAATGTTGAAAATTAATGTTGTCACGGAAATAGAGTGCAGCATTGAGAGTTGAGAAACCAACCGAACCACCTATGGTTTCATGCTCTTTCACTTCAAATCAATGCATATGGTCCCATCAAAAAAAAATCCCAAATCACAAAATAAATAAATAAATAAATAAAAGTAAATAAAAAATGGTAGTTTTTTTTTTTTTTTCTTTTGTTCAGTCCATCTGTTCATCCACTATGATTCAGAGGAGCGCCTTGAGAAATTGAGAGCTTATAGTCAGTGGGATAATAAAAGATGAAAGATGTAGGTCAGTAGGGTTCAATCAAATGCGCACTTAATCTTTTGTCCATTCTTTTCCATCATAATAATATATGGACCAGGACAATTTTTAAAATCACTAAAATTCAGAAAAAAAAAATTACTATTTTTTAATATATGGCGAGTTTAGTTGTGTTGAGGGTAAAAGTTAGGGGTTCGAGTTTAACCCGCAGAGCCCAACTCATAACTGCTCATCAAAATGCTTAAAATTGTATGGAATAATTGATGTTTGGTGTGTAAAGAATTGGCTAGCCTAAGCAGCAGGGTTAGGTTGGAGCAACTTTTAGTACAACTTTGACAGAAAATCCACTTTGGTGTATGGCATATCTTTTTAGAATTACCTAAAACTGAAAGGTGTGGGTTCAAAGTCTTCAATGTTTTGGTGAGGGGAAAGCATGAGATTAAAGGAAAGAAGGCATATACCGCCATACCGGAAGGAAATCCAATCTAGTTGATCAAACAATTGGTTACTAACATCCCTAACCTAATTGGTCAGACAGTTGATTTAGTTATCATAAGATTCTAAATTTAACTCTATGTCTCTATGTGAGAGTTACTTACTAGTCTTCTTGATTCAACTGAACTGTACTCAAAGTATATACATTCAAATAGTGATTACGATAGAGATGCCCACATTTTGAATTTTTTAGCTATAGCTAGGCTAAGAATTTTATTATTTTTCTTTGGAGGGGGTGGGGGGTTAATTAATTAATTTATTGGTTGTCTTTATGTCTTTTCCCCACATTTTAAGAGACACATTAAGTCCATATAGGTCATGTGGTGATGATAATGGAGGGGGATTGTATGCCCTAGCTATCAGAAGTTGAATGATTGAGTTGAAAGAGCAGCATTCATGGCAGCCCGTGGGCAGCATGGTAATTGGCATATATGGCATGGCCTCCCACAGATAGATGAATACATTATTCACACCACTCATCCACATCCATATCAATAACTTGATAGTTCTATTTCATTTCAACTATATATTAGATTGCCAATTTGATTATAATATATAATTGTTGTTTTATTATATATTTTATTTCAATGTCTCTTTATGTGTATAAATTGGTTTCTTTTAATGAGTCAAGTAATGGGATATTTTTTGAGTAGGCAATACTTAAAATTAAATTACATAATAAAACTAGAATTATCAACTAAACATTTCATGATGAGGGTAAAATAAATAGCAAATGGTTATTTATTTATTATTATGATAGTGAAGAAAACTTGTAATCATTATCTAAAAGTATGTACTCATATGAGTAAATTATGTTTTTGTATACAAACAATAATATGATTATGTTACATCTTGGGAACGAGCTTTAGTTCACAATCTATCAAAGCCCAACAATACCCATCCATCACAAGTACAGTCGGTATATCGTGCACCCTTGTGCACTCTTCTACTCAAAACGACGTAGTTTTGGTACATTGTCAAAAAAAAAAAAAAAAAAAAAAAAATCTTTGTTCCGAATACACATAAACTCATAACTGAATATACATAATTTAACATGATACATAATACACAAAAACTCTTAACTGAATACACATAAACTTTTAACTGAATATACAGAAATCCATAACACAATACACATAAATTTTTAACTGAATACTCATATTGGGGTTTGGGCCGCTTGGACGAACGGAGTGACGTCAGCAATTGAAACGCATGCATTTTGTACTTGGGCAATATTGCTATGTGTGCCGTGATACACGATATAAATTGCCTCACAAGTACAAATGAAATTTGGAAAAAAAAACAAAAAACAAAAAACAAAAACCACTTACAAGTGGGCTATGTTTTTTGAGGGATTTGCAGTAGGCCCTAAAAGGATGTCTACTAATATTTATACATTAAGAACGGGTCCAATAACGTTTCACAGTTTTACTGATCCAATGTTAGTGGGAAATATTTCCTTTTCTGGGCCCAAAAGTAGAAACCTTAATTTGACAACAAATTCATGAAAAGTTCTATAATATCAAAAAGTATTGCAATTATATTATTATTATTGTAGATACAAATGAGTAGTGACATTCCTGTATATATTTGTCGTTCTACTCCCAAAAATGGCACCACCTCTAATAGTATACTGTATACACAATACTTTTTCGACATTTGTATTTTTTTATATTTTTTTCAAATTCACTTATTACAAATGCAAGGTTTAGTTTTAGCCTTTTAGGTGGATATTCCGGACAACTTAGTTAGTTTTTGAGTGATAAATGATAAGATAAAGACATAAGATCAAGCTTTGACAATCATAGCGTAGGTGTTTTACTCAATGTGGTGAATTCTTTATGTGCACTAAGCACTTGTTCTCCTACCTAATATATCAATGACCACTCAATATCTTGTTGGGTTGGAGTGCGGAGGTGCTGGAAAGACACAAGATCAAGCTCTAGCAACCCTAGCGTAGGAGTTTCACTTAATGTACATGGTGGATTCTTTATGTGCACTAAGCACTTGTCCTCCTACTTAATGTGTCGATGGCCGCTCACTATCTTTTCGGGCTAGGGTGCAGGAGTGTTGAGGTCTTGAGGAGAGGGAATTCCATTTTTTATAGACAAAATTCAATTTTTAAGTATAGAAATAATTTTGCAGTGGCATCAATGTACAAGTACTTTTACAACCAAGGTGATAGGGATTATATCCCCGGTCCCACCACCTATATGTGTGGCATACTTGCTCAGTATCCGGACAGATCGCCAATAGAAATTATTTTTGAGCATTTCTCGAATTTGAAGCAATTTAACCCGACCTATCATACAGGGACGAGCAGAGGCTCGATTAGCGGCAATAATTCACCATTTACGGGGTCTTCTCAATCATCTAAGATCGCGGAGAAATACCGATATCCCCCACTCAGATATGGAATCTCCTTAGTCAAACCTATGGCGGTAGAAGCTAGGACGTCACGAAACTTTGCACATTTGGAGGAATCGGCAAGGCTTCCAACCTTCCCTTGTGCATGAGTAGCACATGTCACACATGCCGAGCTTTCAGCCTGTAGTGTTACCTCAGCTCTCCTATATATAAATATTACATTAAATGTTAGAGAAGATGACTTTTGGCTCACTTTATATAGTTATTATATGCTCAAGACCTTCTGAGCCACTGTCACACCACCCCGAGCTCAATTCCATGAATTATTAGATCAATAAACCAATATTGAATTGAAAAGCAACTCATGTATTTTCGGAATTAATATACTTATACCCCCGATAGTACGTATTTACACTATCACAATGCATATAAATAGTTAAGAGATTTAGCATTTGATCTTATTTTTTGGTGAGGATGGAGGAGGTGAAAAGTTCAGGAGATTGAAGTGTGATCCTTTGAAAAAAGCTAGGATGGTATATCCTCACGGGGTGTAAGACCTATATACCATTAGCATAGTGCAGAAAAGGATTAGGATATGGTCCAGTAGTCCAAGGAAATATATAGATATAACGTAGCAGGAAGAAAAGAGCAGGCCATATAGTACGTGTATGTATAGGCAACATCATTCTTGCGATTGTTGCACTCAAAAGGTTTGACGTTTGGCAGTTGCAGGCAGCAGGAATCCCCACTCCAACCTAGCTTTCTATTATATATATATATATATATATATATATATATATATATATATATATATAGAAGAGCGCTCATATGCGGCGGGGTCTTACGGTGCGGCGGTGCGGTCAAATTCCAGAATACACCAATAGTGTTAACAATATGCACCAACAGTGTGATAAAAACACACCCCAATGAAATGTAATAAAACATCACAAAATACACCACAGACTCAAAAAAACACACCATATAACTCACCACCCCCAATGGTGTATTTCCGAACAGTGTATGATGTTTTTACTCACACCTAATGGTGTGTGTTTGGTGATGCAGGGTTCTGTTTACTCTGTTTTGTGTGGTGTATTTCCTAACGTTGATGGTGCATATTTGGTGAACTATTGGTGTTGCCGCACCGTAAGATACTGCCGCACCTGAACCCGCCTCTATATATATATATATATTCCTGCAGGGCGGGCTAAATTAACACAGATATATATATATATATAATAATGCGCACACGCTGCTATTCACCCATTGCTATCATACGACATTAAAGAAGGTAGCTTTTGAGGTTATCCATGGCGGGCGTGGTGGAGAGTTTTGGAGTGTGAAACTCGATTGTACCACAATGCTGTCTGTCGTCTAACACCACAAGGTTGACCTTCAATTCTTGCATGGGGAATCTCGCTTGTCTTATACTTATAGCTTGCATGCATACTCATACTCGATCTCTTCATTTACTCCTCTACCCTCCCACTTTTTCATCTTTCTAAATTCCATCCTATGCCTCATGTGATGTCATACCATTTTTTTAATACCATATATAAATACATATGTTAATCTTTAACATGAAACTGATATGTCTATCTGACAGAACCATTAGCTCGAAAATGTTACACAATTTACATTATTAGTTATAATAATAAAGTGAGAGTGAAAAACATTGTGGGGGGAGGAAATGGGAATAAGTGAAGTTGAAGGGGGTAGATAAGAAATAAAGGTGTCGTGAAATCTCCGGAAAAAGCAAAGTAAAAGTTGAAAACTGCAGTTAAAACACGCGACTGACGGCGACCCGGTTCCGCAATGGCCGCAGCTGGTGGACCCCACAGCGGTTCACCATTCTCGGCGCGTGTGTTCCTTTACTGCCAATTTCCCTGCCCGCGTATCCGCCCAAGATTTTGCTCCAACTCGCGTGCCTTCCACAATTAATTTATCCTTTGACCCTCCCCCTCAACACAATATTTTTGTATTTACACCCCCACCAAAATATAAAAACAAATTAATAAAAGAACAAACCGTTTCCCATTTTTTAGTTGTTGGGTTTACCAATGTGAATGGGTAAGTAGAAAACTAGAAATGGTTATAATATGGGTTAGAGAGCCGAAGAGAAGTGAAGCGTGTCCAAATTTGCTGCGGCCCAACGGGGAATGATAAACACCAAACAGTAAAATCAACACCCTCTTTCCACGCTCATTATTGTCTCTCTTCTTTTTCTCGTTTTTGTCATCGACGCGTGCCTAACCCCCTCCCCCTTTTTCCCCAAATCCCCAATCCTTATACTAAGACCAGCAAAGTTTAACTTAATAGTTTAGTGGGCAGTATTTGAAAGAATAGATCAAGGTTTGAACTTCGATGGGAACAGTATAGGAATTATGTCTAAAGTGGACAGATTTTTAATGTGCATCGACATTTGGCCCTGTTTGCTGAACCATTGAGTCACCGTGATTTACATCCTCCCACATACTCTGTCGGGTTGGAATGTGGGGTCCTTAAGATTGGGATTCAACCTTTAAAAATAATGAGAGAAGATCAGGATTCATAATGCACTGTAGACTCTAATCTATATATATGTATGTATCTTATGTTATGAGTTTTAATATCTTATATTATGATATTATGTACTTTAAAATTTTGAATTTTAAATTCAAAATAAATTAATAATTGCGTTGTTATAAATTTTTGTATCTTGTAAATATGAATTCTCTATCTCGTTGTTTTGATCTAAAGTCTATAATGTATGTGGATCATAATCTACCATATAAACTCTACCAAAAAAAATAATCTACGATATAAATTGCCCTTTTCCCCTCTCCCTTCACGTGTTTATGCATTTTATAAAATGATTACATAAATTTAAAGACATTACTTTGCCAACAAAATTTCATCGTTACTAAGGCCTCACATTCTGATTTGGGAAATTAATAAATAGGTAAATCACAATAAATGGCTCATTCGAAAAATTAATACACAACAAAATATATTATTTTGTCATAAAAATATCATTATTCTAACATAAAAATTACATTATACATTATTTTAACTTATAAAATACATTATTCTAAAACAAAAAATATATTACTCTCACACATAAAATACACTATTTTACTCTAAAAATTTCATTATTTTAACACATATAAAGTATATTATTCTAACTCATAAAATACATTATCTTATTCTAGAATATTCATTATTCTAATACGCACGTCAAATAAAGAGTTTTTATTTTTATTTCAAAACAAAGTCGTTTTGAACCGTGGTCTACACAAGAATTTGTCGATGACTCATGGTTGTTTTCGTGAGAGTTGAATATATTTTTCCAGAAAAGACAATATAGTAATTACGTTGATTTTCTTATCACTGTTACATTTTTTCAATTCTAACCTACTAATTTTGTTATATTTTGATATTAGTTTATCGATTCCAGACTAGATCGAGATGTCTATGGTTGCCCGCTTGTGTTGTTGTTGTTGTTTTGTTTTGTTTTGTTTTTTATTTTTTGTGGTGATTCATAATCTGTAATTAATTAACGCATCTTAATGAGGCCATTATATATGTATATATCCAGGCAAGGCAAGGTCGGATGGCAGGACAACAAACACCTCATTATTGTTGCGTGAGCGTGGGGCATTAACGTTAAAGTCTGTCCCAAAGCGTCGGTTTTCAAATCAACACATAATTACAATGGGACTAATTGTTGATTATGTTGACTTATGAAGGAATAATATAAAAATAAAAATTAATTAAGAAAAGCATATGTATGTATGTGTGTATATATATATATATATATATATATATATATATATATATATATATATATATGTGCGGCATTGGATCATATGATGCAGTGAACTGCTGCTACACAGCCTTGTTTGGTGGGAAAGTGGCTGCGAAATGAAGAGAAGGATTAAAGCTGTTGCTGTCTAATCCAACCTACCTAAGCTTAGGTTTGAGCTTGTGTTTAGGTTGTCCTTTTTAAATGTTTGTAGTTCGATTCATGTTACAACCATTTAAAAAGGCCAACTTTTTTTTTAATGCTATTGACTTTATTAGAATGTAGTATATATTCTTTCAACTTACTGAAGCATAAAGAGTCAATAACGTATCTACTGCGACTCGAACTTATAACCTTCTATATGGGAGTCAAACTCGAGTATCATCTGAACATAAGGTGCTTGGCTTTAAAAATGCCAACCTAAACACAAGCGCAAACCTTATTTTTCACATGAAAATTTTCAGTGATTATTTAAGGATGAACTAAATAATTCATAAATTACACTAATTAAGGAAATAAGTTCTATACCAAGTGGCTTGTGGTTCATTGGTATCAAATTGCTCTCATATGTGGGAGATCTAAGTTTTGAGCCTCATTATAGGCATAGTTTGTATGGGTATTCCCCTTCTTTTGTAATAAAAAAAAGAAAATAAGGTGTATTAAAAATACCATGCTTGATAGGTTTGATCAAGAGGGAATTCGCAACCATTAGTTTTTTCTTGTTTACAAAAAGTGAAATTTTGAGGTCGTTTACTAACTTGGAAAAATGGAGAAATTAAGAATGGAAAAAATAAAAAATGGAGAAGTTGTTTACTAAATTTATGCTTCCAAATGCTTATTCCATCTCCATTCTCCAACTTTGTATACAAATTTGGAGAACTAATTTTTAGATGTTTCCAAATGGAAGAATGGAGAGAGGGCGGGTGAACAGTGTCAATTAATGCGGGAGGTCAGCAGTTCGACTTTTCCATCTGCAATTATTTTTGCTTTCCAGTTTTCAAAGCTTCTTTTTTTTTTTTCTCCCTTGTGCGCACAGCGTTTTTCAGTTTTCAAAACTTCTTTTTCTTTTTCTTTCCCTTATGCGCACAGCGTACATGTTTATTATTATTATTATTATTATTATTATTATTATTATTATGAGCACAGATTTATTATTATTATTATTATTATTATTATTATTATTATGAGCACAGATTTGTTATTATTATTATTATTATTATTATTATTTGTACAAATGCTATATGGAATGATTGTATTTAATGAGGTTTTACATATTTTGTTGTGGAATCAAACTATGTACTAAAATGATTGAAATAATTTTAATGTGATGAAACAAATTATAAAATTATTTAATGTTAGTGTATTAAAATTTATATTTAGTATTACTGTATTGAACTTTTTTATGTGATGAAACAAATTATAAAATTATTTTTAAGAAGATCATATTATTTAGAAAAATGAAAATTGGAAGAATGGAGGAATGGAAAACTGGAGGAATGGAGAAGGAAAACTGGAAAAGTGGAGAAATGGAAAACTGGAAATGGAAAAACAGAGAAATGAAGTAAACGACCCCTTTATCTCTCATAATGTCTCACACTCCGGCTCGATATGATAGTAGATGGATAATTCACGGTAACTCAATGACCCATTAAGTTATACGACGACTATCTGGTACCCACAAAAAGCTAACACCTTTGGATGTAACTCCCACACTACAACATTGAGTATAACTCTCACAGTGCAACTGTCAATGTTCGATCCTATGTCAAACGCATTTACGCACAATCTACCAACTAAAAACCAATTGAATTGCTTGTGTTTACATCATGAATTTTTTGAGTTCTACTACATGTACTTTCAGATCCTACTCCTTTACTTTTACTCTAGTAATTTGTGGAAGCAGGTAGTTTTTTGAATGCTACTAGCTCTCTGTTCATATACAACCTGAGGCTTGAACTCACAACCTTCCAAATGGAAGTTAAACCCGGATACCATTGGACCACATAGTCCTGGTTGAAAGTTTAATTAGTGATTTAAACAGTAATTTGGGTGGTTTAATTAGAGAAGCAGATTTGACGACACAGGCACACGATGGGACTCCATCCATCATCCATCCCGCCTGACTTTAATACAGAACCATTGATGTAATATGTTCCCGTTTTGTTTGACCTTTTCCACTTTGCTTCCCCCGGTTTTTACCCAGTCTCTACTCTGGTTTTGCTGTGCCACCCTCCTAATTATTCACTATTATATATTCCTACATTTTGTCCTCATTATATTATTAATTAATTTCAAACTTATATACTTGTTTGGGTTTAGTTCTCAAGTTGGTGATGATATGAAATGATGTACTCCGTATTATTTATGCCCTTGGATCACTAATTTGCAGTTACATTGAGATAAACACATCACCAATTGTTGGGATTAATGTTTGGATTCGAAGATGTTTCAAATCCGACGTTTTTCGATGGATAGTTTCTACGGAAAAATCTTGTCTTGTTTGCACTGAGTACAATACATAAAACATACAGAGTATTTGGTCAGTAGTAGTATGGTGGGACAATCAAAAAATATTTATGGGAAGTTTAGTTCGCACAAAAATAAATTTAAAGAAAAACATGTCAAATTGACTTTCTAAATCAAATGAATAATACAATTGACCCCTTAAGGAAGACGGCCACGATCAACTAAGGAGCCGTCTTCTAAATCTGGAAGGAGGGTGGCGGCATATACATGCTATAAATATATAATTCAAAAGAAAATGTGTCATTTTCCTTAAACAAAATAATATTTATAAATTTTTATTATAATTTGTATATAGGGACGCATTAGCCAAATTGAACAATAAAATCAAAATTTTAAATAATAATAATAATAATAATAATGAAATTTAATTTTCATTTATTCTCAATTATTTCCACAAACCACACGGGACATTATAGTTGTATCCAATTTAAAGACATAATAAGTCTCAATCAAAGTTATATCCTTAATTTATGTCCATATTTTTAGTGCTAATCGTTTTGTACATTGTGCTTTTACAGGGCATTTGGTTGGAGATGAGGAATTATGTGGGAAAGGAATTGTAATTCCATGGGAGTTGAATTACTGGGAATAAAGTGAGAATTTAAATTCCAGTGTTTGGTTGACAGGAATAGAATTACTGGGAATTTCAATTCCAATGTTTGGTATACATGGGAATTGAAAGGGAATAAGTAGTATAAAGTAAAAAATGTCCATTATTGTTGTTAGACATTAATTTCAGGTTAAAAATGAAGGGGTAATTTTGACTCATCACTATCTTTTTTTCCCATGAATTAAAATCCGACATGAGATTTTAATTCCATGAAAATGGGGGAATTGCAATTCCCTCCAACCAAACTACGGAATTTAATGGCCTTTGGAATTAGGTGGAAATTAAGTGGGAAATGAATTTAAAATCTCTTCAACCAAACGCCCTGTTAGAGTTCTACTACATAATTTGTTGGACAAAAATACCTTTACCGTTATAACATCGGTTATCTTTTCCATTACTTTTACCATGCACATGCATCCATCGTATATTTTCTTATATTCTTTAATGATAATAATACTTAGCTTGTAGACATTATATATGAGATTAATATAATAAATAAATTTTATTTCATTTAGATTTTAATTAATAAAAATTTGTTAGTTATTTTTTAAAAATTATAAATATTGGGCATATGTTTTTGTGTGCATTGCGCATCAAAAAGACTAGTACAAATACACATAGTGTCTACTGACATCATACATTTTTTCTTTTATTTGTATAAGCATGAAATAAATGTACCATACCAATTCAATGTCAACTAAGGGACCACACATGGATACACTAACATTTCATAACTTAAAATTATAATTAAGGGATAAAAATGTTACGGAGTATATCTCAATTATTTGATGTATAATATATTCATAATTTATTGCCAAGGCAAAATGCATTGTTTGCATGCACTCTTTGATTTCTCATACATAATATATATATTTTTATCTTTTATTTTTAGAATTATTTATACCTTTGACTTTGAGAGGGTGCATATAGTGGCACCACAAACTTTATTATATTTCCACCAAAATATTAATGCGTATGTGATTGAATCCAACATCTTGTGTTGAATGTGCAGAGCCCTTTTGTTCCCATTCAAGCAATTCAGTAGTGAAAATCAATGTTTTTTTAAGGTCCAAAATGGCATTTGGGCGCATTATATTGCACCTTAGTCCTTACTCCATTTTCATCGCACTTTTTTTCATTGTGGGTGACAAAAAGTTGGATAAGTTCTATTGCAGCACAAGACTATGTTTCGCTTCACAATTATATGTTATCTCCCTTAGGCTAACGTTGTTGTAGTGTTTCTCAATGATGCATGGTCCATCACCAATACCGCCCACTCTTTCATAAATATATATATATACAATTAATTATTTATTGTGGGGATTATTTTATTACACATAATTTTTGTAGGCAAAACAAGTACATATTAGGTCAAGCAATATTTTATATAATGAGGCAAACACACAATTTTATACTTGAGAGTGTGTACTGGTTAAACTCACTTTTATGTAATAACTCGCAAATCACAAAAGATAAATAAATCGTACTATAAAAATTATATACTACCAGTTTGACCAAGAGAGGTTGGCAATATATATATAATTTGGATATATAAAATAATAAAATACCTACTACATTTAACAAGATTATTGAGGTCACACTCTTCAATCCTGAATTTGAACAAACAAATTTTATCATTAGAACCCCATTCATATAATGAAAAGAAACAGAAAACAAACAAGAGACCTACCATGCCCCCCCACCCTGAAAAAAAAGAAAAAAAAAAAACAATTAATTCTCTCCTTTTCATCAACATTACATTAAAGCTGTTTCAAAGTTTACATACACACAGTGTCAAAAGCAAATGAATAACACGTGCATGACAAATAGCCGAAATTAATTTCTTGTACGGATTACTATTTCCTAACCACGCTTAAGATAAGGAAAGGAATGAACCGAGGTGATTACTTGGATTGGGATATCTACCACTCTACGAGCTATAGCTAGCTAGCTGGGTAGTGCAACCAGGTTTAATTATATTAATTGCACTTTATAATGGTGATCTTTTTTACTTTTTCATAAGATATATATTAATTAATTAATTAATTAATTGAATTTATAAAGTGTAATGGGAGGTAAAAGTCTAACAAAGTGGGTGGAATAGGTGTCTACGTGTGTGTATATATATGTATATATATATATATATATATATATATATATATATATATATAGAAGAGCGCTCATATGCGGCGGGGTCTTACGGTGCGACGGTGCGGTCAAATTCCAGAATACACCAACCGTGTTAACAATATGCACCAACAGTGTAATAAAAACACACCCCAATAAAATGTAATAAAACATCACAAAATACACCACAGACTCAAAAAAACACACCATATAACTCACCACCCCCAATGGTGTATTTCCGAACAGTGTATGGTGTTTTTACTCACACCTAATGGTGTGTGTTTGGTGATGCAGGGCTCTGTTTACTCTGTTTTGTGTGGTGTATTTCCTAACGTTGATGGTGCATATTTGGTGAACTATTGGTGTTGTCGCACCGTAAGAAATAACCTCACCGTAAGACACTGCCGCACCTGAACCCGCCTCTCTATATATATATATATATATATATATATATATATGGGAAAATTACATTTTTGGTCCCTCAATTACTACCACATTTATAATGTTATCCTTGTTTTTCAATTTGTACAGATTTGGTCATTCAATTAGTACGACGTTAGTCAATTTAGTCCTTCTGTTAGTTAATCATCCTAAACTCTGTGTACAACATGGGTATTATAGGAATTTCAATTATTTCTATCAAAACCTACCAAAGCTCACACACCACTCTAAAAATGGCGATTTACTGATTTCCGAATTCAGAGTGTGAAGCTAATTAAGATGAAGAAGGATAAGAGAGGGGGGAGGGAGGGGAGGGGGGGGGGGGGGCATTGACTTTTGAGTGGGGGTGTTTATTTTAATAAAAAAAAATAAAAAATAAAAGCACAGCATAAACTTTTTATTTTTACATTTTCGGCTATGTGAAATTCCTATAATACTCATGCTATAAACGGAGTTTAAGATGATTAACTAACAGAAAGACTAAATTGACTAACGTCGGGCTAATTGAGGGACCAAATCTGCCCAAATTGAAAAGTAAGGATAACATTACAAATGAGGTACTAATTGAGGGATCAAAAGTGCGATTTCTCCTATTAAGAATAAAATTAGTCTATTTATTTTCACTTTCAACATAACAACACTAGAGAAGTAAGTATAATGTGTTGATCATACTTGATACCATAGTGTATGATATATATATATATATATATGATGATACCGCATCACCACGTATGATTAGAAACTAATAATATCTAGTATAATAAGGTATATATAATATGATCAATATCATAAATGTTTTTGCACATACGAATATATAGGTTTTTTTTAGGGGAGGGGGAGGGGTGCATGGGTGGATAATGTGAGCAAGAAATGCGGTGGGCATATATTGTGGGATGGGTTTGTGGGATTAATTGAAGAATGATGAGAATAAAAAATAAGTGAAATCCTTAATTGATTATAGTGGGTGGTGGAGAGGGTATTGGGCATGGCTTTTAGCTTTCCAAGCGTGGAGATTTTTGTTGGAGAATCCACAACCAAATGGCTCCATTTTTGGTCTCATTTCACGCCCCACCATCGCTCTTTCCTCACCCATTCCCATTTTCACTAATTAAACTAACCAATTAAAACATACAATATTTTAAATTTCTTCCCATTCCTACTTTTGTTTTGTTTTGTTTTTCTATTCAAGAATTACAACTTTTCAATTTATTGCATTTGATTTCAACTACGTGTAAGAGAATGGGAGTAATCAAATTCAAATTTAGATGTACTTCTTTAAAAGTGATATAATTTACTACCTTACTGGCAAACTGCTCGTGAAAATCTTATGAATACTCATGTTTTAATTTCTTGAATTGACATTTGGCAATGTAGTTAAGGATATTTATTTAAAAGTTTGTTTATAGTTGTAAGCATTAATCATGAAGTCTTAAGGTCATAATATGCCACTAACAAAACTAATAATGGATCAACCTCTTCTAAGTCTTTGAGATACCAACATATATATGATGAGATTGACTATGCGATCATCAACATATATAATTACACACACATATGTATATTGATCAAACATCAGTCATTTGCCCACATGTGTGGCTCAAATCTTGTACTATTATAACTCAATCTTCAAATCTACATATACAAATTACATATTATGTAATAGCCTGCAAATCACATAAAGACAAGTAAATCATAATAAAAAATTGTGTGACGGATTCAACCAATAAAATGTTAACAAAAATTAAATTTGTGACATTCAATATAATAATTATGTTCTACCAACTTGGTCATTGATCTCTTTTGAAGCATAGCATTTATTATTTGTAGTGGCATTATTTTTTATTTTTAAAGAAAGGAGATGGGAAGAGAAATGATGAATAAATATATTAATGTGCATATCTTTTTTGGGTGGGTAAGCTACTAGCTAGCATCAGCTATCTCCTAAAAAGCATATGACTTTCATTATAGTGGTCAATGCAAAACCACCCATATTTGTGACCAATTGACTATTATATATAAGTAATATAACACACATATATAACAATAATTGATATACTTATTTTCAACATCGAGTTAATCCACACTAAAATCATATAATTAACTATAATAATTTACTTTTTTATTAAATGTAATTTAATGTTGCTAAAATTATAGTTCATATTTGTCATGATTATATTAAACGCTTACTATTATACCAAAAAGCTATAAATTTCACAACTAATGCGTAATTTTAATTTTTTGTATACCGCTATCACATCTTTAAGAGGCATGGTGTTGGACTTGACCCTTCATCTGCCATCAATTACTAGACTTGGCCCTTCAATAGCCTCCACCCAACAATATTCTTATTTGATTGTGTAATTCTATGTTAAACAATTTGATGAAAATAATTGTATTGTAATAAATGTTCCGAGAAAAAAAAAACTTTCAAGGGCAATGAATATCTGATCTTCTCCTATATAATATTTATTTAAATATAAATATTAGGCATTAACTCATTCATGCATAAAACAAGTATATAAAAATATATATAAATTAATTATTTAATTAAAAGTACAACTAAAGTTTGTACTAAAAGTGAATAAATTAGGCCGTAGACGTGCCTCGAGGAATCGTTAGCTAGTTAAGCTTTACATCTCATCTACTATACAAATATAATTAATAAAGTAATTAAAGATATATTTTATTTTATTAATTATGGTTTGTTTTTAGTTAGTGCCACCAAAAGTGTACTCCAATGGGATTGGGCGTGTATATATATTGTTTCCTTTACACCAAACAATAGGGCATTGGTTTACACAAGGGGCTTATATAATATATAAGTACTTAATTATAAAAAAGACTCATATTACATTAAATTTTTACTTGTAATTTTGATCAGTGTTGGTGATAATAATATTTATTACAATATAGTTAGATTAATAATACTCGACACAACTAAATATTATATTTTGTTGTACATAATATTATCAACACTTTTAAATTATTTTTTTGATCTTTACTATTGACACCTTAAACATAATTTTTTCAATTATGTTGATTTTCACACATTTAGAATATTTATTTGAATACTGTACTGTATCACAATTACAGTTCACTATGAATTGTAAAAAAAAATAATGTTGTTTTTTGGGTTATTATCCATTCTTTAACACAAGGATTAATAAACAATTGTCTGCCATAGATCTTCTTATCTGTGCACAAGATTTGTTCAGGTGATGGAATCATGGACATTGGTTTTATTTAATTAAAACACTTATGGGAACTATGCATCCACTTCTATTTATTTATTCACTCAATTTATTTCACAATTTTTAATACGTTTTGAATGTGTTTGGTTCATGAGTTTACATATTAAGAATGAGAATCAAAATCATAGTGAGTGTTTTGTTAATAACTTTTTAAAACACATCTATGAGTTTTGCTTACATACCCCTTCAATTTAAAATTTGACTTAATTTCATTTTTTATCTTAGATTTATAGGTGACAGACTATTTTTTTAGTCTATTTTTGTTTTTTAATCAAAACAACCTCATTTGGTCCTGTATTATTGTGCAATGACAATTTTTGGTCATCCGTGAAACAAATCGTTGAAATGTTGTTAAATACAATGACATTTTTATCTTTTTATACAAAGTATGTTGACCCGCTATATTTTTTTTGAACAAATTCATAATTGAAGACCGAAATGTCATTATATTTAACAAAATTTAAACTGTTTTGTTGATATAAGACCAAAAAAATTGTCATGCCACAAAAATACTAAGACCAAAAGTGGATGTTTTGAAAAAATAAAATAAAAAAAAGTACTAAAAGTGGACTGCCAATTATAAATCTAGGACAAAAACTTGAATTAACTCGTAAAAAATTCATTCTCTAATTTAAAAAAATGTATTATTCTGTCTTATTGGTAATCTAATTTAAAGTTTGGATTAGTACTTTTTGATTTTTTTATTTTTATTTTTGTTCATGTTGATGTTTTGTATGTCAATATATTAGGATCATTTGTCTTAATTTTTTACTTTTATATTTTTAACATTTATTCTCATTATAGAGTCATACACAACCAAACATCAATATTGGTAATTATTTCAATTTCACCATACAACCAAACTTTCAAAATACTTTCACCAACATTTTTTACCATTACCAAGTATTTTATTCCCATTTCGATTCTGCGAATCAAACACATACACCTTTTGTTTCTTTACAGAAAAGTCTATAATCGGTAAAGTCTTTCTTGTGACCCTAATACAAATCTACAATCTGGTAAACCAATATAGACTGTTCACAGTTGACTGACTAAACCAATAAGACTAATAGATAATTTTCATGAAAGTCAAAATTTAAATTTTACAATTATCAAATTAATTGTCCGATCAACTTGAGTGGTTATTACTTCCAATTTTAATTCATTTTCAATTGTTTTATTTTTTTTTTTGAAAAGATTTTTAATTGTTTTATTAGTTGCATGATTTGATGTGATCAACTTCGGTTTATTTATGTCATATTTTTTGAAAATTATTGTTTCTCTTCATAACCACTATATACGAATCATATGATGGCAAATTTTAGGTGGACGATCCGATCCGATCCAAATGTCATGAGATTATTGTTAAGGGGATGGTCAAAGATTTGACTATCGTTTTCGTGAAATTTACCTACTCTAGTTTGTTTAATCGTCATTAACATTTCAAATAATAAAGGAATATATTCTCTCATTTTGGACAACGAACGAAACCCACATTTAATATTTAAGAGTGTGTATATATAGTAGTGAATAAATTATATTCATGTGTAATAGTTGTAAACAACACAAGAGAGGTTAATCACAGCAGAAAGATCATCGCGTGACGGGTTCGATCGAGATTGTGTTGGTAAAAGAATTCTTTCAGAGGAGCGTCATTCTCCATCCATTCGACTACCAATTTGGATGAGAAATATACTCTCTTAACGTACGGTTGCATGACTAGCTTTCCAAAATTTCGATAGGTATACAATATATGTTTTTTTTTTTTCTTCCCATGTGATGATGGATTATGTCGATCTTAGATAAAAGTATCTTACTAACTTTATAGTGGAAATTATACATGATAATGGACTTCACAACTTGAGAGAATAAGGACAAATATGATTAGTCTCAATATATGATTCTATATAATATTAGTCTCAATGTATATGTGGTACTAGACAAAATTAATTTTCAGTAAGTAATACAAAATTTTATAGTAAAAATGTGCTAGGGCCTGGGTGTAAGAATAAAATTATCAATTTTCAATCACAATATGTTGAAGTTGCAATTACTTTATTTACTTGTATATACTTTTTTTCTTTTATAAATTAGTATAATCCATAATCCATAAAAGAGTTTTTATCAATAGTTAATATATTGAATGAAAGTGGAACATGTATGTTATGGAGCAATGGCATAAAGTAATTTTCATTCATCATCATTAGTGATAGTCTACATCCATGGGTTTCTGGCATCCATTAATGGCTCTCTTCATGGTTGAAACAAAACTATAAATCACATCAATGTAAAGTTTTAATATTGTACTGTAATAAAATTTTGATTTGTTTTGTATGATGGTGTGTCCCTGTTCAAAATATAAATGATATGAACAATTAGGTAGTAGAGAAAAATTGCCCGTATCGGCTTAGCTCAATGGTTCAATAACAGTAGCCCAGTAGATAGTATTTGTAAGAAGTGTCCAAAGTGATCAGATTCTTTATGTGCATCGGCATTTAATCATGTCTACTGCGCCATTGAATTATCATGATTTACATCATTCTAAATGTTCAATTGGACTGAGGGTTGAGGATTCAATCTTTTGAAAAAGAAAACATATGAATTGACCATAAAAATTCACTTATTCAAAATAAGTCGATAGTATGAGACACTGTATTCTTAACTCATATAACAACAAAATAATGACATTTGAGCAAAAAATGTAATTAATGAAATTATATGTGAGAGGGGTTAAGGAAATAAGGAATCAAGTATCTGCAGCTGGCTATGGGGGCCACAATGTGTGTGTATGATTCATAGTTTGAACGGTCAAGCTTCAAATGATTGGTGATCTTGCTTAACATGGGATTCCCTCCTTTAATTTTGTTTTACATTTATATAAAAAAAAATACTAATTTTGAACCTTATTTACAAGTGTTAATTATTATTAACGAGTCAGGGTTCAAAGTTTTTTTTATTAGTATTATTGACTATATTACAATGTAATATCTGTTCATAATTACTTTCTTAACTTACTACTGAAACACATAGAGTTAATATTGCTCCCACGTAGACTCGAGTCAAATTCAAAGTTTAAAATTGTTATATTTGACTTAAAAATTCAATAAATTAAAGCATTTAAAATAATGAATAATATTGAGTTAACAAATATAAATTATATAGATATATTTAACTTACATTGTTAATAAAAAAAATCTACACAATTTTAGAAGGCCAAAACAATATCGATACTAAATTTCTTATGTTATGCATCAAGACTTTTCGTATTATTATATAAATATAACACTTTGAATTATGAGAAAATTCATTGTTGTTGCTCTTGCAAAGAGTTAAATTTGGAATGATTACCAAATTAATTATCCAATCAATTCAGTTGGGGCTACTTCTATATAAATGTAACACCGAGTTGAAAGCATAAGTACATGATATTGCCTTAACCACATGGTTACAACTTACAAGTTTGACTACCAATTGTTTGAACATATTAGTTATGTGTAATCTAGATTGATTTACTTCATTGTGATTTTTTGTCGGTTACAGTCATAAAGCAAATGTTGCATATTTTGGAGTGTCATCGATTATAATTTTACAATTGCTTAGACAAGACATAATGTATATATATGTTATGTGAAGGTGGTGTCTCTAAAGTTGGTGATTAAACTTTATTTGATATTCTCTCTATATGGTTCGGAAAAAAAAATTGTTACATACATTTCATAATTGTCAATTTAATTTGTGTTGAATCTGAACATATAAAATCATCAAGAATCTCACTCCCAAGCATGACATGATGGTATTATAGCTTCCAATCTTTTCATTGTAAAACTTTTTATTATGATAGTTGATCAATCACTAGAGAGTACAATAGTACAATACTATGGTCTACATGAAATCACTAGTATATGCTTCTTTTTTTTTTTTTTTTTTTCCTTCATAAAATCACATCCAAAAATATTTCCTTGGTTACTTTTCAATTTCTAGTCGGTTCTAATATCTAAATTTGGCGAGACGATTGGTTGGAGGGAGGGAATTATGTAAGAAAGAAATTGTAATTTCTTAGGAGATGAATAATGCGGTATAAAGTGATAATTTAAATTCCCGTGTTTGATTTGCAAGAATATAATTACTGAAAATTTCAATTCCAATGTTTGGTATACATCGGAATTGAAATGAGATAAATAGTATAAAGTCCAAAATGTCTATACTTATTATTATGATTATTATTATTGTAATAATTATTAAAAATTGTAAATGACCAAATTAAAATTTTGCTTTTGAAAATTTACGTAACACTCTGCAAATAAATTATAGAATTGCATAATGAATTGAAAGCAATAAAATAGATAAAGGAGTTTTGAGATCGAAACCATATTTGATTGAAGTTGGCATATTGATTGAAGTTTTGTGTTGAGAGTAAAAGAATAAGACACACTATAATCAAAAGAGAGATGTCAAACATCAATTTTAAGTTAAAAAAGATATGAGTAATTTTGTCTCAAAGTTTTTTTTTTTTTTTCCTTCCTAAAATCAATGAAATTGAAATACGAAGGGGGCATGAGATTATAATTCCATGAAAAATGAGGGAATATTAATTGCGCAGAATTGCAATTCTCTCAAACCAAACGAAGAAATTTGCTTGCCTTTGTAATTATGTGAGAATAAAATTGAAATTTCCTTCAACCAAACACCCAGCGGAGGTATTTTCAGTACAATTTTTTTCCCATTTATTTTTAATATATATATATATATATATATATATATATATATATATATATACTTCCACTAGACAATGAGAAACAAAAACACCATGAAGGGTGAGTTTGAAAACTATAAAAATGACTTCTAAAAAATGTTTTATGGGAAATGAGTCATTTTTCATAAAACATTTTCATTTTTCGTGTTTTGTTTCATTTTAGAAAGTTGTCTTTGTGTGTTTGGTTCGATTTTCATAAAATGAGCAGAAATATATAATTAAAATTTTTAATTGTTGTTAACTGAAAAAAAATATTTGACAACATAGCTATGTTTTGCCAAGTTTTTTTTTTTTTTTTCAAATAACAAAGGCAAAAATAAATGAGTACTAGTTTCTAATGAAAACTAGGTAAC
Organism: Ipomoea nil; assembly: GCF_001879475.1. Taxonomy (NCBI): domain Eukaryota; kingdom Viridiplantae; phylum Streptophyta; class Magnoliopsida; order Solanales; family Convolvulaceae; genus Ipomoea; species Ipomoea nil. The sequence continues at coordinate 3,187,151 of NW_017619749.1, forward strand.
AGTATGATTTCTGACAGAAACCAGTCTAGATTATGAAGAAAAATTGGTTTAGTTTTTGCTGGTTTTCATCATAAATGAATATAGTTTCTACTGATTTTCATAAATAAAAATAGTATGGTTTTGGGTTTTCGTCCCCACAATCGAAAACCGTTTCTAGTGGCTGAGGTCCACCACCGGAGGTTAAAAAAATTAAAATTATAAGATCGAGGAAGAAGGTAGACATTGGGATGACCGATGAAGAATTCATGGAAGAAAGTCAAGGAAGATTGCTGATGAAGACGTCGTGGAAGAAGAAACGTGGATCTGGAAAATGACTCCGCCCAAAAAGACGGAAAGTTATTTTTCAGAAAAACAAAGCTATTTTCTTATTGACCGAAAGTCATTTTCTATTGACTTTAATTTTTCACCATTTTCCAAACACCAAAACTCCATAAAATGATTTTCAAAAATAATTTTTCAGATTTTCAGACACACCCTAAAAGAAAAAGAGATTAAACACAATTTTTTTTTTTTTTACCTAATGGGCCTTTTTATTTAATCCTTATTAAATAAATATATATATATATATATATATATATATATATATAGAAGAGCGTTCATATGTGGTCATGTCATTAGGTGTGGTCGTGTGGTCGTATCTGTGTCGTTGAATCAGTTTAATCTAACGGCAGTGATAATTCTGAGGATTTTCGCGCGTTTTGGTAAGTGGGGGTGTTATGGTAATTACAGTGGCCATTTATAGCAGGCGGGTTCCAGAATACACCAACAGTGTTGACAACATACACCAATAGTGTAATAAAACACACCACAGTGAAGCACACCAATGGTGTATTCCCATGTTATGGTAATTACAATGGCCATTTATAGCGGCCGGGTTCCAGAATACACCAACAGTGTTGACAACATGCACCAATAGTGTAATAAAATACACAACAAAATCTTGATTAATATTCCGGTGTTTTATGACGAGTTTACCCTTGCAGTTCGCTGGGTATGAGAATGTGCGCGAAAATACTAGAAAAATCTTGATTAATATGATTCATTGGATCTATCTAATCTAATGGCCTATAATTGACCATATGACCACACCTAACAACATGGCCACATGTGATCACTCATATATATATATATATATATATATATATATATATATATATATATATATAAACCACGCGTGAAATTAAGGTAGTCAAACAATTAGTTTGATAACCATAAAAATTTAAATTTAAGTACTCACTATAGCTATTTATTGATCTTAATCTGATAGCAATTACAGATTTTTTTTTTTTAATTTTTTGTAAATCTTTAAATACACATATTAATTTTGAAGGTGAAAATGCGAGAAAAATAGTGATTGGGCATGGGCATAAGCAAAGAAGAGGCAAGCACACGGGTCAATAATCCAAAATGGAGAAGTGATGATGCAAGCAGCCACGGGTCCACCGTCCACGGCCACCGTCGGCTCAACAACACTCCAAAAACTTCTACTACTACTACTCATAGTATACATGATTTCTACACTCAATACACAAGCGTGCATTTCGCACGTACCAAATAAACCACGCCTCAAACCCCCCCCCCCCCCCCCCCCCCCCCCAAAAAAAAAAGAGAAGATAAAAAATGGATCATTTTCTTTTTTGTCTATATAGGCGTATATAGCCTTCTGTACGTGCACTCCTCTTTCTTTGACTGCAACAAAACCTCTCTTTCTCTATCTCCCTCACTCTCTCTCTACCCTCCTTCAAGCTCCGTGTTTTCTGGGGTTGATTCCGTTGATATATATAGAAGCCTGGATTTTGAGCTCTGGTATTCCATACACTGTAAGTTCATGTTCTCTCACGAGTTTCTTGGCTGGAAAAATGTTACCTTGTGGCCATTCTATGTTCTATTTTGTTTTGTATGAATTTTCTTGCCTTTTGATGTGTGTGAGTGTTGAGTTTGGATTCTGAATGTTTTTGTTTACTTGTTGGTGGAGATTTTTTGTTTCTTCTGTATTTTCTTGCACTTTTTTTTTTTTTTTTTGGAAAGTAGTTGTACTGTGTAAATCTGGTTTAAATGGAGATTAAGCAAGCAATTGTATAAATAAACTTGTTTTTTTGCTTCCAGAATGAGCAATGAAAATTAACAAGCAATTAATGTGAATTTAGCAATAGAAAAGGTGATTCTCTTCCATTAATTTCAGACAGCTTTGATGATAATCCTGCAATTCAGCTCGGTCTTCCTGAAAATTAATTTTCAGTTTTTTTTTTACTATAAAAAAATGCCATTTTCCATTGCTAGCTGGTTGTTTTTACACCTGTAAGCTCAAAGGATCTATTTTTAATTTTTTTTTTTTATAAAATCCATCATCTCTTCATTTTTCCTGATAGGAACATAGATTTTAAAGCTTTGTTCTGAAAGTGTTTTTTTTTTTTTTTTTTAAATTTTTTTTTATTGTAATGTTTGAACTGATTGTAATTAGCTATGAAACTGATTTGTATGTGAAAACTTCTGACAGGGGCATAGAATAGGTTAAGAGCTTAAAGATCAAGAAAAGTGGTGGTTGAGCATAGTGAAGAACAGCATGCGGTGGTATAGTCTTTCAGTTGATGTGTTTCGGAAAGTCGTCTCCTTGAACCTTTATTGCCATGTTATTCTGTAGAATTGATCTCTAGTATTCAGAAACCTCTTGATCTCTCTCAATTTTCATACCTAAAAAGTAGTCAAGCTTCCATGGGGTCTAATCGATTCATTGTCATTCCCTTCTATGTCCGCGTGATCCTCTGAGTTTCGCTTCCATTCTCGGTTTCCTTGTAGTTGTTTCTTCAGCTTTTAGTCTTAACCACTGTCTTCTTACTTAGTTACTTTTTAATCTCAAGTGTCTTTGTTTGTTTCAAGTTACTGTTTTGTTCTCAAGGCTTTTCAGTTGTTAGAGGTGAGAAGTTATTTGGGCGTTTTTAGTATTTTCTGCTGGGAATCTGCAGTGTTATTTTGAGGAGAAGAAGGGTAGGGAAAAAGTAGTTATGGTGTGCCAAGCAGCTAGTCAGACTAGATTCCGGGCATTGAAACATGAAAATGGAGTCGCGGGGAGTGCCACCATAATAGTTAGAGTCATTGCGTGTTTTCAACCTCTCCAGGATTGCCAGGTCAGTATGGAATTGAATACGATTCTCGTTGATTATGATTCTAAATTTGCAATGTTGACTTCACAGAATGTTCTATTTGTCTAATGTGGCTCCGAGAAATCTTACCGGCTTTGTGTGGGGTGTTTTTTCAGGCTGAATATTTCCGTCATTTGCTGAAACCTGTCACGTAGAACAACTTTCTTGCTGCCGTGTTCAAGTTAAGCCTGGAGTTTTATAGTTTTCTCTCAGTATTTCGAAAATCTACATTAGTCAGCAGTTTGTAATATCACGGTTACTATAGAGCTGGTATGTTTTGGACTGTTTGATCGAGTTCTTTGTTATGTTTCATATGATAGATATATATCTGTGCAATTCTGACTTTAGAAGTTTGGTTGATTATATTCTAGGTGATTGCTGTGGTTGCATGGAAAAGGACTTTGGATCTTGGTTCAATCACCAGTGTTTTGGTTTGCAATCAGCCCCGTTGAATTCTTCAGGTGCACAAAGCAATATCGGGAAGGGGGATTGCTTTTCTGTTTATATGAATTCTCAGTTTAATGAAGTTTCGACAAATGGGGATTTTCCCTTGCTCACATTCTCTGCCCGGCCTCAATCCAAGGCAGGCCAACCCGAACCCGATGAGCCTCGTAACTGGTTCAACTGTTCGCCTTGCTTCCCTCGGGATGTCAGTACTTCACCAAACCCTGTACCCATAGAGAAGCTTCCGTCTGGGTCAGTTGAAAATTGCAACACAGGTGGCACTGGATGTTCCCTCAAGAAGTTTCTTGTTTTTGACAAATCTGATGATCAGACAACCTTAATTTACAGTTCTGCCAACTGTACTCCTGCGCAGTGCCCAGAATCATGGTCCCCAAAACCTCATGGAGCTTATAATTTGATCAGGGAGCATCCCGGGATTAACAGAAATGAAGAAGCATCTCCCTTGGGTAATTTGATTATTGATGATGATTACGTTGAAGAAAGCCACCGAGATTTGGAAAGCGAATGGCATGAAGATACCGATGAGCTGAATGCTTTGATCTACTGTGACAATGATTACGACTATTTGGAGGAGGATGAAGTAACCAGCACCGATCGTTCCCCCAGTACCATGACTGTTCATGAGGAAAGGGGTGAAGAAGTTGAAAGCTCCGCTGGGCCAACCAAAAGGCATAAACTGTTAGACGGTGGCCATAATGTTCTGTCATTCACGCACACTGCAACGACTGCTAAACCACCACATCCGTGCTCCGAGGTAGAAGATGATGCAGGATCTAGTTGTGGTGGTAATGACAGTAATGAAGTTTCGGGACTATCCGGGATTAAGAGATCAAGGGAAGAGAAAATACGCAAGACCATAAGCATTCTGCAAATGATCATTCCTGGCGTGAAGGGGAAAGATGCAATGCTCGTCATAGATGAAACCATTCAATGCTTGAGATCCCTGAAAGCCGAAGCCCAGTCATTGGGGCTTTGATAACCTTCAAGATTAATCGTACTAGTAGGTGTACTGGATTGGGCTTTTCTTATATCTTTATTGTGCTGTAGTTTTGGAGTAGTATCGTCTTATGGCTTGCCAAACGCTAATGAATAAGGGGATTAAGTACAGTATAATTCGGGACCAGTATGACAAAGCGTGGCTACTGCATCGTTTCACAGCTGCCATTGGATTTTTAAAGTCTTAGGTGTCATGTTTTAAAGATAAGGGAGCACTTTGTGTCTTTGTGTTGACAACTCGACACCAACGCTCCCTATGAGAATGCACCCGCCGCCTAGCTATATGTCGTGTGAATGAGAACATGAATTGCTTATCTGTAGGACCATGGAAAAGGATGGATTCATGTTCTGTGGGTCGTTTTGGTCCCTACCCTCACTTTCTTGCCCCTTTTTTTTGAGTTACTGTCACTTCATATCTTGTGTGGAATTTCTATCTTATCCCTTGTGGCAGATTGCAGATGGCATCACTTCTTGATTGAGAACTGGTTTTGGATTAATTAACCAGTTGAGTTATGCTGCAATGACGGGTATTGGAATTTGCAATTTCCACCATTTATCCATGTGTTTAGTGTGAGGTTCTTGGCATCTTAGGGTGTTGGTTAGGTGATGGTTCCCCATCACATGATCCTTTGTTTAGTTGTTTGTGTAAAATATGAGTACTTTGACTTGGTAATGGGGGCGCATATATTTATATAGGAGTGTTGTGCGTGGTTTGTAGAATATTGAGGTGTGAATGATGATGATGGTTGGATGTAATTTAAGTTGGTTGGTATTATGTATTGTCTTGATGCCTCTTGTTCTTACGTCGCATGCACGCATTTTATTAGTGAGAAAGTGATGTGTAATGGTATTTGATTCCTCCGCCATCTCCAATGCTCTGCAGTTTTGATGACTCTGGCAAGGGACCACCTGTCTGCATTATTTGCAGGAAGAAAAAATTCATATCCCACCCCTGCCTGCATTGCCCCCACCATCATTTTTTTTATAGCTCAGTTTCGGACTAAATTAATTTATAAGGACTAAATTGAATAAAATATTATAATATAGGGATCTCATAAGTACTTTGATCCCGTGAAATATTAACAGGGTTAGCTATGTAGCCAAACTAGTTGCAATTATCCCTATACATCCTCTTTGTAATCAACCAAACCAAGAAGGTTGACAATAATCAAACTCATGATATTTTAATACAATAGTTATATTCTACTAACTCAGACACTTCTTTCGTGGCAGAAAGATTTTGTATTTTTTTTTCGTGGAGGTAAACTCGTTCCAACTTTACATGTATACAATCATTATACCGGTGACCATGATCCACATTGAATGATGGAACACTGATATCAATGTTCATTTTTAATATACTGAAAGTATCTTTTTTTTATGTATTATATGTTTATTTTTTTAATTTTACTTTTAATGTATTACCTAAAATTAACTTTTAATATATTAAAAATAAGCATTCTAATATTCTATGAAAAACTAATTGTTATATATAATAAAAATGAATATTTATTAGTGATTCACCTTATAATATAAATCGTAGTTCCTAGTGTAATTTGCCACATGCAAACGCCTATACGGACTACGGAGAATATATTGTTTTGGGCCATAGCGGGCATATGGAATACTACGATCGGTAATCAACAAAAGAAGCCCAATTTGAAATCCTAAAGCAGATGCTTTGCTTCGGATTGGCCCAGCACCCTCTAAGTGCAACAGTTGTCTGATGATCGCACGCAGATACTGCCATTTATCATCAGCTTCGTCATCATCATCATGATTTCCCCTTGATCGAGCTATGATTTCTCTACTCCATCTCCCTCTCGTGCTGTAAAAGGTCGAACGTTTTCTGGAATTTCCTCGCGAAATGGAGTCACTGTGCTTTCACGATGGCAACATTACCGACATGATCAATATCCGTACTCTCGACATCCGCCATGTATGCTCCAGTCTCTCTCTCTCTCTCTCTCCTTTTTTTTTTTTTTTTAAATAAATAATTCTGTTAAATTCAAATTATCTAATTATGATCGATTTCGTTTGGAAATTCTTCGTGTTTCTCACAAATGTTGTATCGGACATTTCTATTTATGATTTCCTATTTGTTGTTTTACTATACTGTAGCGACTTTATGAATTAACCTGTTACTAAACTTGCGAAAGTCAAAATACAAATAGTTTTTTTTTTGCTGGAACTATAGCGCAGAATATGCTTTAGTTGTTTGGCTGCCGTATGTTTGATGAAGCCTAGTTGAAGGCTTGAAGTATGGAAGCTGTTTGGAAGTACTTTTAGTGCATTGTGCATCGAGTCATAAGTTTTCGAAGGATACATTGAGTGAAAATTGGAACTCGATTTCTGTTGCATGCTAACTAATCACCTCGTAATTGATTTAATCTAAAGAGGAAGTTTCCAGGAGAACAATGATTTCTATGGATAAACAAGTTTCTCAATGTATAGAAGTTTCTATGCCTCAAATCCAAAGTCGGTCGCATCACTGCAGTTGCTGCCATTTTCTGCTGTGTGAAGAGTATCTGTGCTGTTCTTTCCAGTATCTATACAGAATTGTTATTATACAGAAGGAATATCTTGTGCACAAGGAATAAATTCTAACAGTTTCTAAACTGTTTCTTGGTTTTTCTTTTCCTCTGTACTCTGACTAGTTAAGCAGTGTTCCTCAATATATATTGCTTCTGTTTTTCATTTCTTTTGTTACTTTTAATCTCTTTACCTCCATCTTCCATACAGGACACTGATCATAGATTTCAAATGCACTCCTCTTTGGTACGGAGGCTGTCCTTAGAAAGGGAATTAGAGGTAAGTACTCTAGCTAGACCGCCTAGACATCAACCTGGGCAGCTGTTGAATTGAATACAATTTTTTGCGCTCTTGTTGTAGTTCATGTCATTTTCATATTACCTGTGTACATACAAATTTTGTAGTTCATGTTTTTGTTTGTTGGGAAAAAAAACACTTTTTGTCCTTAAGCTAGTATGGGTTTCTAACTCCAATGGCTTAGTTACATGCTGTTGCAAATGCCATTCTTAATTCCCTTAAAGTGGCTATTTTGATCCCCTTTGTCATGGCATTTGTTAGTTTTCTTAAACTTTGCACATATTCTAATTCCCTATGTCACTCTTACTTTCATTTTTGACATAGAGGGACCAAAACACATGCAAAATTTAAAATACAACTAATAATTGCAGTAACATGGGGATCAAAATAGCCACTTCAGGGGAGACAATTAAGGGATAGCATTTGCAACATGTAATTAAGGGGTTGGGTTTACAAATCACTACTATCTTAGAGACCAAAAGTTTTTTTTTTTTTTTTTTTTTTTTTTTTTTTTTTTTTTTTTTTTAACTCGTTTGTTTATTGATGTATTTTGTAATCTAAGTTCAACATAACCTTACATAGTCCAGTCTAGAGCTAGATGAGGAAAATCTTTAGACAACCAAATATGCTTTGAAGTAAAATTTGTACCTATGTTTGTGACCTTTACAAGGAGATGCATCTACCTTCATTGTAGATTTGTAACTCCAAGAGAATGACTGAGTAATATGACCTTCTAGTCTCTACTGAGGTTGTTCTATTTGAAGTACATCCACTGGAATAATATTCACCAGACTAGGCTTTTCCAGACATCTCCCGCTAAGGTTGAATGTATTAGATTTTTAGATAATATGGAAATTGAGAACTACAAGGCTTTTAGAGAATAATTCTGTTGACGTTACTACAAGAATGCATTAAAATCCTCCTTTCACCCAAAGCTGGTTCTTTTTGAGGCCTAGTAGTTTCTCTCGTTTTATTTTCTTTACCTGTGGAATGCTGTTATTTAATTTCTTCTTTATGTATTTAAACAAATAATTTTATTGGTGTATGCAAAGGCATTTTGTTTTACACTGCTTTCAGGGGCATCAGGGTTGCGTCAACACTATTGCTTGGAATTCAAGAGGGTCACTTTTGATATCTGGATCTGATGATACGAGAGTATGATCATTTGTTCGAATATATATTTCTCCAGAGTTACTATAAAGTTGTGTTGACCTGCATTCAGAGATTTGTTTGATTTGCTGCAGATGAATATATGGAACTATTCAAACCACAAGCTACTGCACAGTATTGAGACTGGCCATTCAGCAAATATATTCTGCACAAAATTTGTCCCTGAAACATCGGATGAGCTAGTTGTTTCTGGAGCTGGGGATGCTGAAGTAATTTCTTGATGGGTCGATCATACATGCATATGCATTATTGATTGCACTGTCAACATGCTGTGACTGGAACTGGGAACTTGCACTGACCCTTGTTTTCTTTCTTTTGCAGGTTCGGCTTTTTCACTTGTCTCATTTAAGGGGAAGAGGTGTTGATGAGAATTTTATCAGTCCATCAGCAGTGTTTCAGTGCCACACTCGGAGGGTCAAAAAATTAGCTGTAAGATCTCATTAACTAATGCTTATTTGCTTGTTTCTCCTCATATTTCATGCTGCTATTATTTTTTCTATTGCAGGTTGAGATTGGAAACCCAAATGTTGTATGGAGTGCAAGTGAAGATGGAACTTTGAGGCAACATGATTTTCGAGAGGGTGCTTCCTGCCCTACTCCTGGTTCTTCTCATCAAGAATGTCGTAATATTCTTGTATGTGCTAAACCACTTTCCTATTTGCTGGACTGTGCTTTCTTTCTAACTTTAGTGTTTAAGCATCCTTAATCTTCATATTTATGTCCTATGTGAAATTGTTATCGAACAGGAAAATGTGTTTGGCTTACTTTCTGCTCAGTAAAGCATGAAGCTTAAATGGTTATATTGAATTGGTTTTATTCTTTTGGCTCATATTGAGCTTTTGTTTTTTTATATGTTTAGTTCATAACGCCCCTGGAGTCTCAATATTTGTTAGGTCGGAGCATAGAGGTGTTGGTGTCCCTACCCAATTTGCAGATGTGAATATTAAAACAGATTTGCCCAACTACTGTTGAATAGTTTACTTGAAGTTCTGTTGTTTGTTTTCTGTTGCTGCACATTGAACTTGGTTGTAGTCTAAAAATTGTGTTTGACAATAGAAATTATGAGCCCACTTCTGAGGGAGGGCAATAATTAAGTTCGAAAATTTTAAAAGATTATATTTTCTTTTAGAGAAATGCTTTTCCTATTTTCCAGCTGTACTTTTCTACATCATTATGTTAAATTCTTATGTGTGTATCAGCTTGACTTGCGCTGTGGAGGTAAGAAGTCATTGGCTGATCCGCCTAAGCAATTTTTTGCTTTAAAGTCTTGTGATATCAGCTTGACTAGGCCCCATTTGCTTCTTGTTGGTGGGAGGTATGTTTTTTGTAGCTTGCTTTTTCTAGCAGAAGATTCTTCATTTTTGGATCCAACTTTGTGCTAATTTTTATTTTAATCCTTGCAGTGATGTTTTTGCTCGTTTGTATGATAGAAGAATGCTGCCACCATTGTCCTCTAGTCAGAAAAAGTTGGCACCTCCTTCATGTGTTAATTATTTCTGTCCAATGCATCTCTCTGACCGTGTAAGTTCCAAAATTTTTAATGCTTTTGGCATGTCAGATACATTGACTGCTACATACTCAACCTTTTTCCTGCCTCATTTTGAAGTTGTGAATTGATCTTTGCTAGATTTGTTTATCAGTAATTGTCAATCTTGTCATGCTCCTGAACTGTGGCACTGCATGCCAAATTCTAGAAAATCTTCCCTTTGCTCTGTTCTCTGTACTTTTCCTTGATGTATATTCTAATGGGGATTCCTTCAAGTAGCAGTTGAGTAGTTGTTATTATTATTATTGTTAGTATTATTAATACGGAGTACTATTTTTTTAAATTTTGCTGTTATTCCTGAAATTGGTTAGTAAGCCTAATTTCTGTTAAGTATTTTGCTAATTTCTTCTTGTAGGTAAAATTGTGGACTGTGTTTAACAGTATGAATGGGACTTGATTCCATCATGGAAATATTCATTACCTTCCAATTTAGATCTGGTTATTCAGAACTTTTTCTTACCCAAATATCTCTGCTATTGATGATTAAGTTTAGTGCATTATATCATCAGGGAACATGTGTAACAGGGTGCATTAGATGAGGGTTTGTGGAATTCTTGTATTTTTCACATTATTTTCCATTTAAGCGGAAAATTTACCTTTGGGCTTGCCATTATGTATTACCTACTCTAGAAAGTGGGAGCTATAATACTGAGTTTTTTTTTTTTTTTTTTTTTTTTTTTTTTTTTTTTTTTTTTTCTTTTCGTTCAGGGTCGTTCTAGCTTGCATCTAACTCATGTTACGTTTAGTCCCAATGGTGAAGAGGTTCTGCTTAGCTACAGTGGGGAGCATGTGTATTTGATGGATTTAAATCCTAGTATGTATGCTATGCTTGATTTCATTAAATGTATCCTTATCCCTGCAATCTAAGCTATCTGATTGAGATATATATGTCCAAAACCAAACCTCATATAAGGATGCTTTCACATTTAAAAAAAGTTTATCATTGATGTATATTTTTTTTTAAATCTCAAATGAAAGTTATATGACAGTCATTGCTGTCACAGATTAAAAAAAAAAAAAACAAAAAACAAAAAAAAAAACTTGAAGCTTTTCCTTTTGTTGCAGCGCGAAGTTCTATGCGGTATTCCTCTAGTGATGTTGCTAAACTTATGAACTTTAATGCTGTTATCAAGGAGGTGGAGTTGCAGTCATCAGTAACTGGTATCTTTTTAAATGGATCTTCATTAAGAAGTCAAGCCACTGCCAAGGTTATCCTATTTTGGCTCTAAGATACAACTTATTTTATACTAGGAAGTCTCAATTCTTGTATTTTCTTGCCTCAAACAGATTTCATTTCACTCCTACTTTTACAGCTTGATAAGTGCAGAAAGTTGATTCAGACTGCAGAAAAATCACTGAAAGAAGACAAAAAGTATTATTATGGTATTGAAGCCTGTAATGAAGTCTTGCATGGTTATGGGGATGAAATAGGACCTATGCTAACTTATGAGTGTCTATGCATTCGAGCCGCCTTATTGCTCAAGGTTTGTGTATAATATTTATTATTCATGCTTTCCATTGGATTTGTTGTTGAAACTATTTGAATTTGCTTTTATTTCATTTATTTTTTTTCTCAGAGAAAGTGGAAAAATGATGCACATATGGCTATAAGAGATTGTCATAAAGCTAGAAAGATTAATTCAACTTCATTTGGGGCACTACTTTTGATAGCTGAAGCTTTGTTACAGGTAATTTATCCTACTGGAACAAGTTTTTGAATATCTGGCAAATTTTTTTTAAAGGATCTGCTTATGACTTTATTAGATAAATATATAGAAGATTAATCTTGGTACCTTTAGAACATGCATTCCAGCCTGGAAACCTCTGTGAAAACATAGATAAGTTTAATATATCCTCAAAACCTGCATGATGCAGGAGCCTAGACACTATATTCACACAAATATTTACACGGAAAATTATAATTTTTGAGACCTTCATTTTTTAGCTCATGATATTTGTTGCAGTTAGGAAAACATAAAGAAGCTCTTGAGTTTGCTATTTGTGCTCAATCATTGGCTCCTTCTGGTACTGAAGCTGCAGAAAAGGTCGAGAATTTAAAAAAGCATATCACTGCAGGTCAGTGACTGTACTATTGATATAGCAACCAGGTGCTATTGAGTGAGATTTATAACTATTGCAGCACAAAACAAATGGAAAAGGCTCAGCTCTATTATTATAGCCTAATAAAATCCAGAATCCAGTTCAAGAAAAGATTTCTCCAAATAAAATAATGGAATTATAGTTATAATCAATTTAGTTTGATCTAATACATAAATAACTAAATAAATAAAATATTATTAAACTATTGATTTCAATGAATACTGAATTACAGGAGGCCCTATTTATACTTATAGTAAATAACAATTATCTCTAATGATAATTATCTCAAATGGTAACTATATAAACATTTCTAATAAAATAAAATAAAATATATTTAAAACCTAGATAGCTACTAACATGAGATATAAAATATCCTAAAAATACAATATTCTATTTATCCGGATGAACAGCTGAAGCGGAGAAAACTAACAAGGAACATGGAGAATTTAAATCTGAACCTGAGGTTGGACGGGTGTTGTCATTGAGTGACATACTCTATCGTTCAGATGCAAATAGTGATGTTTCACAAGATGGTCCAAGGTCCGAGAGAGAAGATTCTGATGAAGAGGATCTGGAGTTGGCTTTTGAAACCTCAGTAAGTGGGGATGAATCACATGATACTGAGCCTAATTTAATTCAAGGAGGTTTGAATTTGAGGTTTCATAGGAGAGGTGATTCAAGTATAGAGAACAGAAGGAATGGTTCTTGTGGGTCACCAACATCATTGTGCCAAGATCCGAAAGTGTCCTACCAGGTCATGATTTTGATGTTATCTTTGTATACTGTTTAGCAACTAGCCTGTAATGAATACACACACACACACACACACACACACACACACACATATATATATATATATATAATATTCCAAATTGAGTTGTTTCATACAGAATATAACTGCCATTATTGAATTCTTCTATAATTGTGTTTTGACATTTTATTATTTTAGCAGACTAGCAGTATCTTAATTGTATTTTATACCGCTCTTGTTGCAGCCTGAGGCAGTGATAGATATGAAACAGAGATACATTGGTCACTGTAATGTAGGCACTGATATAAAACAAGCTAGTTTTCTTGGCCAAAGAGGTATGCCTGGCTTTTTATTTGATATGTTATTGTGCTCTTCGCTGGATAGTTAGTTATCAATATTTTGTTATACAGGTGATTATATTGCTAGTGGGAGTGATGATGGTAAATGGTTCATCTGGGAAAAAAAAACTGGCAGGCTTATAAAAATGCTTCATGGAGATGAAGCTGGTAATGCCATTTTTTTTTTCTTCATTGTTTGTTAGATTAGATATTAGAAGAACAATACAATTAGTAACTCCTGCCATCTCCTCACTTGTCTAACATCTCATATTTCACCTTTCAGTTGTGAATTGTATACAGTGTCATCCATATGATTGTGTTGTGGCTACTAGTGGGATTGACAACACCATAAAGGTGAGAAAGAAAGAACTTGCCTTTTCTAAATTGTGTGAAATATTTTGATTTTGTACTTCTAATCAATAGGACTGCTATATTTATTTATGACTTCAGATTTGGACTCCAATTGATTTGGTATCTTCCAGTGTGTCTGGTCAAGTAGGACCAGAGACTTCAAATATTCTAGACACTATGGAAAACAATCAGCGCAAATTATGCCGTACTCGCGAAACAATTCTGTAAGGCTTCTCACCTTTCTGCTGCCAACGAGTATGTATTATCTATATATGTATGTTTAGTGTGGGTGTGGGTGTATATGTGTGTGCATGCATGCATGCAGTATACTTGTGAAAATCTTGTAATGCATAAGGTCTTCAGCACAAGGAATCATACAATTTGCAGGCCTTTTGAATTTCTGGATAGGTTCAGGATGCGAGAGTTTGCAGAAGGTGGCATGCAGCCATTTGAATGCACACAGGGTTAATCTTTATCCACAGGTGAATGGGAACATTCCTACTTCTCCATCGTAAATACTACTCGATATGTATGAATTTTATGGTGCTTTACTTTCTTGAATGTCTTGCAGAATTCTAACTTGTTATATTGTCTACCAAGTAATCACATGTTTGCATGTTGACAATTTTAACAGATTGTTGTGGAAACCGGTAAGTAGGGCGTGCTTATGCATGAGAGTGAAAGTTTGGCAGGTTGAGTTCGCAAGTTAATTGTGCTTTTACTTCGTTGTAATTAATTGAGTCTGATTGGGAAGAATGATTGTTTTGGTCATTGTACGTACGTATGTAAATATATTTTTCGTCATATTTCTGAATTAGAGGGCGGTTCTCATTTAGAACCCAAGAGGCCCGCCTTGTCTCTTCCAACATTTATTCGGTCCAATAATAAATGTAGAACTCTAATCGTCGTGGCTCTCTTACCAATAATAAGTCTATATATATCTTTTAGGGTGTTGCTATTTGCACCACCCTTTAGTCAAAAGTAGGTATAAAGTATCTTGGAATTGTAAAAAGGTGAAAACTTTCAATAATTACATAGGTGGTGTAAATAGCCAAATGGGGGTTCATTTTGCTATTTGCACCACCTTGGTCAAACACTCAAACCTCATTTATGAGGTGTAATTAATAATTTTTTAATTCAAACTTTAATTAAGAGAAAATTGTACTTTTTCCCCCTAAGTTATATACTTATAGTACTTTTTACCCCTGAATTATTCATGTTAGCATATTAGCCCCCTCAATTATTCTAAAAGTGACGACTCCTCCTCCCCCCCAACACCCCCATGTATTAAATTGACATTTCTACCCTTAAAGTAAACATTTTATTTATTTTTCTTCTCTAAATGTAGGGATGACCACGGTTTGGTTCTAACTAAACCGGACGCTATAGCAATCGAATTAAAAGTTTTCGGTTAAGGGAAAATTGTACACTTTTTCCCTCTGAGTTATATGATTATAACACTTCTTTCCTCTTAATTATTTGTTTATCTACATTTGCTCCCTCAATTATATTAAAAGTGGCAGGTTTTTTCCATTTTATGTTAGGTGAATATTTTTACCCTTAAAACTAAATATTTCATTTATTTTTTCTTCTCCAACAAATTATTCTTTATGTGTACGGATGATTATGGTTCGCTTCAAACAATTTTTTATTTTATTGCCAATTCAAAATTTATTTATTTATTTATTTATTATAAATTCTATTTCTTATTTTTAAAATAATATAAATTCAATAATTATTTTATTTTATTTTATTTCATTTTTTCGGTTCTGAATTGTAAGTATAAGAAAATAAAGTTATGTTGTGCCTTCACAATTAGTTTTATTTATCTTATACTTTCTTAAACATTTTTAACCCTAAGAATCTAAGCTCTACTCCCAAGGTTCGAACCTATGACCATTTATTTGAAATGGTAATTGAAATGTCATCATATTACATGATAGTTGGCTTAATCATATTATATATAATAATTATATAAAAACCAATTGTTGTTAAATCAAAGTAATTGTAGATTACTAGTATATATATCCTCTAAAGAAGGTATGCATTCCTCAAAAAGAGAGAAATCAAATATAATCTTAGATATAAAATCACACTCCAAAATGCCATTGGAACGTAATGGATTGTCAACTTCAATATGACAGCGAAAGCCTAAGAAATCAATATTTCCCCCCTTTTTAACTGGAATGAAGTTCGGAAGAGTAATATATAACACGTGTGATTGCAAATTAAAACAAACTCCCTTTGGCTTTGCTTACGATTCAGAACCGAAAAAATAAAATACAATAAAATAATTATTAATTTTTTTTTTTTAAAAAAATAAGAAATAAAATTTATAATAAATAAATAAATTTTGAACTGACAATAAAATTTAAAAAAAAAATTGTTTGAACTGAACCGTGACCATTCGTACATATAAACAATAATTTGTTGGAGAAGAAAAAATAAATGAAATATTTAGTTTTACGGGTAAAAATGTCTATCAAACATAAAAAGAAGAAAACATGCCACTTTTAATATAACTAGGAGGCAAATGTAGATACATGAATAACTAAGAGGGAAAAAATGTTAAAAGCATATACCTAAGGGGAAAAAGTGTCATTTATAATAAATATTTGTTAAAAAATAATGTTTGACTAAAATTAATGAAGGTGGTGCAAATAGCAATTTTCTATTTACACCACCAAAAAGTTATCACACCTATTAAATAGGTGGTGTATATAGCAATTAGGGTGGTGCAAATAGAATTCCTCATCTTTTATTATCAACTTACAAGTTACAAGTAGGCTGTGTAAATTCAATTAACTAATCGAACTGAAACTTTTTGGTTAACCATGCATTTTTTAATTAAAATATTTCGGTTCGATTAATTGTTACAGGTTTTGTAAAATTGTTGTTAATGGCTAATATGGTTCGAAAGTATTGGTTAATTGAACAGTTAATCAAAATTTTTAATAAATATATAATGTGAAATTCCTAAAACTAAAATGAAATACCTAAAGACTATGAATGTTTGGACTTTGGATTTTGTATTGAAGTTATGAATTTATTCTTCTCAGAAGGTTGAATCCTCAACTCCAAGAGCCCCTCACATTTTGGTCTGACAGAGCATCTAGAAATAATTAGATTTATTATTTTAAAGATTTAGCTAAAAAAAACTTTGGTTAATTGGTTAATTGGTTAATTGATCGATTAATTGAAAAAAAATCAAGTGGGTAATACAAAGTTCGATTCGGTTAACCGTTAAAGTATTAAAAAGTTTTAGTTAACCGAATGAACACCTCTAATTATAACTATTAATTTTATCAGTTTTATGTTTATCTTATTATTCTAAAAAAATGTTTATCTGACTCTTCAAACAGCTCGATCAACTTATCAAGTTAGTAGTTGTATTACTTATTAATTTCTCATCGAATGAGCACTTTTATTTTTTCCCGGACTGGTATCTGGTAAGTAGATAATAAAATTTAATTAGAATATTTTTAAATAAAACAGATATGAATTAAAATCTTGGGTATAGGATCATTTGGGTGGATGGAGATCGGCTTATCTAACTATCATCTAAAGGTATAAGGTTTTGGGATAAGGATAAGCAAATAGGAATCATATAGTGATTAGTTGATTGGTACAAATCGTTAGTTTTAAAACTTTCAATATTGTACACAAATATGGGATCGGAGGTTTCTTCTCCCCGTTACGTTCATGAAGTCCTGGTTTGAACCAATTGTATATTGGACACGTATGGGGGAAAGTGGGTGCATGGAATCCTAATGTGAACGACAATAAAAACACAGGAGGAAAAAACCTATTGTTTGGAGTCAACTTTATTAACTATTGGGTCACGGAAATAAAATTCTTAGAAACTTAATATAGGCTTCTGGCTTGACTTGAAGGATTGACTTACCAACTCCCACATCCACCCATTCAGTTATCACAATCAATAATAATATATCCTTTTTTTTTTTTTTTTTTTTTTTTTATACACAAGAAATAAACAAAACAGAAAGATACAAGCAAACGTGACATCAACGGCGTAACACGCCAATACAATTAATTGAAAATACCGGACAAATACGTGGTGCAATGAGTTAGACAGGAACGGAACCAGAAATTTGGTTGAGGGAGGCGAAACAGTACAGACGGATTCGAAAAATTTTTCCAGTAAAAGCAAAACATTAAAACAAAAGAGATAATTTAATAAATAAATTACCTAAAAAATATAATTGTAAAATTGTTGGATATGGACGAAAAATTAAACACATCGAAACTTTATAAAATATTCATAACAAAATATGAAACATAATTAATTTGAATAGAAAACACATTATAAATTACACATCTTATTATTAATATAAAAGAATGTTATATATATATATATATATATATATATATATATATATATATATATGTGTGTGTGTGTGTGTGTGTGTGTGTGTGTGTGTGTGTTTAAAAAAACTATTAAAAACGTGACTTTGTTGAAGTCATGGGGAATGAGTAAAAAGAATTGTAAAACTATATTGATGCCAAGATTTGAACGCTAAACCTCATTATTATCAAATATGTGCTATACCACATACTCTAACTCACTTATTCTTGTTAACATTTTATAGTTTTTTTATACTAATACTAAACCCTGTACTATATATACATATATACATACAAAGACTATATATGGGGTGGGGGTGAGGTGGGGTGAGGGGGGCAGCTGACCCCCCGCCCTCCCTTTGGCTCCGTCCCTGGAGTTAGATATTAATTTTTACAATATATCATTATCGTGAAAATTTTAATAATATATCTTCTCACTTCAAAATCTAAAGAATTTTTTTCCTAGTACTAACAGGGCGTTTGGTTGGAGGGGGGGGGGGGGGGAGGGAGGGGATTATGTGGGAAAGGAATTGTAATTCCATGGGAGTTGAATTACTGGGAATAAAGTGGGAATTTAAATTCCAGTGTTTGGTTGACAGGAATATAATTACTAGGAATTTCAATTTCAATGTTTGATATACATGGGAATTGAAAGGGAATAAGTAGTATAAAGTCAAAAATGTTCATTATTGTTGTTATAGACATTAATTTTAGGTTAAAAAGGGAAGGGGTAATTTTGACTCATCACTACCTATTTTTTCTCAGGAATTAAAATCCCGGGGGGACATGGAATTTTAATTCCATGAAAATGGGGGAATTGCAATTCCCTCCAACCAAACTACGAAATTTAATGATCTTTGGAATTATGTGGGAAGGAAATTTAAAATCCCTCCAACCAAACCTCCTGTAAAGTGAAAAGCTGAAACATTAATTACCCCACCCGCACCCGCACCCAAAGCGCGAAAGTGTTAGTTATGGTGGAGGTTTGTGTCTAAAATAAGTGAAATGTAAGTAGAAATGGTGTGGGTATGCCACAACTTTAGTTCCAGTGTCCGTGGAAAGTGGAAACTTCTAGAAAATGGAGGGGTAGGGGCCCCGTGGTTCACAAGACCAGTGCCGGATTTGGTGCATGTAAATAAGCTAAGGTTGCTTCTTCACAACAACACGTATTGTGTATTGCCGTAGCCTTTGGCGATCAACATGGAATTGATTATATATTCATCCAATTCCGCGTTTCTTTTCTTTCCTTGTCATTATTATGTACTCCTTAGTCCTTGTACAATACGTGTGGACCACTTTTTCTTTTACTTTCAACAACAAGCTAATTAAGCTAAGGAACCTCCATCCCTCATCCCTACATCTCCTTTCCTCCAATCCAATTTTCATATTAATTAAGATTACAAATTATACTATGCATACATTATTATTATTATTATTATTTATATAAAACTTGAACAAAACATAGTACAAAAGCATACAAATTATTCTCTACACGATATACTAACTGATGGGATTATAAGGTAGTCCAATTGGTCCAAAAATCAAATAGTAAGCTCATAGAATTAGATCCAAGAAGTTAGTGTTCTGGAAGACTCATCCGACCAAAGATGATCGAGAAGATGAACATTCAAATCCTCCTGGCATGGCCTCCTCCACTGAGTGAGCAATACTAGGCCGACTTGCTAGGTGAGGTGGCAACAAAAAATTATTTAGCAAGTTTTCAACCCATTATTTTTACTGCCAAATAGCAGCTTTTGCGGCCATTTGGCATCAAAATCTTTTTTTTTTTTTTTTTAAATATATGAATTTAAAATTGTGATGTGAATGTGAGACCGTTTTTTAAAGTGAGAGAGTATTGTAGATGTATAGAAAAAATAGTGAAGTAATTTTAAATTTGATGATTTTGATGTGGGACCTACTTTTAAAAATGAGATACACTTACCGGGATAAAGATACTCTTATGCTTTTCACAATGCCAAATTGGACTAGCATAGTTGTCACAAAGCCGTCATAGCATTTTGATAGATTTGTTGTGCTGCTTAACCAACTAGCCTCATCTATTACTTGTCACAAGTTATCATGATATTTGCTGTCGTAGACTTCAGTGTATCAATGAGTATTATACAATATGTCAAGTATATAAATTTTATTCACTACATATAACTGATAAGAATATACAAATTATAGTGGGCATTTTGGTACTAAAGAAATACCCAATCGTCATAAATATAGTGGAATAAAGTCCGAAAATTAGATTTGTTATTATTAAAAGAAAATAAAAAACCAATAGTAGGTTTGCGTAAAACTATGTATTGTTGACTTTGTGGTACTAAATTTGATGAGATCTTAAAAGGATGTGAAATTATCTAATTGGAATATCAGCCTAAATAAGGAAGCAAACTTTTCGTTTATAAAACTCCAACTATTTCTCTCCATCAAAATATTGATGGTGCGTATCAAACTCAATTTCCTCTTATACTCCGTACGTTATATGGAAAAGAATAATTCAATCTGATGTCCCCTTTGAACATTTCTTTTTTTCATTTTTTGTACAAAAGAAAGTTGAGTTGAAGTGATATGATGCCACACTACTTTAGGGTTAACATATGCTATTGGTTTAAAAAAAAAAAATCATGAAAGAGTCTTGCTACTTTTAATTTCTCGACTATTGTATTTCATTTAAATTTGGACCAGCCACTACTCTGATCATATGTAATAGCCTGTAAATCATACATTGAGATGTAAATTGCACTAAAAAAATCTTGTGTGATGTGCTCGATCAAGAAAATGTTAGCAAGAATTGAATACGTGATCTTCTGATATGAAAATCATGCTCCACTTACTTAGACATTTCTTTCGGGGTCCATGAATATCAATTGTTTTTTTAAATATTTAGTGGACGACTATCAAATTCTTGCTATTTTTTTTTTTCGATCTATTTTTCGATCAATCATGTCTAATTTTCAATAACACTAACTGCAATACTACTATATTCACATGTGTAGTCCACATGTTACTCAGAATCTAATAACATAAACACTCTTTCAAATAACTAACATGATTGTTATGTTGAAATTTTGACAAAGGTTGTGTGAATAATTGATCAGAAAGATCAAATGTGAAAAAGAAGAAGAAGAAGAAGAAGAAGAAGAAGAAGAAGTTAAGAACTAAATATTAATAGGTCCAATAATTGGGAGATCAAAAGTGAAAACAGCTCTATCGTAAAATTTATAAATTGATCATTATAAACAACATAATCGGGAAGAACATAACGAACACGTACACATGTCATTTGATTGAGTGACTCTTTAATTTACCAATTAATATATATAATATAGAGGTCTCGATTTTTTTTTGAATACTACTGACTCTATTACATTGCAGTATCTGTTCATAACTACTTTCTCAATCTATTGAAACACAAAAAGTTAATATCCATCCACCCATCACTGAGACTTTAGAAGTCTCAAATTTATATTTATGAAGAAATATTCAAAACAAGTTATTTAAAAAGAAAAGAGGAGATTGCTTTTTTCGACCAAGTTATAGTCAAGTCTGAAACGTGAGTATTGGGCATCTATCAAAAAATTTCCACAACTTTTTTAAACATTAAAATTGGTCTTGGTCATCAACTTTATTATCTAAAATCATATATAATGACGGTCTAATCAACATTGTCCATCGTGGCCAACGAGCTACGATAATTTTATATATATAATTTTGGTTGCATTAAAAAAAATTAGATAATAATGTTTGCTTAAAGTCATTGACAGAAACAATCGTTGAAGGAATAAACAAACATAAAATGGCCTCCAAATCGTTCACCTTTGGCAACTAATTGTAAATATTATTATTCTGAGTTACCAAAAACCTGAAGTCACTATTTAAGAATGTACACTGGGTAAATCATGTCTTGTGATCTTAATTCCTAATCAGTAAAAATTTATAAGGAAGTAAATCAGCTTAATTTGCTCATAAGTTCATAATGAAATAAATAAATAAAATGTAATATACTGTTATCGTTGATAGTTAAATTTGTAATTTTGTAATTATCAAATTATTATTATTATTTGGAAAAATTTTGTCAAATTTTAAAAATGCATTAGGTCCTTGTCACACACGGGTCACCTGATAATGATATCATGTCAATTTTCAAGAAAAAATGCCCCTCTATTATTCATCTTTTCTCTTGTGTGGCAGACAAACCCACCATCTATCCCCCCCCCCCCCCCCCCCCCCTCCTAGCTTCCATATACTCTCTCTCTCTATATATATATATACACGCGCATTATATATATACACACATCCCAATTCCCAAGCTCTGAACCATATATATACGTATATATATTTATAAATATAGTCTTGTGATCCATGTATAATATGAGACAGAAAATCATAGTAACACAAAGATGACAACCGGCAGCAAAGGAGAAGGGAGTGGCAGTGGCAGTGCTCCGGCGTCGGCGGATTCCGGTGTTGAGTGTTGCATGTGTGGAGATCATGGGCTGTCGTTTGAGCTTTTCCGATGCAAATCTTGCCAAGTTAGATCCCAGCACAGGTGATTGATTCGATTGGTTTGGATTTCTAGATTTTCGTCTCTGATCTGCAGGGTTTCATTTGATTTCGAGAAAGCTAAGGTTGGTTTTAATTGATTCTATGTTGTTTAATTTGTTGCAGATATTGCAGCAATTTGTATCCGAAAGCGGAGTCTTATCGCCTCTGCAACTGGTGCCTAAGCGAGAAGGATAACTCTTCGAATTCCTCGTCGTCGTGTCGAGTCAAAACGGAAGGTGATCGGAAAATCAAGAATGAAAAATTCCCGCCGCCTCCGCCGCCGCAGCAGTCGTCGTCTCATGAAAAGAATATATGTAAAGGGTCAAGCCCAAAGGGGAAAAAGGCCCCTATGAAGCTGCGAGTCAAGAGTCCTCCTCCCATCACCAAACAGAAGACGAACCCGTCGCCGGAACAATCGCCGCCGTCGGTGGTCGCCAGAAAAAGGGTCGCCGCCGGCGGTGGCGGCAGCATTGAGGAGAGGCTGAGGAGGACTAAGTCGGAAAACGGAATCGTAAAACCTGTGTTTAGAAACAAGGTGAGAAGGTACAAGCTTTTGGAAGAGGTCTCAAGCTAGCTAAAATTATTGAATAAAATATACTGTTTTGATGATACAAAAATAATAATAATCAATTTTCTCATAGATTTTTCTTTTTTCTGGGCTTTATTATTTTTGTTTTTGTTCTTGTGGTTTTCATTTTCATGGTCCCAAAAATTCCTTTTACACGCAAATGCACATACATACATAGACTTGGAATGTTATCTTGGAATGAACCCTTTGATGAATGACAGACTGACAGTACATATATAAGAGCAAACTAGGGTTAATGGAGTCTCTCATTGACCTTGACTTCATCTTCTCTCACATTCAATTCCCCAACACACCCTTGGTTCGAGCCAGTAGATTATGAATAACTTAAAGTTCATTTATTTTATTATAATTTTTTATCGGTTTGGATCACAAGACATTATTCACTAAATACATATCCTTGAAAAATGACTGCGAGTTTCTCTCTTGTTCAAAAAAAATTTCTTTTAACACTTGTAAGAGGATGAATACCAGATATTGGAACAACCTCAAAACGACACAAATGTTTACGTACATATACATACACATGCATATACATATAGGTTAGGAATTTCTATACACTAATCACTATGTGGTGTCTCACACCGTGGCATAATTATGTTGGCAATCATTCTTGCATTGACATACTTTTCTTTACGTTCTCAAAGTTTACAACTTAATCTTGGGTTTCAAGTTATTATGCGTTTAAGAATTTAGGGTACGTAAGACTCGACCGAATGTTATATATATATCTTCGTGAAAACGTCAAATTTTTATAAATGATTTTGTAGTTTAAATATGTATGATTAATATATTATTAAGGGAAATGAATTATATATGTGATTAGTGAGCTGTTGAGAATTAGAATCTTAGTGTTGTAGTGTGTTTGTTTCGTCGATGATGAGCTGTTGAAAGAATGATGAGTGCAGCTAGCCTAAGGTTTTGGTTTGATGATTGGATTGGGCAACCGACAAAATCATAACATTCGTATTGCACAACACAAAGGTATGAATTATAGTATTATGGTTTAGGACGACTTGGGAATTATTGTCCTGGCTAGATGCTAACCACGATATTACATCTGCTTCATATATATTATTTTTAGGGTTGTAATTAGTGACATGTAATATTCGACTCTCACTTCACGTGTCATTATTACAATCATTCATAGAAAGATTGATCTCTCTCTTTATATAGGGTTTGATGATGTGACATCTTCTCCTTTAGCGTTGGTATATAGTATTTATGCACTCGTAGTGCATCAAATATTAATCATATACACTATCAATGAAGAAAAAGATGCCACATCATTAAAAAGAGAAAGGTAATATTGACTGTGTCCATTGGTGTAAAATATTTATTACTTCCTAAATTATTATGTATACTATTAATAAATTAAAGTTTTTATTTCTAATTTTCTAAATATATTTATTACTTATTACATGTCTAATTTCAAAACATATTTATTATTTATATAATATATATTTAAACGGGTCATTCATATAACAAAAATTATCTATCATAAATATTATTTCTAGTACAATGAATACATTGATTAACATTCTCAACTAGAAGCATTATTCATCACACAATACATTGCTATTTTATATCTATTTTATTCAACATATATAACTTTCTTAATTATTATATTTGTAAAATATATTACTTTTTGAATTATTATATTTATAATTTAAAAAATCAGTGGTTTACAACAACAATAACAACAACAACAACAACAACAATAATAATAAATCCGACTCGTTGTTGGGCCTAGCAACACAGTTTCTTCGGACTGAATAGCTGCTTGGTCCAGTAACTTACACCAATTTTTTATTATTTTTTTAATTTTTTTTTTTCATTTTACACCAACAACTAAAACATGTGTAAATGCTATTTTGTCCAACTATATTTTTTAAATTGAAAAAAAAAAAAATCAAATGCATAAAATGTGAAACTTTTCGAAAATCAACTTTAGGCCTCCCATTTGAATTAAATATATTTTGTATCTTTTTAGTGTTTCTTTAGAAATTTTTTTAAAGTTATATGCATCTGCTAACTATTCGCTGTACAAAGTTGGGCTCTGGGTAAAGTTTGTCTTGTGACTCTATCCGTCAAAAGATCATAAATGGAAAAACAAATTCATTGTTGAATGATTTAGCTAAAGAATATCAAACTAATTATCTAACTACCTCAATTGGGATTGTCCCAAATAATCACTTATATTCTGTATCTATGAATACATGAGAGGTAAAAAAAAAAAAAAAAAAAAAAAAAAAAAAAAATTCATATTTTTCTTATTTATTTTCGTTAATTTCACGGAATCAAGTTATATATAATGGCTCTTTAAAAAAAAAAAAAAAAAAGAGTTATATATAATGGCTGCTTGGTTTAAGTAGATAAGATGGAAATTAACAACTTTATTTTAAAATGAGCTAATAAAAAAGAAACTTTTGCTTTTCAAAAACAAAAACCTTTTAAAAAGATCTTCAAATTAAGATTTCTTACGAAAGAGAGAAAATTGTTTCTTTCATATCTATCACAAAAAGTACTTCTCAAATTTGCAAACAATATTGTTTGGCTAAATTTACAACTTTTTTTAAGAATAAAATTTAAAGTAAAAAAGAAGCAAATATATCAAAGGTCAAACAAAGCACATACAAGGACGATTTTAGCACATCTAATTAGATTTGTCCTTATTTGTTAAATTTATTGTAAAATCTATTAATTTATAAATAGTCAATAAATAGAGATAGTTATTCAATTGTATCACTGATCACGAGATGTAATCTTTGGTATAATAAAATTTTCTTAGATATAATTATATGATATTGGTGTTTATGACCCAATAATCCTAACATAAACTACTAGATGTTTATATAAGATGATCAACCAATCAAGAGAGCAAAATATGGATTGACAATATATAGTTCTTGGCACTCGAGGAGAACTATGAGCAAAGTATATTCAACTTGGCAAAGTATCCACCGCTATCTAAAATACATGTTGTATGTTGTGTTTATAGACAACTTGAGCATGCATCTAAACCTTACAAGGGAGTTAATTTATGCTTATACATGTACTAAAGCAGTTTTGTCTCGGTGTAGACACCTGTCAACAAGAATATATGATAGTTATAACAATTTTATATCCAAAAAGTAGTAATTAAGTCGGTTGGGATTGAGAATTCCAAGTGATAGTGAGTCAGTGCTTGGGCGCTCGACCCACATTGTCTTATTAGATCGACCTTACCCACCTATGCCTTGGTCGGAACACGAGTCACCTTTATGCCAAGGGATGTATTCAAATGATAATAATTTCAACACATAATGTGATTTACCTCTATCTCGAATGGTTTGCAAGAAGTAGAGTTTACTCAATATATATTAAATATTAAATGAATAGACCAAATGTTTTCAAAATATTACGTGGCAAAAATAAAATAAATGTGTTACCTATTTCCTTTTATTTTTTATTTTTTAAAAATTCGTCCGTTGTCGGCAACGTTTAAATAACGTTCCGGAAGTTTAATTATAAATTTATAATATTGGACGGTTGGAGCGTATTTATGCTTTATTATATTTGTATGGACATGTGATAAATACTTGATGCAACCTACCATATTGAACCACTATTAAAATATATGATTTCCTATAAGTAGTATTGTTCTTTTAACTGATGAAAAAAAAATCATAATGTTTAAAGTCTAATAAGTTGTTTAAAAATTTTATTACTGGTACAAAAGATTGTGTTCATGTTTTTTTTAATGATAAAGGATACTCGCAGCTCCACTACTCAGAGGATATACAATAGGTAAATTCTATTCCTAAATATTGAGTAATATTATGTAAACCACACATAAGAAGTAAATCAAACTAAAAAAAATCCTGTAAGTTTGACTATTAGTACAAAAAAAAAAATGAAAAATCACGATTTTGAAAGTATTTCATATTACATTTGGTTTAAATTCATTTTAAAGTCAACACTACATTTAAAATGTACACCAGGCCATCCGACATAATGTTGAACTTGACTGTAGCTCTAAATTTTTGTGAAAGATTAACTGGACCCAACGTAACACATGGAATAATATGTAACCAATTAGTTTGTATGTTAGTTAATTGGACCCAAAACAGATCGAAGCGTCCAAGGCCACTGCATGCCATGAAATGGACCTAACTATGCAAGCTTCCAAGCCAGTATTGTCTCTGAGAATCTTGGTCAGGCCCCATGAATCAACAATTTTGTATTCAATTCGCCAGATTACAATTAACTTCCTGCATGCGTTAGATCGTTGTAATTAAGAATTACTTAATGGCACGTCACCCGATAAAAAAACTACGGTCCACGTGTTGCTTGAATCCCAAAAAATAATTGGCCTGCATACGTGAGGAGGCGTGTTGAGCATATATATAACTATTAATGTGCAATCTAACTATCAGCTTAGATTTTTAGTTGAGATGGTGCACATGCTTCAATTTGGTATCAGAGTCAAGATATCAGCCATAAATATTCTTAACACTTAATTGACTTTTTAATACAAACCTTAGCTTTGTCAAATATTTGTTTATGAAAAATTATACTTTTAATCCTAGTTTATAGGTAGAAGCAAACTTAAATCTTTATGTTATATGCTTTAGATTTTAAGTTGTTAGCGGTAAAGCTACACTTTCAATTCTTGTGATCTATTAACTATTCTTCCAAAAGGCTGAACCCCAACCCTAAGATTCCTCCACACCCCGACCCGACAGAGCATTTGAGAGGATGTAAATCATGGTAACTCAACAATATGAACCACATAGGCTAGACCTGTGCTCACTGCGCACAAGGAACCCCCTCACTTTGAGAGGTTGCTCCCGCACTGCCGCTGGTGAGACTCGATCTCTGGTCATTTTTCCAAAGTTTTCCCTCGATCTATTAACTGTTGTATTACCATAAACATAGAACCGTAGGCCATTGCGTTGTCAATTTGGAGAAGAAAAAAAAAAAGGAGATGGAGTTCCATTATTAGCCTTGAGTAATTAGATTTGTTTGAAAAGTATTGATAAGCTTTGATAGACTTGTGTTAACAAAGAGCCCGAAAATATCACTTTGCTCAAAACATGAGAACTACAAGGTTCTAAGATCGACTTCCACCCGTTTGAGTTGGTCAGTTATGGACAACTTAGATTGGTTTATCTCTTTGTGATATTTTGCTTGCTAGAATTATAAGACGTGATTTACTCAATGCACACACTTGGATATAGTGACTGCGGGTTTCCCTTACTAAAAAAATAAGAACTAAAGTAATGCCACTTATAACATAAGAATTAAGTTCGCAATTATCTTATAACTAAAAGATAAAAAGTATAATTTTCTCCTACTTAAAGGTGAACATATATATATATATATATATATATATATATATATATATATATGTCTTATTCATTCTTCTCCCTTGTTGTTGTTGAAGATTAAATGTGGATGTTACTAGGGAAAAAGCAAAAGATTGATGTCTATATCATGAATATGAATAAAGAGACATGGCAATGAAGTGGAATGCCAATACGTCTACTTTATGTTCTTCTTTTTGCAGGGCATCCAAGATGTCATGTGTGACCAAATACTACTGCGTACGACAAAAAAAAAATGGAAAAAAAAAAACATTTAATTAGCTTGAAATACACAACTCTAATAGGCGATTATGGCCCAACTTTTATTTCTTGAGTTTGAACCCTAATTTTAAGGGTCCTATTTAGTTCTTAAGATATTTTAAAAAAGATAAATCATTATATTAATTGTGGTCTCAATAAGTCAAGAATCAAAAGCTTGTTGAATTAGCGTCCAAATATAATCATCAGTTGGAATTGAACCTCGTCCCCACTTTCAATTGTCAACAACGCTGTTGACACTTGTTTCTTTCTAACCTTTGCTTCACTAATGCTCAGGGGCCACCTTTAAGTTCTGATATCGAGTGTAACTACTACCATATTACCCTATGTTCAATGTGCACCGCACCCTCCAACAACCATATTGAACAGTAGTATAGTACAAATCTAGATATTAGTCGACCTTGATGAGGATGGATTATCAAAGGATTATATTAATCTTCAAATAATTAATAGCACTGTACATTCTAATGGTGGTAGCTTAGGCCAAGACATTAACAGCCCGTTTGGTTCGTTGGAAAATATTTGATGGGAAATGGAATTCAAATTCCATGGAAAACAAATTACCAGGAAAATGGATTCCATTGTTTGGTTGGTGGAAAAGAAATTACTGGGAATATGAATTCTATTGTTTGGTTGGGTTTGGAATGGTAAGGAATTATGAATATAAAGACCAATATGCCCTTAACAATAATATATACATGTGTAATTAATAAACTTTGAGGAGGGTAAAATAGTCCAATATTGTAATACTTTCTTCCCAAATCCTTTGGAAAACAAAATACCAATGTCTTGCTAGGATTTTGTTTTCCTTCAACTTTAGGAACTCAACTTCCTATGGAAAAGATTTTCCATCCAACCAAACAACATAAAACAACATTTTCCTACACTTTTAGGAAAACATTTTCCATGAAATTTGATTTCCATCCAACCAAACACCCCCTAAAAGAAAAAAGTTTCCTAGCTCCATTGAGAGCTTGTGGGATTTTGCCTATCCATCTTAAAATTATTCGTTATTACAAAATTTGTGTATTAACCCTGATCAGTTCAATTTATGCTGATTTATCTCCGATCAACTAAAGTGACAAGACAAGTTCCATCCAAGGGATTGCAGACAGCCCACATGCAGGCAGCAGTAGCATGCCACGACCGTACCGATCCATTTTGTGATATTTTTCCGACAGCTCCTTCCTTATACCTCTCTTTCTCCAACAGACAAAACCACCTTTCAAATGAAGTAAGATTTGGAAGTACATGTAGTAAAACTCAGTACAAATTTAGCAAACATACATACAAAGTATGTGTACTTTGATCCCAGACGAGGTACGACACATAAACATCAGACATACGGTGATAGATGGACGAAACGTTGCGGAATTAAATCGTATGTACGAATGAAGCGAGGTTTATTTTAAAGAACAGTTTTGTTTGAGTTAGGAAAACAATAAAAGATCAGAACTTGTGAAGGGCAGATCAGACCACATATTTCAAGGCAAAATGCATGCAGGTTAAGATGAACTGAAAGCAGTAAAAGCCGCCTGCAGGCTGCAGGCTAGCTTAGCAGTAATTAATATAAATAAATGGCAGAATTGAAGAAAAACCGGATTCCAGTTTTTCCGTTGCATGTCAAACACGTATCAGAGATATATAGCTAATAATCTTGCTTTGTATCTGGGAAAATACATATGTTGATTCCTACTATAAAAGCACAGTACTATGTCGAGTGATGAAACATGATTCTTATTTTTAAAATCACTGGGATTTCTTTCGTCATTAAATTTTTTTAAAAAAATGCAAAAAAGTGAATTGCAGCATCATCATCAATGTCAGAAATTCAAAGAGTGAAGTGAAGGTTTAGTTGAAGAAATGATGATCTTGAAACTCATTAATCGGTACTGTATTACAGTCTACAGAGAAAGATACAAAATTAAGGGGGAAAAGAGAACTGGGTGGTTAATTAAAGGATAGGATGGGATTAGATGATTGGATAGGAGATTAAGGAACCCTAAACTAAATAGTTTCTTAATCTGAGTGTTCTGAAGTGATGATTTGGATGGTTAATTAAATAATAATGACATTTCCATATGCATAGGAAGGAAGCCGCCATGGGAGGTCTCTCAAGTACTGGTGATTTTAAGGAAGATGAAAGCAAAGGAAATTAGGGTTTTTTACCGAGGGTGTGTTTGTTGTTGTGCATCCAGACCTTGAACACGTGGCTTTTGACGTTCGCCTCCGCGCAAAACTGCTGCACGGCGGCCTCGTCCTGCTTCTGTATGCGCCACCCCAACCGCTCCGCCAGCGCCAGCATTTTGTCTTTTTGCTCCGCCGTGAACTTCGTCCGGAACCGCTTCTTTGAACCGCCGCCGCCGCTGCTGCTGGGATTGGACATGTCCTCCTCGTCCCGGGACGAGGAGGGGAGCGCCAGCGGGCGGTGCTGCGTCGGCGGGGTGACGTGGAGGTAGCCGGACGGGTGGGGGGACCGGTAGGAGGAGAAAGTGGAGAAGTGGTGGTGGAGCGGGTGGAGGTGATGATGAGGGCTTTGGTGGCGCGCGTACCCCTCACTCTCCGCCTCTTTCCGGTGAAAGTTCCGGTGACAATTGCACGCCGCGCATTTCAGTCCGTCCAAACTCCCTTCCTCCCCCGCCGGCATAAACTCGCCGCAACCGTCCACCGCGTGCCTGCCAATCCCCACCGCATGGTTCTTCAAACACTCTTTATACCGATAATTCGTCGTCGTATTCGCCGCCGCGCTCCCGCCGCCGCTCTTCCTCCCAACACCCCCCGCCGGAGCACCTTCCATTCCTCTCCCCGCCGGCGTCTGATAATTCCCAGCTTCCTCCATATCCTCCATCTCCATCTCCTCTTCGCGCTCCTCATCAAACTCCATCTCCATCTCCATCCTCTTATATATCCGCTTCTTAAAATTTCACAAGAATCTACATCATATCAGATCCATCAATTACAATCAATTCTTCAAACTCCAAAAACCCATACAAATACACACACATATATAAATGTGTATGTAAATATGGTTTTGGTTTAATTACAAAACTCTGTGTCTATATATATAGTAAGAAGAAGGAGTTGAAAAATAAAAAGATTAGTGATTAGTGATGGGAGAAGGTGATCAGAGAAGAAGGAGATAAGAAGAAGAGAAGGGTGTGGACATGAATTACCCTTTCTGCAATAAACAATTCAGAAATATTAATATTATTAAATAAATGAAGTGAAATGATAGGAGGGTTAGTATATGTTTCCATTACTCTTAACACTCAACCCTCATATTTACTAAACAATGTGATCAGTAATTAGTGATTAGTTAATTAGTCTTTAATTTGTACTGTGTTAATTAAGTAAGGTGTGCGGTTAAAAAAAGGAGGTGAAAATGGTTGCTCCCTAAGGTGAGAACACTAGGGTTGATTGCTTCAATGGACTGAGAATATTTAGGCAAATAATGGTAAAAGCCTTATGGTTCTGAAATTACTTTCCAGTAAGCATGAAAATGGAAAATAACGTGTCTGACACTGGTGACGTCTTCTACATGCTAATTGCTGACAAATTAAAGCCTGCTGCTTTGCTTCTTTAATTTCATCATTTTTTAATTCGGGTTATCACTAATTATATTTGCTTACAAAAGGCGAACTTTTTCACCCGGAGCTCTGTATTTTGACCCGTGTGATACATAGTAACGATTTCGTCATATTAGGTGTAACTCCCACACTGTAATTGTCATCTATATGTATGTATGTATCTATGGAGAGTGAATATAAGGTTAAATGTGACAGGGTAGGGGTGGGGGTGTGTATATATATATATATATATATATATATATATATATATATATATATATATATATATATATATATATATATATATATATATATATAAATAAGTGACAGGACCCCAGACATTATGTGATATGGATTATGGATCCCCAGAATAGGTTTGAAACCCCACCAGGTTGTTTGGGGAAGAAAACACAAGATGTGTGTGCTTCAACATTTGGAAACAACAACTTGCGGCTATCGGAAATCGGGAGACTTGTCGCCATTTATGGCTGCTACCGCCGTGCCTCCGCCACAGCTATCCATTTTCATTTCTGTGTTCACTCTTCTGCACACTAAAATAAAAACAAAGCTTTAATAAACTTAACGTTAATCCTGGATAATTATTAAAATAGGGTCTGCCACAATTATAGAGCATAAACTGTAATTATTAAATTTTTTATTTTTTGAGTTAGGAAAGAATCTGCAATCACTATTTGAGAGTATACACCGGATAAACTCAACATTATGACTCTTGTCAATAAAAGAACCACAAGGAAGTAAGCGATTAAGCGCATGACTGACCCAACTCAAAAAAAAAAAAAAAAAAAAAACCAATAAACTGCTCTTGTTATGAGTTGAATTTATAACCTTATTATTATTATGAAGTTAATAGTCTGATCAACTTGGTTAAGTTGTTAAAAGAAATTGTAATTATTTTATACAAATTATTATAGAATTTTTAATTAGATTATCTATCATTGATAATATTACAAGGAATTTAGATTGTCAAAATATCTGTATACGTGTTGAATTGGTTGGATGGTGTGTTAACTTACTGTACATTGTTGAATTGGTATATGTATGTAAAGCAAAAGTTGAGTACTATATAGTACGAGAGTTAGGACTTTACACATGTAGTCCAAAGTTTGATGATTCTCAATAGTAACTTTATTAATGAAAGTGCATAGCTAGGTTTTTAAAAGTTTTTTTTTTTTTTTTTTTTGGAGGGGGTACTTCGAATGAAAAATGAATTAATTTTCGTTAGGTACCCAATGCTATCTCGGATGACCTCAAGATGCGTTTAATAAATAAATAAATAAATAAGAATAGGAACAATGGTTCACAGAATGAATTTTAAAGAAATAGGAATAGTATTCTATAGGAAATGGAATAGGCCAGGTAAGGAAAAGAAAGTGATAAGCCTATTTTCGAGAATGCTACTCCATTACAGGCATATTCCACGAATCAAAAATGTTGTAAGAGTTAAATTGATGCACCTTAAACTAGAAAGTAATGCACAAACATATGCACCTTAAGTATAAACTTACGCACCTTAAGTATAAACTTACGCACCTTAAGTTGTAAATTTTAGCAAGTTAAGCTTTAAACTTAATCACCTTAAGCTAAAAAAAATAATAAAAAAAAATTAAGCATCTAAAGTACCTTAAGCTATAAACTTACGCACCTTAAGCTTGAATTTACGCAAAATTATCATAATGTCACCGCGTTTTTAAAAAAAAAAATCCTCATTTTGAGCTGTTGATTTTGGTTGGATCAATGTTTGAGATTTCACCCATTTTTTTACCTGATAACTCCTTCACATTTGACCTAGTCATAGGCAAATTAGTTGGGTCTTGACCTTGTCTCAAAGGCCGCTTTATTTTTAGGGGGTTTGTTAGGGGACTGGTTTGTATAGTTAAGCGGCTTAAGCCTTGTCTAGGCCAAGATATCATCAATCATCATGTTCTCTCATTACACAACTTTGTACCACACAAACACTTATCCAAGAAATATTCTAGCAAAATATTTATCTTATTTCTTTATTATCTCTATTATCTTATTATTCTTTTCTATCTCGGGTTAGTTGATTTGGACCCGGATTAATTAAGACATAGTCGTTGGAATAATTTATTTTCCCATACAGCATCTAGTATAGCGAATCATCGCTATTTTTAACTTTATAATTGCATTAACAGTTTGTTTATCGTAGCATAAAAATATCTAAGCTAGATAAGAACTTCATTTTTCAGATCTATAGTCTAACACTTTCAAATTAAACAGGAAAAGTATTATAGTAATTAAGAGGGGCTTTCAATTTTTTTTATTTTTGTTTGCAATGAATTTAATTATATATATAGAATTTAAAAAAAAAAAAAAAAAAAAAAACAGAGGGTCCATAGCTCAGTGGCAAAGCATTTGATTGCAGATCGAGAGGTCGTTGGTTCAAATCT
The DNA here is from genome assembly GCF_001879475.1 of Ipomoea nil. Classification (NCBI taxonomy): domain Eukaryota; kingdom Viridiplantae; phylum Streptophyta; class Magnoliopsida; order Solanales; family Convolvulaceae; genus Ipomoea; species Ipomoea nil. The sequence continues at coordinate 3,221,964 of NW_017619749.1, forward strand.
GATTGGTCTTTTTTAATAATAGTTCGAGAGTTCGATTCCTATCACAAACATTTTATGATTTTTTTTTTAAAAAAAAAACAATAACAAAAACAAAAAACCGGACAGTAGGTATGTAGCAGAAGGCACATGTGATGCCAACCTCAAACTCTCAAAGGATGAAAACACAACACCGGCCTGGGAACAACTATGATGCGACATCGTACGTACGTCATGTCAGCTGCTGGGGACTGGGGAGCCATTCTTTTTCTCCCAATTTCTTAGCAAATCCATTTAATCAAACCACATACATATATATGAATTATATTCAAAGTGCCTTACATTTATAATTACTTGAAAATTATTTTATATATATGTAGCAGCTAAGAAACAATGGAGTACAACCAAATATTATACTGCATTTCTATTCTGCATATGTATTTCATTACATTTACCCTACCCCTTAAATTTATCGTGCAACGAGTTCGACTGACAATGTGTTAACAAAAATCTAAACTTCATACTCCACCATTTGACCACATTTTACATGCCAAAATGATTATTGTATATATATGTTTAACTTGAGGGCGCCCCTCCCCCTGCCCAGGAATTGTGAGAAGAGATAAATTGCGAGATAAGTATGAACGTTTTACTTTTTTTCCTAAGCTGAGATCCTCTCCTATTAAAAAGATGAGTACGGGTAATTGTTGGGCACTACACCCACACTCAGGCTTTCGATCACTCATCTATGTCCCTGGGGCGATTAATACATAGAGAGGTGAATGAATATGCTAATCAGATTACAGCACATCCTGATGATTGTTTACGGTTAGGTCTTCACACGTTGTTGATGCAATCTACCCAATAATATTCGCTTATTTTTTAACCACCGATAGTTGGTGAGATGTGATTACGTTTCTTTTAATTTTTAACATTTCTAGCCTAGTGTTTGTCCTAGCATCACAAAATAATAATTATTTATAGATATGATAAATTATATATTAAAATAAATCACAATAATAACAAAATGATGTATCAGCGACCCTTACCAAAAGTTATATCCCTACCCTAAGCTGCACCTAACATCTTCAGACACAACATGGGAGTATTGACAAACCAAACAAATTAAAAAAGGTTATTAATATATTGTCCCAAGTAACTAACCCTAAAAACTCCGACAACAACCCTTACCAAAAATCCACCTTAATAACAAATACACCTTTTTAATTTTAAACATTTATGTACGATAAATGTTCTAATAACTACAATAATAATTAATAACCAGCAAATCAATCAAAATATCCCAAATATTGTTCTATCTAAAAAAAACTTAAAACAAAAAGGTTCCAACTAAAATGGTTGAGAAAATAATATTTAATTTATATCGACTTTTGTACTAAATGATCATGACTTGTCATAGTCGACTAAATAATCATGACTTATCATAGGTGATCTAATTTGTGAATTAATTCACATTTTATGAAAATTGATAGTACAAAATTAATATAAAAATGGAATCCATATAGGACTGTCCAAATTGTTAATTATTGTGCAAGGAACAGTAACTGATTACCTGAATTATCAAAAATGATGTTTTAGCTTAAACTTCTTTTTTTTTTTGGGGGGGTGGGGGGGGGGGGGTGCTCTTCTACGTTATTCATGTGAAGCTTGTTTTTTTTTTTAGTTTGATTTAAAACTGAATTTAGTGCCTGCAAAGGATTAATTTGAATGGCAGGAACTTTAATTTGTGGTCCAATAGCATAGATTTAAGTTTTTTTTTTGTTTTTTTGTTTTTTTTTTACGAAATAAACTTATTGTCACTATCAGAATATATATATCTGCACTCAGTAAATTCTACATCTATATTAAATTGAGATCATTTTGAACACAATATTGTTGCACTATTTAATTTCATCTCCAAGTTTACACCAAAATAATACTCCACCGTCACATTTTAAGTGTCATACTTATTATTCATGGGTCAAACTAATTCTTTCGTTATTCTTTGTTTATTTTCTTTATTATTATTTTTACTTATTTTTAAATTTGATTTATGTGTTTAATAGTACTTTTAGTGTCATAGTTTCTAAATATATAAATTTTGTATATTAATATTAAACTTAATAGTTTAAAAAATGAAATTAAAATAATTTTAATAAAGACTTACTAATCGAATCAGACACATAAAATAAGACGAAGTGACTACTTTTTTAAGTAACTGCATATCAAAGAAATACATTGAAAACTAACAATCAAGCTAAGTGAATACACTAATAATTTAAAAACTAAACTCACTATCCCCTATAACTGAACGACCTTCCTTCATACTGTAACATGTTTAATTTTGGGGTAATATATATATATATATATATATATCAACGATTAAAACTGAAGGAATTTTTTTTAAACACGCTTTTTATGGATATGATTGTGATTGGTTCCTAGTTCTCTCATTCGCATCCGTTCTCACCCTTTATATATATATATATATATATATATATATATATATATATATATATATATATATATATATGGTTGAATCTTAGTCATTGATCTAGTCCAAATCAACTGTTCAAAATGAAGAAAATTTAAAATAAAAAAAAATACAGTGACATTTTTATAATTTTTCTAACTTTGAAGTGCATAACTTTTGTTCTTCAGGTGCACAAATATTTTTCTTCAGTTGTATAACTTTAGTTCGTCCGGTGCATAAATTATGTTCTTCAAGTGCACAACTTTTGTTCTTTAGGTGCATAATTTTTGTTCATGTGCATAAGTTTTGTTTGTCAGGTGCACAAGTTTTGTTCTTTAGGTCCATAAATTTTATTTTGCAGATGCACAAAGTTATATTACAAGTATAGATTTTTCTTTTTTTAGAGGCGTTGATCTAAACTCATATGCACCGTTGAGATGCGAGATTGGATAGTCGCGATCTGAGGAGTGATGCAATGGTGTAGTTGGCGCAGTGATATATATTTATCAGGTCAAAATCATTATAATTAAACCACAAAATCGAACAAGATCAACAATGCAAAATGGTACATAGATTCACATGTTAAGAGAGGTTATCATTTTAACCTAATTATTATATTTATATATATATATGACAATGTATACTCAAAGAAAAGAAAATTTCAAAAAAAAAAAAAAAAAAAAAAAAGGAAAAGTAATGGCTAGTTCACCTACCAATAATCGCAAGCTGTACAAAGGACCCAATTTGCTGTATAGAATTATGGAGAAGAGAGGCTGAAACGCTATACCCTACAACTGAAATCCTGAAAATTCACCTCTCCGTCGGCCTTAGATTAGCTTCAATTCATTGAGTGTATGTATTGATTAATTTAAGTGGGGGGGGGGCGGCAAGTGAGCAAACCTCTGTCCTAATAAACCACTCAAAGATTCTTATTTCTTTTTCCTCAGCTTTGTTTTTATGTATTTTTGTGTGGGATGGTGACAACACGCCACGAAAAGGGGGCCTAAGCTTCTGACCTTCATTTCCATTTCCGTCATGTTTTTGCAGCCTTTTCTTAATTTTGGTTTATTGCCTTACATCCTTCTCTAATTGCCGCTATTATTATTGCTTTGTTTCTCTCTCTCTCTGTCCCAAGCCCAGAGAGATAGATAATGGTGAATTCAGTGGACCATCACTCCATTATTAGCTTTCTGTGTTTTCCAATGGCTTATCACAATATTGGTTTACCATTTTCCATGAAGCTGTCATTATGTCTACTCATCCAATATTCATATCCCACCCATCAGATTCCCTCTTTTTCTCATCTCTCATCTTTTCCAACTGATATTTGATGCATGTAATCACACACAACACGTAATACTCAATTCATCCAAAAATTAATTGATTGCTTCTTTGTTTTTTTGCTCATTTGTTTGTTGCTTAACATAATCATAACACAATTCTCTCATCTACCTGCTAGACCACCTTCAAAGCTTCGCTGTAATTATCAAATCTTAATTGTCCCCTCATATACTTCACATGAGATGTGTAAAGTTGTCAAAATGAGTTGAGTACAACACTTCTCAGTTAATAATAAGAATGTGAGCTGAGGCAACTTCTAATCAAGTTGGTGAAACAGTTGGCTTGATAATCATAAAGTTTCAAATTTAAATCTTTGTGAGAACTGTTTATTAGCACGTGACCATTTGCTTTGATAACAACTATAAACTTTCTCATAAATTAAAGAATGAGTTGACTTAAGATTTTAGTAATCTGCTAAGAGGTAAAATCTAAATAGACAAGTTCACTTGAGTAGAGAGATTAGATAAGACAGGCTAGTGGCACCAAGTCGCTCTTCCATATGGAAGGTTGTGGATTTGGAGTTCAATATTAACTCTTGTGCTTCATTAGGTTGAGAAAGTAGTTATAAATAGATATTGCATTGTAACATAGGGAGCGTTATGCCCTGCAACCGTGTGCACCATGCATGGTGCACACAGTCACAAAAACGACGTCGTTTTGACGTCCAACTTTAAAAAAAAAAAAAAAAAAAAAAAAAAGTTTCGATTGTCATTAACGGCGTTATGTTGTGCATAATTTGAACTATACATCCATAACTTCATAACTATACATTCAGAATTGCATAACTACACATCCATAACTTCATAACTATACATTCAGAATTGCATAACTACACATCTATAACTTCATAACTATACATTCAAAATTGCATGCATAACTACACATTCATAACTTCATAACTATACATTCAGAATTGCATAACTATATATACTTAACTTCATAACTATACATTCAGAATTGCATAATTACATATCCATAACTTCATAACTATACATTCAGAATGTGAAATTATAAAATTGTGAACATATATTTACGTAACTAACGGCAATCGAATATGATTTTTTTTTTTTAAGTAAAACGACACCGTTTTTACATCCGTGTGCATCATGCATGGTGCACACGGACGCACAACATAATTTGTCATAACATAGTCAGTAGTACTCAAAAAAAGACAAGACGGGCTAAGGAGGTTGGCCCGATCTGCCAAATGGCTGGCCAACCTTTTCTAACAGAGCAAATTATGTCCTGGACCACGAGTCCAAAACGACGTCGTTTTCAGGGAAAAAGCGTCATTCCAGTTTTTTTTTTTTTTAAAATTTGATTTTGTCTCGCCGTTAACGGCGTTATTCGTTTGTGCCATTATGAATGTACAGTTATGGTATTATGAATGTACATATATGGAATTATGAATGTACAATTATGGAATTATGAATGTAAGTTATAAAATTATGAACACAGAGCTCTGACAGTATGAACTTACAATTATGAACATATATAGTGATAAAATTCTGAACATAGAGCTCTAAAATTGTGAATATGGAGTTTCGAAAATTATGATTTTATAGTTATTGAATTATAAATGTACAGTTACGGAATTATGAATGTACAGTTTTGCAATTATGAATGTACAATTATGCAATTATGAACACAGAGCCCTGACATTATGAACTTACAATATGAACATATAGTGATAAAATTATGAACATAGAGCTCTAAAATTGTGAAATAGAGCTTCAAAAATTATGAAGTAACAGTTATTGAATTATGAATGTATAGTTATGGAATTATGAATGTACAGTTACGGAATTATGAATGTACAGTTATGGAATTATGAACATAGAGCTCTGACATTATAAACTTACAATTATGAACATATAGTAATAAAATTATGAACATATACTCCTATAACAGTGTCCAGCATGCATGCTGGACACGGGTCCATAGCATAACGATTGTTCTAACAGCTCTAAAGATGGGAAATATATGGTAAGAATTCATGGATTGAAAATCTGCACTGACCATTATTGGTCCAACCAGCCCTAAGTTAGCAACTTCTTAAAAGATGCAAAACCTTTCTAATATTAGTATGGGTTTTCATCATAGTGGGCTCTCAAGCCCATTATGACTTTAATATCCACTTCAAAGTTCTCAAGACTCAAATGTAATAGTGTAATACTTTCATTTCCATTAATACAATATTCTCAATACAGATAAATGCAACTAATTATCTTCATCCTTCAACTAAAAATAAATTAAGAGAAGAACAACCCAGTGTAGAGTAGCCTTGGAATATACACCACATTCCACATAAATGCCAAACACCAATATACACATCATTTGATTTAAGCTGAATTGATAGGAAAGGAACACCAACTATGGATGAACTCCTTGCAAAGCACCTTGCAAAGTGTTTACAGCGCCATCATAATTCATGAATCCCATGAACCAAAACTCATGACTATCAACAGAGATAATCTGGATGTACTTTTGAGCTGGGTTTACTTTGCTGGCTGATGGATTAACCGATTTCAATTGATCTATTGGCAGAATGACCTGATTGAAGAGGGGAAAAAAATGCAATGTGCATATATGATTCAGTTAAGTACCCTCTAATCAGACAACTAGTATATGAAATTTGCAAAATGATAGAAACATATCAAAGATCTTAATACAGCATATGGACCCAAACAGACTGAATAGTAGTACATCTCAGAAACCCGTCTTGCAAGCCTCTTAATCATTTTAGTCAATTGTCTCGCATACTATAAGGGAAGGGTAGACAATTTGTAAAAGGATAGAAATACAAATAAAGGGTGTACCCTGAGAAAGAAAAAGTTCACATAGATTGAGAACTAAAATATGATGCATGTTCAATAAACAGACAAAACGCCAAACAGCAAGTGGCATCAAATATCCGTGTGAGCCATTCATGAAAAATGTCATATACTTAGCAACTAGACTTGTTCTTCTATGCATTCTAACTTTATACTCAGTATTATTTAACTACCAAGAATTGTTTTCCTTTGTTTTATTCACAGCAATGACCACATAAGCACCAAAGTATCAATCCTAGTCCCCTTCTGATCATCTATGTATAGCATATCTCTTTTGCATTAAAACACACTTACCATATTACCACCTTGTCACTCTCCAACAAGACAATTTAATCAAGCATATGGAATACCAAGTACCATACCTTGTAATAGCACCATTGTGTCTGGTCACCAACAATATAAGAAACAGGATTATCACTACAAAATGCTAGTTTTGCAGAAGACAAGTAAAGAGTGCCCATGATAGGTCCAGTAGAAGTAGACAAGTAGCACGCATAAGCGTTCAACAGTTTCTCCTCAGGGAGAGTTTCAAATGCTTGTCTGAAGACTTTCTCATACCCGCCTTCTGCCAAAATCTTTGCTCCTTGAGCAATCCTTCCCACAGCAGCATCAGTCACGCTGGGGCCGGTTTTCACTGATCAAACCAAAGTTATAACCACAATCCACAGAACTCTAAGAGTAAGCAAGACAAATAATCAACTACACTAAAAAATATTGCAAATGATAATAATAATAATAATAAGTGCTTCAACAAGCCAATTTAGCAACTCCTGATTACAAATTGAGCATTAGTTCCTGGAATCATAGTGAGACTTACAGTGCTGCCAGACATTTCCAGCAAGATCCTCAGCCTTCTTTGTTTTCTCAGCCGCCTTCATTCTCCATTTCCCAAGTGCATCTTTCATTTCATCCATTCTATCTGGTAAATATCAAAATCATAACGTCTAAACATCAGTTTCGTTTCTAACTAAAATCTGGCAGTTATCGAACAATTCAGAGCATCAAGCAGAGAATCGTTTCAGGAACTGGCAAAGTTCATCGAAACAATGATCGGTATAAATAACAGAAGAAGAAATGCTCACTTTTGACGGAAGAGCCGGGGCCGGGCGCGGGAGCAGGGGAGACGTAGGGGTTGGAGTCGGCGGGCATGGTGGAGGCCGTCTTGCCCGTCCATGAGGGTGGAACAGGGGCGGTATCCTTCGGGTCCAGCTTCGGGTATGGAGCATAGTCGGAGGAGTGATCGGGTTTCGGCGTCGGGTCGGAGCTCATGATGGATAACCGTCTGATTTTCTTCGTTCCCTCCGAATTTGCAGACGTGGAGAAGAAAACGAGATTTCAGAATTGGGTCACGTGTTTTTCGGCGCTTGGGCTGCAATCGTAAGCCTGGTGGGCCTATATTTTCTTGGGCTGTAAAATTGGACTGCTTAGGGCACCACAACTAATTTTTTTAAACACGACAAATTATTATGTGGACCATGATTCATACAGTATTGAACCATAACAAAAAGTACATTTTTAATATACTAAATGTATATTATTCGTGTATTGAATGTACATTTTATTCAAATAATATATTTTTCTTGAATATAATGTATATTTTTAATATACTAAAAGTATATTATTTGTATACTAAATATACATTATTTGATAATATGATCTACACAACAGTCATTGAAGAAACTCATCGTCACTATGTGAGTATACACACTGAATAATTGTCTTGCAACCATATCCCGGTAAAGCATTATTTATAGCTGATTAGTCTGACCTGCTCAAACTAAGAAGATCAATAAATATTTACTGAAAATAAAACTTGAAATATTATAATTATTAAATTAATAATAATAATTTAACCAACTTGATTGGGATTACTGGGATTAAGGATTGCGAAAAGAGATAACGTTAACGTTAACGTTGTTGGTTGTTAGTGGTTATGGGAAAATGGGAAGGTTAAATAGGGGAACAGGGGTGTGGCAGCTTCAATTTTTGTCCGGACAACTTTTGTGATTGCAAGCTGGCTAAGTGCTGGAAAGCCCAGACCAACTTCTGCTTATTGGCCCAATGCAACCTTACACCAACTTACAATAATGGAGTCTTTGATTTTGTCTTTCACCTACTAATCAACTCCTTTTTTTTTTTTTTAACGATCTGTAAAAAGCAATACTTGAAAGTGAGTACTGTAAAAAGTATTTTAATCTTTTTAAACTTAATTCATAGAAGTCATATCTGATTATAGTAATGAGCTGAGGATGAGAAATATAATATGAATTTGATCACGTAAGTGTTGACGGAGAATGATGTTTGGTAGTTCATTTTAATCAAAGACTCTTAACAACTTCACCTGCCTGCATTCTGTCTTCTCAATGTGTGAAGGGAAAGGGGAGGGAGTACCACATAGCTCATATATAGCTCCATCTTTATTTTACTAGCACCATAGCTTATAAAGCTACACCCCTAACAAAAGGATGAGTTAAATCATGTCAATGCCTTTTCTTTTGTGTTCTACTTTTTCCACTTTTGTGCTTTATTTTCCCCTCGACTTCTTGTCCTCACCCCTTCTTTTTCTTTTCCATTTTAACTAACATACATAGAGAACTCCATTTTCTATGTTTTAAGTGAGCAAAATATCAGTACATATTACTCAATGATGATATGCACTAAGTAAATCACGTTCATTTGTAATAACTAACAAAAATTTATGAGTAATGTGAATTGACAATGATATAATGTACATACTTTCTCAACCTACTGAAGCGCATAAAAAGTTTGAAGTTCGAATCTGTGACATGTAAGTATATAAGTATGTAAGGAAATGGTAAAATGCATGGAAATAGGTACACTTATATTATAAGAGGAGCCTTATTAGCAATTAAGCAAAGCTTAATTAACATTGGATAGGAGATAATCATAGTGGTTGCGCATGAGTCCAGACAGAATTTCGGCACTGTATTTTCTTATGTGCTTATCATTAACATTCTCATAATGTAAGTGCCTCATTATATATTAGGATATGATGACAAGGGAATCAACAGAATTATATATATTTTTTCTTTATCTATCTAGTTTTCCAATTCTCACTATCTTTGTTCTCTATTTCATTGCATCTAGGTTACAAAAATAACACATATATGAGTGTGATAGAGAGACAAATTGAGTCTACATGTAATTTCTACTTGTATTAGTATATATCGTCAAATTTACATACATCTTAAGTGTTCTATTTGAATTAGAGTCTCATATACTTACCTATTTAGAAGTAATCGATCTATTGTGGTAAGATTATTATCAAGAGACAATTTAAGTCTGCACGCAATTTCTACTTATGTTAGTATATATATATCATCAGATTTACAAATATCTGAAGTGTTTATTTGAATTAGGGTTTCAAGTACTTACTAGTTTTCGAATAATCGATCTATTCTTATAAGATTATTATCGATCCGAGTGACAAATTGAGTCTCCACGCAATTTCTACACTTATATTAGTACATATATCGTCGAGTTTATAGACATCGTTGTCCGGTGTGTTTTATATGAATTAGGATTTCAAATACTTGTCCGTTTTCAAATAATCTATTATGTTAATATTAGTATTATTAGTTAAGAAAATGAGTTTTAAGTGAGAAGGGAAGAAAAGTGTTGAGGTCCCAAGGAGAGGAGCATAGAAAAATGCAGTAATTTAGGAACACAATGATGTGAAGGGATTACATGCTTGTAACTGAAGTGGGATCAATGATAACCTTACCATCTTGCTATAATTGTCCCTTTTAAAACACTGATTAGAAGCAGCAAATCTTCTCTCTTTTTCCTGTTTTATTCTTATTTTTGTTTTTATTTTTACAGAGATAATAATTAATTATATGGTACTATTTTTGATGTGTTGACAAGTAAAGGAACGGCCTAAAGGCCTAATTATATTACAAAATTTGCATTGCATGATTTATGAGATAATCATAATATATTGCTTACTTACCTTCTAACCAATTCAAAGTGCTCCCACCCACACTAGTCTCTCTCAACCTCATCAATTTTATCAAATCTAGCACAGTTAATCTAATCTAGGACTTAATTAATCAATGACCCCACCTTAATTAACACATTAATTAATTACATTTTTACATATATCTCTTATGTTGTTTTCTTAACCATATTTGACCAAACAATCTTTTTTTGTTTGTTGATAATATTGGTTAGGTTACTACTGTTACAACGTAACCTGCCTATAATGAAAACAATTAAGAATAGTACATGATAAAATTCAAGAAAATTCCATGATCTTATAATTGTTATAATCATTGTAATAAAGCATGCCAATATTCTAAAACTGGAATCTTCTGACTTGGGTTTTAAGAATGCAGTCCAATATATGTGTGTACTATACAGCACTCATTTATCAGTAGCACAACATATTTTAGTTTATGCCAATTTAAGGTTGTGTCTCAAAAGATAGGTTAATGTAAGCATATATATATATATATATATATATATATATATATATATATATATTGCCTGTACTGTTTATATCAATAGCCACATATTGACCACCCAATCAAATCACTTATATATATATATATATATATATATATATATATATATATATATATATATATATATTAGGTCCGTCTCTTATGAGAACTAGTAATTAACCTCGTGAAAAATATGCGGACTAATCTTATTCGTCCAGTTAGAATGATCTAGAATTTAAATTTAAGAAAAAAACAATAGAAAAATATAGTGACATTTATGTAATTATAACGTTATATATACATTTAAAATAGTACATCAATGTTAACTAATAGTGCACTCACGTGAGTGCACTATTATTATAGATCTCGAATGCATTGTTTGTTATCAGCAAATACACTATTCTATATATATATATATATATATATATATATATATATATAATTTATAGAATAGTGCATCATGCTGATATTATAATTTATCATCTATCTTATGGAATAAAAATTTCAATAAGACATGATTAATACACGTTTAAGCTAGGTAAGTGAAGTGGTAGGCCGGTTTAATAGGTATGTAAATTCCGGAGTTGACTTCTCCACCATAATTAAGAAAGATAAGAAAATAATGTTTGGTTAAAGAAAACGAATGACTGCAAGAATAAGGGAAAAAATGAATTGATACTTGTTGAAAAGAAAGAGAGGGGGTAGGCCGAGTAGAGCAAATTTCTCCATTTTTAAAGTGATAAATATTTTTTTTTTTTGTCAACTTATAAATCATACAAGAACGATAAATCATACTAGTAAGGCCTTGTGTTATAAGTTTGATCGATGAAGACTTTGTATTATGACTCAATCGAACGAGTATTGGTAAAAAAAAATAAAAAAAAATTGATCTTATAACATTCTGGTATGTTCCACCAACCTTGATAAGAATCAAATTATGACATTCTTGTCAAATTTTTATTTTTTTTTAACAATTTTTTTTTTTTTTAAAACTATTGACTCTATTACATTTTTTAACAGTTGAAATAGATAATATTTAATTATTTATATATTATATTTAAAATAACTGTACATCATTTGTATTATTATATTGTAATATATATTAATTATTAGAGTGTAACAATGAGCTTGGACATTAATTAAAGTAATAAAATCAGTTCTAGGATCGTAGTCTACAATGTCTGTCCTTTTCATTTATTCTCTTCCCGCTCTTCCAACATAGTTTATTAATAGTTTCATATATACTTTCATTATTAATGTAATTAAATATGGATGGGGTTAAGAGCATCCTTATCAGTTGGGGTTATTAGGGGGAGAATGTAAGAGTGAGTAGGAAAGAGAATAATGTGGGAGGGGGGAGGGGGGGAAGTCAAAACTGATTTTATAAAAAAATATATATAAAAAATAAGCATGTCATTTCTCTATTGGTTCTTTATCCTTTATCATTAATTATTTTTCTTGGGCAGAGTAATATCCCAACATTTGCAGATGCTCCCCACCCCTTCTCTCTCTTGATTTTCTCTCTGCCACCATGGCATTTTGGCCTCAAAAGTAGTGAATTCTCCCCTATTTCTTCTCTGATGTAGATGCTCTAACAAGGAAGAATTGAAGATGGATAATTTTGTATGATTAATTGACCAATTAATTATCATAATCATTAAACTCCTCTGTAGGTTAATCTAGCTAGCTAGGTATTTCAATTATATTGGCACATGGTCATAGCTAATCCTCTCAAGTACTTTTTTTTTTGAATGCTACTAGCTCTATTACATTGTAGTATCTGTTCATACTTTCTCAACCTACTGAAACACAAAGAGCTAATCCTCTCAAGTACTTTAATTGAATGGAAAATGAAAATTTCCCCCCATTAGTTATATGTTTATAGTACTTTTTCTTCCGGAGTGTTATAAAAAATTATACCAAATATCTTATCGAATAACACAACTTATAACAAATATTGAGTTACAATCTAATTGATCTTATTACAATTTTTTTAACAAAAAAAATTTGTGAATAATAATTTTGGTGGTGATGATAGGAAGTAGTGAGTTGAAAGGAAGGGGGAGAGAGCATACCCATCCAAAAATAAGAATCAATGCAATGAAGATTTACTCAACTCACTTCTGTCTGTCTTCAATTATACGGCGCGTTGCGTTAACCGTCGTTACCAATCAACCCGTACGCCTCTCGTCATTCCTGTTTTTATTTTTTAGATTTTAATTTATCAATTATATGCTAAAATGTAATATACACAATATATATACATTAAAACATTAATTTGGAAGTGACACTCTTGTTCTTCAATTATCTATAAAGTATTTTTTATTTAATTATTTGTGAAGTGATTTTTTTTTTTATTATTATCATAACCATTATAGAACTAATGGATACAAGTAACTCTATAGATAATTAAGGAATCAAAAGTGATAATAAGTGTAATTGAGAGATTAAAAAATAATATTTTCTTATAACTCATATATGAAATTGTCTTTATCTCTCTATCTATTTTTTATTTTTTTTAAATTCCGTTTGGAAAAAAAAAAACTCAAATAAAATTAAGATAATTGAATAAACTTGAGACGATACAAATTTATATTATAAGTTTGAACTTTAAAATTAAGAGCCCCTTATCGTTTCAATCCCTAGAGGTTGGTGGAGGAAGTAAATTATAGGATTTACAAAGGTGTCAAATGCTTGTACATTTGTGTCTCTATAACCTTTGCACGACTGCACCCTGTAGTGGTTAGTAAAATACATTTTTATAAAATTATTTTGAATTTGTTGACCAATTAATTTATAGATGCGAATAATTAATTATATTATGATCAATATTGATTGAGTGTGAATTTATTTATTTTGATGAATGATGTTATAAACTGGAAATGAGAGGAGTGGTAAAAAGTGACGGTATATTAATTTAATAAACGAATTAAATAAATATTAATTTGAAAGGGTGGAAAAGTGGGGCGTGTCAGCTTTGTACTCAACTCAGTGAGTCAGGCGTTAGATCCCTCTGGGAGGCAACCACTATTATCGAACCCAAAACCCCTCAGCTCCACAGTGGGACACTACCCCACTTGCATTTCGATACCGTCCGTAGCTCCAAATATTCACATTTTTTTTTCTCTAATTTTTTACTATTTGCAGTAAATTCCAAGGAACAACATTCTTTTACCTAAACAATTTTTTTGAGTGACGATAAAATTTGCAGTTCATTACTTAAATGCGTACAATTGTACAATGACAAATTAAAAAACTCAATAAATCGTTCTTGTAGAAAATTAAAATTTTAACATTGTGATAACTAAATAAATAATCTGATTAATTTAATCGAGGTTGACCCGATTAAGATGGAAAATTGCATGATTGATGTTTCATGTAAGAGTGTTTTATTTTTTGTAATAGATTTATAGGTGACATTTCACTTTTAATTCTTTTTATTCAAAACATTTTTCATTTGGTCCTAGTATTATTGTAGAATTACAATTTTTGGTCATCTATCAATAAAACTGCTTAAAATTTGTAAACTACAATAGCGTTTAAGTCTTCAATTATGATTTTCTTTTAAAAAATAAAAAATAAAAATATAACGGGTCAACCGACTTTGTATATAAAAAAAATCAAAATAGCATTTTATTTAACGATATTTCAACAATGAAATAAAAAATGATCATGTCACACTAATACTAAGACCAAATGATGATGTTTTGAAAAAGAAGAACTAACAAGGCGTTTGGTTGGAAGGATTTTAAATTCCCTTCCCACTTAATTCCCACATAATTCCAAAGGCCATTAAATTCCGTAATTTAGTTGGAGGGAATTGCAATTCCATCATTTTCATGGAATTAAAATCTCATGCCCCCCGGTATTTTAATTCCTGGGATTTTAGGAAGAAAAAAAAATACTGATGAGATAAAATTACCCTTCTCTTTTTTAACCTAAAATGAATGTCTGATCTTTCCTTTTAACAACAATAATGGGCATTTTGGACTTTATACTATTTATTCCCTTTCAATTCCCATGTATACCAAAGATTGAAATTGAAATTCACAGTAATCCTATTCCTGTAAACCAAACACTGGAGTTTAAATTCCCACCTTATTCCCAGTAATTAATCTCCCATAGAATTACAATTCCTTTCCCACGTAATTTCCTCTCTCCAACCAAACGCACTGTAAAAGTGAATTACAAACTATAAATGACAAAAATGAAATTAACTCTTTCATCTAAAATTGCATAAGGTAAGTTAGTTAATTTGCCTGATTTGTGTAAAGAGAAAAAATTGGAGTTAACTGTTCTCACTTCCATGTAAAGTTAAGTGCTATTTTTATAGTAGGAAATTACTTAATTAAGCAAAATAAGATTTAGTGATCAAATTGGGAACGTGGGGTGCGAAACTAGAGAAAGGAAAAAGTACAAGGCAGTAAATGCAAAATTGCAAAAGACAAAACGGTTTCTCCCACCAAACCCACATACCCCGCTCTCGCCATATTTTATTTCTACCACTCGCAATTTACCAAAACGACATAAAATACAAATCACATCAGGGAAAAAAGGATAAAAAATAAAAAAATAAAAAAAAGAAATAAAAATAAAAAGAAAAAGACAAAAGCATGAGTGAAAGAAAACCCCCAAGTAATGGAAGTAGAAGCAATTGGACTTTGGAGAGGCTTATAACCATGGAGAAATCCCAATGCTTGCTCCCTCCTCCGCCGCCGCTCTCCGCCGTGCTCCTCCGCCTCCTATCGCAGGCTTATATGTAGTTGAAGCGGAAGAAGGAGAGGAAAAAGAGTGGATATAGTCCACAGGCGGCAGGGTTTGCTATAAGCCAAAGAGCCCTTCACCTTCCTCAACTCAACTCTTCCATGATCTGAAAAATATTTTAAAAAATTGATTGCTGTCTGGGCGATATTCTTTTTTTAATTATTATAATAATATATATTATTGGTATAGATTTGAGACAGAGTTGAGAGGAATCCAGTTGATAAATCTGAAGAGAGGCCGGGGGGCGGGCGTGTGATGAGTCACATGACTAGTAATTCGAGTCCGAGTAGTAGCGAGGAGCGGTCAGAAATGTCCGAAGACGAGGAGCCGTCGCGGCCGTCGTCGTCTGCTTCAGATCTCGGCGGTGGCGGTGCGGCTAAACCCCGCATCTGCTCGATTGGCGGGGGAGGAGATCACTGCTTCGTTCCGTCGTACTCAGATCAGGTGTTGGAGAATGTGCTGGAGAACGTGCTGTGCTTCCTCAGCGATCGCCGCGACCGGAACAGCGCGTCGCTGGTATGCAAGTCCTGGTACCGGGCGGAGGCCATGACCAGATCCGAGGTGTTCATCGGCAACTGCTACGCCGTGTCGCCCAAGCGCGTCACGCGTCGCTTCGGCCGGGTTACCTCGATGAGTGTCAAGGGAAAGCCTCGGTTCGCTGATTTCGGCTTGCTGCCGCGGGATTGGGGTGCGCGCTTCTCCCCCTGGGTCGCCGCCATGGCCGTGGCTTATCCTGCACTCGAGAAACTCTACCTCAAACGCATTGATGTCTCCAACGAGGATCTGATGATGCTGGCCCGGTCTTTCCCCAATTTCAAGGAGCTGGTTCTGGCATGTTGCGAAGAATTTGGGACCAGTGGACTTGCTACCGTTGCCTGTGAGTGCAGGTCAGTGGTATTTCTTTAAGGTTTAAAGGAAAAAAAAAATCTTTTCTTGGCGTTGAAATTCCTAAATGATATCCTTTTCTTTAGGTGATTTTTTTTTTTTTTGAAATTTTAATTCTCTGTTATTATTATTATTTTTATATTTTTATATTAAATGATTTTCTGCAAAATATCCGTTCTTTTTTTACTTTGGGTGGAATCTCATATTAATAGCGTGTATTCTTATTTCTGATGATATTTACCTACGGGTTAGCTTCAAATCAACTATGAGATTTAATCAAATGTTCTGCTTCCTGGTGGCATATCTGTGTATTTTCTTGCAAGCAAAAATCTATACCAAATACCAATTGCTCAAACTGCACAAACAGACCATTACATTTGCCATTGATCTTGTCATCATTCATTTGGTTTTCTGTACAACCTGCTAGCGTGTTGGTGTCCAAGGAAGGTGATTCATCAATGCATCTTGTAAAATCATCTAATTTAGCTGACTCAAATGCAGTGTTAGGAGGAGTACTGCTCTCTATTTTAACACTGGTTGTCTCTGTTCACAGAAAATTAACGGGTAATGGGGTCGCAATTAATATATTTCGCTGGTCGTAATAGTTTGATTAGGTTTCTTTTGCATTGGCAGATCAGGTTTAATTACAAGGCATTGGCCAATATTAGGTTTAATGGCAATTTAGAAAATAGTTTGATTTTAATTACAAAGTGACAAAAATACCCGTATTATTTTAAGAATCCGGCGTGTCCTAACCTCTCCGGTGACCGGAGTGATGAACTTTGGTAGTAAAATAATAGTTGTGGGATGAGTTTTGGTAGGAATTAAACATGTGGATCAAAAATGTTGTTTTGCTAATACTCGTGGGACTAAAATTGGTATTTACTCAATATCAGCTACCCATTGATGAGTCGGAGTATAATGTTGTGAACTATGATGCACTATTAAAAAGAAAGGTTGAATTAACTTTTCAAATGTTTTGTCAGGATGTGTTGTTGAGAATTTTTTAAAGTTTGAATGTATAAAATTGCAGTGTATAGATAGTGTGTGGGTTATCTCGTGTATAATGAAAGGTTTTTATCTCAGGAAATTAAGGGTGCTTGATCTGATTGACTGTGATGTTAAAGATGATGAAGTGGATTGGATTTCATGTTTCCCAGAGACTAAAACATGTCTTGAGTCTTTGATCTTTGATTGTGTGGAATGCGATGTAAATTTTCAAGCATTGGAGCAGCTGGTGATGAGGTCACCTTCTTTGAAGAAACTTAAGTTGAATCGGCATGTTTCCATTGTGCAGCTTTATCGTCTGATGCTTCGAGCTCCACAGCTTACCGATCTGGGTACAGGATCATTTGGTGCCTCAGAAGAGGAGGCTGAACTTGAACTTGATTATACTTCTGCTTTTGCAGCATGCAAATCATTAGTTTATCTTTCTGGATTCAGGGAAATTCTTGCAGATTATCTGCCTGCTATATATCCAGTTTGTACCAACCTGACCACTCTTAATTTCAGCTATGCCAGCATCAGTGCTGAACAACTCAAACCAGTTATTTGCCACTGCCACAAACTTCAGATTTTATGGGTATGCAGCTGGAAAATTTTAAGGCTCTTTATACAGAACTTGAGGTCTGAATTTTGTTTTATTAAGCTCAAAATTTTCCCTGCAGGTGCTTGATTCAGTCTGTGATGAAGGACTTAAGGCAGTAGCTGCAACATGTAAGGATCTCCGAGAGCTTCGAGTTTTCCCTGCTGATGCTCGAGAAGACGCTGAGGGCCCTGTTTCTGAAGTTGGTATGCTTGCAATTTCTGAGGGTTGCAGGAAACTTCAATCAATATTATATTTCTGCCAGAAAATGACTAATGCAGCTGTTATTGCCATGTCAAAGAACTGCCCGGATCTTGAGGTATTCCGTCTCTGCATAATGGGGCGGCACAGGCCTGACCACCTTACTGGTGAACCAATGGATGAAGGATTTGGTGCAATTGTTAAGAACTGTAAGAAGCTTACACGTCTTTCCATATCTGGTTTATTGACTGACCAGGCTTTTAGTTACATTGGAAAATATGGAAAATCTGTGCGCACCTTGTCTGTTGGTTTTGCTGGAGATAGTGACTTGGGGCTAAAGTATGTGCTTGAGGGTTGCCCTAAGCTGCAAAAACTTGAAATCAGAGACTGTCCATTTGGAGATTCAGCTTTGCGTTCTGGCATACATCACTATTACAACATGAGATTTGTTTGGATGTCAGCATGCAAGGTTACTCGTCAATGTTGCAAGGAAATTGCCCACCAACTACCCCGCTTAGTTGTGGAAGTGATCGATGGGAATGCAATGGGAAGGGATGCAAATGAATATGACATGGTAGCAAATGAATATGACACGGTATACATGTACCGGTCTCTTGATGAACCGAGATGCGACGCACCAAAGTTTGTGCAAATCTTTTGATGTTAGAAGAGATGAGCAAGGTTTTTTTTCAGTGATTTTAGCAGGCATCAGCAATGATTAGCTTTATTTTTTTTACTTATGTAAGATGTTACTATGCTGATGGCTGTTTGACCCACGAGTAAGGTCCTGCTCCTGCATGCGTTGTTGTGCAAACGTGGTGCTTATTCAGATAGGGGAAATTGGACAATCAAGATGATATTCAGCTCCAGTCGTCTTCCAGTTGTGAAACATATATGAGGTTAATTTAGTGATTTTTCCTGCAAGGTGCCGTGACAGCCGACAATACTGGTGTATTGGGTAATTTATTTTTGAACTTTTTCTTCCTTCATGATGTTCATTTCAGATAAAAGAAGCATTTTGACAATTGCAAGGGGAAGGGGATGATGGGGATGGGGGTGTAAAGCAGCATTGAGGGTCAGTGACCTAAATAGAACAGACTTGTTGGTTGATTTGTCGCTCCTCCTTTGAGGTTTTGTAAGAAGGGTGACCTAGAGAATTGGAGATTCAGAAGAGCATGAAGATCTGGATAGTAAACCATCATCCAGTATAATTATTCCCTTTTGATAGAAAGAATTGAGCATCTACTTATTTTTCTTCCTGTTAGTTTAGACTTTAGACTTGAAGCTGTAGCAGGTCCCCAGAACATATATCAGTCAGTGATCGATCTATTCTATGCACCTCTCTCTCTTTGTAGAACACTGTTTATTTCCTTCCTTCAGATGTGTTGTTTCTTAGCACCTGACTGTTGAATTTATTGTTATATTGTTAGAGATTCAAGATGGATAATAAATGCATGCTAAATATGTGTATGAAACCAGATATGCATGCTATAGAGTGTGAGCCAGCCTCCTCTTCCCCCCTTCGTTCCCCGATCAGCTTGATAGCGAGGTCCGGCCATTAAAGCAAGTACAATATGCAGGACCCTCTCACACTGTAGCCCTTCTCCAGTGTGGTGTGGGTTCCACGCATTAGACATGATTGATTGAGATTTGAGGCCTCTCCTTCTCTCCTTTGAGCTGATCTATGGCACTCTCATTTTCCCTTTTTTCTTTTCTCTTAGCTTTTGCTTTTTGGAAATGCATATAAGTATATAAAACCACTCCCCCTGAAATGCATGATATGATGATTCATCTGAGCAGAGCTTCTCTTTGGCAGTGTTGTGGATAAGTTCTGAGGTTGCTCTATTATGTGCATGTTGTGTGTTGATCTCTTTTGAGTAGGATCCTCTATATTGGGTTGTGGGGTGGACCCCATTCATGTTTGATGAATTGTCTGTCACACCCCCTTTTATTTGCGTTGCGTTATAAAGCACCCAACCCCTCCATTCTCTCTCTCTAATCTCTATCTCTTTGTTGTGTAATAATGTGAAGGGAGATGTGCAATTTCTTGTTTTGTGGCAGAATGGTAAAAGCAAAGCTATCATCAAAGTGGGATCCGAGTATGCATTTGAACAGGGTATTGTAAATGTATGTAATGTATGTATGTAGGTCAAGTGGGCCAATCCCAATTTGTTTTTCCTACTTGCCTCCTCCTGCCCTAATGTCATCTACCCGTCTGCCCGACCCTGAAATGTCTCGAGATTGATTCTCTTATATCTTCGTGCACGGTGGATATGAAGCACCGTGAGGGAGTTGGCACTTTCAACCCCTCCTCTCAAATGGTTTGTGCTTTTGTTTTCTTGACCCATCCTTGCCATTGGGACTTGGGAGTTGGGAGGGGAAGGTGAGACTTGAGAGAGAAACAATTATTAAAGGAAAAAAAAAATGAAATGAAAATGACATAACCAAAAGGACAAGAAGGTCAAGCATCTTTCAATCCTTGGGCAAGACCCATCCTCCCTTGTGTTAAAAGGCCATCTCTGATGGCCATATCTGACCTAATTTTAGGAGTGTAGACAACTACATACTCCAATTGCCTACACTCCAATGTTTCTTTTTTCTTTTCTTGACTCCCAATAATTATTCTCAATGGAGGGGTAAAACTGTAAAAGTCCAACTTAACCTCCCCCCACCCCACTCTCCAACCAATCAAGATGCACCATGTAACCTGACTCCATTTTGGTACCCACTTCTTCGTTGAGGTAGGGTTTGAATCTCACTGAAAATTTGGAAGTTATTGAGAGATCGTGACTGATGAGATGAGATAAAACTCATTGTACCATAGTGTACAGACAGAGGTGAAGGGCTGACAGAATGACTCGCGATTTACCTCATCCTTCAACAGCTTTTGGTTAAAGACTCAAGATTAGTCTAGTTTAAATTGAGATATATAATATAATATATATTAAAAAAAAAAAAAAAAAGTTGAGCTACTTTCCTTTGAGCTGATTACCAACTCATAATGTGGCCCACCAAACTGATCATTTACTTGGGTGGGCCACGTGTACGGCATGGGAGGTGGAACACATTAATGCTTACTAAAAACCGCATTATTAAATTCATGATTAATTTAATTAACACAAAATCTAATACTGTAATAATTATAATTATAGTAGTGGGGGTGGGAATCAGACTCTAAGCTACAACACCAACAAGTAACAAACAAATTAAAGGAACCATCTAATGCTTTCTCTGTAATGGAAGAAAAGTCGGTGAATCCCAGAAAAAGAGTATTAACACTTTTTCCTCCTCCTAAACATGCTTTTCTCTGTTAATCACATTCATATGCCTCAACTAAGCACGAGGTCAACCACTAACCACTGCTCTCTCTCTCCCTCTCTCTCGTGCCCCTCCACTTCTTCTTATTTCTATTTTCTTATTGTTTTCCCACACGTAGCATTCCAATACACTAACAAATTAAATTCTATATTTACGTTTTAAATAGATACAACTCAACTAAACGCACTATAATATCATATGTTGTCGGTCAAAAAGAATGTTTCTCAAATGACCAATCAATTGTTTCTGAACGAATTTTAGTAGGTTGGAGGAGTGGCTATAGGAGAGTTCTGGTGGAGATTGGAGAGTGATTCTCAAAGAAGTAACAATTTTTTTTAAATTGCACAGGGGTTTGGATAGTAATTTGACTGAAACTATTTGACCAAGACTAATTTTTTAGCATTAATTATATTCACAAGGTTACAAATCGATGTGCTGATTGGATTGTATGTAACCTTGTCGGCTCGCCTGTTGGTTTGAAGTACTTTTTTTTTTTTTTTTTTTACTAATCTTGTTGTGCATTTAACTTTTTATTTTGTTCTTCATTTTTCTTGTACGAAAAAAAAAAAAAAACAGGTATAGAGAAATTATTAGAAATATATTAATTAACTTGATTAGTTTTGCATACAAAAAATAAGCATAATTCAATCATATTGATTAGGTTGGGTTATGTTATAAAATGCTTCTCCACAACAAGTCAACAATACCATTCAGAAGGGGAAGAAAGTGGAATACATACAAAATCATTGGGGAAGTTTATGAATTTTTAGAGTTTCAGGGACGAAGAAGCAATTATTGGGTGAAGGAAGGAAGAATAATTGACAGTGAAATTGGTCAGGAGAAGTAAATAATTTAAGAAGAAATTCGATTTGTGACCGAAAAAAATACATATAGAGATTCGGTCGGACGTACAAAATATATAATTGTATAATATGTAGTTCCAATAATAATAAAAGAATCTTAAAATTCAAGAAGTTGCTATACAAAAATTATTGCCATACACTGCAGCTTTGTACTTCCGAGTTCGGTGGCTGTCCATCCGATCTCATCGTATATTTTAACACTTCAGATCTGATCCATCACATTATAATATTATAAGATTTTTCTACAATATTCACATGTATCAATGTTAATAGTACTAGATACAATTATATATGGTCTAATGGTATTCGGGTTGGACTTTCATTTGGAAGATTATGAGTTCGAGCCTTAAAGTATATGAACAGATATTACAATGTAATAGAGCCAGTAACTTTCAAAAAAAGATACAATTATATATAATGTATTTTAACAGGGCGTTTGGTTGGAGGGATTTTAAATTCCCTTCCCACTTAATTCTCATCTAATTCCAAAGACCATTAAATTCCGTAGTTTGGTTGGAGGGAATTGCAATTCCATGGAATTGCAATTCCCCCATTTTCATGGAATTAAAATCCCATGTCCCCCCGGTATTTTAATTCCTGGAAAAAAAAGATAGTGATGAGTCAAAATCACTCCTTCCTTTTTTAACTTAAAATTAATGTCTAACAACAATAATGGACATTTTTGACTTTATACTACTTATTCCCTTTCAATTCCCATGTATACCAAACATTGGAATTGAAATTCCCAGTAATTCTATTCCTATCAACCAAACACTGGAATTTAAATTCTCACTTTATTCCCAGTAATTCAACTCCCATGGAATTACAATTCTTTTCCCACATAATTTCTCTCCTCCAACCAAACGGCATGTAAGTGCGTCCGAATGAAGCCTGCCTTGTCAATCTAACCAACAAAAGACCACAAAAAAAGTAAATCATTTAAAATGGATAGCTCAAACGGATATGTTAAGAATCGTTACTTATAGAAATTGAATTCGTATTATCTCAAAATTCTTCTCCACAAAGTGACACTTGAGCACCCGTTGCGTTTGTAAAAATATTAGATTTATGGTGGGGGTAAGTTGTGATTTACTTTTTGGAGAAAATGAGGTTAAAATGGAAACAAGAAAAGATGGTAGACAAGTAACAGGTGTGTTGTGGTGTTGACATGACATGTGAATGTGTAAGAGGTTTAGGAAATATTTGTCTACATTACCAAACAATCACATGATTAAGGAGCCTAATTTTTGTTGAGTTTGAATGGGGATATGGATGCTTTTACCAAACCATCACATGACAAAGAAAGACCAGTGGGGATTGATGGCAAGTATATTTAGGTGATAAACATTAGTTATCTCATAAATGAAGCATCAAATCCTCAAGAAAACATGTTTGATGCTTTGATGTATTCCAAATGTTTTTTTTTTTTAATAAATGCATATACAATTAAAATTATTATTATTATTGTGGCCAGTTTTGCAAATGAGAGCTTGAAAGGACTCTCTTGTATCATCAATCTTGTGTCATCAATCTTGAAGATACGAGATGAGAAGAGTGGGTCATTTCCTAAAAGCATCTACATCAATGCATTTTATGGGATTTTTGCAGAGGAAAAAAAAATTAAAGAAGGATTTTTAACAAATGGGAAGATGATTTTTCTTTTTCCTGCAAACCATGTTTTTTGTGGGGCTCGTCATGTGAAAGAAAAGGAAAAACCAATGTGAGATTCTGCGGCACGCGCCCAGTAGGCATAGCACGCGCCTACTGGGCGCGTTTTTATTAACTTTTTCAAAAAAAAAAATTAATATGTTGTCAGATTTTTTTCTCCCTTTTTTCTTGCCATCCTTTTTCTTTCTTAGTGACACTTCAAAAACTGTGAACAATTTCGAGCGGATGAGTATGCTCTAAATTCTTTTTTTTTTTTTCTATTAAAAAAAGGGGGGATTGAAAGGACTTGCAGCCCCATATTGTTGAGAATTAGGCATAGAGACTTGGTTGATGATGACAAATTTGAAACAATTCAATCAAACTACTATTCTTTGGTATCTATCCATAGGGTGTGTAAGGTCCAAACAAGTTCACACAAATTAAAGCAATGGCATGTCACACCATAATCTTTGATATATCATGACTAATGACTGCCTAGCTAACTCCTTACCAATTTTTAGGTCCAATCAATATTTTTGGACGGTCCAACTATACTTTCCTCATACATCAAACTAAGCATCTTGATTAGAACCCCCCTCCCCTCCCCCCCCCCCCCCCCCCCCCCCAAAAAAAAAAAAAAAGTAATAACGACAAAACCAAATAAACACGAGTTATCATATAATTAGCCTTTAAATTTCTATTATTATAATTTTTTTTAATTTTTTTTTTGTGGGGGTCTAGCAATTTCATCTTTGTGTGGTGGTAACTAATATTGATGGTCATTATCCTTATCCTTGCATTAGTTGTTTCCTAAAACTATTATCACCATTGGCACAATATAATGATGTTGAGACTTAAACCCAAGTTTAATGTCTTTCATTGATTTCATTTCAAATTTGAAAAGGAAAACTATTATTATTATTTTAAAAAAAAAAAAAGATCAAATAGCATCACCCACTTCTAACATGATAAACACAAACCACAACCTCCAAAACTCATTGATAAGACTGACAGAGCCTTTAAAAAAAGGTGATCTACAAGGTTTCAAGTTAACTTTTCGTGGAAATTCTCTATTGATTGATTTTTTTTTAGTTTGAGTCTATCAGTTATAAATAATATAATCTAGTATACCTCTAGTCTTTTACTGTCTAGAGTCACAAAGTTAGCTTCACCCAGCGTATACATTCAGGTAAGGACTGAAACTTTCTCATAAATCAAAGAGGTACCTTTGTAATATTTTTGTTTTCCTTTAATTAAATTCTCCAAAAAAAAAAAGAAGAAAAAAAAAGAAAGTTCCAAGAAATATATACCTTGCAAAATCTTGAGTATTTGATCCACAGGAATGAAAAGTGAGTGATGTGGTCATATCCATCAGAATGGCCATTCACCCCCCCCCCCTCCCCCCTCCCCCCCCCCCCCCCCCAAAAAAAAAAAAAAAAAAAAAAAAAAAAAAAAAAAAAAGGCAGCTGGCCAAAGGGGAGTCTGAGGGTTAAGCTTCACCCTTCAGGCTGGTCAAAAGAGCTTTGAAAAGAAATTCTTGATGTTTATTCATGGTGGACCCCAAGTTGGGCAAGGATCAACCCCAAGATTATTATTCAAACAAGTGCAAATAAATAAAAACAATTTATTTTAAACCAAAAAGAAATTTGAAAATATAGATATAATAATAAAAAATGATAATAGTAATAATAACAGTAACTAAAAGGAATCCATTAAAGAAGGCTCCAAAGTTTTTAGGCTAGGCATGACAGCATCACCTACCTAGCTGAGTTGAAAAGATGTAAAGCACAGCCTTCATCTTTCCTTTGATCATAATGGCTGCCTCTTCATTTAATTAAGGAGTATCAGAAAGAAAGGCCCAATCATAGTATATATTTAAGACAGCTTAAACAAATTTCATGGCAAAGCAGGTTTGGATTCTTTTTTCACTTTAGGTGCCAAAAAGTATAGAAGACAAAACTTAGTAACATTGACAAAGGATAGTGCAGAAAGCAATTATGCAAAGAAACCATGCACCATTCATAAATGAAATTACTAAATCTAACTAGGCAGGAGAGATTTTGAGCAACAAGGGAAAGCTGCAGCCACTATTCGAGTGTGCTCTGTCTTGTAATTCTAGCCGAAAAAGGATCACAAGGAGATAAATCAGTCTAGGTTGTCTATAACTGACCAACTCAAACCAAGAAGGCATGTTGCCCATAGCTGACCGGCTCAAATCAAGTAGGCTAATAGCCCGCTCCTGCTGGGAGTCAAACTTGTAACTGGTTACCAAGTCGACAATCTAATCAACTTGACTAGGGTTGTCTCGAGGCAGGGAGAGATTTTATTATTGCAAGGAATACAAATGACCAAAAGATAATGGACTTCAGTCCACACTGACTCCATCTGGTGCAGCATAGACACATTTATGTCATTCTATGAAAAGCAGGGCAAAACCATCATACATTTGAACAAGACCATCTAATCTCTCAAAAGGCAGGCCAGATTAGCCTCACTTATCTGGTTCAAATGTTGGTGTTGTGAGTCAAGAAAGTGCACTTTTCTTGAGATGAATTTCCTTATTGCAGGTGGAATGTCTCATGAAGTCTACTTTTGGTTCATTGTATATGGGCCTTTTCTAAATGCATCTGAATTTCTGAATCAAGTCAATAATGAGGCAGTAAACGCCATGACAATTGATGCAAATTTGCACTGTAATGTACAGTTTTAGCTCTTTGTGGCAATGCAAACCATGGGCCCATGGCCTGAAAACCCCTTGGAGCAAAAAATAAAATGTCTGTTCACAATGGCATGGAATTAGTCAAGGCTGAACCACACAAAATATTGCCAATCACAAAAATGTATGGATTTTGGCAGGTTGTATATAGAACAGTGAAGAGATAAAGCTAGAGTTATAATGAATCAAAGATATGAGCATGAAATATGCAAGTTATAATGGATCAAAGATATGAACAGTGAAATGACATGCCCTCATGTCACCAAATTAGGCTGCTAGGCCTGTAATGGTCCAGTTCTGGGAAAGAAATGGAGTTCTAGTGAGACCAATTAGGTTCATTTTCTTGAATTTGGCTCCAAAAAAACTCAACCTTTTTTCTCCTAAGAGTTCTTCTTTTTGAGGGAAGCTTCAATCTTAACATTTCAGGTTACAAAGCCCAGCCCAGTTTGATCTAATTCACAATAGTTTTTGTTCCACCAAAAAATAAAATCTAACTATTTCATGTGAAGCTCTTAGGCATATATACTGGAAAATTTTTGATTGAACATAATAAGGCTATAGAGATTCTTCCAATAACTCTGTAAGACTGTTTATAGAAAGTCAATGACAGTAACAATCCAGTAAAAACCTGCCCCCAGAGAGAAACCATCCACAAAATTATTGCAAGATTTTCAGCATTGAGCAACTAAGAATCTTTCTTTGCAATTTCTGTTTGCTTTTCTTCTGTCATACTGATATCCCCTTGAATCCTTTCTAGGAATGAAAGCATCTGCTGTAAACCTTCCTCGTCTACCACAGAATAAAAGAGAGAGTGTGAAAAACATGATTCCATACTATGTTACTCCATACTATGTTAAGATCCTTACCAAATCGTGGTATCGTGTGACCTTTAGGGTGATGAATAACTACGGGATCCACAAATGATTCCAGGAGTTCACTTCCGTATTCCTTAAGGAAGTCCTCCTTTCCTGCAACATTACAGTGACTAATATGTAAAGGCTGTGAATTGAACTACACAAATCCAGTTATCTTAGACATTTAAGCACAGCAGTTTATCACATTATTGACATAGAAAAGTTCAATCACTTCATATGTTGACAAAAGTTAGCTCGGTGAAATTTACCAAAAAAAAAAAACAGGACCTCTCAGCTAGTGCCTCATCTAAAATAACAGTGCTCCCACCGAGAAAGACCACGAGTTCAACAGTGATTATCTACTCACTAAAACAAAAACCTTTATGTCTCTCCCCCATGGTGAGTATAGACTATATAGCTACTTCTTTTTGCCTCACATGAATGAAGCTCGAAATGTCATAAAATCCTATACAGCTGATAGACTAAAACTCTAGAAATCTATCCTCATCTTTTAGTTTTATGCAAAGTAACATAGGGAACTGACAAAAATACAAGCAATTGCCATTATAAACAAACTTGAATCTTGAAACATTTCTCAACTTCAAGTTCTTTATATAAATATTGCATGGAAATTAAGGAGGGAACAGTTTAAAAGAGTCACCTAAAAAATGAACAGAGGGGCATTTAATAGGCAATGAGTATGCCTTTTCTGCAATATCTTGGTTCTTTAGCTTTGCTCCTCCAATTATTATAAGATATCTAATCTTGGGCACATTTGCAAGGCCCACTCCCTACCAAAGAAGATCATCCCATTTTATTCAAGATTGCTACAGTAATGAAATTCAAAGAATAATAGAATGAAATGAAAGGACAAGCTCATTATATGTATACCTTATCTTGTAACCCAGGCAATGCTGCTGACAACATTGCACCCTGAATTCAAATTCAACAAGAATTAACACAAGAAAAATGGGTGGTGAAAAAGAAGAAAGAAGTAGAGAGAATTACCTGGGAAAAACCAAGAAGACCATCAAAAGGTCCATACTTTATGATGCAATCTTCAATGTAAGCAAGGCACTTGTCAAAATTCTGATACTCTGTGAATTCCTGGATTTCAAAAAAGAGAAATTGGCATAGGGAATGGAAAACATGATGGGTTAAAAGATGGAGAGAAAAAGGACCTTGTTGAACTGGAACCATTCATAATAAGGAGGATCAAAGATGCCCTCCACATCAGATTTTCCCTGGCAAGGAAAAGGCGCATCTACGAAGACAAGATCCAATTTTTCCACCACTGATGACGGCCATTTCCCGACGACCTGCTTCTTGAGAATCTCGCCGCTGGTTCTGAAGCCATGAAGGCACAGAAATCTTGGTTTCCTCTCATTAAGACTGTCCATGCTTGCCCAAGCTTCACTGTTTTCTTCTTTAAGTATGACCGCAGGCACAGACAAATTTCCAGGATTGTCGGAGCAAGAAAAATGCAAGTTTTTGAAAGCGTAGGCGTTGCTTATGTTTTGAACGGCTTTCGGTTGGCTCACATGGCGGCTCGTTCAGCGATCAGCTGGATTCTCGACAGGGATATAATTGAAATTTGACATGTTTGACTTTCTTCACCGTTTCTTCCGTCATTCCACGTGTTTTTAATTTTGTATATTGCCACGCCGCCCACGCACGCACCAATAAGATCATTAATTTTTTTTTTAATCATAACTAAATTCTCGACTTCACCGGACTATATCCTAATGAAGCGTTTAGTTCACATAATGTTAGATTACTGGGGAGGTTAGATGTCTGTATTTAGTTTAAAACTAAGGTATGTAAATAAGACTATGCTAATAAGACAAATTGATTAAAATGTCACAAACTCAAAATTAGTAATAAGATAATGAAATGTGAGATTACCTAAAAAATTGGAGGTATCTCACATTCCCTTTCAATAATTAAAAATTTAATGTGGAGATTTGTGACATTCTCCGAAAAAATTACATAAGGAACCAAACATGAAAATCTTATATTCTCAAGCAAATATAACCTTAGTTATTTTATATAACTTGAACTAAACACTTTCCAAACTCCATGAACATGTTTATAAACTCATGTGGAGATAAATTGGGTTAATCAATTTCAAAACTCAACATCAAACTATACATTTCAGCACACAAAAAATTCATTCCAAATCCAAAGTTAATTCTAAGTGAGATTTCTTATTAACTAAAGCAAGAGTTAATACCCAAAATAGTCCCTCGACTATGTCGTAATTACCAATTTGGTCCTCGACTATCATTCTTACCCAATTAAGTCATCAACTATACAATTTTTACCCAATTTAGTCCTTTGTCAATTTGACTGTTTGTTGACTGTCAAAAGTGGAAATAAAGTTGTAATTTTACAAGTTTTCTCCTTCCTCCTCATTTAGCAGCGCCAAACCATGTAACAATAAGCTCCGGTTGGGTTCTAAACCTGTCAGTATCGAAGTAGTGGTTATGCATCGGATAACCCATGAATTTGATTTCCAACGATTTTTTGACGATCGAAATCTGATCGGAGTGTATTGCTGCATGGTTTGGCGCTGCTAAATGGAGAGGAAGGAGAAATCTTGTAAAATTATAATTTTATCCCGATTTTTGACAGTCAACAAACAGTCAAATTAATACAGAGGACTAAATTGGGTAAGAATTGTATAGTTGAGGACTAAATTGGGTAAGAATTGTATAGTTGAGGACTTAATTGAGTAAAAGTTACATAGTTGAGGACTTAATTGGGTAAGAATGGTAGTTGAGGATCAAATTAGTAATTATGACATAGTCAAGGGACCATTTTGGGTATTATCTTGATTTGCCATGAGAATCTTTGTGATGGGTTTTTGGGCCTTCAAAAATTGCAATATCAGCCTACCTACCCATAAGAGGCAAATTATGCCCTGGACCCGTGTCCACAATGAATTGTGGACATGGGCCCAAAACGACATCGTTTTTCAAAAAAAAAAAAAAAAAAAAAACGCGTCATTTAGTTAAAAAAAAAAAAAAAAAAAAATCGCGCGCGTTTTGCCGTTAACGGCGTTAACGACGTTATTTTTATTTTTTATTTTTGGATTATGAATGTACAGTTATGCCGTTATGAATGTACAGTTATGCAATTATGAAATTATGAACACAGAGCTCTAACATTATGAACTTACAATTATGAACATATATAGTGATAAAATTATGACCATGGAGCTTTAAAAATGTGAATATAGAGCTTCGAAGATTATGAATGTACAATTATAAGTTATGAATCTACAGTTATGGAGTTATGAATCTACAGTTATGAGATTATGAATCTACAGTTATGGAATTATGAATGTACAGTTATTGATCGAATTATGAACAAAGAGCTCTAACATTATGAACTTACAATTATGAACATATAGTGATAAAATTATGAACATAGAGCTTCGAAAATTATGAATGTATAATTATGGAGTTATGAATGTACAGTTATGACGTTATGAATGTACAGTTATAGAGTTATGAATGTACAGTTATAGAGTTATGAACGTACAATTATGGAGTTATGAATGTATAGTTATTAACATATAGTAATAAAATTATGAACATATACTTCTATAACAAAGTGGTCTGAAAAAAAAAAAAAAGAAGGAGATAACAGTGCCTAACGGCACTGTTACCCGTGTCCAGCAAGCATGCTGGACACGGGTCCAAGGCATAACGATTGCCCATAAGACTTATTCACCCATCAATACATATGGGCCCTAATTGGGTTTGGGCCAGATTGATAACTTCTCATAACTCTTTTTGGGTGTGTTTTGGTTTATGAGTTTACACACCAAGAATGAGAATCAAAATTATAGTTAGTGTTTGGTTGACAACTTTTTAAAATACAATTACAGGATTTGATTACCCCTTTAATTAAAAATATATTTCCTAATTAAAAATGGATATCATTCCATCTTATTAGTAATTTGAGTTTTAAGTTTGGATTAATACTTTTAGATTTTTGTTTTGATATCTTTGTTCATATTGGTACTTTGGATGTCATTATATTATGATCAATTTCCTTGATTTTTTTTGTTTTCTGTTTTTTTTTTTTTTTTTTGTATTTTTAAAACATTTATACTCATTATAGAGTTATACATAACCAATCATCAATATATTAGTAATCATTCCAATTCTACCATACTACCAAACATGTAAAATACTTTCACTAAAATTCATTAGCATTACAAGTATTTGATTCTCATTATGATTCCGATTTTCATGTGCGCGCGAACCAAACACACCCTTCATCTTTTTATAGCGAAATTAATTTAAGTCACATATAAGCAAACTTCGGTACAAATTAAAGTGACTAGCAACAAATGTTCCTTTTGTTCAAGCCCAAATTGCACGTTTTGCATGCCCCCATTGATGTTAGGTTCATTTTGCCTGAGGATTGCGACGGGGTATGTAGCTACTAGCTAAATTACGATTTTTTTGACTTTAAATTGTCTGTTTCAGTTGTATATAAAAACTTTTAATTAATTCACGAGTTACAATTGATATGAAGACTTGTGCTGCAAATTAATCACATTATTTGAGTAAATAGAAGACTCGATGCAAACAAAATTAATATATTAGTATATTATTTTCCCTTTTTGATCTCCATCGATCCCAACTGAAGTATAACATTTTGTTCATATTATAAACTGAGACCTATACCAATTAAGATTATACTATACGTTTATATTTTATATTACATATATGATGAACAAACTAATTAACAAGCACAGGCATTTGAATCATGCAGTATAGTTTTGGAAGCTTTGTCCATCTTCATCAACTTCACTTGATTGAGCACTTTGCTTGTCCAGTCTGCAAAATAGGTTTGGTTGTGACCCACCTTTCCATTCTTGTGAAACGAAAAGCATTGGGAGGTATCTTCGGGGGTAGGGCAGTCGGGTCCGTTTGGATCCCACCAGGCTCCCTGGTGGTTCATGCCGGACTGAGCTGCCATCCAGTGATGCGCAAATTTACCTACGCCGCCGTGCTCCCGCCACCCTTTTGGGAAGAATTCCATTACGCTGCTGCCACGCTCCATGAAGAACATGTTCGTTAGCTGCGCCCCGTGTGGAGATGCAACAATGTCTGTGTTCATCATCACTCTCACCTGAGAATATAATGCATGGTGCCCACAAAATGAGTTGCGCATTACTCTACAAAAGTTTAAGCTTTTTGGGTGACGAGGGGACCAGGAATTACAAACTCTGCCTTGTAAAAATAGCAAACAAAAGATCGACCTCAAGTAGTAAATTAGTTTTGTGTCAGGTAGAGATTGCATGACCGAGTTAGACCTAATGAATGAACAGACCAACTGACTAGCTTAATTGCCATAAAATGGATAGATGGCAATAATAGATGGTCAAGGATAGTTTTGTCATAGACTCTAAATTCGAGAAGTTTATTGTGACTGAGGGCACAATTAGTCATATTGTCGTTTTCCTGATGATTGAGTTCATGACAGATAGAAACCAGTTTGACACCATATGAGGGTGGTTTGTAGGTAAGAAGACTTTGGGACGTCGTACACACTGTGCACTGTGCTGGACTCCAGGCCCGTAACACTAGGCTACCTATAATTTATAAGTTTGAACAACTCAACTAACTTGATTAGGGTTTAACAAGTTTAATTAAGCATATCTATTTTAATATTGTTTTACCTGATCACAGAATGAGAGATCTTCAGATTGGGCAACGTTCAAGACACACCCATCGACCTTGGCGCATTCCTCTGCAAATATATCGGTAACCGCGGCGGCATTCTTGAACGACCGGGAGCCTCTTCTCATGAGCAGAGTTAACCGTATGATCGGAAAGCCTCTATCGTTCACCTCCCTCCCACCTTCCGGCGTGAAGCCGCAGTAATTCCTAGCCTTGCACCGCAACAAGTCGAAAGCCTTGAGCTTGCTCTCTATCCCCATTTCCCCCATGTCATGCCTCATCACCACCGCCCTCTCGAAACAGTACGGCCCATTATCATCGTCTCCTTCCTTAAACCCCTCAACCTCGACTTCTCCGAA
Organism: Ipomoea nil; assembly: GCF_001879475.1. Classification (NCBI taxonomy): domain Eukaryota; kingdom Viridiplantae; phylum Streptophyta; class Magnoliopsida; order Solanales; family Convolvulaceae; genus Ipomoea; species Ipomoea nil. Next base: position 3,255,948 of record NW_017619749.1, read on the forward strand.
ATCTGTCTCCATCAGTTGTCGAACCCACGGCCCCATCTTGTACCTCAGTTCTCCCCAGTGGAAAAGCACCCATCTCCGTGGCTTCACGCACCCGTTCTGCATCGACCACCGCACGAAAGGCACCACGGCGCACAACCCATGCCACAGATTTTCATGGTCGTAGTAAGAGTTGGATATGAAGGTTAGGCCTTCCAGGAGCGTGGCGGAGAAAGGAAGACTGCTCCGCCATGCTAAGGCGTAGGAGTTTTGTGTGCCGTCTCGAATGTTGCGGCCTTTAATGCAAAGAAGGCGGCCCTGGGACGCATCTGAAGGGAAATGCAAATGTTCTGCTTCGTCTTTCTCGTGGGTGTCGTTCAAGGAGCTCATAAACCATGTATTGCCAGTCATGGCGGTTTGAGCGAACCTGAGGTCCTTCAATGGCATAAAAGTAACAGACTGTTTGAGCTTGGTTCTCAGCGACTCGACGCTGTCTGGACGACGAGGAAACATCCATGGATGGGAAGCTGGAGAAGAAGAGAGATCAAAAAGGGAAGAGTGGATGTAAAAGAGGAGAAGGAGAAGCAGAAATGAAGTGAAAAGGAATCTAATGGGGCTTTGAATTCCCAGATTGAAACTGCGCTGTGTTGCCATCACCATTCAAATGGCTCTGATCTGACTTTAATTTTGTAGAAAACCAAGTCAACAAAGACTCTCAGCATTATCAACATTTTAAAATACAGAAAAGATCCACCTTTCCCGGCCTTCAGAGCATTATATAAGCAGATAAACATATCTTTAGAGAATGGAAAAGCGGGTTTCTTGTTATATAAGCAGACGCACATGATCTTAGAGAATAGAAACTGAGATCTCCTGATCCTTTCCTTTATTAATTTGAGAACTATCTGGTCAGATAATAGTTGCGGGTATCTCTCGTCACCAAAAAAAAGAAAAATGCATGCTGAAAAAAGGGGCAAGGAAAGCACCAACTTCTCATAGGCTAGTTACTATCAGATCGAGATTACATTATTTGTCAATGAAATGAAATCATAAATTCGCCATCAGCTACTACTATAAACTATTTACAAATATGTACAGAAGTTTTGTTGGCGGCCATGTTAGCATGTCTATTGGAATCAATATCGCCCCTTCTTGCGGTTAGGGAGCTCAGTAGTAACTGTGGGTCACATCTAGCAGGCCAGTTTCTTATGGTAGTTGAAAATTGCAGGGGAGTTATATGCTTCAATCCGCAACTAATAAAAAGCAGGGATCATCATCACAGTAGGAGGGGTCAGGTCAGGTCATCATCTGTACATGAATCAGACTCAAAACGCTTTGCAGAGGTTGCTGGCCGTCATGTTAGATGAACACTCTTCTCTAATTGGACTGGTGGGAACACATAATCTGCTCCTTTTTGGTTCAGATATCCTGCAATGTGATATTGCCACCGTGAGTGCATCAACCAAACCAGACTCATCTGACTCTTCGGATTCTCCATTCAAGCTCTCACAACACGAGGCAGGAGGAGCTCTACCCTTCACCATGGAACTGATCCCTCTCTTATTTCGATCTGATTGTGGTGTAGTAGAAGCAGCTGCCATTATCTGGGATGGTGCACCAGCCTGATGCTTTGGTTTTGTCCTAGTGGATAATGTCCTCAATGTGCGCTCAGTATAGAAAAGAATCCATGGATGACCTGAGTGAGACATATCAACTTAGTTATGCCAAGCGAAAGAGAGGCCATGCATCTTGTAAAAAAGGAAAATTTTAATGTAAAACAAGTTTCTGGGAAACTGAAATTAGTGATCCACGGTGAAATAACCAAATCTCAAAAAATAAAAGCATACTTAGTACTTCATCTGCAGAAATTCTAGCAGTCGCATCCCTTGTGAGAATACGCTCGAGGAGGTCACGTGCAGGTTTAGAAACAGATTGCCATTTTTCTGTATGGAAATCAAGCTTTGTATTCTTAATTGCCTCGAAAACCGTTTCTAATGAATCACCCTGAAATGGAAGAATTCCAATCAGGAGAGCATGTAAAAGAACACCAGCACTCCAGACATCCACTTTCTCAGCGTAATCCCCCAAAAGGACTTCTGGGGCCACGTAAGCAGGGCTTCCAGCCACACCGGTTAATCTCTGACCTATTAAAGTTAAAACAATAAAAATCATAAGCAAAGATATGAGAGTAGCAATAAGTAGAGGGAGGAAGAGAAAGAAAATTAACACACAGATATGTTGGCCCATATATTATAAAAATCCAAACTTATTTCCTAACAGGAACATCGTTGCCAGCTATTTTGACTATGAAGATGATAATACAATTGAATTGATTTCGTGCAAATGATTGAGGAAATGGGTGCAAGAAAGATTTGATGAAATAAAAATAAAAATAAAACCCCCATAACATTTATGGCACCAAGAGTCTAAGAGAGCACACTTGCAAAACCAGTCCCCAAACCAAACATATTACTGAAACAAAAAGAAAATAAGCAAGAAAAGTATCGCAATTTCCAAGCCCAATTGGTGAGACCCTGTGTATTTGATATCTTCAGGTGTGAGATAACGCAAGCATAACTTTTCCCTTCAAATTTGAAGACAAATTGTTGACACACACAATACAAGTTGAAGAAGATACAGAAAGTATAGAGTTAATTCCAGCAATGGTCCTCCGACTATATTCATTTTCCAAAATTAGTCCTCGACTTTTAATTTGGAAACTTTACGTCCCTTGACTTTCAATTTCTTTCCAATTGGGGTCCTTTCGTCGGATTACAGTAAATTGAACTTTAAATGAAAGGGTAAAATAGTCATTTCATCTGCCTAATGTATATACTTCGAACATCATATTCACTTAATCCCTAAATCCACTCGAAGAACAAAATTTCATTAGAGATTAAGCAATTAAGTGAATCTGATGTCCGAAGTCACATATACAAGGAAGAAATACAAAGAATTATACATTAGGCAGATGAAATGACTACTTTACCCTTTCATTTAAAATCCACTTTACCGTAATCTGACGAAAGGACCTCAATTGGAAAGAAATTGAAATCGACGGATATAAAGTGTCCAAATTAAAAGTCGGGGACTAATTTTGGAAAATCAATATAGTCGGAGGACCATTGCTGGAATTAACTCGAAAGTATATTACGAAGAAAAATGAAGCATGCTCCAAGTATGCACAATGATATACAAATCTAGAAAACCATGGGCCAATGGTATGACTTAGAGATGCCAAGTAAAAAAACTCTAGGATAAATGATAACTTGATCAAGATGAACTCAAGCAATTATTATAATCCAACTGATGATTAGAAAAGGGCTAATTACCAATAAAGGACAAAGTTTGTCCTAAATTCACTATATTCCTACGATATCTAAACAATTACATATTAAAGCATAAATAACCTTAAGATAACAGACACGGCACAAAAAGTTAGGTTTCATCCAATTGTTAGTTAAACTAATAGATTGGAAAGAGACATTAAAAACACGAGTGTATATCTACCATTATCAATTTAGCAAAAAATTGTCTTTACCTTTAAAAAAAAATTAAAAAAAAAAATTGGTAATTAGTCACTCAAAAAGAAAACCAAGCTGTCCAATTGTGAAGGAAAGCAACTTGAAACAGAAGCTATTATATGTTGGTTCAATATGTTCTAGCGCATATCTCATAATAGTATATTAGATTACTACCCATAGTAAATTTTGCATACCATAATGATGTCCAGCCATTACCAAGCCCACCTACTGCAAAGACACAGTTCTGCTAAGAAATGTGAAAAGAGACTTCGCATAATTGAGCATGTTAAAAAAAATAAGTTGGCTGCTCAGGCAAGTGGTGTCTACCGACCAGTAGGGTGTGTGTTAACAGTTATACATCTCCTCAAAGAAAAGAAAGAAAAACAAAACAAAAGATGAAACAAACTGTACTTCTATTGTGAACAACCCAGTCAAGCCCACTAACCCCCAGAGACAGAAAGAACATGACAACAAAAATAGAATTCACAATACTACTATACCAGTATCTAAAACTCCTATTGATCCCAGCATCATAACGAAGTAGGTAAAATAAATTGTATCATCCTAAGCCATGGATAGAGGCAACTGCAGCTTTACATGCTAATGAGACAAGTAGAGCAGTTGATGATTGAAAACAAGTTTAATAGTCTAAGCATAGAAGAATAAGAAGAAAATCTTTAGTGGTGGCTGTGACTACCATTGGCAATCCTCATAGCCAAGCCAAAATCTGCAAGCTTTATCTTCCCTGAGGCAGTAAGAAGAATATTTTCAGGCTTAATATCCCGGTGTACAACTCCCATATCATGGCAATACTTGACAACCATCATCAAGTCCTTAAATATATTAGCAGCCCGGTGCTCAGAATATGACCCCTGATTTGCCATCTGATCAATCAACCTCCCACCCGGACACAGCTCCATCACCAAATGGAACCTCTCCTCTTCTTCATACACTGCCTCCAGCATTACCACACCCTGATGCCCTGATAAGTGTTGCATGATCTCCACTTCCCGGTGAACTGTCTCTTCCCCTTTCAGCAGTGTTTTACATGCAAATTGTACTCCAGTGACCTTGCTTCTACAGAGCAATACAGATCCAAATTTCCCTTTCCCAATAGTTTCCCCTAATACATAGTCATCATCAATCTTGTTCTTCTGACCCATTTGTGTAGCCACGTCAATGCATCCTATCTTCCTCTTAAGCCCTCGTCCAGAGGACACTGAGGACGAAGTCCCACAGGGTGGAGCAGTGGCAGCAATGCCAGCCAGTCTAGTCTTACTTTTACATGACCCAACAACCTCACAGCACGCACCATAATCATAATCTTCCTTGCACCTCTTCTTTAACCTAGAATAATCTTCCAACGAATAATGAGACTTGAAATTCGATAATGATGACGTTTCGGAACCATTGGTTGAACTCAAAATCTCATTTTGCTTCAGGCACAAAATCTCACTGCCTTTCCTCTTCTTCCTCATCAATCAACAATTAACAAATCGCTATCTACGAAATCCCTAAAAACAAAACAAAACCAAACGCAATATATTAAGTCACCAAAAATTTCAGAATCACACTCACCTTCGGATAAAATTGCAAAGCAAACGCAGGCGTCTCGCGTGTTTTCTCACATATAATCATCCCCCAAGATAAAGTTTTGACCTTCCTCGCCAAAACAAGAAGAATAAATATCACAAGAAAGGGAAAAAGAGAGACGAACCTTTGAAACCGACGCCTGAAACTGAGATGTGGAATGAGACAGACACTCGCTTGACGGTGGGGAAAAAACCCTAGAAATCTGCAAATTATTTTGGTTTCCAATTTTATGAGATTTCCATTTCCTTTTAGGGGTTTTGTTTTGTTGATTATTAGAGTAATTGTTTAACTCCCTAGTTTTCTTCTACCACTAGCAGAGAAGAAGCAACGTGTCCATTCCGGTAACTGTACCTGTACCGGCCTCATAATATCGGATTACCAAATTCAGTCCAATTTGGACAATATTTCAAGTTTTTTTTCTTCCTATAAATTATTTATTGATTTTTTTTTTTTTATTTTGAACACCTTTTTTTTTATCCACTCTATTCACTCAATATGTTATTGATTCTTGAAAATGAATGGGTAAATACATTATAATCATTTGATTGATTGTTCTATTTGAATTCGATGTTATGAGGTATTTATATTGGAGAGTTCTTCATTTCCTCTTTTAAATAACTCCATATTTATCAACTAATAGTGTACCCATATAATATGATAAATTGGGTCAATTAAATTCAAAAATCGATAAATAACCTGTTATTACAGGTTATTGTAATTCCGGCGACAGATTCCGGTCTTCCACTGGAGAAGACGACGGACAGCCGCCTTCTCCAGTGGAGAAGACGACCAAACGGTCGTCTTCTCCATTAGAAAAGATGACCAGACCAGATCTAGTCGTCTTCTCCACGGGAGAAAGCGGCAGACGCCGTTCGGTCGTCTTCTCTAGTGGAAGACAACTGGAAATTATCGCCGGTGGCCGGAATTCGTCACTAGTGGCCGGAATTGAAATGACCTGTAATAACAGGTCATTTACCAGTTTATGGGCTTAATTGACCCAATTTGACATGTTTGAGTGTTTAATTGAACTTTTTAAAAGTTTAAAAACCTAATTAACTTTTGTGGTCAAGTTTAAGGGCCTATTTGACCATTTTATCAGTTATTTATGAGTTCAATATTCACATGATTAGGTGATACTTATAGAGTTATTAGTTAGAGTGTACATCTTGTACGTGTATTATGGAAAACGTGAAATAATAAATCAGTATCTTAATTGTCTCTCTCATCCTTCTTCCATTGTCACATCTCTTTCAATTTCTTATTATCTCTTATATGTTTATATATATCACAACCTCTTACTATATTTTTGTTATGTTTTTTCTTTTTTTCCTTTTCATTTGAATTTTTGTTTATTTTCTTCATAAGAGTCCACGTCGACTCGAATGAAAGCATATAAACACCATTACAGGCGGTTTGGTTGGAGGGATTTAAAATTCCCTTCCCATTTAATTTCCGCCTAATTCCAAAGGTCATTAAATTTCGTAGTTTGGTTGGAGGGATGGAATTGCAATTCTCCCATTTTCATGGAATTAAAATCCCATATCCCCCTAGTATTTTAATTCCTGGGATTTTAGGAAGAAAAAAAAAATTACTGATGAAACAAAATTACCCTTCTCATTTTTAACCTAAAATGAATGTCTAATCTTTCATTTTAACAACAACAATGGGCATTTTTGACTTTATACTACTTATTCCCTTTCAATTTCCATGTATACCAAACATTGGAATTGAAATTCCCAGTAATTCTATTCCTGTCAACCAAACACTGGAATTTAAATTCCCACTTTATTCCCAGTAATTCAACTCCCATGGAATTACAATTCCTTTCTCACATAATTCCCTCCCTCCAACCAAACGCCATGTTAGTGTATTAGAGGATTCGAGATAAAATAGGGCGTTTGGTTGGAAGGAGGGAATTACGTGGGAAAGGAATTGCAATTCCACAGGAGATGAATTACTGGGAATAAAGTGAGAATTTAAATTCCAATGTTTGGTTTACGGGAATAAAATTACTGGGAATTTTAATTCCAATGTTTGGTATACATGGGAATTGAAAGGGAATAAGTAGTATAAAGTTCAAAATGCCAATTATTGTTGTGGTATTAATTTTAGGATAAAAAAATGAGGGATAATTTTGTCTCATCACTAGCTTTTTTTTCTTCCTGAAATCCCAAAATTAAAATACCAGGGGGGGGGACATGAGATTTTAATTCCATGAAAATGGGGGAATTGCAATTCCATGGAATTTCAATTTCTTCCAACCAAACTAAGGAATTCCATGGCCTTTGGAATTAAGTGGGAAGGGAATTTAAACTCCCCCCAACCAAACGCCCTGTAGTGAAATAACAAACTAGTATATTTTTATTTTTAGATAAATAACATGAAATATACTTAAAGAAAATGCGACAAATTTAGTAGTGATATATGGGGTTAAGTAGGATGTGCACTCCTAAATGCACTTTTTTCTATATTGTAAGACTGGTTGTGCTCTTTACATTTTTAGATGTTGCACTATATACTAGGGGTGTCAATGCGAGCCGGCCCGCCTCATTAGGCCCGCCCCACCGCGGGCTTTTTATTTGGCGGGCTGTTGCGGGCCGGCCCGCGGGCTTGGAACTATACAGCCCAAGCCCGTCCCATGCGGGCTTGCAGGCTGACCCGCGGGCCATCACTTAAATTAAAAAAAAAAACATTAAATAGTATATAAACATGTTAAAACCGATTGCAATATGACACTATTTATTGGTCGTTCTTTCGCATCTTCACGGTGTATGATACACCTCAATGCACCGGAAACTTCCATAAAATCCATAAACCTCGCCCAAATCTCCCAGATCGATACCGCGCGTTGAGCAGAACTGTAGAAGGGTGATCAAAACTAGGGTTCAACATCACACTCTATTTCTCTCTCGACTTCAGATTTACTGTAGAAGGGTGATCAAAGCTAGGGTTCAACAGCACACTCTATTTCTCTATCGACTTCAGATTTTCCCTCTACAATTCCCGTCTATGTATAGTACATATATAAATATGTATGTTTGCTGGACTTGGAGGTGATTTAGTAATTCATAAATATGTATGAATTGATGATTTAGTTTTAGTAATTGTTTGATAGAGTTGGAGGCGGATAGAGACGGGAGAACCGAAGAACTACGTACTCTAGGAATTATTTAATTAAGAATTGGCGAAGGATTATTGAATTATTGGATTTGTCTCCTTCTGCGTACTCTTAGATAGTGAGATCTACACACTGCCTAAGAATTAAGATATTATATATATGGTTTAAAAAAAAGATATTATATATATAATTTATTTATTTATTTTTTAAATATGACATAGCCTGCGGGCCGACCCACAACCCATGCAGGTTTGCCCGCGCGGGCTCTGGCCCTCCGCGGGCCATGCCCAGTAGGCCCGCATTTTTGCGAGCCTAATTTTTTACGGCCCTAACCCGCCCCATCGCGAAGCGGGTGCGGACTAACCCGCGGGCTTCAGCCCACTTTGACCAGCCCTGCTATATACATTATTAAAGAATATATACATACGGCAATCGGGTTAATCCGTTAAGTTGTGGGCTATCCACATGGGGTTGTTGGATGTATCTTCTTTTTTTTTTTTTTTTTTTTTTTTTTTTTTTTGAGTTTAAAATTATTAGCCATAACTATAAAAATATCAAGACATCATGTTTATCGTCCAGACTTTATTAAAACATTATTCAAATTAAAATTTTCAATTTCAATAAACTAGTATATGTATACTAGTAGTAAGAATAAACGTACACATCGTTCAAATAATTTAAACTTCCATTTCAAAAGTTCAACTAAAATAATTGACAAAATTTGTTCATTTTCATTATTTATTTTTATGATTTTTGTTGTAATAAATGTATTAAAATGTTATTTACAAATTTAATAAAAAAAAAAACTAAAAATGGAATTCTCATGGCTCTATTACATTGTAGTATGTGTTTATATACTTTCTCAGTCTACTGAAACACAAAGAACCAATAACGCCTCCACTGAGGTTCGAACTTACAACCTTCTAAATAGAAGTCCAACCCGGATACCATTAGACCACATAGTCCTGGTAACCCCTAATTTTATTTATTTAATATTTTTTTTGATATTGTCAGGCCACCTCATCAATTTTGGACTAAATTTGACATCCCTAGCTAGTTGTGACAATTGTGAAAAAAAAGAAAAGACAGTGATATCAGTAAATTACTGATTTGACCTGGGCGGGGGATCAATTGTAATTGCTAGCCAGCGTCTACCTTCGCTACTGCAGACCCTAAACCCACTCCTTCCCGTCATCAATCACTCATCGCCTGTGATTCGGCGATCAATCTCATGATTCATTCCGACGTCGTATAACCGTCTTTTCTACAACTCTCAAAGCTTAATTTCATTATCGTGGCGCTTGGATAGCTTCGAGCTCGAAATGGGCAGATTGAGCTGGGCTAGGCTTTCGTCAAAATCATTTGTTCAGAGTATTTTGGTAATTCTAGTAAAATGTTTTTCATTTTTAACTTCGATGGAATATTTACAGATGTAGTTTCATATAACTGCTTTCTGATTTTTTTTTTTGAAAAATGTTTTATAGTCTAGGCAAAGAGTTGTTGCTGAATCAGCCGTTGAGAAAAGAAATTTACGCGGCACAGTTCCGGAATTTCAACGGGCATTGCTACAGAGTAGATGTTAGTTTGTTAACTGTAATGAACTTTTAGACATCACAGTGGAATTCTTGTTCTTCAAGATTTAGTATATTTATTTATCCATGAGGAAAAGTTAGTAGGAATTTCTGTTAATTGAACTGGTTTCAATTGCGGGTTTACTCATTTTTATCAATGCCTCTGCCTCATGTATCAGCTTTGTATAGTTCCGGTATTATTGGCAAGCCAGCAAATTTTGCAGCTAATGAATGCCCATCATCCAGACATTTTATCCACTCTACAGGTAAGGTTATTATTTATTTTTTATTTTAATTTTATTATTATTATTATAAATCTTGTTGATTTGTTTGTTTATTTTTATTTTATTTTATTATGCCAACACACTCCGTTTCATTTACCAGGAGTTTGTCATTCTGCGGAAAAGGATTATTATGACCTTTTAGGTGTTTCTAAAGATGCCAGTCGGGAAGAGATTAAGAAGGCTTTTCATGCAGTGAGTAATACTTGAATTTTTCTTCGTGAATCGAATAGTAGATAATTTTCGTTTGAACTTGTAGTTATCCATTTTTCAGTTACTGGTATTACTTATTGTTTGGTCTATTGCAAAATGAGACATTTTCTTATTTTTATTGAGATTGGGGTTCTTTTCTTCACTTGCTTTGTGTGTGTGTGTGTTTTGGTTTTTTTCCCCTTTTTAGGTGAGTTTGTGATTAAAAGCTTTGAATTTTCTGCACTCTAGAAACCTTTATTCTCATACTTCAGTGAACTTTTCAATATTACTGCTCTTTATATTTATCATGCTTGTTTAGTATTTCTAAATGTCTTTATTTCTAAAAATTCTGTAGCTTGCAAAAAAGTACCATCCTGATGCCAATAAGAATAATCCTTCTACAAGGAGGAAATTTCAAGAAATAAGAGATGCATATGAGGTTTGCAGTTCTTTCTTATTCATGCAGTATATTATAGTTAGTTCATTACTATAATTAAAATTGTTTATTTATTTCACATTATCATTGTGAAAGGTGAATTCAGACTCTGCAAGATCCTGACAAGAGAAAACAATATGACATGGTAATATTTCTTTTTCTACCCATGGTTTATTCACATAAGAATCATATGGCCATGTCATTTTTTGATTAAACATTCTGTAAATAAATGGTATTCACCCTTATGACAGATGAAAGAACACAGAAAAACTGAATATTCAAATTTTGATTATGGGGGTGCTGAAGGATTTAGATATGAAGCAAACTTCAATGATTTTTCTCATTCTTTCCAGAAAATTTTTTCTGAGGTAAAACCTTCCGCACATTTTTTTTTTTTTTTTTTTTTTTATAAAAAATTTCACGTGGTTGCTGCATTCAAAACTATAGTGTCTTTCTAATTGTACCATGTTTTTAACATGTTTAGATATTTGAAAATGAGACGGAAACTTTCACAGATGATATTCAGGTTTGTACTTCTTGTTACTCCTTTTTTTTTAGTCTGCCAATTTAAATTTGTTCTGTATGACTTACTTTGAAATTTGAAGGTGGAACTTTCTCTCTCTTTTTGTGAAGCTGCTAAAGGATGCACAAAGCATCTGTCCTTTGATGCGGATGTTCCTTGTGACTATTGTCGTAAGTAGATTTTATCCCTGAATTTTCATTGAAGTATCACTGTGTCTGTTATCTGTAGCACTGCATTTTCAATTCTGATGTCCATTTTTATCTTCTGATTTCTGTCTTGTTTTCTAAGTGAATACATGGGAGGCATTATGAAGGCATTATAAGTTCACATTTTGCACTTTCAATCCCTATTTTGTGTGTGTGTTCTTGTTGGTGTGGAGTGCCAATTATTATAGTTCTTCAAAGTGGAAGAAAAAACCCATATTATCATTAGAAGTTTGTGCATTGACAGTTAATTTGGTAACTTATGAAAAATATATTCATTTTTTGCTTGATTATATCACTATGCTGTCTCAGGAAATATAATATAGACCAACTAGAAAGGTACAGTTCTTCCTGTTATTTAATGACCATATGACTTCATTTCTGAAAATTACCATTAATTTCATTGCAAATGTGAAGGAATTGGTTTTATGAGGTATGTTTGAAGATTATCCCTACTGTTGTTAGAGACTATCTTTGTGATAAACATTCATCATTGTTGAAACTGAGTCCTAAATTCTAAGACAAGATAGACATCTAGTACTCTAGTAGCGAAAAACAATGTTGTATGAACTTGAAGAACTCCACTTCATGTGAAGATCTCAATTTTGTTACTGAGTGGGATTTTTTTTCTTCATTTTCTTGTCCTTCATCCTCATCTAGATGGGCAGGGTCACCCACTGAATGCAAAGCCAAGAGTCTGTCCAACATGTGAAGGCCTTGGGCGAGTAAGTTATGATTTTTTTTATAGGGTTTGATTTTCAATTGGTTGGGCAGCTTGGAATTTCTTTCTTCGTCTGTTTTGTTTTTTTGTTTTTTTTGTTTTTTTTTTTGTTTTCTGTTTTTTTGGTCACTTAATTTATTCCTATATTAATCAGGTTACTATTCCCCCATTTACGGCTCTGTGCAGTGGTTGTAAAGGATCTGGCAGAATCATTAAGGTTAGTTTATATGAATGGGTGATTTTATCTGTTTAATAGTATTTCAACATACTATTTATTAGTCTCTGGTTTTAGGAAATTTGTAGGGAATGCAAAGGATCAGGAGCTGTTAGAGGTGTTAAAGATGTTAAAGTAACCATACCACCAGGTTGGTGTGAAAATTTATTTTTCGTAGTTAAATGTAGATCTTAACATAGATACTTCTGTCTCTGACAGTATTTTCAATTTGAATTAAACATGTCAGAAAGTTCCTGCTGGCATTGTATGTAGAAAAGGATTACAAATTTGCTCAAATTGCCATTCCATATTTGAGAAATTCCTCAAAATCTTAGTTTCTTGACAACTAAATAATGAAAAAAAAAAACAATTATTGGAGTATATTAGGAAACAGAATTAATTAATAATTGATCGCCATTTAACCTTTACTGCACTTCTATATATATATATATATATATATATATATATATATATATATAGGTATTGGATCAAATGAGAACAAGTCCTTAGGAGAAAACTAAGAATCAATCTCAGCTTTAGAATCGGACGGATTAGATCAGATTTTAAAAAAAAACACGGTGGCATTTTAGTAAATATGACCAACATTACTATGTAAACTTGAACACTAAAATATGCAATTCTCGGACTTTTCCAGTTTTGCACATTTATTTAGTATAAACATTTTGCACATTTAGTATTAACATTTTGCATATTTAGTATTAAAAGATTGCACTTGCAAAAATGCTTAAGTGCATTGCACTTAGGGTTTCGATTTTAGAGTTTATGACTGAGTTTTTGGATTTATTTGGTTTAGTAGTTCACTTTTTACTGCGTAGAGTTTAGCATTTATGGTTTAGATTTAAAATTTAGCTTTTGCATTGATTTTATAAAATTTACCAGGCTTGCATATTTAGTTGTTAAAGATTGCATATTTAAGTGTTCAAGTTTGCATAGTGAAGTTGATGATAATTATGAAAATGTCACCGCGTTTTTTTTTTTTTTTTTTTTTTTTTTTAATCTGATCTGTAAAACTGAAATTTGTTCTTAGTTTTCTCCTGCGGGTGTGTTCTCATGCGATCCTAAGCCTATATCTATCTATATATATGTGTGTGCGCACGCTCTTGTATTTACACGTACACACACATACATGTATATTATGTTTGCAGACAAAATTTTCACTATTTTTTTGCTTGGGAAGATAGTTGATGCATCTGCTAAAGACAACAACAACAGGAAATTTGAAATTTCTTAGTTCTAACTCTTTAGTAGAAAGGTCTAAGAGCTCTGGCATTCTATTTTAATGATGAGTTTGGTTTCACCATGGTGTCTCACCTCCCCCAAACAATAAAAATAAAAATGGAAAAAGGTGTGGATTCTGGCGATACTATCCGTGTACAAAGAGCTGGTCATGCTGGCAGAAGAGGGATGCAACCAGGCAACCTGTTTATAAAGCTAAAGGCATGGCCTCTTTTCTGAATTTAGTCATTTTGTTCAACCTTTTTAGTGTTTTTATTTCATGTTTCTCTTCTGATTTCTGTTTGGATAGTTATGCTAATTTATTTGACCAACTAACTTTGTCATGAAGAACATATGGCTCAAGTCATAATCACAATATCTTTTGGCTTCTGATTGTTTGCTAAATTTTTGGAGTGACCACCTCAGTTTTACACTTTTACTGCATGTGCCAGTTCTAGATTAGTAGTTCATTTTATAATTTCATTTCTTATTTTCTCATTGTAGCTCTCAGCTCTTGGAATTCTTCATTAGTGCCAACTTGAAGACTTTATTTTTTCCTTTTCCAGGTTGATGAGGATTCTGTTTTTGACAGAGATGGTGCTGACATTTATGTTGATGCTAATATCAGCTTTACACAAGTAAGATATAACTGTTCTTTTCTCCTTGAGTTTGAACTCATCAGTTTACCTGTCCAGTAAATTTCTGCCTAGAATCTTAACCAGGCATATGCTATTCATAAATGATCATGGAAGAAGATGGAACAGTAAATAAAATCAACCATTAACCTTTTCCTCAATTCATAGGTGAGGTAGATTTGTAGGTCATGAGTTCAAATACCTCACCCCCCAACTAATGTGCTAAAAAAAGATCTTCACAAGACTAGAAGAGTTTACGGATGATAACATGGAAATAGCATACTTAGAGGATTCTCCTGTGTTTATATAGCAGATATTTTACCAATTAGAAAGACATCTTCCAAGTTAATTTCCTTATACTCACCGAGAGGTTTGACAGGCTATTCTTGGTGGCAAGGTTGAGGTACCGACTTTATCTGGGACAACATCAGTGAAGGCATGGCTTTCTTATTCTGTTCACGCAAATCTCATTGCTGCGTTACATTGTTTATGTTTCTGTCTCAAATAGAGCTTTGATTTATATATTTGAATTTTCCACTTGATGTTGTTTATGGGTTTAATACTTCTTTCTACCCTTGTGATATAGTATTCCTGAAGTAAAACAACAAAGTTTCTGATGTTTGAGACATAGAAGCTGTATACTGTTGATAAAAATCTTCAAAAAATACTAATAAATTATAAGCTCCTACATAAGATCAAAATTACTTTCTAACTTGTTTTCAGGCTCACATAACATTCTTTGTATGTTTGTAGTCCTTTTTTGAGATTTTGAATCCTCTGGTCGTATTTTGAACAAAAAGTCTTTAAAAGTTGAGTTGCAACTGAAAATTCTTAATATATATGTGCGGTTGATAGTGAGGAAGAAGTTCTCTTTCCAACATCTATTTTAGTTAGTTTTGATTTTTCCCAACTATTGTTTAGATTTGGATAAACCAGTTTAAATTTGTTTTGAAATTGAAATGTTACTATTCTTATAATCTTTAGTCCAAAAGTTAATTTCATTGGCTGCATTTTTATGGTGACTAAACTTTTCAATATGTTAGTGCCTATTAATGTTGATTAAGGCCATTATCTTGATCTTTTTACTGTTAACCATTTACTAAAGGTTACCTTTCACTTTTCATTCTGGTCCCCTTAGATACCAAAGGGTGTTCAGCCTGGTCAACTTCTGGTACTCAGAGGCAAAGGTATGATGATCTTTTTATGGGATCTTAATTTTGAAATCACCATTCTTACTCTTAGTTTTGAATTTGCACTGAATACATGCCCCATATTGATTAGGCTTGCCAAGGAGTGGCTTTGTTGTAAAACATGGAGATCAGTATGTGAGATTCCGCATAAGATTTCCAACGTAATTCTCTTATACATTTGTTGTTGGTGTTGGTAATTATATGTTCTATGTAAATCTTATGATTCATTTTTTTTGTTTGGGAAGTCTTTTGAGATGCATACTGCAGACAATGTTAAATGCTTTTTCTTTATTATTGTTTTAACTTGTTTCCAGAGAATTAAATGATAAACAACGAGCAATACTTGAAGAATTTGCCAAGGAGGAAATTGATAATGGAGATAACATGTATTCACAAGGAAATTGGTGAGTTTGCTCATTTACTCAAATAATCTCTTTCTATTTTGTTGTTCACTCCATTTTGTGCCGTCCAATTTTCAGCATGTTAGTTGTCAATTAGGATGTTAGACTCCATTTTAAGTTTGCAGTCCTCTAGTGTTCATTGCATATACACCATTGTAGACATCTTTAACCATTCTGAATGTGGCGAGCATTCTTGAATGGTATTACAGGCTTTATCAGCAGCTCTGTACTGGTTGAACTTACAGGTGGAATCATGTGGTTGAACACATCATTACTCCCAAGTTTGCAGTCGAGCTCTCCCTTCTCATCTTAATTCTCCTGCTGCTAAACAAAATCCTATTCTGAAGACCGACGCCGATTGCAAAAGATAGAATCACGACTAGAAGACAGACAACCTGTGATGGCAAGGTGGTAACTCATCAACATCATCTCGATCATATTTGACTTTGGCAGTCTTTTATCCGGGGATTGGCTGCAACTAGAATTTTGTGGTGTCATCTTCTTCCGCACAGTTCAAGCTCTAAAAGTTTACTGACCCTGCCATTTGGTGGTGAAAGAGTTTTGACTTTTTATATACGCGTATTAGATAAAAAGATTATTAATTGAGGTACAGATTATTGTTTTTGGTGGCCAATGTAAACACTACACTTGATGGTGAAGATTTGACATATAACATGACAAGTTAGTTGTAGACTGTGACTATTGGAATTATTACAATGAAAATTAAAGAGGCGTGTAGCTTCATCCTTGATGATTGTTTGAATTTCAGGCCACATGTGATGTGGGAGTCATCTCTGTCGTTTGTGGGGTTTGGTTCTTCTCCTTCTCCTCCATGTCTTTATTGCGTTTCATCTCTCCGTAAAAATAAGAAACAAATCCCCAGAGGCACAGGAAAAGAGAGACGCCCTTCTCCGGCTGGAACTTCTCGTGGAATAAAATCACGGCGAGAAGCTCCGTCACTGGGAGGAGAACGGTGTTGATGACGACGGAGAGCAAAGATGAACCGTAGCAGATCACCCCAAGGGCTCCTATCAGGAAAAATTGGAATATAATCCCACTGCATATCACTAATATGTAATATTTTGCTGCACCCAATTCAAATTCTCTTGCTTCCCTTGGGATCACCTGTATATAATATATAAATAAACAATACAAAAAAGTAATCATTTTTGAGTATATAACCATTAATATGCAATCCAACTATCAGCTTAGACTTTCAGTTTGGTATCAGAGCCAGATCATCCACTCAGAGCCAGATCTCGCAATTAGTTATTTATGAGCGAGGTTTATCTAGTGAACATTTTTTTAGGTTTTAGTTCCTAAAAAAAAAGGTAATTATGCATGCATGTGTTTATATATTATATATATTATTGATGAAGATAGAATGAAGAAGTTAACCTGGAAGTCATGGTTTATGAACATTCCAACCGAGCAGAAAAGAGTGGCAGCAAGAGACACAACCATCTGAAATTCCAACACCAAAATATAACCAATGGGTGTATTAGCCTTGTTGTAAATCAACTCCACCAACGGCATAATCAACCCATACAAAGCCGCCGACCCAAGAGTCAACACAAACCCCAAACCGTACTCCTTGTTCGACTCCCCGGCAGGCCGGTCGTTTCCGGCTCGGAGACCCAAAACCACCGCCCCGGCGGTCAGCAACACGATGGAGTTCACCGAGAAGGCGGTGAAGTGTTGCTTCACGAGGAAGAAAGCGAACAACGCCGTGAATGCCAGCTGGGAGCTGACGATGAGGGACGACGTGGAAACGGGAAGCTTGGCGACGCCGTAGGTGTAGAGATAGTTCATGAGGCCCACGAGAAGGCCGATGAGTGCGCCGGAGATGAAAAGACACGGCGTCATAAGGAAGAACTTGGTGTTGGAGTCGACGTCACTCCTACGGCGGCGCCGGCGGAGGTAGGAGATGAGGAGTGGGATGAAAACGACCGGCCAGGCGGCGGTTTGCAGCCACGTGGAAAACCATAAACGGGCGCCGCCTCGGAGGAAGTAGAGGCGGAGGAGCAAAGGGCCACCGCAGTTCCCGATTGCCAATAATATAGTGTTGAATAAAAGGAAGATTGTCCTCATCTTGTTGCATCATATCCTTTGAGTTTCCATTCTCAAAGAATATATATGTGTAAAAATTACAAATAAAATCAACCACATAAACGACCCAATAACTAATTACTAACTATCCAAAACTAATAATTATGGAAGGTTCATATAACTACAATTACATGATAAGTTTATGTTTTTTAGATCATAATTTACCCTATATTTAACATTTATTTTGCGCTTAAACTATAAGTATCATGTCTAAAATAATCCTTATTTGCTTTGTTTACTTAGAGTGTATTAGTTCCCTATTTAATTAGGGAATAGAATTTGAAATTTCAAAAAAAAAAAAAAAAAGGAAATAGAATTTGAAGAAGTAATCAAAATTTATAATTGTGTTTTAAAAAGTTCTGAATCAAACACTAATTGTGATTTTTATTCCCATTTTTAATGTATAAATTTATGAACCAAACACACCCTTAATTAATTAATTAGGTGCAATTTCCATCATCCAAGCAAAAATATTGATTTCCATGCATTTGGAAGAAGAGATGAGTCAAGTGGACCATATATTGAAGCACAAGGAATAAGAGCAATTATTGAATTGGAGCACTCCAAGAGTCGTATTGGGTCATGCCCGGCAATACAAGTGGGTGTGTCACTGTGTAACTCATCCAAAAATGCAAAAATCTTCAAAAACACATTCTGCCAGAGTGAGTTGGCCAAACACACGGTCCTCCAATCATTTATTGTGTCCCATGGTCCACACACGTCGTCTAGTGTAAAATAATGTATATTCAGTACAAAAATAATATACATTCAGTACAAAAATAATGTACCACTATATTGTATGGACCATATACATTCACTACAAAAATATGGCCCACTATATTGTGTGGGAAGCGTTGTGCATCAGTGTGCACCATGCATGGTGCACACAAATACAAAAACGACGTCGTTTTGATGTCGACTTAAAAAATAAATAAATCCATAACTTCATAACTATACATCCATAATTGCATAACTACACATCCATAACTTCATAACTATACATCCAGAATTGCATAACTATACATCCATAATTTCATAACTATAAATCCAGAATTGCATGCATAACTACACATCCAACTTAATAACTATATATCCATAATTGCATAACTACACATCCATAACTTCATAACTATACATTCAGAATTGCATAACTATACATCCATAACTTCATAACTATAAATCTAGAATTGAATAACTATACATTCATAATGTCATAACTAAAAATCCAGAATGAATAAACTAAAAATCTAGAATGAATGAACAACATAATGCTGTTGCTGAGAATCGAAACTGAATTTTTTTTAGTGGGACGAGCGTTTTTAGTCAAAGCGATGTCGTTTTTGCATCTCACGGATGCACAACATAATTTGCCATTGTGTGGACCATATTTTGTCTACTGTAAAATAATGTATATTCAATGCAAAAATAATATACATTCAGTACAAAAATAATGTACATTTAGTATATTAAAAATGTACTTTTTGTTATGGTCCACATAACATTGTGTGGACCATGGTCCACACAATAATTTGCCGCAACGAAGCCCCAAAGACACATGACAAGAGACCAAAAGCCTTATTTGGTAAAATAGTTAGTTTATCAGTCAATTTTAATTTATTTTATTATTATTAATTGTTTGACTTGGTTAAAAAATCAATATAAGTGTTTGGTTAATTAATTTTTTGTAATTTCAAAATGCTAAAATTTAAAACAACTTTTTTAATTACCTTTTTACAATCAGCTAATATTAACAACTAGTTATACCTTTTAATTAACCCAATAAGCTAATAGTCATTTACCAAACTGGTCAAAGCCTTTAAACTTTAAAGTACAACTAACAGTACACATGCACGCACATACATATATTTTCATACATATGAAAAGAAGCTAGGATAGCTTAGGTTCTTTTATACTGCTTGCGTGGAAGCAACGGTTGGAGCACTGGTCATCTCTGTTTCTGCAGATGATTCATTATTATCTTTTTTGGTATTCTTAATATCGCCGTAAAAATAAGAAACAAATCCCCAGATTGAGAGGAACAGAGAGATGCCTTTCTCGGCTTCGAACTTCTCATGGTAGAAGATGACGGCCAAGATCTCCGTTACGGGGAGCAGAACCGCGACTATGAGAGCTGAGAGCAATGATGAACCGTAGGAGATGACTCCAAGAGCTCCCACAAAGAAGAATTGCCATACAATCGCAGTAAATACGGCTAATACGTAGTATTTTGTTACTCCCAGTTCAAATTCCCTTGCCTCCCTTGGAATTACCTGTCAAATTCAATACCTATATTATTACTGTTGTATGCTATACTTCAGGTTTAAACCTACTAAACCTGAGGGCTACGCGGATTGTGAGAGAGATAAATTATGGGATTTGTCTTAAGGCTAAGATCTTTTCACATTGAGGATTTAAAGTGGCTTATTTGTTAGGTCTATGTTTAAACTCAACCTTTTGACCACTAATTATGTCTTGATGACTAGTATGCTATACTTTGACACATTAGGTAAGAGGATCAATGCTCATAGCACACTATATCGTGTGAAACTCTCACATGATATTGTTAGGGCTCAGTCTGATGTTATCACACATAATTTATCACTCTAAACCAATTGATCGAGCAACTTATTCTGCAGGTTATATTTATATTCCTCCCTTTCTAGGTTCATTAAAATATGAGTTCAACTACATGTACTTCATATTTTTACTGGTTAGCTTTTACTCCATGATGTGATAATTTATGATAAGTTATCTTCATTTTGTGGATCACAATAAAAATGTCAACATCAAAATTTTGTGAGAGTAAAAGTATATATTATGGTAACAAACATTTTATTCTAATTAATATTAGATTTGCTACTATAAGTATTACAATTGCATATTAACCCGACCCGATCTGTCAGATAAAGATCCGTGAGACGGTACCACATAAGTGTGACCCTTAAACCGGTTAGTTATGAACAAAGTTTACATTTTATAACTTTTGCTAACTTGAGTCACGCACAATGGGTCAAATTTACATAATACATATCAAGATTGTTTCGCCACTCAAAAAATATTCAGAAAAGTGAAAGGTTATTCGGGTACGTACCTCAAAATCCTTGTTTATGACCATTCCGACAGTGGAGAAAATAGTACCGACAAAACCCATAATCATCTGAAATTCCAACACTAAACTAAAGCTAACTGCCTGCAGCTTGGCCTTCAAATAACTCAGCTCTATCAATGGCAGAATCAACCCATACAACGCCGCCGCAGCCACAGTCATCACGAACCCTAAAAGATAGGCCTTGTTTGACTCTCCAGCCGGGCGGTCACTTCCGGCTCGGAGCCCCAACACCACCGCCCCGACTGTCAATAATACCACGGCGTTTGTCGAAAACGCCGTGAACTTTTGCTTCACGAGGAGGAAAGCGAATCCGGCCGTGAAGACCAGCTGGGTGGCTACGATGAGAGACGAGGTCGACACAGGAAGCTTTGCCATGCCGTAGGAGTAGAAATAGTTGTCCACGCCTACGAGAACGCCGAGTAGTGCGGCGGCGATGGACAAAAACGGTGTGATTAGGAAGAACTTCCTGCTTTTGGAGCTTTCATCGCTACAAGCTCGCCGGCGGCGGTGATAAGATACGAGAAGCGGGATGAAAATGACCGGGAAGCCGGCGGTTTGTAGCCAGCTGGAAAACCATATCCGGTTGCCGCCTCGGAGGAAGTAGAGGCGTATGAGCAAAGGGCCGCCGCAGTTTCCGATGGATAAGATTATACAGGACAAGAAAAGGAGGATTCTCCTCATTGTTGTTCTCGTTTGGCCCTCCATTTTCAATGCTTTCAGATCTCACTCGGAAGTCAAAAGTGGCAGCATGGCCACATATATATATATATATATATATATATATATATATATATATATATATAATTAAGTTCCGTGCTGTTGTGCCGGTACACGGCGGTTGCTAACCGCCGTCTAATCTCACGATGTATGTCGTGTAATCTCAATAATTATATGTATAGACGGCGCTTTTCTTGAGGAACCGCCGTCTATTCATATGTATAGACAGCGGTTCAATATAAGAACCGCCGTCTATACATATGAATAGACGGCGGTTCAATGTAAGAACCGCCGTCTATACATATGTATAGATCGTGGTTGTCTTGAGGAACCGCCGTCTATACATATATTTTTCACCTAAAAAGAAAATAATATAAAATTACATTATATTATATAATTATGCTATGTATTTTTTTTTTGAAACTACATTAGATGCCTCCACAGAGGCTCGTTACGATTGGATAGCTCCTGATGTCGCTTGGTTCGCTTCTCTCGGGACCCTTAAGGTGGCGCCCGGGTCGCTTCTCTCAGGACCCTGTAAATATATATTAGAAGACGGTTATTTAAAACAGCCGTCTATTAAGTGGCGTAAATATATATTAGAAGGCGGTTATTTACAACCACCGTCTATTAAGTGACGTAAATATAAATTAGACGGCGGTTATTTAAGAACCGCCGTCTATTAATTGACGTAAATATATATTAGACAGCGGTTATTTAAAACCGTCGTCTATTAAGTGGCGTAAATATATATTAGAAGGCGGTTATTTAAAACCGCCGTCTATTAAGTGACGTAAATATATATTAGAAGGCGATTATTTAACAACCGCCGTCTATTAAGTGACGCCGTATATAATAGACGACGGTTATTTAAAGACCGCCGTCTATTAAGTGTCGTAGTATATAATAGAAGGCGGTTATTTAAAGACCGCCGTCTATTATGTGCCGTAGTATATAATAGAAGGCGGTTATTTAGAAAACCGATGTCTATTATGTGTCGTAGTATAACAAAATATAATAGAAGGCGGTTATTTAAAAAACCGCCTTCTATTAAGCGACGTAGTATATCATTTCTGTAGTAGTGTGTGCGTGATTTGTATTCTTTAAGGTGTTTTGTTTTTGTGCTAAGTGTGTTGTGTACTTAAAGTGAACTAGTTTAATGCTTAAGATGCGTTTCTTCGCACAAAAAGCCCTTCTCGCACCTGATCCCTTTCATATATATATATATATATATATATATATATATAAGGGATCAGGTGCGAGAACAGCTATTACTGCTCAATTATTGAAAAAAAATCTACTGATATATTTCTTAAAAAATTTACATGCATGACAAAAATTAGTAAATTACTCTTCAACAACTTATGATTCAAGTAAAAAAAGAATTTAATTTCTCTTGAACAACTTATGATTCAAGTATTTACGTACATTTATTTTGTTATGTTCAAAATAAATTATATAGCTGTACAAATTCTTTTCTTGTTAACATGTATTTTCTCAATCGAGTTATTGACACAAGATTATTTTAGTATGATTTATATACCCTATTATATGTTTTGCGAGTTATTTAATGTGAGTGACGTTTACCTAATTTTTGTTTTGAAGGAAAAAAAAAAAAAAGAGCAGGAAAATGCTTGTGAGTAGTAATGCTAATTTTCTACTTATTAAAAATAAAAATAAATGATATTGCAATATAATTTGACTAATACGTACCCCGATGTGATAACTTAATCTTGAATATGATAAAATTCTATTTATTCTTTTAGCTAACACAAGATTGAACGGGTTAGGTAGGCGCATTAAAAATTATAAATGATACTCCGTGTATAGTACCTCCTTATATCTATCAATTTTTTAAATATTTTGTCGTATTGATGGAAAATTGGAACCCCCACATATTATTATAACTCTAGATATTTCATGAGTAACATGTTTTGTGTTATATCTTCATGTACAAGTTTTTTATTTTTATTGTTTTGGTTGGCGTGAGTGGTCGTGCACTCTTATCTCTTAAGAAATGTTGGGAGTTTGAACCATCTCGTATTGAAAAATTAATATGGCTAGCACTTTGCCTCTTAATTGGGCTGACACAGTGCACACATGAATTAGTCTGAGTATGGTACGAGCATAAAGTTGTCTCCTGCAGTTAGGGCCTGTTCAGGACGGATTGTTATATCCTGCACCATTTCGCGCCTTGGCCCAAAACGATGACATTTTTATAAGTTGGTCGGGAGTTGACGCGACAGACACCGTTCCGTCCATCCAATCCTGTTAATTTTTTTTTTTTTAAACATTTGTGTTTATGTGTATTATGTTTAGAGTTTGTGTGGATTATATATTATGTTAGATTATGTGTATTATGTTCGGAGTAAATGTGTATTCTACTATAGAATTCTATACCTACGAAATAGAGATTTTTTTTTTTTTTTTTTTAGAAGTTAACGACAAAAATTGAAAACGAAATTGAAAAATACAAAACGATATCGTTTTGGGATAAGGCGTAGAATGTATTATGCACCCTAATGTACGATATAGTTTGCCTTTATACGTGGAGTCGCAAACATTATAATATTGATAACGGAAGAAATCAAATACTATAAAGTCAATTAAGTAGACTATCTGGCAGCTGGACGGCTTGGTATCTTTTTAGTCTTAATTTTTAAATTATTAAAGCAATCGTTATATCCTGCATCACGGTGCACATAGTACTGTGCACTTTGCGTCTCCAAAACGACGTCATTTTATTAAGTTGGATGTGGAATTGACACAACATAGTGTATGTACATGATGTTATATAATTATGTACATTATTTTATACAATTATGTACATTAGAACACGTAATTTTTTTAACAGTTAAAAGTTTATGTACATTCTCATATACAATTATGTACATTTTCAAAATATGATTTTTTTTCTTTAACAAATTAACAGTAAACACAAAAAAAAAAAAAAAAAAAAAAACAAAATTTTCAAAAAACAAAAATACAAAACGACATCGTTTTGCTACTGAGCACACAATGTAATGTGCGCTCTGGTGCACGATATAAATTGCCCTTATAATAGTAACACTGAAATAATTTAATCATTAATTATTTATGCCATATGAAGTTTCAGTGAGCAGTGACCACGCAGTAAACATTATACCAGTGATGGGCCTAGTTGGGCTTCAAATAATATATGCTTCAAAATGGGCCATCGCGCCAACATTACAATCTCTATCTTTATTTTTACAATAAAGTAAAATCTTAGCCACAAAATTTTTCATCCAAAAGTGTGAATGAGCTTTAAGAAAATGGGATGCAATGGGATAAGTTTAACCCAAAAATTTTTAAAAAAATGTAATTATATATTGACCCAACATTTATTATATTAAAATTTTTATTTTTTATTATGTTATATTATTTAGTGTCAATTAGATTTATTTTTTATTTTTATAATGCCAATAAATATATATATATATATATATATATATATATATATATTGTTCTTTTTAATGTAATGATAATGCACATACACATTACACCTATCAACATGGATTGAAACAACAAGGTACATAATTCATACTCGTAGAGTACATAATTTCATAACACAAAACACAAGACACATAACAAAACATTATGAACTCATCTAGATTGAAAAGACAAGGTACAAAATTTATACTCGTAAAGTATATAATTTTATAACACAAAGACACATTCACATGTTATATATTTACTTATTTTTCAAATATGATTTAGATACATAATTTGTATTTATAAACACAAAATTTCATATCACAAGACACAAAAATTCATAACATAAGACACAATTACTAATTTGTTTCAAATATAAAATTATTTATACTTATAGAATACAAAATTTCTAACGTAAGCCACACAAAATTATAACATAGCAAACACATGAATCATAGACTCATAGTGCAATGCTGCAATAATGTGAACCCTATAACGGTTGCATGTCGGCTGTCCCTACGTATTTAACAACATTTTTGAACTTTCCCTATCCTAGCTACTCCAAAAATGTCCAGCGGCTTTCCATATTAATTATTGATTTGGCTGGACGCCTTAATACTTCAACGATATTGTTCAATCATCACATCTTGCACTGGGTCGACCATAAACATTGTGAAATATAGACTTTATTTGGTAAATGGTTGTTTATTGATTGATCGAGTTAATTAGAGAATATAATTAGTTGATAATATTAGCTGATTGTAAAAAAGTATTTGGTAAATTAACTATTAGTTGATAGTTATTTGATATAATTTTCTCTTTCTCAAAAAATTATTGAGAAGTTGCTTTAATAATTTGAGCAGTTTTTTGAATTTTAACATTTTGAAATTACAAAAAGCTAATTAACCAAACACTTATATTGATTTTTTAACTAAATCAATGATCAAATAGCTATTAGCGTACTATTTTACCAAATAGGGCCATAATCCAAATTATATACATACGATTAACATATTACATACATTCAATTATTATGTATATTTAATTAATAAATTATGTTATAATATTTTAATTGTGTGTACATAATTTGGATCATGTATGGTCTACAATACACATGGTAGATCTGATCTACGATGTAATTTGAAGATATTGATACAACTGATGCTTATTACGTTAATTGACAGGCCAGATAACACGTTTGCATCATAATAACTTTGATGAAACAAAACCATACAATTTTGAGGACCTTAGCGCCTTTGAATCATTGATCTAATTTAATGCGTATGCATGAATATTATTGCTTCGATCTATTACGTTTTCTCTGGCATTCCGGGCCATGTGTTTGGTTTTTGGATTATTGTTGTGGGAGCTGAAGTAGTTGAGGACCGTGCAGTGGGATCGGAGGGATCATGCATGCATTGATATATATATCAACAACTTTATAGATAGGTCGCGTATGTCTTACAATGATCTAAAAATAATTTTGTTTGATCAAAAAAATAATAGTATAATATTTCTAAAGTAATGTATAACTGTACTTTTATAAAAATACATATAAAAATATTAATATCATAATGACCTAAATCATTCCAATAATGTAAAAACATAATTGAAATATTGAGTTTTGTTCTAAATAATCAAAGGAAGATTAATTAAACAACAACAAAAAAAAAAAAAACTTAAACCTAAATTTGTGTTTTTTTTTTAAATGCAAGAAAATAATTTTTAAAGTTCCTGATTCATAATCTTTGAATGCTATGTATTTATTCGGGCTAATTATTTGACCAAAGTTCAAGTTAAATTTTATATTGTATTTTTTTAATACATTTTAACATATTTGTAGTGAGTTAATTTCACCAAAGGTCCCTTGTCTTTGGTGGCAATTCCAAATTCAGTCCCAGACTATCATTTTCGCCATTTAACATCCTAAACTATTATTTTTTGGACACTTTTAGTCATTCTCATGACTTTTCCTATTTTTAGTAAGGGTATTTTTATCTTTTTATATTTTTCTTTTCTAATTTTTTCAGTTTCAACCAATTTAACTAATTTAGGAATTTAGGTAACCTCTGATTTTTAGTAACCATATTTTTCAACCGGTTTTAGTAAAGTCCTAAACCAATTAAACCGGTTGAAAGTAGAAAAATAACAAAAACAAAAATATGAAGAGGCAAAAATGCGCTTACTAAAAATAGAAAAAATCATGAAAAGGACTAAAAGTGTTCAAAAATAATAGTCTGGGATGTTAAATGACAAAAACGATAGTCCGGGACTAAATTTAGAATTGACACCAAAGAGAATGGATCTTTGGTGAAATTAACTCTATTTGTAGTATATGTTTAACAATTATGGCAACTCTGATAGGGATGAGGCTCGAAAAACTTTTCTTATAGAAATTAACTAGTAATTGTCCCATGCAATGCACGTACTGTTATTAATTTAATAAATTTACAAATTAAATTTTTGACATCCTCTGAATTAGCAAAGAAAGTAATGGTTGTGGAAACATAAAAACGCACTTGAGTTCTTGAGCTTAGAATTAGTTTGATTAAAAATGTAAGTATTACTATACAATGTAATATTTAATATTTTTAAAAGTTTAATTATGCTATTATTATGTTGATTTTAAAGTTTATTGTTACTCGTATTATTATTTAAATTTGAATTTTTTAAAGGAATTTGAATTTGAAATAACTATTTTAATTATATAGCTAACGTATTTAAATAAAACTTGTAAATAAAATAACAGGCGATATTTGTCAAAAATCTCCACCAAAAATTTATTTATTTGAAAATGATTATTTATTTAAGAACTATCTTTATTTTATATCTAATTTCTCCTCTTTATATATGTGGAGTCAAATTAATTATAATTGAGGTTTAAATGAATATATATACAAATTATATTATATTAAATATAAAATTTTACCAATAAATTTGAACACACTAAACTTTTTTCCATACTTCATTATGCTTTAATATATATAGAGATAGAGATAGAGATAATGATAGAGCTATAATAATAAAATATAATTTATAAAATATAAATACACATAATAACTTCTAAAAATATGTATAAATACATCTACCCACACAACTAATGCATTCATACTTGTTAATCTTGTTTCTAGTTGTAATTGCCAACGACTCAAGAACAAATGCAACATCAACAACCAACGTAGTCTACTATGAAATCTACAATAATTTGTAATTTTGTGACACTTATTTTTGTATATTGTATATTAAACTATTGTATACGACGAGATCCACTTTGTAATTTGAATTTTTTAATATAGTAATACATCAATTTTAGTATATCCACAAACTATTATTAATTTTGCCTATACCACGATATTCACTTTGTAATTTAACAATATCCTGGGGAATATCCATTAGTGCATCGCACGAGACAATTACTAGTTATATATAAAGATAACTAGCTTTTCACGCGCATTGTGCGATTGAGATAATGCTCAATATTTATTTTTAAATAAGTACTTCAAAGTATGTCAATGCAAGATTATATGGGAGATGTTAATGCACATAGGTAATTGAATGTTGAATTTGTTTATTAAAATGGGTAATTCTAAATTTACGAATGCAAGATAATATAGTTGAGATTGATTATAATTGTCACTAAAACAATTGTTGGCAACTTTGTAAAAACGCTAGTCTAAATACTTAGTCTAAATAAATACTAATTTTGGTGAAATTTCTCTTTAAGTTTTCTTAATTCTCTTTTGGGTAGCATTGTCATTGTCTCCATCTTCAGTACATATCCTCTTCATTTATATTGGTAGCGTGTCATGTCCAATTGGGTTACTGGTGGTACCATAGAGGGTAGCGACTGAGATCTTAGTTGTACAACGAACTCGGATCGTAGTTGTATAACGAACTCTTGATCTTGTAAGCGCTCGTTGATATTTGGCCGTGGTAATTTTTTCCTATATGTTTCATTTGTTGTGAGATGTATATCTAGATTCTCATTTGTTGGGAAATTTATTGAGATTAATTTATAACCCCATGATTAATTTGTCATCTTCTTAGGCAATCATCCTCACCTCGGCCTATTTGGTTACTCTGTATGAAAAACATATGATATGAAACAACAAATGTGAATGATATTTGTTAAATTTGGAGCCGACAAATGTTTCGTTTTGCTCTGATCTTCTTTCTCAAGCGTTTTATATTAATATTTCTTTCCTTATTTCTCCTAGGGGTAGGCAGCAATATCTTTGTCCCCGCTTGTACAGGAAACCTTATTGTGAAACATAAACAACATTGAAGAAAATTAATCATGTCGCATTTAATTTGAGCTTGAAGTCAGTAAGTCAACTTTTTTTTTTTTTTTGGGGTGCTACTGACTCTATTACAATGTAGTATCTGTTCATATACTTTCTCAACTTACTGAAACACAAAGAACCAATAACGCCTCCACTGAATAAACTTAAAAGATCATGTCACTAAAATATTAAAAGTTTCACCTTTTTGCACACAACTTTCTGCAATTAAATCAAAATAAACCACATCAGAACCATTCGAGTTTTTGAATCTAAGATAACATCTGGAATTTTTGAATCCAAGATAAACAACTGGAATCAATATGCTTGTCGTACTTACGAAATAAAACGAACATAATATTGCAATATATATTCACATTCCAGAATTACCGCAATATAACTTGAATCAAATGCCCTTAAAGTACAACTCCAAATAGCACAGTACAAGGCAAAACAACATGAAAAATTAGCTAAGATGCAACACAGAGAAGGCAAGAAAAGGGAAAGAGAATACTAAAAACGATTTTATTGAAATTAAACTATACTGCAAAGCTTTGCTAGCTTGATTCTATAGCAGCTCCCTACACAAGGTGTCAAGGTACTACACCAAATCCCCCCGCCCTGCAATATAGGGGATCTACATTTAAAAGAGAGGATTGATGCCCAACTATTAACAAGCAAAAAAAAAAAAAAAAAAGATTCTCCACAAAAGATCAAATGGAACATAACAGTTACCAGAAAAATGAAAAGATAAAAAGAAAAACTAACTCTAAACCCAAACCCTATGAGCGAACACCCGTTAGAAACTAAGGGTGTGTTTGGTTGGTGGGTTTGGTTGGTGGGTTTTGCACATAGGAATAGGTATGAAAGTGATTGTTGTGGTTTGGTTGATAGATTTTTAGAACATTACTATGGGTTTCGAATACCCCATGAATTGAAAAACTCATACCCAAATACAATAATGGGCCGTTTGGTTCGCGGAATAGGCCTGGAATGAAATAACATTCTCAATAATAGGTCTATTCCGGTGTTTGGTAGAAGGGAATAGAGATTCCGCCCCCCCCTAGGTATTAGGCTACAATTAAGATTTCCTATTTTACCCCTCAACTAAATCTAAAATTTACATTTCTTTAATTTTTATATGAATTTTTCTATTTTTTTTTGTCTGAACTTGTAACCATATTGATAAAAATAGTGAACAGAAAGTTGAAGGTCCAAGCATCATCATCATCCCAGTCATCTTCCCCGTTTCCACTGCTGGGTTACTCCTTTCCCCTCCTCTATTTATTATATATTTTTTATAAATAAGTATATTAATTATATACATACATACATACATCAAAACACCCATATTGCCGCCACGATGCCACTGCCCACGCTGGAGGCCGCCGCAACAGTTCGCCGAAGAGGAGGACTTGGTCCAGATCTGCTGCTCATCGTCCAATTCACGCCGGAAAAAGGTCAACCGCCTTCGAGTTTCGCCGATCTACTCGTTGCTGTCTCAATCCGCCGTCACCGGAGCTCCACCATCGCCGCCGTCGCTGATTGAGGAAGCAAGAGATGGAAGAAGGTAGAGAGACTGAGGGTGGTGGTTTGTTCAAGGTAGAGAGACAGAGGGCCGTCCAAGTTCACGGTGGTGGCTTGTTGCGTCTGCTAGATTGAACGAAGAGAGAGACACAAGGAGGGGTTGAAGATGAACCAATAGTTTGGGCTAAAATTTAGGTAAAATTATGGCTTAGCTTATAAAATAGTTTATTTGAGCCCAAACATTTAGGTAAAATTATGGTTTATAAAATAGTTTATTTGAATTCCGAATAATAATCCTTTATATAATAAAGCTATATGGTTTGGGAAATAATTAATGCTACAATTAATGCCACAACATCTTTTATTATTAAAAAAAAGCACAACATTTAAAAAATAAAATAGCTATATATTATATAATCATATAAAAAATATACTTTTGAAAAATAAAATAGCTATATATTATATAATCATATAAAAAATGTGTTCAATTAGAGTTTAAATTTACACATACAAAATTTAAAATTTGCTTTCCAAATGTAATTATCTTAGTTATTATTCGTATTGTGAAAATTATAATATAGATGAAATACAATTAAGAATAAATCAATGTAATTATGTAAATTCTCTCTATAAGTTTATTTGAATATGTACATAATTAAAGATTATATTAACCATACAAAATTATAATTATAATTTTAATTGTAATTTTGTATTCTATAAAAATAATAAATACTTGAACAATGGAAGCTCAAAAATATTATTATATAAAATAATTTATAATATTTTAGTTTTTCTATTTTTATTTATATTTATAATAATATAATTTTTTCCCGTGCATCGCGCGGGTGAATTACTAGTAGTAGTAATAATAATAATAATAATAATAATAATAATAATAATAATAATAATAATAATAATAATAATAATAATAATATATTTTGTACAAGGGCATTTATGTCTTTTACCCATATATTCCATTTATATTCCTTAACCAACCAAACGTTGAAATACAATTCCTAAAGTCTATTCCACCAGCGAACCAAACAACAGAATACAATTTCTATTCTAGTCCTTACCTATTCCATTCCTTTTGGAATATCATTCTTATTCCCTCCAAATTAATTCCGTGAACCAAACGGCCCATAAGGGTTTCATTCCCTTATTCATTCTCAAGCACTACTATTATTAATCATTCCCATTCCACCCTACTACCAAACATGTTAAATACTTTCACCAAAACCCATTACCATTACCAATTATTTGATACCCATTCTGATTCTGATTCTGATTCTTATGTGCGAACCAAACACACCCTAAGTAAACCCATCATCAGGAAAACCCGGGTTTCATGTTTTTCCCATTGCTTGGAGTATGCATATGATGAAAGTTGAGTTGCTGCGATCCAAAAAGGCACCAAATGTAGTGTCCCAATAATCTCACAAACCAATAATGTCCTTTTAAAAAACCTCACAGTAGACTCCGATTTCATCTTATTTGATTCTCTTTTAAGTTTTCAGGGCATATATGTTGTATAGGGAACATCAACAGAATTGGAATAAATATTATAATTGCATAAAAAAAGAAGAAGAAGATGACATACCAGGAATCTCCTATTCGCTTGGCACAGAATAAAAGTTAGCAAAGAAGAAGTAAATAATTATCAAGTATAACCAGCGAGCAAAAAGAACAATCAATGCTGAGAAAAAATGAGATGGCCAGGAATCATATCGTCGGGTGAGGTCTTATAGGTGTAGAAAGTCGCAGCTCCTGCAATTTGCCAACATTAGCCACCCCATGAACCGCCAACTCGAAGGTTCCAAGGTTCCCGACAAATTCTGAACGATGGAACTGTGCTGAATTGGAGGTTTTGGCGCCGACTCGAAGGTTCCAAGGAAAATCGTGATATCCTTGCAATTTTCTGAACGTTGACGCAAGGGCTAAATTCCTTATGACTGGCGAGATTTAGCATAAGAGGTATATTTAATAGTGAATTAACGACGACTCTTAAATTATCAATCTGAGCTATTCACTTGATTAAAAAATTGTGACTGTCATTTTTTTACTCATTATAGATCTAACTCTCTTAGGCTCTTATTAGTATAGTAGATAAACACTAGATATATAAAGATAAAGATAATTAAGTTAAAATAATAAATAATTAATGAAATATTCTGTTATTAAAGTTTATACTAACGGAATGCATTGTTATTTAAGGTAAGAAAATAATATAATAAAGAGTAAATAAGTAAATTATTAAAAAAAAAAATACTAACATCAAAATAATATGAAGCATTCATTTCAAGAAATAATTACACAAACATTTTTTTCCCTGTTAATAAGAGCCTACATACATGCACGCACATACATACATACATATATTTTCATGCGTATGACAAGAAGCTGCGCTATAGCTTAATTAGGTAGTTTTATACTGCCTGCGTGGAAGCAACAATTGGAGCACTGGTCATCTCTGTTTCTGCAGATGATTGATCATTATCTTTTTTGGTATTCTTAATATCGCCGTAAAAATAAGAAACCAATCCCCAGATGGAGAGGAACAGGGCGATGCCTTTCTCGGCTTCGAACTTCTCATGGTAGAAGATGACGGCCAACATCTCCGTTACGGGGAGCAGAACCGCGACTATGACACCTGAGAGCAATGATGAACCGTAGGAGATGACTCCAAGAGCTCCCACAAAGAAGAATTGCCATACAATCGCAGTAAATACGGCTAATACGTAGTATTTTGTTACTCCCAGTTCAAATTCCCTTGCCTCCCTTGGAATTACCTGTCAAATTCAATACCTATATTATTACTGCTGTATGCAATACTTTAGGTTTAAACGGTTAAACCTACTAAACCTTGAGGGATACGAGGATTGTGAGAGGAGATAAATTACGAGATGTGTTAAAGGCTGAGATTTTCTTACAATGAGAATTCAATTTGTAAAGTCACTACACCCAAACTTAACTTTTTGACCACTTAATTATGCGCTGATGACTTTTATGCTATACTTTGAGATATTAGGTAAGAGGGCAATCGTTATGCGTTGGACCAGTGTCCAGCAATAACAGTGCCGTTAGGCACTGTTATCTCTTTTTTTTTTTTTTTTTTTTTTTTTAAATTTCAGACCGCTTCGTTATAGGAGTATATGTTCATAATTTTATTACTATATGTTAATAAATGTGCATTCATAACTCTATAACTATACATTCATAACTCCATAACTGTACATTCATAACTCCATAACTGTACATTCATAACTCCATAATTGTACATTCATAATTTTCGAAGCTCTATGTTCACAATTTTAGAGCTTTATGTTCATAATTTTATCACTATATATTCATAATTGTAAGTTCATAATGTTAGAGCTCTTTGTTCATAATTCGATCAATAACTGTACATTCATAATTCCATAACTGTAGATTCATAATCTCATAACTGTAGATTCATAATCTTATAACTGTAGATTCATAACTCTATAACTGTACATTCATAACTTCATAATTGTAAATTCATAATCTTGGAAGCTCTATATTCACAATTTTAAAGCTCCATGGTCATAATTTTATCACTATATATGTTCATAATTGTAAGTTCACAATGTTAGAGCTCTGTGTTCATAATTTCATAATTGCATAACTGTACATTCATAACGGCATAACTGTACATTCATAATAATAAAATAAAATAAAATAAAAAAAACGCCATTAACGGCAAAACGCGCGCGATTTTTTTTTTTTTTTACTAAATGACGCGTTTTTTTTTAAAACGACGTCGTTTGGGCCCGTGTCCACAATGAATTGTGGACACGGGTCCAGGGCATAATTTGCCGTAAGAGGGCCATTGGGCCAATGTCCGAATTGAAGCCCACCATGTTGAGTGAAATTCTCACATGATGTTATTAGGGCTCAATCTTATGTTATTACCCATAATTTATCACTCCGAACCAGCTGAGCTACTTGTGCTGTTATATTTATATTCCTATTGAATATTCCCTATTATAATTCTTCTTTCCAGGGGAATTAAAAAATGAGTTCTACTGCATGTATGAATTTTTTTTTTATTTTTGTTATAGAATATAATAATTTGAAGTCTATATGGATTTGGACTCAATTACTCCAATTATAGAGATTTTCTAACTCTTCTAAACTTTTATCTTTATATATATTTCATAGGTTTTTCAATTCTTACCTTTATAAATAGATATCTCATTGTATGATTATAGTGAAAATTTAAAGGGTTAATTCCACCAAAGGTCCATTGTCTTTGGTGGCAATTCCAAATTTAGTCCTAGACTATTGTTTTTGCCATTTAACATCAAGACTATTGTTTTTTGGACACTTTTAGTCCTTATGATTTTTTTTTTTTTAATTTTTAGTAAGGGCATTTTTGTCTCTTCATATTTTTCTTTTGTTATTTTTCTGATTTCAACCGGTAAAATTGATTTAGGACTTTACTAAAAACCGGTTGAAAAATATGATTACTAAAAATCAGAGATTACCTAAAGTTCTAAAACAATTAAACCGGGTAAAACTAGAAAAATAACAAAAAGAAAAATATGAAAAGACAAAAATACCCTTACTAAATATAGGAAAAGTCATGAGAATGACTAAAAGTGTCCAAAAAACAATAGTTTGTGATGTTAAATGACAAAAACGATAGTTTGGGAGTAAATTTGAAATTGCCACCAAAGACAATGGACCTCTAGTGGAATTAACTTAAATTTAAATGTTAAAAAAAGAAAAAAAAAACTCTCTTCCCCTATCTTCCCCTATGTTGTCTCTCTATCTATTATTATCTTTGTGTTTCTCGTTTTACTCTATTATATTTAAAAATTGCATCCAAATTAAACTATTACACCGAACCTCTATTTTTAATAATTCTGCTCTGCATACAAGTGTGACCCTTATGCCAATTAACTATGAACAAGGTTTACCCTTTGTGTTCTTTGCTAGCTAGACTCGGAATATGAGGTTTACATAATGACCCTATTTGGTAAAAAATTGGCCTATAGGTCAATTTTGGCTTATTTGACCACTATTAATTGTTTGATTTAGTTAAAATATCAATATAAAATGTTTGGTTAATTAGCTTTTTGCAACTCCAAAAGGCTAAAATTTAAAAAGTTATTCCAAACGACTTTTTCAATTAACTTTTTGAGAAAAGAAATTATACCAAACAGCTATCAGCTAACAGCTAATTTACCAAACACTTTTTTACAATCAGCTAATGTTATCAACTATTTATACCCTCTAATTAACACAATCAGCTAACAGTCATTTTACCAAATAGGGCCAATATATATCATCAAATAATGAGCACAAAATTCTTTCTTTAAAAAAAAAAAACACAGAAAAGTGAAAGGTTATTTGGGTACGTACCTCAAAATCCTTGTTTATGATCATCCCGACAGTGGAGAAAATAGTACCGACAAAACCCATAATCATCTGAAATTCCAACACTACACTAAAGCTAGCTGCCTGCTTGGCCTTCAAATAACTCAGCTCTATCAATGGCAGCATCATCCCGGACAACGCCGCCGCAGCCACCGTCAACACGAACCCTAAAAGATAGGCCTTGTTTGACTCTCCAGCCGGGCGGTCACTTCCGGCACGGAGCCCCAACACCACCGCCCCGACTGTCAATAATACCACGGCGTTTATCGAAAACGCAGTGAACTTTTGCTTCACGAGGAGGAAAGCGAATCCGGCCGTGAAGACCAGCTGGGTGGCCATGATGAGAGACGAGGTCGACACGGGAAGCTTTGACACGCCGTAGGAGTAGAGATAATTGTCCACGCCGAGGAAAACGCCGAAGAGTGCGGCGGCGATGGACAAAAACGGTGTGATTAGGAAGAACTTCCTGCTTTTGGTGCTTTCATCGTTACAAGCTCGCCGGCGGCGGTGATGATAAGATACGAGAAGCGGGATGAAAATGACCGGGAAGCCGGCGGTTTGTAGCCAGCTGGAAAACCATACCCGGTTGCCGCCTCGGAGGAAGTAGAGGCGTATGAGCAAAGGGCCGCCGCAGTTTCCGATGGATAAGATTATACAGGACAAGAAAAGGAGGATCCTCCTCATTTTTGTTCTCGTTTGGTCCTCCATTTTCAATGCTTTCAGATCTCACTCGGAACTCAAAAGTGGCAGCATAGCTATATATAGGCCCTGTTTGGTACAAAATTGGCCTATAGGCCAATTTTAGCTTATTTGATCACTATTAATTGTTTGATTTAGTTAAAATATTAATATAAATGTTTGGTTAATTAGCTTTTTACAACTCTAAAAGGCTAAAATTCAAAAAGCTACTCCAAACAACTTTTTCAATTAGCTTTTTGAGAAAAGAAATTATACCAAACAGCTATCAGCTAACAGCTAATTTACCAAACACTTTTCTACAATCAGCTAATGTTATCAACTATTTATACCCTCTAATTAACACAATCAGCTAACAGCCATTTTACCAAACAGGGCCATAGACTTAATTCCACATAGGTCAATTGTTATTGACGACATTTCAAAATTTAGTTTCATGTTATGATTTTAGTCATTTAACATTAGACTATTATTTTTTGACAGTCAGTAAAGTATTAGTTTTTTTTTTTATTTTTTTTATTTTGAATGCTACTGACTCTATTACAATATAGTAGCTGTCCATAACTACTTTCTCAACCTACAGAAGCACAAAGAGCCAATAACGTCTCCACTAAGGCTTGAACTCACAACCTCCCATATGGGAGTCCAACCCGGATGTCATGTGCACAAAGTGCAGTGAAATATTAGCTAGTTGATAACATTTGAACCTATAAAAACGACACACACATATATATATATATATATATATATATATATATTGCGGATTATAAAATATTTTTTTCATAATTTATTGATAGGGTTGTTATTGGACTCGGTGAAAAGGAATCTTCAATTCCGAAAAAAAAAAAAAAAACACATCTTCCAATTTAAAATAAAAATGTAAGTATAACAATCATATTAGTTGGATGGCAGGTTTCTGATCTGGCAATCTATTATAGTCTATGCTTGCATTGGAAAATTAATAATGAGTTATAGAAAACTGGAAGATTGTATTATAACCTAAGGTTGACGTTATATAGTTGACTTTAATTTAAAATGACGTTGTTTTATATTAAATTTCAATTAATACATTTTATTTAATAACATCATCATGCATTATATTCATAATATGTTATATATGTCCATAAACTTAAATCTTAAATCGTAATATAATGTTCATAAACAGTGAGCTAAATATACATCATATATATAATATATGTATTTTCTTTCACTCAACATTAATTAGATTCATTATATTTTTTTCTACATGTTCATAAAAATAAATGTTAATGCACATATAAAAACATTGCTCCAAACACGTCATGTTTAATAACATTCATCATGCATGTACCATATTTATAATATTTGTTCTATATGTACATAAGTTTAAACCTCAATATCCCTAAACATTAAACTAAATATATATGTATTATATGTGTTTCTATTCATTCTATAGTAGCTTCATAATCTTCTTTTCATAAATTCATAAAAACATAGCTTAATGTACATAAATATTACGAAGTATTACAGATGCATCATGTTTAAAAACATTTATCATGACTATGTTCATAATATTTGTTATATATGTTCATAAACCTAAACCTTAATGTCCGTAAAAACTAAACTACATGTACTTCATATGTATTTTCAATCACTTTATAGTAAGTTCATATTGTTCTTTCTATATGTTCATAAAAATAAAGTTTAATGTACATGAACATTACACTAAAGTGATAACGTTATATATGTATCTATAAATTTGCTTTTAAAAAAAATTTATATATATATATATATATATATATATATATTTATTTATTTATTTATTTATTTATTTATTTATATGGGTGTTATTTAAAAAACCTCAATTAGAGCGTTTTAATGATATATTTTTATACATTAGCTTTATTTGAACAAAAAGAAAAGGATAAAAATAAATTTAACTTGAAAGAAATATATAAGGAAAAATTAAGAATATAATGTGTTTGGCTGCATGTTGTGACATGCACTCCTGTTCATGATATAACTATTGTTGATTTGCAAATTAAATACAAATGATTTATAACGTACAATTTGCAACACAGAATATTTCTAATGTGATTTATATATGTAATTTGTGAGCTATTAAGAATTAAATTTACAATGTGTATACCTTTGAGTAGTAGTTGTGAATTTCTTTGATTATTAAAAAAAAGAAAGCATTTTATTTTTGTTGGTATGAATCCATATACCGCAAAGAAGCAAGTAATAAGCTGCGGTCAATGATGGAGATTAGGTCGACCGGCCGGAGAAATATATATATATATATATATATATATATATATATATATATATGTTTTCGCACGTTGCACTCAGTCTCTATCTATAATATATTCTTAGTTGTTTAATTAATGATATAATATGATGAATTATTAAAAATTTCGAAACCTTAATTAGCTTGCAGATTGATGATTTATATGCAAGAACGATAAGTAATGTGTAGAGTTGAATATATATGAATGGATGCAATAGATTAATATGGGCAGACGGACTGCATCCATGCATGTGGCTATATATTATTATACTAGCATTTTGTACGCGATGTGCAAAAACTTATGTCCAATATTAAAATATTGTTAAGTAATAAAATTTTAAAAATTAGTTAAAATTATATTTCACATTTCCTTAAAGTGATGATACTTTTGAATTATCATATATTTGAATATACTGATCAAAACAATATATATATATATATATATATATATATATATATTATAATAACAATTTACAAATAATACTAAGCTAAAATTCACATATATGATATATTGATATGTATACACAAATAATATATATACATATTATTTATAATTAAAATTTAATATTCATATAAATATTTAATTAAAATATAATTTATAATTAAATTAATTGTTATATGATAATTTTAATAAAATGATAACTAAAAATAAGAAAAAGATATGATAGATGTAGGTGTATGGTAAGATTGGTGGACATATTAAATACTAACGGTGTTATAACGGTGTAAGGGTAATTTTGTCCAATACAAATCAAATGTACAACAATTAAAGCATGATGTATATATTTATTAGCATATAAAAAGGGGACAAAAATCAAGGACATAACTTGTATTGGCACTTATTATGTTTTTAGATTAGATTATATATTTGTATATATGTAGAAACGGAAGAAAAAAATATATATATTAAGAATATATTCTAATTAAAATAATGATATATATTTACATTCCAATATATTACTTTTACTAATATAAGTTTTGATATTAATTCCTCTAAAAAGTAAATGAGTTGTATTGCCCCCTCAAAAGGGAAAAAACATTATTTTTATTCTAATCATGCGAATTTATAGTTCCCAAGTTGACAATCATTTATCATCATTGACTTATAATCCTCATTTAACTGTTACTGCTCAATTATTGAAAAAAATCTGCTGATATATTTCTATACAAATTTACATGCATGTCAAAAATTACTCTTGAACAACTTATGATTCAAGTTAAAAAAAAAAATCTAATTTCTCTTGAACAACTTCTAATTCAAGTATTTGCATGCATTTATTTTGTATGTTCAAAATAAATTATATAGTCAAATGATGTACAAGTTCACTTCTTATCAACATGTACTTTCTCAGTCGAGTTAGTGACACAAGATTCATATTCTATGTGGTTGGCGAGTTATTCAACACGAGCGAAGTTTACCTAATTTTTTGTTTTGGAGACAAAAAAAAAAACAAAAAAAAAAAAAAAAAAAAAAAAAAAACAGGAAAATGCTTGAGTAGTAAGTGCTAATTTTCTACTTATTCAAAATAAAAATAAATGATATTGCGGTATAATTTTACTAATACCAGTGTGTTAACTTAATCTTGAATATGATAAGATTGTCTTTATTACTTTAACAAACAATATTGAACCGCGTTAGGTACACGCATTAACAATAATAAATAATATATATGACCATTCCACCTTATATATGTTGAGCATATAATATACACAAACATAAATGTG
This sequence comes from Ipomoea nil, assembly GCF_001879475.1. Taxonomy (NCBI): domain Eukaryota; kingdom Viridiplantae; phylum Streptophyta; class Magnoliopsida; order Solanales; family Convolvulaceae; genus Ipomoea; species Ipomoea nil. Next base: position 3,297,050 of record NW_017619749.1, read on the forward strand.
CAATCCAATTATAAGTTTGAACTTTTAGTTGATATGGAACGCATGCTTCAATTTGATATCAGAGCCATGCCGAAAGTTATGAGTTCGAACTTCTGCGTCATGAGACTACGGCCCACGCCCATCAAAAGTAGTCAACACACATGAAAGAACGTGTGCAATCCGACTATCAACTTAAATTTTTAGTTCAGATGAAACATTATATCTATCAATTTCAATATTTTGTCGTATTAATGAAACATTGGAACCCCCACATATTATAACTATAGATGCTGCATGACGGGACGAGGACCACATGATTTATGTTATCTTCATGTACAATATATTTACCTTCTAAATGGGTCAGTCCGTCACATCTTGTTATAATTATCATCCACTTAACTTGCTTTTACACGCGGAGTCTCAAACATTATAATATTGATAACTGAAGAAATCAAAAATTATAAAGCCATCCAATTAAGTTGACTATCTGGAAGCTGGATCGCTTGGTACGTATTTAGTCTTAATTTTTAAATTATTAAAGAACATGATTGATTTTAAAAAAATTCACATGCATTGAACCACTAAAGCATGTGACAGGTTGACTATGATCTTAGTAACACGGAAATAATTTAATAATTAATCTATGCCATATGATGAAGTTTCAGTGACCACGCAGTAATAAACACTATACTAGTGATGGGCCTAGTTGGGCTTCAAATAATATATGCTTCAAATTGGGCCATCGCGCCAACTTTACAATTAAAAGTAATAATATTACATTTACTCGGCAAATTATGCCCTGGACACGTGTTCACAATGAATTGTGGACACGGACCCAAAACGACGTCGTTTTTTAATAAAAAAAATCATGCGTGTTTTGTCGTTAATGGCGTTATTATTATTTTTTTTGGATTATGAATGTACAGTTATGCCGTTATGAATGTACAGTTATGCAATTATGAAATTATGAACATAGAGTTCTAACATTATGAACTTACAATTATGAACATATAGTGATAAAATTATGACCATGGAGCTTTAAAATTGTGAATATAGAGCTTCGAAGATTATGAATGTACAGTTATGGAGTTATGAATGTACAGTTATGGAGTTATGAATCTACAGTTATAAGATTATGAATCTACAGTTATGGAATTATGAATGTACAGTCATTGATCGAATTATGAACAAAGAGCTCTAACATTATGAACTTACAATTATGAACATATAGTGATAAAATTATGAACATAGAACTCTAAAATTGTGAACATAGAGCTTCGAAAATTATGAATGTATAATTATGGAGTTATAAATTTACAGTTATGGAGTTATGAATGTACAGTTATAGAGTTATGAATGTACAGTTATAGAGTTATGAATGTACAGTTATAGAGTTATGAACGTACAGTTATTAACATATAGTAATAAAATTATGAACATATACACCTATAACGAAGCGGTCTGAAATTAAAAAAAAAAATAATAATAAGAAAAAGATAACAGTTACCCGTGTCTAGCATGTAAGTTACCCGTGTCTAGCATGTATGCTGGACACGGGTCCATAGCATAACGATTGCATTTACTCTTTTACTCGGGTATTTTGGTTCGCGGAATAGAGATTTCTCAGCGTCCCTGTTAATGGCGGAACAGAAGGCAATCAAGGACTCCGGAACCCACCACTGACGACCCCTTGACCCAAACTCTACAGCAACTAACACAAGTCGCGCAGGCACTAAGTGATGCGGCCCTTCGCAACGTCAAGCCCCCACCACCGGGTGGGTCCCTCGTGGATCCACCAGAGATCGGCCTCATGTCCGAAGTAGAACGAGGCTATTTCCACGCGGCGTTCCTCCGGACATTCTACTACCCCTAGAATCTTATCGAGAGTCCGGATCCACTCCTCTAGGACAGCGGGGTCTTCTTCTCCGGAGAACGTAGGAGACCGGTGGTTTGAGACTTGTCGGGCGATGTCTGAGCTTGGGTGTGTAAACCTTTTACTATTCAGATTCTGATTAGGCCACAACGGTAGACCTAAGCCACACCGAAGTCAAGACCGCCAACGGCATGGAGCGTAACAGGGACGCTGAGAAATCTCTATTCCGCGAACCAAAATACCCGAGTAAAAGAGTAAATGCAATCGTTATGCTATGGACCCGTGTCCAGCATACATGCTAGACACGGGTAACTTACATGCTATCCTGAGCCTAAGTTAAAAGCACCACTTTTCACCACTTTTCCCCTACCCCCCACTGACTCTTTTCACCACTTTTCGTCCCGGGAACCATTGTGGAACCCGAAACCATGCTTAGACACTTTTCAACGTAATTAACGACAACACATAGACAATTAACGGATCAAATACGATAAATGAACGGCACATAACCTATCATGCTTTTCTAATCATAATCAACACCCAACCACCAACACCAATACCACCACCACCCCATCACTACCCTCTATCCCCACCATTATCACTACCACGGCCACCGCCACTACCACTCCACCACCATATATTTTTATAAAGTTATTTATATCTTTTAAAAAATATTTCATTTCTATTTATTTTCCCAACCAAATACCATAACATAATTCCCTCTTTTCCTTTCGCGAACCAAATAATAGATTATGGAATAACATTCCTATTACCTCAAAATTCATCCCGCCATAAACCAAATTCATCCCACCAGTAAACCAAACGTGATGTGATGGTGATGTATATACACATTACACAGATATGTATATAATCGAAGCAATTTTAGGTCTCCGGGATTGTCTAGTGAATACTCTTTGCTGTGCCATTGTGAATTAGACTCTTTCACAGTTGTTATATCATGAACTAGGCTTAGACCCTTGTATTAAACTATGTATTTTAATATTAAATTTGCAAACTTCTAAAATATAAATTGTATTTCTAAATTTTGAAAATTTGTGAATACAATACAAGTCATATATAAATTGTGTATCTTTAATACGGGACCACAAAATAATTTGTCCCTCCTTCGTTGTGCCGTGAGGACATATTAAATAGGAAGAGTTTGAGAAGGGTTGAGCTCTTCAGATTCATGGTCCTTGGCCTCCTCACTAGTCTGCATTTCGCCATAGAAGTAAGAAACGAAGCCCCAAAGAGACAGGACAAGAGACAAAGCCTTCTCCCCTCGGAATTTTTCGTGGTAAAACAAAACGCCCAAAACCTCCGTCACCGGAGTTAATGCGGAGATTAAGATCCCCGACAACAACGACGAACCGAAACAGCTCACACCCACAACTCCCATGAAAAACAACTGCCAAAGAACCGCACTCCCAACACACACTGCAATATACTTACCCGCTCCTAACGAAAACGATCTTACTTCGTCTGGAATCGTCTGCATTTATAAGAAAAATAGTCTCTTAGGAATTTTGACAAACACTTGGTGTGCATAAAGATAAAACTGTAATGGAAGAAACGAGATTGTTTAATTCAATGAATACCTGGAAATCCTTGCTCACGAGGAGTCCGATTGTACAGAAAGAGGTGGAGAAGAAACACATGACCAGTTGCATCTCCAACACTAACGCATACGTAATCGCCTGTTTCGCGGTCCTGTATGTAAGCTCTATCCATGGCAGAACGAAGCCGTACAAGCATGCGGCGGTGAGCGTCAATACAAACCCTAAGATATACTCCTTTTCGCTCTCGCCTGCGGGGCGGTCGCCGCTGGCGCCAATGGCCAAGCATCCGGCTCCGATTGTGAGCAGCACGATGGCGTTCACCGAGGCGGCGGTGAACTTCTGGTTCACTAGAAGGCGGGCGAAGCCGGCGGTGAAGGCTAGCTGGGTGGCGATGAGAAGAACGGTGGTGGAGACGGGGAGCTTCGACAACCCATACGCGTAGACGTAGTCGTCGACTCCGGTCAGGACGCCGATGATGGCGGCCTTCATGAATATCCTAGGCGTTATGAAGACGAGTTTTGCGTTTGATCCTTCGGCTCTGCGTCGCTGGATATAAGTAAGAACCAGTGGGATTAAATTGATGGGCCAACCGCCCGTCTCCATCCAACTGGAGAACCATACACTTTTGCCTCCGTCGAGAAAGTAGAGGCGCGTGATCAAAGGGCCGCCGGAATTGCCTATGGTTAATATAATACAGTTAAAGATTAGCAGTAGTCTCTTCTTCTTCTTGGAAGAGTCACTCTGATTAGATGTTATCTCCATTATTTCCAATTCCAAATCCCAACAAGGAAGACCAGAATAGATTTCTTTTCTGAGACGAATGACAATGGCGCAAGATTTAAGCACTCACGATGATGGCGGAGGCCGAAACGCAAGCTAAGGGCCAACTAACAGATAAGTATCACAAATTACAGCCACTTCAGACTACGTTTGCGGCTGAACACTCCTGATGTTTAGGCCGACTAATTCCTACTTCTAATCTGTCGATTTTTTAGTGATTTTGTCGACACGCAGGCCTGGTAATTTCGAATGGTGTCGCCTTGCTCTTCGCAGATGTATAAATGAGAGAAAAAAATAAAAAGAAGAAGAGAGTCAACGGCAAGACTGTATATCAATGAAGGGTAGTGGAAGAGAATGCATGTTTGGCATTGGACCGTCGAGGGGGACTTTAATGGCCAGAAATCCAGAATGGGCAGAATTAGAGACAATAATGGCCGAGATTTAGTGAGATTTATTACCTTAGCAAAATACTTTACTTTTCGAAGTTTGGGAGATAATCTCTTATTTTGGTAGTATGTTAGAACCAAATCCGAACAGTGATTGACATGGGATATGAATCATATGATGATATTTATCGGGGTTTATTTCCATTGTCGGGTTTGTGACCTTTGAGCCTATTAGGACTATATTATTTGAGTTAGACTAGGACTCTATTTCGACACGGCAATTCATATTCTCATCAGGCCGTCTGCAACAAGCCAACATTTCCGGTTAGATTATTAAAGAAAAAAATATATGATCACAATAGTTTCACAAGGTGAAAATCACATACCAGTTTTGACGGTGCATGTAAAGTTAAATTTACTGTCTTCAAGGAAAGTATTACTGGATATGATAATTAGGTTCCCTTAAAGTAGTTGAATATTTATTGTAGAGTGGTATAATTAATGGGGCAAGGAGATGATTTAGGAAAGAGAATAATATTTAGAGGATAAGGGATGATATTGGTTGACTTGATTGTCCTTTCATAAATGCGTCAATTACCTTCTTTTAATAGATCACTAGTAGGTGCACCCGCGCGATGCGCAGCTATATATATAGTATGATATATATACAGTATAAAATATTGTTATTTGAACTTGACAAAATGTGAAATGAAAAGTTGTGATTTTATTACACATTGATGAATATAGTAATTTTATTATACATTATTGAAGACGTCATTGTTGAAATAATGTGATGCATGGCTACCGATATAGTACATATTATATTACGTATAATAATATAATAATAATAAGAAACCTAGTATTTAAAAAAATACTAAATTTTAAATAATTAATTGTTGAATGTTATTATACATTATTGAAGACTCTTTGTACACAATATTTTTAGTCGTACTAAAACATGGTACACTTTCCCCGCAAATCAAAATTTTCAAACCCCTGGGGTTACTAACTCTTGAAACAGCTACGTATAGTTGTCCATGGTTAAAGACAGGTTTTTTCAACAACAACCCAACTTTAGCAAGCGTTTGTCCTTGACTTTTGTTGATTGTCATGGCATAGGATAGCATCAAAGGAAATTGCTTTCTTTGAAATTTGAAAGGCAATCTTGGATCTGATGGTGTAAGTGACATCCTAGGAATCAATACTCTGGTTCCTGCATTTGTACCGCACATGATTTGGCCTTCCAACACATGGTCAGCCAACCTTGTAACAATTAACCTTGTACCGTTGCATAATCCTAGTGTGTGATCAATATTTCGCAATAGCATAACAGGTGATCCAACTTTCAATGTCAAAGCATGATTTGGTATTCCAGAACATCTCAAGGCATTCAAGAATTCGAGATTGTGCAAATCCGCTAACATGTCAACATTGGCATCTGACTTACACACAGAATCCCAACTCAAGTATGTCTTACCCTCAGCCGGATTATGATCATTTATGTATTGGTTAACGGCATCTACCACATCCAATGTTGGAGCTAAAATTGCACTATGATTAAGATATGACAAATCAGCAATTCCCAGTCGGAAATTAGGGAAAGTGCTATCAACAATTGTAGCAATAGGGTAATCTTCGCACTTCAACAACAAATATTTTTGAACAGTAATCTCGGACTCCCCATCAAGTTGACACCCAATAATTCCGTCACCTATATTAGCTATCCATTTTGCAAATTCCTCGATCTCCTTGCACTCGTTTTCTGATTGAACACTTTTCAAACGTAGATTCTTAGTCAGCCTTAGGACTTTACAGGATTTCCAGAGATAGGTTGAGCTAATGCTCGCTCAAACTATATCCGGTCTAGTACCCTTTGGAATGACTGGTAAAATTTGCCTGAAATCGCCCCCCAAAACAACTGTTTTACCACCGAATGTCATATCAGAACTCCTTGGATTTATGAAGCGCATCAAATCCCGCATAGTTCGATCAAGGGCTTCAATATAATATATAGAATATACAGTATAATATAATTAGATAGAAAAATATACCGTTTGAAAACCTAATAAATTTGAAATGATAAACGTTGTAATTTTATTACACATTGTTAAATACTTTTTTGTACACAATATTTTTAGTCGTACGTATACAGGGTACATTTTTGCCACATTAAAACTCATTGGGTTACGAACTCTTGAAAGAGCTACATACATTTGGACATGGTTAAAGACATGCCTTTTTAAAAACAATCTCACTTTTGATAGTGTTTGTCCTTAGATTTTGTTTATTGTCATGGCATAAGATACCACTATTCTTAAGATAAAATCATTAATAAAATGTTTTCTCCTAACCCTAAGACTATTTCTACGCAAATTATTGTGTGAACCATGCTCCACATAGTGATGTATGGACCATAAAAGAAAATACATTTTTATTTTTAATATATTAAAAGTACATTATTTTTGTAACGAATGTACATTATAAAAAATAATATACTTTTAGTATTCAAATAATGTAATTTCTCAGAATACAAAATACATTTTTAATATTCTAAAATTACATTATTTTTATACTAAATGTACATTATTTTATAACATACAAAATATGATCCACACAATAATGATTGCTATCTTTAACCCTCTTGCACCAAATTCTGCGACAGAGTTTACACCATAAGGAATATTCTTTGTATATTCTTACACCATTTCTTTTTCTATCTTCAACCCATTACATCAAATTCTACACCAAATTTTATTTCTTTACTAAAATAATTTATTTTTTCATAAATTAAGACTTTGTATTATAACATTAAATATTTTTATATAAAATATGATTTTAATGTAAATATTATTTTATTTCACAATATATAATAAATCATAGAACATTCATTACATTTAATTTTTAGACGGGCGACCTTGAAGATTATTACCTCTTCGTTATTGTTAATCTATTAAGTTTAACAAACTGTCAAATAATAAACAATTACACAATTTTTTGTTTGTCTATAATCAATTAAGCATAGAATGAGATCCCAATATATTGTTTTATCTGTATTTTTTTCTCTATTTATGACTTGAATATTGTCAAACTTAAATATTTTTTTAAATATGAACAACGATCTTAAGAATATTAAATAATTCAACTCCACTCGTGTGAGTCATATATATAATAAAAAAATGTGACATCATAATGCTTTAAGAATACGATTTAAATACAAACATCACATTTTTCTCTTTATTAAAGTTAAATATATTTCTTTTCTAATAACTGAACTATAAAATCAAATATTATTAAAGAATTACTTATTATGTTTCTTGGAGGTTTTAGTTGAGCAACCAAGATTCTTCAATAACAAACAACATACTTAACTTCCACACTATTACGATTGCCATATCAAACCCTCTATAGAATTTTCTTAACTCCCAAGTGCTTAATATACCATTTGTCTAAAAGTTCATAGATCCTAAACTTCATCTTTGATCTATTCATAATTTACCTGTGAATCCAGTAATTATATTACACGACCTAAACTTATATAATTAAATATAAATTTTTATTTTAACAATTATAACAAAAATTATTAATGTTATTAAAATTCATATATAAAAAGTATAATATAAATAACTTAAAAACATACATATATATATATTTTTATATTTCTAGAGTAACTTATTACGGAGGATTCATTTGTATTATTAAAAACTCATCATACAAATAACGCAAATAAATGTACTCTTTTCACACTTTTCAGCCCATTTACATTTTTTACTCTGCCTAAAACCCAAACATATACAGAATTTAAAATTTTAAGCCCAACATATTTCTTACCAGCACGAAACCTGAGATTAATGGCCAACCCGTATCTCAGTCCCTAAGACTACGTTAAAATGCGCAAAACACTTCGGGGTCGTTTACTAACTTGGAAAAATGGAGAATTTTCCAAAAAATGGAGAAATTGAGAAGTGAAAAAAATAAAAATTGGAGAAGTTGTTTACCAAATATCTTCTTCCAAATGCTTATTCCATCTCCAATCTCCAACTTTCTTAAGAAATTTGGAGAATACCAAAACCAACTTCTCCAAATGGAGAATTGGAAACACACGCGTGAATAGTACTTCTTGATCCTGACGTCCCGTGTTTGATTCCGACTAGCACGCCTTTGCTTCATGTTTTCATTCTTCCTCTGCTGGTGCCTTCGCTTCAACTTCTCAAGCTTCTTCTTCATATATTATTAATAAATTCTTATTAAATTATTATTATTATTGCCACTATTATTATTATTATTATTATTATTAATGTTAATGTTAATGTTATTATTATTAAAATTATTATTATTATTATTATTATTATTATTATTATTATTATTTTCACTACTATTATTATTAGTATTATTATTATTATTATTATTATTATTGCCACTATTATTATTATTATTATTATTATTATTATTGATATTATTATTATTATTATTATTATTATTAAATTATTATTATTATTATTATTATTATTATTATTGTTAATATTATTATTAAATTCTTATTGTTATTATTATTATTATTATTATTATTGTTGTTGTTGGTTTTATTATTATCTTTTTAAAAAAATTGGAGGAATGGAGAAATAGAAAACAGAGGAATGGAGAAATGGAAAATTGGAAGAATGGAGAAGGAAAACTGGAGAAATGGAAAAATGGAAAACTAGAAATGGAAAAACAGAGAGATGAAGTAAACGACCCCTTCATTTCTTCATTTTCCACTCCGATCTTCGCAGCTCTCATTCTATCGCATGTCGCTTAGGGTTTTCATCTCCAACTTACCTGTGATCAGGATTGGCTTGTACTCCAAACTTCCCTCCAGAATGACCGATACCAGTCCTCAAACACAACACTTCTTCTCAAGTATGTTCCTTTTTATGTAGCTTACGGGTTTGATCTTCTTCCTTCTTCTACCCAAATATACAGGTTGCTTATCACCCAGACAGTCCAGATCTCGTCTACGATTGTTTTGTTCCTCCCCTTTTCGATGCAAAAACGCGATGTTCAGTGGCCGAATAAGATTAGTGGGCCAACATCAGAAAACCTAGCACATACTTTCGGCTAGAAAACGTAGCCAACATAAAAATAAAAAAAAATAAAAAAATAAAAATTGAAGATAAGTATCTGTTAATTTAATGGCTTTATATAAAAATTCCTTTTTAATAATTATCCTATTGTAGGTTGGGGCAAATGATATAACAATCTAATATCACTATTTTCCAGGAATCAAGGAATTTGTATGTTTTTTTTGCATAATTTATTTGAGATTGTTAATATTGTTTTAACAATCCAGCTAGTTGCTTCTATAAATTCAGGATTTAAAGCAGCAGGAGCTTCTAGCTAGGGATTCTGAACTGAAAAAGAGGGAAAAGGTATGATTTTAAATTATGTTTTGCTTGAATTTCATTTTCATTGCTTCGGTTTGATTTTAGGTTGGGTTTAGGGTTTTTATGAAAAGGAAAAATTTTCACATCCATTGTAGGCATTTTATGACCCATTCCTACACAAACCCCGTCCTCTAACTCCTCTGCCTAAAATACTCAAAGAGAAATGGGTTATCATTGGAATGTTTCTTACCATTTTTTGACATAAGAAATTGTGTTTCCTGTTTTTCTATGTCTACTTGTTAGAATGATAAAGGAATATTCCAATAAGAGGTAGTAGCAATATTTGAAATAAGTATAATATATTAGTTAGGTTTGAATTTTACCTCTATTTGCAGCAATGTGTTTCCTCTTGCACCATCTTTATTTTCCTAAACATAAAACATCAGATTAGTATACTATACAAAGGAATAATTAACAGTCAATAGCTTAATGTGTTCTTACACAAGCATCTCCGAGCTCCTCTTGCCTATTGGATGTACAGAATTAGTCCAGCAAAAAGTATCAATATAGAAGTTGCAGTTCAAAGAGTTCAAAATCATATCTATCACCAAAATAATGGTGCTATACGTATTTACAATCTCATCAGGGACAGTAGGTGGATAATAATGCTCATCCCTAAGCAATTTCATCAGGGAAAGCAAGAAATGAGCAGTAAAAGAATAACTTTATAGATTGCTTAGGGAAGAAAATGCAGTAACAAAAAAATAGATATTGCTTAGGATAGAAAATGCTGTAAAAAAAAATAATAAGATAGGATTACCTCTTGCTTTCCCTAATTTCATGAACTTAATGAACGCTGACATCTCATACTCTTATTGCTCTCATCTTGTGTACAGGTTGGATTTTTTTGACAGGAACAAACATGGAAGTCATGATGCTAGGATACAAATTTGATGCAATATTGTGGCTGCTACTGGAATGTGAAATCTGGCCGAGAGAGTTCTATGAAGGAAGCCTTTTATAGGCTGTTAAATATTCCATGCCTGCTCTTGAACAATTTTCAAGAACAGCCACAATATTGGAAATCAAAGCTTTTATTAAATGTTGTCTTTATTTGAATTTTAATTTTATTATCTCATTTATTTATAATCAAAGATCATAGGATTTGAATTTTTATTTTTGCAGGTTACTTTATCAATGTATGCTTGGGAAATGAATAGACATTTAATTAGCGGGCTATACTTGCATTGGTATTACAAAGCAATAAAAATTTATTGTACAAAGCAAAAATAATTTCGGCTAAGCCTCCTAGATAGAAACAACTCAATGTAAACAGCATTAAAACCACGGCTATAATCTTCACTCCCAAAACGGCGTAGTTTCAATTGAGCGGGAAACAATGATTGGCAAAACTTCTTGCTTTATTATAGAGTTAGATTAGATTAGATTATCGTAATTATATTATCTTATCTTACTATTATTTTGACCAGGTCACTTCCATGGTCCAGATCACCACAACTATTGGCAAATTATGCAGTGGACTCGTGTTCACAATGTATGGTGGAAACAAGACCAAAACGACGTCGTTTTTAGGGAAAACGCGTCATTTCAGTTTTTAAAAAAAAATTTTGATTTTGTTTCGTCGTTAACGGTGTTATTCGTTTATGCCATTATGAATGTACAGTTATGGGATTATGAATGTACAGTTATGGGATTATGAATGTACAGTTATGGAATTATGAATGTACAGTTATGGAATTATGAATGTAAGTTATAAAATTATGAACACAGAGCTCTGACATTATGAACTTACAATTATGAACATATACTGATAAAATTATGAACATAAAGCTCTAAAATTGTGAACATCGAGCTTTGAAAATTATGATTTTACAGTTATTGAATTATGAATGTACAGTTACGAAATTATGAATGTACAGTTATGCAATTATGAATATACAATTATGAAATTATGAACATAGAGCTCTGACATTATGAACTTACAATATGAACATATAGTGATAAAATTATGAACATAGAGCTCTAAAATTGTGAACATAGAGCTTCGAAAATTATAAAGTTACAGTTAGGTTATTGAGTTATGAATGTACAGTTACAGAATTATGAATGTACAGTTATGGAAGTATGAATGTACAGTTATGAAATTATGAACATAAAGTTCTGACATTATGAACTTACAATTATGAACATATAGTAATAAAATTATGAGCATATACTCCTTTAACAAAGCGGTCTGAAATTTTTTTTAAAAAAAAAAGAAGAAGAAGAAGAAGAAGAAGAAGAAGAAGAAGAAGATAACAGTGCCTAACGATGACACTGTTACCCGTGTCCAGCATGCATGCTGGACACGGGTCTATAGCATAACGATTGTCAACTATCCGCAAATTATGCTGTGCAACCGAATGCACCTTGCAAGGTGCATACGGTTGCAAAACGGCGCCGTTTTAGTTAAAAAAAACGCGCGTCCCACTTAAAGAAGAAATCAGGTTCGATTCCCGGCAATAGCATTTTTATATATCCAGAAATTCATAACTATATAACCACAATTTCATAACTATATATCCACAATTTCATAACTATATATCCACAGTGAATGAATGAAGTAAAAATCCACAATGAATGAATGAATGAAGTAAAAATCCACAATGAATGAACTAAATATCCACAATATATGATTGAACTAAATATCCACAATGAATGAACTAAATATCCACAAATTCATAACTATATAACCACAATTTCATAACTATATATCCACAATAATGCTATTGCTGAGAGTCGAACTTGATTTTTTTTTTTAAATGGGACGCGCGTTTTTAATCAAAACGACATCGTTTTGAACCGTATGCACCATGCGCATGGTACATTCGGTTGCACAGGATAACTATTGTCAACTATCATGTTGGGCCTTTACATACGCTTTTCAGATTGTCCACCGAGCACTTATCCGAATCCGACCACTTAAAGGCCTACCAACCAGGCCCTAGTATCAAATTTTCACAAGCTAGATAAAGGCAATTAGAGTAATTTTTTTTATTTTTATTTTAAAAAAAAATCTTTATTTGGCTCTCTTGTTTTAATTTTCCTATATATGTTCCTTTACATAATCCGATCAATTGTGTTGATAGAATCTGCCATCACCTAAAGATCATAAAATCAACTATAGGGTTGATGACAATGACATCTAGCTAGCCAACATAAAGAATAAATATGAAATTACTATGAATAGCAAAAGGATAATTGTAGTTGTATTTTTTAAGTAGTAGATAAGCCATTCTACAGGTTTATATACAAGCTAGCGTAAACATTAAATAAATGTCTTCACCCAAATTAGCAAAATTAGATCCCTAAAATCTGCTCATATATTGCTTACAAGTCCGAAGTCGAATTAGAGGAGCGGAAGAAGGTAAAGGCAGAGTGATTGAATAAATTCTTGGGAAAATGACACTTTTTACCCCTGAGTTATATACTTATAGCACTTTTTCTCCCTTAATTATTTAGGTAAGTACATTAGCCCCCTTAATTATTCTAAAAGTGGTATTTTTTCCCCCTGATATATTAAATTGACATTTATACCCTTAAAGTAAACATTTTATTTATTTTACTACTCTAACAAATTATTGCGTATACGTAGGGATGACCATGGTTCGGTTTGAATTGAACCGGATACTAAAGCAATCGAATTAATAGTTTACGGTTATAATTCAGATCTAGAACCCAATATTTAAATGTCAATTTATTAAAATTATGTATCAAAAAAATTGAATCTTGAACCGTGAACCGGCGGTTCCGGATTTGATTCGCGATTTTGAACCGTCTTTATTTTAAAATTTTATTTTTTATTTTAAAATAATCTAAATTCAACAATAAATATATTTTATTTTTTTAGTTCGGAACATGAACCGTCCGTTCCGGTTCACGATTTTAATAAACTCTAAATATCGAATTTCGATTCTAAATTGTAATTGGAATATTTCGGTTTGGTTGCTATAGTGTTTGTTTAGTTTGAACCAAATTATGGTCATAATTTGTTGGAGAAAAAAAAATAAATTAAATATTTAGTTTAAGGGTAAATATGTCCATTTAACATTTCAGGGGGGAAAACAGCTGATGGGGTGAGAACCCCGGCCCAAAGAAAGAGGCCCAGAGAGAATGCATGGGCCGAGTCCAGGACTCGGCCCAGGTCCAAAGAGGGAGGCCCAGTTCAGAGACCGGAAGGACGGCCCAATACCAGGCGGGGACGAGGAGTCGGCCCAGGCCCGACCTAGGAGAGGACTCGGTCCGGAAAGCCGTTGAGGGAGCCTTCAGCACAGTTAAGACAAGGAGCCGTTGAGGCATTAAAGGCCGGGCTCGGTCCGCTAGTTATTAGCCAAAGAGAGCCGTTGGCAGAGTCTGTAACGTCGCCCAACGGCTCGGCGCATTGAATGTACCCTTTAAGTCGGCCATCATGAGCCTTTAAGACGGTAGAGGAGGAGCCACTATAAAAGGGCTCCTCCACCATTGTATGGGACAGATTCCAGAACCCGGAGAGGGAATAGACAAAGTACTATTAAGCATCATATTTTACTACTAAAACTCAAACCCTTTTGTGAAAGGTGTATCCACCAGCTATAGGTTGTGTTGGACCTCCTTGGGCCCGAAAACCCAAAAACCATCACTGGCACCGTCTGTGGGAATCGAAACGAAGAGTCACGTGTCCTCTTGAGTGAGGCGAGTCCGAGGGACAATAGTTGAATCAGGCAAACTCCAGATATGGCAGGAAGCGAGGAACAGTCGAGCCGTCAAGACAACGGACGGGAGGCCGACTTGAGAAACCAGCTGAATAGGAGAAATGCCCGAAGCCAAGAAAACGAGACGACACCGCCGCCGACGCCGCAGAGAAACCCGCAAGCACCTCAAGTGCTGCTCACCCCGGAGCAGTTGCGCGCAATCGGGCGCGCCTGTGCGGAAGCAAGTCTAGGAGTGAGAGAACAGTCCATCACTCGCCAGCAGCAACGCGAGCTGCGACCGCCTCAGAGGCCAGACAACCGGCAATTGAGCCGACGGGCTGAAAGCCAGCCGGTGCAATCCATTCATTCTCGGCTAGGACCCAACGTCGGGCGTCGGTCGGCAAGAGAGCGATTAGGCCGGAGGGAGCCCAGTCGTGCCCCATTAGTCGTCCGCGACCGACAAGCTGCACGAGAAAAGAGCCGAACCAAAAGGGCCAGGACTGAGACTCGCCGCGTGGAGCAACCCCCTCGCAACCCTGCCCAACCGGCTGAGTCTGAAGTCGGCGAAAGCACGGAATCCACGGGAAATCGCACCCGGGAAAGGGTCGAAGTGGCCAACCTAGTACAAGAGGTACGAAATCTAAGAGAACGGATGGAGGGAAAAGCCAAATCCCCGGGGCGTACGTTGCTAACCGCCTTGCCCTTCTCGGACGAGGTCATGGCCTTCAAGATACCGGGCGACTTTAAGTTCCCGGAGCAAGCCACATTCGACGGATCAGGCGACCCGCGAGAACATCTATTAAGTTACCAAGCTAAGATGCAAGTCCTAGGAGTGCGAGATCCGGTCATGTGCCGTGCCTTCTTACCTACGCTGAAGGGGCCCGCCCAAAGATGGCTTGTAAGTCAGCCCCCAGGGTCGATCCACAGCTTTGAAGAACTGGCAGACCGCTTCATGAGCCACTATGCCGCTAACATCAAGCCACAGAAGGATCTGACGCACTTAGGCGACATCCATCAGGATGAAGGCGAATCCTTGAAAGCCTATCTTGCTCCCTGGCAGAAGGAGATCCAGTCGATAGAAGAGGTGGAGGACCAAACGGCGCTCACCTTCTTCATTGAATCTTTGCGATCCGGACAGCTGTATCGAGATCTAAGGGACAATCGCCCGGCGACATACGCGGAGGCTGTCCAGATGGCCAATAAGAGGGCCAACACAGAGCAGGCCATGAAGCATAAACGGCAGCGTGAGGTCGGTGGGTCCGCCAGCGGAAAAAGGACGCGGGTGGAAACGAGAGAAAGGCGTTCGGATGCCGCTCGGCGACCCGAGGTCAGGCGACCGTATGACCGACCTGTCGTTCGCACCTATCGGCCGGTTCCAGAGCAACCAGTCCGCGAAGTACAGGCGGTCGCCCCGCCTCCGCCTCCGCCGATGGACGACCGAGCAGCGGACGAGGATACGGGTAAGACTTCTAAATATTGTCGCTATCACAAATCTTATACTCACAGCACAGAAGAATGCTACTATCTAAAGAAGATTATGGAGGGGATCATCCAGCAAGGGACACCGCCCCCTAACCAATGGAAGCGAAGGTCGACCGGTCGAGGAGGTGAGGAACCCGTCGCCAGCTCGGAAAACAGTCGAGGCAAGCAGCCGGCTTCCGAAGAAGACGAAGCCCAATGGCGCCAGAAGCCGGTCATTAACATGATAGTCGGCGGGCCGGAAGGCGGCGATTCCGCGAACACCCGAAAAGCCTGGGCTCGGCAGCTATACGTCGGAACAGTCTATGGTCGAGAAGAGAGCTCCAAAAAGACATGTCGGGAGCCCATCGTGTTCACCGATAAAGACCTGCCTGCCGGGGAAACCCCGCATCGAGACGCGTTGGTCATCGCCATGGACATCAACGGTGTGGTCGTCCGCCGAATCCTGGTCGACACCGGGAGCAGCGTCAACGTACTGTACCTGGAGACCTTTACCAAGATGGGGCTGACCCGAGAACAGCTCAGGCCCGTGAATACCCCTCTCGCCGGTTTCACCGGGGACTCGGTGGAGGCGGAAGGATCCAACACTCTTCCTGTAGAAATCGGCAGCTATCCGAACGTGCAACAGTTGAGCATGAAGTTCATCGTGGTCGATCTAGCCTGCTCACACAACGCCATACTCGGCCGCCCGGGTTTGGAAGATCTTGGGGCTCTGATCTCGATCGAACATTTGTGCCTGAAATTCCGCACGCCGAACGGAATAGGAACGGTGCGTTGTGACCGCAAGGTCGCCCGCGACTGTTATCTGCAGGCGTGTAGAGGTATGGGCAAGTGTGGGATGCAGGTCCATGAGATCACCGAGAGGCCCCCTAAGAAAGCAGTGATACCACGCCCGGAGCCGGCCGTCGAGCTAGAGGAAGTTGAAGTGGACCCAGCGCAGCCAAGCAGGCGAGTGAGAATCGGAGTCGGCCTTTCGGAGAAGTTAAAGGGGGAAATCACGAGAGTACTCCAAGAGCACCGGCTGGTCTTCGCCTGGGGCCCAGAAGATATGCCCGGCGTAGATCGATCGGTCATATCGCATCGACTCGCCGTAGACCCGGAGCACCGGCCGGTCGTGCAAAAGAAGCGATATTTGGCAAACGATCGGCGGGAGTTTGTGAAGAAAGAAGTCAGCACGCTGTTAGCAGCCGGACACGCCCGTGAGGTCAAGTACCCGGAATGGTTGGCTAACGTGGTCCTTGTGCCCAAGCCCCCGACGTGGCGAATGTGTGTAGACTACACAGATCTTAACAAGGCGTGCCCAAAGGATCCGTTCCCTCTGCCCCGAATCGACCAGCTAGTCGACGAGACGGCCGGGTCAGCGTTGCTCAGTTTTATGGATGCCTTCAGAGGGTACCATCAGATATTCATGCACCCGGCAGACGAGGAGAAAACCGCCTTCCTAACTCCGGACGGAGTGTATTGCTATCGGGTCATGCCATTCGGACTCAAAAATGCCGGGGCTACGTACACCCGAATGGTCGCCCGGCTATTCCACCACCTGCTAGGAAAGTCAATGGCCGCGTACGTCGACGACATGCTCGTCAAGAGTCAAGAGGAGGACAAGCACGCGGAGGATTTAGCCGACTGCTTTAAAGTAATGATAAAATATAACCTCCGACTGAACCCCAAGAAGTGTGCGTTCGCC
The DNA here is from genome assembly GCF_001879475.1 of Ipomoea nil. Classification (NCBI taxonomy): domain Eukaryota; kingdom Viridiplantae; phylum Streptophyta; class Magnoliopsida; order Solanales; family Convolvulaceae; genus Ipomoea; species Ipomoea nil. Next base: position 3,314,883 of record NW_017619749.1, read on the forward strand.
GTCCAGGGCGGTAAATTCTTGGGCTACATGGTCACCAAACGAGGCATTGAGCCTAACCCAGAGAAAGTACGAGCCATCCTCGACATGCAGCCTCCTACCACTATCAAGGACCTACAACGCTTGACCGGACGACTGGCCGCCCTCAGCCGTTTTCTGAGCAAATCGGCGGATAAGACTGTGCCTTTCTTCGAAGCCATGAAGAAGAAAGAGGGATTCGCTTGGACCGCCGAATGCCAACAGTCGTTCGAGGAATTAAAACGATATCTGTCGACTCCCCCAGTACTGTCTACCCCCCAGGAGGGCGAGCCCTTACTGTTGTACCTCGCCGCCTCGGCCAAAGCGGTAAGTTCGGTGTTGGTTCGAGAGGAGGACCGAGTCCAGCACCCGGTTTACTATGTAAGCCGCTCACTGAAAGCTGCCGAGACACGGTACACTGCCCTGGAAAAGATCGTATATGCCTTGGTGGTCACCGTTCGCAAGTTGGCGCCCTATTTCCAAGCCCATATCGTCCGGGTCCTGACGGATCAACCACTCGGGAATGTACTACGGAACCCCTTGTCTTCCGGCCGGCTAGTGAAGTGGGCCGTCGAGCTAACTCAATACGGGATCGAGTACCAACCCAGGCCCTCCGTAAAAGGCCAAGCTTTGGCCGACTTCCTGGTCGAGTGTACGGCGAGCGAGGAGGAGAAGGAACGTGCCTCGGAGGGCACCCCGGGCGAGTGGTGGGAGATGCATGCGGACGGAGCATCAAGTCGACAGCACTGCGGAGGCGGCGTTGTGCTCATCACTCCGGAGGGATTTCGGCTGTATTACGCCCTAAGATACCTGTTCCCTGCATCAAATAACGAGGCCGAGTACGAGGCAGTATTGAATGGCCTCCGACTCGCCAAGGGTCTAGGAATCGAACGGCTACGAGTCAAAACCGACTCCCGGCTAGTAGTCGGGCAAATCTCGGGTGCGTGCGAAGCTAAGAACGCGAGGATGGCGTTGTACAAAGAATGTGCCAACAAGATGTTGAAGGGATTCGAAGCTTATGAAATAGAATACATATCCCGGGCGGACAACGTAGAGGCCGACATCTTGTCAAAAATCGCCCTGGAAGGGGTGCCGGACCGCTTAATAAAGATTTGCCAGAAGGAGGAGCTAAGTCGGCCGAGCGTCGAAGAGGCGCCGCTAGATGTCCAGCAAGTAAGCATCGAAGGGTGGAATCGAGAGAAAAACCCGGAGATGTTCTGGATAGATGACATCCGGCGATTCAAGGAAACAGGCGAGTTGCCAGCTGACCCATCAGTCGCCGCAAGGGTTCGACGGAAGGCTCCCTCTTTTCGGATCGTAGACGGAGACCTATATAAACAGTCGTTCGGAGGGCCCTTGTTGAAATGCCTACTTAAGCCTGAGGCCGAGAAGGTAATGGATGAAACCCACAGAGGCATTTGCGCTGCGCACCAGGGTGCTCACACGCTCGCCCGAAAATTGGTCGTTCAAGGGTATTACTGGCCGACCATGATGCGAGATTGCGTTGAACGGATGTCCAAATGTGGCGTTTGTCAGGCATTCGCCAGGAAAGATACTCGGCCAGCCACCTTCTATACACCGGTCACCACGGCCATTCCCTTCGCCAAATGGGGAATAGACCTGTTGGGACCATTACCCGTCGCCCCGGGAGGATTGAAGTTTTGTGTCGTGGCCATCGATTACTTCACCAAGTGGGTCGAGGCGGAACCCCTGGCTACCATCACCGAGTACCAGTGTCGACGTTTTCTGTGGAAAAAGGTGATCTGTCGCTACGGTTTGCCCGAGCACATCGTCAGCGATAACGGGCGACTGTTTGATTGCCAGGCGTTCGCCGAGTTCTGCCGCCGACACGGTATCAAGCATACCAAGGTATCGGTGGCCTACCCCCAGGCAAATGGACAGGTGGAGAATGTGAACCGAACCCTGGTCGATGGGGTCCGGAAGAAACTCGAAGACATCCGAGGAAACTGGGCGGACGAGCTTGATCGAGTCCTTTGGGCCTATCGCACTACCCAGCGGCGAGCGACGGGAGAGAGTCCGTTCTCGCTTGCATACGGCTTTGAGGCCAAGGTTCCCGTCGAAGTGGTCGAACCCACCTACCGGGTTCGCACCTACTCGGACGCAACAAATGAGGAGAGCCTGCAGATTGAGAAAAATTTTCTAGAAGAAAGAAGGGAAGCCGCGAGTGCGCGAATGGCTGAGTACCAGCAGGCAGTGAAAAGATACCGCGACCGCAGAACTCGCCCGCGAACCTTCCAGGTTGGCGACCTAGTGCTGCGGGATCGACAAGCCAGCCAGCCCACCGAAGGAGGCAAGCTCGCGGTCAAGTGGGAAGGACCGTACCGCATCGCGACCGTAGTTCGGGCCGGAACTTACAAGTTAGAGACCATGGAAGGCCAGCTTATAGACCGTATATGGAATGCAGCACATTTGAAGAGGTTTTATCAGTAGCCCATGATAGGCCATGTATGAACTCAAAGACTTCAAGAAATCTGAATAAAAGTGCGTGGGTTGCAGTCAATCGTCCCCAGGGACTCGGCAAATATATATAGAAACGCCGGGGCACTGACCCTAAACCGTGTCTGAGAACAGAAAAAGCCTAAAGGAGTCGCCTCGACTGAGGGACTCGGCAAGAGAAAGATAGGAAACAAGGGCCCAGACCCTTAGACGTTTCCGTGAAAAAGCCAAAAGGAGTCGCCTCGACTGAGGGACTCGGCAAGTATATATAGAAACGCCGGGGCACTGACCCTAAACCGTTTCTGAGAACAGAAAAAGCCTAAAGGAGTCGCCTCGACTGAGGGACTCGGCAAGAGAAAGATAGGAAACAAGGGCCCAGACCCTTAGACGTTTCCGTGAAAAAGCCAAAAGGAGTCGCCTCGACTGAGGGACTCGGCAAGTATATATAGAAACGCCGGGGCACTGACCCTAAACCGTTTCTGAGAACAGAAAAAGCCTAAAGGAGTCGCCTCGACTGAGGGACTCGGCAAGAGAAAGATAGGAAACAAGGGCCCAGACCCTTAGACGTTTCCGTGAAAAAGCCAAAAGGAGTCGCCTCGACTGAGGGACTCGGCAAGTATATATAGAAACGCCGGGGCACTGACCCTAAACCGTTTCTGAGAACAGAAAAAGCCTAAAGGAGTCGCCTCGACTGAGGGACTCGGCAAGAGAAAGATAGGAAACAAGGGCCCAGACCCTTAGACGTTTCCGTGAAAAAGCCAAAAGGAGTCGCCTCGACTGAGGGACTCGGCAAGTATATATAGAAACGCCGGGGCACTGACCCTAAACCGTTTCTGAGAACAGAAGACTGAGGGACTCGACAAGAGAAAGATAGGAAACAAGGGCCCAGACCCTTAGACGTTTCCGCGAAAAAGCCAAAAGGAGTCGCCTCGACTGAGGGACTCGGCGAGAGAAAGATAGGAAGCAAGGGGCCAGACCCTTAGCCGTTTCCAAGAGAAAAAGCTGAAAGGAGTCGCCTCGACTGAGGGACTCGGCAAGAAAGAGTTGGGAGACAAGAGCCCAGGCCCTTAGTCGTTTCTCGGAGGAAGCATGAAAGAGTCGCCTTGACTGAGGAGCTCGGCGAGGAAAAAGTAAAGTTCAAAGCCTTAGAAGAATGCCAATATTAAAAGAGCCCAAGGGCAAATTCCGTGAAAAGAGATGAAAAGGCTGTTTCTTTATTAAAATACGGCCGTTAAGGAGGCCAGCCCTTACAAAAAGAGGGTCTATTCTAAAAAGACCCTAGTCTACAGTGGAGGGGGTACCGACGGCGACCCCTTCAACTTGCGCCCCCGCCGATGGTCCAGCAAAGGGAGCAGAGGAAGGGTCCTCCGCCTGAGGAAGGGACTCGGGAAGCTCTGGAGGCGTCGCCGCAGGAAGAGTCGCCGGGTCAGTAGGCGCAGTCGGCCCATCAGCGTCCAGCACCGGCTTGAGGCCCCAGCTCTCGGGAGTGAACGAAGGATCGCGGGCCAACAAGGTGGCGTGAATCTCCATCTGCGCCTCGCGGAAGCCGAGGCGGTAATCTCGCTCGCCCAGGTCGAGGAGGAAGTCGTCGCCCTCCGGGGTCGCCAGCCACTCCTTGGCCACCTCTCTCCTTCGAGCTGCCACCGCCGCCTGCACATCCGCCTCGAAGGCCGCCGACTTCTTATAATCTGCGACGGAAGTCGCGGCGATCGTGGCCACTTTACCCTTCTCCTCCTCCCATTGACGGGTGACCCTCAGCAGCTCGGCGTTGTGCACCTCCACCATCTTGAGTTGCTTTGCCTGCTCTTCCAGAAGAGATTCCTCCGTCTGGCGCTGCTTGGCGGTCATGGCCCGCATATCGTTCCTAAAGCCCTGGAACCGATTGCCCAGTTCCATCTGGAGGGCGAGGTCCTGCACACCCAACCGTCAGTCGAACAGAAAAGAAAAGAAATGAGGGTAAACAGAGGGAAAGGCCGAATGAGTGACACTTACGCGATACGACTACCGGAGCAAAGCCTCGATGATGAACCCGTCGCCAAGAGCACGGGTCGACTCCACATCCTTTGGCAAAAGGACATCCTTGCACCACTTGCGAACGGAGGTGTTGCCCATCCAGATTTGGGCGTCTTCGTCCACCTCATGGCACAGCCTGATCCTCTTCGGAGCCGGCCCCTCCGTAGGCTCAGCAGGCCGCTTGGAACTCGGACTCTCAGTAGAGGGAGGAGGCGGCTGCCGACTGGGCGATACCACGGGCGAAGGTGTGAGGTCGACCACGTTGTGGGAAGACGCAGGAGTCGGCCGGACCGCCGGCGATGGCTGAGATGAGGACGCAGCGGCCGGACCTGTGGAACGTTGCGTCAGGCGACGCCTCATCTTTTCCGCCCTGTTTGCCATCTCAGGAGTCGGTTCGATTGCTTCGCCGGAGCTGGAGGTATCGGAGTCGTACGGACCTGTAAAAGAAATACACTCACTTGTGAGTGTTCCCGTGGAAAACAAAAAGCAAGACGAGAAGGAAGAGGAAAGAGACTAGTTGATTGGAAACCCAGGTTGGTGGACCGGGTATGGAAAAGTGAGGGACTAGTTGATGGGGTGAGAACCCCGGCCCAAAGAAAGAGGCCCAGAGAGAATGCATGGGCCGAGTCCAGGACTCGGCCCAGGTCCAAAGAGGGAGGCCCAGTTCAGAGACCGGAAGGACGGCCCAATACCAGGCGGGGACGAGGAGTCGGCCCAAGCCCGACCTAGGAGAGGACTCGGTCCGGAGAGCCGTTGAGGGAGCCTTCAGCACAGTTAAGACAAGGAGCCGTTGAGGCATTAAAGGCCGGGCTCGGTCCGCTAGTTATTAGCCAAAGAGAGCCGTTGGCAGAGTCTGTAACGTCGCCCAACGGCTCGGCGCATTGAATGTACCCTTTAAGTCGGCCATCATGAGCCTTTAAGACGGTAGAGGAGGAGCCACTATAAAAGGGCTCCTCCACCATTGTATGGGACAGATTCCAGAACCCGGAGAGGGAATAGACAAAGTACTATTAAGCATCATATTTTACTACTAAAACTCAAACCCTTTTGTGAAAGGTGTATCCACCAGCTATAGGTTGTGTTGGACCTCCTTGGGCCCGAAAACCCAAAAACCATCAACAGCCACTTTAATAATGTAGGGGGAAAAAAATGCTATAGGTATATAACTCATGGGGAAAAAGTGTCATTTTCCCTAAATTCTTTATATTAGTATTACAAAAAATGGATTGATATTATATATAGTTAACAAGGTGCTATAGGTTTTATTTATTAACTTAAATAAATAAATAAATTATTATTCTTTCCTTTTAAATTAGTATTTTCTACCTTAAATAAATAAATTATTTTGCCTAATTTATATTATATTCTTTAAGCTACAATTTTGACATGATATCTTCGTAGCCCATTTTATTATATTGAGCCTTGGTACACAAGTCCAAATCAAATATATGTATGTACACGCATAAAAATAATCCTAATCTATCTATATAACTATAATTAAAAGTAAAATCCTCCTAGCTAAATTTTTCCCCCAAAATTTAGAGGCATTTATGTAATATCATCCATTATTTATATATAGATATTATTATATGTCATTATATTCAAATCAAATTATAGTAATTTTATATTCATCTCCATTTATATTAGATATATTCCTATTTCCGTGTATTATAGGACTTCAATATATTAGGCATAATCAGACTCAAATCAAATTAAATTATAGTAATTTTATATTCATCTCCATTTACATCCTAATAGTATTCCACTATTCCTATGTTCGTGTATTATAGGACTTCAATATATTAGGCATAATTAGACATGCCTAATAACATTTACTGTGCAGAATATATTATTATATTGGTTAAATTTAATTATGGTGAATATTTAATTTTAATTATGACCATTAACATTCAATATATTAGGCATAATTAGACATGCCTAATTTTAATTGTGGAGATGACAACTCAAAAGAGTGCGGATCGTAAATATATGTGTATTAATTTTTTTTTTTTCATGTTTATATTCACTACCATTATATTTTTAAGATTCATATATATATATATATATATATATATATATATATATATATATATATCAAATTAATACTGTATTTTTTTTCCTGAATAATTTTAGGCTTAGTTTGTTGATGTATCAATAACATTGTTCAATCTCTGTGAATAAGGATTATTCCTTTGTTGTGTAGTACCATACAGAATTTACTATACAATCATGTAAATGAAAATTAAAAGTTTCATATTTAGTTCTTATTAATATACATGCAATTGCATATATTGAAAAAGTAGTATATAAATTTAATAAAGTATATTTTATTGGTAGTTTTATTTTTAAAAAAATGCAATATTTCGCAACTATTTCAGGTAAGCACTTTAGCAAGTTGTTTGTATATTATATTTATTAATTACTGTATTTTTTTTTATTTTGTGAATATATTTCATGCATGAAAATTGAATTGTAGATGTATCATATCCAATTCTTTATCATAATATTCTTTTTTATTTTATTGTGATGAAGATTGTATTTATGAGTTTAGACATGGGATGGATTAACAACTATCATATTCTTTTTAATTTAATTGTGATGAAGATTATACAGATGAGTCATGAGTTTAGACATTGGACAAATTAACATGGATGTTAGTAAAGGATGTGGCAACACCTAACTTGCACAATCAAATGAATGGCTCAGATTAATTAAAAGATTGATCAGATTTAAATTTTACATTAAAATTTCCTAAAATACCCACACACCGTTACTAATTCCGTTAAAATTTTAAGAATTGCCGTTAGTTTACCGTTAACTTACTCATTGATTTCAATAAAAAAAGGTCTTAGGTTCGAACCTCATCCCAATCAAAGTTGGCATAATTAGTACTCTATTTTACTCTTATTAAATTATATAAATAATAATTTAGTAGTTACAACAAAAAATAATACATATGCATTTCTTTAATTTAGAATTATGTGTCCATAATGCCTTTATTCAAAAAAAAAAAATTATTCATTATCAATCAATTAAATAAGAGAAATAATTTTATTAGTTATATTGTCTTTATTTTTCTTCAATATAAAAATTCTTTATATTCAAATTTATTAATTGATTATATTCGCTACATTATCCTTACAATGTCTTTATTCAGTGAAATTTTTTTTATTAATTATCAATAAATTAATTAAAAGAAATATTTTCATTAGTTATATTGTCTTTATTTTTCTCAAATGTAAAAATTTTTACATTCAAATTCATCAATTGATTATATTCACTACATTATCTATTATTTTTTTTGTGCACTATTTTTCTAATTAAATATCAAAGTTATAATACAAAATAATGCTATATATTTATTTACCAAGTATTTTATTAATACCATGAAAAAATTAAAAAAATATAATTAATAAAGTCAACCATATTAACTACTTGAGAGATTTTGTGACAACGAGAGTATTCAAATCACACAACAAATTGAAGTGAGAACTACCTCGCAATGTCCTTGTTTGACAATCAGCAGTTAGCGGTTAACGTTAGCGGATTTGACCATCGAATTTATTTAATTATTAACATTGGGTAGAAAAAATGATCGTCAAATTATTAAATCAAATGAATGGTTCATATTGTTCAGGTTTTATTTTTTTCTTTTAAGATTTTCTAATTTATCCTTAATTATATGATTATCCATTTAACTTTTCCGTTAATTCACCGTTAGTCTAATTCTAATATTAAAGTCTAATATAGAACTATAACTACACCATTAATCTAATTCTAATATTAAAGTCTTAATAGAACTTAACCACAAATCCTAATGTCGGAATCTCCTCAAACAATATTAGTATATATTTAATATTTTATGTCCTAATTTTTATTTGTTCTCCCTTAAGTCCCGTATTTGGTTTCAACGATACCTATACAATTATTTTATTGACAATTATAATCAATCTTGACTATATTATCTTGCATTTGTAAACTTAGAATTACCTATTTAACCCGCACGGGCTTAGCTCAATGGTTTAGTGGGTAGTATTTGGGAGAAGAGACGAAGGTTTGAATTTCGGCGGCGGTAGTGCGGGAATTATGTCCAAAGTGGGCAGATTCCTTGTGCGTATCAGCATTTGGCCTTGTCTGCTGAACCATTGAGTCACCGTGATTTACAACTTCTCACAATGCTCTGTCGGGTCGGAGTGTGGGTGGCCCTTAGGGTTGGGGACTCAACCTTTGGGAGAAGAATTACCTATTTAAATACGCAAATTCAACCTTCAATTATCTATGCATGAACAATTTCAATATAATCCTGTCTTAATATACTTTAAAATACTTATTTAAAAAAAGCATTGGGCATTATCCCAATCGCGCAATGCGCGTAAAAAACTAGTATATATAGATATATAGATGTGTTTGGTAAATTAGCTGTTAGTTAATAGTTGTTTGGTATAATTTATGTTCTCAAAAAACTAATTGAAAAAATTGTTTTGAGCAGTTTTTTTGAATTTTAGCATTTTGGAGTTACAAAAAGCTTATTAACTAAGCACTTATATTGATTTTTTAAACCAAACTAAACAGGTAATAGTGTTCAAATAAGCCAAAATGACTTATAATAAGCTAACTATTTTACCAAACATGACCTTAGTATTTTGGAACAATAAGCTGTTACAAAAATCTAATTAATCAAACACTCATATTAATTGTTTAACCTAGTCAAATAATAAATAATGATTAAATAAATCAAAATTAACTAATAAACTGACTATGTTATAAAATATGGCTTATATGTTTTATATATTTATATGTTCATGAACAATATATTACTCTATATTTACCTGGAAAAATCGTATTTACCTTTCTAACAACGATGGTTATATATTTGATGGGAAATAAATAGAGATGTCTCTTCCCTATCATGAAAGGACTAAGGAAGGAAGAAAATAGTAATGGGAAAGAGAACTCCATACCCCAATAAATTATCAAATTAGAAAGGAAAAGAGAACAAATTTGATGCCTAATTAGTGTGTGGGGTCCGTCGGACTATGAGGCCGCTCTAATAATATATGTACATAATTAAATAAATATAGCTAAAATAATGGGTAATATACTTTTTTTTTGAAAGGATGGGTAATATACTTTGTTTTCCATTTCCAATTATTGTTTCAAAATCTCATGTGCCCAAAATGCCACTAACACTTACGCTTGATCTTCAGCCACACATCATGGCAAGGCATAATCATCATGGCCAAATTAAACCTAGTGGCTAACATGTTCTTTTTTTGGTGGCCAGAGGTGGTTATAACTATTTTCTTTTGGTGGTCGGAGGTGGTTATTCTCAACAGGTTTTACCCACTGTTTTCCTTTTTTTTTTTTTTTTTTATTATTATTATCTTTTTCCCCGTCTCTCTAATATTTGTATTTTTTTCCTTATATATTTTGTCCTTATTCTTCTTTGTTTGGCCGGCGGTGGCTATATTAGACTTAATGAGTTTTTGTTCCCGACTATTGCACGTTTTTAAAGACTTAATTGATATTTGTTCATATATTTTATATCTTAATCTTATATGCTGATTAATAATATATTTACCTGGAAATCATTGTTTATGATCATCCCAATGGTAGCAAAAATGGTGACGAAGAAAGACATGACTGTTTGGATCTCCAAAACCAAAGTATAGGTGATCGCCTGGTTTGCTAGCTTGTACAGCAACTCTATCGCCGGCAAAATCAGCCCGTACAAACCCGCCGCCAAAAGCGTCGTCACGAACCCTATTATATACTCCTTGCTAGATTCTCCGGCGGGGCGGTCGCTACCGGCCCCGAAGGCCAAAACCCCGGCACCCGCGGTCAACAGCACCATCGCGTTGACGGAGTAGGCCGTGAACGTCTGTTTGACGAGGAGAAACGCGAAGCCAGCAGTGAAGGCGAGCTGTGTGGCGATGAGGAGGGAGGTGGTGGAGACCGGAAGTTTGGCCATGCCGTAGGCGTAGAGGAAATTGTCGAGGCCAGTGAGGAGTCCGATAGCAGCCGTGGCGGCGAATATCTTAGGCGTCATGAAGAAGAGCTTTGTCGCCGGGCCCTCGGCTCTGAGGCGGAGAAAGTATGCGACGGCGAGAGGGAGGACGATGATCGGCCAGGCGGCGTTTATCAGCCAGGTAGTAGACATAACAGTACGTTAAAAATTTGGTATACAAATTTTAAAATTTGTAATATTTATGATAATGACTTTTTTTTAATAATTAAATCTTCTCGATGAATAGTCTAAAAGCTCATAATTTTCACAGGAAGAGATATTTTCATACGAGCTAGGACCATACATATAATATATTAATATGGTTCTTGAACTCATAACCTTTCAAATGAAAGTCCAACCTGGATACCATTAGACCACATAGTCTTGGTAAAAAAAAAAATGACTGTTTAATTTTATAAATATTTAAATTTTTACAATTGTAAAATTAATCCATTATTATCAGCCGATCTGTTCTCACTTTTTAAATGAATGCTTGTTCTCAAGTTTGAACAATTTAAACTGTCTTAAAAAGACATCATTATTCAATAAAAAGCAAAATTATTAATAATAATTAATATGATGAATATAACACATTACAATTATATCATAGTTATTTATATAACAATATTAAAATTTGCAGTATATAAAAGAAGTAATATTATATCATGTATGCACGTATTTACCTTTGTAACAGCGATGGTTATATATTTGATGGGAAAGAAATAGAGATGTCTCTTCCGTATCATGAAAGGACTGAGGAAGGAAGAAAAATAGCAATGGGAAAGAGAACTCTACACCCCAATAAATTATCAAATTTGAAAAGAAAAGAACTAGCTTGGTTGGGTCCGTGCACTTTTATTCTTTAAGAGAGGTTAGGAGTTTTCGTATAAAAAAAAATTAATCTGGCTAATATTATTGAGCCCACTGAGTGTGAATGAAAATTAATCTAAATGTGATACGGACCCTACAGTTAGAACATGCTCAAGACACTTTAAAAAAATTAGAAAAGAGACCACATTTGATGCCTAATTAGTGTGTGGGGTCCGTCAATATAAGTAAAATAATGGGTAATATACTTTGTTTTCCATTTCCAATTACAGTTTAAAAATCTCATGTACCCAAAATGCCACTTAACACTTACACTTGATCTTCAGCCACACATCATGCCAAGGCATCATCATCATCATCATCATCATCATCATCATCATCATCATTATTATTATATTATATTATACTAGTATTTTCCCCCGTGCGATGCACGGAATGGAATTGTTGTAATATATTAAGAATATTTAAATCGATATATAATTATTTAAGAGTTAATTTCACCAGAGGTCGTTTATCTTTCTTGACAATTCTAAATTTAATCCTAGACTATAGTTATTAATTATTACAATTTATTCTATGTTACAACTCTTACGTTAATATTCTTACTATTATTATTAACACTTAATTACTTAGATATTATTATTACCACTTATATTATTATTATTATATTATTATTAGTTTCTTTTCAAGTACTGTTAGTATATAATGGTCGTGAGGTACAATAATAATATAACCATAATTAAATATTCTTGTATTGTATTCCGGAGTTAATGTCATTTTTTATCCTAGACTTATTGAGGCATTGACACTTTTCATCCTCCATAATAAAAATTGCCACTTAGTAGACACTGTTATTGGTCGTTGGACAGTTTTGATCCTTCGTCAATGAAACCGTTTGTTGACCGTGAATTAGAAGGGCTTTTCTGTCTTTTTATGTCTTATTCTTCTAATCTTGTTTAGACCAGCGCTGCTGTGACTCCTGTGAGGCGATATGGCGAGACTTGGCGGCTAAGTAGTAACCGTCGATAGTGAGTAGCAGCGAGGTTCTTCTCCGGCGAGTTGTGGGTACGGCGGCGAGCATACGAGGCAGTAACTCCTTCCGGCGACGGACCAGTAAGGCAGATCTGGCGGTGCAGCAACAGATCCGGCGAGGTTGAGGCCTTCACCGGTGGTTTTTGGTTCCGGCGAAGCAGAGAGGGCAGCAGGTCGGCGAACCCTCCTATGGTAAATAGCAGTTGTAGTTGTAGATGGCGTGATGTAGAATTTGCACCTGTAAGTCCTCCCTTCCATATTGACCACAAATATCCTTCCGATCTCTCTCTCTCTCTCTCTCTGACCACAACTACTTGGTGCACAACCTCAAAAACTCTGTTATTCTACCTGAAATTCATTGAAGTTTCAAGCTGAAAATGTGGAATCCGTTGCTCCCCAAAAATCGCATTGTCTGAGGTGTTGGAATGGCCGGTGTTGACTTCCTGGCTGTTGTAGCTTCATTCCCCAACCCGGAACCCGGATGATAAAATTCGGAGCACTAGCTTTGAGGTTCAAGGAGGTGGTAACACTGGCAATGCTTTGATAAAACCCGGATGATAAAATTCGTCTTGGTCTTAATCCAAGGATCATATCTAAGGTTGCTGATGACTCGCATGGCGAAAGAATACTTGATGAGCTTGAAAGGGATGGTGTTGATACATCATTTTCGGTGGTGTCCAAAGGAGGAAACTCACCATTCACATATGTCATTGTTGACCACCAAAAAAAAAACTCGCACGTGTATTTTCACTCCAGGATATCCACCCATGATATCTGAGGGTCTACATACCCAAATCAAAATTGTCTTCAGCGCTTGGAGTAAATATTGTCTACTTAGATGGAAGGCTGCATGAGACTGCTTTGATTGTAGTGCAGGAGGCAAAGAGTAGGGGCATACCTATTATAGTTGATGCAGAAAGGTTAAGGGAGGGGTTGGGTGATATTCCTGACTTTGCTAGTTATGTTGTATGCTCGACAAAATTTCCACATGCATGGACTAACGCCCTTTCTATTCCAACTACACTTGTTTCCATTATCTTGAGATTGATGTCAAATGTAAAATTATTGATTGTTAGTTGATGAAGATGGTTTCTTAATGTTAGAAAGGACTGAAGCGGATAACCTCAGTTTGAAGAAATGGATGTAGCAGTGACCAATGAATGGAGAAATACAAGGATTAGAACATAAAAAGACAGAAAAACTCTTCTAATTCACAGTCAACAAACGGCGTCATTGAGGAGGATCAAAACTGTCCAACAATCAATAACAGTGGCTACTAAGTGGCAATTTTTATTATGAAGGATGAAAATTGTCAATGCCCCAATAAGTCTAGGACCAAAATGGCATTAACTCTTGTATTCCGTGAGTCACAATAATAATATAACAATAATTAAATATTGTTCAATTCTATATTCTTCTAGGATTTCTATTACCATCATTAATTATTTCCAAATTTACCATAATTAAATAATTTGACCAATTATAAAGAAAGATTATTAAATAATGCACGGGACAATTATTTAATTAAAAATTTTAAAAATTCATTAATAAAACATAAGGTTCTCATAGTTTTTTCTTAGAAACTATTTAATAAAGTATTTTTTTTAGAAATTGGTGGGCCAAACCGCCTACGGCAGTTTGCGGTGGATAGATATCAAAAAAATACGCGATTTCAAAAAAATATTTGTCCAAAACGGACAACGGAGTCAAAAGTTATGCCTTGCCGAACTTTTGACACTTTACAACTTTAAAAAAAAAAAATAACAACTAAAGGCCGGTTCAGCCGGCAAGGCGGCCGCTGAGGAGGCCGATTCCGGCATTCCTCGCCGCGGCCAACGACACGATTTTTGCAACACTAATATATAAAATAGATATAGATTAGAATAGGACTAGTATTACACAATTTTATAATATTACAATAAAATTTTAACCCAGAATTATTGTAGAAATCAATATATTTTATTAGGAAGAGAGATTTTTTAGGAATTGGGCAGGAAGTTAAAATTTCCTGATTTTGTTTTTATATGTAGTATAGATATAGATTGTATTACACTATTTTATAATATTAGAATAGAATTTTAACGCACAATTATTGTACGAATGGGAAAGTAGAAATGAATATATTTTATTAGAAAAAGAGATTTTTTAGGAATTGGGCGAAAAGTTAAAATTTCAGGATTTTGATTTTATATATAGTATAGACTGTATTACACTATTTTATAATATTAGAATATAATTTTAACGCAGAATTATTGTACGAATGGAAAAGTAGAAATCAATATATTTTATTAGGAAGAGAGATTTTTTAGGAATTGGGTGGGAAGTTAAAATTTCCTGATTTTGATTTTATATATAGTATAGATTGTATTACACTATTTTATAATATTAGAATAGAATTTTAACGCAGAATTATTATACGAATGGGAAAGTAGAAATCAATATATTTTATTAGGAAGAGAGATTTTTTAGAAATTGGGCGGTAAGTTAAAATTTCAGGATTTTGTTTTTATATATAGTATAGATAGTATTACACTATTTTGTAATATTAGAATAGAATTTTAACGCAGAATTATTGTACGAATGAGAAAGTAGAAATCAATATATTTTATTAGGAAGAGAGATTTTTTAGGAATTGGGCGGGAAGTTAAAATTTCAGGATTTTGTTTTTATATATAGTATAGATTATGATAATAATAAATTTTTGACAAGAAAAGAATATAATAAATGATGATTATTTATTCTGTAGTATAATTTAATTTGTTATTATAAAGTTATAATAATATGGTCAAAAAGATTATTTTCTCTTAAATGTAATTAGTCTGCTCATCACTGATAGTTGAATTGATTTTTGTATGTATGTATCCAAAATTCACAATTAAAGTACATATTTTTGCTGCTCGGGCGTATGATGTGTTCCTTAATTAGCTTGGAATTTCTATCATAATCATAAACTTTTTGACAAGTAAAATTTTTGGAGTTGAGCCAAAGTCACCTATCGACTTGATTTTCGTAGTTTGATACTTTGTTCAGGATTCAAAATTAGATTGTGATATTTTTGACTAGAATGTAATAATTCTTTGACCTAGTTAGTTTAGATTCATTATCTTATTCCAATTTCTCATCATATTCTCTCCGATCTTCATTTGCTCACATATTTTAATTTCCACTTCTCCGGTGGCCAATTAATTGGCATCAGATGTTTGCCTGAAAAAGTCTACGTTAAACTTTTTATTTGGTTAAAACCCTATACTTTAATCTTAGGATGAAACGTAAATATTCTTTATTAATTCATTTAGCTCACGAATGAAAATTTTATATTTTAAAGTTAAAAATCTTCATTATATATATTTTAATAAACTTCTTTTTTACAAGTTTTTTTAATATAATTTTATAAGTTTTTTCTAAAATAAATTTTTTTTTCTATTTTCTTCTTCTCCGACAAACAAAGACACACAGTTTAAGTGGATCACAAATATTCATATTCATGATTATATCATTATATTGTTGATCATGGTTCATATTGCATGATGAGTCACAGATATTCGAATTTATTTTTAACATATTGTAAATTGATTTTTACTATACTACAATTTCATTTTTAGTGTACGACTTAAAACTGAATATGTAGTACAATAAAAATAAACTTTCAATATATTAAAAATGAACATACATCAGTGGTACGATCCACCTTATAATGACCATCGGTCCACAATATAATTTGCCATAATGGACCAGTACCATGGTTTGGGTCTTCAAAGAATATATATATGGGCCGGTGGAATGATTTAATATTTGTAGCATTGATCACTATTTAGTTGCAATTAGGTCAGCAATTATCATAAAGTTTTTGTGGACTATAGTCCAAAAACGATGTCGTTTCTTTAAGTAACGAAACGGCAGCCGTTATAATTTAACAGAGTGTGTATTTTTTTGTGTTAATTATCAAATGAAATTATAGTATATTTAAATTAACACTTCCTCACGTATTATTTTTATATTATCAAATGAAACTGCAATTGAACTAAACTGAAACTGTAGTTATGTTGAAATTAAACTGTTCTGTATACAAAATGAAACTAAATAACAACTTCACATATTTGACTCTATAATATCGAATGAAACTGTAGTTATATCAAAATGAAATTGTAGTTGTGTTGAAATGAAACTGCAGTGTATACAAAATGAAACTGAATAACTGAGTTTTTTTTGCAGAACGGGTGCTGTTTCTTTGGGGTATCTGTTCATAGCTACTCTCTCAAGTTTCTAGAGAACAAAGAGTTAATTTGGCTCGAACCTACAATCTCCAATATGAGAGTGCAACCTTGGTGCCATTATACCATAATGTCTTAGCAGTTTTGTATTCATTATCTATTTCATTAATAATAAATAAAAAGATATCTCATTATAAGATTACACAATTTGACTAATTAGTAAATATATTTTATTTTTTATTTATATATATGTGGTTTGACACATAAGCCACTAAGTTAGAAATGCATTTTCATGTATAGTTTGATAATCTATTTGACTCTTATTCCTAAAATAGTACATACATTCTTTTAAAAGGCTGAACCCCAATCCTAAGGCCTCTCACACCCCGACCCGACAGAGTATTTGGGAGACAAAATAGTACATACATTAATTATACAAGAAGGCTATGAGTTTGGGTGGTTTCAGCTTCTGCAGTTTGATTATCCTTGACGTTCTTATTGTTCTTTCCACTTTGGATTTCACCGTAGAAATAAGACACGAACCCCCAAAGAGAGAGGGCAAGAGCGATACCCTTGTTGGGCTGGAAATTTTCGCCGTAAAAGACGACGCCCAATACCTCTGTCACCGAAATTAAGACGGCGATTACGACGCCGGACAACAAAGACGAACCGTAGCATACCACTCCGACGACTCCGAGGAAAAAGAGTTGCCACAAGATGGAAGTCCATATTACCACCACGTAGTATTTACCTTCTCCCATTCCAAATTCACTTGCCTCCCTAGAAAGTGCCTGCATCCCATATTTAATTTGTTTTTATATAATTATATAATTTAAGAAAAAGTGTCAAATATGTTACTAACTTTATTGTTTTAGTGTAATTGAATTACTGAACTTAAAAGTGTGTAATTATAAAGTATGGAGTATTAAATAAGTAAAATATATGGTATTGAGATTTTTTTATTTTTATTTTTGTGATAAAATTTGATCATTTTGCTCATATAGTATGTACTAAGAATTGTCATTTCATCTGTCATACTAAGAATTTTCAATTCAATTTGCATTAAAAGAAAGGAATAAGGTTCAAATTGGTCACTGAATGTAACCTGAAAATGCAATTAGGCCATTGAACGAAAAAAAAAAGTGCAATTAGGCCACTAAACACCCAAATGTATGCAATTTCACCTGATAGCAGGTTACCATCAGTTTTAGCAGGTCACCTGCTTACGTGGCAGCTGCGTTGGCATTTTTAATAATTTTAAAATACTTTTTAATAAATTTTAATAATAATTTTAAAAAAACGGCGGGTGGCCGGTCGTTTTATTTTTTATTTTTTATTTCCTTAAATTTATTTTTTTAATTTTTTAAAAATTTATTAAAAATTATTTAAAATGCCAACTCAGCTGCCACGTAAGCAGATAACCTGTTAAAATTGATGGTAACCTGCTATTCGGTGAAAATGCATACATTTGGAGTGTTCAGTGGCCTAATTGTACGTTTTTGGAGTGTTCAGTTGCCTAATTGCAATTTTTTTTCGTTCAGTGTCCTAATTGCATTTTCAGGTTACGTTCAGTGGCCAATTTGAACCTTATTCCTAAAAGAAATTGTAAGTTTTCAAAAAAAAAAAAAAATTATAAAAATATCTCAATTGCATATATTTTGTTTGTTTGGTAGTTGTTTTTTGAAAGGTTTGTTTGGTAGTTGTTGAATTATATAGTTTTTAAGTTTAGTGATATAATATTTGATATTTTATATCTTATAGGTTACGTTCATCTATCAACAACAATATATTAGTATATATTTACCTGGAAATCTTTGTTTATGATCATCCCAATGGTAGCAAAAATGGTGGCGAAGAAAGACATGACTGTTTGGATCTCCAAAACCAAAGTATAAGTGATCGCCTGCTTTGCTAGCTTGTACACCAACTCAATCGCCGGCAATATCAGCCCGTACAAACCCGCCGCCAAAAGCGTCGTCACGAACCCTATTATATACTCCTTGCTTGATTCTCCGGCGGGGCGGTCGTTACCGGCCCCGAAGGCCAAAACCCCGGCACCCGTGGTCAACAGCACGATCGCGTTGACGGAGTAGGCCGTGAACGTCTGTTTGACGAGGAGAAACGCGAACCCCGCCGTGAATGCAAGCTGGGTGGCGATGAGGATGGAGGAGGTGGAGACCGGAAGTTTGGACATGCCGTAGGCGTAGAGGATATTGTCGAGGCCGGTGAGGAGTCCGATAGCAGCCGTGGCGGCGAATACCTTAGGCGTCATGAAGAAGAGCTTTGTCGCCGGGCCCTCGGCTCTGAGGCGGAGAAAATATGCGACGGCGAGAGGGAGGACGATGATCGGCCAGGCGGCGTTTATGAGCCAGCTTGAGAACCATATCCGACTCCCGCCGCGGAGGAAGTAGAGGCGGGCCATAAGAGGGCCGCCGCAGTTTCCTATGCTTAATATTACACAGTTGAGAAGAAGGAGAATCTTCTTCCACTTTGTGGACCCACTTTCCCGTTTCTCCATTTCTAAAACCTCAGATGTGATCTGGTATTGATCTGCAGTTTTCCACCGATCGATCTTGATTCAACTCACACACTCAATATATAGCATACTTAAAACGTATAGTATATACATATAAGATTCCGGTTCAACCACTCTATCGAAGAACTGCGGACTGGAACTCTAGGTAGTAGATATAACAGTACTATACGTTAAAAATTTGGTATACAAATTTTTAAATTTTGTAATACTTATGATAATGCTTTTTTTTTTTTTTTTTTTTTTTTTTTGGGGTTCAATTGTAATATTTATGATAATGACTTTTTTTTCAACAATTAAATCTTCTAGATTTTTTTTTTTTTTTTTTTTTGGTGAGGATTAAATCTTCTAGATGAATAGTCTAAAAGCTCACAGTTTTCACAGGAAGAGAGATTTTAATAGAGCTAGGACCATACATATAATATATTAATAATATAATAAGTGTTGATTAATTTGATTCATTCGTTTGGGTATGTAGATCAACTATTAATGATTACTACGAATAAGAAAAAAAAAATGACTGGATTAATTTTATAAATATTGTCAATTTTAAAATTTTTAATAATTGTAAAATTAAGCCCATATTTTTTTATATTAAAACTTTCAACTGATGAACTCTAATTGGAAGCAGATGTCTCTTCCCTATCATGAAAAGACTGAGGAAGGAAGAAAAATAGTAATGGGAAAGAGAACTCCATTCCCCAATAAATTATCAAATTAGAAAAGAAAAGAACCAATTTGATTGGTGTGGGTGGCCGTACACTCTTACAGGGCGTTTGGTTGGAGGGGGGGAATTATGTGGGAAAGGAATTGTAATTCCATGGGAGTTGAATTACTGGAATAAAGTGAGAATTTAAATTTCAGTGTTTGGTTGACAGGAATAGAATTACTGGGAATTTCAATTCTAATGTTTGGTATACATGGGAATTGAAAGGGAATAAGTAGTATAAAGTCAAAAATGTCCATTATTGTTGTTAGACATTAATTTTAGGTTAAAAAAGGAAGGGGTAATTTTGACTCATCACTATCTTTTTTTCCCAGGAATTAAAATACCAGGGGGGACATGGGATTTTAATTCCATGAAAATGGGGGAATTGCAATTCCATGGAATTGCAATTCCCTCCAACCAAACTACGGAATTTAATGGCCTTTGGAATTAGGTGGGAATTAAGTGGGAAGGGAATTTAAAATCCCTCCAACCAAACGCCATGTTATCCCTTAACAAAGATTTATAGTTTAAATTCCTTCTCATATTGAAAAATCAATCTGATCAATACTTTATCTCTTAATTAGGTCAATCCAATGCAAATGAAGATTAGTCTTAATATGGTACGGGCTTACAATTAAGAACCGCTCAAGACACTTTAAAAAATAGAAAAGAAAAGAGAACAATTTGATGCCTAATTAGTGTGTGGGGTCCGTCAATATAAGTAAAATAATGGTAACATACTTTGTTTTCCATTTTCAATTACTGTTTTAAAATCTTAGCTTACGCTCGATCTTCAGCCACACATCATGCCAAGGCATCATCATTAATATATTATATTATGATAATAATATTTAATTGACAAGAAAATAATATAATAATTAATAAATAATGATTATTATACTTTTTGAAAGGAATAACGAATATTATATATTCTGTAGTATAATTTAATTTGTTATTTGTTATTATAAAGTTATAATGATATGGTCAAAAAGATTCTTTTTTCTTAAATATTATATATTGATCTACTCATCACTAATAATTGGACTGACTTCAGCATATATCCAAAATTCGCAATTAAAGTACACATTCTTGTTGTTCGGGTGTATGATGTGTTCCTTAATTAGCTTGGAATTTCTATCATAATTATAAACTTCTTGACAAGTAAAGTCTTTGAAGTTGAGCCAAAGCCACCTATCGAGTTGATTTTCGTAGTTTGATACTTTGTTCAGGATTCAAAATTAGTTTGAACTAGAATGTAATAATTCATTGGCCTAGTTAGTTTAGATTCATTATCTTATTTCAACTTCTCATCATATTTTCTCCGATCTTCATTTGCTCCCATATTTTAATTTCTACTTCTCTGGTGGCCAATTAATTGGCATCAGATGCTTGACTGAAAAAGTCTATGTTAAACTTTTATTTGGTCAAAACCCTATACTTTAATCTTAGGATAAAACATAAATATTTTTTAATTCTTTTAGCTCACGAATGAAAATTTTATATTTTAAAGTTAAAAATCTTCATTATAAATAATTATTAGATTAATATATTTTTTACAAATTTTTTTAATATAACTTACAAGTTATTTCTAAAATAAATACTTTTTCTCTTTTCTTCTTCTCTGAAAAACAAAGACATAGAGTTTAAGTAGATCACAAATATTCAGATTCATGGTTATATCATTATATTGTTGATCATGGTTCATATTGCATGATGAGTCATAGATATTCGAATTTAATTTTAACATATTGTAACATTTCGTAGTATAAGAAGGCGTGGTGTTTTCTTGACAGAAGAAGGCGTGAAGTTTTGTTTTTTATCTAAAGACCTGTATTTTTCACTTTTCCATCAGTTATTTTGACAAGTTATTTCCTCTCGCTTCTTTGGCGAGTTATTCCCTCTCGTTTTCTTTGGCGAGTTCTTTTTTCAGTAAGGTGAAACGTTTTAATTGATCATGGCGTATGTTTATCTCATCCTGAGCAACAAAATGCAGTTCAGATTAATGAAGATATTGTCTATGAACAGAATAGCTGCAATAGTTACTCTGGTGGTATGCAAGACTTCTCAAACAGATTCAGTCTTGGATAGACATATCATTAACATCAAAGAAGCTTCAGGTTCCTCCAATGAATCCAACTTCAATCTTGTAACACAGTTTGCGATTCAAGTTTCTTTTAGCATTGCTAGGAAAGTTGTTTCTATGTCTGACTGTAAAGAATGTCTTATCATTCTATCGATTTTAATTTTATTGTAACTGTTTCAACTTATAATTAATGAACTAGCTCTTTATTTTCAAAAAAAAAAATAATAAAACAAACAAACAAACAAACTTTCAATATATTAAAAATAAACATGCATCAGCGATACTGTCCACCTTATAATCAAATCATTATTGTGTGGACCATGGTCCACACAAGTTGTATGGACTATATTTTGTCTACTATAAAATAATATACATTTAGTATAAAAATGCACATTCAGTACAAATATAATGTACATTGTATTCAGGGGATATACATTATTTTTGTGCTGAGTGTACATTATATTATATAATGTACATTCAGTACAAAAATAATGTACATTTAGTATATTAAAATGTACTTTTTGTTATGGTACACATAACATTGTGTAAACCATGATCCATACAATAATTTGCCCCTTATAATGACCGTCGGTCCACAATATAATTTGCCATAATGGGCCAGTACCATTGTTTGGGTCTTCAAAGAATACAGATATGGGCCGGTGGAATGATTTAATATTTGTAGCATTGATCACTATTTAGTTGCAATTAGGTACAATAATGAGAAGGCGCATTGGTTTCCTTTAGGTATCACGTCATCAGCACACGCCATCTTCCACTATTTATACTAATTCTAGCTTTGTATTCATTATCTATTTCATTAATAATAAATAAAAAGATATCTCATTATAAGATTATACAATTTGACTAATTAATAAATATAAAATCAATAAATCATTATAAGTTTACACAATGTGACTAATTAATTAATTAATACATATAAAATCAATAACTTTACATATAAACCCTGCATTTGCACTAATTATAGGGGCAAAATATATATTCAAAAAAAGTTACTCTACTTTGCATACATATTTAAGGTATAATGTTATTTGCACTATATCTTTTGTTTTTTTTTTTTTTCTTTTTAATGACGAGAAATCTGAAATCACTAATCAATTCAAGAGTATAAACAACCACACATGAGATGTGAAAAAGTAAATCTCACTAGGAAAATTTTATACAACGGGTTCGCGATGAATACAAGAATTATCTCATAGGAGCCATTTACTTATTAAACTACTATCAACTGATGAGATGTTTAAAAAAACATATAAATAACATTTTTTTTTTTTTGGTGAGGAGAGAATCAGAGAAACATGTAGTCACTATTTATTTGGTATCCGCTTGGTGATCTTAACCAACAAATAATCACAAAGAGATAAACAAATTTGAAATTTTAAGATTATCACGATTTAGCCAACTTGGCTAAGGCTGCTTCGTGTAAATAACATCTTTCACATATTGACATATATGATATGTATTGTCCAAGAATATAATGATATGGTCAAACTTGTCAATTCAAGTAGCAAACATTGGTACGTCTAACATAAGTACACATATAGAAGGTTGTCCCACCCTAATCCCTCATGGAGATACCTTTATTAATCATTCTACTTTATTGCTGCACCCACACTACATACAATGAATCACACAGCATCCCAACAATGAAGACCCAAGAAAAAATAAAATTTAAAATTTAAAATTTAAAAACATGAAAACGAATATATGAAAGAAACTAGACGTATTTCCACGTTTAGATTTAGAAAAGTAAATATATGAAAAGACCTTGACTTGGCAATTCCATGTTGGCCTGGCCATCATTAACATTGTGAAGAATGAATTTCTCCGTGGTGCCCTCCGTGATGCGGGCCATGATGCGGCGGAGGAGGAGGCGGTGGAGGGGTTTCCTCTTCGCAGGGAGGCGCCGGAGGAACTACTAACGGTTTCTTCTTCTTCTTAGCTACGCAGAAGAGTCCAAGTGCGAGGAATGCAAGGAAGAAGAGTCCTCCTAGTGACGCGCACACCGCAATGACTACCGTGTGGTGCCCTCCTCCGCCTCCTGACGGTGGTGGAGATACAATGGTTCCGGATGACGGCGGAATGGAAGAGAATGGAGACGGCGGAATGGAAGAGAATGGAGACGGCGGTGTGGCATATGGAGGGAATGACGTTGAGGGTGGAAAGGTATAGGGTAATGGTGATGGTGATGGGCTAGTCGGTTTGGGATAGTGGGGAGATGGAGCTGGTGTTCGGGAGCCACGTGGTGGCTTTGTGGGTGGTGATGCCGGACCGTGATTTCCTCCCGGAGGTGTTGAGGTCGGTGGCATTGTTGACTTGTTTGGCGGCAATGATGCCGGAGATGGTCCTTGTGGGGGCTTGTGAGGAGTTCCGGGCTGTGATGGTGGAGTAGTTGGAGCTCCCACTGGTGGCTGGTAATTCTTAGAGGGTGGCGAAGTTGGTGTTTCGGTTCCGGGTGGCGACGGTGTTGGAGAGGGTGCCTGCGGTGGTTTGTAAGGAGTGCCAGGCTGTGATGGCGGCGAAGTTGGTGTTTCAGCTCTGGGTGGCGACGGTGTAGGAGACGGTGCTTGTGGGGGCTTGTAAGGAGTGCCGGGCTGTGATGGCGGAGCATTTGGAGCTCCCACTGGCGTTGATGGTGTTGGCGGGCAATTCTTAGGGGGTGGTGAAATGGAAGATCCTGGTGGGTGGTGGTGGTTTGACGGTGGAGCAGTGGGAGGTCGAGGGTGTGATGTTGGTGGCGGAGTTGGAGTGGATGGCAACGGTGGTGGAGTAGTATAATGCGAAGGAGGAGAAGTTGGCGGTTTGGGCGGAGAAACTGGATGAAGTGGTGGTGGCGGAGGACAAGGTTTTGGTGGTGTTCCCGGGCCGGGCATAGGTTTCGGCTTGCGATGATGATGATGGCGATGGCGATGGCGGCGGCGATGAGGTGGTCGTGGAGACGGGGAAGGAGTCTGCGGTGGTGGCATTACGTGACCAGTAGGAGGTGGTGGCGGAGACACTGCGTAACCTGTATGAGGTGGAGGAGGTGACTTGCATGGAGGTTTTGGTGGGGGAGGAGGTGGTGGTGCTGAAACATTGCAAGGAGCTTTTGGTGGTGGCGGCGGGGATGGCGGAGGCGGAGGGGGTGGTGGCGGCGGGGATGGCGGAGGCGGAGGGGGTGGTGGCGGCGGGGATGGTGGAGGCGGCGGCGGGGTGTTACAAGGAACTTTTGGCGGCGGCGGTGGTGACGATGGCGGAGGGGGAGAATAATATGGATAAGCCATGAGTACAATTGCTCAGATGGAAGGATAGCTTTCACCTTCGTTGAATGCCAACTGAGAAGTGCAGAGTTCTACCTAATACAACGACTTTATATACCTCGATCGCACGGTCCAAACATCCTAACAACTCTCAAACAATTATTAATTATTTATAAAACACATAATTTTCTTTAGTCAAAAATTCATGTAAGAATCATTAAGAGAGGTCGGGTCAATTGAAGCATGTGCTCCATCTCAACTAAAAACTTAAGGTAATAGTTGAATCTCCTTACCATTCTGATACCAAATTGAAGATTGTACATTAATGGTTATATGTTCAATAGGATTAATAAGATAAAAATCTAATACTGAAAAATGTAATATTAATTCAGAATCAGATGTTTGTTACTTATAAAAAAAATGTCATGCTTTTACATTTTAATTTAAAAATATTATATATTTCCTTAAAACCATTAATCTTTCTCTTATATAAATATAATAAAATTTGTGTAAGTTGGTTTCACCCTTTTCTTTAAACCCTAGTTCCCAACTTTTCTTTCCTTTAATTTGAAAGTGGAAACCTAATAATTATTATCAAACCAGGACAAAAAATCACTACTATAAAATTTATATCTTTTAAGTAAGATAACACAAGTGGTACGATTATGTTTAATGTATAAGCAATATTAGTTTGAATGGAACGAGGAGTTGAGCTGGGCCATGTGCAAATCGAAGAACGACAATATTGTTAATCATCATCCCCTAGTTGCCCTCTTGTAATTAAGTATATATTAGGTAGAGTACTTAATTAGTTAAGGAATTGAATAAATTGTAGTAGGTGCTAAACGATGCAAAACAATTCCAGCTTGGGTAGTTGGGGTTGTAATTCATCACGCCAACCACATGTTTTCACCTTTTTTCGAGATTATATATAAAAAAACACGCGGGGTGGTGGATCTCTTTACTGTACTGATTAATAATAGTAATAATGCATGCACATTCCCGGAATCCTGGTTGCTTTACCTAGCTTCTTTGTGCATTCGGCAAGATTGCGTGAGACTAGACAATCCCAAACAAGTTGGTCGAGATATTTTAATTTTAATTTTTTGAATTGATTATATGCATTATATAGGTTGATTTTACGATTAATGGATAGTCGACGGCCGACCAACACAAAACGCTAAGTGACGTGACTTAAAACAAAAACTTGTACATAAATTGTCTTAAACTCTTGAAAATTCGGATCTATTTTACCAGCAAGGAAGGATATTTATATAGGAGTGCTACTCGTACAAAAGATAAGGAAAATGAATTCCTAAAAATAAGCCTACCAAATCTGGACCTTAAGCTATAAGGATACTTCCTAAAATACAATAGGAAAAGATATATAAAATAGGTAACGAGTTTCCAAGTTCAGTTCATCTTTAGGTAAGATCTTCCAAATCCGGTAACTCTGTACGTGATTCACTTATAGCCCCTCCAACGATCCTCCATAACCGGTTACGAGCGAGTGCCAGTGATCTAAGTAGCTCCTAAAATTATAGACCGACCAACTGCCAGATTACCAGTATCATCCCAACAATATACTAGGCGAAAAGAATTCATTTCATTACATACTTAAGAAAAATATGTATAATTTTGGTGAGGTAATAGAAGTGTACTGTGGAAGTATATGTGTGTGGCTAACGTGGGAGTAGGTATACAATATGGAGGCAAGAGAGTAGGAAAATAGAAAGTTGAATAAAAAATAATGAAAGTTTGAGTGTGGGATTGGATATTTGGATGCAAGAAAAAAAGGGGGGATCGGAGGATAAGATGGAGGTGGCCAGGCTGGACTTAGCTTGTTGACTAACTAGCCGTCGTCCAACATGAATAAATTGCGAGTTGCATATATATATTCGTATTCATCACGATGAGTATTTAACTTAAGTAACATTATTGTTTTACTATGTATAGTGCTTATCGTTGTCATTTTGTGTTCATCACCTGGCGGCTAACTTCATTCCCATTTCCCAGCCAACCAGTCAACTAACCATACTGAGAAGGGTGGGTACGTGCCCAGGCCAGCTCATGAAATTCCTAGCTAGCTTAACGTACAAATGTACAATCACGTAAACTACGCTACGTTACCACTTACCCTTTTGTTTAGCTTAGCTTGTTGGCCGCAGGGAATGGGAATTGAATATAATGCATGCAGGCTGTACTATACGTGCATGCCATCCCAACTTCAATTCATTGACTTCCACCTCGTCAACGCAATCCCAGCTAATCCTATCGTTAGTTGTGGATTAATTACTAACTTCAATTCGCCTCCCTCATCCTCCGATCCATCTGCAAATTAAGAGATTTCATTTTTTAATTTTCCTCTGAGATTTGATATTTATTGTCAATTGTACTCCACGTACAGTCCACATCAAAGCATACAGATGCAAAAACGACGTCGTTTTATTAAAAACGCGCGTCTCTCTTTTAAAAAAAAATTCAGGTTCGATTCCTAGTAACAACATTATTTTGTTCATTCATTATGGAATTTTAGTTTATGGATTATGGAATTATAGTTCATCGATTATGGAACTATAGTTCATCGATTCTGGAATTATAGTTCATCAATTCTGAAATTTTAGTTCATAGATTCTGGAATTTTAGTTCATTCATTCTGAAAATTTTAGTTCATAGATTAGATTATGGAATTATAGTTCATCAATTATGGAATTATAGTTCATCAATTATGGAATTATAGTTTCGAACCTAATTTTTTTTTTTAAGGGGAGACGCGCGTTTTATAAAAACGACGTCGTTTTTGCATCCGTATGCACCATGCTTGGTGCATACGGATGCACAGCATAATTTGCCCACATCAAACACATGTATGTTGTCAATGATTGTATAGGTCCAATGACCCAGAAGATAATTAGTGATCCAGCCCACATAATTCATTTAGTGAAACTAATTGTTAAAGAACAGTTATTACTAATTGTTATAGAAATGAAGCTAAGGCATGAGTATCCTATCCTATAACCATGGTCATCATCCCTCCCTGAAGGCCCATGATGACAAGTTATTTACCCCCTCTGCCATTAATATACCACTTCTCCTCTTGCGTTATACCACCACATTTGGTTGCAATGAGAATTAGCTCAACATTTTGCAATTTCATTAGAGTGAAATACCATGTGAATTAGCTCACATTTGAGTAGGAGCTACAAATTGTTCATAATTATTTATCAAACTCAAAAATATGCAATTGGATCCTTGAACAACGCAAACTCATTCAATTCAATCAAAAATGACAGGTTAACCTGAAATCATGCTGACATGGCGGTTACTGAATTTAAAACTAATTTTAAATAAATAATTATTTAATTTTTTTTTTAAGTCGATTCGTCTCAGGCCGTCTCCTGGCCATAGAGAAGAAAGTGCTAGCTTCGTCTCGGGCCGTCTCCATGGCCAGGGAGACGTCTTGAGACGAAGCTGGCCCCTTCGTTTCTTGTCGGAGACGAATGATTTCTCTTTTTAAATTTTAAATAAATATTTTATTTAAAATTATTACATAATATTATTTTAAATTCGATCGGTAATTATCAAGTCAACCTTTTTCAGTAAACAAGTCATCTTAAATTAAATTGCATGAGTTTACATTGTTTAGAGACCCAATTATATATATATTTTTTAAGTTTGATGATCCAATTGTAGTTTAATGTGCGTTTTCTGAGGATGATGCAATGGTAAGTGTCAAATAGGCTTATCTACTACTGCGAAGAGCTCAATTCCCACCACGAACTTAATTAAAGTCTAATTAAACACCCTTACCAGTTAAATTTGTTCAATTAGTTTTTTTAGCTCAATTCCCACCACGAACTTAATTAAAGTCTAATTAAACACCCTTACCAGTTAAATTTGTTCAATTAGTTTTTTTTGAAGGTTGCTGATCTGGATCTCATGTTTGACCGCCGTGGCTGTTCGGCTGTCCTCGCCGGATAGCCGGTGGCTCAAATTCTTTTTTTTTTTTAATTAATTATTTTTTTAACAAATTGAACAAATTAAGTATGATTAATTAGACTTTTATTTAATTCGTGGTGAGAATTGAATACTTCGCATTAGTAGATGGACGTATTTCTCCCTTGCATTTTTATATATTTGGTTACCATCAAGTCAACCTTGGGGTAGAAGATTCAATGGGGATTCAACATTTTGGGAGAAGAGTAACTTATTTGACCTCTGTTCCTTAATTTTTTAAAAAAATCTAAATCTAGGAGCATCATAGATTCATAGTCTACAGAAAGAAGTTGCAGAGTTGAGTAATTTCCAAGATATGAAGTACGAACCTCTGTTACTTCCAACAACTTCCAGTGTACAGGAAGAAGAAGAAGAAGGAAACCTGGTCAAACAAACATGGGCAGAGTCGAAGAAGATCTGGCACGTAGCCGGACCCACCATTTTCAGCCGCCTCGCCATGTTTTCTCTCACCGTCATCACCCAATCATTCGCCGGCCACCTCGGTGATCGCGACCTCGCAGCAATCACCCTCGTCACCACTCTTCTCATAGGCATCACTTTCGGCTTCTTGGTATGTGCATATATTCACTGTCGTCTGTCCTAAACCCGATTTCTTTAACTCTTTTCCATCGTCATGAGCTGAACAGTTTAATTGTTGCCTATTGCCTGTTTGATATATTGAAGTGTGTTATCATTTCATGATTTAAACATATTGGTATACCTTTTTCTTGTAATTAATGCCAAGAGTCTTTTACATGAGCTCACAAATCTCTGAGGATGATGCAATGTTAATAATTTATTAACCTAGGATGCTTGATATACTTCAATTCATGGTTCATATGTAAAGATCAGAGTATGTCTTTATCTAGAAATTGTGATTCCTAGTAGATAGTATAGTTTAGTTTAAGAAATTGAATGTAAGGGGCAACCTCCAAGCACTTCATTTGATAATCTCAAGGTTATAAGTTCGATTTCCGGGCAGCTATATGGGCAAACTAGGGTCACTAGGTGAAATTTACTCAGCTACGAGCTTTCCTCGTCACTAAAAAAAAGAATGTAGTAGAGAGGAATTTTCATCTAAAAACTTGTAATATAAATTTGTTATTCATTTGGGGACAAATGTATATTTTTCTCACTCAATATGCCAATTAACCAGCTTGGGATGGCAAGTGCACTCGAGACTTTGTGTGGCCAGGCTTATGGAGCAAAACAGTATCATATGTTGGGCGTTTACTTGCAGCGTTCATGGATTGTGCTGTCTTTGGGCGCTATTGTTATGTTGCCACTTTTTATATTTGCGTCACCTATAGTGAAGTTGTTAGGTCAGCCGGATGACGTGGCTGAACTGACTGGGAAGGTCGCGATATGGCTAATTCCAATGCACTTGAGCTTTCCGCTCCAGTTTTCTTTCATGAGGTTCTTGCAGTGCCAGCTAAAGACTTGGGTGATTGCTTGGATTTGTGGCGGGGTGCTTGTTCTACATGTGGTTTTGAGCTGGGTTTTCATTTATATATTGGAGGTTGGAATTGTTGGAACTGCTCTTATTCTTGATGTATCTTGGTGGACTTCTGTTCTGGGACTCGTTGCTTATAGTCTCTTTGGTGGATGCCCTCATTCTTGGACTGGTTTCTCCAAACAAGGCTTCCTCGGACTTTGGGAGTTCTTTAAGCTTTCTCTGGCTTCCGGAATTATGCTCTCGTATGTTCCTTTATGACTGTCTCTCTCATGTAGTACAAGTTTGACTATTCATTCTTTTCTTAACAGAAAAAAGACAATTTTATTGGCTTTTCAGGTTGGAAAATTTCTACTTCAGAATTTTAATCATAGTCTCAGGCTATATAAAGAATGCTGAGGTTGCCATTGATGCTCTCTCCGTCTGGTTTGTAATTTTTTTATTTTTTATTTTTGGTACTAATTCGACTGAATTGTGCTCTTATGAAGAAGAAGATGATGATGATATTTCCTTGTTCCACAGTGTTACTATCATTGGTTGGGAATCCATGATCCCGTTAGGACTTTTTGCTGCAACAGGGTATGTTACCGTGCCTTTATAAATACTTTTGCCCTTTTAAATTCATCTATCAATCAAATTTCGAACTTCCATCTTAGTAATCCTTGATCAAAATTTGATGCTAGTCATGCAATTATGCAGAACGCCAATTGAGGTGAAAATTGGGTACATTGTATTTTGTTTTAGAATCAAATTTCGTTTCGTGTTCTACACAGGGTACGCGTAGCAAATGAACTTGGAGCTGGCAATGGAAAAGGAGCAAAGCTTGCAACCAAAGTGTCATTGTTGAACTCCATAGCTATCGGGATTTTGTTTTGGTTGATTATTATTGTGTTCCCTGACAAGCTTGCTATGATCTTCACATCTAACACCTCCGTCATTCAAATGGTTCGGGAACTTGCATTTCTGTTAGGAACGACCATTCTCATCAACTGCATTCAACCAATTCTTTCAGGCAAGAAAATCTTAAAACCAACTTCTTATACTTGAATTCATATGGTAGCTAGGCTGTAACTTCCGTTTTAATCCGAAATACAACCTTTGTTCTTCCAGGAGTAGCTGTTGGATCTGGTTGGCAAGCGCTGGTGGCATATGTAAACATAGGAAGTTATTATCTCGTTGGAATCCCTTTCGCGTTAACCCTCGGATGGTTCTTCCATTTCGGATTAAAGGTAAATGCATAGCATTAAAAACAAAAAACATCCCGCAACTTGTATGATTCTTGATCTGCATATCATACACACGTTAATGCAGAATGTTTAATGAGTTCTACTATATGTACTCTCAAATCTTACTCCCTAAATTTTACTTCCTAAGGTGGCGGGTTCTGATAAACTATATTTTTCATGTGGCCCCAATACAAGTGTCTACATCTAAGATTTTGTTTGAGGGAGTAAAAGTTAGGAACATAAAGTGAGAATACAGATAGTATTTTCCATGTTTGATCACGGAAGAAGTGAAGAAAGACATTAACTACTACTGAGAATTGTGTCTGTATGCTTGTACTATATTTGACTGACCCAATTTATGTTTTCAGGGCATCTGGATTGGAATGATATGTGGAACTGTGGTTCAAACCTTGATTTTAACAATCCTCACATTGAAACAAGGGTGGGAGAGAGGTAAAACACTATAGTGGTAATTTTATTTTTAATTAAAAAAAATGGACAGAACAAATCCATCAACTTTCATAGTGTTGGGTACTTTTGGTTCTCTACTGTTTCATTTGTATAGAAACATCAAGTAGTGCTAATTCAGAAAAATCAAGTAGCTTCAAAACATCATTACTGTTTTGTACAATAATCCACCATATTGGACCAATGTATTGTTTATTTATATGATGGAGTTTACTCAGCATATACCTTCGGGTAGTAGTTACCGGTAAATTGGATCATCAGCCACTACTCAAGAATGTACCCCGAGTAAATCACATTAAAATCATTGTGAAGAAAAATTCCAATATTGTTGTTAATTGAAGA
Source organism: Ipomoea nil (assembly GCF_001879475.1). Classification (NCBI taxonomy): domain Eukaryota; kingdom Viridiplantae; phylum Streptophyta; class Magnoliopsida; order Solanales; family Convolvulaceae; genus Ipomoea; species Ipomoea nil. Next base: position 3,347,516 of record NW_017619749.1, read on the forward strand.
GATTTTGATTGCTGAATTTATTTTACAATTAAGAATTTAAAAGTCGAAAAATTAAAATTTGTGTATCAAATTTGAAATTACAACAATTAATTAAGGTCACAAAATTAATTAGGGGGATATATATCATATAAGCCTGGTTTAGCTAAACCGGGTTGTCAGGCATAAGTTTATTAGACGACCGTTCCCCGGTCTCATCCTTCTCCGGGCCACTAAATAAACGACCAAGCGGTGCCTTGACGGACTTAAACAAACTCTTTGGGATAACCGTCAATTCCTCCCCTCCGCCGCCGCCCTCCTCCTTTGACGACCTCGTCGAACTTCCCCTGGAGAAGAAAGGCGGAGCCGGGGTGAACCCACAGCGGTCTGCCGTGCCTTCCCGATCAAACCGCTCATAATAATAATTATTGGCCCGTCCCCAACCGGTTCCGACGCTGTTACTTCTATATCCCTTCGTCGAACTTCTTTCGGCCGGTAACTCCGCGAAACTCGGGTTTCTGCTCAAACCGGTGTTAACCAGCCGGTTCCTTACCTCGTCCGGTAATCTTAATGTGAACCGTTCGCAATCATCTCCCGGTCGAATCAGTGAGTTACAGTGACCCGTCGAGTGAGACCGCGGAAATTTCCCGGCGAGTCGCTGTCGTCTTGGCGTTGATCTCGGCGGACGATTCCGTATAGGTGGTTGCGCCGGAATTGGATCCTCCGGCGCCGGCGAGGCATTGGTTATTTCCATCTCCGGGTGGATTGAGTCATGAACTTCATAGTTGAGCGAGTCATTTACCGGGTGATGACTCAGTATAGTAATCCATCCCTCACTTCCCTGTTCGTCGGCGCTAGGAACGAGATTTGCCCGGCAAACCGGACAGGTGACGTGTGACGCAAGCCAGACGTCGATGCAGTCATGGTGGAAGACATGGCAGCACGTCGGAAGCAGCCGGAGCGTCTCGTCGTCCTCGAACTCGTTCAAGCACACGGCGCATTCTAGCGCCCCTTTCCCCAACTTCAGACCCTTAACATCGGAGTAAAGAAACGTCGGAAACGTGTCGATAAAATCCGGGTCGAGCCCGCGCGTGACGCCTCGACGTCGCCGGCGCTGCGAGCCCGTTTCTCCGTCGGAGAAGTCCAGAGCCATCCTTCGCTCGACGCACTGACGTACATAGATGGTGATGATGCCGATTAAGAAAAACAAAGCAATGAAACACAGTACAATGGTGGCGGCGTGTGCGTTCACCTTGATTTTGGAGTCATCGGAGTTTGGCACCTGCGGTGGAGCTCCACTCTCCGCCGATATCCCAGCCGGCGGAAGTAGAGCCAAAGTAAAGATGACGGAGTAGCATAAGTAGTTAGAAGCCATATTATCTGAGCTCGATTTTCTTCATCGGCAAAACACAAGTACACGTGTTAGCTACCGTACGTGCACCTAGTATAACTGTATTTTGGTGGTTATGTCTGCCGGCGACAATAAATTAAAAGGAATGAATATATATATGCATTGATTTTAACGGACACGCGCGATGCAGACTAGGAGTGGGCCAAGTCTTAAAACTTGGGTTTTAAGGCATAAAATGAAAGAAATTATTAATTTTTTAATATTTATAAATTGGGTTAGTCTTATCTTGTGAGATATAAATATCAAGTTATATAAAAATAGGAGAAATTCAGCGGATACGGTAGTTGGTCAGTTGTTATACTATGGATCATGATCCACCTTGCAAGGTAGATTCTGGTTCTAAATTGTGTATTTTTAGTATTAGAATTGTGAACTTCTAGAATATAAATTGTGTTTCTAAGTTTTGAAAATTTGTGAATATAATACATGGTCATCACAAATTATGAAATTTTAAAAAGTAAATTGTGTATCTTTGGACCCAAAGTGGACACGAGTCCACATAATAATTTGCTGTAATTGGTTGATAATTAAAAGAGTTCAAGTTCAGGTAATCTATGTTAGTTTATCTTTTTGTAATTTTTTATTGATTAAAGTTAAAAGTGAATTTCACTCAAATATATATTTAGCTAGTAGTTGCAAACCTTCTTGTAAATCAAAGAAGGTACAAAAAATTGCGCACAGAAAAAAAAGTACAAAAAAAGTAGGATTAATGTAAACTTTGAGGCAGATAATTCTAGTAAAATGAAATTGTATATTTTTTCTTTAAAAAAAAAAAAAAAAAAATTAGTCAAGGTCAAAGATATAGAAAACTTGCGACAACAGGTATTAGTAACCACGCTAGGTTCAATGATGAATGAATAAAGCAAATGTATAATAATCATTTGACTTTAGTTTCAGACTAAATTATGATTATTCTAGTGGTCCAGAATAGTATGTGTATACATACAGGATTAATAAGATTGAAGAAAGTAACAGAATTCTAAGTTTATCTCCTTATGATCCTTTACTGATTAGGGTAGTAAGGTGAGCTTCACTTTCTCGTAAATCAAATATGGTGGAAGGTAGAAGAGGTTGCTGTTGCTTAACTGCCGAGAATGTAATAATGATTTGTCTTCCATACTAATAATTACATGCAATTTTAACAATTTGGTTAAAGAAATTCTTGAATGTGTATGGCTAAACCCAGTCTGCAGTGTAGATTCATGGCGATATAATTATGTGACATTGATCGTAACTCAGATCATATAAAAAAAAAGGATTGAAGAAGTCACATTTTGATGATATATATGCAATTAATGGCAAGTCTTAAACTACTTGGGAGTGTGAATACAGATCATTGTAGACGACACTTTTAGTGGTTTCTTCACTGTGCACTGCGTTTTTTGTTGGGCGAAGGAGAGAGTACACAAGGGTTGCCGCCATGGCTCCAACAATGGGTGCAACAACAAACACCCATTGGTTCTTATAAACACCTGACACAACTGCTGGGCCTATGCTTCTTGCAGGATTCATGGAAGCTCCAGTTATGGGGCTGCATGGCATGTTTATATGTTTATGATAGAATATAATCAGTTAGCCAGAAATAGGTATACGTACTACCAGCATCTCATCTCATCTCATCTCATCTGTTACTACTTACCCAGCAACCAGGACTTCAAACAAGAGTGTAACTCCAATTGCCACTCCGGCTACCTCTTTGTTCTGCAGATCAGATGATGAAGATTTGGTAAGGTTAATGCTAAATTAAAGTTAATCAACTGGAATGGAGAATTGAATTGAAGCTATATATATACAGCTCTGTCGTCTGAAGCAGCACCACAGATAACAAACATTAGAATGAAAGTCATGAGGAACTCCCATGTTATAGCCTCGAGATCAGTGGTTGGAGTGTTGTACTGAGTTAGCGTTGGTTTAATGTCGTTTTGGCGATTGAACAGCGCCTTCAAGGTGAGGCATGCAAGTGTTGAACCCAACAACTGACACACCACATACATAGGGACCTAGAAATCCAACAGATTAATTAATACATTAAAGAGATGGAATGTTTCAGATTCTGTGTTTTACTTGGACCAGATCAGAATCTTACTTGCAGTAAGGGAAGTCTGCCAGAAGTGCCAAAAGCTATGGTAACAGCAGGGTTGAAATGTGCACCAGAAACATGGCCTAATGTATATATGAGTGCCATTAGAGGAAGACCCCAAGCTAAGGCTATTCCCACCATGGTTAGCTCCTTCTCCCTATCAACAAGAGCAGAGCCACACCCCACAAATATGAAAATGTAAGTGCCCACCAGCTCTGCTACAATCTGCATATATAATACAAATTATTGATAGATATTTGTATTAGTACAAGTAGCTAGCAAAGGATGTTAATCATTTGTATTATTACCTTCTGGAAAGCAGATATGAAGGCAGAAGCTTCCCTAGGGAATTCCCTGGAATGAAAAACATGTTTATGCTTTGTTTCTTCTTCCATAATGGAAAATTCTCCAAATTTATTCTTGGGGGAAAAGCCTGAGACGTTTGAATCTATGCTGGACATTCTTTTACTCTGTACTTGTAAATGCTGATATATGTCTAAGGTTTTATAGTAACAAGTTGTTGACTTGGTACAAAGATTTGGATTTGGAATAATTCTTGACGTGACAGACTTCATTGTCAGTCGAAAGCTCTGATCTGCAAATACTAAAATCAAATGGAAGTGCAGTTGTGGAATAAGAGCATATACAAAGCCGGCAGATGCTAGTCATTGTACTTGTAAAGTATGGATGCCACAGAAAAATGCCAAAATGGAATTGTATGACATTTTGTTTTGGTCATAGGAATTTGATCAAGCTGTTGTCTGGCAGTTTGGCACCACCTTTGTATTTAATATAGGAACCCATAGCAAATCATTGTGCCGGAGCTTTGATTTGAAAAATTTAAAATAAATCCTATCAACGTCAAGGAAATTAAAGAACAAAGAGACATGGACTTCTTAACCCTAAAAGCAACAAGACAGGACAAGAAAAAAATGTCTAATACAAAGTCTAATTCTTACAGTAGAGATTGGTTTTATTATATAGTAAAGTGACCCTTCAATGAACTAAAGAATTTCGAAATCATAATATGTATCAAGACCAGTCTACAAAAGCCTTAAATTCTAGAACTGCAGGTTGGGCACATTGAACCAGCCGCTGCATGTGCGCCGGATTGGATGGCGTCCTGATAGAATGCGCTGCTGCACCAAATGCACACGGTAGGAACCATGTTTCTTCCCGATAAATTTGGGGCTACACCTGTATCTTTTCCAAGCCAAAACGGGGAATTAAACCCTTCTCCCATATCCACCCCGTAAGAGAATACCTTGGAATCTTGTTGGCCACAGCTCAAACTTTGTGTGCCCATAAAACTGTATTCCACTGGCTCGCTTCTCTCTGGTCTCAACCCTTCAAAATTCCCACTTCTATCATACTTCTGGATGTTCTGGTTCAATTTGAACAGACCTTCGCCCTGCACAGACATTGCATTTTTTTGTTTTCAAATATGAAATTTATTTTCGGAATAAAACTAACTTGATTGGTGTCCAATCTCTATAGTGATACTCTGTTGTAGAATTTGAGGGATTCCCTAATTAAATCATTTGAAAAAGCAAGAACAGAAAATAGTTGATTTTCAAGGAGCATTCAACCAAATCTATCAGTGAAAGATTCAGATTGGTACCTTATCTGACATTATGTCATAGGTCTGAAAGCAGTTTGATGACTGCACCAGTGAGTTTGCATTAGCTGCCGAGCCATCATGATTCAATAGATTTCCCACACTAGTTCTCCAAATGTTGTCATCCATCATACCTTTGTTAGGCTGGACAATATTATTACTCCTAGCACTAGTCATAATATTCTTCCCAAATTTTCCGACCTCATCCATTCTCTGTTCTCCCCAGCCAGTATTAGAGAAAACCGTATTATAATTATTTCCAAAATCAACGACATTGCTATTGAATGATGAGTTCTGCAAATCAACCCCAATCACTCCTCCCTGCTTCTGATTTTCTACTCTTCTGTGATCAATGTTATGAAGACTAGTTTGAGCACCATATGTTTGCCCCACACCAAATTGGAAACCAGACCTCCCTGCAGGGTATCCTTGCTGCTGAAGTTGCATTGTATTAGCATTTGCACCAACTTCTACATGAGAATTTCCAAAAGAGAGATTCAGATCTTGATGCACTGAACCATGAAGTCCATTAAGTTTAGGTCCATCTAATGAGTTGGTATAGCTCCTAGCTCTACTAAACGCCTGATTAGAAGCTTCCTGAACAAAAGCCGGAGGAAGCATTGCAGTTTCAGACGGTTCCTGCTCATACATTTCCACATTACTTTTGCAAGCCTTGTTTTCATTACCATCAGAAAAAAGTGAGAAGTTAAGACTTCTATCCTGTTTCAAGTCAGTAGAAGCATCAGCATTTAGTGCGCCATGACTGCTGCTAAAAGGAAAAATCAACTCATCATCAACATTAACATCTTGGAGTATGTTGACATCCAAATTATCAACCTTCCTCATTGAAACATTATCAACATAATTTTCAATTGCATCATTCTTCTCATAACCTGACAAGGAAAGCAGACCACTCTCAAGAGTCTTTTGCTCTCTAGGCTCCTCTTCAAAGCAATCAGGAAATTGACTTCCATACTTTTCAGCAGAATCTATATCTTTTTTCCAAGATGGAGCACACCCAAAATGATCTTCCATTTCCAAGTTACTTACATTATCATTGTTTGATTCGGCACAACCACCACTGTAATTTTTCTTATCACTGGACATGTCATCAAATCTCTGCTCATCAACACAGCTAGAAAAAACAAGATTTAAATTACCAGCACGTTCTTCTGCATCACCTGACAGTGTCTTTAAACAGTCTTCTGAAACCCTTTTTTGTGCAGAGCCTGTTGGGATAGAAGAGACTGAGACACCATTCATCTCTTCCCTACATGATTCAGCATCACAAGGCAGTTGCACACTGATCTGAGTATTTCCATCCAGCCCACTGCTATTAATGCATAGTCCAGATATTGACTCTTTGTTTGCAGCATGCCTATCCTTGTCAAGTAGCATCTCATCACCTGACAGTGTCTTTAAACAATCTTCTGAACCCTTTTTTTGTGCAGAGCCTGTTGGGATAGAAGAGACTGAGACAACATTCATCTCTTCCCTACATGATTCAGCATCACAAGGCAGATGCACACTGATCTGAGTTCCATCCAGCCCACTGCTATTAATGCATAGTCCAGATATTGACTCTTTGTTTGCAGCATGCCTATCCTTGTCAAGTTGCAGCTCATCAACATCACACGTTTCCACATTACCATCTGAAGAATGTAAATCACTTCCAGAAATTGGACCCTTTTCAAACTCCACTATACTAGAAGTACCCCCGGTTGCACTATTTTTAACAATATCCAATTTATCATTCAATGGGAAAGGTGAAGAGCTGCTTGAATTCCTTCCTTGTTGATCATAACTATTATTGGCTTTCTCAGAAGCATCCTCAGCAGCAGGTGGGCAACAAGCAGTGTTCTCATCATTCGACAAAATAGTTTCAGAGGTAGAGCATCTGGTAGATTTATTAGAAAACAAATCCACAGGGGCATCAGCACTTATTGATTTATCAAAGGTCTCCAAGTGCTCGCCATCCAGATTACCAAAATTACCTTTAGGTGAAGAATTCATCTTAGTTTTTGTATCCAAGCCACTAATTTCTGAAAAATCCCTGTTTGCAACAATTGGTTCTTGCAGTGTAGAATCTGTTTGTGAACCCATATTCACCTGTAGTGATTCAATGGCACTCTTTACTTGATTTCTCACATGGGTACCAACATGACCATTGTACCGATGCCTTTCGTCAAATGACTTGTGGCAGAACTGGCACACAAACTTTCCATCTTTAATAATTACCCCATCAGAAATGGATTGACCACTTTTTGATCTTTTTCTCCTCTGACAAGAAGACTGGTGCTGCAACAGATCATCCTTGTTACCAAAATCCAAATTACAATTCTCACAATGAGCAATTTCCCCTACATGGACCTCTTGCAGATCTCCAAGCTTCAATACATCTTGCATCTGATCATTAACAGAAGTATTACTAACAGGGGGTGATGATACATGGCTAGCAACATTTTCCTTCTTAGTAACATCTGGAACAACAGTATCTCTTATCTGTAGCATTTTGTTTGTATCAGTAGAAGCATGTTTATCACCATCAAGGATGCTTTTGGAACTCTCAATGGAATTAAATGGAACAGTGCCTTGTTCACTACGAAGAGAAAGCAAGTATATGGAAACTTCCTTGCATGACACGAAGTGCCGTCCATTCGGGCTGCAAATAGCCAAAATGATAGATAACAATTTAGGTATAAACATCAAAGCTATTATATAGTGTAACAAATATGAAACTATTAACATCAGTCTAATTCCAATAGAAAAACACATCCTTAAGTGCCACAGGGCCAAAAGTCAAACATGTCAATCATTTTACATAAACAGTTGTTACACTAATTAAAGATACAAAAGGAGAACAGAACACCATGAAAGATGGTTAATAACAAGCATGTAGTTGGAAAAAAAAATGAAATACATATTGAGTTTGAGCATAAATTACCACAGAATGAATGGTATGTGTAGCTACAATCTCTCAACCATTTTATTACATAATAATCCTATATCTCAGATCATTAGTTAGGTTAGACAATTAAAGAAACCAATCAATTTCTCAATTTCATGTGATAGACTAGATTTCATAACTTAAGTATCTGTCAAAAGACTTACATCTCAAATCAATGGGATGATTTGTATCTCAAAAGATTATTAATTGTCTCATACTTGAATGTTCTTCTTTCTAATTTAGGCTATATCAAAACAAAGTCACTTCTTTTAGAGGAATTTTCTCAAACCAACTCCTCATCCTAGTACATAAATATATATCCAAATAAAAATGCAGTGCTATTTTTCTCATTGTTTAAAATTAAACACTGTGCATTTCAAACTCATATCTCGATAAACTTGCCAAAGTCCATGATGAAAGTCCTTTAGGAAGGGACAGGGAGGCTTAACTAAGGCAAGGTTTCCTATATGTATGTCAAACCTCTAAAAGCAGCCTTTATGTTTGTTTGTTATACCCATCTCACCATTCCTGACTCACTCTTCAACAAGCCATCATCCAATGGGCAGAGAATTAGAGTTTGGTGTTCAAATATTGTCTTCCATGGTAGAAAATTAGAAATTGACTTCCTATTAAATAGAGGAAGAAAAGAAATCTGACCCTAACTCATTTTATACATATGTATGAGTATATAAAAAAAAAATTAAAAATTAAAAAAAAAAATCTATTACCATTGCATCAGTTAAAACTAATTATTTGATGAAGAGTATGGAATACAAATGTAACAATGCTTGTGACTTTTGGTTTCACCATTGTGAAACTGAAAAACGAGCAAATTTACCTGGGCCACACCAAATACTCGAATTCAATTACAGTTTCAATTCAAATTGATATTTCAAGTACCTAAGTTTTGGCAAGCAAGTAGGTATTACTGGACAGCACGGATATTACAGAATGTCATCAAGTAGGTTCTATGGAAGCATTTCATTGCAAGGAAAACCAAGACAACAGCTATCTTCAAGAACAAATCCTGCCAAACTCTAACTACTACTCCACATTGTAACTCCAAAGTGTTAGACAAAGCACATTACTAAACTTGCAAACTAGCAAAGAACAAGAGGAAAATGCAAACATAACACTGACAATTGGCAGAAAACAACAGTGGCATCTCAAAAATATCATTCACCCGCACATTAACTACAACTTGACTTTACTAATTATATAAACGTATTTGTACCTGCTTATTTATAATGCGTGTGTGTCTTTGTGTCATGTATGCATTAATTCTAGAGTTCCACTCCATTTCCCGTTTTAGTTAGTTCCTAGTTCACCAAAAACTATCAATAAGTTGTATTGTCAAGATCCCATTTTCCTTTACAGTGAAACTAAATAATATAAAGCAGCAATTATGGCAACAAGAAAAACAGAATTTCCAGAAACCTTATGTAGCGGCGGCAGTACACCCAAACCCGGCCAGCCTTCCTTTTGAGGGAGAGCAAAAGCTTCCAACCTTTTGGCAAAGTAGTCCCAAACTGGCTGGCGTCAACAATTCTTCTCTTTTTTCTCCTACTTCCCCATTGCCCATTCAAACCCTCGAGAAACCCTAACAGCTTCTCCTCGCCCTCAAGTCCTTCTGTCCTCCGCCTCAACTCCATGGAAAATGGATCCTCCAACGAGCCCAGAGCCACCATATCCACGGGCACACCATCAGCATTCACAATCTCTTTATCCCTATCCACCGAATTATCATAGACCACTACGTTCGTCATCGCCAAATCGCCATTGGAATGACTTGCATGGCTGAAATTGGAGTTGACAATGTCGCTTTTATCCTTCCGCGGCCGACCACGTTTTCTTTTGAACCCAGCGGGCGCCGCATTGGGCAATTGGGAAACCGAGACCGAATAATCTACTGGAATAGGAATTAAGTCGGAGGGGTTCGCCTCGGCTTTAAAAAGCTGTTTCAGAAGAGACACGATTTGAAAGCTCTCGGGGTCAGTCTCCATAGAGGGCTGATTCGGGTTGTGATTTGTGGCGCGGAGATGAGGCGTGCGGCTACGGAGAGCGGTGGAAGAGGCAGCCGGAGCCAGACGGAGACGCGAATAAGTCTGCTTGCGCGAGCCCGCTGACTCATTGAACACGGAGCGGTCGAGTTTGGGGCTAACGACGTCGTCCAAGCGACGGGGATCAAAAGCGGACGGGGAACACTGGGAAAGAGAGTAGAGCTCAGATTGGGACAGAAGTCTAAGATCAACGGTAGGTATTGAATCAAGTTGAAGCGGAGTCTCGGCGACGGCGGCGGCGGCCGGAAGAGAAGGAGTATCGACGGTGGCGGAAGCCATTAGTGAAAGGGGAAGCAGAGGGGCAAATTTGAGTTTCCCGGAGCAAATATATAACTTCCAGATGGCACTGTTTGTATGAAATACGGTCACGAGCGGGACAAGCAAACAAATTAAAAAAATAAATAAATAAAAATACAAAATGGGAAAATGGTGAAATCAAACCAATTTATCTGCAGATCTCAAATCTGTAATTCATCACTGTAAAAATCCGAAATTTTGCAGAAAAATCAGACTTCAATTCATCAAACAAAACCAGAGAGAGAACCGAAGACAAATGGATTGAGAGTAGCAAGAGACCCGGTTTTGGGGAAAAGTTAAAGAAAAACCGCTCGTATTTTCATGCCCGCTTTAAATAAGAATGGGCTCACTCACCGTATTTGTTTATTTATTATTTTTTCATTCAAAATTATTTTATTTCATCTTTCGCGGGGTCCATCCAATCCGAAAAACCGTTCATTTTTTATTAAAATAATATTAGATTGCCCATTTGATGTGATTCTTTAATCTTTATTATTATCATTAATAAATTTCTGTAATTGTTTTTTTTAAATTACCTTAGTGGGGAAATAATAAATTTATTGCAAATAATTTGGTATTGCTATTACAATTGAGGCTATATCGAGTGATTAAATAAATTGGAATGAAAATATGAAATTAATTTGATTTAATTCAATTTTTATGTTTGAGCGAGAATACTTTCTCGTATAAACAAACGTGGGATAGAACATTAAATATTAATAAATTAAAATAAAAATGAATCGTGTTACTGTGTTAGATTTTGTTTACTAAATTCGTTATTTAATATTATATTTTTTAACCTACAAATATTTGAATTTTTTAGGTTTCAAAATATTTTATTCTTTTGTACATAATTATTTGTAAATTTTTTATTTACTCATGAAGTTCGTTATTGATACGGTTACTGAGTACCCCAACGGGCTTGATAACTTAAACACTTGGCCCAATTTATTAGGCCTGATGATTAGTATTTTTAAAGGACTTACTTGAGCCCAACTAGCTAGGGAAAAAAAAAAAAAAAACAACAACAACAAAAAAACAAAAAAATAAAAACAGAATTGTCAATCATTTCAAATTGGCATGCTATATAGTCAACTTATCTTACTTACGCGTTACGCCTACAATGCCGTGGAACAAGGTTACCATGGTTGTTTAAAAGCGATGTTGCACCACATGGACAATCGACTAATCAATCCATCAAAGAGTACTATAGCCTTGTTTGGTAAATGAGGCAAATTATATTATGCACCGCGGTGCATAATCGATTATGCACCGCGCGTCTTTTTTTTAAATGAAAATTAACAGTGTTTATTTCCGCCGTTTCGCACCCTTTTGCAAAAAGTAACTCTGTTATTCAATGTCATTTTGTATGAACTGCAGTTTCAGTTGAACACAACTACAGTTTCATTTCGATATAACTATAGTTTCATTCGATATTTATAGACTCAAATATGTGAAAATGTTATTTAATTTTATTTTATATACACTATAGTTTCATTAAAACACAACTACATGATCATTTTGATATAATTACAGCTTCATTGTACAATATAAACTCAAATATGTGAAATGTTATTCAGTTTCAGTTTATATACACTGCAGTTTCATTTCACTATAACTACAGTATCATTTTGATATAACTGCAGTGTCGGTTTAGATATACTGTAGTGTCAATTGGTGTTTAATACACCAAACAAACGGACTCCGTTAACTCTAACGGCGGGCCGTTTCTTTACTTAAAGAAACGACGTCATTTTTGACTGGGTAAATGATGAATCAGTCAAAATTTTAACAAATTTGTCATTTTAACGTTTTAACTTTGTCAAGACACTAAAAATCATGTTTGATAATTCATCGATTTAGAGTAGCGATTTGCTCCAAACCACTGAAAATACAATTACAGCATTTACATTCAGCATTTTGGGGAAAGGAGAATTTCCTTTAACCAAAATGTCCCTATATTTTTGACTCCTTATGCTTACCCAGTGGCAAAATTAAGGTTAGCCGTTCGGCTTCTCTTATGTTTTTTTTATTAAATAATAATGATAATAATAATAATATTATTATTATTATCATTATTATTACGTATGTCTTTATATGTCATTTTACATATTAATTGTTAATCTAAACAGTTAATTTTGTCAAACATATTTGTATAAATCGTTAATACAATCCGCTAGTCAAATACATGAACACAATTCGCTATTTGCTAACCACTAACTACTAATTGCCAAACAATGCCTATATCAATTCACTTTTAATGTGTCATTATCATACAAATTACTTGAATCGCGTATAAATAATTTTTCAATGATCATCTAAATCGATTATCTACATCTACATCTCCATCTTCATTCCACATCTATTATGCTAGTTTATTACTATATTTTATCAAAAATATCCGATCGTACTCACTCCACATTTGTTCCTATCATTGATTCAGTTAATTGATATTTTCGAACTAAATTAACAGTTACCCGAAATTATATAAAACATTTAACCATTACCTAACCGAAATATTTTGACTAAAAAATAACTAACTGAATTTTATCAAAGTTTAAACACCCCTAGATGTAACCACCATGATCCACGACTATTTGAATTAAAATATAAACAATTTATATATTTAAACTCGAATGACAAGTATGCGCTTTCAGCCACTCGAATTTTAAAAAATAAGGTGGTGATAACGGAAGCAGCCCAAATTATGCTGCCCACTTTTTGCCCAACAAAAACATGCAACTTTTGGGCTTGCATCGTACCGTTCCTGAAAGTGCATATTTTATTTGGAACTTCCATTTGTCACGATTAGCGGATGTGAAAACGGTTTAATTTTAGGCCACCTAAAGAAAATGATAATGATAACGACTAAAATCTAAAGGATAAGAGTTCGAATTTCATTCAAAAATGTTTTTTTTTTTTTTTTTTTTAAATTGAGGTAAAGTTGAAGATATATATGTTTCAGTCGTAAACATAACGGACAACATTAGGTATGTTTAAATAAAGAAGTGTCTTTTACTCAAGTAGGGTAGGAATGGGTGAACCGTAATTAACCAGCCAAAATAAAATGTTATCTTGTCCATACAATAGTAATAAAACAATAATGATCAGTTTAGTTCGCGAAAATTAAATTTTAAGATAGTATTATATTTTTAATCATGAACTAAGCACGCTCGACTAAGAGACTAATAATAAAAATTAAATTTTGTAAATGTTAATAATAAAATTATATTTCACTCACTCGATCATCCCTTTTGAAGCATCGATTCATTTCCGAATACTCCGTACATATTAACTTTTGCTGCATGAAGGGTAAACTTTGTAATGGATATTGACTTTTGTTGCATGCAGGGTAAACTTTGTAATGGATCCAAAGACGGCATGACTCACGTAGTCAAAAAATGGTTGACAAACAAACAAACAAAAAAAAAAGAAAAAAAAAAAAAAGAAGAGAGAGAGAGAAAGAATAACTCATTTCGTTTGTACACCATAGGTCCATAGCAAGAAAACGTAGTATACTGAAAAAATGACTCTCAAATTAAAATATTTAAATCAATAATAATTACAAATTTAATCTTTTATCTTTTATTCAAGAGAAAGATAAAATTTAACTTTTAGTCCTATAACTATTAGAATATTGTTAATTAGGATTTACGAGTTTAAAATTTGTTAATTTGACTCCACAACGTAACTATTTAATTATTCTCAATTTCAGTTCCTCCGGTCAAATTGCCGGCAAGAAGTAACCGAAATTTTTTAATGAGCAATTTAGTCTTTTGTTTAAGGCACCAACATCGTCGAAGCTCTAAATCGGATAACCTCACGCCCAACTGTCTTCACGTACTTCATTTCCTTGAGGTGCTCGGTTGCGATAGGCTGCTCCGATTTCGGCGACCAGTTTCGTGTGAGACTCCAAGAGTGTCACCGCCCACAACATAAAAGATGTAGAAGTTGAAAAGATCGATCAATAGACAACTCCTAAAATGAATTAAATTTAAAACTTTATAATTATTAAATCAACTGTCGGACTAACTCAATTAAATTACCTCCAACCTAATCATTTACCGTCCAATGTTAAAGTAGCACCGTGCAGTTATGTTTTAGGCTAATTAAAGCGTACTTTACATTAAACCTAACACTCCTCACCCTCACGGCACTCAAATTGACACGGTCATTTTCACAGCAGTTGTTGCATTATTATTGTTCTATATATACATAGTACGTTAATTCAATAGGATTTAAGTCAAATCATTCACCCATCTAGCTAATTAATTAAGCTATTTTGTAGGCCGGTAGTTGTCCCGACCAATTATTACACTGTGCATAATCATTGATCCTTAATCATTTCCAAACAACATTATACATATAACATTTAATTTCCAAATAATACTTACTCACTTAGAATTCAAATATATGACATGTAGTATAATTAAATTATATCTCTGGTGTTATCATAAAAACATGTCAAAATAAAAAATATAACGATTATAATTTAAATAACATTTTATTTTAGACTACACTATGATTATTGTATAAAAGTATGTAGAAGCTATATCTGTATTGGGGTTAGGAATGACGATAGCAGCGTACTTGAGTTGCGATTGAAATCCAGAAGATTATCACATTCAATTAGTTCAGAAGTTAGTTAGCAGTTGGCCTTTTGGAACGGCGACTCTAACCGCTGACAGAATGGCTATTCGGAGTTGCCAAAAGCTGCCATGTGTAGCATGTTTGGTTGTGTGTCCTGTTTTCGTACACCCAATTGGATACCTCCCACTTGTACGGAGTTTGATAGGTTTCGTTAATCATCCACGTCAGTTTATCCACGTGTCGGACATGTAGAACGGGAAATTGCGAGATCTCCTATCTGGCATGTGGCCTTACTGGAAATTGGACCCTGAGAGTTGAGACAGACAAGTCATTTATTATATTTTTTCTAGTTGACATTTTGATGACGAATTAAATATATGAATATAAATCTATTATTACAAAATTATTTATTATAAAATATTAATTATTTGAATGATGATAATAATTATTTATATTAAAATAAAATTTATAATTACTAAACATTATGTATAGCAGAATAGTTTATAAACTAACTATTATAAAAATTAATAATTATTATAATAAAATGATGTAAATAAAACATTTTTTAACTTATTATAATAAAATAAGTACATCAGTAATAAATATAAAAATTTTGAATTAAATAAATTGAAGAAAAGATTTACTGTACTTGTTTGGGATGTGAATAGAGTGGAATCACGATTTTTAGTGTTTGGTTCAATCTTATCAAACTCATATTTATCCGGTTGAATTAGTCCAGTCGAATTCAAATAAGAACAAGACAAATCGTATGTAAATCCAATCCTTCCACTTGAAACCACTTTATAGGAGCTGAGTATCATATAAGTATACAACAATTTAGAAAATATTTTTTGAGTAACAATTTTAGAAGATATTTTTCGTCAAAATTGATCATTTTTTTCTTTGATTATAATGAATATATATTTCAATTGATTTCATTTTATTAATAATCAAACGCTGAAAATTTTAAAAAATGACTTTCAAAAATCATATTTTAAATTTCAAATGGACTCTATAGTTTTAGTTATATTTTATTGTACACTGTGAAATTATTGATTGGACTTGATAAAGTCTTTTCACCCATATATGTTAAATTGCAAATAGTAAATCACAAAAGAATAAGATTTACATATTTGATTGGTTAAGATAAAATGATATAAGGATAAAGATGCTTAATTGTTAAATTTGGATCAAGGCATCCTTAGTGATGGGTACACTGGTTTACCAATATTACGCTATATTAAAGAATTAGATTAACCAAGATTATGTGGTCCAATGGTACCCGGGTTGGACTTCCATTTAGAAGATTGTGAGTTCGAGCCTTAGCTCTTTGTGTTTCAGTAGGTTGTGCCACCACAAGCTTGCTTCTCACTCCTTATGGCCGAGGCCTTAGCATTTCGATTCATATATAAATGCAACCACATTGGTTTTTCAAAAAAGATTAACCAAGACTAGTCTAATGGTAATCAAATTAGATTAGATTTTATCAACTTGACTCAAATTATTTCATTATATTATACTATACTATGTAAAAAGATTTTATCAGCTTGAATCAAATCTAAAATCGTCTCAGAAAGGTAAGAAGCTTCACTATTTTAGGAAAAAAAAAAAAAAAAAGGCAATGAAAACCGATAATATTATTATATTCTCAGAGCTTCATGTTGTGTGGAGTTGGGAGCTCCGTGTAGCAACCGCGTATACATTAAATTTTTTTTTTACCTCCAGAACTTACCTGCCTCACTGCCTGTTTGGCTATTTATGGTGTCTTCCTCAATCCTTCCGAAAACACTAAACAGTTAACACTTTGGTTTCAAAAGCTGGATGTTCTTTACCAGACAGCTGCGAGACAGGTACATTTCCAATCTTCTGTATGTACGCCACTACCACCTACTGCCTACTGGCCACAGTTTTTTTATTCTTCTTTTGACTTTAATTTCTTGTTCTGAATGGGTTCTCTACTTTTTCATCCCAAAAGATATTAGGATTGTAATAATCCAGTAAAAGATTCGTCTTTTCCCAGAATTGATGCGCTCCGGGAGAAATTAATGGATCAGTGTTTAAAGCCATTTTTTCCTACAGGGAACAAGGTAGCGTAGACCTATTATATTAGGATAAAATTAAATTATACAAACACTCAAAAGAGTTTTCGCTTTTCACTATTTAAAAAAAAAAAAAAAACTTGAGAATTTTCATGGGGGTTTGTGTTTCTTTGAAATCTTTGGTGTGAATGAGGGTGTGGGAATTATGGTGTTTTGCAGGGGAAGTATTGGTGAAGCTTCTGGATAGAAGCATCAGAGCTAAACAGTCTGGCCGACACTGCAGTGAAGTCATCTTCCCGGGCTAGGGTTGGAGCCAGGAAACCAAATCTTGAAATCTCAGTACTTGGTTGCATTCATTCGTGTTCGTGCTTGTCGATTTGGTCCCCATCGCTGCTTTGGCGCTTGCCAGTTGATTACGGCTAATTTTGGTTAAATCTGGGCTGTAATCTGGTTTCAGTGATGTGAGCTGCTTATTCAATTCAGATTCTTCTGCGGTTAGAGGAGTAATTGGGGAAGAAGGAGTCTCCATTATATTGAATTTTGTGTTTTTCTGGAGCTGTCAGTTCATCTTCATCTTCATCATCATAAAAAAATGGCAATCTGCAGCAGTTTCCTCTGTGGTCTTGGTGGGGGGAAGAAGGATACGGTACTGAATTAGCTTTGGCTTTCTCATTATTTTACTTTGTCATATATTGTCATTATTTTGATTTGATCAAGTTTTCTGAAACCTTAAGATGCAGTGAACTGGGATTCTTGGTTTATTATTATCTTTGTTTTTTGGTTGGTATGTATCTGCAGGGTGATAAGAAGTCATTGAAAAGAGATGATGTGCCTGAAAAAGGTGATGTTCCAGTTCCAGGGAAATCGTCCAAAAAAGATGATGAATTGAAATCGACTTCTGTGATTGTTCCGGTGTCTTTTGGTATCTCTGGGAGTTCAGAGAGCAAGGTAGAAAGTCCCATGAAAGGGGAGGCGGAAGAGGTAGCTTACGAAGGGGAAGATGAGCATGATGAGAGCCTGTCGATGAAGAGGGACAACTCCGATTTTGATCTTCAAGCCCATTTTCATTTTGATTGTCGGGTTACTGATAAAGAAGAGGTGCAGTTTTTGAAACCGTTTATCGATAGTGATATGAATGAGGAAACCAAGAAGATGTCTGAGGAAGAGGGTGTTGAGTTTATGAAAAGCGGAAACATTAGTGATCCGGGTGTGGGTAAGATTGAAGATTGGGCGTCCCCGAGGCTTATGCGTTCGTGTTCTGATTTGGCAACTAAGGACTCGTTCAAGAGAATTGCGGATCAACTTCTTCCTTCCAAGTCTCATCAGTCATTTGATGAAATCCGAAAATTAGCTGAGAAACTGAGTGAGGATGTGATACCCCAAAGCCTGGGAAGTCCGGTTTCTGTGATGACACATGGCAGTGCTGATAAAGTTCTGTTGAAGAAACATTCTTCGAGCCAAGTCCTGCCCTCTGCTAGTCGAAAACTCTGGTGGAAACTCTTCCTCTGGAGCCACAGGAACCTTCAAAGTGTCCCAAAACCGCAGGTAGTCCTAACAAAGCCTGCCCTTAACCAGCAAGGCGGTTACTCTTCGGACACTCTAGAACAAAGAAACATAGGATCACCTGGTTCTTTCACCGGGGAATCCTTGAACTTAGGCAATAGTAACACAAACAATCAGAGTTGGAATGGCTTTCTTGGGGCCTCCGGTCTGTGGCCTCAGAATCAGTGGGTTGCTTTCCCCGAAGAATCTTCTTCGTTCTCTAGAGTTGACATGTGGGTGAAAGAACTACCAGTTCAACCTCCACTACTCATCGAAAAAGAAGATGTAATCTTCCCCGCTTCACCTGAAAGAAGCTCATCTCCATTATCTCCATTATCTCCAACTCCTAATGCTTCTGTTCCCGAGGAAGTTGCACATGCTAACAATGTGATTCGATCTTTGAACTCTTCGTCAACAGTGGCTCTTATCGCTGGAACTGGGTTAAAAGTTATTCCCAACATGTCAGCCTTGTCAAGCCTTCGATCTGTCAACTTATCAGCCAATTTTATCGGTGCGTTGTCTAGGATTAAATTTTTAAGAATGATTGTGGATTACAGAGTTGTTTAACACTCTTTCTACACACTTTACAGTTCATATAACTCCAGGCTCACTTCCAAAGGGTCTCCATGTTCTCAACTTGTCGAGGAACAAGATTGCCACGGTTGAAGGCCTTCGAGAGTTAACCAGATTGCGTGTGCTTGATCTCAGTTACAACAAAATCTCTCGTATTGGACAAGGTATAATCTTGTAGATGGTCTGTTAATTGAAGCATGCGCTCCATCTCAACTAAAAGCTTAAGCTAATAGTTGGATTGCACATTAATGGCTATATGCTCAACACGCCCCCTCATGACCTTTGGTCTGGCTCTGATACCAAATTGAAACACGTGCTACCTCTCAACTAAAAGCCTAAGTTGGTAGTTGGATTGCACATTAATGGCTATATGCTTAACACTGTTTTCTATTATTATTATGTTTCTTGTTCAAATACTGACTTAAAAGCGGGATCAGGTTTGTCAAATTGTACATTGATCAAGGAACTATATCTTGCTGGAAACAAGATAAGTGATGTTGAAGGCCTGCATAGGCTCTTGAAGTTAACGGTTCTGGATGTGAGCTTCAACAAGATAACAACAACAAAAGCGCTTGGACAGCTTGTAGCAAACTACAACTCTTTACAAGCTCTTAACCTGTTGGGGAATCCCATCCAGAGCAACATAAGCGATGATCAATTGCGCAAGACGGTTTGCAGCCTCTTGCCAAAGACGGCTTTCCTGAACAAACAACCCATCAATCCCCAGAAGGCGCGGGAAGTTGGAACAGATGCTGTTGCAAAGGCGGCACTAGGCAGCGGCAGCAGGAGTAGCTACAGGAAAGGGGCGAAGAGAGTGAGCCAAGGGGTTTCTCCGACTGCCAATGCTCACAAGAATAAGCACAGGTCAAAAACCCGAACCCACCATCACTCGAAGGTCAGGGCATCTGATGTTGCATCGTCTTCTCGCTAGATACTTCCTTCCATATTTATAAGAACATATGCATTTTTTTTTTCTACTTTCCAAAAATGAAGTTAACTTGTGCTTGTTTGAACTGTTATGCCTGGTTTGCCTCTGGTTTTGGTTCATTATTACAAATAAAGTGTTTGTATAATTGTATGTACTATTGGGGTTTCGACAAGTATATTTGATCTCACCCTTTTGGTTTTGGAGTAAATTTGATTGAATGAAGCATTAACATTTGGTAGAAATCAAAGAATAATGTGACACTGAACATCACAATATGAAGTCTTTACTATCAAGTTTTGACCAAATTATACTTTGATTGTTGAGCATATAATGTGCAATTAGGCTTTTAATGATGGAACACATACTTTAATTTAGTATCAGAGCTAGACCAAAGGTCATGGGTTCGAAAAAGAGACTATGGTCAAGTGTTGCTTGGAGCCCATTAAAAGTAATCGGCCCGCACACGTGAGGGCATGTTGAGCATATAACCATTAATGTGCAATCTAACTATCAGCTTAGGTTTTAGTTGAGTCCCGATCAACAATGCTGATCCTCTTAAGATTATGATATCTATACCAAATTACAGTCAGACCTAGAAACCCAAAAACATAAAAACAGAAGCTTTAAGAAAACAAAAATGCTCCTAAGAATCTCCAAAAAGTTCCACATGATCACCACAAGAATGTTTAGTTTAAACAAAGACTAAAGAGTTTAATGTGAATCAAGATTCACCATTTCTAGCCTGCATATCGGCATATCTATACAACTTCTCATTGAACACAACCTGAGGATCCTTATTGATCAAATTCCCATCTTCACTATAACCATCCCTTAGGAAGACACACCAGTTCATCTCAGTACCACCGAGGTAAAATGTCCGAGGCTGCTTCAGAAGCATCTGGTAAGTATGCTTTGTGAGACAAAACTCATCCTTAAACTCGACGAGATTATGT
The DNA here is from genome assembly GCF_001879475.1 of Ipomoea nil. NCBI lineage: Eukaryota > Viridiplantae > Streptophyta > Magnoliopsida > Solanales > Convolvulaceae > Ipomoea > Ipomoea nil. The sequence continues at coordinate 3,368,530 of NW_017619749.1, forward strand.
ATGTATGCCCTCTTCTCCAATGTCAAGCTCAAGAACTCATGGATCACGCCAACCCTGAACTTCTCTGCTTCTAGCGTCCATAAATCCAGCTTACTCCCGTCTGAATAAGGCGAAACTAATGGCAATGTATTCAACAAGTTCAACCTCCTCTCATCATCTTCATCCAGCTCCAATGCCCTTCCATGCTTTACTGGGAATTTAAAAGCTTTCTTTGCCTTGTCTTCATCAACCATAAATTCCTTTTCTAATGCACTTACAGCCAATAAAGGATCCCAGTTCACAAGCTCAAGCATTCTCTTCCCATCATTCTCAACAATTACCCGGAAATATTCCGGATACTTCACAATCCTATCCCGGAAATCCTCAGGAATTCCGAATAAAAGCCTGTTATGGTAAATTTTGCTCAGAGCAATTCTCTTATCCTTGGACATCATTAACAATTTCCTGACTACTAGGATTCTGTGCTCTTCCATATCATTCATAATTCTATATTCTTCTTCCAACAATTCATCCATAAATTCAGTAAAACCGAGCCACAGCTTACCGTCGGAGTGGTGGTAAATCTGGAAGATTGAAGGGTGGCGTTGGATGAACTTTACTACCTTCCGGCCGCGGGGGAAGCCGAGCTGTTGGTGGAGCTTCCCGGCGTCGTCGAGGCGGAGGATGTTTTCCGGCTGTTTGGAGAGGAATTCTTTGGTTTTGGTGAGAAAGCGGAGGTGGTTGTCGCGGAGGAGGAGGTGCTCCAAGTGGCGTACGAGGTTGGGCTGGGTTTGAACCAGCTTGGTTCTTGGGCTCTCCTTCTTCTTCCGTTTTTTGCGGAATTTCTTGGGGGTTTTCGTGACGAGGAAGGAGGTGGAGAAGTGGGAAGCTAAAAGGGGAGAAATTTGGAATAGGGTTTTGGTATTAGGGTTTAAGAGTGTGGAGGTGACCCGGTTTTGGAAATGTAGGGATTTTCCGGTGAGGGTCACGGCGGAGGAAAGGAGGCGCCAAAGCTTCATTGGTGCTCCACCTGTCCTTCAATTCCGGCCAACTGAAGCACAAACCCTTCAGTCTTTCACAAAATGTCAGCTATTTTTATGTAAGAGGGCGGAAAAGTAATTTGCTAAATGAGTAAAAAAATTAAATTAATAGCTTATCATATACGGAGTATATATTAAATAATATAATAATCTTGATAGAAAAGGTTGAATTCTCCCAACTATGGGTGAGTAAAGATCTGTCAAATTCATCAAATTCGTCTCGCAATCTTCATTCTTCAAGTTAGATTTGTTCTTCTTTACGTCGTTACAATCACAAGTTTAAAACTGCGTCGGAGATGCGTTGGAGATGAAGGGAGATTTGTAATTTAAGTTTGTTTGAATTTTAAATTACTTATTTGTATTAGAAAATCGGATATTTGATTTTTTTTTTTTTTTTAACGCAGTGCTTGAAAAAAAAAAATTGTTATTCTGATTTTTTGAATGCTTGAAATCTTGTATTGTAATTTACTCTTTTTTGTTGTAAAATGTATAAATAAGTCATCGAATTATTTGTGTAACATCAATTAAGCCATTGAACTCAAAAAAGTAAAAAATTAATTCATGAACTCGAAAACAATTACAATTTTTTTGTGAATTCGTGGGGATTAATTTGAAACTTTTTCGAAATCAATGGCTTAATTATTATTTCCAAAATAATTAAATACATCTTATTTTCTACCATAATATACTTCTTCTACAAGTCTGAATTTCACAGTTGAATAACCAAAAGTAAAGAAAGCAACCAAAAAATGTATTACCGCAAGAAGCATCTCATCACTTATTCTGTAACAATTCTAATCAACATATGGTCGTATACTTGTATAATGTCGAAGAAGACATGATAGGAAGCCCTATCATTTTCTTCTCTAATTACAAATGCCTATGAACACCTTACGGTTTCATAGATGTTGCAGTTGGAAGTTGGAACCCCCTTTAATTTGTATTCCTCCTCTCCTCTCTCTTCAAAATCTTTTGATTCCACCATTTTTTTTCTGGGGTGGAACTTTATCACACCATTAATCTTGAAATGGAGAAATGAATATGGACACTATCATCTACAATCATAATCCCCCTGCCTGCCAATTCTAGCTTAGCTTGTAGCCACTTTTCTAACAAAAGGTTTCTGGCAAACGAGGAGTTTCTCCTCGCTGCTACTTTCTATGACTCGAGCATCCCATTTCAGCTGCACTGCGTGATCTCTTGCTAACTCGATCAGAGGAATTGTGTCCCGTATGATCACCCAACCCTACAACCATGTTCAGAAAAGGTTCAAGAAACTGTACTCAAGAATTCCACAGAGAGAGAGATCGAATATCACAACTGAAAATGTACCTCTGGACGAAGTATACGATCTATTTCAACGAACAGTTCTAACATCCCGCATCTGCTGTGGCTGTTTTGACTAAACTCGAGTGTTAGAAGTCCATCAGCATGGACAAGATCATAAGTTCTTGGATACGTTGGAAATGCTTCGCACCTGCAAACGTATGAAGTTGGACTTCCGTCTTTAGATATCATCATAGGTTCAAAATCAACAAATCCATCCAGCACATTTCTGCCTAGAGATAGAAGGAAGAATTTACCAATCGTGTAAAACACCGACGAATCCCCTGTCAAGGATTAGGGGGAGGAAATTCTGAGCACTAGTTGGGATCACATTCATGACCCACACCGATTTTCCTGCTTCCAATAAAGCAGCATTGAAACCACCAAAACGGGCGTTCATGTCTAAGACATTCCTAAGCATGTTGTAGGGCGGGGAAGGATCCTCATCGCCAGGTCTCTTCGGATGATCAGAGAAAATTAGGGGCGAGAGCAATGACCAATAATTGTTAACTGCAGAGTTCCAATTAAGGGAATCCTCGGCAAGATCTTCTGACTGTAAACCTGATGGAAGAATCCATATAATGGATTGAAATTAGAAAATGGAATTATTTGCAATTAATGTGGCGCTCGTATATGTTTTCTGCATTGAAGCAAGGGCAATTACCATGGACTTGAACTTCAGCTGCACTCAATCTAGCCCTAGAAGGCCATTTAGTCCTTTTTTCAATTGGAACCCATCTGCGGCTTTGTGTTCCCCCAATGCATGGTTCAAGTGGCCGATAATATGGAGATTCAATATCATGGCCTTTATTGCAGAGAGAAGGGCCAGAACCAGACTTCCTGAAAGTTGAAGCACGATTGCAAAATTAGGAGATAAATTGGAAACTCACTCCTCTCGGTGCTGAAATGGAACTTACGTTTTGCCTTACCTGCCAGAATAACACTTCTTTTCACTAGTCTTCTTCCAAACAACAGTCTCGTCTTGCTGTGACAGCAGCTCCCAACAGAGGTTTTCTGCAAAACCACGAACGGAGTTCCACTTCTTTTGGTTTTCTTTGTTGCGGAGGGACCGCTGGGCATTCATGACCGATGATGTCCACACAAAATATCCACCAGGTCTTAATATACGGTCCACTTCAACCAAAAGTATACCATCTGAAGTAAATACGGTAAATGACAAATTTTAGTAGAAAAAACAAAAAAAAAAGAATGCCATTTTACATTCCATAATAGCAGGCAGCATGCAGCTGAATTCAAGTTCTATTATAGCAATCCTATAAAGTGAAGCATTGCATCCTTTAGGGGTAAAATGGCAGCTTTTCGCTGAAAAGGTATGACTTTCTTGCCATGCATTTTTGCAGAAAAGCAATTGAAATCATGACATAGTAATGATTCCACTCAGTTATCTTATTTTTCCCTTTGTACAACTCAGATCGAAAAGATGCAGGGGAGGATGAATTTAAGGGAAAAGGATTGGATATAAACAGTTAAATGTATTCGGGATAAAGGAAATCGCGGGTACCTCTCTGATCCCAGTCCACATGACACTCAGCACAGTGAATCATATCAAAGGAAAGTGATGGGTAAGGCAATTGCTTTGAAGAAAATGAACCAATCATCGCAGGAAGGCCTCGTTCAAGTGTCAATTGGACTTGACTGCCAGAAGCCTCATAATTTGCAATGCACATTGTCAATAGATTGCTGGAGAAAAGATGGGCTCCAAAACTACCAAAACCACATCCAATATCCAAGATAACTCGAACCTGAAAATGTTAGATATATAATCTATTTAGTTTTCTTGTTACTAGATCAAAGCATAAAAAAAAAAAAAAAAATAGGCCAGATACTATACATCTATGACTGCTGAAATTTTTAGCAATGAATGATCGTAAATACACAAAATTGTAAACATCTTTGAGCGACAACAAAAGATACTTTATATTTCCTTTGGACTATAAGGAAAACTCATGACACATGTTCTAAAGAAGTTGACAATAATCATTTCATTGAAAGTTATAGAGTACCGTTGAGCTGGCCTAGTGTGAAGAGCACAATGATGCCAAATGTATGGTTTCATGAAAAAGTTGATATTCCTATATCTATATGGCATAAAAAATGACATTCAAGTAAGCTGGAAATGTATATATACTCTATAAAAGGCAAGTAGATAGAAAGATGTAGAATCCAATGAACATTACACACTTACTCCGGCTTGTATTAAATTGGATTCATTTCGTAGCCCAATCATTTCGGCAATTTGATGTGAGTAGTCCTCAATACTGTCGAACATAGCAGATTCTGAACGGAAAGAGATTTGCTCTTCCTCTAACATCATCATCCTGCAATTACACGGCAGAGGATAAGGATTAACAATATAGATCCTGACAGAATACTTTATCTAGCAAAAGTAACCAGAGGTTTTACCAACCTCTTCGTCAAACTCCCAGAAGAAAGCACCTCCTGAGCTGTGATTTTGACATTTGCAAGCCAAATAACATCCTTCCCAGTAGGCCATCTTAAAGGGATCTTGTAATTGAGAGGTGGAAGAACCAAACAGCTATCTTGGGGCCTAGGTCCGCAATGTCGATCATATTCTTGACCTTCAGAAAAGCCTAACTCGAGACTTTCTGACACATTAAAGCATGGAACATAATTCTCAGCCTCGGGTGGACAATACTCCAGATCCTTCAATTTAGAAGAACCAAGAGACAAGTGTCCAATGTCCTTCAAGTCCAACACTACTTGTTCTTGAAGCCTACGGTACCCATGATATATTTTACCCCTGGATGAGCTCGTTATTGAGATTGTCCACCAAAAGGATCCAGTAAGAGCAAGAACTACTATGGCAACTAAGCTAAGTTTGAGCAAAAGCAATGTGAACTTAATCTGACTTCGCCCAGCTCCAGGGCTGAAGGGATTAGATAGATAACCATTTTCACTAACACCATTCTTTGTAGGCGATTTGTCAGTGGAAAGAATCCGTAAAAGAAATTTCATAGAGAGGAAACTCTGATCACCAGCTGATTGACTATGATCAAAATCTTCTTTCTCTATCTTATCTTTCATCTGAGAGTCATCCAAGAAGCTCTGACTGTTCCCTGAGTGCCGGCCCCCACCTCCAACAGATAAACCTCTATGCAGTGGCCTAGCCATAATCCGCACTATCAATGGCCACAAAAATTACTGTCAAATATTAACCAAAGGATCTTCACTTAATTGAATTAATTCCTAAAATGAACAAATGAATAAAGGGTGATCCAGAAAAAAAGAGATCCATTAATAATCTTAGTACTAGATCCACAAACCACTTAACTTACTGCACTATGGAGTATATTTGAAGAATAAAATATCCATAAACAATTGAGAATGAGCACATAACTGCATCAAATTCAAGCAAGTTGAATGTATAAGAGAGATGAATAGTACATTCCAATTTCCAGTGTAAAACAGGGGAAAGTTAATCAATCATTCCAGTTAAGGTAAAACACACAAATTCCACAGATGACCCACAAATCAAAAACCAATTTTGGAGCAATTCAGACAACACAAGCCACCCATTTGACCAGCCCAGAAGCACCCATGAAAGCAAAACCACAAAGGAAGCGAGAGCGGGGGAGAAAAGTATTAGTACCTCCAGAAATGTATAAACTCAAAGAATCACTCACTCACTCACTCGCCGTTCGGCTCAGTAAGTAAATAGTAGGCGAGTAAGTAAAAGAGTTGGTAAGCAAAGCTCGCTGATTGTTGAATAACTCTCCTCTTCCCAGCTGCCACCCGTGAAACGCAAACAAACCATCAATTTTCTCTCTCTCCCTCGTTTTTCCTCACTGCCTCTGCTTATCAAATTCAGCTCGGTCGACGCGGTTTTGGAGTTTTTAGAGAGAGAGAGAAATGGAGAGTCCTAATCACTTGAAAGCTCGCTCGTGAAAGACTTGAATCTGCCCCCTCGTCGGATTCATATACGTGACACCTTCTACGTACTAAAATCCATTATTTTATTTCTGCAGACAAAGCTGTATATATAAATATTCTTTATACACATAGGAAAGAGAAAGCCGTGAATTTAAAGATTTGCAGGTAGTAAGTACAGTCCAATCCCAATTGTGATTCTTCATTTCCACTAATCAGCGCATGAATTTTAGCATTTCCACCCAACAAAACCCTATTAAATATAACATTTTTTTCATAACTATATTATCCAACAACTTGTAACAAATTCTTTTTGTTCGATTACTTTTGATAACCATATTTCTCAATTATTTCGAACTCCATCTCATTTTATTTTTATAATTTGATTTATGACATTTAATTGAAATTATTTTTAATTCAATTTGTTATAATATAAAATTTGATATTAATATATAAAATTTATATATTTAAAAATTACATTAAAATTTTAACACACAAAAATTAAAAAATAATTTAAAATTATTAAAAAAATAATGAAGTACAAATTTGTTTGACTAATAAATAATTAACATAACATGCAAAATGAGGGAGAGGGTGTATATCTTACACCCTATAAACAACACTCTTTAAGCCCATTAGGAGGTTTGTTATTAGCTTTCTTTGTTAAGCCCATTGCAAAGAGGAAATGGAAGGAAAATAATAAAAAATAAATAAATAAAACAGAGTTGCAAGAAAATGGAAGGAAAAAAAAAAAAAGAAACAAAAAAAAAAAAAAAAAAAAAAAAAACAAAGTTGTCAAATATATATATATATATATATATATATATGGACATTTACGGAGGGGCGCCTAATACGCCACAAGCGTGAAAATGGCCCTACTTTTTTTCTCTTTGCGCCAACTTCACAGAAAATCATTTTACTATGGGAAAATGATCAAATAGGCCTTCAAACTTTAGCTTAAAAGTCAATTAGATTCTTAAACTTTTTAAATGTGCAATTACACCCATCAACAATTCATTTAGGTGCAATGAAGCTCAAAAACAAGTTAATGACTTGCTATCACAGGTTATTAGGGTTCAAGCCACCTTCCGGTGAATTTTCCGGAAAAAAAAAGTGACCAGCAACCGACCCTGATTTGCCGGAAAATTCGCTGGTCACTTTTTTTTGCTGGAAAATTCGCTGGAAGGTGGCCTGAATCCTAATGACCTGTGATAGCAGGTCATTAATTTGTTTTTGGGCTTCATTGCACTTAAATGAATTGTTGAAGGGTGTAATTACATCTTTAAAAAGTTTAGGGGCCTAATTGACTTTTAAGCTAAAGTTTGAGGACCTATTTGACCATTTTCCCTTTTACTACAAATATAATTTATCTCTCTCTTCATTTCTGTCTCCTCCGAATCATCATCTTTCACATTCAACAAAAAAAAAAAATATATATATATATATATATATATAATATAATATATATATATAGGATGCCCTTAAGTTATTTTTTTGGGTAGCTTTTTGTCCTTTAAGATTACAAGGTGGGCTTTACATAAAGAATAGGTTCAGATAACAACTTCAGACTTTTTCATAAATTAAATGTCATGTTTGGTAAATGGTTGTTAGTTGTTTGGGTTAGAGAGTATACTAGTTGATAACATTAGTTGATTGTAAAAAAATGTTTGATAAATTAGATGTTAATTGATAGCTGTTTGATATAATTTCTTCTTCTTCTTCTTCTTCTTTAAAGCTAATTAATAAAATTACTTTAAACAGTTTTTTAATTTTAAAACTTTAAAATTACCACACAAAAAAAAAAAAACTGATTAACTAAATATTTATATTTATTTTTGAACTAAGCCAAACAATTAATAGTAATTAAATAAATCAAAAGTAATTAATAAAATTAACTATTTTATCAAACAGGCAAGGTATTGTTGAGTATTGAATTAATCTCATCTTGTGTGAGGCAGATACATGAATAGAATTATAAATATTTGAGTGTGAAGTGAACACGTTGGCGGGTAAGGAGTGATGGGTCACATGCAGGAATTGAAGATGGTAGGGGCCAAAGGCTAATTATTTATATAGATGGATGCCCTTAATAATTAGATAAGTGTATGAAAGACACATGCAAATTTCTTAACGATCAAGACTGATGAGAGAGGAGTCACATGCAGTTGTTAAATAGTTTTGTACAAATTAAAGCCAGCCACTCCATTCATGTTTCCTAATAGGAGAGGCCAGAGGGGGGAAATGAAATTGGGGGCATCTTTAAAAAAAGCAAAAGAATAAAGGGGGCAAAAGATGCAAATTAAGAAGAGCATGTGGGGTCCCGCCAGTACAGCAACGATTTGATGTACCTTAAAGAGCGGTGATGACGCGTCGTCTGGTCTGCAAATGGATAATGCGGTCTGCACTGCACCCGATAAACTCCCATTTGGCTTCTTCTGTGAGACAACCGGAATTTCTGAATCTCACGGGTTTACATTCTCGCCCCACCCTATTTATTACTATTACTCCTTATATTTAATTCTCTAAATTATTCCCTATTTCATTTCATAAATGCACCGCATAATAAGAAATTCATAACTTACACAGCTTTTTATTTACTCCAGTATTTATTTATTTACAATTCCACCATTATTTAAACTTCTTTTTTTTTTTTTTAAATAAAGCAAACCATTATTCAACCTTTTTTTTGAAAGGAGCCTGTACGGCATTTATTGAAAATATATGCAGAAATAGATGCTGGCGGATCATAATCCGAGTATATACTAGTTGTTTGAGTAAAAGCAGTAGATGCTAAAGTATGAGCTAAATAATTATCTAGTCTAGGAACATACTGAAGTAAACAATAATCAAAAGACGACATAATAGTCCTGCAACTATCAACGGCATATCCCAAGTACGATCTTGACGAGTGCTAGCAAAACTTCTGCGTGTGCTATTATTCTGATGTGGTGATTACTTGACACTCAATGTGGCAGTGACTTGACATAATTTTAAAAAATATTGGAATAAGCATCAAATAGGTCACTCAACTGCGCACCACATTGTAATTGGGACATAGAACTAAAAAAGAATGCAATTAGATCCATGAACAACGCAAACTAATACAATTGGACACCTGAACAACGCAAACTAATACAATTGAATCCAAAATGACCTGTTTACCTGGAAACATATGTTACCGAATTTAAAAATATTTTTTTAAAATAATTTTAAATAAAATAATAATTATAATTAAAGAAAAAAAACCTCATTCGTCTCTGACGAAGACGAAGGGGAGGCTTCTCTTGGGCCGTCTCCATGGCCCGGGAAACGGTCTGAGATGTCGCCTGCCACTTCGTCTCCGGCGGAGACGAAGGGGAGGTTTCGTCTTGGGTCGTCTCCTCGGCCATGGAGACGACCTGAGATGGCGTATGCCACTTCGTCTCCAGCGGAGACAAAGTCTACCCTTTGTCTCCGGCGGAGACGAAGGAGGTTTTTTGTTTTAAAAAAATTATAATTATTATTTTATTTAAAATTATTTTAAAAAAATATTTTTAAATTCGGTAATCTATGTTTTCAGGTAAACAGGTCATTTTGAATTGAATTGCATTAGTTTGCGTTATTCATGGACCTAATTACATTCTTTTTTAGTTTGATGATCCAATTACAATTGAGTGATTCTAAAAATATTAGATTTTTTAAAAATTAAAAGAGTTAAACAAAAATTGCCAAATGGAGATTGGTAGTCTCCATTCGGTAGCTTCCATGCCCCTCGTCTCAGATTCAATGAGGTGTAAGGGCTACCTATCAGACGAGGGGCAACCTAACATTTGACCATTTATGCTAATTTTTTTTTTGAGTTTTTATTTTTTAAAAGTTTATTACTATTTTTAAAATTTATGTCAACTCATCGCCATATTAGATGTCAAGTAATCATCACATCAAAATAATAACATACATGAAAATTTAGTTAGCGCTAAATTAGCGATAACCTACTTAATAAGTAAAATTATAACTCAATTATTGCATTGTTTTGTCATGACTCAATTAAATTATTTTGCCCACTTAAAATATTTATTTAATTACTTTTTCATGTATAATTTTTTTTAAGACGAATTTAATTTATCAATATACACAATATTGACTCCTGCCAAATCACCTCGAGTGATTCAAATCTCCTCACCCTAATGAATGAGCATTAAATTCAAAACCATATTAAAGTAGCATAAGTCAACTAAGTGGATCCTGCATGCTAACCCCAATGTAATATCATTATATATTTACCTAGCATTTAGCAACTACTCTCATAGGATCTAACAAATTACTAAATAATTATTCGTAGGAAAACACGGCCAATTGCCCATCTTTCATGGATTTAGTCAAAACCTAAATCTCCTCACATGCTTCCTTCTTCAATTCCATGATTCAATCTGAATCGCACCATTTACACCTTCAGTTTAAGACAATAACCATATATGCTATTGTTTAAAATGCAATTAAAAACTTTAGAACTTTGATTAATGTTTTAATGAAAATTAAAATATTCCCCACGAAATTATTTTATATTATGTTGGAAACCAAAGGCACATACATAATAATTATAGAGCCTTGTAATTTGGTCAAATCGGTCCTCATCATGGATATATAATATATATAATGTTTAGTCATTTGCATTCATCTTTTTCTTTGCCCATCTGTATGGCACTTCTCATCAGCCTCCACATAGATTCCATAATATATTTTATTATTTTTATTTTTATTATTTTTGTATTTTTTCATGTGAAAATGAGAAAATCTATCCTGGGAGTTGGGGTCAATGAAGAACGGAAAATGACATATTTGTACTTGTCGGCAACCCATTCCAATTAAAATTAATTAATTGACTTTATTACATGATGATCACAAACTAATTAAGATGGGTCATGATCTAAAATAATGTTATTTTTTTAATGAAAAAAAAAACAGAAATTGTTACGTTTTGTGGCGAGTTTAATTTTTTTAATTTTACTTATAGTGATGTTGTAATAGAACTATAGTGCGTAGTATAAAATGAAATAGAATAACAAGTCTCACATATTGAGTATATATTGTCAAATAAAATTGTAGGTGACTTAGAATGATATTTTAGTGGTGTTGTAATGAAACTACAGTGCATATAAAGTGAAACTAAATAGCAAACTTCATATATTGAGTATATATTGTCAAATGAAACTGTAGTTTAATAATATTAATGCATTAGTAGTGCTATAATGAAACTACATTGTGTATAAAATGAAACTGAATAACAAGTCTCACATATTGAGTGTATATTGTCAAATGAAACTGTAGTTGAATTAGAATGATACTTTAGTGATTTTGTAATTAAACTAAAATGTGAATAAAATAAAATTGAATAATGAGAAAGGTTGCTACATGAACCATAATAAAACTTGTCGTCTATCATTATTAACAGAAAAAACTTCAAAGGACGTCGTTTTTCATCTGATAAAAAAAAATCAAATTAATGTCATCATCATGAAATTAGATTAGATCATGTGTCATTTGATACTCTCATTAAATGATTGATGGATGACAATAAATTGTTATTTAAACAAATAATTTATCTTAAAAGATTAGTTTAATAAATAAACGAATCATTTAAACTTAAATATAATTTCATAATATATCACATAAAATTATAAAATGTATCAAAATTCAAGTTTTCAACTTTGTTTGGTCATTGGAAAGATCACATCCATTACGACTATGATGTGATCATAACCACTTATTACCACCTTTCAACATCAGTATGGGAGTATACATGCACCTAGTGCCTAGTGGTACGTGCCCTCATCTCATTATCGACTTTCAATTCATTGCGGAGAAATTATCCTAGATGTACACCTATATCAATAATAGATAAGGAGTACTGTAATTAAGAATACAAAAAAGAAATTTGATTCATTTGATTCTTTATTTATATTTTAAACTCGAGTGTTAATTTGTGAGTAGTTCATCTAATTAAATGGATCGGAATTTGACAATAATTAATTTTTATTTAAAGTTAATTGAAATTTAGCGTAATTATTTTAATTTGTATATAGAATATCAAGACAATATTGCATGTAGCATCCTCCCTCACATAGTTCTTCCCAGGATTGGATAATAAGACACACACACACACATATATATATATATATATATCAATTATTATTATTATTATTATGGATCCAATCCATCCAAAATGCATAGGATACCTTCGCAACCAACTCATCCTCTTCAATCTCCATTAATCACTATTCACTATCACTCTCATAATAATATAATAAATTAGACAGCAACCATACGTAGTTTGGTGTTGATAGGTGTGGACTACAGTTTTGCTTCTTTTGAACATAAAGGAAAATGAAATTTCAAAATAAATAAAAATAAATCTAAAACATTTTATTTATGTCTAAACTAAATTTTTGTACGAATTAACTGACATTTTGCTCCGACCGTTAAGATGTTGGCTTTCTCTTCTTCGACTTGGATCTAGCCTTTGATCTTTGATGGTGCTATAGGAGTGGCCCGGCTTGGTCACGCTTTATGTGATTTTTTAGCTTTTATTTATTTACTAGTTTTTTCTATGCTCGATGTGTAAAAATATATGCCCAATATTTATATTTTAAAAACTAATTAACAAAACCCTACTAATTAAAATCTATATGAAATCAAATTTTTTTATTATAATAATTCAATATATAATGTCTACAAATATTATTATCATTAAAGAATATAAGAAAATATATGGTGGATGCATGTGCATGCTAACAATAATGGAAAAGATAACGGAAGTTATAACAGTAGGGTATTTTTGTCCAAAAAATTATATAGTACAACTCTAAAAGCACAATGTACAAAATGATTAGTATTAAAAACATGGACATAAATGAGGGACATAACTTTGATTGAGACTTATTATGTTTTTAGATTAGATTTTTTGAAAAAACTCCAATCTCCAAAACAGTTGCATTTAATGTCTAAAGCAACAGAACTATTAAACTATATTAAAATTACGTATTGCATGAATATTTTAAAGTTTTATTATATTTGTTCTTTATAACATTGTCAGTTTTTGTATTTTATATGCAAAATTGAGATTTGACAACCTTTTTTCCAAAATGTTTTATTTTTTAATTGTGACACATCGTCCTTATTTTCTATACACGACACTGTTAAAATTATATTTTTATTTTACAAATGAAATATCAATACTAAACAAGATTATAATTAAAGAATAAATATTAAAAAAAATACTAAAATACCAATGTACTAATTGTAATAGAATTTAATTATTTAGTTGCTCTAAGGTTAAAATTACAACTTTTTTGAAGAGTTAGGAATGTTTATTGCAACGATAAAATGTTAGAGACTAAAACACTAATAAGGAACACTTGAGTGATTAAAATTACATTTTTTTTTATCAATAACATATTAAAATATATTGGTTACTCCATAGATATAGGTGCTACTTATGTAGGGGTGACCACGATTCCGGTTCCGGTTCCGTGGATGGCGAAACCGGAACCTTATAGTAAGGTTCCGGTTCAGAACCGGCGGTTCCGGTTGGAACCGCTAGTTCTAACCGGAATTATTAAAAAAAAAATTTTTAAAAAAAAACACAATAATATTTAATTTTTTTCGATTTGGAACCGAAACCGCCGATTTCGGTTCCAAGATTTTACAAACCTTAACCGTATAAGGTTCCGATTAATAACCGGAATCGGAACCATACGGACGGTTCCGATTCGATTTCGGTTTGCACAGTCACAGTTTCGGTTCGAACCTACGGTTCACAAACCGAACAGTGGTCATCTCTATACTTATGAGCCCATTTTGAATAAAAAGGATGCTTGATTGTTTAACCTATCCAGGTTGAAAAGAGCCCATTTAATCAATTTTGTGAAAGAGGCCTCCTGAAATTCATCTTGGTTGGGCTGAAATGGCCCACTAATTGTAGCCCAACAGAAGTGGATCCCAAAAAGTTTAATGGCCCAACTATCTAGCCCATCATCTCCGTAATTGTATTGGGTTAACAAATGAATGACATCCGCCCAGTGATCCACACATATACTTGTGTCAAATTATAATGTGGATCATGAATAAATATTTATTTTAATATATTAAAAGTTTATTATTTGTATATTTAAAATTAGTATTTAATAGTATATCAAATAATGAACTTTCAACCTATAAATAATATATCTTCAAAAAATGAACATTCGTATTAAAAAGTAAATATTTATTATATTAAAAATGTACCATGGTGGTCCACCATGTATGGTATAATGATTGTATAGTTATTTGCTTCAATTAATAAGAAATAAAAGTCTTAGTATAACTATAATATGAATATTTAGGAGTGATTTCTTCTTAATAAGTTTGAACTCGATCTAAACTTAGAAAAGTCTAGCTCATCATTGTTCATGCTCGGAAGATTAGTGAAGAAGATAAATTGTAGAATATGTCACTGTTGGCCTATAAGCCCCTCAAATGCATGTATATTTATAAGTAGGATTCAAACTTTATACGCTATGATTTATTTTGAATTGATTGATCAGTTGAGTTATGTCTCGAGATAGAATCCCTTTTAATGATTCGCATGCAATCCTTTTTAACTGCTGCCTGTTCACTTTGCATGTAGGATCAAGTTTCGAGATATCTGTCTGAAGAGAGGTGTAAATAGTTAGGGAATAGGTGGATGAGATTTATTTGAACCCAAATATATGACATGAAACAGGAAACATAAGAGAAATGAGTGGGGTGGTGTAATTTGACGGAGATTAGAATAATGTAGTGTAAAATGGTGACATTATAAGTACTTTTTTTGGGGCCATTTGTGTAGTCTAAATACTTCAATAGGCCATCCCCTCTTGATTGTGGTCGACACTACAAATACATGCTAGCCTGGAATTAATTAAATCTTCCATGCCATGTGGTTTTCAATTTTTCATCACTGTTACAATATTTAAAAAAAAATAAAAAATACATTGATTATTTTATTTGTTAACTTCCATTATACTGTAAAATATTATAAAAATTACAAAAATTTTCAACTACAAGTATATTAAGGGAAGTTGCATTGGTTTTCTACTTTTCTTGCGTAAATGTTAATATTATGAATGATAGTTTGATGACTTAATTTGGATTAATCATTGGGTGTATTTTTTGATGATCAATGATCGGAGATAATGGATAGAAATTAAATTAAATTTCGCATATAGTATCATAGCGGGATTAATGGATGTATATTTAGTTTGGGTTGTATTTCTATTCAGAGAAAATTAGTTTCAAACATGTTAAATTTGATAATTAAAATTTTTGATTTCACCAGACTATATTTTAGACCATGAGCCAATTCAAAGACCTTGTGGTACAGTCGAGCGGCATTGACTGTGACTTTCAGGGAGATCACAAGTTCGAACTTTAATGATTGAGATTAAATACCACTTTATCGTTAAAAGCAAGTTTTAATTAAGTAAAACATTTCATTCACTAAATTAATGATTTGAGAGCATTATTTAAATATTAATTGACGTGAATGGAAGATTCCCCACAATTTTCAAACCTCTTGAGAACAATGATATGTCTAACGACCGGCCACGAAAAAAGTACGCATATTATTAGCTGTGCCTTAGCACACTCATGAAATTAACGGCTTTCCTACCCATACCAAAGTTTTTTTTTTTTTTTTTTTTTTAAAGAAGCTCAAATGATAATGAAGCATGCCCACCATCCATATGTGGGTGCCTTTTAAGAATATATACCCTCACCATAATATCCACCAAGATTTCTTTACTTTATTTGCTCCAACCTAAACACAAAACTTCATATACATATACTATATATAAAAAAAATCAGTTTATGCTTAACCTCCTGACATTATACTTAAACAATCTGACCCCTTTCACCTGATCGAGTAATCTTATTAATTTCGTTATTAGTTAAACATGTATAAGATGTTACTCAAGAGTGGAAAGTGGCATGAGCGAATTGAACATTATTGTAAAATTTATAATTCATTCTCTAGCAAATGTTAAGTTGTTGGTAGTATACATGATTCACTGTTTTCTTGGAGTCTGTATCTCATTTTCATTTATGATTATCATCATTTCTGTACATTGTTGGCAGGTTATGAGTTTTAACAAGGTATCCAGGCAAGTAGGTGGTTATGTATGTGTGTATATATATATATATATATATATATATATATATATATATATATATATATATATATATATATATATATATATGAGGGTGGGGTGGGGTGGGTGGGGGTTGTAAATTAAGGAAAAGTAGATGAAATCCAGCTCATAGGTGTCAAAGACTGAGCTGACCCCACGTGGAGGGGATTGCCAGTTCACGGGCTTCGTTCTACACCACTGTGTGCATTCATAAAACAATGGTCTAACCTTTAGCTGTCTCCTCGTCCCAAAGCCTGCCACCAACCCACTACTTATGTTTCTCTATGCTTTTTCTGCGCTAAAAACGCAACTTTATTTCTTTATATTTTCATAACAATTTCACATCTTAATAAAAATATGTTAAAATCGGTCCTTAAAGTTTTCACGTAACACGTATATATACTTGCCTAGTAGTCAGGCCGGGTTCATCTGAAGTACTAACTTTTTGCCCAATAATATAATTTCTTGATCTCGAGATGGAGAGAGATGGTTATTACATTATGCTGTAAAGCAGTGATAATAAGTACGTTGACAAAAGTGAGGTTCCAAATTAAACAAGAAAGATAAATTTAAGTTATGTATATATGTGTGGGTGGGTGCGTTAGTTCGTGCGTGCAGAGTGCAGTGATGGAGCCATGGAGATCGAATGTGGACAACATAATGGTCTTCCATTAACTACAATAAAAACAAGATTAGCCTGACAGTTGTGACAGGTTTGACTACTGCCAATGTTCTTTTACAGCTTCAATCCCTCCAGCTTTAACCACTAATTGCTTAATTAATTAAAGATTATCCAACTAACAAAATTACAATAACAATTATACATAATTGCTGCATGCGATCCTTGCGGTTAAGCTTGACAAAAAGCTTGATTTGATTTCATCACAGCCGCCCAAAGGAGAATATGGTTGAATAATAAGTTTTTCTTGTTATCTGATTATTACAATCTGGTTGGCGTATATATATATAAAATATGTTTCTCCAACTAGCAACTAATTAGTTTATGGGTTCTTAACTGTTATACCAACTTGTTCTGCATTGGCTGTTTTGAGGGTTGGCCTTATAACTTCTTATGATTGGATGAGTTGGGAACGTGGGTCCACGTGACAGTATCATTATTCTTCCTCATTAGTCTCCTTAAACCTACAACTAATATTGCTATGGAGGATTCTTAATTTGATGCTTACAATAATATTTCTATTCTTTATTATTATTATTTTTTAATAATCCAGGTTTTCACCTCCATTAAACTATATTCTGGATCTCATGAATTCGCTCTCTAAACTCATGAAGATGTACATCGAGCCTGCCTAAAGCTCACACCAAACAGTATCATTCTGTGCACGAGGAATTTAATCTCAACTTTAGACCAAATTGGTGTCAGATTGTAATTTTTATACATACACAAAAGATGCTCATACATATGTAGTATATTGCTTGGAGGGAAGTCTATAAACATAGCATTGGCTGTTGCACCGCCGACCCGTTTATACGAAAAATAAAACTGTGTTTTTTTCAACTTTTAACATAAAAATAAGCATTTGATCCTGGCATATACTCTCATAAAATAATACGTATTACAATCACCAATTAACCATATGTAAATGGATAAACAGAAACAAATTTGTAGGGTTTGGAAAATTTATCTATTATGGGGCTGATTATATATGGTAATATAGGTAAGGTATGACTAATTAACCATTAATTACAAGTCGCATGAATGACAGTACAATAATATAAATATTTTAACATAAAAATAAGCATTTGATCCTGATATATACTCGCATAAAATAATACATAATACATATTACAGTCACCAATTAACCATATGTAAATGGATAAACATAAACAAAATTTATGGGGTTTGGAAAATTTATCTATTATGGTGGGGGTGATTATATATGGTAATATAGGTGATGTATGACTAATAAGCTTGATTAAAATTTCAAATTAATGTAATCTTTAATTAAGCATCGCCTGAATCACAGTACTTCCATATAAACATTTTAAGCATCAAGTGTGTTAGCAATCATAAATTTGGTAGAAAAAAAGAAATTAAAAGGGAGGGTGGACCATAATTGATTTTGATAGTCCCTGTACGTTATTGGTTACTGGTGAATAACTGTGTTAGCTCCATATGGACTTAGACAATAACTCCAATTCCAACCAAATAACAATCCAATTTAACCCTCCAATGTCACAAAGTCCTAAAATTTATAAGTCAATTAAAATTCGATAACAATAATAATACTATATATGCAATAATATAAGACATTTAATGTTACAACAACAACAATGTCGATCTCCCACTTATATTAATTCTTTTGAGTATGTAACAAAGAAAAGCTGCACCTATTAAATCCTACTATGTACGTATATCACACTGAAAAAGAGTAACAAAGAAAATCTGTATTCAATCTGTAAATTACAAAGAGGTAAACTGTACTAGGAAAATGTAACGTATACTGATTGGGCATGGGGTAGGGGCGTGATATAATGTATATACACAGGAAAAAACAGAGGGTAAGACATAATTATAAACCAAGAAAGAAAAGTGGGATTATTAATTAGATGGATAATGGTAAGGTGTTGGGGAGGTCCAAAAGGCAAAAGAGAACAGAAAGAAGAGAACGCAAAGACAACTAGGGGAGAGTATTGATTGGAGGGGAGGGTAGGAGGGGAGGGGGGGGGGGGGGGAGGTGGAAGGTATATTAATGCTCAGGGACAGGCAGGACACAGTCAAGTGCTCTTAGTCACGCAGCTGTCATTCGTTATACAACACCCCCTCACCCCCCACCCCTACCCCTACCCCCACCACCCACCCGATATCATCTTCCTTTCTGAAATACAGCAAATTAGAGTTTGCAGCTGTCGGATAATCAAACCTCCCTCTCTTCTCTCTCTCTGTCTCTCTCTCCTCCTTTTTCTTTCATCAATTCTATCTAAAACTTAACATATAGCTGCGCTGGGCTCGCTACCTATAATATCTCCACAGCTATCTTTCTCCCTAACCCTTTGTTTAATTTCCACCATCTTTTTCTGGGGTTCGGAGAGATCGATATATACACAAGTGATCATCATCAGCAGAGTTGATCGGAGTTGGTTTAATATATACGAGGAGAGGGGTTGCATGGTAGTCTATTTTTTTCTCGACTACCGTTCTGCACAAGATTGAGGCGGAAACAACTTCTTTTTTTGCACTTTTAATGAATTAGAGGTTTTGGGTTTTCCTCGTACATATATGGCTTACCAGCATTACCGATCGCCCTTCGGCGACACCACCTACACCAAAGTCTTCGTCGGAGGCCTCGCATGGGAGACTCCCACCGATGTAATGCGCCGTTATTTCGAACAGTTCGGGGAGATTCTCGAGGCCGTTATCATCACGGACAAGAACACCGGCAAATCAAAAGGATACGGATTCGTAAGTCTCTTCTTTTATGTTTCCGTATATTTATATATATTTATGTCCGATCATCGGTACGAGGTTTTAGTTGAATCTTCCTATTCTTATTATTATTATCATAAAACAGGTAACGTTTCGCGATCCCGAGTCCGCCCGGCGGGCTTGCGACAACCCTAATCCGGTGATCGACGGCAGAAGAGCCAATTGCAATATCGCTTCCCTTGGACGGCCACGGCCGTCTCCCCCTCGAGGTATTACATACATTATTATTATTATTATTATTATTATTAATTATGCTATTGCTATATCCTTACCTTTTATATTATATTATATTCCTTGCATCTTATCCTAAACCACAAAAAATAATATGAATTGAGTGGTTAAAAATTAAAATAACTTTGGTAATAATAATAATAGGTAGGGCTCAAGGAGGAAGTCCATACCAAGCAAATGTGGTGCCACCACAGGGAGCATCATCTTCTTCCTATAGTGGAGTGGCAGCGCCATTACCACCCCCACCCCCACCACCTGTGATTTACCCACCATATGGGTAAGTTTAATCTTACCTTCTTTAACATTTTTTTTTTTAAATTTTTATTTTTATTTTGTTGCATTCATTATATTCATTGCCGGGTTGATGCCACTAGTAAATGAGAAATGGTCCATGTGATAACACTGCAGAAAGGCAAAGATCAATGTGTTAAAAATGTATGGCAGGCTTGCCAGTGGTGATATGTGAAAAAAAACATTCACACCACTTGTCGTCTTCCTCGGATCATAAAAAAGAAAATATAGAAATTCGTTTTTTACATTATTGTCAAAAAAAAAAAATTTATAATTGAATGCAGTTGGTATTGGCAGATCAATAATAAATAGATTGCCAAGTGATTGGTATGAGTTGTCAGTTACGTTGCACAGAACATGCAATGGCTTTTCTTCTTATTATATTATCTTAAGGTAATTAACATTATTAATACATGATTTTAGCTGGCTAATCGATGTTAATTATGGTAGAACATCATCAGATGAACAAGAATATAGTCAATAGAAAATATACGTTAAAACCTAGGCTTAGCTCCAAATTTATGGAGTTCAGGATATAATTAGATAAAGTGGGGAACTGAGTTATAAAAAAAATATACGTAGAAAAAAAATAAGGAAATGCATTATGTGTATATAGTAGGATGCGACAGCATTGACAACTGTCGTTTTGGACACGAAGCCCTTCCCACATTCATATGATCATATGTTTCACATTAACGTTGTCAATGATTCATTGCTTCTAGTGTTGGTTTTCTAGTAATAATTGGATTGGGTTGTTCATGAAATATTAAAAAAAAAACTA